>NC_079563.1:15134098-16555348 GCF_015846415.1 Triplophysa dalaica | reverse complement strand
ACGCAATGAAGGTGAATAGCGACCAGTGAAAGAAGGTCATAGGTTTGAAACATGGGAGTGAAAATAAATCCTTTATAAAAAATATTCAAGCAACGTTTGACTATACGGTAGCATGTGCAAGACAGGCTGGAGTCTTTAAAGGGATAGTTCACCCAAAAATTAAAATTCTGTCATCATTTACTCACCCTCATGTTATTTCATACCTGTATAAAATACATTGTTCCGATGAACACAGAGAAAGATATTTTTTTTAAAATTTTAATAACCATTTTGCACTTATATCCTGTTGCGATAATAGCATGTTTTTAGTTTTCATGAGGTCATGGGATCAGCCAAAGCGCCTTAAATGCACCGTGGCGTAAAAGGGTCTTTTTTAAATGAACAAATGTAATTGTTCTGAGAAGCGGTGATGCTTTCTGCATTCACATCGTGAGATGCACATTTGCTTCTAGATTTCATCACACATCTGGAAAGTGGAAGTTTATCAACTGTGTTTGTATTTGCAACCTAATAATCTGTGATTTCCATTTAGTGGCAGACTCCCACAAGCATTCATTAACATTGACTGACAGGTTTAATTAATCTCCTCTCTGTCTTAGCAAAACAAAAATACTATTATGTAAATACTTTTAAAGACGTCAGAAAGCGGTTTTATATGCATGCAATTGTTTTCCTTGTGCTAATGAATAGGTCTTTATATTTAGTAAAAACAAGTTTGTCTAGTGACATTTTTTGTTAAACAAACACTGCCAAACTGTGATTGGGGCATTTTTATTTGAGAGCATTTCATTGGTCTAACGTTTGTAAAGGATGTTGATGAGCTGGTGAAGGCATCAATATGTCCATTCTCCTGGAATTGCTCTTTCATTGCTCAATAGACTTGATTCAGATTTGTTTCAGTCACTGTAGTGCTTCGATAGGAAGGGGTGAGCCGTTGGTTGCAATTTGCAACTTCATCTCTAGATGCCGCTAAATGTCATACACTGGACCTTTAAGAAAATTAGTTTTTCAACTTTTAAAAATTGAAATTTTGATGGACCCAAACCAACAGACATTGACTAAAAGCCGCAAATTTTAATGGGTCTTTAAAGTAAACAGACTTTAAACCCCATAAAGTTATTCATCCATACAAACTGACGCTCTGCTTTCTATTCAGACGGAGTAAATCTCCCGTGTGCTGAGAATCCTCAAAAAGGTGTGTTATTTTCCCGAACTGAAACAGAGCGAGAGATCAAGAGATCATGTCACACTCTCTTTTTTGTTTTTTAAAGCTTGCCAACACAAAGCTTAAGGTCAAATCACGCCTGGCTTCTTATCACTCATCCCATGCCCGTCCGCTGCGATCGGTGCCCCTGGGGTGAGGGCAGTGCATCTCAGGAAATGTGCACATTTCAGAATACCGGCGCAGAATTATTTGTGTGGCTTTGTTGAATGCCATCACCTGAATGGAAATGATCACTTTTCATTGATGCGGAACTGCTTGAGGGGAAACCAAATGCACTTAATGCAGAAAACAAACATGTACCCATGCACTCTGATATGGGTTCATATATGTGTATTTTGGAAAGTAGGAAAGAAACTTTCCTCCCAGCGGTGTGAGCGTAACAGATGGTGTAGGTGTGTGTTTTTCATCCCTACCTTGGGTTTCCTGGGAGAAGGGAAAATTTGATCTGATAAATTGTTTAGTGGCCTATATGTGAAATCTTAGTGAACATTTTCTGAAGACTGAAAACTTTTTTGTACTTTATTCTGGATACATTCTGAACGTTGGTTGATATCCAAAACATTTTCTGGGCTGTTTAAACCAGAAGAGATCTTTGATACCATTGATTGAACAACTCCGTCTTTTTAATCTTTGACTTGAAGTGCACCTCACTTTTTTCTGCATGTTTCATTAGAGAACAAACCATTCACCTGGGAATATTTCATGCTGAGAATGTTAATGTAAAACGCTATTTGCCTGGAAAAATGTTGCCTTGAGCTGCCCTACAGTGTAGAATATATAATGATAAGTCATCCTAAGTGGTCGCATATGGAATCTGTGCCTGTTGGAATCTCTGCAGGTTTCCGACACATTCGAGCACCTGATATTCTCTAAATTATTTTGTTGTTTCTTTAATAAATGTTCCAGTTAATTGAATTACGCTTTCAGTTTACGAGTTAACAGTGAATTACTCTCCGCTTCATTTAACACATTTTTCATTTATTCTGCACATGCTATTCACATACATTCTGCATTACAAAACACATCTGAAGTTGCCCAAGGTTAAGTGCTTTGCTCAATGATGATGGCTTATTGCTTTCTCCATATGGTCATCTAACCAGAAACCTTAGTTGCCAGGCATACACCTCGGCCATTACACCCTAGTCTAAAAATACACAATAATTAACCCATGTTTAACCAACACCCTCAGAAAAATAAGCCTACTTCATGGTTACGTTTAGAATATTTAAGCATTCTTTTGTATACTATATCTGTATACTATAAGTATGCTAAATCAATGCACTAGTATACTTGTAAGTGTACTATTTCCATTACTATTCCCATGGGACTAAATTGGCCAACTTTTTTAGTTTATATACTTTTAAGTATGCTTTAAGAGTAACTTGGACTACACAGCTAACTTAAAACGACTGCAACTGTACTACTAGTGAACTTCTAGGTATACTAATAGTTAGACATTTTTCAGGTTATGAAAATACACTTCGAAGTATATTTTAAGTAATTTATTAAAATATTCTACTCACTCAAAAGTAAACACAACTACACACCAGTAATATAGGTAAACCTATGTATAATTGAGAAAGAATATACTTAGACTTTTTAGTCAATATAAATAAAGTACAGTGTATTTTAAGCATATTTCTTGGTTTAAAATAAGTACTTATATACATTTATTTTTTGTAAGGGGATACGTACACAGACATGAACCAAATCCTGTCACACACATGCACAAAATGAATTTTGTTTTCATTTTTATTTAATACATTTTTATTCAAAAGCAACAAACATCTATAAACACAAATCCCCACACAAATGTCCAGGTCTTTAGAATGGGCTCTTTTATATGAGTAAATCAAACAAATTCCCAAACAACAAGAAAAAGAATATGATTAATGTCTCAAAAACACTCATGAGTTATGACTCAAATGAATCACTCTTAAGTGAATCACTTATTCACTGCTCAGACTGAATCATGAATCAATGAAACAAGTTAATTGAGAACTCTGATCGCAAGTTATACTATATTTTTAACAATGACTCCAAATTGTAGTCATCAATCTGTAGCCGTGGTGTACCAATATGACTCATTTAACCCAAATATCCGATTAAATATCAATTCTGAAACAGACTTTCATGTGCGGGTTCAGAGATGCTGTAGCACTTGTAGCAGTGACATTAGTCGCCGGCCGCCTGGATAATTACCTTTTCAAACACTTCAGAACAAAGCCAAAAGTTCATCTTGGCAGACAATGAGGAAATTCTTTCACCTCAGGCCATTAAATAAGTATAACCCCTGAACGTATTCCTCATTCTGAGACACTCCACCTTTTAAAAGCTAAACCTTCATTTTAAAAGGCTCCATACCCTTTCGTTTAATTAAAACTTTCAAAAACCCACCGGCGCAGAGTAAACGCCACCTAAATCAATGGGGAATTATAAAGGTTGAACCCTTTTATTTAGGAGATTTTTAAAAGTCAGCGTGATAGAGGATCTTTCAAAGACTTGATGTTCTGTTTTTATCACGCGGGGAAATGCCAGTCTTTAATCTGTGTGGTCATTGACATCTCTGTTTCATTCTGACAACTTCTAAATGAATCCATGTAAATCCCCCGGCTGAAATGAAACACGTCGCAGTGGCTTTCTGTAGAAGAAGATTAGCGCAAGCCGATCTATGTATGCCACCCGCGTGTGGCTGGGTACGGCCCGCGCCGACATTTTCCAAATGTCAATACGCACACTGTGATTTATCTTTAAGTCTGGTTGCGAAGTGGCCGGCGTCAATAACAACTGTTGATGGAACGTTTGCTTGTGTGCTTTCTCAATGGCTTATAATTTATGTAGGACATAAAATAGGCAATCAGAGCTCGGCTGATCCTCGGGTCAGCAAAATCAGAGGCCACGTCAAAATGCAATTGAGACCTTTGAGGAATATAAATATCTCCTGTGTATCTAAAGGCCATTGTATTTCTCTGCATGCGTAAGCTGTTGTAAATTTCACTCTTTGCATTGCATATTAGGTTTTATCCAGCTGGAACTTTGTGTTTATGTCACGGATGCTCTTTCTTTGTTCATACAGTAGGTTAGGGATGAACACCAGCTCTAGATTAGGATGACATGGCTTGTTGAAGGGAGACTTTTTTTTTTATTGAAACCCAGAGAAACGCATGCTAAAAAACCAGGCACGGCTGGCGGATCTAGTGGCAGTATAATAGTATGATTTTGTAAAAATAAAATGAGTAATTTAATTATAGTTCAATGCATTGCATGCATCATTTTCACAGTTTCCGATTAAATTCGCAGATCATTATTTTATAGATATACTTAATGTTGAATTTTTTCATTGTCAGATTTTTGGAGGCTTCCGAGGAAAATCTAAAGCAGGGGTTTTCAAACTTTATGATGACAAAGACCCCCAAATAAGATGAAACGTTTGTGCGGGGCCCCCTTTGTAAGAAGCATTTGCATTTATCAATTTGTTTATATAAAGAAAATGTAACCTTTGATAAATAGTACATAATATGTTATAAATAAAATTGCAACTTGGCTACTTGGATGTATAACCTTCAAAAGAAACATTTTCCATTCAAATGTATTTGTACTGTATTATATTTCACCTTGAGGGCAGAAAAAGAGGAATCTTGTTTGGTCTTTTTCTCTGAAATTTTCTATGGGCTCCATCCTTGCAACCTGTTGAAGGCCCTTGGGGAGACCCGGATACCAGTTTACAAACCCTTGATCTAAAGCATGCTAAAAATAATGTTCACAAAACATAAGCTAGTTTGTTACATTATTGCTCAATTTGTAAGTATGTGTGCAACGAAGTCTCGAAGGTGAAGACAAAAACATGCTTAAGTTCTCTCTCTCCGTTTTAGCAATGCTGATGAAGTCGCTCTAATTAGTCTGTGATTGTGCAACCATGAACAATTATTGGACCGTCCTCATGTGCATAATACAAATGACAATTAATTACAGATGATAATTGTGAGCCTTTGAATAGTGAACAGGTATCACGTCGTGAGCTCATCAGTAGAGAGAGATAGAGAGAGAGATTCACAGTTCATCAGTTTTCATTGCAGGAGATGAAGCTGTCCATCGGGGGAAGAGGGTTTGTTTGTGTAAGCTCTGGAAACTACCTTTGTTTTTATTTCTCTTTTTTTCTGTTGACATTTGTGGAGTGTTGTTTAATAATACTGTATAACACTGCAACTCGGATGCTGGCTTTAAGTTTGTCTCAAGGGAAAGAACATTTGAATTTAAATCTTTTAAATTTTACAGGCTCTGTTTGGAGGATTTATGCTCGGCACGGCAGTTTTGGGCTGTTGCAGACGGTTCATTTAAATAAAACGTATTAATTTTTCACAATCGATTTAGTGGGAAACATGTGAGAAGATTAACACCTCAATGAAACATTACATTAGAAGAACATTGGCTAAACGTTGGTTAAAAAACCACACTAATGTATTTATAATGTAAATCTTAGGTTGGGAGAGTTGGAATAAGTATGGGGAAAGGGTTTTTTTTCTTTGTTAAAAACAAGTCATAAAATGTAGTATTTAAAATTCTCTGAAAAGACGTCAGATTAAAACTCATTCAAAAGGTTGTTCAATTAAGTTCTTACGCCAAGAAACCGGTTAAAAATCGAGTTTTAAAGAACATCTGTGTATACATCATTACGGTCATTATCTGTGAGTAATGATCTATCCATGAAATATGCTTTGTGCTGAAACCAATGAGTCATTTATGAGAAATCTAGCACAGGATGAGGATATTTGTGATTCTTCAGGTCAACATAGAGAACAATGGGAGCTGAAAAAGAAAATTGACACGTGCATAGATTTGTGTAAGACCCCCGGAGACCCGAGAGAAAAATGTCAGAAGTTAGTTTGCCATCGACTAGTTCAACCAGCTCTGATATTAATTATGAAAAGCAAATAGTTAAAGCAATACTGAGCACGTCCATCATTCCAAATATGCCGGCGGAGGCAGGAGTAAAATCAGTAGCCCGTGTTTGCCTTTCCTTTCTGTTTCGCATTTTATAAAGCAGTTTGACAAGCATCTAGGGCACGTGTATACAGGTACATACTTCCATTTGTACTGTATAGTGTGCACTGTATGAAAATTGTTAGTATGCATGTAATACTTTATGAAAGATTTATAGTTGCATATTTTCTTGAGCACAGTATGCTAATTTTCCGTAGGCACGGAATAATGAATGAAATATTACTATGAAATATTTATTGTTGCATATTACAAAGTTTCAAGCATGCAGTTCTTTTTTCATATTAAACAGTCTTACAAATATACACCAGCCAAATGAAATCTATCTATCTGAAATCTATTTTCGTAACAGAACACAAATTTAATAGAACCTGAATACTTTGTTTAATGCGTGCTGTTTAATAGTCGGTATACGAACATAACTTCATGTAACCTCATCAGATAGTTATTTGCAGTTTTAATTACATTTTCGGTAATATCAGATACCAAAACATATGTTGAAATAGCAGCTTTCATAACAGGAACTGGAATTAACTGGAAACCTCTGAAGTTAAGGGAAGTACATTGTGGGAAACGTTATGTACCCATGTACTTTGTTGTATGTTGCACAGTTTGGCAAGTGTAATCATCAACGAGTCATCATCAGTCATGGTAAATATATGCATATAGAAACTTTTCCTACCATTCAGACACAGTCCATTTTTGGGCTTTATTTGCATTTCTTCATCTTTGAATGTACACTTATAAAGAAAGTGCCGTAACCTGTTACCTAATCCCTCCAAAGGAAATGATGAATGAACCGAGTCAAAATGCAACGTCGCCTGATCCATCTCTTTCTACCCATGTGCCGTGAGACCTCCACAATGTTTCTGTTTGCCCAGCTCTCAAAAAGGTTAAGCAGGAAAGTCAAGCATTGTGGTTTGACAGCTCCAGCGCCATCAGAGGCTCAGAGGTCCCTTAACCTCATTCACAGCAGTTTACCAGAGTGATGATCTTGAAGAAATCACCTTATTCTGCTGTCATGTGATGCGTCCGCACCTGAAATCATCGGAACGAAAGGCTCCTATCATTTCTTTTTCCTCAGAGAATTGACACTTTTCACAAAGAGATGCTTAACCTTTCCAAAATAATGATGATCATCAACCTCAAGAGGCTGCAGTAAACAGGCAGGTTCTAAAGCCACATGTGGACACAGCCATCTGTTTTACAATGGACTGGAGCAAATGCTGTGTATTAAAAAACAACGTGTTAAGCCTACATTTGCTGAATTCATTTTAGGTTGAAAATGATTTGTCTGACATAAGTGCTCTTGCATTAAAAAACAAATAGTGATTTAAAGTGATAGCTCACCCATTCCCCCCCAAATAAAATGATGTCATCATTAACTCCCTCTTGACATTTCAAACCTGTATGACTTTCTTTCTTCTGCAGGACACAAAAGAAGATATTTTAAAGAATGTTGGTAAACAAACAACAGCACTTCTATTGTATGCACAAAACCAATGCAAGTCAATGTTGTCCAGTTACCAACGTTGTTCAAAATATCTTCATTTGTGTTCTGCATTATAAAAGAAACTGAATACAGAATTTTCATTGTTGGGTGAACTATCCCAAGTCTGTAACATCACTTGCACTAAGCTTTGTCTCCAAGTGTCACTTTCTGTTGCCATATGCACAGCTAAAAAGTAAAACGAAGTAAATAAAAGAGCAATTTAGTATGTGTTATTTTGAATAGTTTTTGTTTGTGCTTCTAATTACTTTGTGCTGTTGTTGAACAGCAGTCGAGTCTAAATGACAGTCGTCGGTTCATTACACAGAGAAAAAACTCATTCTGTAGTTAATCTTTAATATCGTTTTTAAAAACGAAAAAACAGACATACAATAAATCACAAGTTTCATGATCATTTTTCCTCCGTTCAGGGCAACAGAGTGCAGATATCCGTCTCACGCGGCGTCTGGATGAAACTCGGGTTTGGAGAGATGTTTCATCATACATTCAGAGGCTTGAATCATATTGCTGCAGGTGTTTCTTGAGAGCGCGCGATGAGGAATGATGGCGTTTATTTAGAGCTTCATATGTCATATTTCCGGGGCTCGCCGCGTGCTGCGATCATCAGTTTCACAACGTTTGGAGGGGTATAAATGTGCGTACTTTCATCTCAATTTACATAAACATCTCACTATCTGCCGCGTGCTTTATCATCTGGAGCACTCCGATCAGAATCGCCCACTCGTGCAGTCGTAACGCGCCCGAATCCACACCAGAGGCCCAAAGTGAGAACCGGCGATAAAGCTAGCGTGGTTTGGTCTAAAGCAAGCATTAAGCAGCCGTCACTTCTGCTCCAGTGCGGAATCAATACAAGCATCCTAAAAGTGGTGGAGAAGTAATTTACTCAGCGCCGGTCGCAACAGATAGGCAAATTCCGTTCCAGCACTCAGGCCTCCATACGACTCGAGCATCGGAAGAAAGCGCTGAGCAAGGCTTTTCCAAATAGCTGCACTTACCAAGTGTGTGACTCGACTTTCGATTAATATGACAAAGCCGGAAGCAACAGGGACTGTAATTTAATCCATTGCAAACACCAGCGCTCTGTACCTCAAGTAAGATCATCCCTTTGAAGTCCATTTAGTTTGAAGATGGATCCATCGTGGTCGGGCCAACCTTTAAAAGCCAAGATGATGGATTAAACCCACAGCGTGACTCATTTGTATAAAGATGTTTGGAGGGATGGTGAAATCTCACTAATGCCATCGCAGGCTTGATAATATAAGAGCTGGCCTGTTTCCTCAATTTAGAATCACTGCTGTGTTACTCAAGGATGGTTTCTTCAGAAAATCTGATTTTAATAAGAGATGATCTTTGCAGTCAATATGATTGTGCGTTATGTTCTTAAATGGACCAATGTAATGGTATTTGAATGCTTTGTGTGCGTCAACGTTTAATTTAATTTCATGTAAAAATAAAAATCAGTTCATGAGCAAGCAAGTAAATAAAACAGTGTTTAAAACCATCTTAATGGAATTGTTTACCCAAAAATGATCAAATTAATTTGATTAAATTCATTTTCTAAACCTGTTTGACTTTCTTTCTTCTGCAGAAGACATTTTAAAAAATGTGCAGAACAAAAAACCAAAGTACCCAATTACTTCTATTGTATGGACACAAAAACTGCTGTTGTTTGGTTACCAACAGTCTTCAAAACATCTTCTTTTGTGTTTTGGGAAAGAAAGAAGGTCATACAGGTTTGAGTAAATGATTAAAGAATTTTTATTTTGGGATGAACTATCCATTTAACACAATTCGCAACGGGAAGCTTATTATAACGATTTATAATCTTTATGACATTTTTTTTACTAATGTTTGACCAATTTTTTTACATTTTGTAACTTTGTAACCAAAGTTTATTTTAAAACAAGACAAATATCCAAATGTTTGAACAATCTACCCTAAACTTCTTGACATGATGCACTTTTGTTTGTTACAAATAGCTTCTCTGTTGTGAAACGTGCTGAAACAAAACACAAACACGCATCTCAGAAAATAAAGGTTCTTCACAGAACTGCCATTGAAGAAACATGCTTCCCGAAAGAACCATTCAGTCAAAAGTTCTTATTTCTTTCATTTTTTATAGTCTAAAGAACCTTTTCTAAAACAGAGGTGTGAAAGGTCCTTTATTTAGCCAAACGGTTGTTCTATGGGATCATAAAGCATTACTTTTTTAAGAGCGCAGAATAGTCTGAGGTTGACAATAATCTGCATGCGGCACACATTTTCTTGCTGACACTCTTGGGTGCTTTATTAAGCGTAAAAGTGAGCCATAATGTACCGCCATTGTATTGAATCCATCCAACCGGATATACATTCAATTATCTCCATTTGTGTTCTGCGGATGAAACTCTCACTGGTTCGAAACGACGCCACATGGCTGAGAACATGATTTTTACGTTTTGGGTGACATGTCACTTTAAATCATAAATAATATGGTTAGTGAGTGCATTTGAGCTCCTTGTGTTAACATCATCAGATGCGACAGGAACTCCCACCTTCCCTTTAAAAAGCATCAGACGGACGGAACAGAGACAGAGTCTCGTCTGTAATGACCACAGAAGCTCTTTTCCACACTGTTTTATTCAACACTTATTTTGTAATCATGATTATTTGATCAATGTAATTGCTCTGATGCGCCAGTCTCGCTCGGAACGCTCCGCAGGCTCGGCTTCCTGCATCGATTAAACCGTGTAAACGGCAGACCTTCCAAAGGCTGCGGGAAAGAGAAGCTTACTTAAAACAGTGAGCTTAAAACATATGGCAGCCTTAAAATAAACTTGACAGCAGAAATATGAATTCCCAACGACAATGTGGGATTTGTTCACAGATGTGTCGAAACACAACAACACGTTGTTAGAGGTATATACTGTAAAAAAAGTAACAACGTGACATTTGAATTCACAGGACGTACGTACTGATGTACGTACATTTATTAACAACGAAGCGTTTGAAGGATCAGCTCACATTAAATGTGTTAAATAAGACTTTAGGAAAGAAAAAGAAGTAGTTAGATCTACATTCTGGCCTCTGGCATGTAAACACGATGCTGTCCATGTTAGCAAAGTTCATAAAGAGCTCTCCACACATGCACTTTGGCTGTGTGTGCTTTTTTCCACACACTCGCGACGCATAAAAATGAAAAAGCGTCAAGACGAGAGACCACGTAAGCAACGTCATAAGAAAAAACAGTTCAGTGCACACAAGTGAAGTATATATTACAGTGTCCATAGAAAAGCACATAATGATATTTTCAGCGATGACCTCCAGAGGATAATTCTCATTGAGATCTGTTCATCAGCAGAGAAACACCGCAAGTTGGCGTTAAACAGACACTATTGTGCTTCGGGTCACCGCTGAAGAACCAAAAGACGGCCAAAGTTTGTCCCGTATCTGAATGCCAGGCGCTGGATCCCGTAGAGCATCTGGGGCCCTCAACAAATTCGGTCGGTGATAGTCGATGGCAATTGGTTGGACTCCTGATTGTCATGTTATGAAAGCATCCAAAATTGTTTCCTTTTCCACGAAGAACATAAGACTTATCTAAAAAACACACTACTTCAAAATATACAGAAAAACGGAGCGAGGGTGCATTGTGTCGAGATGCTGCCTTTGTCCACGCTGAATGCTTTAATTCGCTCGGTCTTCAGAGAAAACGGATCAGGAATGACGCGTGAAGCACGGGTGACTCACCTCAAGTGTTCTTCGGGATTAAACGTGCGTCTGCATTCGTTTCTGCAGCGGCCGAGTCAGGTCAGAGTTCTGAGAGGACGACTGCGAGTAGTGAGACGAAGAGGAGGCGGACGCTTTGCTGGTTTTGTCGAACTGCACGTATCCGTCCTGCTTGCTGTAGCTGCTGGCGCTGCTGTCGCACTGCGTGTCCTGGAAGGAACTGGAGTCGCTGAGCGATCCCCTCTGGAACTCACGCTCGCACAGCTCGATGGAGCTGCTGCCCATGCCCAGCACGAAGCGTTGGCTGTAGTCGTAGAGGCGGTTGGGCCCGGCGCCCAGCGTGCTGTAGATGTTGGTGTAAGACATGCCGGTGGGGACGCGGTGCTTTCCGAGGGTGGCCGTGCCGGGGTTTCGGACCTCTGCGTTCTGATTGGCTGTCAGAGATAGGGTGGGGGTCTGCTGTTCCTTGAAGGTGTTGACGCTGTAGTATCCGTTGGTCGGATCCTTTGAGGAATAAGACAAGATTTTTGTAAACAAAACAACATTCTGAGCATTGATATTTAACAAAACATAACTGTGAAATAGGGGATGTCATCTTTTTAATCTTTTTGTTACACAACACGGTTATCATTGCCAAAAGATTCCACTATTATGATGTCGTCACAATATTAATAGAATTATATTAAAAAAAAGAAATGATGCCATCAGGGGAAATTTGTCTCTAATTAGATTTTTTTGTTGTTCTGTCTGTTTTTTTCTTAATGAGTCACATATCATTAAGAGGGCAGAGAGAGATTGTGACCATTGTGATTCTTGGGGCAGAATTTAGAGTGGGTGCTGAATAGTTTACAATATTACGATACAGAATGTGTAGAATAAAACACTTAAAAAAACATGTTTTTTTCATGGCTATTGTCAATACCGGTAAACTGTGACACCCCTACTGTGAACTGTGAAAATACATTACTAAAAATGAACAGGTGTGATTTTTGCTGAAGTTTTAATACCTAATTTTATTATGTATAATGATTTCACAAATGAAGATAGAATAAACAGTTTTTGATATTTAGAAATCACTGTTTAAAAGTATAAAAGTGTAATTTATCGGCCAAAAATGAGGAATAACAAAATAAACTAAATAAAACATTACTGATAGCATTATTTAATGATAAAATACATATTGTAATAATAATAACTATATATTATAAAATACATATTTTATTCTATTTTACTTTTTGAAAGATTTGTTTTTGCCGTTTTGCCTTTATTTGTACAGCTGAGTGGTAGAGAGGACAGGAAGCGAAATGCGATGGAGGAGTGGGTGGGTTCAGGAAAGGACCACGAGACGGGAATTGAACTCGGGTCGCCCGATGCGCAACCGCGCCACCTATCGGCGCCGACATTTTATACTATTTTATAAAATAATAATTTCTTACCAAGTGCTTCTTTTCTGTTTTGCACTAAAAATTCTCAATTAAGAATGAAAATGAGTTTTACCGTCGCATGTTATTGCTTACTTCTTTTTTAGTTTTAGCAAATGTTTTTAATGTTTACTTTTAAAAAACAATAATATCTTAATATCTCTTGATTTTAGAATTTTAAGATGTTAGATGAAAACAAGACAAATATAATACGTTAGAAATTTGTTTAATGCAGTGTAAATAAAGTAAATCTCTCATAGTTTCTGGAAATTTTCTTCATGTTTTAATAAAGCGTTTGTCATCCAATTATTCTGTTTATCTAGAACCACAACAAACCATTTTGCCGAACAGCTATTAGCACTTTTTCGACACAACGAGACAACCATATACTTTGTCTTTCTGCTTCTAATGCAAAGCGACATACAAAAACTGTGATTTTATCCTCATGTATCTGAAAGCTCAAAAAGCCAAGGTCAAGTTCAGCTCACACTAATTATAGACAGCGTGACATGGAAATTAGGGAACAGACTGATAAGTGTCCCACACTAAGAAGATTACATGCTTTAGTGGTGTGAAACAGTCATCTCCAGCACAAACAGGCAAATCCTGTTATCAGCTAATTAAATGGGCCCTGACGATTCACGTCGCCATTAAATATGCCAAATAATCTCCATAAAATTCACTCGCGTTTCATTTTAGGCCAATTTTCGTTCAGATAAAACCTCTCTCTCGCATTCTTTTTGTTCCTAGCAGCCTTGTGAGAGAGTGGAGGTGAATAACTCTTGGGTTCCAGGAACGAGAGGCGTTCGGTGTGTGCTTTTACTGCGGTCGCAGTCAAGGCTGAACATCTCTGACTCATGGATGACGGCCAAACGCTGTAATCGTTTATCTCATACATAGTACAATCTTAATCGCTGTTTGAAGGCTGATATACAATGACCGATTGGTTTCAGGGAGATTGATACGGCGGGTGTGGTCGACAAAAGAAGTAGGTTGTTAGCCGTTCCGAGTCGCCGTGATAGCTCGATCACTTAATAAAACGCCATTTATGACAGACACTCCGTCTTATTTTACGTCTAAATAAAGATCCGAACAAGTAATGGAAAGTGTTTTTACAAGGCACCGGTTCTCTCAGAAGATCTGGTTGTACTTGAAAAGATTTTGCAGCAAAAGGTCTAGCCTAAAGTTTTTCGTTAAACGAATTAGCATTTGTATTCAATCGAGCCCCATTTCTTTACTATTACAAGAGAATATAATCAAAACTCAGGCTCTGGAGTCCTGACACGCAGTCAGTCAGTATGACAACAGATCCATTTAAGAACATTTCCGTAATAGACCTTCAGCAGAATGTTGAAAAGAGATGAAATTGGGAAAAACTCTGTTACGAAACCATGAGTTCCCTCTTCTCTGCTGTATTACATTTGCCGCTGTAATTACGTTCTATTAAATCTTTTTTTTTACGACTGATGGAGAAACGAATCCCCGAGGTTACTTTAATGGTGACAAATCCCTTCAAGTCTCCGTTCATCACCTTGACGTGCTGCAGCTCCCTCTCTTCCTCCTGCAAGACCTCCAACTGCTTCAGCACCGACTCCTGCTGAAATTCTCCTCTCTCCATCTGAAAGGCGACAGAGGGAGAATGCGTGAGATGATGCAAGAGATGCTCGGCGGAACCTCAAGTGAGGGATATTGATTTCCGGCCTGCGAAAGAATACAGTAGGATTTCACCGGCTGTTTAAACAAAATTCCCTTCAAGCCCGAGTCTTATATAAACCTGGTCAAAGTTCAGGAACGCTACAGTTCTGCAGTGTGGAAATGATGGAAAATACTTGTTCACATTGACGGTGACTTTCAGCAACAAAGGCAGCGCAAGTTATTTCTTTTCCATGAGAAATTGGCAGCGCAGGACTTCACTGTGACTCTTCGGGACATTTTACCTGAAAAGATTTTCTTGTCATTCCAAACTTGAATGACTTTCTTTCTTATGCAGAACACAAATGAAGATATTTTGAAGAACGTTGGCACCCAAACAACTCTGACCAACATTGACCTCCATTGTATGGACACAAATCAGCGAGACATTTCTTGAAATATCTTTGTTTGTGCTCCACAGAGGGTGAATAAATGATGACGGAATTTTGTCCATTCAAGTCTCGTTTTATGTGATCCGACCACAAGCGGTCAGCCGAGACACCTTGAATCAAGTCTCAAATGTGTCTCCGGTGAACACTTGAGATTGGATTTCATTCACACTGTCTGGTGTTGTGACTACACATCCCTGTCAACGTTCATTGGATTTTCCAGGAATGCAAACCTACTATCATTTGCTTCATGTTGCCGTTATCTTCTTGTTCTCTCGCTGCATTATGATCCTTATGCACAATCTCCACCCGGATGTCGTTCTTGGCCGACACGACCCCTTTGAGACCTGCCGGAGAAAAACACAGATAAATCATCACACGACTTGAGCTTTCGCACTCCTGGGATTTAGACGCCCCGTCACACCCGCTTGGTCTTGGCCCAGGCATGCGTGTCCGTTTCCTAGATTCTATCTGATCATTTGAAAGGGTTGAGAGAAGTGCACGTAGACAGACTTACTCTCGCTTTTCAGCGTGCCGGAGATCTCTCGCTGGCGTGAAGAGAGGGACACGGGGAGTGATGACATCACCAGGTGCATGTCTTCTGTGGCGTGTGGTCACGACATGGGAAGAAAAAAATGTGGCTCATTAAAAACAAGATCTTTATAGTTTTGCCTACACGGCGCTAGTAAAATGACTGCTGCGAATAAGGAGCTCACAGCTTATAGAGGCAATCACTTCAGTCTCAGACACTTGCGAGGAAAGATAAGACAATAAAGACCTGAGATAAACTTCTGCTCAGACGTGAGTGAGGTGTTGGGGTGCTTTTATCATCCTGTGGTACAGTGTTGGGGAAGGTGCTATGATAACCCCTGCCGAGCTACAAGTTATTCGTAGTTAAGCTATATGGGATATTCATGCGACAAAGTGTAGCTTCATTATAAATAAAAGCTAATGTGAGGCAAGATAAAGACTTAATATAGCAAAAAAGATCAAGAATTTGATTTAACTCTTGATCCACAATGACACAGTGTCACAACCACTGGCGATGGTATGGAAAGGCCCTTTTAAAGATTGAATCTCGATTTAGAACTCTTTGGGACGGTTACTGGGACAGACCTTTAGGCTAGTCCCAGACTAACCTAAATGTCGAAAACAACTTGGACTTGCAATGCCTTAAAATATTTCAGTTTGTCTCAAGATGCACTCATGTCATGTTTTTTGCAAATGATGTTTTTAAAAACATCTTAAATATCCTAAAGCATAGTTCTGGTTTACGATAAATCGCCCCATGAAATCCCAGAGCGACATCTACTGAACATCAGGATTACTGTAGGTCATGTGACAATGCATGAGGTATGTGTTGCCATGACAACATTAGATAGATTGGTTTGGTTAGCACGTGTTGCAGTGTCCATTTATTTCAACCCATTTAACATTTGTTTCGTTTTAATGATTTTATGTCCAATACTACTTTTAATAACCAGTTTTGACTGAGTTTCTTGATTAAATTAAATTAAAGCAGCTACATTATAAAAATGTTTTAAAACCCATTTTCACCTTACCATGATTCAACTTACCATAAACATTATGTTTTAATTAGGGCTGGGTGATAATTTATATATCTCAAAGGGGTGTTGCTGCAGGATCATTTACACAAATATACACATTTAACTGATCCACTTAAAGTAAACCGCCCCAACAAATGATAAAATGCACTTTGCTTTAAGTTATTGGTATCACTGTTTTCATTACTCCCCAACACTGCAGTGGTGTCATTCTAAGCTAAGTCTCAGTGGACGTGCGGGGTGAGACGTCTCTGTGTGTCTGTCTCACTTAAAACAAGCAGCTCACTTACTCCTCTGCAGTCGCGCGCAGCAGAAAGCCCCCAGGGTCCCAATGAGGACGATCAGAGCCAGGAAAGCTCCCACTGCAACCCCGATGATGACGGCCAAGCGCAGAGACCCTGAGGAGAACACAACACCGTTGGGATCATCAGACACACGGTGACAACGCAGAACCCGCGCGTCCGGATAGGGAGCTGTTTGTCACTCTACAAGACATAATGAAGTCGTGTTCCGAGTGCCTTCTATTAAATCCTAGCGGGATGAAGCGACCTCTTTGAATAATTCAGCTTTGCATCTTGGGTGTAGGCTTTAGCGGAGGAAAATAGGGCAGTATTTGAATAAAAAATACCACCTAATTTTCTTTAAATATTTCAAAGGAATCCTAAAAGCAAGTAAAATGGATTAAGGACTGTTTGAATTAGATTACAAATGGAGGTTCGGAATATGTCGGAATTTCATTAAGGAAATCCGGCGGTTTAAGCAGGTCACATTTAGCCGAGTAAACCCACTATCATCAGGTCTTTACGCTAATCAATGCGCTGTATTTTAAAGGTCCAGTGTTTTTTTGGAGGATCTATTGACAGAAATCCAATATATTACATATACTGTATGTCTACAGAGGTGTTTAAAGACCTCACATTATGAAGCCTTACATGGAATTCGCCATGTTGTTTTTACAGTAGCCCTAAACGGACAAACTGCACTACAGAGTAGATTTCGTAAATAGGTTATCTCCTTCGGTAAAGAAGCGAAAACAATAAGACTTAAAAAGTGATTAAGTCATATTGGTGCAGCAAATCCACTTTTTGCTGTGGAAATGTTCATTCACAGTCGAGCAGCGAGAGCTCAATATTATTTTGGCCATACTCGCACAACTGAGTGCGTACTACCCATGCGAGTTACGTCATCGTTTTCAGAAAGTTCCATCTTGCAGTTTACATGGAAAAGAAAACGACCCGTTTTCTGCACACACGCTCTTTTTTGACCCCAACTGAACTTCGAGTACACTTTCACAAACAATAGTGTGCCAGTAATAAAATATATAAATAATATATAAAATATAAATGCATGTTCCTGATAACAATCAACAGAAACCGAGGAGAACCGTTAGTTGGCTAAACTTGTTTCTCCAATATTCGAATTTACACTCCGATACCAAGCTCAACAGCTAGATTAAATGTGTCAAAATTAAAGGACCTATTCAACAAATTCCTTTATTAAATACAATTATTATACATGAAAATTATCATATAAATTACTATTAACATAAATTCAATAAAATGTAAATAGTTATATTATTAGACACTAGCCAAACACAAACCGGAAGTTGACTGGGGTCATGGGCAATGAAACGCTCTATACTGGACCTTTAACACACACACAAAGCACACGTGTACTGCAATAGACGTTCACCTTGTTCCTTGAGCCGAATGATCTCTGTGTCTGAGCCGAAACTGTTCCATGCAGTGCAGTTGTAAATGGTTTGGAAGTCGGCGGGGACGATGTTGCTCATGGTGAGGGTGGAGATGACGCCTTCCTCCGTGCTCACCGTCTCCACCGTGTATCGGCCTGAAGTTCCCGATTCTAGCACGGTCTCCTTCCACGACCACGCCTGCAAAACACACACACAGAAAAATAATACAAAACGCTTGACCGATAAATCCTGTTTAATGGATCCTTACAGCTTTAGAAAATCTGTTTAACGCCTTTAACTCGGAAACCATTAACCAACCTACCCAGGTGCATCCTAACTGTTTGCTGCTTTATTTTCTAATTAGAAAGGCTTTGTGAATTTTGATCAATCTGCTTCTGGCTGAAACAAATAACCACAGTTCTCTCCTTTTAACAAGGTCATTTTAACCTAAAGTCTCCTTTAAAACAATGCGGTGTTGTAATGCAACGGCCAGTTGTTTAGTACTTCAGACACCCAATAATAAATGGCCCCATTGCTCAGTTCATTAAATAATCATGAGATTTATCCAGTCTCGCACACTTCAGCATCTGAGAGAACTGTCCAACCGTGGCAGCAAGTTGGTTAACCGGAGTCCGCCGTGACAACATTATTTGTTTCTCAGGTGATTTACAACAGTCAGCGTGGACTAACACGGCACATTTTCAAAATAGAGAAGCAGTCGCCGGCTATATTAGTCAGTGTTGTTAATTAATATGCAAATAAGAACGGTATTTGTCCAATCAATGTTGTTAACCTCATAAACATGCAAATCGGAACGTTAACCCTGAGTTTACAAATGTTCAATGTGAGATCATGAATTAATCTTATTAACCCGGTGTTAAGCAGCGTGAAGTATGAAACATAAGACAATGAACATTGTGAGAAGGCAGGATTATGCTCATAGTGACCCGGGGTTAACAATTTCACCAAACCAAGCTAGCCATTTTTGTGTGTGCATAAAACAGTCAGTGGGCGGCCTGCTAATGTGCCATCTTGTGTACGTTACAGCTGTATAATCCATAGCTATTCTTGCAAATGACAAACCTTTCAGAAGCCATTTTTCATTTCAAACCTCTTCGTTCATTTCCATTCTTCAAGTCTTGTAAAAAACCTGAAGATTGTATCTAGTTGAAAACGCTTTGGATTTAAAAATATGTTGCAAAATGTTATCGCCTCAGGGACGGTCAAAATGTCACTGAGGTGAAACATGTGAACTACTGGACTGATAGAAAGGACTTACAATGCGGTCCGGAGGCGGGGTGCTGCGGATGAAACACTTGATCTGGCCCTTCTCTCCGTACAATGCCTGTTGGGTCTGTGTGCTGGAGATGGTGGGAGGCCCTGAAACAAACAACACATTCAGTAACTTCCTGCTTGACGGCCGAACGACCCGCACATCAGCATGCGTCCCATACACACATCCTTCCTGAGAACAGAGGTGATGGGACATTCAGCTCCTGTTTCCATCATGTGATTATCTTCTATTCATTATGCCTTCGTCATTGTCACATGAAAGGCTTTGAAAATTTGACACTGGAGGGGCACTTTGACATATAATGTGTTTGTGATTTTAACTCATTCCTGCCCGGATATAAAGGTTGAAAGAACACAAAGCGATAACATCGCATTGAAACTGCAGCTCTTATGCTCAACAGTGTAGGCATAAACTACTGAACTTTTGCCTTCGTGCTGCGGCAAACAGAAACAGTTTTGCTTCAAGAAATTCTGAGATTTGACCCAAATGTGAACAGAGAAAAGACATTTTGTTTCTTTTTGCATGCGCATTGTTCCTGGAGTTTTAAGTCTGCTTTAGCTTCTGAGTGCATTTGTCATGTACTTGAAACGTAATGCACGTTTATTAGCCAGCAAAAGACTTTTAACAGCTCCTGGTGTGCCGGATGATGTGTTCTGCGTCATTCAGTTGACTTTTGCTTACCAAAAGACTTCCATTTACAGCAGGTTGGAAAAATTTAAATACTATATAGTTAATATAAAATAAAATATTGGATATTATTATTATTAATACATATAATTTTACAATTATAAAATACAATGAATAATATTACTATAAATTCATAACATATTTTATAATACATGTCTGATTATTATTATTATTATGTTACCATAACAAATATTACTACATTTAATAAATTCTCGATTTATTTAAAATCAAATTAAAACTTATTAATTGACCCGAATAATAATAGATGTAATTTTATAATTGTATTTTTCAGTAATATTTCTATTGCAATTTGTAATTATAAAAGGACTTGTAACAGTGATAAATATTTGTTTTTACTTTGTGACTTTTGTCTGACGTTCCTGTCTAATTAGAGAGGCAAGAGAAGTTAAGAGAGCAAAGAATAAAACTGACAAATATAAATGAATATGATACAAATATAATTGTTAGTTTTTCCTGGCAATACTTTAAATCACAGCCAACCCACCCAAAAACACTGTATCTCGATTTATTTCCATCAATCGTGCAGCCCACATTTCCCACAAGCACATCTGTGATGGTGCTACTCGAGAGAGCGAGAATGAACCTCCTCCACTGCTACTAATTCAACACATACATACAAAATGAAAACGAGTCGACTTCATAATTTCGTAAATTATTAACACTGAAAGAAAAAGAGACAGAGATAAAATCATAATAAACATAATCACAACGTTTCCATTTTTCCCTAGCGCAGCAGATTGCGGTTCATTATGTGTCTCCATACTAAAACAGATTTTCATTTTAATTGGAATTCGGAGGTCTCTATGCCTGAGCACCATCCCATCAATTAGACATCCCGGCAGTGCTCGGGTGCCGCAGATCCGTCTCTCAGGAGGGCGGAAGACAATGGTTTCGCTTTTCCCGCCACCCTCTTAATCACGCTGGAAAGGCTGCGGTCGGGAGGAGAGGCGGGACGTTGATCCGTGCTCCTCCGGCAGCAGGCTGTTCAGAACGTCTCCTCTGGGTGAAGCAAACAAATCTGACGGTGGATCATGGCTGTAAATGAGGGCTGTAATTAAACAGCTTTATCTCGCATCCTCAGATGAGAAGAGAGGAGAGAGACGGGATGTGAAGATTGAACCGAGTGAGGGCGAGCGCTGACACGCATCTCACCTGGCGCCTGGCTCACGAGGATGCTGTAGAGATCTCTCGCTCATACCGCGTGAGCCATCACTGTAGACCGTGGGTCGTTTCACTGGGATTTTGGATATTGGGGTGCAGAGAGCTTTTTTCAGAACACTTTCACTCAGTTGAGGGTCAGGAGATTGGAAAGATATTGATCTGCTTCTGTGAGGCAGCTTAGTTATGCATGTCTTTAAGAAACAAAATCATCTGCGTTTGTAAGAGAGAGATGCTCTAATGGACGCTAATGGGGTTATTCGTTAATGATCTATTACTGTATGTCAGTAATCGTATTTCCCATTTCTCAACAGCCTAATCTATCCAATTTTCCGTTTTTGAACACTAATGCATCTTCTAGCCTTATGTTTCTTAGCAAAGAATTTAAAATAACAGTCAAGTAAAGAAGAAAAAAATCTGTTTTTCCCCAAACCTGAATGCATATTTCTTGAGATTTAACGCAAGGCTGGGAAAAATGTTAATAATGTCCTTTTACATACTGTACAATCAAAGTAAATTGGAATGTTTGTAAGCCAGATTCAAAAAAGACAAAAAGCACAATAAAACTATTAACTACTGTAGTCTTCGGAAGGCATTCAATAACTTTAGGGATAGTTCACCCCCAAAAAAAATCAGTTAACATTTATTAACACGCGTGTTGTTCGAAATCTGTATCGGACTCTTTCTTCAGTAGAACACAAAAGAGGATACTTTGAGAAATGCCTCAGTGGTTTTATGTCTATACAATGGAGGTCAATAGTGGGCCATGTTGTTTGGTTACCAACGTCCTTCAAAATATCTTCTTTTGTGTTCTGCAAAAGAAAGGAAGTCATACGGGGTTTGGAATGATGTGAGGGAGAGTAAACGATGAAAGAGATTTGAGTTAAATATCACTTTAATGAACTATGCCAAACCTTGAAACAGGTTTAGATTATGGCACAGAAGTCATGTGAAAATGCATTTGCTGAATGTAGAAGCGCGGGCTAAGATTTGTGCTTTTGGAATGTCTCAAGTGTGAGTAAATATTAGATTATTTAATTTTGTCGTAAATTACTCCTTGAAGAGGACAAAGAATTGAACAAAATCACTTGAGACGACCCAGAGTCATATGACCCCTGCATCTTGACTTTCAAACACGGCAAGAGGAAAAACAGTAATGATTAAGAATTCATAGAGCATTAAACAGGCTTATTGCCTCACAGGAGCTGGCCAGTGTTATTGCAAACCCCCAGGACCTAAAAGTTTCCATCAAAACAAATGGATATACCATACAAGGACCCATAACACTTTTTCATGAGCTACTCTGGAGAGAGAGTGAAAGCGAGAGAGAGATAGAGAGAGAGAGAGAGAGAGAGAGAGGGGGTAACCAATAAAATGACGCCTCCAGCAAGACAAAGCAAAACAACAAAAATAAATATATGTATATGGTGAAGAATCTGAGGTACCCAGCGCTGTGAATTCCGTGATTGCATTTCAGGGCCAAGAGCTTCTTGAAGCCAGGGGTTAATCAATACGCTTCTATCGATTCAGAAAACCTGGTTTGTGAGTCCTTCGAGCCAATCACAGAGCTGCGTGAACCCCAGAGTCTGTCGTTTATTGACGAGCGATAAGAAATGATGAGAGCCATTGGAGATCATCTCTTCTGATTACAGCGTCCAGATCTCTGAGGGTCATCGAGAATTTCTCGGTTATCGCAGAGCTAAACAGCGCAGAAAACATCCTGTTTAGCCAGAGCGTAACGTGGCTGGATGCGGCATTCGAGAGGCTCTCGTGAGTCAAAGCAATCAGACCGCGAACGCAAATGAGAATTTGGTTGAAGAGTTTGGATCAGATCAACAGATGGAACGTTAGCAGAGTGTTTACCGTTGACTGTCAGAGTGACCTCCTTCTCCCCCACACCGACCCGCGGCACCACGGCCCGGCAGACGTATTTCCCGGCGTCCTCCTGTCTCACCGCCTTCAATGTCAAGGTGTTCTCGTTGCTAAGCACCTGCAAGGTAACAGATGTTTGAGAAAAGCCCAACACCACAATAGGTGCAAACTTTGTAGACATCATTAAAAAGTTCCTCTTTTGTTTCTCATCTCTCTTTTCTTTTATTCTTTTTATTTTAGCGAATACATGAAGCGGAACCGCATCTATAATTAACCATCACTAGTGTCACATGCAGATATGCACAAATACAGTTTCTTCCCCCAAGTTTTGACTTATTTTCCGAGTTGCGAGATCCCACCAGATGACGACCCAGACAAACACAATGTGCTCCACCGAGGGTCATTAGCCTCGGAAACTCAACCGTCGCAGCTGTTATCTTTAGCTCTGTCTTGTGCTCATCACGTCCAGATGGAAGATTTAATCAAACTCTAGTTGATCAGAATTATAAGTACAGCAGTGCACTGGAAAACACCTACCACTCCGTGGCCTCTCTTCATCCAGACGATGGTGAGCGAAGGGTTTCCAATCCAAGCGCAGCTGAAGACAGCGTCAGAACCACGGTCCACCTGTAAGCTCTGAGGTTCGGTGGCCAGACGTGGCCCGACTGCGACATAAAAACGTTGCCATCTTTTATATTAAATAACTTCATTTTTTAAAACAAAAAAACGTTAATAAAAAAGTTAGTTCATAAAAAAAGTGTTGTCATTTATTCACCATCAAGTTGTTCAAAACCTGTATGGATTTTTTTCTTGTGTTGGACACAAAAGTAGATGTTTTGAAAAAATGGAAGTCAATGAAGGCCAAGATTGATTGGTTACCAACGTTCTTCAAATTATATTTTTACGAGTTTTGCAAAAGAACGAAAGTCAAACAGGTTTGGAATGACATGAGGGTGAGTACATTTTACACATTTTATTTTGGGGTGATCTATCCCTTTAATATACTGTATGAATGCATTGTGCTGAAATGCAAATATAACATGAAAACTAAACTGAAGAGAAAAGGTTTCTGTCAATACATTTTCTCACTAAACTGTGGCTTTAGAAGACTACAGTGCACAGTTAAAGAAAACAAACACATGGCTTTGGAACAGCATGAGGTTAAGTAAACACAATTTATTACATTTATTAAAGCATTTCAGTAATTTATCCCAGAAATGTAAAACATATCTGCACCGTTCGGTAAACTCACAGTAAACATCTACATTCCGGCTGATGTTGGTACTGCCCAAGGCGTTGGTGACCTCACACGATACCGGCTCAGTGAAGAAAGAATGATCAACCATCACTTCATAAGTGTCTCCTGTTGCGTCTGTGATCACGCTGCCTCCCTTCGCCCATCTAATGATCCATCGCAAACACAAACAGAGAAAGAAAAACAACTGATGGACGCTGTCAGATCTGCTACAAGATCAAAGGCTGTAAGGAAGATTTTTTACAGGCAAATGACTGGGATCTTATTTGCATGGTGTGGCGAAACAACAAAAGCATCCCTCATAGCATCTAACGCAATTTTCAGGACACCGTGTTCATTTTCTTTTATTCGTTAGGTGTTGTTGGCACACTGTGGGTTCTTCAGCGGAGAAATAACAGAAACACATTATGAGGTTTTGAGATGCCGTATCAGTCGGCACCCTTTGATGCCGTAGTCATTATATTGAAATGAGAGAAAGCGTCAGACGACGTGAGCGCCTCGAGTTTTACACTGGAAGATCAAGCGCTGAACAGATGGACTTTTGTTATCAGTTGTGAAATGAAAGTGGACGGTGTTACAATAATGAATTTGTAGTAATGAAGGTGTTGGTCATGCAACAGTGTGTATTGTTATATCACGAGCTCGTTTTTTAGCCGTTTTACCGGTTTTATTGACAGGACTAGAAGAGGTAAGGATGGGGAGAGATAGCAGGACAGGATGTTACCTTAAATGACCTAAAAATAATTTTCTTAGAAACATAATTGTATTGTTTTATTACAAATATCTAGAAATTCCAAAAATAAAGATAAATTAAACATGCAAAAAGACATTTGATATAAATAATATAACTATATAACATAATAATATAAAAATAACTCTGATTAATGAATATTTTTGTATTATTTTAATACAAACACCTTAACATTCCTAAATTAAGTTTAAAAATTTGCAGAAAATAATTTAATTAATAAACTATGTAAATAATAAAAATGAATTTCTTATTACATGTTTGTGGGTTTTTTTGTACAAACGTCTAAAAAGTCCTAAATGAAGATTTATAGCCTTGACAGGGAAAGTGACCTGAAAAATCTACCAATGGGGTAATAAAAATAAATTTGATAACTGTTTCCACCTTAAGTACCACATTCAAGATAATTTGGCGTACCCAATTGGTGGATTTATTGGCTTACTCTAAACATAAACTTACTTAATTCATATACTTTCTTTCATAAAACAAGGCTAAATATCTTGTCAAGTAAATGTATCTAGATTTAAAAATGTTTAGATATTAGTACTAGAACACAAGACAAAAATGGTTAACAAGGAATTCACATGTTGCTGTGAAAATAAATGAAAAGAAAAAAAATATTATTAATGTTATATATAATATAAAATGAACATATCTGGCATCTCAACCCTAAAGTTGACAATTTCTGCACTAGGGAGAAATAGAGTTTGGATTTTCGGGGGACGGAAACCTCAATGTGAACTCATACACATAAGAAAGATCCCCATAAAGGACATATTTGATGGCTTCACCTGTCAATCATAAGAAAGTCTGACCAAGCTCTGAAGAAATGAGTTTCTATCTGTGACGATGGACAGATCATCGTGTCTGTAAACATGCAGCAATCGATGAACCACCAAACACGACTAAAATAAAGGGATTATTTAAGATCACAGCAGGTCTCTGCCACCTCATCACGGATTCAAACAAACATGGAAATTGGCTTATTACATTCTGTTAGGAAAATGCAATTTCATAAATTCCAATGATGCCAATAGTCAGCATAAGCCATTTATGAAATTATTTCAATCCCGTGTTTGGTGCTAAAAGGGGAAACGTCTACGAACAATTTCCACGGATGTTCCACATTTAGGATTAACCGTCGTACTTTAATTTAATCAAAACCCAGAGAAATGACAGCGTCCTCCTGCCAGGCATGTGTACTACAAAACTCGATGAAAGTTTTGACATGTTCGAACAGAAAACGTAATGTTAGAGAGCTGTCGCAACTTTACAGCTTTAAAGAAGAGACAAAACGTAACAAACACAAACAAATCTGGACGTCATTCAAAGCCCATCCAGACGAATCTCAGCTCAAAACAAACAAAGATCAAATCCATGCATCTGTTGAATATTCTACTGCATTATTCAACAGCGTCGGTGTAAACGTACATGCACACAGTGAAGTTATTTGAAGGTGAATGGCAATACGGCACCCGTGGAAAATAAATTGTTTGTCTTTTTAAGATGCTGAGGCAGGACTGCGTCTGATATGCCGCATTTCGAATTTAAACGCCGGGTGGTACAAGCAATCAGCCACGCGGACGCCGATGCCCACCGATGCCAAGCCGCAAACCCACGCGCTCACATCAAATGTTCGACACGCCCAACAGAGCGACATCCATTAGACACTTCAGAGGTGACAAATGAGGATAAGACAAGACAAATCACCTACGCCAGAACAAAGCCGCCAACACCAGCGCTGACAGCAAGCCCCCGGAGGGACAAGAAGCACATACTTTATTCACCGACGTGTCTGATTCCATCTATTCACGGGCCACTTTTCTGTTCTCCAAGTTCAAGAAAACAAACATTCACAGGCGGGATTATAGAAGACTCTCTCTCACCATGGAAATCACTCTCTCCTCTTTTTTGCGCCCCGGTTTTCTGGGGGAAAAATCTAGGTTTAGCCTAAATTAAAAGGCCGGGACCTCATAAAAGAAAGACTTTATGTGATTTCGCTGTCAGTATGAATTTCACTCAGGTCACATCACACGTACGCTGCCTCCCTGTGACGAATGCAATGGCCCACATTTTCATCATAAACGCAGTTTGCGGTGTTTCCTCAGGCAGTTTTCATATGTAATGTAATGATAGAATTTCATGCGTCTCATTCGCTATGTTTAAATTGTATTAGTCTATATCATACATGTGTTTACAATGGGGTTAAAAAGTTTGAAGGCATTTGCTGAGAAGTTTATGTTAAACTTGTTAAAAGTTCAGCTGAGAAGTTAACATGAATCTCCTATAGGATTCAGTGTGTCACCTTTTGCTTCAATCTGTAAGTTTTAACGGTTAAAAAAATGAACCCTGATTTGCAACGGTAGGCTCAAAATAGACTAATGATTTGCTGTTACGATTAACCAAAAATTCACAGAAATTGTCCGTTGGGCAATTCCATCCAAATGAGTTCTTTAAAAGGAACAGTTCACCTTTTCCTCATCCTCAAGTTGTTCCACATCTGTAAAAATGTTGTTCTTCTCATGAACGCAGAGAAAGATATTTGGAAGAATGCTCGTAACCAAACACTTCTTGGTCACCATTGACTACCATAGTAGGAAAAATGCCTTTATACTTTTCGTTGTTCTATTGAATACAAAAGAAGATATTTTGAAGAATGAAGGAAAGAAAACAGTTCTGGGGCACTTTTGATTACCCTTGTCATTTGTCCTACTATGGGAGTTAATGGTGGCCAAGAACTGTTTGGTTACAATCATTCTTCAAAATATATTTCTCTGTGTTCATCAGAACAATGAAATGTATACAGATTTGAAACAACTGAGCAAATAACGACAGAATTTCAAAAAATGTAATTGCCAGTACTGATAGGTCACATTTCACTATATGGGGGTTTAAATACCCAAATTTTTTAAGGCATACTTTTCTATAGGCAGGTAAGTGACATCAATACATAGTCAATTTTACAAAAAATAGGCACATGAAAATTAATATAAAATAACTATTTTGTAGTTATTTTATTTATAAGAAATTTAAACTATTAAGAGGTTATCTTTTTCAATTTGTTGTGTATTATTATTTACATATATATACAAAGTATCTTGACTGTTAAAAAACGTGCATCTTTTCTGTCACAACCATTACATACTGTATTAATTTACTGTATTAAAAAAACTCCTCTCTATTAGCAAGGGTTTAGTAAAATATAAACAGGTGTTTCAATATATTGGTACTAAATGCATTTTTTGAGAGAACTTTTGACAAAAAACATCACATTCATAACACTGGAATTGCCCAGTTTGGTTTCATTTGACTTTAACTAACAACTTCTATGTTCTAGACAACATTAAATATTGTTAAAATGTCAATGCAGGACATATGTACCCCACTCATAATGCTATCAGTCTTTCCATTAGGTATTTTATCAATCTTTTTTGGCCATTAAAAAAATCTATATTTATTTAACCTCTTAAGATCACGGAGCTCTGAAAGATAACCTCCCATCACATTCCATTAGACATTAAACCGATCAGCGAAATTATGAAAAGCCTCGACTGAAAAATACTCAAAGTCTTAAATAGCCATCATGACCAACGAACATAAAGGCTTTATTTCTGCTAATTAATTTACAGCTTCACTAATCTCATTTCAAATGCCACAGGAGAACCCTGACGGGTTTTATTTCTCCCAGCGTCTGGACCGGACGCCTCCGTCGAACTACGATTTGTACTTACAAAAACCATAAAAGAAACAACAAAGTCAAATTAATTTCCATATTTATGTAAACAAAATGAACATGAATAAAAAATTGGCTAGCGAAAATAATCCCTCCTCTTTCTAGTGAGGCGGCTCTAATCCTCTCTGAGGAACGGTGTAATGCCCACAGGAAATCTCTCGCGATCGGTAATGACTTTTTCGTAATTAGTTGGGCTTCTGTGTTCCTGCCGTGTGAATTCAGATATCGTGAGAAGCAAAACTCAGGGTGGAGAGATTCCCTGCCTTTGATTGATGATTTCATGACGTTACATTTCAACCCTTCGGGACAGAACGCATCTGAAGCCTGCTGCATTGGGACAGGGGAGAGAAGATACACAGTGTTCTGTAAGGAACGGTGAGATGGTTCAGGACACAGACAGAAGGGTCTGGTGTGTGTCTGTCTGCTCTTTATACACCTCTGATGTATGACTAATGCATGAAACTCTGCCGGGGTGGAAGGTGAGAGAGAGCATCTCTCACGCCACGCTGATTAAAAACTACAGCCGCCTACTGTACATGCTGCATGTCAAGATGCCTTTGGCTTTACGATGAGCTCCTTGTACGCAGATCACGAAGAATATGAAGAAATTATGAAGGTGCACAGAAATGAAAGTGCGGATAAAATGTTGATAAAACAGACACGGGCAAGAAGTGTCTAAAACAAAGGAAGCATCTCGAGTTCTTTAGAAGGTATTTTTTTAATCATTAGTGCCTGTTTTAATGAGAGGGGAGCTGGAATTTGTTATTTTTAATGCTTTAAAGTGGTTGTTGTGGGACGAAAAGTGACAGGGGAAATGTTCTCTTTTAGAAGTACAGTCGTCTTTAATCTGCAGCTTGCTATCTCTCCCAGCGAAATCACAGAACAAATTATTTTGGATCATAATGTTAACAAATCTTTTAGTTCTTAAAGTCAAAATATTGCACAGAGTGTTTATCAACAATAAAATATCATGCCTCATATTCCTTAACCAATTTTTAAAAAGAACAGTTCGTCCGAAAGAAAAGTCTGTCGGTTTATTCACCCTCATAAACTTGTACAGTGTGTGACTCTTTCTTCTGTGGAACACAAAAGAAGATATTTTGAGAAATATATCAGTGGTTTTGTGTTGCCAACATTCTTCGAAATATCTTCTTTTGTGTTCTGCTGAAGAAAGAAAGTCATACATGTTTGTGTAAATCAACACTTTTTGGGTGAAATATTCCTTTAAATATAAATTGACATCCAACGTGTTTATCTTCCTCCAAACTCCCCATCTGTGCATATTTCAAGTCTCAGATGCTATTTTGATATGAATAAACACAAACACATCAATTTAACATAATCCCACACACACGTATGTGACAAAAATGTGTTCACATGTGAAATTGATTAACTTTTTCCGAGCAGGCCTGTTGTTAACAAAGCACCTCTATGGACGGTTTCATCGGACGCATGCACCTGGCCCAAAGTTAACTTCCGGTCTGTGTTTGGTTATAATATAACAATTTATTTTATATTAAAGTCCAAGTGAAATACAAAATTACAATGCCTATTTTTTCATTTGTAAATAATTTATCAATGTGGGTCATTCTCTTTTTGTAATTTGTGAGCCCTTATAATCTTTAGTTCAAATCTGAAAATGCACTTCCTTCCTGTAACGACTATCCATCTTAAATGACTTATGTTAGATGGCTTGGGCGGAGCATCCGTTAACTCCTCCCCTTCAACGGTCAGTCTGCTGCCAGTTCCATTTCAAAAAGCAACGGCTGTTTAATACATCCAATCAAATTGCAGAGAGAGACAACAGCCACTCCCAAAATTTTTCTTTGAAATTCCTTTTCAGTCTGTCTTATAACCACAAGTAATAAACTTGATGGGGATTTTATTTGAGAGAAGGTACTGTCAAAGCAGTCTTAGCCTAACGTGTCACACAAAGGACTTTGCAACGACATGTCAAAATAAAAGTCTGATTAAGATGAACATATCCACATTAAAACTGTAGCATACTACATTATTTACATTAGTAAAATGCTGTAAATATGCTAGATAAGTTAATTAAAAAATTCTACTTAAATTTAAGCAGACTGTTAAAAAAAGAAAACGTACTGGTGCTGGTTAATATAACCGTAGTTGTACATTAAACATTTACATTTAGGCATTTGGCAGATGCTTTTATCCAAAGTGACTTACATTGCTTTATCCTATACATTTTACATAGGTATTTGCAATCCCCTGGGATTGAACCCACAACCTTGCGTTGTTAACGCAATGCTCTTACCACTGAGCTACAGGAAAGCATTATGACTTTTTTCTGTATTATATTATTACGGTATTTAACTATAGTTTAAGAGTAATACTATAGCATTGTATTTAGCATTAAAATACTTAGTATTTTTCATGCGGGAAACTGTATTACTTCTGTTTAGTAAAAAACTTAATCCAGAAAACGAAAAACGGAATTTGGGATAAAATAAACTGGGTTTCTTAGGGCGCTATGAAACCCATTTTCATGGCATTTATATGTGTGTGTGAGTAAAAGAGAGAGAGCGAGAGAGCTCTTACCTGTAATGAGTGACAGGGGGATTTGCTTTAGCAGCACAGTGGAACTTGACCAGATTGCCTTCAAGAACAGGCTGTGGCTCCACAGAGAGGTTCACCAAAGGGAAATCTGCAGGAACAGAGAGGCCAGTCAACTTCATCATCCACGAGAACGTCTCAAAACGCTCATTAATAAACACTCGTCAGAAAGATTAATTGCAGATTAAAGAACAAACTAAAAATGAACTAAAAAAAGTGGGAACGGCTTGATGATGCCTTTTTCCAGTAATGGGAGCTACTTTGCATTAAGATTAATTGGAGCTGTAACTCGCCGTCTAATTGCCGTATTAGAATTTAAACAACTTTTTAAAATGAGAGTGATTAAAGAGAGTTTTTGGCGAAATGAACAAAAAGATTGATTGCGCAAATTAAACAAACAGCAGCCAAATTCGCATTAAGCAAAAGCGATATTTACCCCTGGACCTTTTATTGAGCTGTTTCAAAGACAATTACAATTTATTTAGGCGAATTTAACGTGGCGCTGGAATTCCTTTTTCGCGAGTAATTCGTTCTTTTAATGTTGTGGAGAGCGCACTACGGTGAGAAACACACAAAGAGTTTCTGTCACATTTCCTTTCCTCCAATTACCACAAGACAATCCCAAAATGCAGGACTGACGGCCGACGGATAGAAAGTGACAGCGGACAGACAGGAACTGACACATTTAGAGCCCCAGAAACAACCTCTGAAAGCATGGTCGTGTCGTGTTTGTTTGGACACGGGGCATGTTGGACATTAACTAGGCCAGCGGAGGAAACATCAGCAACGTACCCAACAAATCATAGCAATTCCCGACAGCAGCGCTTCCGTCCTGCTGTTTCCCCCCAAAACCTCAAACTTTAATATGAGAAAAGCTTCTACAATCTGCCCCAGTCCTGTCAAAGCACAGTGGACAGATCTGTCACCTCCCACAGGTCTGAATGTGATTAGAAGCCTCTGGAAAGCCCAGACACAGCGCTGGGTCTGATTTCTCATTAGCAGTCAGCTCCAGTCGCTCGCACTACGTATTTGTACCTAGGACAGATGTTTCATTCATAATGCCTTATGGTGTGGGACTAGTCATTTAAATCTAACCTGCAGGCTTTCTGAAATGTGCAGGAATATCGACCGGTTCCATTGTGTTAGTAAGAGAAACAATAACAACAATAAAGCGTCAGCGGTTAACAAACGAGAAACTGAGCTGTCTGGACGCCAATAAAAACATAGCGGAGCCTCAGATGGTTCAGAATCAACATTGATTTGTGGTCATTCATTTTAAATGATGTTTGTGCTGGACTGTAATACCAACAGGATTTTGAAAGCTCATTGGTTGCCAATACACGTGAATTGGTGAATTATGAGACATGCTATTTTTTAAAGGACAGTTCACCTAAAAATTCAAATGATGTCAACATTAACTCATCCTTTTGTCATTAAAAACCTGTAAGTGCTTCTTACGCAGAATACAAAAGAAAATATTTTTGGTTGCCAAGTATACAAGCTTTGGTGAATTACAAGACATGCAATGGGAAAAAGTATAGTTCACACAAAAATCAACATAACGTCATGATTTTCTCATCCTTGTCTCTTTTCAATCCTGTATGTATAGTTTCTTTCTTATGCAGAGCACCAAAAAATGTTTTGGGTTGCCAACTATACAAGCATCGGCAAATTATAAGATATGCAATCGTTAAAGGGATAGTTCACCCAAAAATGAAAATGATGTCATGATTCACTCACGCTAATGTCATGAGTTTCTTTCTTTAGCGAAACACAAAAGAAAATATTTTGAAGAACACCGGCCATCATTGACTTCCATTGTATGCACCACTGAGATATTTCAAAGTAGAAAGAGTCATATTCAAAGAGACAATTGTGAATTTTTATTTTTGGTTGACCTATCCCTTTAAAGATTTATGCTTGAACTATCCCTTTAAATATTTGTCACGATGTTTCCAAAAATGTAGCGATGACGTGCATCTATTTTGCAGCGAGGACTCTGGGGGATGCAAGTGAGTGTTTTTTGAGCTTAATAAAGCACCTCTTGTCAGTTTCCTTTGTGCGGATTGAGCGCGCTCGCCGACAGGAGCTCACGAGAGGCCCCCAGACGCAACTCCATGTGCGCGTGCGGTCATTAATTATTCCTAACAAACAACATCGTTTCAATCGTGCGCTTATTTACAAGGCAATTACTGGCAGAAGCGAAGAGCCACTCTTCTCTCCTGGGTGCTCATTCTTAAACGAAACGTTACGGCGAGGCCTAGAAGCTAACAGCGTGAAAGATCTTCACACCACGTTCGAGCGAAGGGTCAGGTGGTGATGGCGGTGTCTCCGTATCTTCGTGTCCGTGCATCGGCGCCGCTCGCTGTGAAGAACATTAGCAGCCAAATATCTAAAGGAACACAAACCCAACGGGGCTTAAGCAAAGCGCGCAGTGGATTGATGTGGGCTGCTTGCCGACTTGAGAACACTTTGGTGAAATATGAAACGTGTTGTTTAATGGGGAACTTTTAATCACATAATGTGGTTCCTAAGCAATGATGACCTTTAAAGGGTGAACATGTGAACAGAAGAAAAAGAGAGCTGGAGATGTGAATGTCACAACGTGGTAGATTAATGCACGTCATGAAGGTTGGTTGAGTTCAGACATCCTTATCGGATGAGGAACCACTGAGAAACCTCTCAAATTGTCATTACTCACCATCCTAGTCATTTTTCTGAACGTTGGCTTCCATGGAAATAATCAATGGATCTTAAACAAGTCTCTGAGGGTGTCAGACTAATTAAAAAGTAGCAACCATATCAATGAGCAAATTGAGTGAGATACAAACCCTTAACTGTAGCACACCAGACACTGGAAGACCATTGCTCTTGGTCAAATAGATTAAAGACACGCATATATGCACAAAGTTTTCCTCTTTAAAAGATTAGCCAAGACCGGTCTGATTTTCAACAATGGACTAGACTGGTTTATGCTGGTTTGGTGCTGGTGGACCAACAGAACGTAAGGGTTCATGTTTTCCTAATTTTTCTTAAGCGCTAAAAAATGAATGCAGTTTATGATTAATGTCTATTGAAATAGCATTTGACATCATAAAAGGATTGTAAATGTTAAAGGGAAAGTTCAACCAACTATGTTTTTAATATTTACTCACCCTTGTCATTTCAAACCAGCAAGATATTTTGATGAACGTTGGCAACCAATCAACACTGACGTGCATTGACTTCCATTGTACACAGAGACATTTCTCGAAATATCTTCTGTTGCGTTCCGCATACAGGATTTGGATGACATAAGGGTAAACAAATGACCAGATTTTACTTTAGGGTCAACTATCCCTTAAAGCTCAATATCTTTAGGCACTTAAACAAGAAAAATTGAAAAAAAAATGCTTCAATTACATTTTGAGCCACAGCCATATATAGCTTAAAAACGATTTCTTGTAGATTACATTTTTCCACTTTGTTCCTTTGGAGATTACTGCAATAAACAACATTCAAAGAATTAACATACACTATAGGAAGACAGCCCAAGTGGTCATCCATCAGTCAATGAAATGGGGGTCAGGACAAACAAGAAACAGTGACTTATGTTTTAAAGGAGTCCTAATAAATAGGCCACCGCTTTCTCAGCCATAAGCCTATAAATGATTAGGAGCAAATGTTTCCTGTCTAGAATGAAGAGGAAGGCCAGAGTAGCTCAGTAATAAATGGAAAGCAACATACTATTTAGGTCACCAGTGACTCACATGCCCTCAGATCGGCTGTGTTTATTAGCTTTACACTTAAGGCGAAACACAAAAACTTCAGACGAAATGAAATCATAAGAATCGAAACTCTGATGAACTCATCTGACTCTGTCACGTCTCTGTATTTCAGCCTGGAGGTTTTATTACGGCTGTTGTTGGGCAATTACCTACCGAGAATGAAAAATGGAAAAACAGCATGGGAATTTGAAGTGTTTTCTTTAAATAATCTAAAAAATAAATGGCAGGTAACACTCCAAACGTCAGCAGAGTAAAGGACTACAAAGGTACAAAATGCTTTCATCATTTACTCACCCTCATGTCATTTCAAACCTGTTTGACTTTCTTCTACAGAACACAAAATAAGTTATTTTGAAGAATGCTCGTAACCGCACAGTTCTTGGCCAACAACCATAGTAGGTAAATCACTGTGGTAGTCAAAAGTGCCCCAGAACGGTTTGCTTTCATACATTCTTCAAAATATCTTCTTTTGTGTTCAACAGAACAAAGACATTTATAAAGCAATGGTAGCAATTCCTACCATGGTAGTCAACGGTGACCAATAACTAGTAAATAGTAAATATTCTGTAAAATGCCATTGTGTCAACCACAACGTTCCACCACACTGTAGCATCTCACTCAACAGCTGCCCATCATGAATATTGATGACGTGGAGCGTCAGGTAAGCGCCCCTGGTGCCGATCTGATGTCCCAGAAGGCTCTGAGGTTCTGCCACCTCTCTGCTCTCATTCATCACTAATTTACAAAGCACATGTTCTTGTAGTGTGGCCTGCAGCGGGGTCTTCACTTCACTGATCTGCTTCCTTGCATTAGACCAGCCACATCTCAAATGATTCCAAACACCGAGTGCACGAGCTCAGGCTAGATGTGTTCATACTCGGTGTAAATTATTCTGATAAAGACGGCTGAAGGGAAGTTCAAGCGTGCTGTATGAAGCACCCTGACACCCTTGAGCTTAATGAATCCTGACAGCGGCAATTGGCTTATTCATGGCCATTTATTGACTTTTAAGTCAATTTGGCAATTTTATTGAGCGGAAGATGAGATACAATCTATAACCGAATGTGAACGTGAAAATAGACGGAAGGCTGATTTTAATTTCTTGAATTAATACATTAAATAAAGGAAAACCGGATTTCTTTGGCTCTGACCAATCAGGAATGAACGTTTGTGCAACAACACAGGAGAAAAAGAGGCTTACGGTAAAACTCTTCTATTGTTCTGCATGACAAAATGATTTGGATGAAGTCCAGCGTAAACTTTTTTCTGCATTTGAGGTCCATTGTTCCTAGACGCATTCGTTCTAGACGCCAAAACTGAATTTACCGCCACGAAGAAAGAAGCTGTCAAAACTTGTTCGTTTTTTATATTCTATATTTTCTGCTTCATTAGTCAGACTTAATATCGTTCGACACACGAGGGACTTGAAAGAACGCCTTTGTTCCCTATGCACATGTTGTCAGAAATATTTCATCAAACGTCCTAATATTCCCGCTGAATTAGTTCAGGCTCTTCTTTTCCGAGCTTTTCGATAAATTCTTGACAGTGAGCTTTATGACCGCCATAAATAAAAATAAACCGCATGCTGTTTACCACTAAAGGAGAATGAACAGGTTGCGCTGAATGTTAAACAGCCAACAAAAAGCATTTATGTCCACAATAACCCATTTAATTCCTTGAAACATCCCCGCACGTAACGCGCAGGGGAACTGACGCTTATGAATGTTACAAATGCTTCTCCAAGACACCACAAAAACGAATAAAAAAACAAAGAGGAAAACAGAAATTGTGTCAAGTCTTGTGCGTCTGTGTACCGAGTACGACATGTGCTCAGACATCAGATTGCACGCATACACAACGGCTGTTTGGATAAAGAAAATAGGACACCACATAGCGGATATTCACATGTGAATAATTTATCTGTGCAGCCAGGAAAACAGAATGCAGGGTGCAGGATTTGGAAGAAAACGTGTGTTTAGTGCTAACTGTGTTTGAAGAGAAGCGCAGCGGCGCACACTCACGTTGAATATCGATGGTGACTGTGGCCTCCTTGCCGTTGGGCGATGCTTTGTTGGAGGCGCGGCAGGTGATCTGTTGTCCACTCTCGATGTTGGATGCAGCGATGTGGAGCGTGCTCACCGTGCTTTCTCTTCTCCCATCTCGCAACAGCGTCTGTTCAAAACACACAAACATTTTGGAGGATTTGATGCACGACACTGTCACAGTTATGCTATCCAGAACCAAAATGTGAAGAGAGCAGGTCTCATGATTTATCATCCTTTCTCAAGTACACGTCAAATACGGACTTCAGACCCTGCAATCAGCTCCTCTCTACTGGACCTCTCTGAAAGCAGCTTGATATGAACAAACCAACAACCCTCAGGTCTGGAGCTTGGCAACGTATAGCTACAGCCTGCTCGAAAAGTTCACTTTATCCGAACAGTTCTGTATCGAGAGCATTACAGAGGATTATGAATTTCACTGTCGTGACGGCGTTAAGGTTGGCCACTTCATATACCAGACACAAAGCATCTCATTCACGTTGATATTACCTGCGACCTTGCGCTGCGATGCTCAAGCTTTTGTAGAGAAACTCTGTTTATTCAGAAAGGATTATTACAAAATTGGTACAGATATTTGAAGGATATTGACTTCATCTAAAACACCCGTCTGCCTCGCAGCTATAACGGATTCTCCGGCAGAATTAATCAAATAACGCAATAAAGAGTGCTCGGAGCAGAACTGAAATCTTGGGGAGGAAAGGTGAAAAATGAGAAAATGAAAAATTCAAATCTCGTGTGCTTTTATGATCTGACATTTTTCTAAAAGGCGATTGTTACGTGATGGAAAAAGTCCTTGAGTCATTAAACATTCAGTTTTTTTCGGATATAAATCAAAGTTTGAGGCGGAAAATCGAGTTTTGCAAACCAACGCTGAGCGCTTAGAATATTTGCAATGCCCTCGATTGTGTTTAATCAAGCCATCTTTCCTCTAATATCTACTGTGTACTAGCACGACTTTGGAAATGCGAATAGCTTTCCTTTATCTGTCTCATGGAGGTACTTGATCATTTCAGAAGCGTTTAAAAGAGTGCCGAAGAGATTTGAAAGCGGCGCTTCTGTTGGAGAAAAGTAACCTGTCTGGTTTGCTCGTGTCTAAATTAGGCCCGGTTAATTAATGAAGGGAGTCTCTTCGGTGGGTGCTGAGGGGTTTGGCTTACTCCAAATGAGCAGATTACACTCTCCAATCATTGGTACGAGAGCTGCTTTAAACACATTTCCTCCTCTCTCTCAATATCTTTCCCAAAGCTGACAAACTGAGCAAATTGTTGAGGAGCGCATTCATAATGGAGCGCTGGAATGTCTATCCATTATGACATATTTAAAGCGCTGCGCTTACAGCTACACTCTGCCCCGAGGATTAAATAAAAAATTAGTTCGTGCTCGGCGTTAATTTGACAGAGTTAAGCGTTTCGAGGATGCGCAGTCGAGCGTGGTGCAGGAGAGACGTGTGAAAGGGGGATATGCAGTAGGTTAATATTGAAAATATCAACTGTAGCCAAAAAGTTCATAATCAATCATTCAAACTGTGTGTCAAAACCTAGTGCGGCTTTTAGGAGCATCACAGGCAATTGCATCAAAATGTTTGATATAGAAAATGTTATATTTGTTAAGTAAGGGATAATGTGCAGGCAGCCGGTTGTTATCACAGAAATAAGCCCCGATAGTGTGATCAGGACCCGTCGCGAAATGGAGGCAAGAAGCCGTGTAATATCCCGCTTAATACACGGCTACGTGCCATGTATGGCTACTAGCTATTTTTTGTGTAATATTAAACTGCGCCTCTCAAAATGATTTGCAGCATCTGGGTTACAGGGTCTTATTAGCTTTGAGCGGTTATTTGAAAATAACAACCCTGGAAATGTCCCGACTAACCAATCAGAATCAAGCAGTCAAATGAGTTGTGTAATATGCGTAAGTCATGTAAAAACATAAGTTAATGTATTAGCTAGCTAATATGGACTTAGAATAAATACACAGGATACAACATATACTAATCTTAGTTCATGTTCATTTCAGGATTTAATACATTTTGTAAATCAAAAGTTGTTGAGAATAGTATTGGCATTAAAGAACATTAACAATCGTTAATAATTGCTGAAAAGCTATTTTGATTATTGTTCGTTCATGTTAGCTAATGCATTTAAAATTTAAACAAATACAGCCTGCGTGAAGTGCTTACTTTTTTTTGATATCCTGTCAATATGCTAATATCGTAAACAAATCTAGCACCCAAATCAAAATTTGGGTTTAGGGGCCAAAATGCTAACAAATTCTCTCTACCCCATCCTAAACCCATACTTTGAGTCTGACACATTGGTCAAAAAAAGAAAACAAAATATTTATAACAGTAATTATTTATAAAAAATATTGACAAATTATTTTTAAAAAGTATTTATATAAAAACTGATAGCACGCTAATATAGTTATTGCAGAATATTTCGTTCACGAGTATAAAAAATGTGATTTTGTGACTGCCCTAGTTCGAACGTCAAAAACTGAAATGTTGCGAGACACTATTTCTAGTCATCGAGGGGGCGCTGAAATGTTCAAAAATATCCAAGACAGCATTTTTGGGCATGGCAGGTGCGTTCGATTACTCTTGTCAAAACGTTCGAGGCAGCACTTTTTAGCATCCCAACAGCATCCAAATTGAATCAAAGGTCTACGATAGCATTTTTGGGCATCACAGGTGGCTCTGATGAAACATTCAAACACCTTTTGGGGATCACGGGTGCGTTCAGTTTAAATGCCTATGAAGCCTATAACACAATATACAAACTAGTTCAAAACTTGTACTTTGATGGTGTACAGAATCAGTGGACAGTCGTACCTTGGAGTACGATGCACCATTGAGCACCTCTCCGCTTCGTATCCAGATGATGGAAGCGGCTGGTTTGGCGTTGTCGGCGTGGCAGGTGAGGTTGAGCGATTCTCCGGCACGCAGGCTCACCACAGGACCTCCAGCTATCACAGGGTCTTCAGGAGGAACTGCAAAATCAGGCAGAAGTTTACCCTCTTGTACCACAAACAATAGGGAACAGTAAGAGAAAAAAACTGTGAGAAATATAAAGATGAGTCAAAAAGTCTTGAATAGCACTGATTGCAGTTCACTCTTTTCACAACTATGATCAGCCTGGTTCTCATCCAGACTCGGCTAAATTATTGATTGGGCACTCAGCTCATTAGGGAGCATATCTAGGGCAAGTCTAAATCAAAGGCAACAAGCAGCTGGTACATCTCGATCGCTCCAGAGAGACAGCGCGGGGAAGAGAGCAAAAGAGAGAAGAGGAGGGAGTATTTGAAGATGCCAGAGCAGGACGTATGGGGGGCTTTTGTTGTTGGGGGAGGTCCCAGGGATGCTGACTTCATTAAGAGTGAAGCTGAGACCCCATTACTCATTTCGTACCGATTAAACTTCGGCAAGCATTTACTCTCGCTGAGATTTATGGCCAATCGGATCACACAAACATGAGATACTATCGGGGGCTTAAAGACACCATGGTAACACTGAAGTTTTATACTGACCGCGGCATCACCGCTCACATAAAGAAGCGCAGATGAGAACTCTTTAATATTCCTGGACAGCACTGTCATTAACTAGCTAGCAAATGGAGAATTTAGTTCAAGTACGAGACGAAATATCATTAAACCACCCACAAGTGCATGCATGAGAAGCACATAAAGCAATACACAAATGCATCCAGGACAATTCACGCATCAGTGTGAACATTCTTACACAATTTTGTCTTTGCTCACAATATAATTCACATGTACAATAGTAAAAAAATAGGCATTTTTATTTAAATAGAAACATCTGGAACAAAGACAGAACTTCAATTAAATACAACTGACAACTGCATTAAATCTCCTGAGCTATAAAAGAGCAATAAAATGTTTCTCTAGGTGGGTCTGTGGTGCAGAGGGGATATTCGGCTCATGTTCCCTTGCAAGAAGCAAGTCTCAGGACAGTTATTTCAAGGACTTCCTACTCGACGCTGGACATTTTCCCATCAGATGTCTCGGATGATACCGTTGAGATTTGGTCCTGTGCTCGCTGACGGTCTCTACCTGGAGACCCGTGTGATTTAATACCGGTTTATTTCCTCCAGGAACCAATCAAGTCTCCGTTGAAAAATCAGTGGAGAAATCATTCTCAGAATGAATGAAGAGGTTTTTCCTTCTGCTTCTGAATATAAAGGCCACATCCACATACTTTGTCGCTTACAGCACAGGTTGGAGAGATACAAAACATATGATAGATAAAAATATTAAAATAACACAACATTAACGTTCCAGTGTTTCATTTTTTGGAGGGTTTATTGACATAACGATGTTTTTAGAGGTGTATAAATACCTAAAAATGAGTTATTTCTATCTACAGTATACACACCGTGGTCCCTCTTACATGGACTTCGTCATGTTTTTTCCACAGTAGCACTAGACGGACAAACTGCTCTACAAAGTGGATTTTGGTAATACCTCATCTCCTTTGGCAAAGTGAAAATGTGACGACATGTTAGTTCTGTATTGCTTCAAAAGGGAGGGGGAGGGGTGAAGTGAGCCGTTGGTTGCAATTTGTAGCCTCACCACTAGATGTTGCTAAATTTCATAAATCGGATCTTTAAATGCCATGATGAAAAAGTAGATCTATCCATTTAACAATTATTCACAATAAGCATAAATTGTATGTAAAAACAGATTTTAACATAACGAAAAACATACATGTAAAAAGCTGCCAATACAATGGCGGGGTATTCTGGGTAGATGTCCAAGTGTTGCTATGGAGTTTGATAAGGTAGTCTGAGTGTTTTCTTGTTGCTAGGCTTTTTTTACTGGCCTGAATCAATATAGCCCCCGAAGTATGATATTCTGCTCTCTAGATGTGGCTCGGGTGCCTCCTGCAATGTAAATCAGATTTTTTGCAATTCATATTATTTACCAGAATAAAATGAGCACCTGATCCCAACCAAAATAAAAGCACATCTCTACCCAACAATCCACGCATCTTAATAATTTTTCATGTACACACAAAAATTTGTGATTTTTTTATGGTGTGCAAGACTAGTATGGGTTTAACCGCAAGTGTGAGCAATAATGACATCCGCCCTGGTAAACATCTTTAATAAACAGTCAGAGAGTTGGAGTGAAACCTCTTTGCCACGTCTAATTTAGCGTTGGATAATTCAAAGCACTTTCCATCCACTCACAATACACTCTCATTTCCAGGAGCAATTAAATTCAGTGTCATATTCCTTTTGCCATCTGGACATCAAAGTCATCCTTAACGGCTTGTTTTAACGTCTAAGTGCTCCGCGTATTCGGAACTGGTTCGTTTTCCTCCGACGCAAACTAAGCTCCCAATTGAATGCTGCGATTGTTTACCAGGGCTTAGGCTAAGTGTATGCAAATGAGCAAAACATTTTAGTCAATCAGTCCGTCTGCTGACGTTTTAGTTATTGATTGGGTTAAATTAGAGAGAGAAAGAGAGACTGCAGCCAAACATTGACATCCAATGATTCTGGAAAGCCATGTGCCAATATATTACTGTGTGAATTCACACGCTGCCGTTTTCGAGGAGCTTTGGATGGCATCCTGTGAGTCTGTGGCGCAGATCCCAGATGGTTCATGCTCCGCGCTCCCGCACCAGGGACAGGCGCAACCGCATTAAACCTCTTCATGACCTCCACGGTTGCAAATAAGCCCTAGCGATACAGCATGTAGACTTAAAGGGCAAGTTAGCCTAAAAATTTACAATTCTGTCTTCAAATCAGAGGAAAGAAAAATCATAAAAGCAATAATCACATTAATGAGATTCAATTGAGAGTGAATTGTAAAAAAATAAGTTAATGGAAGAAAGTCATACAAGTTTGGATATTATATGGCGAGTATATAATGACCACTTTTTCATTTTCGGTTGAACTCCAGCCCTGTAACACCCATCATCTTTGTCTGGAGTTGGTCAACAAGATGGATTAATCATCCGGGCGTAATTGCTGCGCGGAGAAACTGTCTCACGGAGCGAGAGAGCCGACACTGAATTACTTCTGTGCCCGGCCTCTTGATACACCGGACCCCTGAGACATCTCGAGTCATTCAGCATGCGGAGGGAGAAAAATGGAGCAATTTCATTTTGGAAACAAGAGAGAAGGGGTATTGTGGGAAATGTGACCTATTTTGTAATGTACCCAGTTTTGGTCTTACATCTGGAGATGTCTCTCCCTCTCTCTGTCCTCTCGCAGGAATTGGCGGCACGGTGGATTAATCACTTTCATCCTGGGTTCAGTTTCTGTACCACACAGCGGCACGCAGCCTTTAGCAATTATCCCGTTCATGTATATTAACTAAAAATAGTCGCAGAGGTTCTTGTTAAGAACATTTAAACGGGAGCAGATGTGATCTTCCGCCAGAAAACAAACAATTGTTTGAATCGAAACAGCATTGTGCAGTCTTGCCGGTTTGGATAATGATGCTGCCCTGTTTCAACCCCAACAGAGGCTTTTGAAATTTTCTACTAAACGCTAGTTTGTTAATGCAGTGAGGGCTTTGCGTAAATTAATGTATTCCTACGAAATCCAATTAAAATCAAATAAACAAGGATGTTAACGTGTTAACATCTCGCTAACACGGGGTCAGTTCATATTGAGCCCAGTTTTACAGAAGAACTACTTTAACCTTTATTAATGAAAGTCTATGGCATGTTCGTGTCTGGGTAAAATAAACAATAAAATACACGCTAAACAACATTAATTGGACAAAGCCGTCAATACAAACCGTAACAATATTGCAGTGTTAAAACAATCTGATGGCCAAACAGCCTTGCAATAGTTGGTAATAAAAATCATTATCGTACATTCTCACGTCAGTGTATTGACGCGAGGGCTTCCGAATGACCTTGGGTCTGTTTGCTAGTTCGCTTTGTTTGAGGGGATAAAACGACATGAAGCGCATGCTTCACCACGCTAAAGAAAACTAGAGGTGAGAATAAACAGATTGTCCCCAGACACTTCCATGAAACTTTGACTGTTAGATATTTAAGAAAGATTTTTTTGTCGATATTAAAGTGTTACACTGACAGCTTTCACCAGCACATCATACAACTCACGGTTTATTTCTTAATTCTCTTGCTCTTAATAACACCAGCCGTGTCATTTGACAGTATTATGTGTTAATTAAAATACTGACAGGTTGCCATTTATGTGAGCATCAGGGTGGTGAAACAAGGGAAATGAATATAAAAAGTTTCATTATCATTTATCATCCATGTATTTCTGTTACGTTGGTTACAACATGAATAGTGCATGTAAATAGCCATCAGCCTGATGAGCTTTAACCACAGGGTGCCATCATTGACACAAGCACTGAACTGAGAGAGACATTTATCCCTCTGCTTCCGCTTGACTACTTTTAAGATTGTCTCAGAGAGGAAAGGAATTTCACAGATACTGTATGTCTGATCCTCAGACAGGAATACTCAGAGGTGATACGCATGGCCAAAGGGTCCACATTATAGAGCCCTTTGGTCTAAACAGCCCAGTGAACATCAGCGCCGAGAGCTCCAATCAAAGTTCACAATGAGAGGAGCCAATCACAATGCACGTTTTTTTTCTTGCTATGATAGCTATTATTATTTTAAACCTAGCGTTGGGTCAAAAACAGACAAACCCAGCCGATGGGTTAAATTGACGCAGGAAATGTGTGTTTTTGACCCAACAATGGATTAAAACAACCCAATGCTAGGTTGAAAATAAATACGGGTCCCATTAAAGTCATATGTTTTCACCTTTTTTTATATGATTTTTAAAAGTGATACCAACAAAACCTCTCCTCTGTATCGCTATCAATATTGTATATAGTGGAATGGACCCTGCTTTTTTGTTCAATTTAAATGATTTAAAATATATTTATCTTCATTATTATAACTATTGTTCTTGGATCTCAGTTGGTACATGCTCAATGATATGTGCAAAATCAACATATCGACGCTGTCCTGCTGAAATCTCTATATTTTGTAATTTTTTTGTTGTTGTAATAAATCATTATTAATCACCTTTTATGTTTGTCGCTGCTTGTCAGCTTTGAATCAATCATTTGGAAAGTATAGGAAGTATTTTGGAAGATTTCGGAAGTAAAGCTACTATATTCACAAATGATGAACAATGTAAAAAATGACACAAGCAAAAAAGTAGACGACTAAAAGTTTGTGTAACAAGTAAGTTAGAGACTTAAAATGACCCAAGTTTTTCCAAAATTATCAGTGGACAAAAAATGAGTATACAGATCAGCACGTAAACAGCATGCATACTATAGTATTTAAATGTATTCATTTATCAGACAATTTCATCCGAAGCGTCTCACGAATGAAGAGGCATTGAATATGACTTAATAAACAAAATCTAAATTTTAGTTTTAAATTTATTTTTAAATGAACTATTAAGGTTAAAAATATTTTTTTCCAAAAGCAAGGTATTAACCTAAACTGTGAATAACACTAAGATCACGCTGCCTTGGCTTTTTTAGCAGATTATGCTTATTTAATAATTTATTATTTTTAGCATTATTTTTAGCAAATATAAAAATAATTTATATTTTTTGCCATAAATTGACAACGTGCACAGTTTCACATGTTGCATGTGAGGTGTAAAAATCCATCTTCACCTGAACACCTCGCATCTACCTGTGTGTTCTAAAATTAACATTTCACATTTATGAAAACGCTCATTCTCAAATCATCACGTCTGAGACTGAACCACGATATACAGTACCAGTCTGCCAATTCACATCTCTCCCAGATGCAGATGTTGCCGCACGCTTCCTGACTCTTCAACAAAGTGTGATGCTCAAAACGAGGACCAGCTGTTGCAAACTCAAATGCGCTGTGAAGAATTCATAGCACAAAGCGGGTTCAGAGATTTCGGGTGATAATTCTTTGAACGACTCTTGTGGATTTAAAACCAAACGACTGCTGTGGGAATACAGACACAAAAATGAGAAATAAAGACTGACATTTGGCTGTTATTGGAGGTATTCATCACAGCGTTGTTTGCTTTCCTCTGCTCCTGATCTGATATTAGCATGGAGAGACGGGGAGCATATCTGGACTGGGTTGGGGAAGCAGGCTGGCAGTGAAAGGGTGTGAAAAGACAACAGGCGATCTTTCTTCTGCTTGTTTATTCTAGCTTCCTCAGAATCAGGTGATGATCCCCTGACCGCGTCTTAAGAAACAGAACAGCCTCTTCACTTTGAAAGACTGCGAGTAATTGCCGTCTCCTCTCATTAGGACTGATGTTTGTCTCCCTCCGGGACGGGTTAACACGGCTTGTTTAACACGCTCTTAAGGCGAAGGATAACATCTTGTACAAAGCTTTAATCCACTAGCTTTTCTTCTACTACTAGTTGGAGGAGTCGAGATTTAGACCTAATGAATCTGAAGTGACGGCACAATTAGATTCAACGAGATGTGAGAAAACGTAAATCCGGTAAATGCAGCGCCGGCTGGGATGTCAATTGGTCGAGAACACGCTTGTGTGACGGTCCTGAGTCAGATTCAGTAAACGTAAGCTTATATAGAAGCACAGATTAATTTAACAGCTTTAATGAATTATTGTATGACTCCTTTGTATATAACAGCTAAAACATGTTTATCTTCAGCATTCAGCGTGTGTCATTTGAGACTAAAACAAGGCTCTGAGAGAAAGCAGAAATATAACTTTCATATATATATATAACTCATCCTCTCGTCATTTTTCAAACCTGTATGACTTTCTTTCTTCTGCAGAACACAAAAGAAGATATTTTGAAGAATGTTGTTTCACCATTGACTTGCATTATTTTTGTGTCCATTCAATAGAAGTGAATGGGTGCGAGCGCTGTTGGGGTACCAACATGTTTCAAAATATCTTTTGTGTTCTGCGGAAGAAAGAAAAGTCGTACAGGTTTGAAATGACAAGAGGGTGAGTTAATGATGCCAGAATTGTTCTTTTTCACTTTAAATATATTTATTTAGCAGACGCTTCTATCCAAAGCGACTCAAAAATGAACATGCGTTGAACATTTTCTATGACGTGTTCAAGAGATGACATACAAAAACTAAATTTAGGGAGACATCAGAACATACTGACAAACTCTCACAGCCTTGTTTTTACCGGCATCAAATCGTGGCAAGACTGAAGGAAAGCTTCCAATTAAGTCCAAAAGCTGGCGAATCGTACGTGTTAAACTTTGAGCTGAAGACAATGAGCAGAACAAGTGCTGAGAGCTTAGAGAAACACTGCAGTGGCTCTTTTCAAACAATAGTGACCTTTGCGAGTGTCTCAGGTTCCTCCCCATGGTTCACCGACTGAATTCCTGCACAGCGCTTCCCTCTCTCTCCAGCTCCTCTGCTTGGCTTTCGGGGAATTCCTCGGATCTAATTAGCCTCAGGGGTCCTTCTTCAGCAATGTGTATCTACCCCGCCTCATGTCTTATTCAGCAGCCCGGCCACCACAAAGCAAACTGGGTTACCCCACGAGTCTCACACAGCGGTTCAAAGTTCAAATGTCACTTCGGTGGGTCGGCCGACCCCCTGCTGCTAACACCTCGGCTGAGATTGTGTAATCGTGGAGCAACACGTCCGAAACTGATATTAACTGCGGGAGAGCCTTATGGTATGCAGATTCACTGTCTGAGGCATTAAAGGGATAGTTCATTCAAGTGGCTTCATTTCACCCTAATGAGATTGAAAACCTGAATTCCTTTTTTATTGAAACGCAAAAGAAGATATTTTGAGAAATGTCGCAGTGGTTTTATGTGCGTTCAATGGAAGTCAATGGAGGTCATTGTTGTTTGGTTACCAACGGTCTTCAAAATATCTTCTTTTGTGTTTTGCAGAAGAAAGAAAGTCATACAGGTTTGGAGTGACATGAAGGTGAAGAATGATGACAGCATTTTCTTTCTTTTGTATCCCTTTAATGCATCACGAAAAAGCTTTAAAGTCAAAAAAGCCAAGTGGCACAGACAGGTCTAAGACTTCACAGCAGCCAATCAGATTACAAAGTGAACTTCGAAATCTGTCTGTCTGGAGAAAGAAACAGAAACGTCAAGTCTCGTTGCGGTCACCCGCTGACGCCCCCCGGCATGAAGACGACGGGGAGATTGCCGTTGACGGAGTCCCTACACGAATGTTCGTTCCCTCTCCCAGGAGCTTGCTTGCGGTTTTATATGCAACTTTTCAAAAGTAAGCCAGTTTGTGTGGGATTACATGTCAGGCTAATGGCTCGGCCCTGGGGAACATGATGATTTGTCTCTGCTGCCACCAGACCAGCAAAAAATAAAAACAAATGAGCGGCCCCTCATCTATAATGAATCATTTTAATGGACCTAGAATCGCCGGCATCTTCGCCTGGCTCTAAGTGTCTAGACTCAGATTACTAGTTTAAAACGCTGTTACTCAAAGGCCGGCGTAATGAACTTATTCCTCTGGAATATATCATAGTTTTAACAAAGGAAAGAGAGGAATCAATAATGATAATCAGGCTAAGTCTGGCTGTGCGGGAGCTGAGCTGACGCAATGCATTTGTGTCAGGGGCCCGTTATCGATCGCAAACGTATCTAATGTGTTTTATAAAAGCTGATTAGCCCTGATTTCAGAATCTCACACATTTATCTGACTCGCAGATTGACTTTACATGTGCGGTGTTATCGCAGATGTGCTGTTCGGTTCTCCCATTCTCTCCTTTTTTTAGCCATTTAGTGCATGAATCCTAGTTAAAGTATTTATCGATCTGTCTGACAGTCGGTCGGTTCATCCATTCCTCCATCTGTCTGCACTGTTAAAAATAAAGGCTACAATCAGAGGCCAAAAGTCTGATGGCATGCGAGAATCTTATTGAGCTTCTTTAAGAAGTACAGATGCTTTTAAGAACCCAGACGCACCGTCTGATCTCCACAGGTCTCAGCAACCTATAATATAATAACTGGACAATAAATCAGACCATCAATCAATCAGGTCACATCAACTTTAGTTAACAAAAGAACAATTAATATTTTTTACAGCATTTATTGTATAATTGTTCATGTTAAATGCAAATTGTTCATTTTTCATTCATGTCAATTCACTGTTATCGCTTTTGGGGATTTTTATTTTTGTCATAAAAAATTATTATTATTCATCCTTTACGTTTTTCGTTGAATTTTGCAAATATCTTACCAAGAAAAAGTTTTTTAAAGTGCTGGTCAACTTTAAAACACAGTATTTAATCATTTTAGTTTTCTGATGATTTTGAGGTACACGCATAAAGATGCTTATTTTGATTTTGACGATTTTTGTAAATGTTGAGGTTTATAGCATTTTTTAACCTTTTACCATATATATATTTATATATATATAATGTTAATATTTTTTTACAAATATTTTATTTTTTATATTTTACATCTTTAAAATAATTAAAACTGCAATCTGTTATTTTTTTATATCAACAAATGTAAATGAAAAAATCTGTGTTTAAAGGTTTGTTTAACCAATAGTTTCAAACTGGACCGTACACCGATTCACAACGGAAAGCTTATAACAATGATTTATAACTTGAGCTGTCGGCTACGACTTTGTGGAAAATGTGCTGTTATTTGACTTCCACCCACATCAAGATAAGTACCTGCATTTGATGTTTCAAACAGAGATGGCGATAGAGAGGCACACATTACAGATCGCAGCTTATCCTAAAGTTAAAATGAAAAAACTGAACCCTATTGTAAATTGTTACCGATCTTTCCGTCACTTAAGGTTTTGATGTTAAACATGACTGACCCAGGACAGTTAGTCGAGCGGGCCGTGATCTGCCAGCAACCTGGATAGCTTGACACTCAAAGCTGCCGTCATCTGCCAGTTCTGTCCTTTGAATCAGCAGGTGATATTCCCCTTTACTGTGGTCTCCAATCACGTCGTAGCGCGGATAACCTAAAACACAAGACAACACAACAAATATCTCAGTGATCGAAAGTGATGAGCTTACAAACAAGGACACTATTAATGGGTTTACTCGCAGTCTTCTACATAACGCTATCTTCATTTTATATTTAAGTATTTCGCTCTCAGAGTTTTTACTTTAGTCACACTGTGAACATTTCTAAGTTGAAATACCCACTTGAAGCTTTGTAGATTTTTTTAAAGCATTGTTCAATTCTATAAAGGTTGAATGAATGGCTTAAATATTCGAAATATATAAAAAAGCAAAAGTTTCACCTCCCGATAAGAGATCCGACGCATTCAAAGTTAGCCTTGAGTGGTATTTATGCCAAGTGCATTGAAACCTTGGAAGTAATAATGCACATCTTTACTTACAACCTACTGCAAAAGTGTTTATCGCAGAGATTTCTACAACTTCAATATAAAGATCTCCACACGTTATTTGAAAAGACTGATGAAAAGCCATTAGAGTCCATTAAAGAGTGGACGACGCCCTCACTTTCCAAAAGACAAAACAGGACAGAAGCAAGATGCTCTCCTGGAGACAGATGTCTCATTTTCAGCATACGTATGGCAGCCCCGAGCGTGTTTACATCGTCCCATCTTGTAATCAGTTTCTCATGGTACAGTGTGTCTGTAGAGAGCAGGTGATGTGTTCTATTAAAGACTGTGTTTGGCCATCCTGTGCTGTCGGGTAATAAGCCCCGTATTAGGAATCAATAGTGCCATTACTGGTTGCCGCTACTGGATCTTCCTTTGCCTTTTATTTAAGAGCCGTTTTCATTAGGGATTATTGAGGCATACAGGCGCCTCAATAAAGCGCTGATGAATTCCCCAATATGCTTGACTGGACTGCTTCAGACAATGGCTGTCAATTAGTAGAAACAATGTGAAATGACCCTATTAAAGGTAATGAATCCCACAGAAATGGATTTGGCTTCATGTCGGATCGATAGCGGGTGTGATAGAGAGCCGGGACATGGATTTATCACACGCTCGCTGGATGGAAACCCACTCGCGGCCCATCGAGCGTTTCAATCTCTGATGTGACATCTGTCACTCCACAAGCTACGATGACATACACACATCCATGTTTAATATTTTATTCTTTACAAGCGTGTCATTTCATCAACGCGAATCTACGGGTGATCAAACGTTTCCGCAACCGTGCTGTGGATTTACACAATGACTCGTAAAAATCGATGAATCGCTTCACACTTGAAACCATCAAGAAAATGGTTTTCTACACATGGGCGGAGCCGCTATAACCGTGCCGACCAGCCAATCACATCCAACCAAAGGTCCTTTTTGCGCTTTTATGAGTATCGTTTTCACAACCCTAAAATGTCCAGCTGACGCTGCTGGTTAAGTATCAGAGCAATGCACTCGATTATACTACGGTACAATGATATCCCGAGTCCCTGGATGCTTATAAATGCTCAGAGAGATGGATGCACTGGACAGAAAAGAAAAGCCCGGAGAGGCTCAATTAAAAAACCTCCGTCCATGACTAAATGCTGCCTGGGGCCGGAGCTAAAAATGACTGACTCGTGGACACGTCTCTTAAATAAAAAAGGTGCTTCACTGTGCCAAAGAAGAACCTCTTTAGTCTAAATGATTCCATAAAGAACCTTAAACATCTAAAGAACCTTCTGTTGCACAAAAAGTTTGTTGTGGTGAAAAATGGTTCTTGAGATTATAAAAAGGGTAAGAAAGAGATGGTTCTTTAAAGAACCTTTGAATGAAGTGTTCCTTGTGGAAGCAATAACGGTTCTTCTATGGCATCGCTGTAAAGAACCTTTTAAGCACCTTTTTTTAAGAATGTACTTTGAAACACATCACAGATGCACTACCTTAAGTCACAGTTAAAGGCTTCATCCTAAAATATAATTTTTGTACTGACCCTTGGACCCAACAATTATCAGTTTCTGTATTTGATATCCATATTATCAATACAAGACACCAGAATAAATCCTTGAATCACGCTTCGTTACACTCTAAATATTTCCAAGAGCTAATAAGTTCAACTGCATGCAAACTGAAGCAAATTTACAAGCGACAATCAGCAAATGAAAGCTTAAGGACGAACGTGCAGTGAATATAAAAAAGCTAAAAAATGTTTGCATATTTTGTTAATCTGATAGTCAGCTGCAAATACAGCTTCATCACATCAACTCGCATCTGATTCTGCGTTGATTTGCAAAACAACAACAAACCGAGGATGGAGACCTTTAGGTTATCCTTGCATATGTTTGCGTGGTGACAAATTTTCGGAACATTTCAATTCGTTTGCAGAAATAAATTTGTAAATCTCATCGCGTGAATGTGAAGCAGCTGCGCTGGCGGCGCGTCTCTCCGGGGTTCTGTGGGATGATGAGTGTTTGCTTTAATTAATGATAGAAATGCAATTAATTCCCGATTGTTGCTTTGCTTGCCTCTACTTTTGACAGGCAGGCACTTTCTGAAGCGAAACCTTCACAACAATCGGAAAAAGTTAGCGGGAAACAACGGCAAGGCTGCTGGCTAAGAGGATGTCAGGCGATTCATTCACAGCCTGACAGAACGGTCTATTGTCCTTGTATTTACAGCGAAAAGACCAGACGACGACATGTCTGAGGTTTTCAGCGTCTTGTATAGATGATACGAGCTCAGATGAGACACGCGGCTGATGTGAGCAACAAATATCTCGACTGATTTTGGTCTGCATTCACAGCTCCACAAAACATGCTTTACGGCAAATTGGAAACAAAAACATTTCACACTCGGTTGCATGTCAATTAAAGAAATCATGACAGAAGGTATATATATATATATATATTAGGTTGGCAGTAACTCTTCCTTTAACTGGTTCTCAAAGAGACAGCATTGCAAGATCTACACGTCGTGACATTCTGCGAAGAAAAACGAAAGCGTGAAACCGTGCGACTCAAATGAAGCGCACAGTGCAGGCCAATTATCCGCACAACCCACTGCACAGCTCAGACCTACAAAACCTGCAGGACCCACAGGGATGTGTTTCGCTTTTATCAACATTTGAATGATTTAAGTCATCTTTTGGTATAAATGAAAGCAAACAAGGCTTTCTCCTGCAGTGAGAGAGAATAAGAAAGAACAGATATCGCATGGGAGAAAAACTAGCCTGGGGTGTGTTACCCATAGGCATAGTTATCCAACTATGGTCGCAAGTTTCGCAGTTTCAGCATAGTTCAACGATTCAAGTGTTTCCCGAAACCCTTGTTCCAACGATCAATCGATCCTTTTTATTATGACATGTGGACTTACATACATCATGCTTTTGATAGCATAGGTGAACAAGCAACATGCAGTGCATTCTAAATCCATCATTCTAAATATACAAATTCAATTTAAAATCTTTTAGTTTGTAAAGAAAAAATAGTTTTTTTTTTAAGTGTGCACGCGCCTCGTCTGGGTGGAGTTACGTAGGAGGAAACTTATGAATGAGTTAAATATCGTGAAATAAAACAATAGGGAGCAGAAAAACGATAACAAAAATAGTTTTCAGATGCAGTGTACATTATTTACAGCAATAATATGACATGAAATCGCTCTAAACGGATGCATTAGAAGACGGTATTGCTCCAGCACCTATGGGATGTCACTTTGTTGAACCAACGTGGTTCGAACGATAGATGTGCAACAAATAGTTAGTGTTGGTGAAATCTGTGCGGTTGATGGACTGCTGTTTAGTTAAGAAAACATTTCTCTTTCATCTTTGTGTACTGTATCATCTACTCTCGCATTTCAATTGATTGCTTGTACATGTTTTGTATTTTCAAATTACAAGTTACATGTATTTTAATTGAATACATTTTTCACAGCAGTATTTTGTATTTTATTTAAATATATTTGATAAGAAAGTATTTGTCATTTGTAACTAAATACTTTTTGATGACTTTGTGCCCATCTCTGCGTACTATGGTGGTGAACCAGCGAGTTATGTTGTTGTTTGGGAAACGCACCCCGGGTCTATAATTTATAAAGGTTTAAAGTCCTTGATTTGACTTCGTACTTCATACCATTACCATAATAACTTTTATACTTTGTAAACATACATTGGAATTATGCAATTACAGTATATAAATTGTTAATGTATTCCAATTATGGACAGCTTTGTGCATGTGGATAAAAGTGTACGGAAGCTAAAAATTAAGACCATTTTTAAAACCTTTGTTAGTAAGTGAAAGAGAAATTAACAGGAGGTTTCAATCACATCACTGAATAATTTCACGCACCTTAACTTCCCAGAAAGGATTAAAGGGATAAGTTACCCAAAAATGAAATTTATTTCATCATTTAATCACCCTTATATCATTCCAAACATGTTTTTCTTCTGCAGAACACAAAAGAAGATATTTTAACGAAACGTCCGTAACCGAACAACTTAAGCCCCAATTGACTTCCATAATATGTACAAAAAAACCCTGAGACATTTCTCAAAATATCTTCTTTTGTGTTCCACAGAAAAAAGAGTTAAATACAGGTTTTGAACGACACGTGGTTGACTAAATGAAACATTGAATGAAATATTTTTGGGGTGAAAAAGCTCTTACCTGACAGATCTCGGTTGACCCCCAGAGCGAGTCCGTCTTTGACCCACAGCACCATGCCGTGATATCCAGTGATGGAGCAGGGTAGAGTCACGGGCTGCCCGGCCACGACCACCAGGTCATGAGGCTGCTGGATAAACACGGCACAGCTTCCTAAAGAAATAAGAGAGAGGGATGTCGCCGTTATAAATTATCAAATAAATCTTCAGGACCGCTGTTATGGGTCTAGTAAATCTATTCACAGCTCAAAACTCACTTTGAAGAATAAATCTATAAATTTCATCCCCGGACTCTTAATAAAGTGCACTGACACACAGAAGCATGAGTCGGTGTCTCACACATAGAGAAGCTGAGCATGACAGTGCTGAGATCCACAAGACTGCTGAATCTGCACCATAAATCAACGCACGGCAACTCAAACACTTCTTCTGCCGGAGTCAAACTCCACAGACTAAGCTTAGCAGGCTAAATAAGTTTCGGATCGGCCACTCAGATGCCTGTTCACCTTGAAGCATAATGAAATAAACAGCAAATGAAACGGAGCTGAGAAGGTAAGTGGCATTCGACGCGGGAGGTGAAAAGGATGTGTTATACCTTTCTCATTAAATTGCAAAGCGAGACAGCCATTCGGGAAAAGGGAGAAGAGCCCCGATAGAAGGCGGATATGTATTTGCATGCGAATATATTTACTGAAGAAAATAAACATTTCAGCCTTTCAACAGCCGCTTCTCCTCTGCTTTTTTTGTCTTTGAATGTGAGAACAGTTGACACATCAGAGGAACGGAGGAGCCTGCCGCGTCTCTGGAGACCACTTTGGTCGATTTTGTCTTAAATTCAATAAAGCGCAGCTCAGCGAGGTGCATCTTTCATAACCGCCTCTCGGCCTTCCATTGATGTGGCACAATTTCTGTGGGACAGTGATGTGAGATGGCAGAAATGCCAAGCTAGTACTTTTCTTTGAACGTCACAATTCTGTGCTAATAAGGCACTAAAACTTAAAAAACACATTTCCGTAGTTTTTTTATAGTTTAGCTCATGGTAAACTCTTGCTGAAAAGGTTGCTCAGGAGACTTAATGGTGTTCTCAGGTATGTCATTTAACTATGCAATTTGTCTTGAGTGCTTTTGCTTCGGAAAAATAAAATTTTCTAAAAGAAATTAAAACAGGCACAACTGTGACAAGTGTTGTCACATTGCAAAAGTCTCTTATCAGTCAAAAGAATTTTACTTAAAGGTGCTCTATGTAATATTTAAGAGGATCTACTGACAAAAATACAATATAGTAAACATAATGTGTTCAGAGATGTAAAAGACCTTACATATTTAATTGTATTAAAATGAGCTTCATACACGTTTTTTTTCATACGTGTTTTGTTGCAATTCTCACCGTTAGATGGCGCTAAAATCTTCACATTGCTCCTTTAATTCATAGTATAAAAAAATTATATTAATAAAATAAATCAACCTTCAATGGTTGTGAGCCGACAATAGCTGCAGGTTCAAGCCTCTGTTTTGACCTATGACCCAAAAGATATTAGTTCATCACGGCATGCCTGAACAAAACATTCACCGTAGATGTGTTCCTGCTTTACAATCAAATGAGTCTATTGACCAAATATGACAGAATTTTCATTTTGAGCTATTCTTTTAATAAATACTTGGAGTGAGAAAAAAACATCTTTTGTTTCGAGAGATCTTCAGGGTTGCACTGGCATTTCGAACATTTATGAAAGTGACAGAACACAATGAAGAAATGTCACCATCAGTCCTCCAACCACACAGCAATAAAATTGTTCAAAGTTTTGAGTAAACTTGCAAACATAGAAGTTTACAACTGATATGAAAAATGTAAATACTGCGTGTCTACAAAAACGTCCAAAAGCGCAGCGGTTAGAAATATCTCACCTTGCTGATGTGTCTGAATATTTTACAAGCGTTCGCTACCTCTGATGTTCAGACTCACTCCCACACACAGGAATCCGCTCAAAAATCTCTTCACAATATTAGTGTTTATACAAACTTTTCAAATTATTCAAACAGGTTTCTTCTTTGTGCTTTGAATAAAATGCAACAACGTGAATCACATGTGGTATCACAATAATGGGGTAAGTTTTGATTTTACATTGATTTCAAGTGCACTTCTATTTGTAACGGAATGTCATATCGGAATTCTCAAAGAGCATCGATGATCAATTACGCCTTCATTGAAAACAACACAGATAAAAGGAGAAAAATGCATCTCCTGAAACAAGCGTGTACCATCTCCAGCCGAGACATCACAGCATCATTTGTTTACGAGACGCTACAGTTGGGTTTCATGTAAGCGGGCCAATATCCAAGGCAGGGGCTCTGAGAAAGCACGGACACCTCTAATGAGAGCCACAAATAGATAAATAAATCCAATCAGTACATTCAGAGGTTTGGCACATCCCCTCTCAGTGGGAAAAGCACCCCGAGTCAAATCTAGACAAATGAATTTTGTTATTGGATTCCTGCGGTTCCATTTCCTGGACACGGATTTAAATATCACTCCCAGACGACGTCAATTGCGAACATAACAAAGGAAGAGAAGAACAGCGTGCAGGCAGAACATTGAATGCTCACAGAGGACACAAAGCCAGAGAGAGAAAGATGAAAGGGAAGTTATTTACAAGATCAACACGTACGATTGATTTGGTTTATTGTAATGTTGCCCTTTGAAAACTACCGCAAGAGTTACCTTAACAAACGCTCGGTTTTTAAAAATATATGCCAGTGTGATCTAGGAGGTTTGCCTTTGTTGAGATTATTTTATTTGTAGACATACAAAGGAATAAATGTTTTGATATGTTGGGCAGTTTTATGGCATTTTATGTTTTTGTAAGATTTGCCCTCACACTTTAGTGGCAGCTTTATTACAATTATTTATACATTATTGCTCAAGTCACATTATACAAATGCTTAGTTATGAATTCCTTTGAGATCAGGATGAACATTTACCAAACCGTACGTTTAACTTAATATTATTTCACAATTACTTGATAAAAGCCAAATAATAATTGGTGGACGGCAAATCCACATCCCGGTTAAAGAGATCCTTTCTTATTTTTTATTTTATAATTATTATTTACTTTTATTCTTGATTTACTCACCCACGTCATTCCAAACCAATATGACTTTCTATTTGCTGTGGAACACAAAAGAAGATGTTTTGAGAAATGTCTTAGTGTCTTTGTGTCTTTACAATGGAAGTCAATGGGATCCAGTGTTGTGTGGTTACCAACATTCTTCAAAATATTTTCTTTATTGTTCTGCAGAAGAATGAAAGTCATACAGAATTTAAATAACCTGACGAGAATTTTCCTTTTTGGGCGAACTATTCCTATAAAAGACCCCGACCATCCAGTCTCGGTTACATCACCAGTAACCATGTCTTTTTAGATCAAACGGTGTTTCAGCTCACAATAATGTGCGGCAATGAATCGTGTGCATAAACATCAGACGTCATTTGGATTTCACAATGCGTTTTGCGACTGTCCTCAATAGACCACATCCTCCGACTCATTCTGAGTTTATGAGGTGGATTTAGGTGCGTCTGAATGACTTACCTATGAAAGAGCAGAGCGGCTTTATTTAACAGTGGATGTAGAAGCTAAAGGGTCAGCTGAGAGGAGCAAAACGCCTGCAGTAAACAGTGTCAGCAATTTATGCCTGAGTGCTGCTGATGCTACAGCTCATTAAAAAAGCGGCCCTCTAGCATCCTCACCTCCTCCAGAGAGAAACAGAGAGAGAAAGAGATGGAGGGGGAGAAAGAGAAATGGAAGAGTCTTTTGTGCAAGAGGCAATCAGCTCTGTTGTCTTGTTGTCAGAGAGCTACTTTACCTTGGCGCTTCAGGAGTGTTTAGAAATTGCGTGTCATAAGCCTCTATCGGTACGGTGAAATTGGTCAAAAGCCGAAGGAAACAAGATTACTTTATTGTTATTCTTCGTACCTTTCCCTGCGCTACATCATTCCGAGTTGAGCGAAGCAGGCAGCTACCCGAGACATTTCAACGCCACGGAAAAACTGAGACGGTAAAATGGCTTATGATTTAGGATTAGTCTGTCGCTGAAAATAAACAGGTAGGACGGACGAACCGAAAAGTCCTTTTAATCCCGAGTAGAAAAATACACTAGAAAAACTATAAACAACAACGAAACCCGCAGGAGAAATATATATTGAAGGATCATTTCAAAGTGTGTCTAGCAGTTTGCTGATCTGTCGCCCTCCTTGGGCTCTGTAACAAAAATAAACCCGTGACTTGTTCTGCCGAAGACCGACCTTGAAAGATTGGGAGCAGTTTTGGAAAATGGTGTGCAAAATTGCACTAGCTTTCCAAGACTGAGAGCTCTACCGTATCAGAAAATAGGTTCGGCCGGGCCGACCCTCGCTACTCTAAGCAGAAGACATCGTGCACGACAGAAGTGGAACATGAATCGCTTTGATATCTGGATTGAGTTCTGCGCTGGATCTTCAAAACTCACAAATTCAAAACCGAGCGCTTAGCCAAAAGAAATCAAGAGGGTCTCCAATTCCTCCCAGACCTCTCTGCTCTTCAAAAGATGGACATGGTTTGAATCTCTCTGCCAAGTGAAACAAAAATTTTCAATGAAATTTCTACTCCCAGGGTCTGAATACTGCAGAATTTGCTTTGCGTGTCTTAGATTTGCCAACTAGAATAAAAATGATTTTGCTCTAGAGAGAGATTTCACTTATTGATCTTCATTGAGTGTTTCTTTGATTGCTGAAAAAGCTTGATTCCTACTAAACTTGATCTTCAAAGCAATTAAAAATCTAACTACTATCATAGCCTTTGAAATCAATAGGACACAAAGAATAAAGAAGCTTGATCTTTTTCTCTGGATCAAATTGACTGGCCATATAAGAACATTACAATATCAAGGCAGTCATTTAAGGAGACTCCTTAAATAAAAATGCTGCAGTTGTACAAATTTATATCAATATCTTTGTTCGCATGAACACAGAGAATTATATCTTGAAGAATGCTTGTAACCAGACAGTTCTCAGTCACCATTAAGTACCATAGTAGAAAAAATGTCTCGTAAACGTCTCTGGTCTTTGATACAAAAGAAGATATTTTGAAGAATGTAGGAAAGCAAACAGACTTTTGACGAACATTGTCATTTTTCCTACTATGGTACTCAATGGTGGCCAAGAACTGTTTGGTTACTAGCATTCTTCCAAATATCTGTCTCTGTGTTCACCAGAGCAAAGAAATTTGGTGAAAATTAAAATGGAAAGAAAATGATAACAACAATTATATTTTTGGGTGAACTGTCCCCTTCAGAAAAAGAAAAATGGGTTGTTAAATTAAACTCAAGAGTTCCATTTTCTTTTAAATCCAAGTACGGTGCGTCGGTGCATTAACGCCTTACCATTTTTCGGTATGTGTCTCCCTAGAGTCGAACCCCTGATCTTTGCGTTTGCTATCAGGATGCTCTACCAACTGAAATACAAGAACTCAAATGAACATCCTGAAATCATTTGATATGTAAGACTTCAAAACAGTCCCTCAATAAAAGAACAGAAACAGGAAACAGATATACGCCACACAGGACCCTCCTGAGAAAACCTCAACTCTTCTCTTTCAGATTGACAGTCTGTAGTGACAGAGGTTGCAGCAGAAGGGAGTTATTTGTGAGCTGAGATGATATCTTATTTGGGCAACCAGATTAGGCCGTGTTGTGAAAATGATCAACTCTGTCATGCGGGGATGGCAGCTTCATTTCCCTCTCTCGAAAACTCGCATCTAAATGCTCGGCAGCCTGGCCATCATGTTGAGAACGTCCAATACCATATAGTTTCTCAGACAGATGTCTATTCTCGACTGGAAAGCGAATTTCAGGGAGTTACAGGAGATAAAATTACAAATAAGAACCGCTGCTAAGATCAAAACAGGTGCATGTGAACATCAAAGACTGCCGAACTAGTGCAAGGTCTAAATTACAAATCGTTACGGGCGACATGAATCGTTCCTACATCCAAGCTCAAACATAACCGCGGGGCAAATGAGTCGCTTAATAATTATGTGCTTTGCAACATCTATTCATCTTGATTTTCACGTACAGTGTTTTGGCATATATGTTAGTATTTGTTTATGTGGTCTTACCCTGAACGGTGAGAACTGGCCTGGTAGTTTTGTTTGGGTGCAGCTGTGTGTCGGGGAGTTCCAGCTGCTCTTATGTACTTTAAGGGCACAAGTGAGTGTAAACTCAGGGCCTCCTGCACTCCTGTCTGATTCATCCACCCCCTCTGGCCTCCGGGGCTGCCCGGGGCGATAATGCGCTACCTGACACTCAAACAGCTTCATGGGTTCTGTGCCCTTCACCACCGGCTCCAGGTTCACCCTTAAAGCAGCTGTGTGAACATATTCATGTATGCAGGAGAGCATGCTGTTGCATGGGGGGCGAACGGTACTGAAGAAAAACCTGATAGTTGATAACATGCTACAAGATATATACAGGTGTTGAAAAAGTTAAGAAATCACTCCAGCTTTGTCTTTAATCAATATTTCTGTATGTATTGTGGCAATTCCAGTCCAGTGTCTGTTAAATTTCAACAGAAACAAACCTCAGGATTGACTTAGTCCACCACCAGTGTGAAGGAATGAGAGAATGCAAAGACGCATTAAAGTTGTGAATAAAATACTTATTCAGTCATGTATTCATTCTTATACTTATCCTAGTACATGAAAAATAAAAAGTATTGTGTTGTTTTAATATGAATCTGAACGTTGCAATACTCAAGATCTGCAAAAATAGAAACAAACAAGAAAAAAATATAATTTTATTTGAACGAAAAACAAAATTATTTTTTCTGCAAAAGTAAGCGTGACATTTATATGATCTAAATAATATTTTAAATTAAATATATTTATACAAAAATATCATTAAGTAACTGTTATATAATATGGAAAGCTGAAAAAAAACAGTGGTTGTGAATATTTTTCTCAAATCTGACGTAAAATTCAACCAGTGTCAGGGAATTAATAATATGTGATATGGTAATGCTTTACGTTTGTAAAATCAATCTGAACTAGATTAAAATAAGATTTTCATATTCTTTCAGATAGTAGATTACCTGCCACATGTCAATGCACTTTGACTAAACATACATTTGAAAAGTGTCAAAAGGATTTTGTTATTGCAAACCACTGAGATAAACGCATTTTTAATATTACGATAATTTGATAGGGCCTATATTGTGCAGCCCAGCTGATACAGACAAAAGACGCCGTCTAAAATTATAATTTATTCTTTATATACTTGATAATTGTTCTTACATCATAAAGGGGGTAAGGTGAAACAAGACGTTCTCAGACTCTCGCTGCAAATTGCTTTTTAAAGAAAGCGGAATTGCAAAAGCTGGCAATTGTAACCGACTGCTATGACAAGTTCTAATTGCTGTTGTAGCGTCGCAGTAAAGCCGAGCCGACAAAAAAGAGGCGCAGTTTTCCGTTCTCATTAGCACCGTTGTTCGGGTCTCGGTCCCGCGCAGGCCGATCTGCAACGCGGCTAATTACTGTTGGGACCTGGGACCACAAAATCAGAGGAAAAACCTCACCTCTAAAGCAGGTGTGTTAAAGCGTGTGATTCCTGCGATAGACTCACTGTATAGTCTATCGCAGACTCCTTATAAAACACCAAAGCATGTGACAAGCAATTTCTCAAAGCACCTTTATGTCCGCAATTACTCACTGCGTGACACCTCGGCCTCGTATTGCATTAGCACGTGGCTTTATATTGCGGCGCAGCTCTGGGGGAAAACAGCGCCTCGACGCTCTAAGTATGTATGAACTCAGAATCAGGTGCACGCTTTTTGCCCCGGAACCCACGCGCACCCGCTGTAGCATGTGATTCGCATTCTGATGCGCACGACGTCCCCACCTGGCAGTCCACCACTTAGGAGCGGCGAGTCGCAGTGAATTACTTCAGCTCCGTGTAGCTCCACTGCCTACAGGATAAATTCCAGTCAAGCCCGAGATGTGCGATACGACACGAATGAGTGAATTACCGTACCGACGGTTCGCTCCCCACTATGTCTCTCCAGAACTAATGGAGCTAATCTGCGGTCCAAAGGTCGAGTCGGAGAAGATTACGGCGTAGACTTGAACCAACAGGCTGACCTTATCAAGTCAAACGCCCCCTTGAAGGATGCACCTATCAACACCTGCCTCCTACAGCATGCTTATACCTTAACACAATGGCGGCAGAGGGACATTTGTGAGACAAAGTGTAAATTACTACAGTAAGCACGCGTTCAGTCAGGCAGCACAGTGGGAACTCTGTTTCTTCATTATCAATAAGGGAAATTAAAGCGACGGCAGTAAAATGGACTCGATGCCAATCTGAAACGCTCTGTTTTGGGAGCAATTTTCCACCCGCGTAAATGCGAGCCACAAAAGAAAGTCTGCTCAAATGTCAGAGGGGCCGCGATGGCAGGTTAAGTAATGTATCCCTCGCAGCTAAAGCAGACAGCCTCTGACACTGCCGTGGTTTTCCCGTACCCACCCGGCCCAGACTGATCCATAACCCTGTGTCTAATGGAAATGTCAGAAGTAGCGCCTGAGCTGCAGTCACGCGCCCCTCCCGAGGCGCGCGCTCGCACGACGGGCCGTGTCATAACCAGACTTCTCTCTCACTGACAGACCGCGCTTGGCAGTGGCCCTGCCTTTCCCTCAGTAAACAATCCCCAACAATGTAGGAACAGAGACCACCCTCTGAGAAAACAACGTGGGATGGGCCTCGTTTCATCTCGCGACTTAAAATAGCTTCTGTCTCTGAAACGAAGCTCAGGTGCCCTGTCAGTTTCAAACGAGGATGAACGGCGCGCAGAGAAAGAATTAATATAACAGCGTCCGACTGGGTCACAATCAAAGCTCTTTTACGAATAATGTTGGGGAATAAAATTTCAGGTTGCACGTCGGTCCACGTAAACGGAGAAATGGAGAATTTCTGCTCTCTAGTCTTGTAAAAATAACACATACACAAATGAACATGAAATAACAAATGTAATTCATTAAAGAGAGAGTTCACCCAAAAGGGAAAATTCTGTCATCATTAACTCATTTACTCAGTCAATGTCTGCCAAGAATTGTTTGGTTACAAGCATTCTTCTAAATATCTTTCTCTGTGTTCATCAGAACAAGAATTGGGTGAGTAAATGATGACAGAATTTTCATTTGTGGGTGAACAGTCCCTTTAAAGGAGTAGTTCTCCTTCAAAATGAGAATACTTTTGAAATTGTCATTTCAAACCTGTATGACTTTCTTCTGAACACCAAAAAAACATATTTTGTAGAATGTTGCATTGGTTACACATGAAGCGAATGGGGGGCTGTGCTGTGCTGTTACCAACATTTTTCAAAATATCTTCTTCGGTTTTCTTTTGCAGGAGAAAGAAAGTCATACAGGTTTGAAATGACAAGAGGGCGTGTAAATGATGATTTTGATGGTGAACTTTTTCTTTCAGTACCATTCACACAAAGAAAACAACCTATCTTTCATTTAATACTGTACGTTGAAACCCAACATCTTTCTCAAGACTAATGCCACAGGGTTATACATTTGGCTATACGATCCAAATGCACCCATACATTCCCAAGTGCCCAAACACATTTAAGATCCACTGTACAAGCATCTGATGTGTGTTCAAAGTGACAGCAGGTGATTTTGTGCGTTAGAGGCACTAACAGACAGAAATGATAGATCAGAACGGTCTCCAATTGCCATCAGGGACTTTGTAAGTCAGCAATTGGAGGCGCACATTTCAGTGATTAGCTGAAAGTCAATGGGCCAGCAATCATGTCACACTGAATCCTGTCACATTCACCATCTCTTTCTGGAGCTCTCAGGTGAAAGGACGCTTGTTAATCACAGCACACCGTGCATGTCCCGAAAGACTTAAATTCTTTCCTACATCGAGTTAGAAATAACAAAAAGGCAAAGATTTTTTCTCGCTGGCTTCATTGCTCAATGTCAAACATTTCCCTTGGAAAGCTCATGGGATGTTGAGCAGGAGGTTTTCAGTGGCCCTGCTGGATGGTTTTGTGGATAGATCATTTGTTGGCATGTTCTGGCTGAACATGTGTCACGATCCTGTGATTTGTTTGTTGCTTTAGTGAAAGGTCCAGTGTGTCATTTTTTGCAGGATCTATTGACAGAAATGCACTATATTACACGGCTCGTTGGAATGCTTGATTTTGATTGGCCGGTTGCGACATTTGCAGGTTCGTTATAACCAGATTGCAACCTCTCAAAACTAATAACAGACGGTAACCCGGATGCATTTAATCATTTTGCTAGTTTTTTTTTGACTAATTAAATATTAATATGTATTTTAATAACATACATGACATTATATTTACAAATGATTACACCAAATTGCCTGTTCGTGACATTTGAACGTCAGGTTCGCCTCGGTTCCTGATCACACTGTCGGGGCTTATTTCTGCAATAACAACCGGCTCCCTCTACATTATCTCTTACATAACAATGTCCTCAGAGGTGTATAAAGACCTTACATAATGAAGCGTTATGTTTTTATTATCTTAGAATGAGCTATTTCTATCTACATACGCCACAGGTCCCCTTACATGGAATTTGCAGCCATTCCAGACTATGAAAGCAGAGAAATGAAAGATTTGGATGCAAGTAACTAGCAGGGGAGGAACCGGATGTTACAGATTAAAGGCCAATTGATTGTTACCTCCGTGTGTCTTATTTACTAATTGATGATGTATGATCTTATCGGACGCAATTTTCAGCCTGACTCAATATCAAATCCACATGCTTTGTGATTCAAAAAAAAAATCTCACAGACTCTTTTTTAAACAAAACCTGTGAGGTTGCTGGACTGTGTGTTCTGTATCTCAAAACGGCTCTGCATGTTTTACCCATTACTACCATTCACAAACCACCACCAAAATGACACCGCAATTGAAAGACATTTTATTTCACAACATAGCCAAGTTGAATAAAGATAAAAGGGTTTTTATCCCTATTGTAGCTGTCACAGAAATCTGATACAGTCACACTCTTGCCTGCCAAGCAAATTACATTTTTATTTTGGGTAAACTGTTTCTTTAAATCATTTCAACAATATGATTTCTGCTTGTAAAATGTTGTGAAATTTAGAGCAAAGGCAACATTTTTTAAAACGAGCGAATATATGCCAACACAAACAATACAAGTTATCTCTCCCAGGGCTTCTTAAGTCTGAGAGTCATCTGAAACACGGCAACGAGAAAACTCTGGCCACTTCACCTTAGACTTTACTGGCAATCCAGACAATACGCAGAGGATTCAGAAGGGTTATATTATCAGATAAACTCTCAAGAGTGTTAAAAAGGGATTCAATGAAGTGTGGGTGGGACTTAACAGTCTCTCTCCACGTCAATCAAACACTTGAAGTGAAACCTTGGAATTATGGGTAATCTTTCAATAAATAGAGGAAAACGGCATCAAATTCATTGCGGTCCTTTTTATGACTTTTAATCGTTAGACAACATGACCGGAATCCTCTAAAGGTGCCAGACGTGAAATATCAACAATATTTGCACAGGATTATGGACTTTTGATGGCGGATTATTAATAGTCAGGCTAATGTCATGGCTAAGGGGTGTTCAAAGAGCGAGTCCTCCGGCGGTCAGGGGTAAATCCAGTTTGTGTGTGTGAAGTTTCTGGAAATATCTTTTAATTAAGCTGATGATATAGTCAACGAGGGATGGCAAACTTGTGGAGAACAAAAAATGGGGAGCTGGAAGAAATGGAGAAAGAGACGTTCTTGCATTTTGAGCTGCCTAAAAAATATCCTTGATATCATTTAATCACATTAGCTTCATTAGTTCTGAACGGATTCTGCGATGCAAGTTCGTACGAGGTGACGAATTGAAGTCAGTAATGCTTCGAGTCCCGCATGTCAGGCGATATGATTTAAATCCACTAAAGTCAGTCACATCAAAACCAGCTCAGAAATGAGCTCCGGCTTCTTTGAGAAGTCAAACAAAACAAGTGTTACATAAAAGTACCGGAGACAAAACTTTAACGCCCGAAAACCTATTTTCTAAATAACTCTGCGAGAGTCGCAGGCGACTGGAGTGATTTTTCAAAGCTTGTGTCAGCTGACAGTTCTGAGAGAAGCTGAATGATTTCTTGCCCAAAGTATTATTGAGGTAATCTTAGAGGTGGGGAAATAAAGATCATCTGTCAGTCAGGAGGCTTCCATTTTTAGGTCTAAACCGACAAGCCTCGTTCATTTTCTTGTGGGTCGTGTCATATCTTACCATTCTGGACTGTTGGGGTAATGGATGGATTTTGGGTGACCAAAACTGATCCCATAGGGTCAGTCACAAACCAGCAGAGGCGGGAGACTCCAATCCTTCATTTGATTCCCAGCTAGTGGTGAGACTTCATTAAATGGACATTCGTTTAGGTGTGAAATCACCTGTGACAGTAAACTGCAAGACTGCGGTGCCATGCTTAAAATACCAAAATGACTGATCGCCAACGCGTGTTGCTTATGGATGCCGAAATGCAAGTGCGCTGATGAACACGACATCTGACCTAATCAGAAAAAACGGATTAGGTTTCCAAACGGTCAACACAAGTTGCCGTCATAGGCCAGTGCATTTCTACACAATGTTTGCATCTGGGCATGAAACTCAACCATTGGTTTTTCTAAATTGTGGCTCTGCGTGAAGTTGAACTCTGTTCAAGCTTTGTTGCATCATAAACGGTCACAGTTTTTCATGTCATCTCCAGATTTTTGCAACATTGTTGCTGCAAACTGCTGGCAATGTTGCTTCCACTCCCATCGGTGATCTGATGCAACAAAGTTGAGCAGAGTTTAATGTGCAAATGAGGAGTAACGGCAAACTCTTTCCATATTGGTTATTTACTCACAACCGAATGTGACTGAAACACAGATGAAAATAAACAGATGGACTACTCATCATTTTAAACAATCCGAGGCTGGTTTCCAAAACTGTGAAAAGCGCTACACAAATAAAACTTCACCAAATAAATGTTCTGAAAAACATTAATGCACGTTCACACATTAGCATACTCATTAGCAGATGAAACGCATGATCCCATTCCCACCTGCTCTCGCCGTCGTGGAAACAAGAAATCCTCCGCCTATCACATCAGCAATTTCAGATATGAAGACAAGTTTACGACTGGACCCCCGTGTACCCTCTGACACAAGGGGTGTGGTATTCATGGTGTTTTCAGGAAAGCATCATTCATTGTTTGATTAAAATACTTAAGCAAACTCGCGGGGTGACGCAGGCATCATTTGAAAGCTGTAATTATTTTCTCCTCGCCAGCCAAAGGCGGCTGTTCTTTTATTAGGTTTCTATTTAATTACCCTGTAGATCTAAATTCCGCAAGGTTTCGTCTTTCATTAAAGCAATTAGGATTACAGATAAGGAAGAAGTGTCATCTATAGACAGAACAGATGACATATTTTCAACTAGCTATTAGTTTGCTCTCTCCTACGTAGTGTCTCAATAAAGCACAACTGTGAAACCTTGTGGCTTGGTTTAAACTGTCGTTTCTAAGATGTGAATCACCTCATCTTAGCTTACTGGTCCTGTATGATAGACAAACAGAAAAATTTACATAAAATTTCCCAAGATACTGTACATGGTCAAACAAAAATCAAGAATTCAAAAGCAATTCCAAAGCTTTATGCAAGCAAAACGTTTTATGATTTGGAAAAGTAAAAGTCAAATTAACAAGAAAAATTACAGTAATTATGCTTTTTATTTTTTTAGTTTAGTAATTAAGCAAAGCAAACGTGTGACATTAACCATATTAACTCATTCAGAGGAAAGGTCAGATTTTCTTGCTTCCACTGAAGCACGCAAGATGCTCTTTAAAACATTTCAACATGGATCATCAGGTTTTGCATTTGTGGAATCCATGTCATTTGGGGTTGCATTACAGTTGCAATCCATAATTTAGTCTGGCTAAAAATAAACAAAAATAAAATAAAGCGCAAGTAAGTTAAAGTAAAAAACTGCCAATTTGCAAAACCAAACTAATATTAATTTGTCATGGGGTTGTCAAATGATTAACTGCGAAATTGCAAATAACATTGCGATCCAGATTAAAAGTTTGTGTTTACATAACATATGTCTGTGCACTGTGCATTATGATTTTGTATTTATTAAAACATACATATACATGCATATATTTAAGAAAAATGTATGAAAATATAAATATAATTAAAAAGACCAGTAAATATAAATAAATAAATTTAAATATTTCCTAAATATGTATTACATACATTTATAAACACAAAATTATTATGCACAGTAAACAAACATACATTATTAAAACACAAACTTTTATTCTGGATGCGATTAATCGTTTGATATATAATTTAAGCTGTCCGTTAAGATTTTACGTAAAATGTGAAATGTAGCGTAAAAATAAGAACGTAAAGTGCAATTTCATGTTTCAAACAGAGATGGTGATAGAGAGGCAAACGTTATGGAATGCAGAGAATTCAAAGTAGTTTTGCAAATGATCTGTTATGCTGTCAATATGATTTGGAGAGAAAAAATACCTAAAGTAGAAGTATTCATTTATTAGAGGTCTCAGACGTTTGAACCCAACTTTATAGATATACCTGTATGCACACAACATCTGTACTGTGCGTGTAAACATACACAGAGGACCTGAACTCGAAGTCCTCATACGAGTAAGTTACGAACCCGTGTCAAGCTCCGACCACAGATCCACTCCGCCAACACCAGACATGAAGAGTCACGTTAATTTGAAACTGCCGATTCGTGAAGAGCGCGTGTGATATCAGAGAGAGCGTGACGCCTGCCGCCAGGGGTCCGCGGCTCACTGGAGGCAGGAAGTAACTGGTTGCAGTGCGAGTGTGTCAGAGGTCTGACGGATTCGTTTGGACAGGAGAGCATGAGCACTGCCACACAGAATTAGACTCAGGGCAGGAGAGTACAGCACACAGGAAGCCCACACAGAGAGGCAATCACAGATATAATACTGCATCTCTCTTTCTCTCTGTGTCTCTCTTTCTCCCTCTCTCTCTGGGGGGTCAGTCAGATGCTGCGGGGAGAGTCTGTCAGTACGACTCAGTCTTTGAAAGCTCTGTCGAGAGAGAGAACAGGCAGCATGAAAGACGGACACAGAGACTTGGCGACGGGAAGCTGTTAATCGGAACTCTGAGGTATACAATGAGGAAATAAGGTTGGTTCAGCGAGGTAGACTATGCTTTCTCCAAAAAAAGGGATATTTTGTTGATAAGACTGTCCCGTTTTAGACCACAGAGGAGGAATAATAATCTGCCATGCTGGATCAGTGCATTTCAACAATGCTTACAGGCATAGGCAAGTCTCAGGGTACCCTGTCACAACCTGTCACCAAAATTATCATGAGCCGCCAGCAGAAACCACAGGTTTATAAAAAACTTCAGCGTTCTCCTCGGCGAGAGTATATTGGTGCAGTTCAGGCCATGTTAAAGCAAGTGACTTTGATTTAATCTATAAGGAATCATCTATCATTTATCACTTTAGAATAATGTTATTGCACACTTAAGAAAAAATACGTTCTTTTTTCTGCAGAACACAAATGTGACCTTTGACATCAAAACCAGTCTTAAGTAGCACATGAATTTCCTACCATAAATGTATAAAAACTTTATTTTTGTAAGTGGATGGCCTGCTACAGTGCCTCAGATGAACAACTTCGAAGGCGATTTTCTCAATATTAGATTTTTTTTGCACCCTTAGATTCCAGCTTTGTAAACAGTAGTTGTTCCGCCAGATAGTGTCCTATCCTGACCACCTATATATCAATAGAAAGCTTATTTCTTCAGCTTTATGATGTATAGATGATGTAAGATGATGTAAAATCTCAATTTCGAAAAATTGACCCTTATGACTGGTATATTCGTCCAGGGTCAAAAATAAGATATTTCGAAAAACGTTGGTGACCTAACAACATCGGTCCACATTGACTTCCATTGTATGCGCACAAATATTTCCCAAAATATATTTTCTTTTTCACAGTCATATACAGGTTTTAAACGACATGAGGAAGAATAAATGATGGCAGATTTTTTTCGGGGGGGGGGTGAAATATAATTTTAGTGCAAGTTCTGCCAGGAAGACTCAATCGTGCATCACTCATTACCAATCAACACCTAACCAATCACCTTCCAACATGGAACATAAACGATCGCCACTTACCCCTTTCTACGTCCGCAGTCGAAGCAACAGTGATTCGCCTCCATCCACCCCACCACCACCAGGAGGTCCCTGTCAATATAACCCCAGGGGGGTTGGCTACGCCCCCGCCTTACCATCTCAAGGCGGGAAGTGGAGGACTTCTTGGCCCTCTGGATGCGAGCCACGGACAGGGCCTACTCCAAAGAAACCCATTATCCATCTTTACTATAAGCATATATTCTGTCTAATAAATGTTCAATACTCAACATTCGCCTCCCGAGTCTTTCTGGTAGAACTATGCCTTTAAGATATTTGACAATATTACAACATTTGATCAGGTTTGCTTGTAAACACCGGATAGTGCATCCGGATAGTCGCCTCAAGAGTGCATTTAGACCCAATTTATGTGCAGGCAAGCACGTTGCGTTGTTAAGTACGAAATTAAATGGGAAGATGATGAAGAGGTTGGCCAAGTCTTCACGTAAATGTTGCCACAGGCAAAGGGCGATGAGAGCTTTCAGAAGAAAATGCTAAAAGACCTTTCACATGACTCTCATCCGCATTATCCAACGCACTGAACTCTACGGAGCGATGCATGAAACGCACGAGTGTACATGGGTCAGGCAACGCTTGAATACAAACAACTTCAACTTTGACTCCGTTTACAACTGACCTTTCATATCAATGGTTACTGGACGATTTGCATGATGTACTGTATTATTAGCCAGACTGTGAAATAGAAACATTGTACAATTTACACTACGACAACATTTTTGCCACCACCGTGTATTTTATTAGCGTCCGCTATTTTCTCTCCAAATTCATGCTAACTGCAATGCTTTGAGGTCAAAGCGCCACGATACATGACTCATGAAGGATTCAAAGCATCTCTCATCACATGTTAAAAGGTTTTTAGTATCCAAAAAGCATCAAAAAAGGAAATGCAAATGAGGCCGATGGACCTCGCAGTGCATGAACCGCATGTCACAGGGCATTGTTTCTCGTGTCTTTTGCTCATCAACCAAAAATCAGACATCTACAAATGCTTAATTCTTAGCTTTGGGATACATATGAGTCAAGCAGGATAACCTGACACCGGGCTAAGCAGCTCACAGAAGGAAAGGGAAACGCTGAGCTTCTGTGTTGTGTTGTTTTCTGATTAGTTTTGACTGAAACAGTGGAACCCACAGAGATGAAAGAGAAACCGTGGAGGTCTAAGGGCATGCTCGCTCTGGTCGGGGTGACGGGTTGCATGGTGAAAAGCAAAGGGCAGAGATGACTAAGGTTCCCGTACAGGGACGATCATCGTTGGGTTGTGTAAAACTATGTATTTTCAAAATCAACACGAATGACATGTTTTCTAATCAGTCTTGATTTTTATAGTTCATTTCTGGTTCAGTCGATCTGATGTGTTTCGTGCAGAGTGTTGTAGTGTTCAAAAATATCTAGATTGAGTGCAACCGAATGGAACTGAATTCGGGGTCTGAACAGGAATTTGGGGATTATTTAGTATAATGTTTAATATTCTGTGACAGCGCAACCTGGAAAAACAATATTTGTCACAAGGCTATAATCATTGTAACTGAAAGTGATGAATTTTATAAACTTTTCCGAGTTATAGAACTGCACACTGTCAACTAGGTGTGTGCAATTAATCACAATTAATCATAATCAGGGCTGTCAAATAATTAATTGTGATTAACCGTATTCACAATAAAAGTTAGTTTTTAAATCAGTATGTCTGTGCACTGTGCATTTAAATTTTGCTTTTATAAAAACATACACATACAGGCCTATATTTAAGAAAAATATTAAAATGTATAAATATTTATATATCATTTCAATTATTGGTAAATAAAAATACATACATCTAAATAGTTTCTAAATATATATGCATGTAGTGTACGTATATGCTTTTGTGTTTTTAAATACAAAATGAAATGCAGAGTAAATAGGCATACTTTTATTCTAGATGTGATTAATCAAGATTAATTGTTTGACAGCCATAATCGTCAATTTTGGCTTCCAACGATAAAAAAAACTATAATTAAGGTGAAATGATTATTATGGGGCATCTGTTATATTTGTTTTCAGTTAAATTTAAGTAGAAACGTTATTTATTTTTGTTGTTTCGAAACTCATAGAATCAAATAACCGTGATTTCAATTCTCGCCAAAGTAATAGTGCTTATGATTTTTGTATTGATCGAGTTATAACACTAAAATGTCCTAAAATGTTAGAAAAAACTTTCCTAAAAAGAAAAAATCGAAAAAAACCCGTGTTAATCTCACGAAATGTGACTAAGACTATCTCCAAGTCCAGTCTTTTGTTTATCACTGCCTCCTTCCACTTGCACAGCAAAACCACACCGATCTGCTTAAACATCACTTTCCTCTGAACACACAAACGCAACGCTCCGCAGAACCATAGCGGAAATATCTAAGATTCGAGTCATGGTGTTAAGCCAGTTTACGCTCTTACTTGTTTTGGGTAATTTAGAGGCAGTCGCTGGTATTATGCAGCATAGCAGATCTGCTGACTAAACACAGACTCCCGGCTATATTAACATGGAAATCTGAGACAAACAGTCGGAGCTTGGCGCGGTTAATTGGATAGGATGCTGGAGGAATGGGGGCCCTCCTCCCCGGGGTCTCAGCAGTGCTGAGATGCACTTTTGGCCCTGGCAGAGGCATTCCGAAGCAGCCACGTCAATTTGCATCACCCATCAGGTGTCACGCCAGGTTGCAGCCCGCGCTTGATGGACCCCCGCTGTGCTTTGAATCTGCTAAGTCTCGCTGACAATCGGAGGGCCTGTTCTCCAGCGCCTGTGGCCTCTGCTTTGTATAGTGAGGAGAGATGAATTGTGTGAGGATAGAGGATTAACCTCTCCACCACCAAAGACTAAACAGAAACAGAAAAACAGCAGGAAGCAGAGATCAACATTTTCCATGTATTTCACTTATTATAAATATTGTGCATTATAATGCACATGCTATGGCAAAAATCTGGATTCAGAAAGAACTAATTCGGGAAAATGCTGTTAAATTATAAAATAGAACATGGGAAGTTGTTATTCAGACGAATTGCTTTTCGGAAAAAACATGCAAATGTAATTGAAACCATCAAGTACATGCAGAGCCAAATGCCTTTGAAGTCCCACAAATACCTCAATTCCTTTTTTTAATGGCATAACCCCACCGCAGAACACTGACCGCGAACAACAAAGCTTCAAAACGCTGTAAAAGAAGACTATGAATCACCCAGAGAGAGCGAACCATTAATGCCAGAATAAAGAATCTGCAGAAGACAATTGTGGTACATTTCAATGAGTCTCACGGTGAAAGATTTCACACTGCGACTGTGTTGATGAGTTTACAATCTGCCAACAAACCCAAATTAATCACATCATGATAGAAAAGAAATAAACTCAACATAAAATCACAACCCCTTTGACTGTAATGCAAGTTTCTGGCAAGTTGAAAAAATAATCACTGATTAAAAAAAGCCTTTCATAAAAGAATGGAGCACGACATGAATTAAAGTTTTCACAATTCTGTACAATAATGTACTAACTGTACCAAAAAATATTTTTTAAAGAATGTGGGACACTAAAGAGTTCTGTGGCACCATTTACAACCATAGTAGTTATCTCCCCTACCATGGAAATCAATGGTGCCCCAGAACTGTTTGCTTTCAAACATTCTTCCAAATATCTTTTTGTGTTCAGCAGAACAAAATGTACACAGGTTTCGAACAACTTAAGGGTGAGTAAATTAATAACAGATTTTTTTTGGGTGAACTGTCCCTTGAAGTATTAAGAATGTGACAAAGTAAAGAGGGTCAGTTTTGATCCATAAATTCTGCCTTGTAAAGCATTCATCTTGACCATCTAAATCTTCTTTTATGTTACTCTGCATATGCGTTTGTTGATTTGAAAAGCAACCCGTACACTCATTTAGATAAAAGCTCTTTAGTTCTGGCAGGTATTCGGCCGCTGGCTTTGCATTCGGGAAACAAACAGGTTCTGTTCGTTTCTCGTGATTGCTGAATAGGAAGATCACCGCAATCAGCCAAATAATCAGCAGACAGGTTCAGAACACACAACGTGTTTGCTTTCCATCGTGAGGTTTTTTCTGCGTGCAGCTATCCTGTCAAGTGGCACAAATAAGCATGTCACCATGGCGACTACCCGGCTTGCTTAAACTCCAGCCTAAAGCAAAATCTCTCAACACAGCTCAAATCATTCTTGTATACTGTTGTCCTCATTCAATGAGATGTGTCTGGAGTGGGCAGATGTTAACAATTACCAACAATTAACGCTTCAACTTTTAAGAACATTACCACGGTAAAAAAGTAGGATTTTTAATTGACTAGTTACCATATAGGTGAAAAATCTGTCATCATTTACTCACTCCAAACCTGTATGACTTTCTTTCTTATGAAGAACGCCAAAGAAGATATCTTGAAGAATGTCGGTAACCAAACAACACCCGTTGACTTCCATTGTTAGGACACAAACTACTGAAACTACATTTCTCAAAATATCTTCTTTTGTTTGACAAAGAAAGAAAACGTTTTCGACATGTTTTGAATAACACATGGGTGAATAAATACATTTTTGCATTAACTATCCCTCTTAGCAGTTTTTCCTGATTTAGTCATCCTGAAATCTGCTTGAAAAATATGACGATCAATACAGAAAGTGTGATGTTCTTCTCACAGTCAGTGATTATTCTGTAATTTGCTCGTATTAATTAACAGAGCAAACACGCTAAGTATTTTAATGGAGCGAAACCGTGAACGGGGGACAATGGAATATAATTTTTCTGATAGAAATGAAATGATCTAATGAGAAATGTTTTGGCTGAACGTGCTACGGCCGCGGTGCCCAACAAAAACAATCGATGCGTTTCGGCTGTTTGAAGTACAGAGCTGATAATGCAGTTGCATGACACCCTAGACGGATCGATACTTGTGTGCCAGCGCATTACTTTAATGAAACAATCCCTTTATTAAACCCTGGTGTGAAAAGACAATCATTTACATTTATTGATTAGAATGAGTTACTGTGTGTTGCTATCGAGTCGTCATACAAAACTAGGTTGATAAAAGGATCTTGTGGAGATGAAAACGTCCCGACTGAGAGAGCAGCATCATTTCCGTCTGGAAGATTAAGCAGGTTTTATTTGTGTGATTCAGAGCAGCATGTGTATTATCTCTCCGCATTTTGTGTGTTTAATGAATCTGGCGACTAGAATGTACACAGAACAAATGAAATCCTAAAATAAAGTCTTCACAATGGAGAAAATGGAGATGGAAACGAATTGGCTGGAAACGAACTCCGTGGCCCAGATTCAAACGTTGCATCAGTACATCAGGTATTTTACCAGGAGACATTAGATGAAACTTCAGCGTGGCTGCATCTGAGCTTTTCTTTGTGTCATCAGAGAAGCCATGACAGTTAATTTATGAATCTCTGGTATTAAATTGAACGTGGGAAACTTCTGGGAATAAAGTGTTGAGGAGTTTTTCTCTATATTCTTCAAAAATCTGAGTTTACACAAACATCTGCTTCTGAAGTTCTCTCCAAATCTCAGGAAAATTCTCGGAAAGTATCCGTTAGGAAAATGGGCTGTACTTGTAAATCGTGGCATTTCATAGACAAAGATTAACATAGAATGAAAAGGTTTCACTGTTCGAGAGTTTTTTCTTCCTCTAAATCTAAAAACCGGCTTTTTAGTAAAAATATAGCTAGGAACTTCAAACTAAACCTGGCAGATTCAGGCTATTCTTCACACAAACACATTTTTGCAGTATCTCATTAAGCTTTGCAAACAAAAACACATCATATACACATAAGAACACAAACACAGATGCAAACATCATTTGCTGGTGTATGCTTTAGCTTTCATCATTTAATTGAAAAACACACTAAAGTGAAAAATTACATATTGATTCACCAACACGTTTTTTAAACCTGTGTGCGACTCTTTCTTTTGTGGAACACAAAAGAAGATATTTTGAGAGATGTCTCAGTGGTTTTGTGTCCACACAATGGACGTCAATGGGGGTCAGTGTTGTTTGGTTTCTAACATTCTTAAAAATGCCTTTTTTGTTTTGCAAGAGAAAGAAAGTCATACAAGTTTGGATTGAAATAAGCAAGTTAATGGTGAAAAAAAAAATTTTGGGGGGTAACCCATCCCTACATGACCTGTCTACTAAATATCCTTAAACATCAAGAATCATCCCTATGGTTGAAAGAAGACTTCAGTACATGTTTCCTGAACGTAACATTTACAAAGAACACTAAAAACTCAGTCTCCATAGCTACTTGGAATCCAACTGGCATAAGTAATTTTGTTGTCACGGTTTTTGATCCCGCAATACTAAAAGTCATGGACAATTTCGAACCAATAATATTCCAGGAACCTGTTCAGACATCTAATGGGTTGAATTCCTTTCTGAAGGACTTTCGGCTGTGGGTTGATGTTATAAACACACAATTCTCTGACTTTATTATCTCCGACTTTAGTTCCCAAAGATCTCCTCTGAGCACGAGCTAAGCTTTCATCTTTGTCATTTATGGGAGATACTTAGACGATTCAGAGACCATCGGAGCAATTTTACCCATGCTTTTTTTACTTTCAATGGGACCAAGGTCCTAACGCGGCTGATGAATGTTTATTTCTGAAGTTCAACTCGATTTCCTTGCACTTTGAAAATGGGAAGTATAAGATTTGATGGACTACAACACCAGGTTGGACATTCTCCAACACGCAGAACACAAAGGTCCAATCTATTCAAACTATTTATGAAACTGAAATATGGACACATTAAAAGAATAATTCGCCCAGAAATAAAACCTCAGACGAGTTTCAATGCATGAAAAAGAGTAGCCATGTCAATTTGCCTTTAACTGTGTTTAATAAAAGAAAGTCCTACAAATTTTGCGAATGAGAACAGGCTGACAGAATATTCATTTTTAGACTAAATATTCTTTTAACAAATGACTGCCCACATCAACATATAAACGGCTAATTGGTATTCAACAACTTTGCAAAATCTAAGGAACGACAGTGTGAATACTGTGTCACAAAGATTTCTACAGAAGATAGAAGAAAAACTCTTTTTCATTCTAACGATCAGAAACTGGACTGTAACGCTTGTTGGAAACCTTGACTAACGTTATAAATAGATGTAAAATATATTTATTTTTGGATGAACTGTGCCTTTGTGTAGAATTAAACTCAACAAAGCTGGAGAATGAGCCATCCTCACATCCTTAGTGCCCTGATAGCACACATACATCTGGCAGACGTCTATTTGATGTCCAAATCCTTAGCAGACATCTTACAGACGCACATGTGCTGGGTCTATTTTCTGACTGTTTATCAGATGTTTTGAAACCGCAGATGTTTTCAAGATCTCCAGATCCTTAGCACACATCTTACAGACGCACATGTGCTGGGTCTATTTTCTGACTGCTTATCAGATGTTTTGAAACCGCAGATGTTTTCAAGATCTCCAGATCCTTAACACATCTTACAGACGCACATGTGCTGGGTCTATTTTCTGACTGTTTATCAGATGTTTTGAAACCGCAGATGTTTTCAAGATCTCCAGATCCTTAGCAGACATCTTACAGACGCACATGTGCTGGGTCTATTTTCTGACTGTTTATCAGATGTTTTTAAACTGCAGATGTTTTCCAGATCTCCAGATCCTTAGCAGACATCTTACAGACGCACATGTGCTGGGTCTATTTTCTGACTGTTTATCAGATGTTTTGAAACCGCAGATGTTTTCCAGATCTCCAGATCCTTATCACACATCTTACAGACGCACATGTGCTGGGTCTATTTTCTGACTGCTTATCAGATGTTTTGAAACCGCAGATGTTTTCAAGATCTCCAGATCCTTAGCAGACATCTTACAGACCCACCTGTGCTGAGTATATTTCCTGACATGTGATCTGGCAAATCTCAGGTGTGTTGAAGATGAGTGGTCTGTCTGTTTGTGTAGACAACAGCCGGCTTCAGCATCAATAACAAGCACGTGTCCCTGCGGCCTGCCGTCAGCACCAACCGCCCCCTCCTTCTCCTCCCAGGAGAGTGCCGGAAACACCCCAGCGTCCCCGCAACATCTGACAGCTTCATCAGAGCTGCTACACACCTGTCAGGTCCGCTGAGTTTGCAACCCTCGCCCCCGTTGGCCATTATCATAGAGCACCGGCAGCCACACTCCCTAATCATCTAACACACACACACACCCTAATTACCTCACACACATCGCCTCGGCTCAGAGAAATTACTTATTGACTCCGACCTGAAGGTTATATGACATGCTGTTGTTATGGGCGGCAGAGTCTGATACAGGGACGTGCTCTCACGCCCATGACAAGAAATTCAATACAACTTTAATTTTATTATCCCAGATTTGCATAATGATTGCACGGCAGTGGAATATTGCTCCTGCCGCGCTTGTTTTTAACTATGTAATTACGTGTTATGTTGTTTTTGGGATTCTTTCTACGAATCAGCTGAAAGTTGATCTAGTTACGGGCTCGTTTGGAATTATGCAAATACCGCCAGTTTCATCGCGAAAGCGCGCGCAAACTTTTCTTTATGCAAAACGTGGCTCCGAAAACTGGGATGAGATACGCAATTAGCATTTTCATAAGCGCCTATTGGGTTTGTCTCATGAATATGAAATGAGCAACATGCTTCACGTGTCATGGTGTTACCGAACGCTGCTATATTTTAACTAACCAACCGTGTAATAATGGCCATTAACTCAGCTGAGTGTGAAACACAATCTCGGTGAAACTCGGAGGTATTAAAACCGTCCGTACACATGACCTTCGTTCCAGAGGCTCGAATGAGTTTTGAGAGAGTGCGTTTGATGAACAGGTAATGGGCATCTTCATCGGTGCTCTAAAGAGCAATGAGCAGAAGAAATATGTACTATTTGATCCCTGAGCTGTGCCTGCGATTATTCAGCTATTAAAGTCCTAGCAATTGTCACCTGCCGCGTACGTTACATATTTGTGTTGAATGTCCTTGTGGCGTGAACATGAATGAGATGAAACTAAACGAAGCATTCGCTGAATGCAGAAGAGGGCTGCGCTGTGTATGTTTGGTATTTAATCTACAGACTCTGCAAATTAATTCAAGGACTGTTCTGTACATGAAAACCTGCACTCGTGAATCTGCATTTGAACTTTGGAAATGTCAGTATTTGATCTCATGACTGAGGTCTCCTCTTTTTCAGTGAGTGGATGTCAACACACATCAGCATGCTGTGATGTAGACCAGCAAGTAAACCTCCAGGCTCAACTGAGGTCTTTCAATGGACGAACTGTGAACTCTCTATTGCAATCGGAAGCTGGGATGCTTACGGCAAGATGTACCGAGGACTGTGCCTGTATGGGGCATCTTGAAAGGGGTTCAATAAAGTTAAGCTCTATCGACAGCGTCTTCGACGTGCTTTCGGTTAGCACAGATGACACGTCTGACAAAACCCTTAGTCTGTAAGACAAACACAAGTAACTGGTACAGATAGGACAAGGCATATGTTTAAAACCAGAAATGCACAGCTTGTTTTTTTTATTATATCATTATGTCTTATTTGAGCTGTAGTTGTCCAGGTTTTCTAAATACAAGCGCATATGAAATATGGATTTTTCTTTAATAAAGAATACACAAGAAAATGTAAACATCATTGGTCCAGAAGCAATTGCTGTTTCAGTTATTTGTCTATTTTTCTCACACATTATTGTTTCGTTGGTTTTATTTTGTTTTAACATTTGTGTAATGTAGAAAAACTAAAACAGGAGATGCTAACCAGTGCTGGTTATGTCCTCCAAAATGATCTTAATATATATATACAGTATAAAATGCTAAATGAATTCAAACTTTTTTTTTAATTCTCAGCAATTTTTAGGTGATTTTAATTAACTTTTACAAACTGTCAACACTCATGCTGTTGATAAACATAAACTTCAAATCTCAAAATGCATAAGAAATGTTGAAATGAAATCAAGCTTTTTCGTCTTTTTTTTATTCACAGCTTAAACTGCAATTTTTAACCCTTTACGTTGATTTGACAAAAAGAGACTAAAAAACAAAGTACAAGTGTAACATCTGAATCTTAGAAGGCTTCATTTTTATCATTACAGTACAGAGTTGTACTCGGCTGGCTGTTCCATAAGTAAGCCAGCATGATTTCAGAGACCACACAAATTTTTCTCAGTTTCGCTCATTCCTTCAGTTCCACTGTCGCCACTTTTCTTAAACAACATCCAATTACGCCTCCACACAACACTTCATCCACGAAAATCCATCTGGAGAACCAACACGTGCACTCGGGCTTCATACGATAATGAACGTTTGGACGAGCTTCTTCAGTTATTCTGGTTATCTCGAAAATGCAAGAAACACTAAACAGTTAATTTTGTCGGGTATGCCATCTTCGTAACTAACGGGGCGACAACAAGCGCAGATTTAATTGTGAAATTTAGTTTAGTGCTATTTAAATAGGTTCTCGCGCTGTGATTACGCAAGGCACTTAAATGCCGACATGGATACGAGTCTATTCTCTCTACGTTTTGGACGCCGTTCAGATTGTCTTATCAGCCCGAACAACCCCGGAAATCCTTTGATATATGCAGGATTTTAAGGTCAGCTTGAACCAAGCAGGGGATTAGGCTGGATCCAACACATCCATTTTGGGTCAACAGTGCCAAAATCCTAATTAGCATCCTGTTGCTGCCAGCAGGACATTTGGACTGGGTCTGAATCCAGCGCTATTATTGTGAATGTGAAAAAAAACTAAAAATTCCAACCTGCCAATGTTTGTGTTGAGCTTTTTGTTTGGGTGCACCTGCCTCAGCATTGTGCGCTGCTTGGAAAGCATCAATTCCCGTTTTCGAATACACGTGGAACGCTGGCTCCAGAAGCCCACTCCCTCAGCTCCTTCTGTTGCTGAGGTGAAGGTGAACGTAGACAGAAGGGTGAGCGGCCTTAAGCGGTTACTATCAGCCTGCAGCAGAAGTCCAATGTGGACCCCCCGCCTGCCAAGCAGTCAAGAGCTCTCACCTCCCAGACAGCTGAATACTGGCAGCCGAGGCAAAGCTAGCATTACAACAGCAGCTGGGCCCATGAATGCCCGCAATTACAGCCATTAGGATGTTTAATTAACAGATTGCTGTCAGCCCAAGCTAAAGATTTTCCTTCTCCACCCCCGGTCCTTTCGGAGAGACCACCGACTCCAGCCATAGAGCAGCGAGCGACTTAGTTGCTAAAACACAGAAATGTGAGATCGGGGTTTGATGGTGGAAAAATGAACGTGCATCTGGGCTTCAAATATTATGAAAAGTAATTATCACATGATAAGAGTGCAAGACGCTTGATCTGAATTGCGTAACACCTTTGCTTAGAGCCGGATTACACTATGATTTCAACATTAAAAATGTTGAACGTTCCATTCCCAAGAAGCACTTACGAATTTAAAAGAAGAAAGTGTACACGTATTAGATTAGATTAGATTAGATTCAACTTTATTGTCATTACACATATACAGGTACAGTGTAACGAAACGTATGCACGTCACTTTGGATAAAAGTTTCTGTGAAACGCATAAATGTACATGTCAACTCACAGTGTGAAACAAACAGGTACAAACTTACAAATCAAACAAAAAATCTTTCCGATAAACACGGTTTTTGATTCGCCTGTCTGCGAATCTGTTAGCTTTCTAAATGATCTAAATGACTTTATATATGTACTGAATTTCACCAATTCAACCCTCAACAGTGATCAAATGCCTAATTACAAAATAATGAAAGTGCTCTTACTGTATAAAAAGAAGGCTTGGGTTACAGAACTGTACTACCAAAAAGTTTAATTCTCCGCTCTTCTGAACAACTTCATTAATTTTTTTCAAGCCCGAACATACACAGACAAGCTTCAGAATGTGTTCACTGATGAACCGGAACCGAATAAAAGTTCTGATTATCCAACAATTTTCCTCTTACAGCTTCATTTATCCTTCACACGCAGCCCCGGTGGACCGAAGCACTTGAAATGAAGACAATTATCATATTCTCATTTCCCTTCTTATAAGCAGAACAGGACATAGATCTTCGCTCTCGACGGGCCGTGGTCTCTCTGTTAAAAGATCCAGACTGGGACGACGTAACAGAAAAGCTGTGAGAAAGTAAGAGAGAGCACGTCTAGCAGTATGTGGCACTAATACGCAGCTTATTTGCTGAGCCATTTAATTGAATTTCCTATTAGCATGCATCCACCATGCGGCTGATCCGCCCTTTCTTCTGCCGCTGTGGGAGGGGGCGATTTTAACATGATTTCCCACAATGCTTTATTGGCAGACCTGCCACAAATCCTGTTTACCTCCAACCTCTTCTGATAGTGACCTGCGTCTCCGAGCGGCTGCGACATCCTGCAGGCAGAGATGACAGGACGTAGCCCGCATGTCTCGCCGTTTAATTACATCACAAGTTATGCGTGTCTGTATTTGTATTCTGTACACATTGCCTTCCAGACAGCTCTCAGTGGGCGCAAAGAAGCCCAGCTGACTGATTCTTAGTTGTGCAGATGAGACGAAAGGTGATCTTGTCATGAAGCATTTGTATTTTATGCAAAACAAATGCTGGGTGAGGACTAGGGCTGCAGAATATATTGAAATTATCAAAATAACGCGAACGTTATGCAACAAAAGGTTTTTTTATCGATTAATATTACAGTATGCAACAAAAGTTTTTTAATAGTTTAAAAAGTTCCGTTATAGATACGTTAAGTATACGTTATAGTTACGTTAACATTTTTTAGGTTGATGCAGAAAGAAGTGAGACTGGCATGCGAGAGATACTGTACACTATATTTTTATTTAAAAAAAAATATTTTAAACATTTTCTCAACACAGTATCGATTGGTTTTTAATATCACATTTTTCGACAATACATGTACAGTATATCGTGACACCCCTTTATAAAATATAGCCTTTTTCCTAAATATCGTGCAGTGTTAGCGCAGACGCTGTGAATTTTTGTGTAGCATGACGAAAGAGCATGACACCAGCACTACCACACACACACATACTGATAAAAATGAATAATCTAAAAACATGGAAAAACGAAGTCACGTAAAAAATCACGACCAAATGGCTGCCTATATGTAAAATTGAAATGTAATGACTCAAACAAAACCCTGAGCACGTTTCAAGTGAAAACACTGTGAGTGTAAGTATGAAAGAAACCAGCAAAAGAACATCTTACACGCTAAGCAAAGTGTTTGACAATTCACATCTGTTCCTTTGTCAAGCGCTGCCCGCAGTGGGCCTGAACAGATCTGTGTGGGTTCCGCTGCTACACTACACTTACAGTAAGTCCTGCAAACGTCAGATCCGCACGACTCACGCACTCTTGTTTGAGACGTCGGCCATCACACAGCGAAAACTGACAGCAAGAAAGTAAGTTCAGAAAAAATCTCCCAGCAGCAGCCGCGACGGCTGGTGCCATTTCTTCCCCACAATTCTCAGTGTTTATTAATGCCTGTGTAGCTTTGCCACATGACTGACAGTGATTGCTCCCACTCATTTCTGTTTTAATGAGGAGATGGAGAAACAGGGAGACCGCAGCACAACTGTCAGTCAGCGACCCGTCACCGTGACACGATCGCGCTCCCGCTGGTTGGCAACTGACGGCGACAGGCCGTGTTAGTTCTCTCTGTGCCGTCCTAGGTGAAAGGTTGTCTTCGCCTGGGTCACACTGCCTGCATCACCATAACTCATTAATATATCCCTCCTTCCCCGTCAGGCTGCGAGAGAGGTGATGCCCTAAAAACCAACACCGGATCGGACGTCAGAATCGGACCTTGCGAACCCTTCGACTGCTCAGAGGACTCTCTAATGAAGGGCTCTTCAATGAATTGTGCTATGATTGAGACACCCTCTATTACAGAGAGGCATTTCTTATTAAACATTCTAAATATTTCATTGACCCCGAGTTAAAATGAATAAGGGTCTTGTTTGGCACTGGGTTGGACCAAACATAGAGCTTAAAAACATGAAGAACACAAAGCCCCGATGACACTTGGAGGAAAATCTCTGTTGGCTTTTTATCTCTCTCTCACCTGCTTCCCCAGCTGGACAGAGATGTTTTGCGGATAAAAACAGTCTTACTTCTGAAGTTCTGATCAAACGGTGGAAGCTAAAAACGGAAAGTTGTAGAGCGTGGTTTCTTCTAAAGCAACAAATTATGCATTAGATCCCCTAAAAAAGAAAAATAGAAAGAGCAATTTCATATCTCTATCGTCTCTCCTAAACAGCAATAAGAATGAATTGAGAACAAATAGTCAAGTCTTTTACCGCTTAGACGGTTCGAAGAAAAAGATCCCAGTAATCTCACACATCTCCTTTTGTTTCAAAAAGGAAAGAATTACAGACTATTCTCTCTGCAGAGACAGAATTTCACAGGCTGTGCTCAAATGTACAAAGATAACAAATATACACAACAAACACGGATCCAATAGATTTTAATGTCAACTCAAGCGTTGCTCATTAAAGTCTCCCAAAACCCAAAGATTTGTGCTATGCTATACACAATTTATAGTTATATTCTCACTGCCCACATTCAAAGAAGCCTGAATGTGTCAGTCCAGTTTAAGAAAACAGCTTGAGGAAAAATTATGTTCACACACATTTTAGTAATAAACAAGCATTTTACAACCAACCAGTTTCTATCTTTTACCAATGTTTAGCACTCACTCAAACAGACAAATTTTCCGAGCCAATATAAGGTTTGATGTCTACTTGCTAAATAAAGGGGCTATATGTCAGAACTTTTGTATTCCAAATGTGTGATGAAAACAAAATGTTCCCCAACATCCTATATTGTCTATGAAAGCCTATAAACTGAGTATAATGTGAAAGGATATGTGTTTATGCATGCTTTGGAGACCTCATGATGTTGGTAAATCACATTCAGCCACCGTTTTGGCGTCCCTGGCTGGAGTTCACTTCATGGCCACCGGTGGCGCTAAAAACAATAGTTTGTTAACTTTACTGGTGTGTGCAAGCTGCCATCTTTGTCACTTTATTTTGTTACTATGGTTACCTGTGTTATTTAGGGCTATCCTGAGGACAAGTAAAAGGGTTCAAATAGTTCAATTCAACAGTCACATGTGTTAATATAATAAATATAGCTGTCAAGCCTAAACTTCAGCGGCGTGTTATAATTTGCCTTTTTAAATGCTCATCTATTTTTATTTCTCCTGAGACGTTAAAAAAAACATCTGAGATAAAGTTCATATTTAAATAAAACAGAGCTGACACCTCCATGAAGTCTCCCGAGCAATGGAAGAGCAATAAAACATTCTTCTCCGGGTCCCTTTATAGACACGGAAACTAAAAAGTACAACTTCCGACGAATTTAAACTGTGGGTGCTTCCAAAGCACCAAATAACACATTAGATGTTTAGCAAAGAAATGAAAAAACATCTTTCATTGCCCGAACATTACAAACCAAATTATAAACCTCTCGGATGAGTGCGACGCAGCAAACGTACCTGAGAAATTGTTTAGACACATTGCGCGTCGTGTGGCGACGGCACTGTTCATTACCAAACTCTTGTAAAACGTTCTCATCCTACCCATGTGCTCTCAAGCAGAAAATGAATCTATGTAGCAACTGCAGAGAATCGCAAACACATTGGGGTAGTCCTTGCTCCCCCTTCTCTCCCATTAGTAAACAAAGTCGCGCACAAACACACACTCGCACACTCTTGCGCAAACACACACACCTGGATGGGCTGCAGGGTAGCGGGCGGCTCTCGATGTTGCATCTGTGCATAATTAAGCGCCAGACGTAATTAACTAGCGACACTTCATCCCTATACACAAAAAACGTTAATAATGGCTAATTCGGTACGTCGGTTGTGTCTAAGGACTATGCGGTTTTAATAACGGTGAGTGGCTGCAAGAGTGGACGAACTCGGATGGTTAGAAAAGGGAGAAAAGCAATGAAAAACTGTGTGCGAGGCAGACTCATCGGGGTGGGAGGAATCGGTTCCATTCCAGCCCTTTGTTTGTGCGTTCATCTGCATTCTGGAGACAAACTCCTATTAAGTCCATCAGATGCAAATGAGCAGGGAGACAGACACACTGCCACAGCGCTGCCTGCAATACAATCAGAGCAGCCTTTGGCTCCTGCTCCGTGCATTTAACCTGCTTCAGTGCATTTTCATTAGCAGACGGGGCTCGGCTCGGCCTCCCCCCCGCTCCAAACAGCACCCTGCAGAATTAGAAAACTCCGAAATGAGCTGGAACATTACACTCTACTGTTACTTCTGTTTGTCTTTGATCAGACGAATGCAAGGTGGAAACCGGTCACATTATAATAGACTGAGCATCCGGTGCTGTACGGGAGAATGTTTTACGATTATTTTTAATAAGTGAGATCAGACTCAAGCAGGTAAGCTGGTCAAGTGTGAAAGTATAATGACATATTCAATGTTCTTCCTGCCGGCCTTGTGCTGTTCTATAAGGTTATTTGTGAAAATCAGGCGGAGGAAAATGTGCTTTTCCGGTTAATGCGTGTGAATGCTGAAGGGTGAGATTTATTTCACCTAAAATGACTCGACTTCAAATTGAGTGCCTGCTTATCAGCTGGACGTGAAAAAGAAAATATCATACCAATACTAAAAAGCAAGGTTGACTGCGAAGTCTGTCACCATTTCCTTTGTTCAATACGTACGTTTCCTACGAGGGAAAGTCGAACCGTGTATAATGACATACGCAAATAAATGACACTGTTATCGCTAACTTTAATCTGAAACTATCAAAAGTAAGTCATGTGCCAAGAGCGAAAGACGGAGAAAACAAAGAGACAGATGTCAGATAAACACGACGACGACCTTGTGTGAACATCTTTTGGGAGTGTTAAAGTTGAAAATGTGTTATTTTGCACATCAGAAAGTCGAATGAGTCGCTCTTGGTTTACACAAGTCAGCCGGCAGAAATACGTGATGCAAGAGAAGATGAAAAGGGATCATTAATCTTCCCCCACCTCCAGCCTCTGAGATACAATCGAGTTCTCATTAGGCTCTGATTGAGCAAACCTTACTTAACAACCTCACCGACTCTTACAAAAGCGAACGGCAATGAAAGCTTGCAAAATTTCTGTAAGTAACAAGACTTTCATGTGCGAACATCAACTGTCTGCGATGAGAAATGGCAGGAATTGCAACGCTTCCCCGCAGCTGTTTGTAAATGATGCGGATGATAACAGTCTCGCAAAACATAATCACACAAAAAACGACAGTCACAAGGCAGTCGGCACATGCAAAAGCTGTGACTTGGTTTGATCATGAATGGGTTGGAAGATACGTCAGAAAACGCAATCGCGTGGCCAAAAACGCTGCTTTCGTATCTCACGGATTAAAATACACAAACCAGAGGGAATAACTGACTCATATTGATCTTCAAAGCGGATGGAAAACAAAGTGGGACAGAAAAGATTACACCAAAACAAAACTCTTCAGACGGTTCTTTAAGACCTGAATCAACACCTGAGAATCCACTTCCCTGTCCTCACGTCTGGAAAACAACAGGTTAAAGCAGCTTCACCGCGTTGGCTGCCGACAGACGGAGCGAACAGCCACCCACACGGCTCACCACAGCCACCCACACGGCTCAACACACGCTGTGTGATGTTCTGGGATTCAGAAGCGCTGGGCGGGGTGATGCTTTCCACATGCGTTACTGCCTCTGTCATGAAGTTTTGTCTTGAAGTCTCCTTTCATCTGCTGACCTTCACGTGTCAGATTCCGAACCCTTTCAAAAACCCAAACCTTTTTCTTTAACAATGACGTTACGGGTTTACTGAAGCCAGCTGGAAAAAGCAAGCTGCGAGGAAAAAAAGCCTTTTGACGAGAGAAGAGGAAGCGAGTTTCCTGTGGGCTGGCGACGACAACAAAGAGCGTGTTTTCAAAAAGTGGCTCAAATTTAAAGCACCATGCCACGCAATCCATTGTCATCCCTCATGTGCAGGTGCTAGAAAACAATTGATTTTCTTCAATTTTATTTGATACACGCCTCTGGAATCACAAACAAATCGCTGCTACGAATGAAACACTGTTTACAGATTGCGAGATGTTAAATAACCTGGTATTGACTGTCAGCGACGTATCCAAAATCAATAAAAATGCTGCCACAACATGTATTAACCGTTGTCCAATGTATCATTCACACTTCACAGCTTTGAATCTTTAGATGTCCGGTGTGAAGTTTATACTACTTTAAATGGAAATGTGTTTAACAAACATCAGCATGCATTTGGGAATGTTCCACCATGCGTGTCCGCAGCAGAATTCAGGCCCACCAGTGCAGCGCTCTGGCACGTCTGGGGTTTTGTGGCGCACCAATCGGCATTGCACACTCTCCAGAAATAATCGCTGTCTGGTGTCGCCGAAAGAAAAGCAGTGTGGAGCGAAATGAGATGCAGCTTTTATATGCGGTGATCATCTCAAAAGAGAACATTACGGCACCAAATCATGAAACAAAAACACTCCAAAGACCATCTTTCATTTTGACGCCTCTCTGTGCGGGGGGAAAAAAGAGCAGATCCTGGATTAATCAAAACGAGTTATTGTATGAAGATGGGCACCTTATTTCTGTGAGCCGGAAAAAGCCAATCAGAAGGCAGTGAGCTGTGGGCTTCATCCATTTGGTGGAGACTGACACGTTAGCGGCGGTCTGGGAGAAGAGCTCACTTCATAAATCAAACCTGACAACTCCCTCAACATGGACGTCAAGCACAACTTTTATTTCCCTATTTCTGCACGGCTCAAGAGCGGCTCGAATGAACATCATCACAGATGGACTGCAGACCCCTCATCTGGAGCTCCGTGCTGTCTACAGTGATTCTAACGGCTGGGCGGCTTAGTGGACTTCATTTTAATCAGCCTTAAAATTGCTTGAAATCGAGTCGACATAGATCTGAGCAATAGAAATTGGTTTGATGGCTTTGTAATAGAATTCTCCCTCACACACGTTTCACTCCTAATGAGCAAAGTCATACTTGCAGTTATCTCAAGTCTGTATTGAATTTTATATAACTCATATAGTCTTATTTATGGATCTATGGTACATTATTAGAATACCGACAATCAAACTTGTTATTCCCTAAGTTCACATATCAAACGAAGAGGCCATTGTGAGGAGAGACGGAGAAATCAGCCAAGCAATTATCCACCCAGATGTTTAACTGCAGAAAATTAAAGCAAAGTTAATCAAGCGTTAAACGTTTACAAGAACTGCATAACTCCCAATCTTATATTTAACAATTAAAAAACTGTTAAAAGCTTAAAGGGACAGTTCACACAAAGAAATATATTTTTTTCATCATTTACTCGCCCTCATGTCATTCCAAAGCTGTATGTCTTTCTTTCTTCTGCAGAACACAAAAGAAGCTATTTTAAAGAATGTTGCCAACCAAACAACATTTGCCCTTATTGTCTTCCATTGTATATGGACACAAAACCACTGAGACATTTTTCAAAATATCTTCTGTGGAACACAAAGAGTCATATACAAGTTTCAAACAACCTTAGAGTGAATTGGCAAAATGATGACAGTATTTTTTTTTTGGGTGAACTCTTTAAGGTCCATGTGAACGAAAATGCATCCCACTTCAGTACTATTTCCAAGTGAAAAGGGATATTAAATGCGTAACAAAAAATTAAGGAAATACAGTTTCAGAGTTTGATTAAGGATTAAGAAGATAATTTTAGTTTTTTTTACTTGCAGGATGAACTGTTCACCACAAAACAAAACAGCAAGGAGTAAATAACTAGTAAAACATAAATAAGAAAACAACTACAGTCCATTAAATACATTTTTTAGAATTGTAAATCAGATAACATAATATAAAAGCCTCTAACATTTTTTTGATATTAGATATTATGTTTTTTGATAATATCATAATTTGTACTGGGGATGTAAAAAAGCATTTTGGAGATTTAAGAGGCATCTAGTGGTGAGCTTGCGAATTGCAACCAATGGGTCACTCCAACCCTCCCTTTCGTAGCACTATGACTGCTCTCACAGGACAAAGATATAGGTGCGCTTTCGCTTCCTTGCCGAAGTAGATAACATATTTACGAAACGCACTCTGTAGCGCAGTTTGTCCGTTTAGGGCTACTGTAGAAACAACATGGCGATTTCTATGTAAAGGGACCCGCGGTGAATGTAGATAGAAATAACTCATTCTAAGGTAATGAAAACATAACGCTTTATTATGTAAGGTCTTCATACACCCCTGTCTCAAGACATATGTATATTATATTACATTTATGTCGATAGATCCTCAAAAAAATGACACACTGGACCTTTAGGAATGACCCAATTATTCTCATATCATTCCCTCATAATATTACAAAATGCACTACACTTCCCAACTATATAGAATCACTAGAAATAAAGCATGTTAAGCATAACAGGCTGGACGGTCCGGCGTGTTGCAAATTGCTTTGTCTGAAGTGCTGCAGAGATCCTATGTGGAGAGATTCCTCGCCCTTCACTTAGACTGGTGCGGCTTTGGCAGCACTTTAGAAAATAACATTTTTCCATTCCAGCCCTTCAATGATTCACAGCTACTGAGCTGCATTACACAAACCATCAGAATAGATAACAGACCATGAAAATATTCTTTCATCTTAATGTGAATGAAGAGAAAACCTACAAGAGCATAATTTCCTCTAATATTCTTGTTATACTTATGTTCACTTAGAGAAATATACCCAATGATTCATAGGGCTATCATTTAAGGAAAAAAACAGCACGTTCAACAAAACAAACAACGCCGGAAATGCGAAGCAAAAGAGCTAGGAATAAGTCACACAAAACATACACGATTTAGCTGTCAGAGGATTTGCGTACCCAGTCAAAATAAAAGTATATTCGCCTCATGCGTGATGTATCACTGTCAACAGCGATTCCTGCTAGGATCGAGCCAACTGAACTTAAATAAACAAACAAAATATACTGGAAAAATTGTGCTAGAACAAACACAATTAATCTCATTTCCTTGTTGCGGCGTGACAAACATAATTACACAAAGTGAAAAAACACAGTGTATATCTGAACCGCTTTGCCATTAACTTTCTAAAGCACAACAAATCAATCCATTCATCCATCTATCAATTCAAGCCATTTACAAAAGCCATGAAAAAGACTGAATTCTTTCTGCAATTTCAACCTATGAATCGCATCTCTGGACCTCTCACATTGGGAGTTCGATAAAATCTTGGCTCCCTGGAACACACTTGGAATTTGGACAAATGTTTGTCACCATAATTAACAGCAAAAATACCACTCATGCCACCAAACACTAGATTTCTGGTTTCCCACAAAGAGATGGTTCATTATTGGGGAAAGTCTTCTTTCTGATGCGACACGTTTCCTTTTCCCTGTCAGTGCTTTGGCTCTCGCTAATTGATACCCCGTTGAGACTAAGTGCCTAAAAAGGTCAGCCTTTCTTTCCGCGGACAAATTGCCCAATCCATACGAAAAGGTCAAACTATCTACCTAGATTCTCAGCTTGACTGTTTTTACTGAAGTTGAGACAATCTAAGTATATCTTTGCGTGTTCTGTTTGTGTCATTTCAGGAATATGGACGCCGTGACTCATATGGCTATACTGTCACCTGCAGTTCAATGTGGAGGCTGGAACATGAAGAAAGATAATAGTAATAGTCAGTTTACTTGATCTATATAGGACGATGTTGTGTAATGACAGGCTAAACTTTAGTAAACTACATTTGACAGCATCTGCACACACACTTTCTCTCTCAGATAATGAAAGTCTAAGACGCATTAAAATCTATAATCATCACATGTCATCGGTTCAGACCTCTCACCACACGCAGAACAGCCAGCTGCATGCCACATCTGTCCATCAAAAACGAACAATTACTCCACAGGAAGGTAGGCAGGTGCACGAATAATTATCAGACTCTTTTTTAGTCGTGAATGCAATTTCTTACACAATCACCCATATTCCTGAGGTTAATTAATAAATGGCATCATCTGCTTTGATCAGTAAAAAGGTGAGGATAGAAAATTGAGGCACAAGAACATGTTCTGCTGCAGGGGGTCTGTCTCTACAGAGACTGACAAACTCACTCACGTACACCTTATACAGTGAGCTCTATGCTTACCAAGTCACACCTCCGCTCATTTACAGTCAAAAATGCACACGACAATGTTCAACTGCTTTACAACAACAGCACAGGACCACCTATACGCTTGTTTATTAACCACACAATGCTAAAACAAGCTGCATACATGCATATGAAAATAATATTCACATGCACAAACACGTACTCCTAACAGTCTGATTTTTTTTACGTCAGATTTTTATGCTGCCTGCAACGTCGGAAATTCGATAATTCCCATTTCAACCCGGATTAATTTATGCACCACTGCTTTATTAATGTTAGCAGACACTTGGTATGTTTTAATGTTGCTAAATCATTAGTAACATTAATGTTTTATGTTACTAGGCGTTCCAAAAACTAAATCACACTTCAATTCAACAAACACGAAAATTATTAAAGCTCAAGGTTTAAAAAAGAGTTTGAGTTTAAAGTCGGAACTGATTTACCGTAAAGTTACTATGATGTAAGCGGTTAAATTTAGTGTTTAGTAGCATTTCAAATGTGCTTTTTACTACGATTGCGTTAATTTTAGCAACCTAGATCCCTGCATCTCACCCAAGTTCGCAAAACAGCGTTTTGGGTCATCGCATGAGGTCGAATCAAACATACCTCTCGAGGTGGCATCACCTGCTCGTTTACTCCAACCAGTATGTCTGTTTACTAAAAAAAATCCCACTTTGGGATTAATATTATTTTGAGAAACAGTTCTGCAGACATTGTTTTTTCCGCAAAGTAATTAAAGAAATGTTATTTTACGTCTTTTAACCACAAAGAAAATATTTTATTGAAAATGGATTAATGATTCTTTCCTCCGGGTACTCCGGTTTCCTCCCCTGGTCCAAAGACATGCATGGTAGGTTCATTGGCATCTCTGGAAAAAATTGTCCGTAGGGTGTGAGTGCGTGAGTGAATGAATGAGTGAGTGTGTGTGCCCTGCGATGGGTTGGCACTCCATCCAGGGTGTATCCTGCCTTGATGCCCGATGACTCCTGAGATAGGCACAGGCTCCCCGTGACCCGAGGTAGTTCGGATAAGCGGTAGAAAATGGAGTGGAATGGATTAATGATTCAACTGACTTACAGTAAAGTTACTACGAAGTAGGCAGTTACATTAAGGCTATTTAAAATATGCCAATTATGTTTTTATATTTGAACCATATGAATATTGTATTTTACGTTTATATTTTAGAGACTTAAATATATTAATCTTTTTTATTTAACTAGTTCATTAAAACGATTGGATTAACTCAAATGAATCAGACTTACAAATGCAACTTGAACAAGTTTGTTAATTGCCTCAATTGATGCATGAGCAACACAATGTGTCGTACAAATCAGCGAAGTTATATTTCGTGCACTTCACAGTCACTTAACGTTAGCTTGTTACGTGAAAAGCATGCAACGTTGGTTTGGAAAAAACCCATGCTATTGTCACGCTCCAGTAATAGGAAGTCAAGTTTGTAGCGTCACTATTTTTAATTAGTTACTCCCCACTGGTCCTTGCATAAAATTGCTATTCATCACAAAACGAATCGTTGCAACAATATCCAAACAGCACGGAAACTCTTGCTATGAAAGTACGGAGCCTTTCCGAACACCAATTACCATTAGCATATTTATTATGCCACATTACAATGCAATTAGGCTGAATTCTAAGGAGGGGGAGGAGAATTCTCAGAACCGATCAAAGTCCTGCATTGGAGAACTTTCTGGCATGATAGCGAGTTGATTTTTTCCTCCCTCGTAGAGTGAATTGTGTTTGTTACTAAGAATGTTAATGTGAATTCTCTAACAAGCCTGCCGTTGCTGGGGTGTGCGGTGCGTGTCAGGCCAGCCAGCAGAGGTTAACATAGCTTGGCTAATGAGCCTCGACCAACATTAGCGCAAATGAAGGGGCTGATTCTATCGAATTCATGATGGAGTTATTGAACAGCAAGCACTGGCAGAACATCACGTCTGAGAGAGCCGAGCAGTCAGGCTAAATTGAAATGATGTCACATCCATTTCCAAAACAGAACAACAAACTTGCGGAGAGTCAGAGAGGCAATATTATGGTTTCCAAAAGTCTTCCGCTTATCTGGAACATTGATTACGGCAGACATTACTGGACATCGGAGAGCAACAACATTTGTTCGGCAGTAGGCAAAACATAGGGAGAACAGAAGAGCTTATGTCTCATTATTGACTCTGAGTGTCTGTGGTTTGAGCTAGTGTTACCGAAGCATTTTAATGTATTTTAAGCAGTTTAACACTCGGGTTAAAGGCCCATTTTATACCCTGATGTAGTATTATATTTTCTCTGAAGTCCACTTACAATATTATAAGGTTTCTGTGTCAAAAACAATTGTAATGTAGATTGGTTTGACCATTAACAGCATCTCGAGTCTAAAGCTGCTTTCTACTATTGTACCTTAAAAAAACATATCATCGCTGATTCAATCTATATATTTTTTTAATTTTGATGTTTTTGCCGCTTTGCCTTATATTGTACAGCTTATTGATAGAGAGGACAGAAAGCTAAGTGGGTGGGTGAATTGAACCCCGGTCGCCCGATGTGCAATCGCACCACATGTCAGAAACAAATGTATATAACAATGCAATGTAAGTCGCTTTAGATAAAAGCATCTGCCAAATGCATTAATGTAAATGTAATGTAAATATTTGGTAAACTCAGTGACAAACATAAAGCGTGACTAATAATACTGATTTACAGTAAATTTTTTAATGATGAAATGTGGAGATACAAGGTTTCTGGAAAGCAGGGATATGTAAATGAACTCTTTAATTGTAGGTCAATTGTATAACCTCTGCAAACCAGCATGTTCTTCATGAAGGCCATGGTTACTGTATATGTCTTGATACATACAGTACATGTGAGCAGTCATATATGTGCATGAATAAATAACCCGTTTCAGCGGTTTCTATGGTCTGGATGTACTGGAAAAAATAGCTCTCCTTTGTGGTCATTAAAGCCTTTTAACTTGTGTCTCCACATCAACCTTTCCACACACTTATAATGGGGCGCTTTGCCTTTGACATAAAAAAACATGACAGATAGCATTACAGGATGTCTATCTCCAAATTTTACTTTCCATAGTATGACATTACAGTGTTTAAGAAATGCACAATGCTTCTCTAAGAGTAACCTGACCGTAGCGAGACATTTCCGTCCATGGAGTTCAATGCAATGGCGAATGTCATGTGAAAGAGCATATGTACATAACTTTTCTCTATAAAAGGCAAAAATAATTCATGTTTCATAAATATGAAATCTACTATTGAAAGAAAAGGCATGGGTTGGCAAATAAAAGCTTCTTTCTCAACACACTGTAAAACATTAATATTCTACGAACTAGGAAAGAATTCTTAAAAAGCATTTATATTTACATTTATATTGGATTAAACATCCAGGCACATAAAGTACAGCGAGAAAATCAATTACTGTTACCAATCCCGAGGAGCTAAAGACAAAGCAAAAGAATAGCTGACATTAGCATTGAGCCGTCTTTGATATACATTTTTACATGACAGAAGTTCAGCGTTTAAATATTCTCTTTTAAGCAGTTTTTTCTGAGTGTTAAGGATCAAAGCGAGACAAGCTTAACATTCATTGTAATTAGGCAGAAGCTCAGTAGAAGTCTCCGCCACCTGTGAAAATGAAATAGCCCTTTAAGGGGGGCAAAGTACAGGACTGATTTCGTGGGCGGCCGACTGTGACCCTGTAACTGCTTGACTCGCTGTGAAATAAGAAGCAGATCCCATAAAATGAAAACTGTTCTTTTCGCCCGGCTGCAGTGAAGCGATGAAGAGGTTTCTCTTAGCAACACAAACGTGAACTGTAGCGATCTTCGGTGTTGCTCGCTTGAAAAAAAACTTTGGGTTCAGAATATGAGTGTCCAACATCTCAAAAGAGTTTTTCACCTCAAAGCTTGAGGCAATGGAAATTCGTCTGACTAGCTGGGTACAAGAAAGTAAATAATGCAGGACTTAGCAAAGAGAGCAGGAGTGTAGACTGAAATCAGTTCATTTGCAGAATTACAATCTCATCAATGAATTGTGACAAACATCACAGGTAGAAACATGTAAAGTGGCGATTAAAGATATTATCTCATTGATCTTCTTCCAAATTGACCTTCAGAGCAGAAAACAGCAAGTCAGTATGGCAGAAATACAGTATAGCCATATGTTTGTTTGCTGAAGGCTGAAACCTCATTAACTTCACCCCAACCTTCTAGCTGTTTATTAAGTGCTTTCAATTTCTCCAATTAATTAAATATTCATGAAAGTCAATCTTAAATTTCCACACCGCGTGCCGGCCGCGCTCAGTCAAAACATTTAACAAATTTCACTAAATAGAAACGACTGGACTGGCGATGTAGGACGAGTGGCGCGCGCTTTTATCACATGTAAATGAGGAGATGAAGCAGAACAAACTAGGACAGTCTCAAAAAATTCATTCAAAGGGGGTCACTTACGTATGCAAGCTGCGCTGTGATAAAAGCTTGAAGGACGGGATGCATCAAAAGATGCAAGAACATTTGATATGATGAGGCCAAAAGAACAGCGAGAAAGATTAACCTGATGTACTGTAAGTACATTACGGAAGGTGTGATTGGTGGCTGGAAAAGATTGCTTGTGTTTTTAGACTTGCTTGTAATGTGTTATTTGTTTGTTTTATATAAATACAAAGTTCCTCACCCTCAATAAACCGGAGGTTTCGCTTGGTTGAAGACGCCATGTTGCCACAAGACTTTCTTCAAAACATGTTCATTTTATGAGCCGAAATCCCTCGGTGATAATCACATGCCACGGTTAATATCACGATCGTCTGATAATTCAAATGAATTTCCAGTTCTGTCCGCCCGCATCCGAATTCTACGCCCCACCTCTCTGCAAGAGACCCACGACATGTGTCAATGCAAATTTATTGCAAAACATTTAAAATGGTTTCTTTGCAAAATCAACAGTGATGCTAATGAAATGCTTCTCGTGGGCATAGTACACGAAAAGTTCCAGAAGCCACGATCTGCCTGTCCTCATTTGGACAACCCAGCCATAAACCGTGCTCGGCTCCCACGCTGCCCGTTTGCCGTATTCATTTTTGCTACATCCCACTTTATGTTGAAGACCGGAATATGATCCTCGCACTTTATTATATCTCTGAGGTACAAATTTCTGCATCTCTTATTCAAGCAACTGCAGGAGCCGAATATCCTCCTATTCACAGGAGAGCGGCGCTTCACAACACGGCTCTACATTCTGCCGGCGGGCAAACCTAGAAGCTGCTTTACAAACACGCTGCATGTTTAATATTCATTGCTCTTGGGAAGCACCGGGTAAAGATAAAGTGAAATGTCAAAGGGTAATGAATGCCCCAAACAGGACTCGGCGGTGTTGTGGAATCTCCTGGAACTTTAACATGCAACTCCAACTTTATGGAGAACATTTGAATTTCTGTTTGGTTGGAATGAGGAGGCTTCAGGTGGATGGATTTGGTTGATTGACAGCTAAGCTTTGTGAAAGGAGTATGGGGTGCTAACATTTGTATGAAGTATGGTGTATTACACGAATGGGACCCTTAATTCCTTAGTGAAGACAGATTGAGTATTTCTCACCTACTTTAACACTTTCTGTGTGTTTTAGCTTTAGGAAGGAACAGAAACCTATCTTGTCAGGTAACAAAGATGTGGTGTTAAAGCGAACAGGCTTTACTCCATCTGTTCGTGTTTCTGGTCAAACATTTTCAACTTAATGTGCTTGTTGCTATATGTCAAATTACTTCTAAAGAGATACTTCAGCCAAACATAAAAAATGTTGTTGTTACAAACCCAGACTTCTAGTTCTATATGCAACAAAAAAGTAGGGATAGTTCACCCATGTACTAAATGAAAATTCTGTCAGCATTTCCTCATCATCTTACCTCAACCTCATAAAACTGTATGACTATCCTTGGCAGAAAACAAAAGAAGATTTGGTAACTGAACAACGGCGGCACCCATTCACTTATATTGCATGGACACAAAATCAATGCAAATCAACGGGTACCGCCATTGTTCAGATACCAACATTCTTCAGGATATCTTGTGTTTTGAGGAAGAAAGTTATAAAGGATTGAAAGGAACCCCATCACTTTAATATCCTAAAATATAGTTTGTACTTCTTTTTATGGTATCTCAAAATAGCACAGTAAAGTACACTTCAATCTTCTTAAATTAATCTTAAAAAGTATTAAAAACATTTTTTTCTATATTAAGTACAAATTAGTATTTAAATAGAACACTTCACAAGTACATTTAAGTATACACTTTGCAAGATGTAAACACTCGTCCAGAAGCACTTCTGGTTTTTATTAGTAGTAGTTTTTTAATCTTACATAATAAAAAATTAAAGATTTTGTGTATTGTATGCATTTTAATGTATTTTATTTAAATGTTTGTGTAGTGAAACAGGAAGTTCTGGAATGACGTTAAACCTGCATCGTTTATGTCATCCGAAGTGGTCTATAGTGCCCTTTTTCACCTGGGATGGATAAAGAATCGATAAAATGAAAGTAGATGGTGATCGTCAGACCTTTTCATCATGGTGTTTGAAACAACACGAAAGTGAGTAAAATGACAGAATTTACACTTTGGATGAATTTTGGGAAGACACAAGCTTTGAATCTTAGATTGTAAAACTGACGCACTGAAAAGTGCTTTGATTAGTTTTCACACGTGGAGTTTCTATAGTGTTCTATAGTGTTCTAGGGTGTTTTGGTCAAATTATAGCCGGAACCACCAATGTTCTGTCAAAAAGAAGAGTTTGTGATGAACACCTTAAAACATCTTCTATTGTGCTTTGCAGAAGAAAGTCGCACTGGTTTGGAAATTGGAATGATGAGAAAGTGATTAAATGATGAAATAGTTTACCCCAAAATGAAAAAGAGTTATAGAACTAAACTCCTTCTCATTTCATGTGACTTCGTCTGCATTATTAAAAATAATTTGGTTCACTTTTAACTCACGCTGTTTCTTTTTGGTATCCAACACGGAGCGGAAGAGAACGGAGGTCTACCCCTTCATTTTATAACACGCTGTGCACTAATACTCATACTGGGCCGCCACGATTCTGATTTTATTTCCATTAATTGTGTGGCGCTAGTACTGGATAAAGATCTGCAAAATTCTACTAAATTCATACAATGAACACTTACGTGGCCTTGCGTCGTCTCTCAATGTCACACCACGTACAAGAAAATCGCTTAATTTACGAACACTGAACAATGTCAGGGTTAAACGTGAATGTCTCAAAGCGTATGGAATGCACGCAGGCGCCTTCAACAACAAATTATGAACGTCTCCAGAACAGTAAAAACAGAGTGGAACAAAGAGCAAAAATTTGCACATAAAAGAAATAGGCATTCTGACCAAAGAGGACATTGTTATGCAGTCATCATTGCCAAGGTAAGCCTGTAAGAATTCCTCTGTGAGTGCATGTCTAACATGGTTGTAGGACAAAAACGGTTTGTCTTTATCTGTCCTTGTTATGTCTGCCTGGAATCAATATCCCTCTGTTCATCTTGAATGTCCAATAACAACAATTCCTATTCTGCACAGATTAGCCGGCGCGTTCCTGAGGCAAAAGAGAGATACATGTATCATCAAAAAGGGATCTATGTGGGAGAGGAGAGAACTTGGGAGGAGAGGGTGATGGCAGTCACATCAGAGGAGCGTGCGGCAGATTGTGAGGATTTAAGGATTTTAGAGGATGGATTGCAAGCTGCGCGTTGGGATCTGCTGAGGAGACTGAGACCAGATGGTTGTGATTCTGGCACAATTATCCCCCCCTATTGTTACTGATCTCCATCATTCTGTCTCTCCCCGCTCGTCTTTGCCTCTGCCAACAGCCCAGAGTCACTTAATGGAAAAATCTTTAAAGTGACTTAACGTTAAAGGATGAACAGCGTATGAACGTGGGTGTGTGTGTCTCGTGACCTTTAATCTATTGATATCCACTCTTAGCGGGCAGCATGCAAGTCTAAAGTCGCTTCTGATTCACAAGCTGAAAGTGGCAGATGATGTACCAAAGATAACGTAAAAAAACTGAATTTGAAGGCGGGGCTTAATTTTATGACAGTATTTTATCATGTTTTTCTAACACGTTAGGCTGATATTCATGGTTAATAGTACCTGAACTTGTCTGTGCTAATTTTTTTTAATCATATTTTCGACCTCATGTCATTCCCAACTTGTATTACTCTCTTTCTGTTGCAGAACACAAAGAAAGATGTTTTGAAGAACGTTGGTACCCAAACAACATTGACTTTCATTATAACCCCATTTCTCAAAATATCTGCTTTTGTGTTCCACAGAAGAAAAACTCACACACAGGTTTTAATGACATGATGGTGAATAATAATGTGTGAACTTTCCCTTTACGGCTATTTATGCAAAATGGAAAGTTGTGTTCAACACCTCTTAGCAGACTGATGCATCAGAATCCGGTGGCCTACATCCACACCTAAAGTTTCCTTCTAAAAGATTTTCTCCTGTGAGACACTCATCTGAAGACCGAAACGATCAAGAAATGTCCCGAAGCAAATAGGTATTAACACAGCATCTCTTTCTGTGCTTTCCGCGGACGCAGGTTGGCTTGGCCTCTCGTTCCGGCCATTAAAGTCATCATCTACTTTTACATCTGCCATCATTTTGTGTTATTTCTGTTTTTCAGGTAAAGCAGACATCGTTTGGGTGTTTTCATTCAGAGAATAACCTTCGAGCATCCAGCGCCGCTGTTCCCGAGAGCTTTGATGAAATATCACAATAACGCTAACACGGGGGGCAGTGGGATTATGAGACGTGTAAACAGGCGCTTTTCAGCGGGAGCCGAAGTCGATGTAAAAATAGAGCATGACAGCGTGAGCTTTTTTCTCTGTCAAATATAAGTTGGGCTCTTTGAAGTTCTCTGCTTTAGAGGAACCTAAGGCAGTTCATTGTAATTATTTAACACTTATGCCCACCAGAGCAGACTAACTGTAGCCGACTATGTATTTTTCATGCTTTTACGACAAATTACGCAGCAGACTGTGTGGATAAAGACACGGAGAGGCTCATTTGTTGAAGTATGTTTGTTCTCCTTTATTTGTTACAGCTTAATTCAAGTTTATTTTTCAAAGTCCAAGTCATTATTTGTTTTATAGCACAAACAGTATTTCATTATTAGCCTCCTGTTGATGGCTTTTTCATCCTCCGGGTCAAAGCGAGAAGTGACTTATCAATAACATCCACATGTCCGACCCAAAGTATCCAATTAGCAGTTTTCTATTAAAAGCTGTTGATTGTTAAAAGTGGCAAATTTGCTAATGCTGTTAATGTAGTAGAAAGTACAGCAGTTACTGTAAAAAACTGTCTTCCTTAAATGAAAAATTACAAGCCTCACGATTCTTGACATGCCCAAAGACGTTTTTTCTGGCATGCAGAATTCTGCTTCCCCTCAGCCGGTTTTACATTTCACACTTTCGCTGACTCGCTTTCATGCCCCAGCAATCAAAGCCAAAGTTCAAAACAGCACATGTCCAGCACGTCTGACGCAGCTATAGGAGTGACACGGCTTGTCTTCTCCAGCTGGCCGCAAAAACAATGCCCAGGAGACAAGGTGAGAACTTGCAGTGTTTAAAATAACTGTGTGGAGGACACTTTTTAGAGACTCTGAGTCCTTTCAAGGGCCAAAACTTCCCGTCTATACACCTGATATGCTGACATTGCAAAATATATGTGATGGAAAAGACATTCTCTTCATTTCTTTAAGTCTCAACCCATTAACATTCAAAACGACTAGCTTTTGTCTTGTACGGGACAGGTTATGGTGTTTTTGGTTGCAAGCCTGATGTTCCCACATTTTACATTACATGGGTCAGCCAAAAAGCCAATATAAACATAATTCAATTACATTCCGTATTAATGCGCCCAACACACTTCATGCACTTTTTGTGAGGCGTACTGGCGAGAAAGTAAAAGAAAAGAACATTAAATGCAAAAAGACTCGAGGCAATCCTGTGACAAAGAGTAGAAGGAGAGTCAAGCGCTGGGGTTTGCCCTCTAGCGTTTAGAGCTCTGGGGAAATCTCAGAGCAATGTGACAGCTCAACAATCCCCTCTTTTTCTTTCTCAATGATGCTGAATTGCAAAAACTAAGATAATTTGAGGTAGAGAAATGCAAACCAAATTTGCTACATATGGCTTTTCATTGTACCTAATGTTTGTACATGCAAACAATTCCCGAATTCATTCCCCATCATTTCTTTGCAGCACAAGGGATATTTCCCGAAAAAATGAAAATAAGTCCTTTTTAACTCGCCCTCATGTCATTTCAAACCTGTATGACGTTCTTTCTTCTGTTGAACACAAAAGAAGATATTTTGAAGAACGTTGGTAACCAAACAACATTGACCCCCATTGACTTCCATAATATGGACACAAAACCACTGAGACATTTCACAAAAAGTATTCTTTTCTGCTGTCATGAATGACTCAACCCTTAAGTTGCTACAAACCTATGTACATTTCTTTCTTCCTCTGAACACAAAAAGTACATTTGGAAGAATGTTAGCAACTGAGATTTCTGGGGCACCATTGACTACCCTTTAAATGGTTGTCAAATGAACCAAAAAATACAATAATTTTTGGCACAATGGCTCCCCAAAAATTGCAGCTGCCAACATTCTTCCCAATATCTTACTTTGTGTTCAACCAAACAAAGACATTTATAAAGGTTTGGAAGAACTTGAGGGTGAGTAGCTCCTGACAAAATTTTCATTTTGGGATGAACTATCCCTTTAAGTCACTACAATGGGAAAAAACGACTGTAATACAACCCGTCTCTGAACACAAGCCGTGAGTATTCAGAGTGTGACCATCCTGTCCCATAATTCAGTCGTGAAGACATTCTCTCAGGCCATCATCTCAGGAGAGCGAGGCGTTCAGGGCAGACAGGTTACAGAAAGAGCCTCAACTCCTACAATATGCCAAACCGTCAATATGCCACACAGTCCCGAAAGAAGAGATTAGAAAAGGCTGAATTACAGAGAGAAAAGAAGTAATGCAGATCGAGCATGAGCCTCTCGGACTGTCTGCGTTTTACAAAAGAAGAGATTTCCAAATCATCCACTACTGGAAATCGTGAATGACATGTGATTCTCCAAGACATTTTTCTGTCAATGATTTCAAAGGAAGCATATGTCTCAACATGTCTGTCACATCAAATCTCCTCACATTTAAATGTCTTGACAGGCTCGTATTTCGGCGGGGGGGGAACGGAGGCTCTCCGCTGTGAATCTGCCACGATTTTTCGGCTGGCGAGCGCGAGGGTGCGTTTGACATCCTGAGCTTTAAGTATATGTGTTTTCCTATTTTCCCGTCATACCTCACATTTTCTCTAGACAGTCCAGACAACACGTGGACGGATACTTTCGCTCTCGCTTTTCTCCTCTTTCTCTAAGAGCTTCCATTCACATCAGCTCTGCTTGCCACAGGAGATGTTTTTTTCTTGACCTGTGACAACTGACGGACTAAATTAAATGTTGTCTGCGCTCCTTTTTCACACCTTTGCCAACATTCTGAGTCTTTCGCGCCCCTAAAAGCCGAGAGTTAGCATGCAAGCGCGCACACATACACGGGTCTCTGGTGTCTTCTTGCTATCTGACATTAAAGACCCATTAAAGCGACATGTCATATCTCCTTATTTGCCCTCTGCAGGAGCTGTAACTGTATCACTATCCTCTGTCTTTCAGGCCTTCCGGACACCAGCGGTATTAAAAAGACAGGGATCTTCTGAGGGAACCTGAGTTTGGCCTACTTACATCACAGACGACTGGAGGAAATTTCACCGCGGTCCAATACAACCTTGCCATGGGCTCATGTCCCAAGCATCTGCCTCAGAGACTGAGCTGTGACCTTTTCTGGATGGCGGATTTCATGTTTGTTAAAAAGCTGGTGGATGCCCATCACAGGCAGGAAAAATCGCTAAATTTCCTAATTTTTATAACGTTTCTTATAGACAAAAAAGAGGATAAATTGAGAGCAAACAGAGAGAAAATTATTTCTCTTTGATGAGATTTTCTTAGATCGTGTCTCCTTTACAATTTCATGAGCGATCCTGGCAATGTCTCAAGCTGCTCTAAACAAAGTTTTTAATATGAACTCATTCAGGTTCTCACAGCTTGTTTTCTTTGTATGTCTACTTTTCTATATCACCTCTATAAAGGCAACATGACTGTTGATGTTAAGTGATTGTTGATTTTAAAGAAATACTTCACCCAAAAATGAAAATTCTGTCATCATTTGCTCACTCTCGAGTTGTTCCAAACTTTGTATAAAGATCGATGTTCTGCTAAACACAAAGAAAGATATTTTGAAGAAAGTTTGTAACCAAACAGTTCTGGAGCATTTTTGACAACAACAGCTGGAGAAACTAATAAAATGGTAGTCAATAGTGCCCCAGAAATGTTTCGTTACAAACATTCATCCAGATATCTTATTTTGCGTTCAACACAGGTTTGGAACAAACTGAAGAGTGAGTAAATAATGACAGAATTTTTATTTTAGGGTGAACTTTCCCTTTAAATCCAAAACCACTATCATATTCCATCACAAAGAAAAACTCATCTCACTGAGATTTAACATTGCTGAGAACACTCCACGTCTTCTAAAAGAGCAACCTCTGAGCAATACAACTTTCCTCTGGGCGTAACAGCGTGCTTTCACTTCTTTAAAGACTTTTCCTTAAAACTTAATATGTCTTTGTGAAATACGAAAGAAAAATAATGACTTGGAGAAAACATAAGGTGCACATCTTTATATGCTCAGTGAGGAATGCGTTTCTTTATTTCTCCGCTCAATATGATATCGAGAGTGATGACAGCTATATGATAATATCTTCACCGAGAGAAGAGGCATGAAATGAAAGTCCAAAGCTGCGAATGGTATTCTAATGGACTCTTGGGGTTTTATTTGTTGTTGAGAATGTTTTCACACCTTTAGTCTCGTTTAAAGGAACCGTGCGACTGCAGAAAACCAAAGCCATCAGTCTTGTCTCGCTCCTTTCCCATCTGCCGTCGTCTTTACTTCTCAGATGATAATTTACACCAGAATCCCATTAGGCATGTTTGAAAACAGCAGTCCGTCTTTGCTATTTACCAAACCTGCTTCCATCATCTAACGCACAGCGGAGGCTGTAGCTGGACCATTAGGACCGGGACGTGGAACCCCAAGGGCCCAAAACAGGACCACATGCCTGGTACAACCACAGCAGCCGACCTCCGAATGATTTCAGAGAGAACACATTTATGGACCTCGAGCAATCAGGAACTGCAGGGGTTTGCAGCCGCCTCTAGCGCCGAGAATGCAGCAGTGAGTTAAAACACCCACCCTAAAGTTTCCCGGCTGGAAGAAACTGCTTCGGCTTAGCGAGTGCAGAAAGGAGAGAGGTGGAATAGCTCAAGTGTGTGCCCGTCCAAAACTCCATCCCACCTGAAAAAGTACACCGCTGGAGCAAAAGATGATTTAGCTGGACTCCGGACAACCTTCGCGCTGATGCATGTCCCTGAGACGGATTTTCAAAAAACTGCTGGTGTTGTAGAAATGACAATAAATGGCTACAAAAAAGCATCTTAAGATATATAGCGCACATCCTCTGATTTAGAAGGGGTAAGTGCTGTAAGGCCGCCCGCATTAGTCATGTCCTGCGGGACCTTGATCTTTAATAAGTGTAGATGGTGTCACACCATTTTGTGCGCATTAGACAGCGTTCGTGCAATAATTATAATTATGCATTTATTCGTTTTCGGTGCGTGTGGAATGAACCTGGCTCTCTGGTTTTGTTTTGTTTTTCATGATCATTGCTGTAAAACCATTTAAATCGTCTGAAATGACCCTCTTTTGTTATAATGGATTCCCACTTTAAATTGAAGATAAACAACCACGTATAGCAGTGATTTCAGGCTAATGTATCATTTCATGCAGATTTTCCGCCGAGACCTTCGGAGGCGCACGGTAAATCATGGCGTTGTACATTGTATCCTATTTTGCTGGAAATCTGTGATGCAAATATAAACATTTTACGTTCAATATAATATTCCTCTTCCATGAAATATCCTAAGAAAAAGGTTTCTAGGAGCCCTCAGGGAAACATTTCAGACGGAAGCATAAAAAAATAATACAAGCGTTCTGCTGTATATGAACCTTTGAAGAAATAATTTTCATTCCATTTAGCAGAGGTCAGCTGGACTCAGGGATGGTCAATAAATATTGATGTCTCAAAATTACGCCGGGTTTTCTTTGTTGTTTCGGCAGAATCCCCATCAATACTTGTAAAGTTGAGTTATCGTTAATGTTCTGGCAGGGAAAATATGCGTTATCTACACGCAACAGAAGCCTTTTGTCCAGCAGAGAATCAAACTCGGCCTGAAAAAGATGAGGCGCGTCTGACGTCTACTTTTCAACCTTGTTTTGATCTAAAAAAGTGCTTTCCTTCAGGATACAGCTGTCAGGCACCTTTAGTTTAGTCTCACCTGCGACGCTGAACCTTGAACGATGTGAAAAAAGCATCACTTTCAAAACCCACTTTAGAAGATCGGGCACGGCCTGCTGGCTACTTTCAGAAACGTTGCTCTCTCCCCGTCTGTGTCCATATGCTATCCGATCTTACTTGATGGCTTTTATAAGATTACTGCCCAGTCATTCTTCATTACCTTGCCCTCTGCGGTGCCATTATCAGTATTGATAAGGTGAAAATAAACTGCACTTAGCTCACACATTTTCTGCGCATCAGCCCGTTCCCGGCTCAAACCGCAGAGGGCTGACAGGATCTTAACAGAATCTTGCTCGGGCTCCGGTGTCCCGCATCGCTTCATTCGTTCGCGGGACGTATCTGATATTAAAAGAAGCTGGTTTGGTGTTTTTTTGGCTCGCCCCACGCAAGAGAGTCAATTCACTCAAGCTGCACCATTTAGCTTTGGTCCGTAGCCAAGCGGACGTGCCAGACGGATGTGTCAGTGCTTCATGTGTGATTTTCTGCGGATGCTTCAGAGCTGTGGATGGTGTTGATTCAATCACGTTCTCTTTTATTAAATCATCGCACCACAGCAATTGGTGCAGCCGTTGAAAAAGAGCTCTCCTTAATGTACAGATGGCCCCGTTTACTGTTCTGAAAAAGGCGCGGCTGAGATGGGTGTTGAACAGAAGTTGCTCGGTTGTTCTGGGTAGTTTCGGGGTTTAGGGACGAGCCAAAGACAAACACTTTGACGGCTGAATCGGAAAAATGCAAATCCTACACTTTAAAAACTTTTTCAGGGATTTCGAATGGATTCCACGAACATAAAATGAATCTGGCCTAGTTAGAGTCTCAGGAGCTTTGCTTGATGCGTCTTTAGATTTACATTACATGCGCATTTAGGAGATGCTTTTATCTCGAGCAAAAAGGAACATCACCATCAATTGGTCAATCAAGAGATACAACATGTGGTATTGCACTACCTTATCCCAAGAGTAACTCAAGAGTAATGCCTAAACTAGATCAAAGAGGAGTGTTATTTATATAAATAAATAGTAAGTGCATGCTTTCGTTATTTGCTATACTAAAAATTGCTGTAGGGAATGAGTACCCTAAAACACCCTGACATCCTGAACATACAACGCTAACATATTGTCCATTCACTTTTTATAAGACCTACATCAAAACATGACTAAATAATTTCAAGAACCACCACAAGGCTTCAGCAAGTCCCTCAGTAATTTCCCCCTGCTTCAGACATTTGGGAAATTATTTCTTGTTTTAGTGAGACCACCTGACCACTACACAGCCCAAGAATCCACGTCTCCGCCAGCCTCCCGCTCTTTGGAGAGTAAACTTGGTTGTTGGGCGTCTTTCAAAAAGAACATTATTAGAGGTTCTTTATCGGAAAGGCTTTAAGCAATATGCTCTTTCAGATCTGCCCCGAACGAACAGAGACAACACAAGAGACGCATGCTGAGAACAATTATTATAGGCTCCCGTGGCGACTGCTTGCAGTTCCCATCAAAAGATGCCATCAAAGCGTTCGGTTTACTAGCATAAAATAATGAAGAAGTATTAACCGTGCCTTACGGGGTTCGGATCACACGGCGCTCCTGATAGAAGCCGTCCTCTGCGACAAAGCATCTTTTGTTGTTAAATTGGTCACTTTGCAGTCTCTTATCAGACGTGACCGCAAAGTGTTTTATATGTAAACTCAACAATGATGCATTGTTAGGACAAACACCCAGATTTACAGTAGTGGAAAAATTAAGAGACCATTTGCAAATTTATTTTTGAATTTCTTATTTATAGGTACAGTATGTGTTTGGCTAAATAATTATCTTTTTTGTTTCCTCCTGTGAACTACTAACAGTATTTCTACCAAATTTCAATTAAAAATATTCTTTCTATTTGCATTTATTTTCAGAAAATGAAAACTGTAGAAACTAGTCAAAATAACTAAAAAAGTTGCTCTGTTCTTTTTCAGACATCAAATACTGCTAAGGAAACGAGTTCATATTTACTTTTAACCGATACAACAGTAATATCTGTACATGTATTTAGTAAATATTAGTTAGTTAACCTGGATTTTTCTTACAGTTTTCATGCGTCTTGTCATGTTGTCAGTCTCTCACATTGTTGTTGGACTTTATGTTCCTCCTGAAGTTTGATTTTGTTAAAACTCAACAGACACTGCACTGGAGTGACCACAGAAATGCTGATTGAATGAAAATTTGGAATGGTCTCTTGAATTTTCACACGGCTATATATGAAGTAAGAGGACTGTAAGCCCACCTTCAATGGTTGCCATGTAGTCGAAAGATTTGCATAAATACGACCTGTCCGTCACAAAAACTCCCCACAGACATCAAAGTCTTTGTCATATATAAAACCTACATATACATTTATGGCAGAAACTTTTATCCAAAGCGACTTGCATTGCATTATACATTTGTTTCTAAGTATCTTCTCCACTCCATCCTATGTAAAATGTGCCCGTCCCGCTTAAGTCTATTTCTCAGAGGCTGTCAGGAAGTACAACCTAACAACTGTTTGCAATGCAGAGCAAACACGTGGCGGCGTCACATTGATTCATAGCTGCAATATAGTGCAAGAATAAAATGATGCTGATGTTTTTTCAAGCTCCCCCCTTCAGCAAATGAGGGAGAGAAATAAATGATCAAATGATTTATTACGCAGATAAGAGGAAAAATAAGCTTGTGTACACACAAACAAACTGCCACCCACACACGCAGCAGGGACGCGCGCACGCTTGCACGCCCGACTGCGCATATACAAACATGTCAAGAAATGACTTTGTTATTACCTGCTTAGATCCCATTAGGTCTGTCAATGGTTCAGTGTGGGTGAGGAGAAAGAAACTTTGGTGAAAAGTGTTAAATGACGTGCAAGATTCTGACGGCCTTGAAGCTTTAATGCGATCTAATGAACCCGGAGACAAGTAGAGCGCTTCTTCCTTTATATCCTTCGTGAAACAGAAGAAATCTTTTTTGTGTTGACAGTGAATAAAAAGCCTTCGCTGACAGTCACGTTTGTCTTTGTGTGTCCTGGTCAGAAATAACGCAGGGCTGGGTTGTCTCCCAAAGCTGTGATTTTCTCTTCATATATATGGGCTAATCTGTCTCTGTCTGCCTCAAATCAAATTACATAAACAACAAATACAGAGGAGAGCATATGGATGCTGACCCAGTCCGCCCGAAGTCGGCAGCGCACTCCACCTCATTCCCGAGCTGACCCGGCCCGACTCGAATGGACGCGCTTAGTTGGACAGCAAGAAGGATGGGACCGGCTAGAAGAAAATTGGTGTTTACCTGGTTGCTTCACAGAGCAGATTACACTTAAATACCACATTTCAGGCCCAGTAGAACCCGGCTCTCTCCGAGAGCTTTAACGTGGCTTTGAGGCGGTGGGGAGTTCAAAGATGTGTGAAATAGAAGAAAGAGGTGAAAATTAAGCCTCTCCAGACAGAATGAGATACAAAGCCTTGTATCTGCGATGCCAGGAAGAGCGGTCTGTGAGGGCCCATATGATTATGCTTCATGAGCATCGGTGAAGGTTTTCACATCTTCAGCATGAGGTATTAAAATAAACACAAAACATTAAAGGCACTAAAGTGAAAGTGATCGATTTGTCAGTTATGGTGATCCATAACCGAAGTGTGATCTCTGCATTTAATCCATCCAGTGAGTAGTGAACACACACACTACAGGTCGTGAACACACACACAACCGCAGCACTAGGCCACAACTGCCCCGAGATATTAAACCAAAAATTCACTCAACCTTGAGTGGTTCCAAACATGTATAAATGCCTTTGTTCTGCTAAATACAAAGGAAGATATTTGGAAGAATGTCAGTAACCAAACAGATCTCATCCCCATTGACTCCCAAGACATCTGTTTGTTTACAAGCATTCTTCCAAATATCTTCCTTTGGGCCCAGCAGAATTAAGATATTTATATAGGTTTGGAACAACTCCAGGGTGAGTAAATTATGACAGATTGTTTTTGGGGGGGGTGAACTGTCCCTTTAATGTTAAAGTGCAATGAACTTAAAATGATCAGTTCAAAATGCAATACCCATATGGAATACCAATCAAACATTGCATCTGAATATGAGTAAAACAATTAGAACTAATTGTCCATTTGTTAATAAAATAGAAATGAAAAAGAACTTTTTAAATCAGCTTAGTTTTATTGATATTTTTTAACCGTTTTCTGCACAGTCACTGTTGATATGATTAGCGATTGCTTGCTGTTCAACACATTTGTTTTTTTCTCCTCAATAATGAAGAACCGTGTCAAAGATCCGTCTTCATGAGTATTTTTGTGGAGAATCAAGTTGGTTTAATGATCCATTCATGATTTATAGTCAATACTTTGTGTTGCAGTTTTATTTTGATCAACATGAGCATCAAATTAACTTTAAAAGGACATGTCAAATCGCAGATAAAGTCAGTTTTTATGATTTATTGTTTTCTACCTAAAATCATCCTTCATAATGTTAAGAGCATTATTTGAACATATAACCTTGATATCTATAATATTTACTGAGTTAGACCATGTCAACGATTGAAATCATAAAATGAATGGTTGAAATCAAACTTTGATGCTCATCATCTTACAATTAGATTCTGAGACTTTAGGTTTTTACAGACTGGCTCACAAATATAGATATTCTGGGAGACACCATGACTCACTTAAATGTATTCAGTCAACTTATTAGTGTTTTTAGTGTGGAAACTCAACATCTTGACTAAACACGAAAGCGATTGCCAAAATGTTTCCAGCATTATCACAACACCGCAGCTTTTCTTTTTGCCCTCAAAATGTGCATGAAAACATCCAAGCCTTCAAAACACAAAAGGCAACCTTTGCAAAGGTTGCTTTGTCACACAACAGCCGGATGCCCCCACAGTTAAATGCTTTGAAAGACGAGCTTTGATTGCCATAGAATTGTTGGCGTTGAAAGCGTCTTGTATGGCAAGTGTGGGCTGCACAAAACTGCGCAGCTCTCCGCTGCCCCCACGGCTGCAAAACGCTGCTGACGGTGCTGATGGTGTTTATGACACTTAAAGAGGAAACATGATGCCTCTGCATCAATCAGGAAGTTGTGGAGTTGGAGGAGGGAGTCTGAGAAATTCAATATTACCTCCTTTAACAGCTCGGAGATTATTGAAATGCATGAAGTACAGGATGGTGGTGCGCACCTCAGTGATTCATTCAAAGTGGCGTTTTAAAAGAAGCTCTTGTTTTAGAACCTGGTACGGCGACCGCTCTCGAGTCGTTTTGAACCGGGCCGCCCGAGGGTCCCTTTCACGGGGTCCTTGGCTGCTCCTTGTTCTATAAGAAGAGTCTGGGCCAATCTTGAATGAGGTTGTCCCCGTCGCTGCGGGGAAAAGATCTGCCGCTCCTCCTCACCGCCGGGGCCGCGGCGCAGATAAAGGGATCAGATGAAGGGTGTCAGATCGCATCGACTTTTCCTCTCTCTCTGTTTCCCTGGCCGCAGCGCTCCGACTGTCAGGAGATGCTAAATAAACCCCCTGTTCATTTGTAACACAAGAGTTGGCCACGGTTAACAAAACGTCCCCGGGGGCCGGTACAGACAAGGATAACTCCGTCACAGACACCTGATAGCATCTTGTCTCACAAACGCACGCTTGTCACAGCGACATTTCCTCCGACGGGGAGTGTAAATATCTGTTATTTAGGTAAGTCTCTGGTGTGGCTGGCTGGAGCGAGGTGAGAATAAATGAGATGTGTCATTTCACGAACTGCCTACCAACGTTTCTCAGTTTTCCGAGTTGAGAGTCTGTAAGGCGACGTGAACTTTAAGCGTGCGTGAAAACAAGACCGCGGTACATCACGAGCGTGTAAATTGGAAGTTCGGAGCCACCGAAGCGCAACGCCATGTGCATACGGCGTAAACGCAACCCCGCTGCAGAAATCCTGTCAGTGTGTTTCCTCTCAGGCCATAAAAAATGATTTTTAGAGTGATGGCAAAGCACTCGCTTTCAAGAGAGGTAACAAAAAAGGAAAAACGAGGCAGAGCCCTGCGAGGCTTAACATCTCGGCACGCAGACTCATAAAAAGCAGTAATAAAACAGAAAGCCTCTCGAGATTTGATGTTCATTCGCTCAAGTGTGCATGTGGGAGCCATACCGCGGGCTTTATTGCCGGTTTCAGATTTAAATGAGGAGTTTGGCCCGTGCCGGACCTTAAATGTGAGTGTTCGGGGGTTTGTCTTTGGGTTATTTCAAGCTCACAAAATCACGTATCAAAGAATCTCAGATAAGAGCATCTGGAATGGTGAAGAAGGCGAGGATTTAAATGAAAGCGACTAAGTGAGGGTCGGGCTTTCTCTGCACACCTGAAAAGCTGAAATCATGAATGACGGGAAAGGTTGACAGCACATACTAACCTAACAGATGACCCCAAAAGCACCACAAACACACCTTGCATCAGACTTTTAGTCAGATCTCAGATGCAGCTGGATATAAAACGTGTGATCTTAAATAAGTGCATTATCTCACAGGCATTGGGTACACAACATAGCCTAAACATTTAACACATGATATATAGCATAACATACAAAAAGTTGTATTTTAATCACAACACCAATAAAAGCAATGATAAACTGTGTGAGTGAGAGAGAGAGACACCGAGATAGTTAGATAGAGAGAGAGAGAGAGAGAGAGAGAGAGAGAGAGAGAGATTAAAACAATAATAGTTCAGTCTTCTCGGATGTATCTTTATGTGTCTGAGTGTCTTGATCGGTATTGACTCCAGTATGATGTTCTTGTCAGTATCGCCGATGTGCGCAAACCTGTACATCACAAACCCGACGCACGCGCAAGGAACCGAACAATTACATTCACATCCAAATCCAAGTGCAGGCATCACAAATCATTCATAAAACAAGTTACAGTAAGATATCCCGTTAAGTCGTGTAGACAGGCGCTCTGCGCACTTTCCCGGAGCCAAAGTAACTGACAGGTGCACGCGCAAACAACGGTTAATGGGAAAAACTCCGTTCACTTACCAAACCCGAGCAGCCCGGAGATCAGCAGCAGCACCCCGGGTCGCATCTTCGGAGTCGGTGAGATGTTTGGGGTTACTGAACGTGCAATGACGCGGTCCTTGAAAGTTACGAACGCTGATTTCTTTCAAACGCTCGAGCTTCTCTGCGTGTGTAACGTTTTAAGCTCCCGTTCTGTTGTCTTCTGTGTATCAGAAGCGCTTCGTCTCCCGGTCCCCGTTCTCACTCTGTCGCTCGGAGCGCATCAGTCCTGCTCGCTCACAATGAGCTCCATACTCTCTCTCTCTCTCTCTCTCACTTCACTCGCGAACGGATGGTGAGGAGGAGAGCGCCGAACGACTTCGCTCCTCCTTCTCCCGCCTCCTCCGACCGGGGCTCAGCTCCCCGAGTCTGAAACAACAAAACTGTTCACAATTTGGGGTAACGAAATCAATCATTTCTGTTCTCAATTAAAGAAGGTGCCTTGAGAGTTCTGAACAGACAGTTAGCTAAAGGGTATGAAACTGAAACCGTTCTTGGGAGATATTTTCTTATTTGTGGTTTAGAGCTCCACGTTCAGAATAAAATAGTACAAGAATATCTCTGGTATCGAGTACATGAAATAGCCTACTAATGTAGATGAGCCACCCTCCAATGACCTTATGTCACTCAGTGCAAAGTGTCCGTTATGACCGTTACGATTTAAAAATTTAAATGGTAGAAACCTACTCCTGTGGAGATTGTCCATTACAACAATTAAAACCGCCTAGAAATTATTTTTTCTCCCAATAAATTTAAGTAGCTTAAATTAGTTTGACTATGTGGATAAAGTAACGAGGGATTGGGTAGATAATTTTAGTTAGAAAGTTTTTTATTTGTTATTGTATTCATTTGACTGCATGATATGTGGGAAAACACGAGACTTATAAATGTTTAAACTTCTGTTGCATTTAAAATATTTTCTGATATGTTGGTATTTTTGGTTGCTATAATGCTGAAGTGCAATGCATTGATTCGCTTTAGAACTGGCTAACATACAATAGCTGAGAATAAACTGGTTCTATAAAGAGAACACATAACTTTATTAAAAAAGTAGGCTTACTTATTTGTTTAAGTTTAGTCTTGCCTTAGAATAAAGTTACATTTTAGTGTATGCCACTGTCACTAGGACTTGTTTGAAATGGTTTCCAATCGATTAGAATTATCACACAACAGTTAGACATTGTAAGATAACTATTTTAAAACTTTAAACAAAATCAAACAAGCTGTGTTAGCTACTGATTGTATACAAATATAATGCGTTGCCCAGAGGCATCATGTGTTTCCCACAAAGATTCCGGATTTCTCTTCCCCTTTTTCCTATCAAACCATCTGACTGACAGAATGTAGGTTGGTAAAGTAGCTGTGCTACCTACTGCCTGTCAGGACACATCAATAAAACCAGCAGAAACCAATGCTGGAAACTCACATTTTCTCACAGTTGTCCGTTCAATAGTTATACTTCCCATGCTGTATATTGTCAGTGTGGAGTCATGTAGGTCTCTTTATATGTTTCTAAAAGTTCAGATATATCATTAAGATTTCGTTGGCGGATGAGGTAAGGCGACCTATTGCTGCCATTTCCATTTTAACCAAACTTACAAATGACTCTCTTAAATCCATACCAAATCTGATCAAAGCGTGCTTTACAGTTCATTTTCTCGTCTTTTTTTATCTCTGACACATAAAACCATGCGTACATCATGTGCACAGATGATCCCCGCCACCACCAAGTAATTTATAAAACAAAACACAAGGCTGTTCCTGCTTCACTTGGTGTCATTCTCTAGAAATTTTAATGCATACATCTGTTCTGACAGATTGTGTGTGGCCACATGTTCACCTCTCGCTGTGTCTAAATCTCAGTTTAATTACCGTGTCATTGTGACATACTATGTTTGTTTATCATCCCAGAACATGTCATAGTTTAACATAATGCACAGACGAATGGATTTCTGAATAACACAAAACATCACAAAAAAAGCATTAGTGAAGCGCCACCCCAATCCAAAACCTAACCGTCACTAAGATTTGTTAGGATGGCTGTCTATGAAGACAGGTGCCCAAGTATGCATTAAATAGCGAGTCAGCTCATTAGGTTTTGAGACACGGCCAATATAAATATTCTGTCAATGACAAGAACATGACAAACTTTATTTAGCATATTTCTAAAAGCTTTACAAGGGGGTGTAGCGTGTCGAGAACTGAGTATCATGCATGCTTGTCAAATCAAATTAGAGAAATGAAACTAACTAGAGAAATGTATTATTAACTCATAATGTCCATAAAAGACAATAAAACATTGAGCTATGGCATACAAAATAAAAATAGCTTGCGTCTACTTAGATGTTCTAGCTCGAGTGCACAACTCTGGAAGAAATTGTTGCCAGTTTCAATCCAGAGAAAATTAATAAAGTGTTTATGCTTTCAGCGTCAGAACAGAGAGCATCAATGAGTGCCCGAACTTTCACCTCAGCCTTTTCATTTCTATTTTTAGACATTAGTCATGGTGAGAATCACCTGACAGCCTATGAATAGAACATTTTCATTTCAGGAGAAGTTATTAAAACTAGTTTTGAATCAGCCAACCCCATGGGTCACGTGAAGTATGAATTTTATCCTGACGTGAACATGGACTTTTTTACATATTTATGCCATATGTGTTTTTGACTAATAACTTCCAGATACCGGCTGATGTGAGTTATGAGACTCCAGTAACTGAAAATCATTAAACACCTCTGATTTTACTTTTAGTTATTTGGCTGGAGATTATAAATGTTCTTACTATGCCATCTGACATTGAGGATGGAGAAAATTATGCACGAAAACATTCACGACTCGGATGAAATATGAAAAATACTGGCGTCATTAACAGTTTCGGTCATTGTGAATAACACCAGTTGGAGTTAGCATCTAAACCTGCCATTTTCCATCACAAATACAGCTTTCTAACAAAGATGACAGATTGTAATTGCGTATAAGTCCATTTCAGAACGATGTGAACTGACATTATATTGAATAATTTAACAGATTATGGAGTTTTTTTTATAGTTTAATCCTCTGATGGCTCATGTTCTTTACAGTCTCATTTCCTGTGTGTTTTATTTATATATTTTCTGTTCGATAGTCATAAATATGTATTTGAATTGCCACAGTGTACGCGTGGAAGCCTATCAAACAAATTTCCTCAGTGAAAGAGAAACTTTATTCTCTGGAGACTGCCTTTATGGGCACTGCAATCCTCGCAATCGATGAGCAACTTATTCGGGTCTTTGTTAGGTCTTCCTGATAGGCGGTAAAAATAGGATATTTTCAAGGTAAATGACAAAGGAGTTCGCATTTTCCAGTTAGCCGTGTTTGTATATGAATTAAATAATGTAAACTGCTGACAAGATGACCTCTATAAAATTATACAAATGTAATTTATGTAAACAGAGGTTTTGGGGGGTTACAGTGCCAAGTGCCTATGTATGATAATCAGCTGGTTTCTGGTTCAACCTGGTCTCAGAAGAACGCATGTGGCCAGAGAATCACGATTTATACTTCACATCCTTGTTATACACATGAACATCCTTTGTACTTTTGCTTGTCAGAAAGGGTCGGTTGCAGATCTATTTTTAACTACATTCAATTGAATTAAATCATACAAAAATCGAACATTATAATACAAATCAATAATGAAATCCCACCCCTAAACCTGACAGTAACAGACGCGAAAGCAGATCATACTAAATAAGATCGTATGAATAAGCCACCTCATAAAATAGTTAAAGTATAAACTTGTGTTGTCAGTTCCAACAAGGTTTCAGAAAGTTACAACTATGCTAAATGGAGATCATAAAATGCATCTGAAATATTTTCTTGAGACCAGTTAACAATGAATAAAAACAATTCTGATATACATACATCTGGGAGACGTATTATTTATTGTCTGCATTTATTATTTTTTTGTTTGCTCATCTGCAACACATCTCTGAGATGTCTCCTGTCAGATCTAAAATCTATGTAAAATTGACCGTATGTTTTTACACAACAGATGTTTTCCAGCTCTTTAGCAGACATCTCACAGATGTGCCTGTGGTATCTAGGACTTGATATTCAATGTAAATTACGGGGATTGTAAAAACTCATTTGCAATTATCAAGTTTTTGTGAATCAAGGTTTTTTTTGTGATATGTAAAATAAACCCTCTGTTCTAATTCATTGTGATTTTCTCACCCCTCTTTCTCTTCCACGCATGTTTTCTACCTCACGGTGTGGCTTAAATACTCAAGCCCAGGAGAAACAACCCAGCCATACTGCATATAAAACACCTGCCAAATTCAGATCTGATCCGAAAGAGTAGTTTGAAACGGTTTATGATCAAAATTTCTGTGAGATATTTCATTCTGAGCGATGAGACCGCTGACAGGTGTCTCACTCAATGTATCTCTCAGGATGGGCAAATCTCTCGCCATTTGGAATCTGTCTGCGAGAGATAAATAAAATATCAGTGGATGTTTAAAGCGTCGGTGGGCCAGCAGTAATATTTTAGTTGTGGAGTCGAAACAGATGATTGGTGCTGCCTTCACAGAGGAGCGAGGGTGTTGACAGGTCCACGGGAACTGCCGGCGAATGATAGCACCAGCCTGTTGTCTTTGTTTTTATCTTGACGTGATATAAAATAAATATTAACTGTTGTCATTCCATCTTATTTTTGGAGCGTGACATTTCGTACCTGCACTGTGCGAAAGAGGGTGTGGACTGAGATGGTACAGGTGGAACAGTTCTTCTCGGTAAAACGCAATTAATGACATGAACTGTTGCTGAACGATCACATTTATCAGAGAAAATACGATTTATATTCAGATGCTACGCTGAAGACCTGCTGCCTTATCTTGTGACTGCAAGATTAATTGCACTGAGAGAACAGATAGTTGCACCTTTTTTCCCGGACATTTATATTCTAAGCAACAAACACATTTAATTTTGCTGCGAGATTTGCTTGCTTACATACAAGAAATGACACATTAAGTGCACTGTGAGACTGTCCCTATTATATTTAACTAAGACTTTTATATGATAAAGATCATATGTGAGCACTAGCTTTTCTGTTTGTGGGTGCATATGTATAACAAAACTAATTATAAGAACGTACAGATAAAGACAAAAATGTTTTTATACCATAGCAACCCAAATCGTTAATACATAAATATTTCCGCAGGAGTCAAATAGTCTTTCAAAAAGTTAGTGTTTCTAAAATGAATAAACCACATTAAGTAATAAAGCAATTAATAAAAAAATCTAATTTCATCTAAATATAAAATAACAGAGTCAAAAAAGTGATAACAGAAAAACATTTTGTGGATTCCCAAAGAGCCTTCCAGTGAAAGATTCTTGAAAAACTTGTTTTCTTAGCATCATAAAGAACCTTTCCCGGTACTATACAGAGCAAAATTGTAAACACATCAATTTGTTTTGTTTCCCTAATCATTAAAACAATACTTTACAACATTAAGCTTTATCACAGGATATGTTGTTTAGCATTTCATTTCTTAAAAACACAGCTACTGATTACATTTACATGAAGTCATTTAGCAGACGTTTTGGTCCAAAGCGACTTAAAATGAGGTAAACAATAGAAACAATTAGTAGAACACAAGGACAACATAGCATAGGTGCAATAAAACTGGTCCCAGCCTACCACAGCATACGAAGCTACGTTGTTATTTTTGTAACGATAGAAAAAGTGGTGGAAAAGGAAAGAGATAGAGGTCTGTATTAATGGGTCAGGTGTTGACGGCAAAGATGTAAAAATGTAAAAGATGTAAAAAATACCCAAGCTTTCACTGGGATGGTACCATTAAAGGTACATGGATACATGGTGCCAATATGTAACTTTGAGGTAGAGTTATACACTCTTTATGCGCTAAGATGTACTTTTTGAAAGGGTACCACCCCAATGACATCTTGTGTACACATTGGGTACACTTTACCAATGTTGAACTTCAGAAATATAAACATGATTGTGCTTTTTATCCACAACTTCAATGTGCTAACGACATTGGATTTATTGTTCAATGGCGCCTATGGACCTGACAAACATTTAACATTCTTATTTGTTTTGTGCCAAATATATTGGATTATTTTAAGTATAAAATTATAAATATAGGAATATTAAGTGAATTAAAATAGGATACTTTACATACACATTTCAGGCAGATTTTTAGGTCCGTAGTTTTAAAGCCATTAAGATCTCATCTTGGCCTTCAGCTACAGTTTCTTTCAATAGCACTCACTCAGTCTTCTCTATTTAATCACATACATCCGTAGCACCTTCATTGGAATCTATTTACTCTTTCTTTTTATCCAAGTTTGTATGACAATATTCACAATTCAGACAGAAGTTCTTTTTCTAGTGAATGCAGATCATCTGCTGTGCGCGTAGAAGTGAAGACATCGTGTTCAAGTGGATGAAGCAAAAAGATGCAATTGAATTATCCCTCCGACCCCGTGTTAACGGTTCACACGTCAGGTCACACGAACAATGTAAGGTTTACTCAAGGCTGTGAATGAATCTAAAATTTGACAGGTATTCAGGAGTACAATTATTGCTTTGAGAAACTAAAGAACAAAATCTAATTGCAACTAAACCAGCATCCAGTGACCTCTCACTACAAAGCACTTCTAAACTTGTAAGACATTCCAACTTGGATCAGTCTCCGTTTTTCAGTTTCGAGCAAATATCAACAGCCCATTATTTTTCCCGGTACTCTATTATCCAGTTCTTTAAAGACCTCCAAGGCGCATTTGAAGAAGTTGCTGCATTCTCAGCGAATGGATCTCCGAGAGCTCAACTCCGCGTTTGATGTTCCAACGTCTCTCTTTTCAAATCCACAGGGGGTCTGTCAACGCTCGACAATGCAGACCGGAAGGGTGAAATTCCCCATTGTTCAGGTGAGATGATATTCGGTAATGAAACAAACTGCCTCCGAGCATCCACGCAACACACCCATCATCTCTCCGTAAACAATCTAACAAACCCTCAGGGCTCAGCGACAGGATCAGTTTTAACGCATTTTCTTGTGGCCTAGAATCACAAACTGTTAAAGCATAATTGACATCAAAACATGAATATAAAAAAAAAATGTATGTGTTTAATCTAATTTCCCAAGTAGGACAAAACATATTTGATGCTTTTTGTTTGCAAAATGGCATATTTATGTTATCAACCACCATGTTAACAACACTATAAAAAGGATATATCACCCAAAAAAACTATATTTTGTCACGCTCTTGTAATTCAGAACTTGCATAGAACTATTTCTTATGTGGAACACAAAAGAACATTTTTGAGAAACATCTCATTGGTTTTTTTATATAATGCTAGTCAATGGGGGTCAGTGTTGTTTGGTTACCAACGTTCTCCAAAGTCATACAGGTTTAGATTACACAAGGATGTGTTAAGGATGAAAGAATAAACATTATATTCCTTTATTTCTATCAACCTACTTTCTATGCGTATCATTGGTCGATATGAATGTGATGCAATAACACGTCTTATTTGGCTACATCATATTGTGCGGATACTGTATGAGTGAACAATGGACAAAAAGAAACATGGTCTTCAGAAGACGCGCGGCAGCCCTTGAAATGGACCGGGCTGGAGATTAATCAAATCTGGAAACAAATGAACTGACGGAGTATCTTGAGTTTATGAGTAAATTTATGAGCCGTTCAGTTCCACCGTTTGAATTTCTTATTAGTTTTGCCCAGGCATTCATTTTTATTAGATCTGCCCAAACTTTAGCTCTCACGTCAGTTTGAATAGAAATCAATGCACACACACAATCCCAACAGAGCCTATAAACCAGCCTCTGCAAAGCACATCGCTCTTTCTTATGCACATATAGCTTCTTATTTTTGCAATAAAATCTTAATTGATAATGAATCATGTTCACATTTCTGCCCGAGCCCTGGAGCATAAATTCAGCTATAAAATGAAACGTGCGTGTGTGTGTTACAGCGTTTGGTATTCAAAGCACCAAGTTTCATCCTGTGTGTCTTTCTGAGCACAATAATTAAAGCGGCATGCTTCACAAATGACTGATCTGATCACTGACGTTTGTTTAAAGCCACAGACAAGAGAAAGTTTCAAAGCCTTATACAAGTTCACGTTGTTAAACATTTATGAAGTGCACAATTCGTGTTAATTGCAGAAAGGTTGATTGAGTATGTATTTCGATCTTATGTGCGGATAACGCACAAGGGATTTCCGTGCACTTTGACTGCTTCCTACTGCTTATAGGATATTGATTGTTCTCGAGAACGCAATCTTTCTAACCTGAAAACGTTTCACTGCGAAATAGAAAATAACCTGCAGACTCAGAGATGCATTAAAGGTTTCTAAAGTTTCGGAGGAAAGGGTTAGGGTCGGTTTTAATGAATTATAAAACTCGAATAAATCACCCAAACATTCGGTTAAACTCGGACTGCCATGAACAGGTAGACAACATTCTAAAGAAAAACATAAAAAGATGGGATGAACCCAACCGTTGGATTAAATGAACCCAGAAAATGTTTATATATGAGTCAACAATTGGTTACATTTACATTTATGCATTTGGCAGACGCTTTTATCCAAAGTAATTTACATTGCATTATCCTATACATTTATACTTAGGCATATGTAATCCACTGGGATTTGACCCACAACCTTGCGTTGTTAACCCAATGCTCTTACCACTGAGCTACAGGAAAGCTCAGGTTAAAACAACCCTGCAGGTTACTTTACAACCCAGCATGTTGGGGTCATACATTTTTGACCCAACGCAGGATTGAAAATGAGTTTGTAATTATATTGTATTAAAGTTAAAGATTTTTGCTGATTATTTACAATAAACTCTTTTCACTTAGATTTGTAAAGAACACTGTGTTTCAAAAGTAGGCTAATAGTAAAAATATACTCTTTAAAAAATGCTGGGTTATCAACATTTGGTTTTCAGTCCAGTGTTGGGTCAAAATTGGACAAAACCAACCATTCGTTTAAATTTACCCAGAAAAAACCCAACAATGGGTTAAACTATTAAGGATTTTGGGTTGAATCGACCCAGCATAGATTTATGGTTGGGTTGATTTCTTTTTGACCAAATGCTGGGTTGAAAACAGCCTAGCATTTATATAAATCAAAGTTCAGTACAAGTTATTTTTTCTTATTAATTTAAATAAACTCTTTTCGGGCCAAGATTGTAAAGGTACAGTATTTTTTTAAAATAACAATAAAATACACGTTAAAAAGGCTGGGTTACCAATGGTGGGTTTACAGCTCAGCGTTGGGTGAGAAAGGAAAACACCCAATTTGGGTTAATTTCGCCCGAAAAAAAGTTTGTATTTGACCCAACAATGAAATACGTATTTTGGATTGAAACAGCCCAGCATAGATTAACGGTTAGGTTCGTCTCCTTTTGACCCAACACTGGGTTAAAAAATATGTTTTTCTCATATTAAGTAGATTAATAGAGAAACTATATTTTACAAATCATTTTAGAACATTGTAACTTTAAATAAACTGCATGAAGATCATTAAAATGATGGAAAAAAAGGAAGCATCCAATCCATACATTTTTTAAAACTCAATTTAAACTTAAATATAATTTTATACATTTGTTACTTTGTGAACTTCTCAACTGTAATTGTGGAAAATATGCATGTCAACGATTAAATCTGTAATTTTTTTTCCTCCTGCACCTTCTCCAGCCATTCTCTTATTCTCTCTCTGTCTTTCTTGGGTTAGAGGCAGCGCTTGTTCTATGAGTCGAGTGACTGCCAGATTGTGTTGTGCCAACTTTCCAGCTCATGGGATCCGGTGAGTGAGTTTTTATCTCCCCCAAACAGACACATGCGACTGCCTCCTGAGGGCTTTTCTGAAGCGGTGTGTGGGTGTGTGTCGACCGAGGACATTTTAGTTCAGGGTTTTATTTGCAAATTACCCAAATGCTTTCTTTCACAAAATCAAGGTCCTGCTACGGAACTGACATATATTGATCACTCACTCACGTTCTATTTCAATTCAACTGAACGGCTTGTTTTCTCTATGAATATTGACTGTTCTTTAAATTGTCTCTTTGCATCATCTTTACTGTGTGAAATAAAACCTCAAGCGTTCTATTAGCATTTAAAACAACTCCATCTGGAATCTAAAGCAAACCTCCCAACTGTCTGATCAATAGATCATAAAACGCAAAAGAAGGATAGTTCGTCCAAAACCAATCTTTCTTTATTCACCCTCTTGAGGTTTAAAACCTGCATTTGACTTCTTCATCTGTGGAACACAAAAGAAGATATTTTGAGAAATGTCAACATTCTTCGAAATATCTTATTTTGTGTTCTGCAGAAGAAATAAAGTCATACAGCTTTGGAACGACATGAGGATGAATAAATGATGAAATCAATTTTATTTTTGGGTGAACTTTTTCTATGGGGGATGTCTAGGACAAGGCTATAAATGAAAGTCTCAATGGAGTTATCGCAAACCTACAACAGATCTATTTAACTTCATCTATGGTCAAACCTTCAGCTTTATTAACCAGAATTGTTCCTAACCTTTTACCCCTCAGTGATCTGGACTGATCAGACATCAATACGTTAGGTCATAAAGGTCAACGAACCTTCAAACAGGGAACACCACTTGTGTGGTCTAGAGGTGAAAATTTACCTTATGATGAAGCAGATTTGCACAAATTTAAAAGGATGTTTTGCAAAAAATAAAGTTATGAAATCGTTTATTCACTTTTTGAAGTGGAACTTTCATCGTCCAGTATTTAACCTGTAGAAAACAATTGAAAAAGATTAGCTGAATGTGGATGAAAGCACGCCCTGACCACATGAATTATATATAATATTCTGTGAAGTGCAACCTTTACTTTGTGAGAGAAAACGATTCATATTTTAAGTTTATTTGGCAATCAATTTGTGTAAACCTTACTGGTTTTTGTGAATCTTATTGGTTTTGTTGAACATGGGGATGTGCTTACATGCCTTAATCCATTTGATTTACATGAAATGACTTTACTAAGGGATGTATGTGCTTATTGGAGGTCCGCCATGTTGTATCATATACCGTATAAGAAGATAACATGATGACATTATTTTATTTAATGTCAATGTGATATAATATAATCATGACATAATTATTTGACTTTAATTCTCTGAACTACTAACAACATTTCTCCCAAATTTCAAATAAAACCTTTGAGAGAACTGGAGAATCAGGACAAAATAACAGAAAGGATGCTCTGTATTTTTTCAGATCTCAAATACTGCAAACAAAAAGTTCATATTCACTTTTAGGCAACAAAACCAACCTGGTCTCACAACAAAACAGTAATATTTGTACATGTATTAAGGAAAAGTTCAAACATTGTTTTTTATGCGATAACCTTGATTTTCATCACAGTTTTCATGTGTGTCTTAAATTGTTCTGCAGCTGAATATAATCTTTGATTACATAATTGCAAATAAATTATTCCAGTTTGAAATATTCCTTTTAGGTCTCAAAACTTTATAATGATAGTATTCAAATGGTGTGACATCTTCACGCTGCATATTTGAACAGAAGAAAGTCACACTGAATTATAACAGACTGTTTGTTGGCTGAGGTCTTCCTCAAATGGGTTTGATGTTCTTAACATTCCAATCAGAAAATCAACTTTCAAGTTTAGTTTCTGTAAAGTTTAAGCTTATAAACAGGGTTACATGATTTTACACAATTATCTTTTACCTTTCATGTCCTTTTGACTTCAGGTGTAAGTTTGGGGTACAGAAATGATTTTGACGTGACCATTTCTCACTCTGCAAAACCAACTGAGCTGCTACAGGCCACAAAACAGTGAACATTCTGTATGCTGTCTCTAATTGTCGAGAACATGTCTTCTTTAATTGAGATCATTTCCTCACAACAAGGCAATACTTGCTGATTACGTACTGTTATACTGAAGCCTTGAGACGCCCTTGTCTGCGGTCGGCCAACTTGAACCCCGCTGATTATTACTGAATCATAATGTAGAATCTAAGGAAATGAACACAAAGGTTTAGAATTCAATCACGCATCTGCAAAAGCGGTTCTCTTAAAAGCCTCATCATTAAGCATTTATCTCTGCTGCTTACATGTGAAACATTTATTTCAGAAAAAATTATCAACCATCAGCATTTAAGAAAATCAAATGGTGGATCGAATGGAAAATCAGAGTTCAGGGTGAATGAACATTGTTGTTGTGAGTTTACTCTTGTGGACTTCTAAACAACGACGACCTCATGTCTGGCATGATTGTGTATTAATCAGTATCTAAGGACTCATCCTTTATCCTAATAACCATATTCATCCATCCTGAAAAACATGACTGTATTCTTGAATTACTTTGTTCTGCAATATGGATGGAAAATATCATGCATCCATATACCAAATCATGCGTTTATCATTAATGACGCATTGTTTGTCTGACACAACCCGAGACCACACCGGATTAAGTCTGATATTTGTGCATGACTGGAAAACTAATATGAATGTTTAACTGCATTATCGCAATTTGCCACATAGCCATCTTCTAACATATTTAGCGTGTTTGTTGACTAATTATTTTCGAGGTAATGAGCCTCATATAAACCCAGAATTTCATTTTCAAAGTGCTCAGAGATCGTGCAAGATGTACTTTGTTGTTGACTAGACAGACCCATGACACATTTTCTGATTTGGGGAACAATTTGGGGACTCAAACAGGACAATTTTTGAATCGAGCGTAGAGTACTTTGGTTATTTATTTTTGCACAACTTTAAGATTAAAAAAAATGTTTACTCAGCCCAGCTTTTAATAATGCACAGTGATAGTGTTTTACAAGCTCCAAAGGGAACAAAAATGCTCCATTAAAGTTCCATAAGTAATTCATATGATCCTAAGGTTGTTTTAAAGTCACTAAAGTCCAGATTTGTGTGAAGAACATATACCTAGTTTTAAACTCACATCCCAGATTACAATCTGTCAATTTTTATAAATGACGGGTCTTTGGAGTTCACTGACTAAAAGGATAGTTCACCCAAAAATAATTTTGTTCAAAACCTGTATGTGCCTCTTTCTTCTGTGGAACACAAAGAAGATCATTTGAGAAATGTCTCTGTGGTTTTGTGTCCGTACAATGGAAGTCAATGGTTACTAACGTTCTACAAAATGTCTTCATTGGGTTCTGCCAAAGAAAGAAAGATATTTTGAGGTAAACAATCCCTTTATGAAAATGTTCACGTTTGGGTTTACACTAGTTCTGTGCTCCAACCAGTCAAGAGATGATGAACATGCTGAACGTTACACGGACACAAATCAGGGTTTTTTACCTTCCCACCTCTTTGAGTGTATTATTGTGTTCGCCGTTAAACCTCTCCCGTTTCTAAACGGCTCACTGGCATCTTATAAAGATTTAACAGAATGTTGTATTAGTCATAGTCAAAGTGCAGAATCCATTTCCCTTCTCTCTCTAAATAACTAGGAACTGAATGAGCTCCACCAGCCGTAACAGTTTTGGATCTGCTTGACGGGAAGCGGGTCCTGAAGTAGAAGTGTTTAATCTCTTTATTATCTTCACCACAGATTATTTGATGGAAGCAACCCCGTGTCATCTGATAAATTTAAGCGTGTGCGTTTATACTCGCGGCTCTGTGTGATGTCTTCCTCTGAAATGCGGTCTTCGGGCCGCGAGCGCTGACGGATGATGAAAACGTGACTCACATGCTCTAGAACTCAAATACGGCACCATTACTGCAATGCCATGCGTGTCTGATCACGAGTTTTCAAAGGCATGATTGGCATAACTGAAGACTCCAGTATCTTAACCTGAAATCGAAACGACTGATGCGTCTCTGTGAGGCTGTGAGCGACTTCAGCCTGAAAAATCGTCCGGTTTCGATGAGTTGTTGAGATTACCTTCAGAGAATAGCTACTGCTTCTGCTTCTCTTCGTTGAGTTGGAGCCTCATTGACACAGCTGTTCTGTCTCTGCACATCTCAGCTGAAAGTTAAACTGTTCCTAACTGCCAAATCCTCTCTCCTTTCGCAGCCTAAAAAACACAATGTGAATATTTGTGAATACACAAGCCCTTTTAAAACATAGTGAGCTGTCTATCTAGACAGCAGGCACAGCATTAAGGTTTTTCTTGAGGCCTATACAGTTTATCTTATTTACATACACAACTTTCAATTAAACTTTAAAAGTTATGAGTTCTGTGACAAGTTTTGGTTAACAAAGAATATGGTAAACTCAGTATTGTGTTACACCAGTAATAGTAAAAATAATCAATATGTATATTGCGGCTGTCCTTCTGAAACCTTGTATCTCCATATTTTATCAATTTAAAAACAACCGATGACCGATATATCCTTGTCAATGAAAAGAGGACAGAAAAATGTAATGAATTTGTGCTTTGTATCTAGAGAATGTTAAGAAACATCACCAGCTGGATTATAGTCATTATGTGAATTGATAATATAAAAAAGTTACGAAATATTAATTTAATCTTCATGATCCATTTGTCATTGGCCGATGAATAATCAGCTTGGCATTGGTGGAGAAATGTTGTATTGGTGCATTTTTTAATATTAGTCACCCTTTATGTTTGTCAACATTGCACATTTCTAATTTCTAACTTTGACATCAAAGTATTTAACCATTTAAAAAGATCAGTTTTTTTCCATTTCCTGAAATTTTTTGAATCTGGACAATTTGGGTCTTGGAAAGTCAGCAACGATATGTTAGAAGTATAAACCTGATTTCACGGGAATGCCTAACTATTTTTACGAGGTGGCTAATTTGAATGAATTTGTGTGATGTGATACAATATTAGAAAAATACATAACTGAAGCCCCTCCCCTAAACATAACGTCACTGGCGCTAAATCAAACTGTGCTAAAACGTTCGAAAAAGACCATATAAATTTATATCAATTAGCCACCTTGTATAATAGTTATCAGTTCCTCCCAGAATGTATTGGAAGTATGAAGGTTTATATACAATTAGAAATGCTATATTTTCCAATTTCTGTGTGGTGGCATTGTTAGCAACACACTAGCATCGCACGGTCTCTTGTATGCTTCACGTGAGTGGTGCTTATTTGTGACACCGCTATTGAATATTTAGAATAGTCACTTATGAGGTTTCATTAATGCTTCCTTTGTAAGCAGTACTCAGCAAGGCACCTAGTTATGCACCTCATTTTTGAAACAGAGCAGAAAACACATGAAATGTTATCCGGCTCAAATATAGAATTTTATTCTCCTCTGTGAACACTTAGCACTGAGGCGAAAGCTAAATCCTGCAAATTGAATGTACATCCAGATTATAACAAATCCACGCGAGATATTCCATAACTAAAAGTCTGAAATACTTCAGGATGCACTAAAACAGAGAACAGCACAGATACAGTACCTAATGAATTTGTCTCTTCAATTTTCCCCATAGCGGATGGAGGTGGCGGTTGGTGCGATTTTCTTGTCTTAGCTGTGTTTCTGATTTGTCTTGTGATTAAATTCATATGTCATCAGGACACAGCGGCAGGTTTAGGTTGGCTGATCCGGCTCAGAACTTCCAGGCTGATGGGTTTTAAATGAGATTTCTCAGCATATTTGGGATGGTTTGAGTGATTTGTCTATTACGAACAGAGAGGAAATGTAGTGTCCACTGGGCTGGAAAACTAGAGATTGTAGATGTCTAAGACTAGAAGTCATTGCAAGACTTAAAACCGAATGCATGAATCATGTGACTCCAGTGCCGTCTCTTGTTTTTATCTGCTCCTTATTGCACCAGCGTTTCCAGTGTTCATTATTTAGGACTCTACTTGAATGACAATAAAAGCCTTCTTGAAATCGCTGGTTTATCAGCATTATCAGTAATTGGCAATGTTTTAAATTAAAGTAATGTCCGTGTAATTCGGTTCACTGTGTGCCGTCACGACATCGGCGATTCATGATACTGGAAGCCTTTATCCGTAGATTTAAGAGCTTATCCAAAAGCTCCTCTTTCTTTGAAGAGCATATTCTTCATGTATACTTAAATAAAGCACCAGATAGAACCAAAAATGATTTTATAGTTTGATGCAGTATGAGAACTTTTATTCTGTAGTTTTTGAGAAAATTATGTCAGAAATTACAGGTGTTGATCAAATAAGATAAGTCTGAAAAAGAATCTTAGATGTCAAGTTCTGTAGTTGTTTGCTTAACAGAAAAATAAGTTTATTCAACCGTGTTGTTGTAATTATTGTAAAATAAAAATATGACAAACTATACTTTCAGTATACATAACAGAAATATTTTCTAAATCACATCTAGCATATTTACTCTATTCCTAACTATACTCACACTGAAAGAAAAATCTGCCAAGAATAATTGGCCTATACTTGTACTCAGTCTTTTACTTAAAAGTATAGTGAAGTATTCTAAGTATACTTGGCTTGTAGTTGCCAATTCCATTTAGTAGTATTTTAAAATACAACTCAATGCTATGTACTTACTATTAAATACCTTTCCACAAAGTTTAACATGTTGTCTCTTGACTTGAACAGATGTTTAAGTTTATATTGTAAAAATATAATATATAATATTAATAGTAAACTATACAGTAAGTATGCTATTACGTTAAAGAAAACTAATAACAATACCTGCAATATAAAAACTATGAATATACTGAGTGTACTTCCACAAGAACTTGTAACCTCAGTATTTCTTCAAGCATAGTTACAGTAAAAACACAGTTGTAAACTAGTTACTCCAAGTTTTCCATTGTTACTTTTATAATCTAAAAAGTGGTCAGATTTAGCCCTAAATAGTATTGAACAAAACACAGCAGGCTTTACATACATCAGTACATTGATATTAGTTACTTAATGCATAAAACATGCTTAAACTTTATTTCTGAGCTTTACTTAAGTAAACTTGAAGTACGCTCTGTTTTGTAGTTGTTTTCAGGATGTGCAATACTGTCTGTAGCTGTGTTCATATTCTGTTCACTCTTTCATCACATACTGTGGCAAACCGTGTGGCATTCACTTAGATTTTTGTCAAGGCCGAAGCATGAATGAGTGAAATACCTCTGTCGCTCATGAATTCATCGTGCATGGTGAGATGTAGTAATAGACATCACCAGAGGCAAGAGTTCCATCCTTTTTTTCCACACTGACAGCGTTTCTCAGATGTTGTATGATAAAGTCTCCTGGCGTTGTGCTGACACGGTACATTGTTACTATAGCAACCGATGAAGACACACCGCACAGATATGATTTTACTGTGTGCAGACAGTCTTGAAGGAACAGTTCACCTTAACACAGGTCTACAAGAGACAATAAAACGCATTAATGCAAGCCAATAGGGACCAAGGGTTTTTCAAAATATCTTTTGTGTTGTGCAAAGATACGTCATACATGTTTGAAATGACGATGGTGTGTGTGTATGCCAGAATTTTCATTTTGAAGGTGAACTACCCCTTAAAGATTCACATGTGTATGCAATGTGTACACTAAATAGCGCCATTAAGTAACCATTTCCCTATATCTTTAAAAAAACATAACTTTTGTACCTGCAAAATGAAAGCTTGCACAGAGAACATTTTAGAAACCTTAAATCGGAGGTCCTTGCAGAATTAGAGCAGACCAGTCCTGGCCACCAACGTGTATCTGCTCTTTCAAAATGACTCAAAATATGTTTACTGGGCCACAGAATGTTTGGTCTCGGAGGTTTTGTCAGATTCTCTCTTTTTCGCCAAGACATTTGAATAATTCAGAAGGTGTTGCGTCCATTGCTTTCAGTTCGCGAAACTGCTGACCTCTCGCGCTTAAACTAGAATTACGGCCTCGAACCTATGACTGGAGCAGCTCAGAGACGTATACAGCAATCCATATAAAAGCCCTCTGAACCCACAGCTCTCTCTCTCTCGAGTCCCAGCACCTCCCTGGCGAAAGAACGACTGCTGAAGAATCCCATTTAAGAGGTGCAAACGGGGGTGTTAATAACCCCATTCAGATATCGAGTGCGGCGGATGCGCTCGCCTTAGGCAATAAATGGCTCTGTCCGCTCCAATCCCATTCACTTCTAGTGCAACGTAAACATCAAGGAGAGCCCTGGGCGAATTCGTCAGGACCGCATGCCGTCGCCTGTGAAAAGGAGGATTGAAACAAAAGCAAACAAACAAGCCATTAAAGGTGCGAGACTCTCAACATCATTATGACACCGCGAGACCGAAGCGGCAGGTCGGCGCGTGATGCATACAGGGTCTCGTTAACGGGCAGACGGGGCACGAAACGGCCAGACATCAGACATGCACGGGCTCGTTACTACCAAGTCCAGTCATTTGAATACGATTGTTCTACCTTTTGGCCCGTATGCAGCTCGAGCATGTCGATTGATTTTAATGCTGAATGACTGCGCGCTGACCGGACGCTTGCGGTTTGCGCTTTCCTGTCAGAGACGTGCGTCAGTAACCGAGGAAAATAAATAAATCATTAAACGCCTCTCCATTTCATAATGTGACCAGAGGACTCGTAAGACCAATGCGTCACACCGGAGGTCATTGATGATGTTTTGATCGATTCACTGAAAAGTGAAGGATCTTCTTCCTCCCGCTGTTAAAATGAATGGTGCTTGACAAATGGCTAAATGATGTGCACATACATAGGCTTACACGAGATGAAGGTGTAGGTTTCTACTTCTGTGGGCTCTTCAGATGAATATTTTATAGATCTTATGTTTGAGGCTCTAAAAGGAAACAATGCACATAACATTGATAGTTATTGACATACAGAGAGCATAATGTGAATAGCTTATATGTTCAAACGTATTTAGAATTAAATTATACAATTTTGGCAAGCAACATATTAAATAATAAGATACCGAAATTCATTGTGGTTTTATCATGGACAGACATACATTCACATGGCATTTTTTGCTCAAATTTAAACCAAACATGTTAAAAAAATGGTGAACATGAAGCAAAGATATAGCAAAAAATCCAAGTTCAAGAACAATTTGTATTCTACACGAACAAAATTAACAATGTTTTGCTGTAAAAATGTAGCCTATTGCTCGTTTTTAGTTCATGTTAGCTAATGCATTAATTCATCTGAATAATTCAGACCTTATTGTAAAACGTTTCGCAAAATATGAATTCGACTAGAAAAGCAGCCGTTCTATCTCACCTCACTGTTCTCACAATTCTGTTTCATATACGGCTTCCATTTCCCAGACGCACCCTTCGCACTAACAAGCCCAGCTTTTAGCACAATTTTATTGATTTTAAAACCCCAAAATTAGATTCTGCCATTTGCTATGCTGAGACACAATAAGCTTGTATATAACGTCTAAATATGTGTCTGTGTTTGTGTGTGCCATTGAGCGCAGGATGCTTTATATGCCTCCATTCTTTCAGCCCTCTAATTAGAGTCTCTCTCATCTAATGACACACGGTCCTGATGCAGGAAGCCATTCTTGGGTTCCTTTTGTCCGCAGGGATGTCATGATCTACTAATTAACTAATGGCCTCAAATTCAGCTTCATTCGGCATCAACCAATCGCTAACTGTTTCTAAAATAAATAGAAGGCTTTTAAACAGGTGCTTAGATGAGATCTGGAACACAGATTTGGTGACCGCACGACTGGAATAGATTTTAAACACCTGCATGAAGATGTTTCACACAGAAGAAAGCTGAGCGCTAATGATGATTATTTTGAGCGCAACTTTGCCCTGTCTTAGAATATGTATGAGCAACCTTGAAGCTTGATATCAGAAGAGTAGATTTGTGATGCTATCGAAACATTGCACTGTTTGTTTAGGCATCAGGCATCATTCATATTTGAAAGTATTCATTTCCTAATAGTTACAGTAAAAAATGAAGAAAAAAATAGAAAACACCAAGTGAACCTTGGGAGATAAGGAAGGAAGCTTATTCTACGACTTCCAAGTACAAAATGTATAAAAACATGATTTTAAAAAGTATCAAGCAAATTTTGACCTCTGCGGATGAATAATCAGCGCTATGTTCTGGAACATCATGAAAGGAGGCAACCTGGAGTGTTTTTGACTTTCATCATCAGAAATGATCATGAAGGAACCACAGCAGAGGCTGATCTGATCTCAGCCGGTCTTGGTAGCGTGATGCCACTGGCTATGAATCACACCTACAGCTTCCTTTAGACCACCGGCACCAAAAGGCACCTGTGAACTCAATGGCTGCTTCTTGGTCGTGTGACCTCCTCTGGACATATTTCAATTGGTGTGTCGGGGATAAGCAAGCTCTGCGCAGAACCCTTCAGACCAGTTGCATGCTGGTTAAAAATACTGTCTGATTTGCTCGTACATCATGCTGATGCACTGCAGTGTTCAAAGCAAGAATAAAATAGATAAAAACACATAGTTTTGAGTTAACAGCTTCAGTAGTATAACATAAACAAGTGTGTTACAAACAACAACACGAAAATATGTCTTTCAAAATTGAAAATGGTTTCACATAAAAACTACCTGAGAGATGACATATTTTTGAATGCCGCCGTGATGCTTCCCTCGGCCAAAAGGATATGCATTTTCCCACAGATTTTTAAAAGATCTCACAAAATAAGATCTGTGATTACCACAGGTTTATGTTGTTTAAACGTTTTGTTATCAAGACAATCTTTACAAAATAACAGCTTTTTTTATTTTTGAAGACTAAATACAATCAACCAAAAGTAAAATGCATGATGCTATATGCTATAAACAGACTCCACTACGGTCGCTCGATATCAATGTCACCAGTGCCGATCATAGATGTCACAGGGCCCTATGCAAACTTGTGAGGGGCCCTTGTACAAATAATTAAATTAGATATAGGCCTAAACATAACAGTAAACTATAAGAAATAAAAATGAACTCAATTAACCCACTTTAATGAAGACTGAAAGAACAATTAAGTATAAAAATTACATAAAAATGTTGATCGACCTAACGCTTGGCTCTAGAACCATCTAGCGGATAAAAGAACTATCACACATAAACGCTGTGTTTTTAATTCCAAATGAGTGATTTACTAACAAAAATAAAGAATGATAAATAATGTTTTCTCAAAAAAGCTAAGCATACAAAAACACATCAGTATTCTAAGTGCGACAGCACAAACTAAAAATTACATACAGTATAAGGGCCTTTCATGGGCAAACGAAATATAGTGCACAAATACTGAATTTGTAAATCTGTACTGGAGAATTACTTCATTGGATAATTTTCCAAAACTTAATAATACTTTAAAATAGTACAAAAACATATGTCTTCTTGTTCTATTGCTTTGAGTTGTTGCCGTTTTTCTCCGTCTAGAAGGAAAGCTTCGTTTTAATATCCGAGTATGCAACAGTAATTCAATAAATTAAGTATGGAAAAGGAAATTTCCAAATGATTCCCCTATAGTTTAAGCGCAAGTTATAAAAACAGTGTCTCGTTTTCAAATGTGTTTTTCATTTGGAACTCAAAGGGGACCCCTGGGGGTGCAGGGGCCCTACGCAACCAGCATAGTCTGTGTATAGAAAGGATCGGCTCTGCCCACCACCACCACCACCAAGCCGCTGACAACTTTTTCAAACTTTATTAAAAACCTGTTCTCTCGTAAGTCAATACTCCATGAATGATTCCCCATCCACGTTTTTAGAGATCTGTGTCCCTGTTGCATTATTTGTGAGATTTATATGGATGATGACATTTAACTTCCCCCTTTCGGCAACTTGTTAGCGACTGCCGTTTTTAAGACACAACAAAGCTTTAAATATCACAAGTGGGTTATATAAGTTCGTTTTATGTCAAACGGATGACACTTTTGCTCTCTCATTAGTAGACGTTGAATACAATTCCCCAAAAAAACTAAATGTTAAAAAGTATGTTTATAATTTCTTCGCAAACCTTTGAATAATTGTTCAAGTAAAGCTCAGATTTTAAGAATATTACATTAAAAAAACAGATAATTAACAGCTCACCCCAGGCGCTGAAATATGTTTAAACTTTCAAACTAATTTGAATTATTTATAAATGTATCCACCCAGGAGGGCGACTCAGATAATCATTCAATTCATTTGTTCAATTAATGTGAACAGGATTGTTTTGAAGAAGAACTTGTTTTAGAATCCTGTGCATTACCATCACATGTGCTCAGTGAAGTGTTTCTAATTGGGGATATATGTACTCTACCAGATTATTTAAAAAAATAAATTAAGATTTCTTTACAGTTTGTGATTTTGAGACGTTACCTGAAAATCTGTTATTTTTGCTACCTTCTACACTCAAAAATGTTTAAATGAAATCTGTTGGATCCTGAAGAAAATGTCTACTTTGGACATCTCCTAGACATTGCAGCCTTGACTTCATACCTTTTCTATGCTGTTATTTTTAGCGTCTTGTTTGTAGAATGTGAGTCAGTGGGGGAGACGGCCTCGGGCAAACGTTTGGGCGATGCTGTCCTGGTGACAGACCCTCTCTCCTATGGAATGAAGCTTGTCAGAATACATCAGTGTGATGATCCTCATGAGAACTCGCTGCCTCATTCGGCACCGCTGTGGCGGATGGCTGTCTGCATCTATCGTCTGCATCTGCAATGTGATTATTAAATACATTAACACATCAATGTGGATTTATTGAATGTGAATCTGATTTTGAATCCAATGTGCCCTTATCCCTTCCCATTCGCAATGTAGGAACTACCCGGAGGGAAATGTAATTGCTCAGAGGTTGCTCTTTCATAGCTCAGGAGATTTAATAGAGTTCTCAGTTGTGTTTTAACAACTTTAGATGTTTCTCCTCAAAGAAAGCAATTGTAGTTTAACCCATTTAGAATTAAGTATCTTCCCCAGCACTGGTAGGATCGAATCTCTCTGAACTGCACCGCAATTTACATGTGAATTCCAAGAGAGCCTCTTTGTGTGCTTGCGTCTGCGTGTTCTGCCGGGTCTATAAATGTGGTCTGGACTGAATTGGCTAATTAGACACAGAGGAATATGAAGAGGGATGGTGATGTGATCAAACAGCTGAAGTCTCCAGGGCAGAAGATCTGTGTTTGTGTTGTGCTGGGGAGATAAATGCCTCCTCGCTGTCCATGTGTAATGTTGCTCAAAACCCCTGATGAATATTCTTTACTGCTGAGGGTATTCTGCGACATGTACAATACATTATAACCTTTAGTATGAAAAAAAAACACAGTGCACTATATGGTTATGAAGATGTTGAACAAAGGTTAAATGAAAAGAAATGCATTTGAGTATCGAGCCATCTGAACGTGACCAAAGTTGTCCAAACTTTTTTGTCGTTCGATCGCTGATCCATCATTACAGCTTCAAACAAAGCGTAACGCTTCTCTGCTAATGTGTCCAGCTGGCACGTATCATGTGGAGGTATGTGTCTCGGATCGCTTTAATAAGGAGCAGATGTGTGTGATACAACAGCAGGTGCAGCTAATGGTTCTCTTCCACCTTAGGACTACGTGCGATATCGAAAGTTCCTAAAGCAAGGAATAATCAATCTTCTCTCATCACGATAGTTAACGTCTTATTTTCAGAGAAATTGAGAATCATGGGTTTTTTTAACGGTAGCAAATGATGACGGATCTTTAATAGAAAAGAAGATATTTTGAGAAATGTTTCAGTGGTTTTGTGTCCATTCAATGGAAGTCAATGGGGGTCAATGTTGTTTGTGTACCAACATTCTTCGTAACGTCATGTGGGATTGGCCAAAAAGAAAGAAAGTCATACAAGTGAATACATTCCATTTTGGGTGAATTATCGCTCAAATTGTTTGAAACCAAGAACAGTTAATCAAGTTTTTATCATGTACAGTCACATCAAGTATTGTCTAAAGGCCCTACACAACCCTCATGAGCCTATCCTGTTTCAGTCAATATTTACCCATAATGCAACAGCTCTGGTTACCCTTGCTGGCCCTGTTTGTGGTTAATGCATGACCTTAGCATGCTACAGTTTGTCTTGTCATTAACCTTCATGTAAGTATTGGATACAGAGGGAATCAGATCCATAAAACGGGAGGTGCAGATGGGTTTCCAGATGGAGGAGGGAACAACGGAGCAAATCAGCTGCCATCTTTACCGTGTCATTTGAAAGATTAGGTGCCTTCAAGCGGCGAGCGTCTCTTGTATATTTATCGAAATACAAATTTTATTAGAATCACGGATGACACGCAGACTTATGAAAAGAAGTCTCTTTAACCAATATTATTCAGATTCTACACCCGTCGTTCTTTTTATCGACTGTGAATGAGCAGCCCACATGGGACCCTCAGTAAAACATATGGGCTTATTTACCGGATGCTGAATTGACCAATTTGTTAATGAGCCCTTAAACCCATGTTGTTAAATATTTTAGAGCAAAGTGGTATCATTTAGACTAGTAATGAGCTGAATGTGTTTTCTCAGGCACACGCGCTCGGTTTTATACGGACTAACTGACATGTCATAATTGAGAAAAGCAGTTTATTGGTGATGTTCGGTAGTTTTGATGCTGCACATTTGAACAGTTTGGGGTATGAACAAAACCCCTTTAACTTACATTTGCGTGTTCAACCCACACGAATGACTCCTCAAAGGATGAAGCTTATCGAGCAGAAGCTGTGCTATTACTTTTCAAAGTTATTGAACTTCAGATGTTCACTTGGCAGATGATAAAACAGGTGGACGAATATCCAATAGATTTACATCATATGCCATATCTAGGTTCAAGAATATCAGAGACTTGAGATGGGCTCTTTAAACTTGGGCAGGAAGAGAAAAAAATAATAAAATGTAAACAACACCAAAAATAAACCAATAACTAGCTATTGCTAATTAATATCTATAGGTGTTTCAGAAGTTATCAATGCTTAAGGTTTGAACACTTTACATATTATTTGAATAATAAAAAATAAATAATTTAGTCATTTAAATATGTAAATGTTTTATTACATTAAACAAAGATAAATAATTCCAAAAATAAATATATAACTCTAAATCACTATATCTATAATAGACATTTAGATGTTTCAGAAGTACCAATCCTGAATATTGACACATTATTTTATCATTTTAATAATAAAAAAATATTTATTTAAATATGAAAATATTCTTTGTTAAATTTTAAATAATAAAGGTAAATAACCCTAAAAACAAATAAATTACTCTAAATAGTTATTACTATTATTAATATTTTGGTGTTTCAGAAGTGATCAATGCTAAATGTTGTACACTTTATTATTTGAATAACAAAAAAAATGTTTTATTTAAAAATGTAAACATTTGTATTATATTTTAATGGAAGGAGTTAACAACCTCAAAAATAAAGAACTCCAAATAGTTATTACTATAATTTATATTTAAATAACGAATAACGAATAAGTTAACAAAAACAAAAAATTGATACTTTGCTACCTATGTCATCCGAGTCACAAGAGATCTCAACAATGTCAAAAAATGAGCTCAGTTTTGTCAAGTCTCCAATCAAAAGTTAACATTTTTGAAGATCTCAATATAAACTCAAACATTTGTCATCAAAATTACCCAAATCGAGATGTTTTAGATCTTCATTAATTTTACACCTTAAAGGGATAGTTCACCCAAAAAAGGAAAGATTATGTAATCATTTACTCACTCTCTTGTAGTTTCAAACCTGTATGACTTTCTTTCTTCCGTAGAACACAAGACAAGATATTTTGAAAAAAGTTGGTAACTGAACATCTCTGGACCCTATTCACTTCTAATGTGTAGACACAAAACCAATGCAAGTGAAAGGGGGCCAGTTCACAACATTCTTCAAAATATCTTCTTTTGTGTTCTGCAGAAGAAAGAAAGTGTGTTTGAAATCACAAGAGGGTGAGTAAATGATGACAGAGTTTTTATTTTTGGGTATAATTTTTGGTATCTATAATTCTCCTAAGCAAGTCTGAGAACTCCACCTGAGAACTTCATCAAATCTCCTGAACTATGTAAGAGCAACCTCTGAGCAATAAACTTTTCCTCTCTCCACAGTTAGAGCTATGATCTGTACTCATATCTCTACAAAAACCGACCGGCTAGTCACCATTTCATTCCAAAAAGGTTCATTCACAGGCTACACCAGGCTGCGTTTCAAGCCGCAGCCGCGGTCGCTTCCCGCCAAACGTCGTCCTTTGTACACTCAGATGGTGCAAATTCAGACAGATTAGCCGATTCCTTCCCATCTAGGGTTCAGTTACAGGATCTCCAATATGTTTTCCCTGAGATTAGTTTCAGTATCACTGCATTGCACGGATGATGTGCACTGTGACAGAGCCTCACGGATTTCTAATCTTTTCTGTGCATAAATCCGCGCCTTATCGGGAACCTGCCTTCCCCTGCCAAAAACACTGAACCTTTACGATTAGAGACGGCCCTCCGCAAAACTATCCGCCACCGTGCTGATAGAGCGCTGTTGGGTTTTGAAAACACGAGCTGTTCATTTTCAGCTGAAAAGGTTCGGTTAATTTTAGAGGTGTCATCCTCAATTTCATAACGCTGTCACTGACGTGTATTTCAAGAGCCGTTCTCACCGGCGGCCGGTTTGGAATAAAACCATATTTTCCCGACCGAAAATCAACTGTGTTTACATTGGGCTGGCTCGACTTAATAATGTTTTAGATTAGATATTTTTCACATTTTAGGAGCATTCACTTTCTATAAAAGATATTCAGAGGAGCACAGCGTGGTGTCAAAATCCAATCCAAGCCAGCTCCTCTGTCAGCGATGGAGAGGTCTCCGTTTTCAAAAGGCATTTTGCTAATTAAACGTGACATAATAAGGACATGTTCACAAGTGGGATAAATGAAGAGAGCAGACAAGAAATGGAGATGACACGAGCCATGTTTATAGTTCGATTGATTGATGTGTTTTCAAACCTCTGTCAAGTAAACCGTTCCTGACGGCGGGGGACTCTCATAAAAAAATCAAGAAATCTCAAGGTTTGATGGGAAATGACAAGATACACTATTTTCCAGTGTGAGGTTCGCTTTCAATGGAGCTTGAAATAGTATCATGCAAATTGTGCGTGTCTCGTTTGAAACTAAACAAATCATTTCCCTCAGATGCATCGCTGTGATATTTGCGTCCCGTCCCGTGCGCTCTTGCGACACGTGCGCGCGAGAATTCAGCGAGGAGATGTTCGACAGAATACGCCGGTAAACGCAAAATGACTCGAGACGGTAAACATGATGAAGATATGACTCTCTTCACTTGATTCTCATTCATTGGATTTCTCAGTGTGAGTTCCAGACAATTTTGCATCGGAAATAAATGCTATTTTCTCCCTCAAAGAAATCCAATTTTCTAAACACAGAAGTGCAAATGCAAAAATAAACGCTGCTGCCAAAATGCCAGAAGATTAAATGCCCTAATTTTAGCTTTTTGCTCGTTTATTCATAGTGTAAGTGACCTGGAAGCACATCAGTTAGGATTACACAACAATAGGCCAATGATTGAAAGCCAATTAGAGACACACAACATCATCTGCTGGACCGCGGATATTATGCGCAAACATTTTGGCGGCAAACGTGCCGGGCCGTTTTCTTACAGGGGCCTATATGGTGCTTGTCTCAGAGCTGAACTTGTTCAAAAAAAGCTTTTCTGAGACCCCCGAAGGCATCTGGTGAGATATACACAACCACCTGTGGCACTTAATGAGAGCCTCCTCAACGGCGATTACTCACTATATTTAGCCTGCATGAATTTCACAGTCTCTCCATTGTACTGCTCAGAATTAACCTGCGTATTATGGCAGTCATAGGGACAAAGTCTGTATGCAAATTAAGCGTTGTTCAGGAACAAAATAAGCAGGTGGCTTTGACCCTCTTGTTCGTGTCATAAAGCATAAAATACAAGCAACTCTAACAAGCATGCTTTTAAAGTCTGATGTTTGCCTCTGGTGTGTGTTTGCATTGCCTTCAGGGGGCAGAGTGCATCTGCACTGGGTTTGCAGTTTTGTTTTTTGAAGACTTCACATAGAGAAGTACCTGCTAAGGTGTTATTGCTGCACAACTATAGCTGTTGAAAATGGTGCACAGTTTAAATCCCCCGTGGAGTTAAGAGCCTCCGGTTGCCCTGACCCAGTGCTGCTAAAGGTCCCCTGAGGTACAAAGTTATTTTCTTAAAACTAAACACTATAGTTACATAACCACTTATCGCAAAATACCTGCTTGTCATTAACTGCACAATTAGAAAAGTCTCAGGTATTTTATACATTTTTTAAATGTCCATCCTTTGTGACCCTGTCTGTGAAATCCAGGCCCAAAGTCACATAATGTTATAAGATTATAAAAATAGTCATAGGCATAAAAAAGATGAAAATTGGTTATGGGTGCTTGTTGCTGTAAATTGGCCTATATGGTTTTAAGATAAGCACTAACTTTTTGAGCTATATTTTATATTATATTTTCACTTTAAATTATGTCATGTACAAAACAAAAATATTTTTTTTTAACAGACTGCGTCACAAATGTAAAAAAAATGCGTTTCAGTCTTTTACATAAATAATTTTTATGGAGAAAATTATTTTTTCTTTGGACAGAGGGTCCAAGGTTATTATACGTACGTATATTATTAAATATACTTGATGTAAAAAACTTGAAATCAAATAAAATATAAGATTAAATGCTTTTTGAGAAACTTAAACATATAAAAATAAGAAACGCTGCCTCAGCAATAAACGAAAACGTTTAAGTTGAGGCTAAAAATATTACCTCAAAATAAAAAAAAACTACAACTACAACATAAATTAAAATCAATTAAACTTTTTTAGCAATATTAAAAATAAACAATGACATAACATAAACAAAACTGCAAAAAAATAAACTAGCATGAAAACAAAAAATATAGCTATGATAAAAGCCAAAGTAAGAGTCATAAAAATGAAAACAAAACCATAATAACTCACACACACACCTTATACAGTGATGGCAGTTCATCATTTTTGGCGACCACTAGGCCACCATCTAATATGTTCCTAATGCCTTGGTCTGCCTGTTCTCCTTCAAAGAAAGCTGAACCACTAGCTGTCATTGTAAGATTTTTTACAGTAGGACTTCGCAACATCTCTCACACTACTGCAAATAAACTCGGAGTGTACAACATAAAAGAGTAAACATTTGAGCTTTGTTGAACAACAGCCTGCTAGTTAGAAACATGGTTTGCAACCTTGCTGTGTTTAATGCTATTTTCGTTACCCGCTACGAGTGCTGTGTTAGTAAAATTTGACTTTCTGTTCAATTTCTTCGACTGCTTTTGTGACTGTGGGGTGCGAGGCTGCGTAGCTCGAGAACAAAAGCCTCTTCTCGGTACAAGAAGCACTTTCTCCTTCTAAAAACAGTCGCTGAAAAGCCTCTGTTCCCGCGCTTCAATCTCCCGCCTTTAAAAGGATCGTATCAATAATTTGAACGCGGCTAATGGAATCGCTCCCTCCCGCATTCACATCAAAACGCGCCCAGGTGGAGCGGCTTAACCAGCGCTGATGTGAGAAAAGCGTTTCTAGACTTTCATAACACAATCTGCATAATTTGCTCAACTCGGCAGATCTCTTTAATATTGATGCGGTTGTTATTTTGTGAGAAATGTCGAATTTCTATATGCGTAAAGAGAGCAGGAGGAACTCTATAAAAAATGGGAAGTTTTGTCAGTGTCTGTGGAGTTTTAGAGAAAATCGTGGTACAATTGGAACAGAAGTGTGTCCAAGTAAGACCTCCTTGACCAGTCCTGACACCAGTGCTCGAATTGAAGGGGGGCCCCGGGATCCCCCATAAGGCATTAGGGACCCCCATAAAGCATTAGGGACTCCCATAAGAAGTAAAAAACAGACTGTGGGGGGTCCCTCAGATATATGTATTTGAGTAAAAATTATGATAAATGTGATTAAATTCATGCAATGGATATGTTATATTTTGTGAGTTAATTATTTACAATAATTTATGTTAAGTTTGTTTATGGGCTGGTTGTCATGTCTCTTTCAATTTGAAACGCCCCGCCCCACATCTTAATACCGCTAAGCGCAGGACAGTGAAATAAGCCTGTTCTTTTCTGTAAGCCTGCTTTTAATAAATAGAATATAGTTATGCATATCGTTATCAAATATATTGTGTATTTTGTATAAATTGTATATTGCGAAACTAACCCCCACCAAAAAAAATTCTTATGAGGGGGACCCCCATAAGACTTGGTTCAATTCGAGCACTGCCTGAAACAACATTCCTGTCCTAACCCACACCTTATCTATAACTCAAACAATAACCATAACGTAACCTTCAGAGGAAGTGTATATTTTCCAAACAGTTTTGACATTTTTCCTACTATGGGAGTCAATGGTGTAGAACCGTTTGTTACAAGCATTCTTCCAAATATCTTTCTCTGTGTTTATCAAAACAAAGAAATGTATACAGATTTTGTAAATGATGACAGAATGATGACAGTTTATTTTGGGCAAGATAAATCTTTACAGCAATAACATTTTCCTCTGGGAACGCCTTGAATGCAAAAACTAAAGATTTATCCTACTAATCTAAAAAAATGTGCCACAAAATTTCAAGGACGCATGTGAAAAACCCCTTAAACTACAATAACCTTGGTGCGCATACTTCTGTTTAGTTTTGGCCTTAACCGTTTTAAAGCCTTTTTAAGGTCACAGAAGGAGTATTTAACACTCTGAACAGGCGTCCCACTCTCACCTCAGTTTGTTCTTCATCTCGATTAACTCCTCCCCTGTCATCAGCGCTCTAATTATGACAACCAGGTGCAAACAGCATGTAATTCTGTTTGTCAATCCCTCTTGCGCTTTTCCCATTTTAATCACACAAGCCGTAAAGTGGAGGCCTGTGGCAAACGCAGGTGGGGAGAACATGATATTTGTGAGCTATAAAGAACCGCAGATGCACATGTACCAATGCCCTTTTCCCCGTTGGGCCTCGTGTCCCCTGAATAATTTGTCTCCGTGACGACCGTCAGAAGCCACACAGCAGTACCGCGGCCCAGTCTTTGATCTCCTTGTCTGGAGAAATCCACGGAGACGCACACATGACTTTCAGCACGCCGGCTCGAGCGTGTTTTTGGGCCGGGCTCAGGGTGGGAGGAAGGATCGAGTGGCCTCTTTTCCCCCGCAGCCTCTGGTGTGAAACAAACACATTAATAAATCAACACGCTTCAAAGAGGCCACTGATGAACTTCAAATCATACGTTTGGCACATTTAATAATCTGTACACGAGTACTCTGTCTGTTTTCCCTTTCATTCAATTTTCACCTCAACTACTTTTTTTAATACGTTTTCGTTTAGATAGTAACAATATAAATAAAAAATAAATTTTATACGATAACAAGTTTGATGTTGAGTTCTTTAAAAGAAAACTTATATACTTGCTGTATAAGAACTACCAACCTAGTATTTTAGAATTTAGTTATTTCGTTATGAAGATGAAGGTTAGGATACCGGTTTCACATAGTTATATAGCTCGCCATGAGCGTATATTAGAATTTTGTGTTGTATGCCTGTAGCATTTTATTGAACGTTTGGACCTGGAAACATTATATGACCATCCATATGTGGTGGTGTGTGATGCCAGGCTTAACAAGAAGGTACCACTCGTGCATTGGGTGTTTCTCAAACAAAAAACAAAGACTTGCATTGGAGAAACAACAATTGATTTGTGTACTTCTTTTAAATTACTACAGACTTTATAATATGCCGTATACTTAAAGTATATTAGAAGTATTATACACTTTAATTTCATTTTATTAAGGAATTAAAACAGGCCAGACTATTCACATTAGAAGAGTAAATGAATGTATCTGTGTTTTTATCGCTCAGAGGATGAGAAGAGAAACAGGACACAAAAAGCATACTAATAAAGGTGTCAATTTAATCACGATCAATACTAATTTGCATTCACCATGATTCTTCAATCGACACACTCTAATTCAGAAACGCAAGACCCAAAATGCTCGCCCATACTCAATCTGTCTTCTAAAGGGGGAGCCTCAATTCCAATTGTCTTCTTACAAGTCTGTTGCAGGACAAATAGGTAGTAGACTTACTCGATTTATGAGACACAAGATTTAATGTCATTATTAATTCATGCATTTTCAGATTATTTTCAGCCAATCAAATCCCCTCCCTATGATGACACAAAGTCCTGCACACATGAAATGCTGCCACAGTAAGTTTCTCATTATGAGATTCATAAACCTTTGCCCAGGGAAGATGACACTGGTCTCACCAAGAGGTACATCGGAGCCAAATGCCTATTTGGAGCAGTGAAGGTATTCTGTATTGTTCTATTGTTGGCTTTAATTGGCTCTGTGCTCCCATGGCTGGTAGGTGTTTTACTGCTCGCTTTCAGGAGCTCCATTCTCCACGCGAGAGAGACACCCACACTGCCGGTAATGGAGGAGTAACAAGCCCCGTTCCCATCTGAAGAAAATGTTCCTGTGTCTAAACCCTGGAGAGAAGAGGCACAGACAACAAGCTTTTGTAGCAGGATCACGCTGATGTGGTTTTTTTGTCTCCTCATTTGAACACTTTTTGTGTGGAACTTCCTAAAGACGCCTGCAATTTACCTGGAACAGTTTGTTATAAATAGATCGCAGCTTTCCTTCCAATTTACACATTTGCTTGACTGTTTATTTTTAATTCACACTCACAGCCAGAAGCCTATTAAAAGTGAACTTACATTTTTTCACTTTACGTTTTTTTAAAGGTCCAATAAATGCAATATGAAATACATTACTATGTCTTCAGAGATGTATAAAGATCTTACATAACGAAGCGTTATGTTTTCATCAGAGCCATTGATAGAGAGAGATCTGCCAACGGATGTCCAAAACGCTGGAGCGTCACTTGATTCATGAAGACTTCGGATAGTTCCTGGATGTTATGTTTTCTCTATAAATGCTTTATTTCTGTCATTTTTTTATTCATTAAATGGCTTTCGTCTTAAACGGGTAGGAAGTTTACCTCAGTTGGTCTGTTTAGTTGCAGCTCCATGCGTTACTAGTAACTTCCGGGAACTATTGAAACTGTGAAAAAACTGTCCATTTGAGTCAACGTAGAAGACGGGACTCTCTCTATCAATGGCTCTTGTTTTCATTACCTTAGAATGAGCTATTTCTATCTACATACACCGCGGGTCCCCTTACATGGAATTCACCATTTTGTTTCTACAGTAGCCCTAAACGGACAAACTACTCTACACTGGACCTTTAAATGACCAAATCATGTTTTACACATTTATTAGGTTTTAAAATATGTTTGTATTTGTATTTCTTGCTCAATAGCGGTCTGTTCTTCCAATGGAGCTTCACACACAGGAACACAAGACAAAATTTTTATGATGTTTATTGTTCTGTTTTGTAATTTTGCAGCTCACCTCAATTTACCTCAGAAGAAATAGTCAAATGTTTCTTCATCTGTCCCTTTAACATGAAGAATCTCTGGTTTCCAACAGAAGCAGATAAACTAATCGAATCAAAGTTGTTTGCACCGCAAGCCAACAGGCTGTCAGTCACACCTGTGAATAATGGATATTGTATTTAAGGTTGAATTTCAAACCGTCGATGAGAGGAACTGCAGGAGAGGGATGAAGGGACTGCTGAAGAACAGAAAGCGCCACGAGGCTTTCAAATGCTGTTTTCTTTCACCCGTCTGAGAGCCGCGAGACTTCGTATATATCTGAAAGAGAGGGATAGGGTTTTATTCTTCCTATCGACTCGGCCCGGTCCCCGCAGTCTTTCTCTGTCTTTAATTATTAATTTCATGGAATTTGTTATTGTATTCATTCAGAGGTTTCAAGCTTCTCTTCAGCTCCATGGAAATTGAATCTCTTCTCGGCTGGAGCTGAGGCAGCTGCTTTAGATCCTAATGGATTGAGTGAGTATTGAATACTTCAGTGCCTCCTCGGGGTAGGCGCGGCTTAGTGTAGGAATTAGCTGAGCGACTTGAAAGCTGAGAGGAGCTCCGAGTCGGAATTGAAGAGCCGCTCCGTCTCTGCCACCCTTCGGAAAGGCTCAGATGATGGAGAGACAGACGGCGGGCCTATTCTGTGACACTGGAAAACGCTACATAATGGCCAGCTGTCACTCAGTTAGAGATTTAAAGACCAAGTGTGTCATTTCTGTGCCGCTATAGCGTCATCAAATGAAACTGCGTAAATGGTGATCGGTTTTGAAAAAGGTGTCCCGAACACTCCATATATATGTTGGTGGACAGCAAACTTTGTTTGTTCTAGATATTTCCAGTTACATCATTTTTAAAACATGATTAGATTCTACAAAGTGCAGGGTCCTGGTTTGTTTGTGCAAAATGCAAAGCGGAAACCCCTTTAACAGCGGTAATGCACAGCCTCTAGTGGCTCATTGATTTTGGGAAACAGTGGCAGCAGCAATATGATAAAATACACCAATGTTCAATAAAAACATTTACTATTGACTGGGGTGTCATGTGCCTATTATTTCTGAGGGGCATTAGTGGCAGTATTCCATTTGGCGCCCTAGGCGTGAAAAAACACATGACTGCAAAGTCTAAAGCAGTTCCAAAAACTTCTAAGAACTGACAAGCCCGGAATGACCACCAGGGTGAGCAAAACATTGTTTCCAATAGCCAAAAAATGATTGGGGGGAAGATTCACATTACAAAATGTAAATTCCTCTTTAATTGAACAATCACTTGCACAGCTAGATCAAAATAGCTCTGCCTTTTTAATATGAGGCCCCAAGTGATTATTTTGTGCAAACACATCCATCTCACACAAATAAAGTATGAAGCAACAATCACTTTATATTTAAAGCTGACAGTCGAATAAGTATATACTACATAGTAAATATTTGTATTTATTAGCTATTGCTGTTAAAATGTGATATTTAATTAACATAAGGTGGTGAGGTGCCTACACTATAAAGGTGTACATGCTAGGAGTTTGGGAACCACAGCATTTATGAGCTTTGCAGGCCCACCTTAAAACACACCTTACTAAACATTTTAAAGAATTATTTTTAATGTCACAGGACCTGTAAAAAGAGCAAAACCATTTTTAGACATGATTTGCTCGTTTTATAGACCACTTCGCAAGATGCAAACACTTGCCCAGAAGAACTTTCGGTTTCCGTTTTTATTTATTTAATTATCTTTAACACACAAATAAATCTTAAAGTTATTCATTTTACATTTTTAATTGGTTGTAAATATTCAGTGCTTTGTATTTTGTTCAAACGTTTGTGTACTGAACCAGGAAGTTCTTCTGGACCAGCGTACAATGTGGTCGATATCATATTTGTGCTTAAATGACTACAATCAAATTATCAAAGATTCGACCATTTAACACGGCATCTGCTGTAATGTTTAAAGGTCTAATACTAACAATTATTATTGACAATCAAAATAAACAACTGCAGGCTGGTCACGATGGTTGAGCATCTTGTCCATAACTATGAAATTCAATTGATGTGTGGTTACATGAGATATTGGTTTATCTGCAATTCTAGACTATTGAAGTCTCCAAATGATGTGCTTTGGGCCTTTTCCAGAGTGACTTCATAACTGTCGATTATAATTTGTTCTGCGCGCATATCTGCGAAGTCACAGCACGATTAGCAACGCTGCGGCCCGCTGGAGTTATCTCTGTGGATCACTTTAGACACTGACTCACTGTGCGTCATTCACAGTGGGAAGTTTTCTAATGAGAGCAGCGGAGCAGCCCGGGGATCAGCAAAAAGAGCAGATGCAAACCACAGAACCTGCCAAAACCGCCGTGGCAGGAGAAGCTTCGAAAAGTTAGAGCGAGAAAGGTGTAAGACTGAACAGATGGAGTTGTTTTTCGCTGTCTTGACAGTGAAGGTTACCAATTTTGGATTTTAAGTCACTAGTCAAGCTGAAATAGAAACTCAGCTGAAGCAGGCTGCATGTATTGTGTATAAAAAAAGGTTTCATTTAGGCTAATCTACAGTTGTTTAAATGCTTAAAGGACTAGTTCACCCAAAAAAATAAAAATGTATCTTCATTTACTCACCCTCAAGTTATTCCAAATGTCTATATACATTTATTTGTTCTGATGAACATAATATAAGATATTTTGAAGAATGCACTTAAGCTATTCTGGGGCACTTTTGACTACCATTGATTTCAATGGTGGCCGAGAACTGTTTGGTGACAAGCATTTTTCCAAATATCTTTTTCTTTGTTCATCAGAACAAATGCATATTTGAAACAACTTGAGGGTGAGTAAATGATAACAGAATTTTTGGGTAAACTGTCCATTTAAAGAAACAGAACTATGTTATTTGCAAACAAATAATGCATAATGCAAATATATGCTAACATTTTTTTAGGTGTCCTATTAGAGTAAACGCATGTAAATCTTATAATCTTATCAACTATTTTACTTGGTTTAACAATCAAAAAAATGTCGAAGGACTTTATTTTCAGAAAGGAAACTATAAGTTTATCGTTTAAAACCTAATTAAAAACTTGAAATCTTTCGCTTGTAGATCAATACAAATGTCACACGTGCCAAGTGTCCAAATCTATTTTGGGAGTGTGCGGATGCTTTAATTGAACAAATAATATCTGCTAAATTATAATCTACCGCTGCAAAAGACAAATTGCGTTCTACAACGTTCAAAGCACTTTACCTTGATCTTATTTTCAGATGCCAGCAGGAGGGTCGGGATGAAACGGAATATTAAGAGGCAGCCAGCAGATAAAACCGAAACCCTGATGGAACAAAAGATATGTGCAATTATAAGAAATGCCTTGAAAATAAAACAACCTTGAAAGTAAACACAGCAAATATTTGCAAAGGCCGCTCTGATAAACCTGAGCCCAGTCACAACATGGTGAACCGTTCAGCATCAGATTTACCATTACGAGTCGATGCAAGGCAAGGCACAGAACAAAGCAGCAGACAGAGGGAAGTAAATTGAGTCTTTAAAGCAACAGCATGGATGCTCAACTGCATCGTGTTGGGGGATAACTAAGACTCTGGCCAGATGAGAGACCCCCACTGATATCCCACTAATGGTATGTGGCCTATTCATTAGGCTCATTAAAAAATGAGTTCAGGCCCTTTGATTTTCATCCACTCTGTCCATTAATTTCAAAACTGTTGTTCTCTCTCTCTCTCTCTCTCGGTCTAACAAGCAAACAAATCGTACAAGAATTACTTCCAGCATGGCCAGTGAAACCTTTCAGGGCCGAAATCAATCATTATGTTTACTGAAACATGCAGGGCACATGACTCAGACTACAGGTGAGATGTCTTGGGTTTTAACCGAAATACATTTTAATTTCATTTTATTTATTTTCGTCGTGTTCATAGCAAATTGTGAAATGCAAAATCTGAAAAATACATAAAAGCCACATACTGTATGATCAGACGAATAAAGACACGAGTTGTTTCTAAACAGTTCACCAGCTGACAAGCGAACCGGCTTCCATCTCTTGACGTTCTTGATCTCAGGCTGTCTCTTTAATACAATCATTTCACAGATGCTGAAAAAATCCATATCCCTTCTCATACGTGTGTGTGCGCGCGCGTGTGTAATGACGGTGGCGGCGTGCTGATGTTCTCTTTGTGCAGGAGAGTATTAGAGAGCTTAATGAGGTAAAACCACAGCTCTTTTTTATACCCCGACTATTATTCAAACACAGCCTATTAACTTGATGAATTGCGATAATTAATGGATATTTCTCTATGTGGCTTTTGTGCTGTCAGGTGTGTGGTGGATATTTAACTGTTTATTTCTCAGGTTTTGCCGAGCGGGCTCCTGGAAGACCCGGCGAGGGCGCAATTTACAGCTGTTTATTTCCATTCTCATAAGCAGCGCTATGAATCCATACTCTGCCTCATGATTTAATTATGAATCACACATTTGAATGAATAAAGTTTGGTATTAGCCAGCTGGCAGCGGACCAGCAGGGTTCAGCCGGTGATAAGTTGTGTGGTTTTCTGAGAGCGAGAGGTCCTGCTGGAAGCCCGGGCGACTTAGAACTACAGAGACATTCGCCGGAGCCTTTTGTCTCTTCAGGCGTTGACCTCGGTGCCACTGCGAAAACAAAGAAGGCGCCTTTTAGCGGTGCCACTGGACGCTACGGGGTCGTTCCGCTTATGTTTCTATGCGCATTTCTATCTTACGATTGGTATTTTTACCCATGGTGCTTTGTTGAGCTAAATGTAAATATTTTAATTTATGCTTTTTAAAAAGTAACAGGAATCTCGGGTTATTTGGATTGCGCTCGAGGTCACAGAAAGCACAAGGGACTCAGTAAAGAGAAACTTTTGGATTAAAGTTATGGGTTGACAATATAAGACTACCCCCTCCGACAAACCCAACACAATCTCATTGTAATTTCAGGAGGTGGCTAATTTGTATGATTTCGTTCAATCTAATTTGTATGTTTTAGTACAGTCTGCTCTCAGGCCAGCGATGGTTAGGTTTGGGGACGCTGTGGATTCATTATTGTATTTTTCTAATAATCTACATTTTGTATAAATTACAGAATTCATACAAATGAGCCACCTCATAAAACAGCCACAAACTCCCATGAGCTTTGGCCAATTATAACCAAACATTATACAATATTATGTACTCAAAATACTTTCAGAGAGAGAGAAAGTGAAGTCTGTCTGTCTGCGTCTCTATCTATCTGTGTGTCTATGTCTGTCTATTTATGCATCTGTTTATCTGAAGTCTATCTATATGTCTGGCTTTCTTTGTGTCTGTCTGTGTATCTGTGTGTATGTCTGTTTGTATGTATCTGTCTATCTTTCTATGTACCTTCTATCTATGTATCTGTCTTTCTATGTGTCTATCTGTCTATGTTTCCGTCCATATGTCTGTCTATCTGTCTTTCCATCTGTCTGTCTATTTATGTATGTATCTGTCTGTCTGTCTGTCTGTCTATTTATGTATGTATCTGTCTGTCTGTCTGTCTGTCTGTCTATTTATGTTTGTATCTGTCAGTCTGTCTATTTATGTATGCACCGTCTATCTATGTATCTGTCTTTCTATGTGTGTGTCTGTCTATCTATCTTTCCATCTGTCTGTCTGTCTATTTATGTAAGTACCGTCTATCTATGTATCTGGCTTTCTATGTGTCTATCTGTCTATGTATCCGTCCATCTGTCTGTCTATTTATGTATGTATCTGTCTGTCTGTCTGTCTATTTATGTTTGCACCGTCTATCTATGTATCTGTCTTCTATGTGTGTGTCTGTCTATCTATCTTTCCATCTGTCTGTCTGTCTATTTATGTATGTACCGTCTATTTATGTATCTGGCTTTCTATGTGTGTAACTGTCTATGTATCCATCCGTATGTCTGTCTATCTGTCTTTCCATCTGTCTGTCTATTTATATATCTGTCTGTCTGTCTGTTTACAGTATCTGTCAAAGTAACATTTATCTGGCTTTGTGAATCTGTCTTTCCATCTGTATCCATCCATCTATTTATCTAGTTCAACAAGAAATTGCAAACACAATCAGATACGCCAGAAAATCGATGTCCCCTATAATATCAAAAGTTGGTTGGAGCTGCAAAGTGTTGAAGTCTTCATTTAAGCACATACTAATTTGTTTTGTGAGATGACCCTACAGCAGGGAGCATATTTCTTCTATTTATTTTATGCCTGAGTCAGCCTGACAATAACTAGATGTAATGGTAATTTCCAGCTCTGCGTGCTCTCCTCTCCATTCGGGGACTGTTCTCGGAGCGCGTCTTGGATGCGAGCAGTGTGACACACGCATTAGTTCAGAATGAAACAACTAGATCATGTCAGTGCTGCGACTTCAAGCTGTTCGCCAGCGAGTCTTTATCTGCTAGTGCTGCAGAGCAAATGCTGATCTGAGGACGATAAGTAGGCTACGGAAGAGCTATAAACTCTACCCATTAAAGAATTCGAGTGCACTAGGCCACTTGGTTTATTGTTCGAAATGACCAAGTATTCAGAGTGGTGTTCATCGTGTTTCTTGCAGGCCTTTCTTGCGTCCACTGGATGAGGAATCGCAGCATTAGGATGCGAACATTATCCTCTCGAATCGTTCGGATGCAATCCAACATCGTTATCCGTCGTCTTACAGATTCACCTGGAATTATCTCGAAAGAGGGAAAGATTACTCCACTTCACGTTTGAAAACATCGGAATGATGCATCGGCCTTATGAATGCATCACTGATGTAAAGTACAGAAACTCTGTGCTAATGCACGACCCCGATGCCCACAACCAATCAAAAAAACAGAGGCTTCATGGTCTCACACAAACCACAAATGAGTCTGATTTGATTTGGCAAACAAATGAGCTTCCATCAATAGCGTGCGTGTGTTTGTGAGATGTGCTGAAAATAATGAATTTGTAAAGCTCATTCCTGCGCCTCAATTAAAAGAGAGCAAGCGCAGACGATAGTACAACAGGTAATCACACATTTCCATTTGCACTTTCATTTTCCCCAGTTTCATTCTTCATTAAACTGCAGTTGATTTGTTTTCCTTCTTTCCACGTCTGATTGATAGAGTGTATCATTTCACAATCTGTCTTTGTTATCGTGACATCTCTCCTCTGCGCAAATGATCCGGGCCCCTGTGCGCAGGAGCCGATGAATATGAGCCCATCTGTCACGGCCTGCCAGACCTTTACTGACACCTAGTGGATGACAACCGAGACAGGTTACGTTCCTAACTACAGAAGGGTGTACATGTTTTCCATTTTTACCGAGAGGAGGTCAAACTGGAGTAAAACTCGTGTTTTGTATTTCCAAGCAATCACACATTATCTCATTTTTTTTTTACATTTTAATAAGGTTTGAAATTTTATTGTAAATGCCAATTGTAATGAATTACGTCCTAAAAAGCATGAACAACGCACTCAATAACAGAGTCCACAATCCCAAAAAAGTTCAGGTTGGCAGGCAACTAGCTGCTACATAGTTTCAGATTAGTTCATAACTATTGATACAAACTATGAGAAAAAACTCAAAGCTTATTTGAAGACGTGCGCAACTTCAATAAAAGATCCAGAAGTGTGATTCGGCTTCTCTATCGAGTCGGTTTTCATCATTTATGATAACGCGCTTGCCTTTGAAATTCCGTCAAGGTGTCCTCAAAGATATAAAGAAAACAGTCGAGAATTCAAGTGTAAACGTGTCTAGAGGAATTAAATGTTATTTATGTTTATGCGTTATGGCTGTTTGTGTTTTGCGCTAATTAAACTTCTCACTCTTCCTCTGGTCTGTTATAACAAACACTGATCTGAACATCTGAATATCACAGATGTCTGTTCTCCAGCCTGAAGGTTCATCTCGTCTCGATTCGCATCTCTCGTTCTAGCATCACCGGCGTGCCCTTGAGCTTTGGACCTGTCTGTGCCATTACGATTCGTCTCCTGAGGGTTGATTTGTGTTAAACGCATTTGCAATATAGAAAGCAATTAGCGATTAACACAGACCTCTTGTTACAACATCAACCTCTACAAACTCAGATTGCGAGATGATGTTCTTGAGGGTTCAAGCCTAAAAGAAAAACCAGCACTGTGTGTGAAATGGCAAACTTCAGACAACTACCAGTGTAGATCATTTCGCAAGATGCACACACCGGTCCATTTTTTATAAATAAGAAAAAATATCTTACGTATATAATTAAATCTTAAAAGTACTTGCTTAACATTTTGATAAGGTTATAAATGTTCTGTTCAAAAGTAAAACGGAACTGAAACAGGAAGGTCTACTGGACCAGCTTTGGACCAACGTTGTTTACAATTTCTGAAGTGGTCTATGTTTCATACATGCTGCTCTTCGTCCACTATATAGTATGGAAGTAGGCGATTCTAGACACGAGGCGAGATTTTTTAGCTGGACAATTTCATCAATGTGTACTGTACAAAAACATGACTGCATATTTTGTTAATATCCCTCTTAAAGTTTGAACAGCTCTGACTGAATACTGTTTTTCCATATATGAAGGTAAGTCCTTCCAGCTTTGCAGACAAAAGTTATATCTCTGTTCATTAATATATGATTACACTGAAAATAGATGTTTGTATGCATGCATTATACATTTCTTTATAAAAATAAAATATTACATTTTAACAATGTGATTTTGAAGGACCAAGCAGTGCCTAGACTGAAACTTTTTTAACAAATGCATCCGCTCTCTACATAATTTCCAGTTATATTAACAAAATATTGAAATATTTACACTTACAGTTTGTTATTTCATAGTATACTGTTGACTTGAAAACTAATAATTACAAATAAAAGAATGTCTGAATGTGATACCAACTGAGCAAAATGTTGTTTCGTTTAGTCCATTTTGTTATGAACATCATCAGAAAGGGTTCATCTTTACCTACGTCACAATGTAAAGGTGACCCCTTGTCTCTGACATGAACAACGTCAGAAGACGGACACTTGATCCCTGGTTATCCCTCAAGACATCTTGTGGACACACTTACTGCAAAAGAAAAGCTATGAATAAAATAATGAGGGGTCAGAGCCACCCTAGACATCCACACGTGACTATATGCTGCTTATTTAAAACACATGAACATAATTATCGCTGCAAGACTTCTGTTACAATCTATTAAAATAAATGTATATTAAACATTTTTTCACAAAACTTACGAGCATCAACAAAATGCCTTTTGTTGACCACATGATAGATCTTGACATGAATTTGTAATTTTTTACTGTAATATATGACATGTCCTTTGCTGAGGTTTTTCCAAATCGTACAATCCCAAAGTTCAATAATGTCTCATACGATTAGAATTCCTTAAATGAAAAAGTTAAGTGAATTCATGTAAATTGGAACAATTGAAAGGCGTGTTAACGTCAAAAAGCGTTTCAATTGACCTCACTGTATATTGAAGCCGCTGTAACCATTCACCAGTCACCATTTCTAATTATATTTAATACAACATAATAGCCTTAACTATTGAAATTAACTGAAATAGTCCCACTGTGTGATAAATACTACTGACGCATAAAATATAATGATGCATAAAATCGATGTGGAGACATGTGGCCACAAATATCAACTTACCATCACTTGCGTTCAAGTTGTTTTCATGTTTGATTAATTCATAAAGGCTTTGCAGTATTTAAGGTTGAGGTTATTGTGACCAGAACCACAGCCAGACCTCAGACAGACTTTTCTTTTGTTCGGCAAAAATGAACCACACCACAGGTAAGAAGGTCTTCATATCTGCCTGAACATAGAATTTTCATTATTAGCAATAAATAATGTAACTTAAAACAATTAGTATGTTCGGTAATTAGTCATTTTGCTCTGAATTATTTATGGTTGACTTGTAAAAAGGTGATAGAAAAGGTTGGCTATATTTATTTTCTGTAGCAATATAGAAAAGTACAATGATTTTAATGATCTTTTTCTCTTTGTCTCTTATCTGTTGTGAAGTTCGTCAGGTTTGTGTGGGGATTTTGCTCTGCTCCCTGCAGGCCACGATCGTACCGGCTCTGGACTGCTCAGGCCAGGGTCTTGAAGGAGCTTCATGTACCATCTCAGTGGAGAAGCTTCTGGACCGAGCCGTTCAACACGCCGTGCTCATCTACCGCATCTCAGAGGAGTCCAAGATGATGTTTGTGAGCGACACACGCTGATATCAAACCGCATTATGTGCTCATCTTAAATGTTAAAAAGATCAACGCGTGTTTGAAGTCGCAGTTTCAAATAATAATAGTCGTGCTTTTGTTCCTGAATGTTTCAGGAGGAGATGTTCATTCCTTTATCAGTTATGAACCCACATGTTTACGGAGGGACCTTGTGTGCACCCAGAACCGTTGCATTTCCAGCAACCAAAAGTGAAATCCAGCAGATCTCTGTGAGTTCATGGGAACTCGATTGCATTGAGAAGAAAATACCATAATGTTGTTGAACGGTTCAGCCAAGGGGGGAGATTCTTTTATCATTTACTCACCCTCATGTCTTTTAAACCTGTATGACTTCTTTTCCTCTCTGGGACAATCATTATTTTTATAGGAGAATGTTTTATGCATTTCAAGTGAATGTTTACCACAGTTTAAAATCCAATCCCAAACTAAGTTAGGGTGTGTGTTAGTTTTCAAGACTTGGACGAAAGTGCAAAAGTCACAGGGACTATTAAATCTTTATAGTTCTAGTTCTCATTTACATTATATGTGGAAGACGGCAAAGTAAACGCTCATTAAAAATGATTCTGGTTTGACATGAGGGTAGGTCATGACCAAATTTCCAAAGCTCGGTGAACGATCAGAGTACTGCAAAAATACAAATCTGATTTTTTTCCCTCCAGGACAAATGGCTTCTACACTCTGTATTGATTCTGATTCAGTCTTGGATCGACCCACTGGCGGATCTACAGGTGTCTATGGAAAGCTACGACAATGCCCCAAGTGTTCTGCTCAACAGGACCAAATGGCTGTACACCAAACTCATGAGTCTAGAGCAGGGTGTACTAATTCTTATTAAGCAGGTGAGATTGAATGTTTGGACAGCATCAGCATTCACGAAGCTGATCATAATTTAAAACACTTGAGTAGAACTGTACTTACTTCACTATTTAAGTAATTCTCTCTCTCTCTCTGTCAGATACTGGGTGAAGGTGGTTTGCTGTTGGATATCCCCGAAAAAACGTCTGATCTCTTGGACTCTCCTGACATCTTTGAGTCCGTGAGGAGAGACTACAGTGTGCTCTACTGCTTCAGGAAAGACGCTCACAAGATGGAAACGTTCCTCAAACTGCTGAAATGTCGACAGACAGACAAGCAGAACTGCTCCGTTTTCTAGAACGAAATCTCGACGCCAAACTGCTCTTGCCAAATTATTTTAACCGATTCTATGCCGCAGCTATTTCTGTTATCTGTTTGCATTAGCACGCTTGGTTATTTATGAATTAAAACCCTTCACTTTGAATTGAGTGGGGTTTTCTTTTATGCATCAGCAAAAACTTTGTGCAACTGTGTGCAAAATGTGATTTTTCTAAATAAAATGCATATTTAGAAGAAGGTAACACAAAGAAATACTTACAAATATGTTACCAAAAGGCATCCTGAAGTCTAAGACTTTGTTAATTTAGATGAATATATGAAAGCATTTTCTAGAGGTCTTGGAATCAACAAGCAGGTGGAATAACAATTATAAAGATTTCAAACACACAAAATCTTTCAGCTTTGTACTCGAGTTACACCCCCATGATGTACATGAATCCAGGCTGAGAGCGATTTTGCTTTATAACATGTGTCTATTTTTTATGAGTTTGATCTAAAGTGTTAATGAAAATTATTTAAATGTGATGCATATTAATTAAATTGGGTTTAATACGTATGAATATGTGAACATGTTTCTCATCCATTTAAAACACGTTTAATTTATTCATATTATTACATAAAAGGTATTCTTACTCTTTTCATTTTCATATGTATGGCAAATTTGAATCACATTAAGTTTATTACTTTGTTTAAGTAAAAAATTTGTAATCCAAATGGATGGACATTCTATATGCAATCAAAATACATAAATGTTATATATTAGGCCCAAATATGTTTTTGAGTGCGGCCTGTTCTGAAAGAGAGCTGTTGAAATGTGTTTTTACAACATCTGAAATGCATCAACAAAGCAGTGATTCATCTTGGACCGATCATGGGAAATGACACCGCACGACTTCATTAACACTATCCTACAGCGAAGTCTTCTAAAAAGAGAAGTTTTGAGCTTAGATCCTGCGTCCGGTCTCGCGTGCGCTTTCAGAGAGACAGTTAATTTGTAAAAAGCAGGCAAATGCACCAAAAAAACATGGTTACTACACTTGTACCACAAAAAAACATGGTTAATTTTAGTAAAGGCAGGACATAGCTATGATAAAACACAAGAGGACTTTGTCTTTACCAAAATCTTGGTCATTAGGTAGGAGGAGAGATTTTGTTAATGCCAGAGCATTTGCTCTCTGGAAAGCCGGTCCACCGGCTTTTTGCTCATCGTTTTTCCAGCGGTCCACCAGCAGCAGACGGCAAATTTCTGCTGGTGTTCCTCTGCTGAGCCGCTGGTTTATCAATAATGTTTGCCGGCACTCCACGGTCGTCTCTCCGTTCATAATTGTTAAATCATCCTAACCAAAATGTCCTTAAACACAATAATGGATCAAACATGTTCAATAGCAACAGCAAATTTATTATTTGAACAGATCAAATACACAAATGCACTACATTTATCAAATGCTTTTAACCAACGTTACACAAATAGAAGCATTCAGTTAACATTTATTTGTATCCATACTAATATAGTTATCCATGTTTCCTAAAATAACCGAATTAATGTTTTTTTAGGTTTACATTTTCATTTTATATTGCTAATTGTGGGTTTGTGATGTCAAAGGCTTAAAATAATTATAAAAAATTCTAAGGAAAATAAAACATGTGGTAAATAGATGGTGATATGTTGTAAAAAAGTACATGAGGTGATTTAATGATTTTAGCTTTCTCAGCTCACGTAAATTTTACCTTTCTGTAATGTTAACTCCCTTCAGAAATGTTGAAATCTCAACATTCTCCACTTTATGTGTTATTTTGTCATGAGTGAAAATCAACATGAAATCAACAACTTCTTGACCATATCTGTTTACGATAAAAAATTAAAACACTCCTTACATTTACACATTTGGTAGACGCTTTTATCCAAAGCGATTTACATTGCATTACATTTATACTTAGGTATGTGCTTTAATTAGCTGCAGCACATTCCTTTTCTCCATGTAAGTTACAGAACGTTACATCGCACATAAATACATCCAAAAATCCCTTGACAACATTTACAAAGCTATCAAAATATCTCTTCTACAAAATAAAGACGTTATTAGAAGCCCAAACTTTGATAAACAAGCGCTAGAGCTATAGAGTTAACATTAGCCTCTTCTGAAAACGGTTGAGATGCTAACAAACTTCTTTCTTGAAGATATAAACCCTTTCTAAGGAAATAAATAAGTACATGTTCAAAAGATACGTGTCAATTACTAATAAGAAAAGTTTCAGCAACAGTTGTGTGTATTATTTGTGTGATTTGAGTGACTAAACTTACCTGAAAACACTGAAGAAAAGCGTCAGAAAGAAAGCTTGCTGCTTGTCAGTTCCTGGTGCCGCCACGTTTCCATGGTAACTTCCTCCGGTACAGTGTTTGAATGCCACAGGAATGATCAGCTCGCAACGCACACCCATTAATAACGCAGCATTATTGATAAATATACTATATCAACTATTTAATGTCATTAAATTATCCTTAAATTGCAAATTAATAGCCTTTTTATTTAACTGAAAAAAAGTTTTTTATATTAAAGTTTGCTTTTATTAGATAACTATTTGTCATGATTCCGCCTCACCATGTCAGGTATTTTTTGGTCTTGAGGCGGAATCAAATAGGATCGCTTGCTTTATGTTCGAGAGAGACTATTTTGGCACCTATTGGTTGCCATACTCTCTCTCCGGTCTTGTCATTGTTCCTGCCCTCCTGTTTCCTAGTTAGTGTTAATTCGTTTATCCCCTGCATCTGTCACCTCTTGATTTGGTTCCCTTTATATTGACCTCGTGTTTCTTGTCTTGGGCTGGTTCATTGTTTCTGTCAGTTGTGTCATTTGGATGTGTGTCCTGTTGTCTAGTCTAGTCTAGTCTAGTCTAGTCTAGTCTTATGTTTAACTTTTGTCTTGTTTAGGTGTTGTGAGCCCTTGTTCCTGTGTTTTTGGTTTTTGGTTTCTCTTGTTATTATTCATTATTAAAGTCTTGTTAACTACCCCCCTGTCTGCACTGTCTCTAACCTCACCCACCCTGAGAATCATGACAACTATTTCTCTACTATTATTGTAAATTAATCTATTTAGCCAGTATATTCCATCCTTAAGAATACTTACTGTAAAAATAAATAAATAAAACATGTGTTGTAAGTTCGCCACAGCTGTACCAACAGAGGCCCAGCGGCAGCAAGCCGCTGGTGGCGTGCCACCCCAAAAAAGTTGGCAGACCGACAGCATTTTTGCATCGATCGGCTTGTCGACAGTGTGCCGACGGTGGTAAGCCGCTGAATCTGTGCAGCCAAAAAACCGCCTGTGGACCTCCAGGTCATTGTTTGGTGGGTTGATATTGCCATGCAATATGAGGGCACTTTAGGGTGCGGTGCACAAACGAATGGGTCAACATGATATTTATGTGGTGGGATTCATTCCGTTGTGTTTTCTGTTGTATTATAATCACTGTTAATGTTTTCCAATGTAAATTTTTTTGTAAATGAAAAAAGAGGATAGAAGAAATCAAACGTTAGGCTGAATTGCAACTGTAATCTTATAATTATGAAAATAAATTATGCTCTCTGGCACAACTGGTTGAACTGTAACGGTTAGTAAAGCAGGGCTAGTGTATGAACAATGATTTACCTCAAAAAAATGTTTTCCATACGCAACATGTGCAATTAGTTATCGCTAAATTGATTGTATACGTCGCAGTATCGCGAGAGCGACTAGCAAAAAGTATTTTCAGAGTTGCTCTCGCGTAACTTTTATGATGCAGATCAGATTGCGCACGTCAAATGCGCAGATATCACATGGTACATTCCGTTTGCCATTTAAGTGGAAGCTTTTATTAAACTATAGATTATTTTTTTATTTATGATTTTTGTGAAAAATGTCATATTATATTTACACAAAAATTATATTTATGTTTGTTGAAAGCTGTTCCTGCTGGTTTGATTCAGTTTATTAAAGGTCCATTGTGTTACTTACCTGTGATACCAAGGTTAGGTAATCTAATAATCGCTGGTGTTAATTTTACAGAGCTGTAAAAATAAGGGTTTAAAATGAGTAAATAGGCCTACACAGGGGTTCCCTTTTAACTCATTCCCCACCAGCCTCTTCAAAAAAAATTGCCAGCCTATGCCAGCGTTTCTTAACATTGTCACCCAAATTGAATGGCTCACAGTTTATTTTCTGTAAAGAATATATGGACAAAAGAAACCGTATTCTTCTATATTCATTTGTTTGTTTTTTATCACTCCGTAGATGTGGGTAGGTTTCTTCAAAAATGCATCATTTTGATTAAACGGCTGAGATAATTAACGTTTTTTGTCAAAGATTCCGCCCAGATTACACTCAGAACAAACATTACAAACCGCTAAAATAAATAAGTTCTAGGTTCTGGGATTCTGTACTTTTTCCCAGTGGTGTGTAATAGCGCCACCTGCTGTACAACAGTAAAGTACAACACTGATTGCCGTAATAACTTGTCTTTGGCGGGGAAGCGTTTTTTTAAATGACGAGAAAACTCGTCAATGGCGGTGAAAGAGTTAAAGTAAATAAGAGATCTCTTGAGATAAAGTGGTTCGAATTAGAACAAGATTTCTCTCTTTTCAACTTCTACATAAAAGAAATTCTGTTAAAAATTATTAATGATATTTATCCCTGTAATGAGGTTCTTAGAGATCGATTCAATAAGGATTGTAATGAGTATGGCTGCACCTTTTGTGAAGCAGAAATTGTCATTGGAACATGTTATATTTATTTCTGAGCTTTCCTGTAGCTCAGTGGTTAGAGTATGGCGCTAACAACACCAAGGCCATGGGTTCAATCTCAGGGATTGCACATAGTTAGAGACAAATGTATATTATAATGCAATGTAAGTAGCTTTGGAAATGGAAATTTATGCAGATTCTCAAAACAAACTCTGGAATGACCTCTATGCTTGGTTAAGTGTGAAATATGTTATACCTGACTTTTAAAACTGTAAAATAAATGTCTTTTTGTGGGAATTGTGATGTCAAATGTTTGGTTAATAAAATAGTGATTTTGGCCAATTAGGGCCAATTTTAGTAGATTTAATGATCTTCTTCAAATCTTTAAAGCTCACGCATCATAAAAAAGCCCTTAAACTTTGTAATCTTTTGGAGATATTTAATGGTGATCAAGCACCCCTACTGTATTGTTTTTCTGTATTTTTTTTTTTGTTGATAATTTTTCACATTTATGTTTATTTTGTTTATTTTTTACTTTCTATTATTTAACTATTTGGAATTCTTGGAATGTTATTAAGATTGTTCTTGTTGTTTACTTGGTATTTTGTATCTTCTTTCCAAACGATAAAAAAGGTTATTCTTAGTATAAAACCTTTACTTATTTTGAAAAGTATGACCGCTTAATTAAAATGTATCGATACGTGTCATATCTTGATAGGCTCACGGGTAACAGAAAAAAAAACATGCCAAAAGCAAAACAAATAGTACACCAGACACCAACCGAAAACCATTTTTCAACGTTTCCTTCCTGTAATTTTGTGGTCATTGACACACATTTCTATCCTGCTAACCAAACAAGGTAGAACGTTGGGGTGAAACATATGACACAGATTACATTAGAAACAGACAAAATTAGGTAGTGTTTTGCCACCCTATCAACTAAAACCGATACTACATGTTTTAAAAAATATATATTCATGAAACCACATATTTGTAAAATCTGAGTATCTTCTAAAATGATTCACTGGTTAGTAAATAAAGATTTAAATAACTGACATGTAGACTCAAAGCTTTCTAGTTGGTGGCTTTCTGCCTCTATAAAATGTCACGGCCCACTAAAAGCCATTCGGTTCATAGTGTTTTTATAGGTCAATCCTTTTAATCGTCACAGTGAAATGTTTACGATGTAATTAGCAAAAAAGATCTCATGACATTTTTAGAAGTCCCTTAATACAAATTTTGTTATCAAATGCATAATGTAGTAAAACAATAGATAAGGGAGTCCACATGCTGTTATGCATTACTCTAATCTAATTTAGCTTCCATTTTAATCCTCCTATGTGCACTCAGCAGGCTGCAATCAAAGAACACTTAAAAAACTTATACTAATGACGTTTACAAAACTGTTCTCCAATGATTTAAGTGTTTTATGAAACAGAATAAAAAGATCGGTAGAACTTTTTAGAGGATCATATGACACGGCTAAAACGAATATTATAGTGTGTTTAAGATGTATTGAAATGTGTATACACGATTTAAGGTTAAAAACACTGGATTTTCCACACACTGTGCATCTTTGTATCTCCTCCTTCCCCCTCCTCTCTAAAGCGCGCAGATTTTATACGAAGCTCATCGCTCTCTAAAGCGAGGTGTGCTATGATTGGCCAGTTAACCAGAGCATAGAGATTGGTCGGTTACTGCAAGCGTGTGAAAGGAAATGTAATGCCATATGTGGAACATCAGGTTCCAAAGCAATTGTACTGACAGGTACGCACACCTTACTTGCGTATACATTTGGGCGGTCTAAGTCAAATCATACCACAAACTGACGTAGATTTGTGGGGGTGTGGTTATGGGAGGCATTTCTGGCAGGTCTGGGTGAACATTCGCTTTTAGATAGAATGCATCTTTTGTTCCAACACTATAATTTTTGCAATTTTACGTGTCTAATACATGCATGGCAACTTATAACACACTTAAGACACAGAAAAACAGTTATACGCGCCATATGACCCCTTTAAACAGACTAGGCAATATAAATGCATTGAGTCTCTGATATTACCAACCATTTCACATGAACAGGAAACATGAGGAAGTCACATTAGACTCAGTTTGGCGTTTTTAACAGCATTTTCTGCGATAGAAAGCCTTCCCTAACTTCAACCACAAGAAAGAAAAATTACAAATGAGAACTCTTTATTATCTCTTCTCAATTATTTATGAATGAGACATGAATGAGATCAAATGGAGAGTAATTGGAAATGTTTGCTTTTAAGTCACTTGCACTTAAAAATTTCTCCTGACAAAATTACCAAGAAATTTTAACAAATGTCTCCATTAGAGTTTCAAAAGACATCTCAACAATGTCACAAGCTGAGCTCAGATTTGCCAAATCAGCACCAAAGAGCCCATATTATTGAAGATCTCAAAATAAACTCAAACATTTCTCATCAAATTTAGCCAAATCCAGATTATTTGACGTATGAACACATTTGAGTGGAATATCAAGCTGTTGCCTTTTCTTCAAAATGTCTAACTTCCACAGAATGATTTGAAGTGACACGCTGCAGGGATGTTTAACCGACACAAGTCTTGCTCAGTCCCCTTTCTCACCACAATCTTGAAGGTCAATAACATCAAATCCCCTGTTATCGATGCCTTCATGTGTGTGCTGATGGAGGATGAGTTCCTTATTATGCTCATTTTGGAAACAAGAAGCGCAGTGTGGAGTATCCGCCGGCTCTGTTTTGGAGAAGTTGGACAGGTCGACGCGGTACTTTCCACCTTTGGTGCGAGAAATGACAGGCAGGAAGCGGTGACCCCACTGGATCTCCCGTGGAAGGTAGGAGGTCCTCACCTGACAGGACAAGCTGGTGGATTCGGCCGTACCCTCCAAGAAGACCACCAACTCGAAGTCCTGCTGTTGAAGAACATCTGCAGCCATTTCTGAAAACGGACTGGACTTGTCGATCACATGGTACAGCGTAAGAGGACAAACAAAGAAGACATTGTCCTTCCCAGCATTCACCAAAAACTCAACGTTCACCTGGTCTAATATGATGGTCTCGCCCTCTGGAGTGATGGTGGTCCGCAGGAGTTTCCCATAAATCTGGCTGCCAATAAGAAGGGTCTTTCTCAGGTTGGCCACTCTTATCTGGAGGCACAGATTTCCCTTCCACAGACTGATGACTGCTGTTTCACTGAAGGTCACTGTTTTCGCTCTTCTTTTTGGAAGAGAGATCTTTGCGAGAATGAGTCCACACATGAAGCAGTTTATTATGGCGCCCACGAGGGACTGGATGATTAACAGGGCGACTGTGCCCGGGCAGTGACCCGTGAGAGCACGACCTCCGTAACCAATGGTTGTCTGAGTCTCTATAGAGTACAGGAAGGCAGTAGTGAGACTGTTAATGTTCTCAATGCATTTCATCTTGTGAGGTTCTGATGATTTCTGGATTAAGTCTCCGTTACTTTTAGCAAGTGAATACCAGAGTAAACCGAAAATGAACCAGCTTCCGGTGAAGGCTGCTACAAAGAAAAATATCACAAAACACCAGCGGATTTCAACAAACGTGGTCCAGAAGTCCATGAGGAAAGCATAGTGGTTGGGATATTCAGGGCTGGCAAATTTAATGTTGCAATGGCCATCCTTTGTAACCAGACGGGATCTTTGAATTTTACGTTCCACCAGGTGATTGTGAATCCGTTTCTGTATGAACTGGAACATATTTCAGCTTGCAGAAGAAAAACAAAGTGTTGCACATTATATATTTTTTTATTGTTTCATTTTTATTATTTTCATACAAAAATATATTTTACAAAAATAGAAATAGGCTACTTTAAATTTGATTTATGAACTATACTTAAGCAAAGTTCAGGTATGTTTTTAAGTATGCTTTATGTAGTATGTAGTTATTATGTAAGTGCACTTTTAATGCTGTTTTGGAATAAATGTATCCACTTTTTAGTGTATAAAAGTGAACTTTAAAGTGTCATAATTGTAGACATATACTACACAAGGTTACTGCTAGATTGTTCAGAAAAATACAAGTGAATTTCTAAAAAGTACATAAAACACATTAACTTTATTTTTAGTTCAAATGAAGCATACCTATAGCACACTTGAACTTGAACATGAACTTATTTTTTGCTAAAGAATAAACTATTAAATAATTTATACTAAAACTTAAAAGTAAAACTTTAAATCATTTCAAATGAACTAGGATCGTTATTTCACATTTGACACAAATAATTTTAAACACTTTAATGTCTCTGTAAGAAATAATTTTCTAATGCTTGAGCACATTAAAATTCAATGCAGCTTAAAAATCTAAACCCCTGGAGGTAACTAATGATAAATACATTGAATTAACTGCTACATAAAAGCTTAATCCTCAAACAAAGTAAATCACACAAATAAACAAAGGGTTGCGTTCCTTGACTACAATTGTGAAAAAAGTTTTACTTTCCATACCTGCAAACTGCAAACCTCCAACAAACTTCAGCGCCGATAAAAGTTCAGGCCATGAAGTTTTCCTTCTAAACACGCAAGCATCAGGGCGCACCTAAAATCCTCAATGAAATGTTCTAATCCCAGGCGCATGCCAGAGTTTACAGTCTAAAAAGCAACAGACAGCTTAAATATATTTCCAAACTAATCAGATGTAGTTCTCACACACCGACATGCCAATGTAAACCACAAAGCAATAGCATTGAATGTTTTCTGTGCAATGAGAACTCATAAATCAACCGCACGTTTCCAAACATCTGCCATTTGGCCAAGAGAACCCCACATGAAAAGAGAAAAACTTCAGTCGAAGAGCACCTCGCTGGTTGTAACCATGGAAACGCAAAAGCTTTGCTGAGAAAAACATGGTTGAATTGCATCACCCTGGTCCCCCCAGCCCCCCGACACCCTACATCTTTGCATTTGCATGTCAATGAAACGATGTGAAAAGTGCACGCCTTCCTTATTTCCACCTCTTTTGTCTTAAAATCACATGATTTGATTGAATGTACATTCAAGAATGATGACATTATGTCAACACATATGAGATACAAGAGATACTGAAAATGTATAGACGGACGAATATCAAATGTTCCTACACCAACTTCCTCTGGAAACACATGCAATAAAACAAACCTCATATTAGAAAATGTAGTCAGACCACACGTCTACCTGCCCACATCACAGTGATAATTTTAGATATATGAACAGAAAACCCAAGCCCAGATCCCAATCTGTCATAGGTCACTTTATTAGGTCAGTGACTGATCATCAGCAGTGAAACTCACGTTGAGAAGATCATGGTCCACCTGAAGACTTTGTAAAACTTTGAAAGCAGCCTGGGATTGTAATGCGAACGAGACCTAATGCTTCATTGATTTAATATAGTGATTTCATTAATATATTGGAATCAAACTAAGTCCTAAATGGAGGGTCAAACTGGCTGTTGGCCAAGGCCCTGTGGCTGGTGGCCAAACAAGTTCTCACCCTGAGTCAGTCTCCCTCCGGCATATTGAACTTTAATTCATAAATAGATCAAAGTCATGTTGTAGAACTTAATTACCGCTTAATCAATGCGCTCGAAATGTAATGGCACTTTTTATGCTATTAATGTTTTATTGAACTATTTTCTGTGTTGTAGAACAGAACAGGTTGATCTATGGCCATTGAGAGATGCAAGCTTGGGTCTGAAACGAAGTGCAATTACGTAATTGTTCTGGAGAGCCTCAGTGAGAACATTTATAAACTCTCTAGTCCCAGACTAAAGTGAATTTTGAGCTGTCTTAACTGAAAATAACTAGCCCTGACTTATGTTAAAATATGTTAGTGCCTTTGTTTTGGCTCAAGACAGTTTTGATAAAAGTGACATAAATAGCCTAATGGTGGGGCCATGGTGTTTTCAATTCTTCTCTCTTTCCAAATTTTGAACTCTGGTTCCAAGCACATGACAGGAGATATGTAATGAGAACCGGATTAAAGGAACACAGTCAATGCGAAAGAAAACCATGAACGAGAATAGATAAGTAACAAGCTTTCAATTTCCAACAATTTCATGTTAATGTTGCCATGTGTCTTATTAATTGTATTATATTTTCCGTTTTTTGACTAAAACTTAAAAAGCAACAGGGATGTAATTTCACTGCTGCCTGCGGTTCTGTCAATCACAGGCAGATCTTTTCAAAAGTCTCTAAAAGTAGAAGGAATTAAACAGAGAGGCCCCAATGGCTCCGGTTTTCCTTTCAAATGAATTTTCATAGTGCAGCACAGACAGGTGCAAAAAGTGTAACTACAATTTGAGGTTATGAATTTAAGTTCTGCCCAGAGCCTGAAGAGAAGTCTGCGATTTAAAAAAACGAATCAATACTTTAATACAAATGCAAAACAATCACAATTACATTTCTCTATTTGATAAAATCGACTTTACGAAACAACTTTGAGAATCTTATTTCTCAAAGTAGATGCAATTACAAGGCTTTTTTTTAACAAAAGCCAAAAAGAGATTAGCGGTCAGTTTAGATCTTTCCAGCCTCTTTGAACTTGAGGAGCAGACCGTCATCAGTACGCAGAGGGAAAGTCATGCTGCGGTTGTGATAGTAACTAGAATCTGCCTCCAAGTTCTGGATGACATCAGAAAGCAGGTGAGCCCGTTCCACCCCACAGCCTGGGGCTTCGTAGTCCAGTGAGGTGAAGTGGATGTGGAGGTGATAGTACGAGGGCTGATAGTGCAAATACACCCGCAGTTTGCTGGAGGGGACACCGAATCGCTTCTGAATGGTGTCCTGTGAATACAGACGAGATCAGAACTTGATTCATTCAGTCATACTTGTAAAAAAAAAAAAAACGTGCTTGTGAAAACCTCACATTGTCTTTTTACTGGAATTTGTATAATTTTATTTGTAAACCACGCTTACTGTTTAAGCATCACAGCTGTGGCATATATGTCATTAAGCATCAAACCACAACTTTTGTGTGCATTTGAACACATGAATTCATTTAACAAGTAAACGGCAAAATAGAAATACAACATCCCTTTAGTTCAAATACTCAAAGCAACAGAGACACCTTCTGGACAACAAAATCATTGACGTACTGTACCAAAAGTTTCTGAATGTACTTTGTTAACAGTACAGTATGATCTACTGTCCTCACCTCTCCTTTGCTGCGAATGTTTGTGAGTAATGGCAGATGCTCTGATGTAAGATCCCTTAAACTTTTGATGTCCCTCCGGTGGATGATGGCAATCAGATACAAGTCTTCATTCTGGAGTGAAGAAATCGTTACTCTACTGGCCTTTTATTCACCGTTAAACAAAACATCACTACAAATTCCTTAAAATCACCTGCTTTTGATCCCATTTAAAATCTGGCAATAGGACAAAACCAGTATCGGGGTCTGGATCTTCATAAATAATCCGATCCGCCTCTGCTTTCTTCTCCAGTATGTTGTACACCCACTGAAATCAAAATGAGACCGTGGACTTACTAATAAACCTAAGGACTAAATGTATTCTCGTTAAAACCTTCAAATTCAAGAACAACAGAAGGTGAAGTCTCACCTGAACACTGAAGCTCTGCTTGCTGATGTACGGCAGGGTGATGCTTCGATATTCCTCCCCTGATTCTGCAACCAGAAAAATCTCCTGACGCAAGTATTTCTTGACATGCTTCTCTGTCGCAGGGCACACCACTGTTGTCTTGATTTCTGTTAAGAACAATTTGATATGCAAATAAGTGATCCCTTGTAAAAACAACAACATTGATGTCTTTCCCCAAGACCCAAAACACAGAAAGTAATTTTGTATTGATTTTAATTGTAAAGAGCATATGGTCCATAAAGGTATTTCTACTCTCAACTCAACTTCATTTATGTAGCGCTTTGTACAATTTTCATTGCTACAAAGCAGCTGTACATGAGACACATTTACTAAAAGTAAAACAACAAAAGTCATACACCTGTAAAAACAAGAAAAAGGTGAAAACACAAAAGACAAACATGCAAATATGCATACATACTTACACACATCGACATAGACGCAAACACGCAAACACACTTGCACAGTGAAAGCACACATTTGAGATAAAGCAGAGAGAAACACAGGTCAAATATTAAACGGACTATAAATTCCTATATGCAATATTAATTATGTAAAACTTTTGAATTCTAAAGCAGCCCCCCGGCCAGTGCAAAACAGTATGCAAACGGTGGCGAGGAACCCAAAACTCCAATCGAGAAAAAAAAAACTCAGGAGATCCCAGGCCCAACCAGGGGATTCCAGTTCCCCTCTGGCAAAAGCTGCTGCCTCTGCACAACCTCAACAGTGCTTGCGCAACAAGGCTAAATAAAAAATAAATAAACTTACAAATAAGGGGCATTATAGATTTAATATTATCATTAACAATCTAATAGCATTTGAAATTTTGTAGTGAAATTGTGTCAAGTCGCGTCCTTCATCCAGCTCATCTCAGCTCTTGTCAGGTCACCGCTTCCCATTCTCAGCTCTGCCATTTCTAGTGAAAACCATTTAAATTGATATGGTTTTGGAGTTAGTTTGGAGAAATTATGTGTTGTGATCAGACATACGGTTCAGGTGGGCAGGTGCATGTAGCTGGTATGTGCTGTACACATCATTCCTCATCTCCAGTTTGAGTTCACTGCTCTTTAGTAACTCCTTGAGTGTGTCCTGTCTGATGGGGGTCTTCTCCAAAATCACAACAGCATCCTGATCCTTCACCTACAAAGAAAACATACGTTAAATTGAACACGATAATATTTCTAAATGAAATATGCATGGACTCAATTAATATGACAACACTATTAAATCCAAACGTATTGATTCTTGCGCACGATCGCACCTTTCCATGAATAAAGATGTTTTTCTCCCGCGCAGAGTCGCGCAGAATCCGGGTGATCTCAAAACCAGCCACGGGACTTTCGGATAAAAACTCGGTATCTTTGCACTCATTGTCGGTGTCCGTTTTGAGTTTTTTCGCAGCGGTGCCGTTCCCGCAATCCGCCATTATTCACCAGCTGAATCAACCAATCAGATTTTACTGCTTCGAAAACACGGAAATAAGGCAGACTGCGCATGTGTCACCGAGTGCGTCTTGATTGGCTAGTTTAGGAGAGTCGGGGTTATAAACAGACTCTCATTGGATGGTGGCGTGACTCACGTGGAGTTGAATTACACATCTTTTGTAACATTCCTGAAACTGATGTTACAAAACCCAAGACGGAGCTCTCGTATTCATAAAACTCGTAAGTATTATTGTTAGTTAATGCATGTATGCATGTATGCATGAAGTTTTACGTTTTATAGCAAAAATGTCCGAGAAATGTGACAGGAAAGACTTTAAATGCTCATGCAACTTTATGGCGCACATGCATGCACAACACGGAATAAACAACATGAGCATCAAAAGATACTTTAGCTGCATAAAGATCTGTAAACTTCGTTTTTTTAAAGAACAAAACATTGTGGTAGTATACAAAATTATTATAATAATGGTTCCTTTGAAAGGGACAAAATTAAATATTTTTATAAATTAAACGAAACAAGCGGACCTGAAGTATCAATACCCGCCATATAGGCTATACATTAGATTTTCATCTTTTCAAGAAGACTCTTGTTACAGTGCTGGTTTACTTTATAAATTAATATTCATACATTGACACATGTTGTATTTTCTTGCCTTTTTATTGTTACATATTAATTATGTATAATAAACAAACTTAAATTTCCTTTGAAGGAAATTTTGTTCATATTTTTTGCCTTTTTAATTTCATCCCCATGTCACAGCTGACCATGAGCCATAACTGCATTCTCTGGTTCCGCAAGGGCTTGCGTTTGCATGACAACCCTGCTCTTATCGCTGCCTTGAAGGACTGTAGACACATCTACCCACTGTTCCTGCTGGACCCCTGGTACGCCAACAACACCCCAATCGGCATTAACCGATGGAGATTTCTGATCGAAGCGCTCAAAGACCTCGATTCCAGTCTGAGGAAACTCAACTCCAGGTAACAGAAATTAGAAACTATTAAGAAACGACGGCAGGTGGGTCATTGTTTGAGGTTGAGGTCCTAATTTTTATGTGAGGTACAACGAGAAAATGACAGGACTGGTGTTTATCATCATGAAGCTGTGTTTTCAGTGATATTTTTGTTGTTGATATGTGATAATGTGTATGTTCCCTTAGGCTTTTTGTTCTCAGAGGGTCACCCACAGAGATCCTCCCAAAGCTCTTTGACAAATGGAAGATCACGCGCTTGACTTTTGAAGTTGACACAGAACCGTACAGTCAGAGCAGAGACAAAGAGGTCATGAAGTTAGCCGAGGAACACGGCGTGGAAGTTATTTCGAAGACTTCCCACACCCTCTACAACATTGACAGGTAGCGTAATTTAATTTGTAAATCATATTCCGCTGGTTCAATGGAAAACACTCACGCACATTTTCAAACAGGATTATCGACGAGAACAACGGAAAGGCTCCATTGACTTACGTTCGGTTCCAGACTGTGGTCAGAGACATCGGGTTACCCAAAAAACCTGTTCCTGCTCCAACCGAAGAGGACGTGAAGGGTATCTCGTGTTCCAAACATCTTTAAAAACATCATTTATATAAAAATGTTGGATGGTTGCTAATGTCTCGTATGTGTTACGTGTCTCTCTGTGGAAGATGTGTTGACGCCATTTTCTAAGAACCACGAGGAGGAGTTTGGGATTCCAACTCTTGAAGATCTTGGGCTGGACACATCATGTTTAGGTCCAGATCTGTTTCCAGGGGGTGAGACTGAAGCCCTGCGTAGGCTGGATGAGCACATGAAGAGAACGGTAGATACCCCAAAAGGCAGACATTCATTTGAGCTATGGACAAATCCTCAGATAACCGAAGAAATTAAGATATTTAATACTTTAAATTGCAGGGTTGGGTCTGCAGCTTTGAAAAACCAAAGACATCCCCCAACGCTTTAACGGCCAGCACTACCGTCCTGAGTCCCTACGTCCGATTTGGCTGTTTATCTGCGCGCACCTTCTGGTGGAGTCTCACGGATGTGTACAGGGGGGTATGACAGACGTCTTCTACATTAATGGAACCAATACATGAGGCAGTTTGTTTGAAGCCTGTTGTGGTTTTTAAAGGGGTCGTATGACATGGCTTGCCCATACATGATTGGCCAGTTAACTGGTCCGTTGTGATTGCTCGAATAATGCAAGCGTGTAAAGCGTATGACCCCTTTAACATATGGCACCTGTTGCAGAAAAAGCACTCTGATCCTCCAGTGTCTCTGCACGGACAACTGCTCTGGAGAGAGTTTTTCTACACCACAGCTGTCGGGATCCCAAACTTCAACAAGATGGAAGGCAACCCTCACTGCGTCCAGGTGGACTGGGACGAGAATCCTGAGCACCTGGCGGCATGGAGGGAGGTAATGGGATTAGATTTATAATTGAACTCATCTTTATTGTATGTAGTAACAGATTTGTTGAGAATTAAAGATGTTTGTAAATTCAGGCCCGCAACGGGTTCCCCTTCATTGACGCAATCATGACACAGCTGCAACAGGAGGGATGGATCCATCACCTGGCGCGGCATGCGGTTGCATGTTTCCTGACTCGAGGAGACTTGTGGACAAGTTGGGAGGAGGGCCAGAAGGTGTGTGCTAAAAAACATGGAATATGAATATGTATCTTTTAACACTGTTGATTCATTTTTCATTCGTCTGGTGTGTACGCAGGTGTTTGAAGAGTTACTGCTGGATGCCGATTGGTCGTTAAATGCCGGAAACTGGCAGTGGCTCTCAGCCAGCGCGTTTTTTCATCAGTACTTCAGGGTTTACTCTCCTATCGCCTTTGGAAAGAAAACGGATAAATATGGAGATTACATCAAGTAATTTTCTATTTGGTATCAAAATGTATTAATGGGGTTGGAAAGTGATGTGGGTCCAAGTGGTTGGGGTGGTGACTTTGTAAGTTCGAACCTTGTGAGGAAAATCACCTTTGGATAGAAGTTTCAACTACTTTGTCACTAACATGCATTGCTCAATGCCGTCTCAATTCTGTTTTTCCGTCATCCAGGAAATATCTTCCAGTGCTGAAGAAATTTCCAGCAGAGTACATATATGAACCCTGGAAGGCTCCTCGGAGCATTCAGGAAAGAGCAGGGTGCATTGTGGGAAAAGATTATCCTCGACCTATCGTGGAGCATGAAGTCATACATAAAAAGAATATTCAGAGAATGAAGGCAGCATATGCAAAGCGCTCTTCAGAAGATCAGGATGACAAAACAAAGACGAAAGGTAATTAAGATAAAACGCTGAGATAGATTTTTTTATATTTGAGTCGAATAGAAATTAAGATTTTGATTTGTGTTCTCTCTCTCTAGGTAAAAAACGCAAAGTGAATGAAAGTATTAAGAACATGTTTGAAAAGAAGGCAAAAAGATAAAATCACAACAGACTTGACAGATTTCTGTATTTGTGGGTCAAATGTTGTCCTTTGTAGAACTCTTTTAGAACATTGATGCATACGGTTTAAAGACGGGCATTTTTTGTAATAATAATCAATAGTGGTTTGTTTTTATTGTACTGCCTTGCTGACAGCTAGTTAGATATAGATATTCAAGGTGGAAGCAAATCGTTAAAGACAAGTAAATATGTGCAGTTTGAATGTCTAGCATGGATGCTTGGGATTTTAAAACAAAGATTTTAAGACGGGCATCTATTGCTTATTAAAGTTACTAACCAGTTAAAGTAATTTTACTGAATGTTAAATATTTAACTTGGCAAATTTTCCTTGACATGGATGTATTTTGTTAAAGTGAGTAGTTGAGATCTCTGTAAAATATGCAGTATTACTATCTTTTATATATTTGAAATACAGTGGAAATTCTAGTGTTCTGTTAGATTTAACAGATATATATTACATTTCGTCCAGTTCAAGTTCATGATTATCTTTTGTATTAATTTCCAAAACAATCATGCAATGTAAATATCTACAACAATTTACAAATAAAAACCTTAACCCCTTGTTTCCTTTGATTTATGTACTGAATGCCATTGTGTATATATATATATATATATATATATATATATATATGAACATTACAAAATAGCAGCAAATAATGTAAATTAATTCCCTGACCTTTAACTTTGTCTCATTTGCAAAGTATGATGAAATCACAGTAATGATTATAATCCTATATTGTACATAATGCAAGTCTCTGTAAAACAACATCGATGACATGATCATTTCATCCTTCAGAAACATAACGGTATTCTCGACTGTATCTCTGCTCGTCACACAATGTTTCTTTCCAGTATTGGTTCCTGCAGCAGAATCCGTTTAACATCGAAGGCACTGAGGTCGATGGTCTTAAAACATCCGTCCACAATCAGCTCTGCCACGGCACGGCCGACTGCAGGGGACTGCTGTAGACCGTGACCACTGAAGCCTGTGGCAAAGAACATGTTGGTCACCAGAGGATGCAGTCCTATAATGCCGTTCTGGTCAAAGGTGTTGTAGTCGTAAAAACCAGCCCACGCGCTTGAAACCTGACAAAAATCCATAAATGTGAAACTCTGTGTAACAAAAAGGATTCATTTGAGCTGAGAGGCTGGATACACTAAAACTTTATGGTTTCCCCACTGAACATGTATTTTTTATGTTAAGCCCTTACTTCTGGTATTCTGACTTATCATCTATAGACCTAAGGCTTAAAGATTCAAACGTTCGTAAGGTTAGCGATTCGCCTTTTAAAGTAAAAAACAGCCATTTCAAATGATAAATTTCACCTTTAGACTCTCAAATGCTGGTAAACGGTGGGCCAGTCGAGGCCAGACTTTCTCTTGAAAGAACACGTGGTCCACATCAAGGTTACTGATATCTGGTTCTTCTGCCTAGAAAAAGTACAGAATGAACGCAAGAAAATAATTTTGAGATCAGATTTGTTTAAAACTGGCCCATACTTCCTCTGGTGACATTCCTGTGATGTAATTTCCTCCAAGTCCCTCTCGTCTGCAATAAACCCCTGAATAGTCGATCAGAAACGGAGTCTCCAAGCCTGGTCCATCAGGACAATGTACCACATAAACAAATCTGAAAAAGATGATTTGCAGTCAGTATGATATACAGTAAATCATTTATTCAGGAAAACTAAATGTGTACAATAACCTCTTTCTGGGCGCCACGGGGATTGGAATACCAGATATAGACTGTGGCGGGCCGAGACCGACGCCAAGCATCTCTGCGATCTTTCCTGAGTTTGCACCTGCCGCGTTTACCACAACTGCACACTCCACCGGCTGATACTCCAAACTGTTGGGCATTTGTACCTAAAACATAACACAAGAACAGTTTACTACTACTACTACTACTACTACTACTACTACTACTACTAATACTAATACTCTGCAGTTTAACTTAGGGCTATCTGACTGAAAAAAAATTGTTGTATTTGAAAAAGGCAGACTTACATTAACGTTTTTGATACGTTTGACATTAAAAATGTCTCCGTCTATAGTTTCCGCTGTGCTTGCAGAGCATCGAAATCCTGAAATGACATTCATGAAAAATGCTTCAGTGACATTTACATAAAGCAATAGTTAATACAGTAAAACACAGCAGGATGGTTACACTACTCTGCTAAATAATTTGGTCAATTATGACCCACTTTTTTTATTCTAATTGCAAACCTGTGACTTCTCCAAAGCACTGATAGACTCCCATAGACATGACCTTTCGTCTGAGAGCATTCAGGAGAGACCAGGGATCAAACCAGCCCTCATTTTCTAACCCTAGATGAAGATAAAATACATCACTTAGTAATGAACTTAGAAAGAGTGTGAGATGCACTGACCAACAGTCACTAACCGAGAGAGGCCAGAGCAACACCGTCTGTATTTATCCAGGGGAAACGCTCTTTCAGCTGTGATGGCGACAGGAGGGCAACCTTAGCACCAACTTCTCTAAAAATACAATGAGGATGTTACAAACATGATCCTTGTTTATCCGTTATAAATCTTTAATTTTGTGATGGGAGTTTGTTTTTTACCTGAAATGCAAAATTAACAATTAGGTTGTGTTATATAACAGTAGTTAATGGATAACATGGATAACATTAACTATCATCAACTAAAATTAATAAATGCTATAGAAGTGTGGTTCATTGTTAGATTATGGTTATTTTTACATTTTATTAAATAAAATCTGTTAACTTAATGCATACTGAACATGCGTGAACAATTGTATAATTGTATAATGACATTCACTTACATTATCGAAGACTAATGCTGACAAATGAACTTTTGTTGCTTTGACAGATAATGTATTTACTAATGTGTTAACGATTCCTTCAACAGAGTATACCTGGGTTTAGGGCTCGACAATATGGCCAAAATTGATATTGAAATATATTTATGCATTTCGGTCAATACGATATAATTCCGATAACGATATGGACAAAATTAAAAAAAGTAAAATGTAAGATAGAAGTTCAGAGAGCCCTCTCAAAAAAATAAAATCATTCTAGATGCCAGCAGTGTGCAAAACTACGTATGATTATTAGATTAAAATATTTTTGTATAGGACTGTGCCTTAACTTTTTCAACCATATCTTAGCTTTACAACCATTTCATCGTTATCGAAAATAATTATATCGCGATAGTTATAGTTATTAATTATTGTCCAGCCCAGCCTGGGTTTAGGTATTATTTATTATTATTATTTATTATTATTATTGTTCTTAGGTCAACAAAATATGTTGTCCTGATGACATCACTTAAATTATTTTTGTTATTATTATTTATTTATTTTCCTCACCTTAAGGGTTTGCTTTTCTTCAATTTTGTTGTACTTGTACAATGACAATAAAGATATTCATTCATTCATAAACCACTTGGCCAAATCGGGTTGAGAACCTAAAATCTGTAGGGTAAATATTTTCTATCAAGAAATGTGGCTTTAAATTTTATATGCAAACATTAAACTAATTACTACACTTTTTATTCATTAGGTATTTCATTTATTTGTTTGTCATTAATTTATATTATTTGGCATATTCATATTTTTTATTCATATTTATTTATTTATTTATTTGTTTTTCATTCGTTTTTAACATTGGGCATATTCATATTTGTATCGTTTATTTGTTTTTCATTCATTCATAAAATGTGGCGTGTCCAAAAGAGCTCTCGCCAAAAACATCAATGATGCTTAAAAAGGTTTTAATATTTTACTGAAGGATAATGATTCTTGTTAGTAAAACCACTAACCGCAAGATTGAATTACCTTTGAGTCCTATAATTCTCCTCCATGATATGAGCTGACTTGTCACTGGCAAGGAAGAGATATCCTGAATGATTAAACTGTAGATCAACAGGATCTTCATTTAACATTCCCAGATGATCCTGTGGGATTTTAACAGACACAAGACTTATGTACAATCACCACAATTCCTACATAAAATATTACAACTGAGCAATAGAACAGTTCTTTGCTGGCGTACAGATCTGACTATAAGCAAGCCTATAACAACTTTATGAATCATAGAGTCAAATATGCAACATTACATTAATGTTCTTCAAGAAATCAGCAGAAGCCAAAGAGAGAAGGATATTTTCTTTAAGAGAGAACTGCTGTCGGATACCACCACAGGACAGCACGGTTGAAGCCTGAGTATACTACACAAACAAAAAAACACAATAAAACATGACAAACAGTCTTATTAGCATAACGTTTTCAAGTCAGCCAAGCAAAATGTTGTAGAAGGCAGCTCACTATCTTTTGAGACATCCACTCAGTGCCCTCAATAAAACTTACAGAAGGGTCTTTCTCCACCACAACGACCCTCAGAGCATCCCTTGCTTTCTCTTTCCTCTTCAGCCAGTATGCGATGGACCAGCCCACCACCCCCCCTCCCACTATCACAATATCAGCCCTTTCTGGGGGCAGCCCGGGGGTCAATTCATACGGGGTCCAGTCACTGCCGGGCATCGCTGCCGCCGCTTTCTCGCGGAACGCCCGGAACTGCGATTCCAGATCTGCATAGAGTCACGATCACGTAAAATTGCGTATTTATAAAACATGCTCGTGCGAATGTTTGGCTTGTCAATATCAGTGTTGGGTAAGTTACTCTGAAAAAGTAATTAATTACTAGTTACTCATAACATATTCAATAGTGTAATTAGATTACTGTCCAAATTACTCTGTCCAAAAAGTATTTAGTTACTCATTACTAATTACTTTCTATATCCTACATCAACCTTGATTAGTTAAGTGATTCAAGGATAGACACAAAATAATATAATAATTAACAATAAATAATATTATTAACTGACCAAAGTATTACAAATGTGAGAATTATACATTAAAGCACAGATTTTAAAGTAAGACTTAGAATGTTGATGTCAATTACACTATTGCACACGCATATATTTCACAAAGTATTTAGTAATTAAATTACAGAAAACATATGAGTAATCCTTTACTTTACTTTTCAAGGGAAAAGTAATTAAATTACAGTAACTAATTACTTAGTAACTAGTTACACCCAACACTGGTCAATATTAATAATTATGAATCGAGATGTTGCTTCTCCGTTTCAATGAAAAGCAAGTGGGCGTTAGTTACCTCGAGAATCCTACAACAAGATTGGATGTCGTGAATATTAATTAGCAGACTGTTGGAATAAATTAATATGCATGACCTCAGCCGAAGCAATAGTAAGAATCTTAAAATAAGGGCATGCACGAGTATTTGTTAAATTTACCGTCTCGCGTTTGTTATGCGCAAACAATAAGAGCGCAGTTTAAATCTGTCACCTGGTCTTCTCACCATTAAAGAAGTCTTTGTCTGGTCTCCTGCTGCTAGTTTTAAAAGTCCTGCAGGGCGCATTGCGCGCTCTGAAAGCACAGGCGGATGCGAGCAGTCTGCGCCACGTTGCCATTGCTGTTGAGGGTCATGTAGGCAGAGCGAAAATACTCCAATCACCTTCCCGGACACGAGCGAGCAGACTGTACGGGTGAGAACATGACCGAAAGGCGCATGTCAATATGACGTCACTGGAGAACAAGACCGACGCGGGTGCTGTTGCGCTTACGGTCAGTAGGAGGTGATAGTGGTTTTATTTTCGGTTTTACTGTACAAAATTGTCATTTTAGTGTCAGCTACACTAAATATACACGGGGTTATTTCTTTTTAAATATAAAATGTGATTTGTTACAAATATGAGTGGCAAAATAGTGGCTTTTGGAAGCCATTTGTCTTGTTACTTTTCTTGACGCCACTTGCTTCTACAACTTATTTACATTATGTGATGTTTTTTTTTTCTCTGCGATGTGTATATTTTGAGACTTTTACAGAAAACAAAAAAGGTCTGATCTTCAACGTCAAATTAAATCCAAATATGTTATAGCAAAACTGCTTAGAATGCAGATAAAAGCAGTGCTCGAATTGAAGGGGGGCTGGGGGGGATCCGGGACCCCCCATAAGGCATTATGGAGCCTCTTAAGGAGTAAAAAAATGGACTTTGGGGTTCAATTATAAAGACAAATGTGATTCAATTTATGCAATGGATGCCTTACATTTTGTGAATTAATCTTTTACAATAATTTAAATAACATTTGTTTATTGGCTAGTTGTCAAGTCTCTTTAAATTTGAAACAATCTGCCCAACTGTAAAGACCGCTAAGCGCAGGACAGTGAAAGAAGTCTGTTCTTCTATGTTAGCGTGTTTTAAATATAATAGTATATAGTTTTGCATATAATCAAATATATTGTGTATTTTGCATCAATTGTATATTGCCAGACTAAACCCCACCAAAAAAAAAGTCTTATGAGGGGGACCCCCCTCAATTCGAGCACTGGATAAAACCTTATAATTCCAAAGCGATGTAATGTGAGCACACATATCAAACACCAACATGCACCAGTTTTATCCCAGTCACTCCTTTATTCACCCATATAAAGACAAATCAAAGTTTTCTGGCCAGCTGATTGCGGACATGATTTTGAACACATTTAACACATATTCTCACCTTCGCAGAAAATCTTTTGACACATTCTGCCCCCAGTACAGACAAAACATCACTTTTGTAAATCAAATTTTAAAAAGGAAAGTACGAAAACAAATCTCTTTCAGCAATTACAACAAAAGTATAAAAAGTATTCAGCTTTTCTCTTCAGATCATGGGGTGGGACCCCAAACTTTCAGTGCTGTGCGCTGTAGAAGGGGGGTTAAGGATTTGGAGTTTCTGGGTTTTACGTTCTTGATAGGCCACGATTGTCGAGGTCTTTGACCTGGGAAGAAAAACATATAGTATAGAATAGTAAATATAACGATATTAATTCCTGCAGCATGCAACACTGGTTAAAATTCTACAGGTGTGTTCACCTTGTATATCCTCACAAGCCAGTGCTCTGTAGTATAGGCTTCCTCCAGCACATCCAGCTCAAAGTCCTTGTTGCCAATCTCTGCATTACGAACTCTATCGTAACCAGGAGGACGTTCTGGGAAAAAAATGAAATGTATAGTTTAAAACTTTGTCTGAGGAGCTCTCAAGAACTTTTGTCAGCGACTCTTAACATGAAATATTTGCAAACCTTCCAAGAGACTCATGTTATACAATAAAGAACACTGAGATTAGTTAGTATAAAAATCCTTGGAGACACTTACTGGCCTCGGTGTAGACCTGGCCGAAGCGATAGTAGCACATCTTGTACATAAGGCAGTTAAGCAGGACGGGCGACCCCTCGCGGTCCACACGGAACTCTCCAGTGGGTGTGTAGTAATCGTGTTCTTTAATGTGCTTTCCTGTATCTGTGCTGCCCCCGATACGAACCATCCAAAGGAACTTGTTTATGTCTTAACAGACAAGCACAAATTATAAAAAAAATCCACGTGTAACAATTAATCCAGAAGCAAAAGTAATGATTATAATCAACTGTTATCAGTCATAGAATATACCATCAGATGAATATCCAGTCAGACCGCCAAAGATAACCAGCACGTAGCTTACATCCAGCTCTCGCATAATCTCATAGGCCTTCTCCTCTGTAGATGCCATAGCCTACAAAGACATAAAAAAAACTTAAATAAAACCCTTAAGGTAGAATTATAAATATCACTTTTTGAATAAACTTGCATACTTACTTGGCCAACTCTGGATATGTGCGTGTTATTCCAAGTGTTGTTGTCAACTAGAATAGTTCGATTGGCCATTGCTGTTATTTGATACCCATAATCCCACCATGACATGACTTTAGCATCCTGTGCACACAATCAAACTAACATGTTATGACTAACTGGTATAAATGACAGGAAGTCGAAAGATTGTGACCAAGACAGGAACTGACCTCTGGTGTGTTGTGTCTGAGCCAATAATAAGCCTCTCTGAAGTCATCAAAGATGATGCGGCTGCCGTCGCCCCCGCGGGCAGACAACACGATGGATGGGGAGGAGTATGCTTCACTGGTCACCCAGGTGGAGTGGAAAGTGTATGTGATGAGGAAGAAAGCCATGACCAGAATCATCCCGCTCGCCACCTATGGACCAATCAGAGAGATTATAACCAAATTAACCAATGAAGGACGTCAGTAATTGAGATCTTGAACATAAATAGATGCAAGTAAAAGTTTAACTAAACACTTGTTAAAATTATTAAGTAAAATAAAGGTAAAAATAGGTAAGATGAATCAGGCACATTTCAACGTCTTAAGCGTAAATACTGTTCCTCAGTCTTACCTCATTCTTGATGGGATAGGTTAAGTCCTGCTGCTTCTTGGTTTTCTTGTCTGGTCGGCTGACGTCCAGGTTCTTCATGTAGGTGGTGAGAACCTGAGAGACGCCAATGCCAGACAGGATGCACATGACGGGAGCCAGAACCAACATGAGACGCACCTGAGCGCAACAGATAAACCAGTCAAGTCAAAGGTCACAAGCACTCTCTAAACTGAAGATTTGGAAGTCATATAAAAACAACTTTTCACTTAATTGACAATTAAACTTAAGAAATACGCACTGTAATAGGAGTAAACATATTTTACCATCACAGCTGAGAAGTACATGCTGGTGACGCCGTACATGATGATGAAAATCGTAGAGTCCGACAAGTTGTTAAAGCAGTAATACAGTCCAACTGGATAAGCAAAAGCAACCAACGTTAACACGATCTGATGAACTGCATTTGCAAAAGAACTTTAAACTGGTAACCACATGAGGTACCTGGGAACATGAAAACCAGCAGCTGCAGGTCAAAATAGTATGAGGACCAGGTGGTGGGCTGATGCTCAGACACAGAGGCGATGATGGGGATGTTGTTCTTGGCATACGATGGATCCAGCAGGGAGTAAAAACGTCCGGTCCAAGGGGAGATTGTCCCTAAATGAGCCAATATGCAACTTTTAGTGTACATATTTGGGCCAATTATTCATTGCAAACTTAATTACTTCAATATTTGACAGCTAAAACGCAAAATTATGAATGTTGTACAAGGCAACCAACAACCCACTGTAACTCATTTTACTGTTCAGATGAATATTTAATGTCCATTTATCTGGTAAGAAATGGTGTAATCTGTCTAACATAATGTACATTATCCCTTATTCACTTTACTGTCATGTAATAATCCTTTGATTTATACTTTGTGGTTATAATTCTGCTACTGTAGCTAGCAGATTTTCAGAATCAATAGTTCTGTCCTGGTTTATTGTCCTACATTATTGTTTTGAATACAACAAACCAACAAAAACGTATGAACACCAGGCCTCTATCGAGCATTGAATGTCAAATAAAGTTTGTGTGATCAATTGCAAACAGTTGCGCAGGGATGCATGGGCGTGTCCGCTCACCTGTCAACATGAGAACCCCACCCGCGGAGAGCAGAATGATCCCGACCAACGAGATGACGCTCTTGAACAACACCTCAAACTGCTGAGTATTCAGTTTGCTCCGCAGGTAATCGACAAAGGCGTGAATCTGACACAGGCCAAACACTCCAAAAGCAGCCATGTGCTCTGAGGACTGGACAGGCTACAATGGAAAAGAAAGAGATGACGGAGTTAAATCCATCTCAGACTATAACAAAAAACTTCTAAAACTGTTCCTTGAAAAAACTAAATTGTGTTTTTATTGACTTGGCTTGAGTCGTTGTTTAATGTCTCACCTGGAATCCAACAAAGGAGATCTGCATGGAGAGGACGGTTCCCAGGCAGTAAACGGTGCAGTATGCCACATAGATCCGATGAGAGAAGCGGCCGGTGAGCATCAGCACCAGCACGTGGAGGGGAATGAGGTTAATGAGAAACACGTACCCACCCCAAGAGGACACCTGCCATCACACACACAGTTATGGTGTTATTATTAAAAAGCCTCGTTTTAAAGTTGTGCTATTCCTGTTTTATAGCAGTACAAGAACACGCCTGCATCTAAAACACTGCTCACCATGTAAAAATAAGCCAGTGCGCACATAGATGACCAATAGATAGACCCAGATTTCACTGCCTTGATCCACATATAGTATGTCAGGAGCATACAGAAAATGGCGATACCTTAATATTATAAAAGAAGTCAAATGTATTACTAAGAGTCAACACGAGCTACTATTTTAAAACATTTAAATATATTAATAAATATAAAAACACATTTCTGAGACATAATCGATACCTTCATTATCGTATGACCCTGCCACAGAACGGGAAATGTATCCAGGAACGACTGCGATCATGGCGGCAGCCAGAAGTCCAGCTCCCGCATCCTTAAATGAGCAAACAGTGTTATTTAAGGTAGATCCGAAATACAGTTGGCCACATAAACAGTAAGCCTTGATTTTTCACCTTGAGTTCTTTGGTGAAGTGGTATGTGACAATTGCAGTGAAGGAGGAGAAGAGAGGGGCAAGGAACACGCATACGTTGCGGATGTCGATGGTGATGTGGAAGAAATGCAGCACGTGATATAAAGCCGCAGATGTGATCATCAACCCTGCAGAAACCATGAAACACACATGACCCCACTTTCTTTTCACCAAGAAAACTTTTTTCAACAAATTTACCACCACCATGGGAAAATGGTGAGTCTGATTACTTGGGTTTGTTACTGAAGACCTCTAAGCAGCTTAAAACATTAGTATTCTTATGTTCTTGTCTTTCCATTTTGAAACCAGCAACACTTAACTGTACCTGGATAAATGGTGCCTCCGATAATCCTCCCAAGTGGATACCAAGCACGATCATCAAACCAGTTGTGAAACTTGTAGAAGCCCTCTTCTGTCAGAAAGCGAGTGGTTCGGTAGTTAAAATACCTGCAATTAAGAAATCAAGATTGAAGATTGAAGCTTGAACGCCTGTGCAGCAATCGCACTTAAGTTCTCATAGCCGTACTCACGGATCAAACTCATGGATGACGCTTTCAAACCGAAGGACGGAGAACAGTCTGGTGGAGAATGCTGGAAAGAAAAGGACCAAAAAAGCATAAGACATTGATGGACATACAGGACCAATGTAAAGAGATCTGCAATCGCTTACACAGGATGGCTGCCATAGACAGAATGAGCAGCTTCAGCAGGGTGTCCTGCTTCTCATAGGATAGACGCAGAAAGCCCATTTTGGTCATCTTAACACAGGGTGGCAGGACTAACTTATGATACCTGACAAGAAACAATATGCATCAAAGAAAATACGATTTTTAATTGTCAGGACTGATGAATGACGGTGCCAAAAACGTCAAAAGAAAAGCAGCAAGTGTTTATTTCAAATAGTTAAAGACAAGTTAGATCCTACACCAATTTAGTAACAAATTGTTCACATTATCTTACAACTTCATTCCTTTTAAATGTTATGCAATCTTTCATATATTCTGGATACAAATAAAGTAATATCAGGTAAAGCAGTTTTATCTTAACACAACCTGTTACGGTGTTAGATCTCCATTAAACCAGGAAAAAAAATCACTGACTGTACTGTACAATGAATATAAAAGCATACGATGGGGACTTTTAAAGCCTTAAAGAAACGACTGCAGCGTAAATATTGGCTTGATGTGCAGATTAACACCGTGTTTATTCTGATAAGCTGTTAATAATAATAGACTATTAAAACTACTGTCTCTCTATTAGCCACTTAGCAGTTAGCTAACATGACACATCTCACAGCTTCGCGAGCTACTTTATACAAGTCACATACATTATGCATTGTACATTAATAAATAAAAAGATGATAGGCTCTGACAGATGCGATAAATGACGATGTTTAAGTGACAAATGTTGGAAATTACCAGTCTTATTCATCGGCGGTTCACTCACTCCAGCCCTACACACTCTCTTACACACAAAACCCTCTCTGCGGTCAAGCCCCGCCTATCCACGTAGAGAGGATGCTTATTGGCTCTGCGTCAGGGATAGACAAGAAATATATGATCTGATTGGTCGTTGAGCTATCGCTCAAGTGTGTCGAGTTCCGCATGGCGCTTCAGATATGACGTGTCCTAAAGGTAGAGAGAGCCCGTCAGCACTATGAAGTTCACAGAACAATACTTCCAACTTCTCACTAAAATCTTTTGGGTGTTTAACTTAAAATACTCATTATACATCTTTTTTTTTCTATAAACTTAAAAGAAACATTTTACGCAAACATTTTATATTCTCGAGTTGTTCCAAATCTGAGAACAAAAGTGCTTGGCCACCATTGACTACCACAGTAGAAAATTAGTCTTTGCTCTGTTGAACACAAAAGAAGATATTTTGAAGAATGTATGAAACAGTTATTGGGCACTTTTGACTGCCATTGTCATTTTTCCTACTATGGTAGTCAATGGTGGCCAAGAATAGTTTGTTTTGTGTTCATCAGAAGAAATTTAAACAGATTATGAATTTGAGGGTGAGTAACTGATGACAGACTTTTAATTTTTGGGTGAACTGTCCCTTTAAGGTACAAATTGTGTTCTGTTTGTGAGTTGCATGGTGGATCTTTTTAAGTCATCCGTTATAGTGATTGTTATATAATATTTTTAATAAGATATAAACTATACTTAAAAACACTAAAATATCACATACAGACCAAATTTATTGAAATAATGTAATACTTTTACAAAATGTCACTTCACAAATATCCATCTGTAAGTGTAACACTATGGATTCCTGACGATAATTACAACCCATTTTAAAATACACATCACCCACCCTTCAACAGATACACTGACATCAAACAGACCATAAGTATGTGCTTCATTTTAAAATGTTCAAAACCAGGTTCCAGGTGATGAGGTCCAGGAACACCTGATGTGGACATCCACTGGAATCTGACACACCGCTGTTCGTCTAAAAACTGGATTTGTGATAACACGTTTCATTTGTAGCACACAGTTTGGCAGTGTCACCTGACAGCAGCAGAAAAGTAAAGCTTGTGCAAACCACCCTCAAATAACTGTTCCGAATCTCCCCGAACCATTCCAGATGACACCGGGTCATGCGGACTTGGAATTGTAAATAAAAATGGATTTAAAATAGAATAGAAATAACAAGCAGCTCCCTTCTGAGTTGTACATGGTTACAATTAAGAAGCAGCTCAGCTTAAAATGAAGTTCCTGTTATCTACCCATCCTCACGTCATTCCAGCCCAAATTACTTCTTACTTCTATGCATGTTAAACTTTGGTGTATTCCACAGAGCAAAAAAAATCCTATGGGTTTGGTTTGACATCAAGGGCGAATCAATAATCATTAAAGTCACAAGTTTTAAATGTCAGATAACTCGCAGGAAACATAACTTGCGTAAAAAGGCCTTTCAACTTGATCTTCACAAGCACAAATCTAGTTTTCAGTGCAGAAAAGTCAGGACCCTTTACACCCATTTCCAAAGTCAAACATGTCACATAGCTTAGTGTTATCTAATAAAGACACTGTCAGGTGTTTGGGCCTCACAAGGCAAAACTTACATAAAATTAAAAAGAAGGCCATAAATAGATAAAATGAGCCAAGACTACGGGGGATTAAGGGGCGGTAGGTCAGTTCACAGAAAATGTGCCCACAGAGATCTTTGTCCTGTCTTTGAAAACTCTACAAATCACCAACATGGCACAAAAACAGTCAAAAGGGGGAAAAAAAACGGAGCAAGAAGCGTGAACTTGTGCACTTCCACACGTGTGGAATAGGCACAAGGCAATCTGATCCCAAACACGCTCGCTCACTTTGTAAAAATTCATCCTTCATCAGCCAAAAATTATATCGACAGGACTCACACACAACACAGAGAACGCAACGTGAATCATACGCCGAGAGTCACGATTCCTGAAAGAAGTCACTGAGAGGGCAAAGGTCGCTGGCGGGTGGGGGAAACATGAGGTGAGGGCAGTTTCTCGGCGGATGCGGAAGGCGTGAGGGAGCTCTGCAGATGCACTGTCTTGTGGAAGAGTTTGTTGCTGATTAGCACGACCAGAGAAAAGAGGCGGAGTTGGAAGTGGCTGCAGGGATGAACAAACAAAATAAACATATAAAGATTGTTTAAAGAATCTTTATAAAAACGTTTTCGTTCGAAAAAAAATAAACACTTACTACAGTTTGACTGGCGTCTTTGCTTCATTAGCGCTGATTATGAAGAGGGGGAAGAGGATGGAGAACAGACAGCCACTGAAAGACATAATCAAAGGGTCATATTCACATGATGTGTACATAATCACCCCAAAACCTTTTGTAGTCCATAATGTTTACAGATTGTACCTTATGATGTACGATGAGGGCAGTGCGGTTAGAAGAGCCATGGGTAAACCAAAGCCAAAATAATATGGCCAGTTCCTCTCGATGTTCGACAGTCTCTGGTGCATTTCAATCCCTTCACAGCAGAGAAAATGTCAACAAAAACTAATTTCTAACAAAAACCTTATCTGAAGCAATCGTGATGAACTTACCGTGATTAAACCACCGATATTCAAAGCAGTACAGTGAGTATAGCAGTGACATGTGCAGGAGACTGACCAGCTGACCGATAGCATCGATGGGGAAGAGACTCACAATCCATCCCTGAGAGAAAGACAGATTTAGTTTGAAAGAACACAAGCAGTTTCGTATCCACATGAAGATGCAGCCACATGTTACCTGAATTAGGAAGAGGGCCTGTAGAAGTAGATTAAAGAGCATGTCTGCTATGATCTTACTGACACTAGGAAAAGGCTGCGCTTTACGTCCAGACACTTCAAACGCCATATCAGCAATGTCCTGCCCAATCAAACAATTAAAAATCCAACATTTTAAAACGCCACACGGGATGAAACAGCAATAGTGTCCCAAATGTAAAACAATCTTACCTGAAACCATATGGCATTGACTACCTTGCTAAGCACGAACAGAGGCAGAACCCAGAGAGCACTGAAGACGGACATCAAAATGAACTCCAGCCATGACCAAACGTTACCATGCAATGAAGGGTCCCCTGAAAATGGATCAACAGGAGAAGCGTAAATAAACAGCAAACACACGTCTGAAGTAGACGGCATGGAGCTAAGAAACAAACATACCTATTATTCTAGCAGTAATGGACTGCAGGAGTGGAATAAACACTCGATAAAACAGGAACAGACTCAGCTGTAATATTAAAGAAAACAATAGCAGTATTAATAAATCTTCACTGCTATCCAGAGCAATTCAGTAGATGGATACGCTGAATTAGATGACTCCCAAAGCAAATCTGACACACAAGTCAAAGCAAGACTGACCTACCCAAAACACACCTCCATTCCAGGCACAGCATTGAAAAATTCGACTCGCAAGTTTCGGTTCGCTGTTAACGCAAAACGTGAACAAACATATTTCATCAACGTTTGGCTTATGTTACAACACACAACGATAAAGTCAAGTGGCACATTTACTTGTCCTGTTTCCGTTCCTCACTCTGAGCCCGTCTCATCGCCAGGGCTCCGCTCGTCCTCCGCCTTCTTTGCTCCTCTCTCTTCTGCTGAATCCGGGCATCCAGCTTGGAGATGGTGCCAATGCCCAGGATGGAGTCTTTGATCCCCTAGTATGAAACAAGTAAATCTGGATATTGATGGGCTTGAAGGCCAAAATGGGTTAGTTTTTTTTAAAAAGAGGTAAACTCTCGGCCTTTGACCCTGGGTAACCCTTAGGGTTGAACCCTGATAGAAAACCTAAGAGATGTGTTGTGACATCTCGCAACAATACAATTTAAGACTTTCAAGTCTACAGGGATTTTACAGTTAATTTATCAATTACAAAATTAATACTGACCGTCGCAACATTGCGGATAAACCCTCTGACGCTGTCCGTCATCTCCAGACCCTCTGCGGATTCATCAACTGCAGGAGTGGCAGCAGGAAACCGGGCAAGATCTCATGACAGTAAGGGAGAAAGCCTGCAAACTGAGCAGTTTCACATCTTTCACATTTTCATTTTTTATGTTACAGTTACAGAGGCCTAGCAACCTCACTATAAACCCTAAAACAACCTAGAAAATTTAAATATGAAACAAAACATAGGGAAAACGTTACTTAAGGTATCAGCGTGACATGGTAAACATGAGTTTTTTGATTCTACGTGACCCCATCATGGGTCACACCTGACCAGAACTCAAACACACTTGAAAATATATTTTGGTCTATAGCAAAATACTTTATAACGTTTAAAGCACACCTTATATTTCATATCATATCTTCTTTTTACCTAAATGAACGCTGTCATGAGACATTTCACAAGACCACCTAGTAAACAACAACACCATCTCCATTTGCAGTGGCTCATTAGCTGTGCAGCTAACTACAGCACAAATCACACTAACATTACGCGAGTACACAAACATTTCAATCGAAACACATGTCTGTGCGTTAATCCAGCACATCGTACCTCATGTACCTCTTTAAAATAAAATCTTCTGTCCACTTTAAGCCTTGAAGTTTCACTCTGTTTTCTCAAGCTCTCAACAAAACAGCAGCAGGCCAGTGCGGCTGCGCATGCGCCGTTTGGCTTGACGCATGCTGGGATTTGAAGTCGCAACGGCTGCGCTGATTTACAGAAACTACACCGCAGATACCTAAGCGACCCTTTCTGTTTGTTTCTGAGAAACTTGCGGCATAAATGTCACTCCCTTTTAACCCAACGCGGAGGGCATGTGGTGTTAGATTACGGGTGTATTTTGGGGTATATTTAACAGCGATTGAAGCAGAAGATGGTTGTTTTCAGACTAAGGAGGGATCATAGGAGGCGTTTTATTATTCTGTTCTTAAGTCTCGCAGGTTTTATTATTTACCGCCACTTTGGGTAAGACCTCATTTTGCACTTTGCAATATTTTTGTGTTTTTGCATGCAGTTGTATAAAATGTGTAGGTTGAATGTAGTGAAAATGTAATTTGCCATTTCTCTTGGCATTGCATATTGTTTTGCATATTGCTATTACATAAATTTAGAATAGCAATTAATTAAAAAATATACATTTATTTAATTGCTATTGTTTTAAATAAACAAAAATATTTTAAATAATAATTATATTATTTTATTTTATCAAAAGATTTGAAAGTGTTTTCTATATTTGAGTTTGTGCTTTGTGATTCTGTGTGCCAGAGGTCAGTCAGGGAAAATGAGAAGAAACCGATCCACAGGATTGAGGGTGAACTCATCCCAGTTCACCTTAGGAGGAGAGCAGTTTTGTATTTTGGGGGGCTCTTTACACTACTTCCGTGTTCCAAGAGCATACTGGAAGGATCGGATGATGAAGATGAAAGCCTGTGGTCTCAACACCATTACCGTGTAAGTCTAAAATAAGACATCGCATAGGCAGAACACTGTTGGTAAGAACAAGACAATAATCTGTTTGTATGTATCCTGCAGTGATGTGCCGTGGTCTCTCCATCAACCCGAGAAAGAAGAATTCAGTTTCCAAGAAGGTCACGATTTAGAGTAAGAATTGTGTCTAATTCCCATACGTGACAATATTAACGTTGTGTTGTGATCCACGTATTTAGACCCGGAAAGGTTCTCACCACTGTTTAAGCTCTTTAATGTCTTGTTGTAAACATCATAGAGATCTCCTGTTGCATTTCCCCTGACAGTTTTGTTGGTTTGCTGCTGTCAGGCAGGACTTTGTGCTCGGAGCTCTATTGGGAACACATAATTAAAGATGCTCTTCCATAGCAACATAAAACCATCCATTCAGCTAAAAGGCTTTAACCCTATGAGAGAAACATAATGTAACTTCAGATATTTGAAAAACAGGATGAGGCTTTACAGAGCTGTAAATGGCATTTTATTGTAAACTGATTCATATGCTAACTGGTAATGTGATCACTTAGAGACAATTTAATGAGATGCTTCAATTCCCTGTTGATCTCCGGTAGTAAGATCTGATATGTGTATTAAATGTAAATCATTGCATGTGTTATCCACAGATCTTTTCTTCATCTGGCAACAGAAGTGGGGCTTTGGGTCATTTTACGACCCGGACCATACGTAGGCTCGGATCTTGATCTTGGAGGATTGCCTAGGTGATTTTGTCAATAATGCCCTTGTTCATTCAAACTATAGCATGTTGTGTTACCTTCCTTAGTTTATATAAAGACCGGGGCAAGTTTGCACAAGAGCTAAATCTCGAACGCCATGATGTTTCAAGTCAAAATTTGCATTGTGTTCAAACAATTAAACACAATAAACCACCAAGTATACAAAGCCATCTACCATATTATGAAAGTCGATTTTAAATAGCAAAATATATTTTCTCCTCTCTAAAAGGTGTAACAACCATATAAAATGTAAAATTAAGAAAGAAACAAAATAAAAATTCTATATCAACACATTAAAAGAAATCTTTGTTTATCATGTCAAACATACTGTATGTACTCTCTATAGTTGGCTTTTACGTGATAAAGAGATGAGGCTGAGAACTACTTACCCAGGATTCCTTGCAGCTGTATGCGTATATTTCAATAAACTCATTCCCAAAGTGGTGCCTTTCCAGGTAGATTTTTTTAAAACAGAATTTAATCTCTGAAACGTACCTTTGTTAATCTTACAATCTGTTTGTTGTTAGTTTAAGAAAGGTGGACCGATCATTGCCATTCAAGTGGAGAACAAATACGGTTCCCATGGGAGAGATGGCAAATACATGTCATTTCTCAAAGAGGTACAGACTGACATTTTACACTTTTACGTCATATTTATTCATATATTCGAGCTAAAAATAATTTACCATCCTGTCGTTACCAACTCAATTCTTTGCTATCGCTAAATTCCCTTTTGTCTCACACATGAGCTTTACTTTATCGCCTCCAAATTTTTTAAACAGATTTTTCAGTTTTCATGTACTCTGTAATGGTTTTATTAACAGTTTGCTGTGGTCCGTGTCAGGCTCTTCTGGAACGAGGCATCAGTGAACTTCTTCTCACGTCGGACAATCACGAGGGCTTGAAGTACGGTGGAATCGAAGGAGGTACAAACACTAGAATTCAACTGTAAATGTGAACATGTCTCATGTTATGGCTGTTACAATATATCACTTTGAAATGGATTTTCAATGAGTTTTCCTTTTCTCTGCCACAGCTTTAAGAGCTTTAAATCTTCAGAAAATAAATTATGATGACATCAGATATCTGAAAACTGTGCAGGTATCTATTTATCCGTCTGTCATCAAAAAAATATTTAGTATTTTTTGTATTAATGCATGTGTGTGAAGTCCAACAGTCCCATGCTGGTGATGGAGCTCTGGACGGGGCGAAGTGATGGCTGGGGTGGTTTACATCATAGTTTTCCTGCAGAGGGTTAGATGGCATGTTTTCAATTAAGAGAGCAGATGATTCATTAAAATATCTCAGAAGCTTTTAACCCTTTTCTTAATTCGCATAAACAAAGCAAATCCATCGATGTGAGTGTCTCTGTCTAATAGACCTGGTTGCCGTGGCGAGGGAGGCACTGAGACAAGGAATGTCCATCAACCTCCACTTGTTCCACGGAGGGACAAACTTTGGCTTTATAAATGGAGCGATGGCCTACCCCTCTTACAAGGCTCTGGTCACAAGCTATGGTTTGTTTTTCTCCTGTTACAGTTTTAGGTTTGTAATGTTGTACTGTGCATAATGACCACAGTGTGGAGCTAGCAGCACACTGGTAGTGGGATACAAGCAGAGCCACTGAAAAGGTGTTTATATTTGTAATAGTACATAATAAAAGCCTCTCTCTCTTTCTCTCTAACACCCAGATTATGATGCACCTCTGTCAGAAGCTGGAGAATACACACCAAAGTATCACCTCCTCAGAGATCTTCTGAGCCGTTTCAACCGTTTGTTCTTCATTTAATTTTTATTTAGTAAACAACACATTTAAGGTTGACATGAAATGATGATGAAGCTATTGAACTTTGCCTGTTCCCACTCTTACTGTGAATGATAATACATAGAATATTTTTTCTATTTTGATTTTCTGAATCTCCGGTTGATTTCTTGTCATCTTGTAGGTGAAACGCTCCCTGTGATGCCGAGCATCCGTTGGAAAGAAGAATATGAACCGGCCATTATGTTCCAGCATCTTTCGCTGTGGGACGCACTGCCATACACACATAAGGTGAGCTGTGCATTTTCACCTGGAGAAACACAATCTTCTTTTTATAATTTCATGAATACACAGACCGACACCTCTGGATTAATGACATTTACCATGTAATATTATTGTAAATGCTTTCTCATTTGCAATTTGCTTTGGATAAAAGAGTCTGCTCTCTGAAAAATAATTTGGCAAATAAAATTTGAATATTTGGTGGTCACGATCCATTTATTTTCCTTAAGCCTTTCAAATCCAATCTTCCTATTAATATGGAGAATCTTCCAGTGAATAATGGCAACGGCCAGGCATACGGATACACTCTCTATGAGACCGTCATCATCACAGGAGGCTTTTTAAAATCAGGACACAACATCAAAGACAGAGCCCTGGTTAGTGCTGCTGTTATATGAATATGCATCTGTTCCAATTCCATTTTAATGATATTGGTTTTTCTCCAGGTGTTTGTTAACCAAAGTTTCATTGGCATTTTTTACCAAAGAAATTTGGAATTAGCAGTTTCTGATGACAAGGTATATTTTTCCATCATGGTCATTCTTTTAATTGTCAGTCATTTGTGGTTTCTTTCTGTTTTCATGGTAAACGTTCAATTTGGAGAGATCTGCTGACTTAATTCAATGTATTTTAAGGGTAAACGAACTCTGAGTTTGCTGATTGAGAACTGTGGTCGTGTGCATTATGGTAAAGACATGGATGATCAACGCAAAGGTATTAAAGTGTTTCTTGAAGAACGAGCCACATGTTTATATTCCGTCTATTCATGAGTTCAGCGTTTTCTTCATAAAGTCTGTGTGTTTTTAGATGGCACAACACATAATCACCATTATTGTCATTCAAAATTTGATTTCAGGTATTGTTGGGGATATTTTATTGAATAATGTGCCACTTAGAGATTTCACGATCTACAGTCTAGACATGACTTCAGATTTTTTTGACAGGTTTGTAGCATCAAATTTCTTATAGTAATGTGAACGGACATATATACCATCGCTGTATTTGCAAAATCATGAATTCATCTTCAGATTGTACAGTGCACCTTGGAAGTTCCCTCCAAACAAACCAAGCTTCCCTGGATTTTTCCAAGGCAGGATATTTGTGAACGGCTACCCAAGCGACACTTTCATCAAGCTGCCAGTCAGTTCAACATGTACAATGTCAAAACTCAGTAGAGTTATATAGTATATGAATTATAACATTTATATGTGTCTGGAATCATGTATCATTATTTACATCCACATGCAGGGTTGGAGTAAAGGTGTTATCTTTATTAACGGACAGAATATTGGACGGTATTGGGACGCTGGACCACAGCAGGCTCTGTTTCTGCCAGGCCCCTTCCTCAACAGTGGAATGAACCAGGTCAGCTCATATGAATATTTGCTCACTTCTTTCAGACGAATGGATCTGTATCGACAAGTATCTACAATTGCAGTGATTTATACACACTTGTTTTAAACCAGGAATTAAATAAAATGAACGATGCATTGTTTTTTAACAGATAATTGTATTTGAGGAAGCAGAAGGGGATTTTAAAATCCAGTTTGAAGATTCCCCTGATTTGGGAATGACAGTTGATATTTAACAAAGATGTTTTTGGTAACATGATGACTGTGGATGAAGTGTCGAAAAATGTTTAAACAAAAAATTGACAAGAAGATATTTGTATTATAAACATGGCTTGCATTCCATTTTTTACATTGTTTTATTTGTATTCTACCAGAACTGTCTATTTATATATGAGGTTGGAGTGTGTATAATGGCTTCATCTAAAAAACTGTAAAACCTCAATGAAAGCTTACATGTTCACAGTAATCTATACATTTCCTAAGAAGGGGCTGTGTGTGCGGGTGTGTGAAAACCTGTAAAATTAAATGAATGCAGTAACTGTATCTGAACTTCAATTTAAAGCAGCACAATAAACTTAAAAAATGTTTAAAGATCGCGAATCACAGGCAGTTTCTGCCAATCTCATATTAATCTTGAGTGCCTATACAGTAGTATTGGATACATCATATCTTCGAAAAGTGTTTAGTTTGATCCAATTTATATCCAATAGAGATGTATGATTATTTACGTGGGGAGAGTGGGATGGAACTACAGCACAAGCAAGCAACACATCATCACATTAATCCCTTCGTGTTTTGTACATTATGCATGTAGGCGCCGATTGCCAACAAAACACAGACGTATGACTTAGTTTGACATACCGTGTGCAGTTCATGTCCGGCATCTTTAAGCACTGGGGCCGTGCCATCTATCAGTTTAAAACGATCTTCAAATCAAGCCTTATATCCAACATTTATATCACATTCATCACTAAAATGCTGTGAACAAACACACACCTAAATTTCGCTATCACAAGAGTAACGAGCTGCAGAGTAGCTAAGTGCAGCCCATCTTGACGCACCGCAGATAACCTTGATGGTAAGCGAGTCTCGCTCGTCGTTATCTCGTTGGCGGGCTCTTTCTTTCGCCTTGCCGTGCTTTTCCGGGAGCCTTTGGAGTTTTGGGGGAGTCATACATCATAAGTCCAACTCGTTTTTTAACAAGTTGACCATGTTAAGCGTGAGAAGCCAGCATGTTTAACAGTGTAAAGAAGTCAGAATGCATGACATAGCATAATACACGATCTTTAACAAGACGTCTTTTATTTATAGTGTAATTTGACAGAACTGTGCAGCTCTCGACAGAGCCGTGAAAATCCACATCTTGGATGTCATTTTAAGAAATTGAGAAAAAACGTTCCACATGTAAAGAAGAGTAAAGTGCTGGAGTGTTGTTGAGTATCTTGAAATACTCATATTCCAGTGAGTTCAAGAAGTTCAACAAAGTCAAACTTCTAATGCTATAAGTTATTCATGCAGAAGTTTTTCATATTTCAACACTGGTATTTGTAAATCCCTTTTTACCTTCATTCACAAGCACAGGTCTCTCTGTCCTGGTGTGCCAAACCAGCACCTGAAAAATAGTTAAAAACAAAATACATTCCTCTGTTTGCTTTGACAAGCAAAGGTGTTTATGATTCAATGAGGAACTGAACTGTGTTTTTTTAACAGTGGGTCACATGCCTTTATTTAATATGAATAAAATATAATATTTCTGTTTATTAATCTGAAATTACTGATTCACTTTTTTATTATTAACTTTCATTGAATTTCAACAATTGTCTATTAAAAAATCATTACATTTCATTATCATTTCATTACAAAAGCATTTTAAATACATAAACTTTATAAAATAAATAAATGCATTTTAATCATAATATTTTTACTATATAAAAACTGCAAAAACTATTTTATTAATGTGTTGGTTTACCACTTTATTTCCAATAAACATCTGGATTGTGCTGTAAAACTGTATAAGAACATAGAAGAACTAAGATTGAGGTATAGGAAATGGAGTCACCTTAGTGCAGTTGGCAGCTCTGGGCTCCAGGTCAGACAAAGTGACCAGATCCTGTAACAAACTGCTCTCCTGGTATCCACCCTTTACTCCCCGGAGCTTAAAGTATGCTTGAGGTTTGCCGAGGATGAGCTGTAAATTCACAGAAAACCCTGCCATGTCGATAGCAAAAGGTCGACGAGGGTCAAACACCGTCCTCCATCCGGACACTTTGCCCAGAGAGTTGATTTTGGGCGATTCGTACCGGAGACCTCCGACAAAGGCGACCGGCCACACAGATATTTTACGAGTCCAGCGCATCTGTGGCACAAGAGTAAATGTGTCAACTTCCAAAAAATAAAAAAACCTCAAAAATAAAATAATTCCCGTCTTACCTCCTCAAACAGCTCCAGGCTGTAGGCATTGTCATCATCTGCAAAGTAGACGACCCCTTTATGACCAGAGTTCAGGTTGATGTTTCTCCTGAGCCAGCGAAGAGCCAGGTTCCTCTGCATGGTGCCGCGCGGGATCCTCCGTTCTTTGGGATTCGTTCGCACTTTGAGGTTCCGAGGTGTCTCTACGTTTAGGTGGGTGTAATTCAACCCTGAGTTCTCCAGCAGCCTCGACACCAGCGCCGTCCTCCCCGCAGAGTCCTCCACAACTAACCAGTGCAGGTTGGGCACATGGAGAAGGGTGTTAGAAAGGCGGGTTAACTCCGCCTTCTGAACGGGCCTACTGTAGGTCGGCGTTATTACGTGAAGAGTGGGCAGCGCATCAGACCAGGGCAGCAGGCGGCTGTATATGTACCTCGTCCGGGTGACTTCAGTGATTTGGGTGTTCTGTGTGATGCAGGATTCTTGAAGTCTGAAGCATCTTCTGTGAACTGATCTGTCAGCTATTATGAGAAGAGAGATCTGATTCTTTCTTATAGAAAATATTTATGAATTATTACAGCATTTTGTGATCAAAGTGTAAGATCAGTTTAGTATTTACCCCTTTGAGATGGAGGCAAAGGGTTGTCAGAATGTTGCTGCCAAAACTTGATGAGCAAAGTCCACGGAAATACAATCAAAATAAGTGCCAGGATGTCTTTTCTCTTCAGCATTTCCACTGTCAGATCTGTGGCAAGAATTCATTTTTTTTACTTTCATATCCCGGTTAAGTCATGGCTGAATGATTTGATGTTTACAAACACAACAGTGATTTTTAGCTATTTTTTGCTGAAAAAGCTCTCAACTTCGGTATTTAAATAAGTATTTGATGAGAACAAAAATGGCAGCTGTATTGGCACAACACTTCAAATAAGCATGAAAGGCTGTTTTTAAGCCCCATAGACACAGATGAGATCCAACATTCCCTGAATATTTACAGAAATTGTTTTTTCAAAAATTCTTCAGTTGTTGTATTTGTCTTTGTCTGATTACAAGGTAAAAATAAAACATTATTGTGATCCTATGGTATTAGCAAATCCTCCAGCATGACATGAGGCATGTGTTTAACTATTGCCTGACTTTAGCCCTCTGCCGTTATTGCCCAAACATCCGTTGTTTGTTGCTATTGTACCTCAACATGAATGAACAGGCAATTGTGAAAACAGGTAAATTGATAATTCATAAAACATTTAAAATTATGAACAGGTGTTTGATTAGCCCTGCTATAGCTTATACCATTGTATAAGATTTGTTTGACCACAGTTCCACTACAAATCTCTGGTTATACTGAAGCAACTCCATGGTTAAATTGTAGGGGTGTGACGAGATTCGATAAGTCTCAAGAACACAATTTCCTGAAATGATTGGAATGATGGAGTGATGGGCTCGAAATTATGACCATTTTAAATGCTCCTTAAATTTAACCTGTGAGGCTTCAAAATATATTTGGGAGCATTTGCATGAGTGCACATTATGTTGTGGTGTGACCTGTTTTCATTACTGTACAGAACACGCTAATAACTATATTATTATAATTAACTAATAAGTATGTGTTTGCCAAGAGCTACAGTGACCGGCTATTCATAAACATGCTACGTGGTGCTACTTTCCCACCGTTTTTGTTGTAAACACGCGCTAGACGGACGGGTTTTAACCTCTGCTAACACGGGCACTTTGCAAAAGATGAGAAAACAACCACACCTCTGCCTGTCATTTGAGTTTTTGACCAAACATTTTGTTAACATATTGTTTATTTCTCTATGATATAAATAATTAAAGGGGTCATATGGCGGAAATCCGTGTTTTTCTGTGTCTTTGGAGTGTTTTAATTTGCCCATGCATGTATTAGACACGTAAAAATGCATAAATGTAAGTGTTGGAACAAAAGATGCATTCTATCTTAAAGCGAATGCGAACCCAGACCTGCCTGAAACGCCTCGTGTGACCACACCCCCACGCATGTACGTCACTTTGTGATATGATTTGACTAATACCGCCCAAATGTAGACGCAATGTGGGCGGTCTTTTAAATTTCATTGTACCGTCGCCGGCTCACCCATGTTCCGAACATGGTAAGAGCCGTTACATTTCCGTGCAGTATTTGACCAATCACTACGCACTAGTGACCTGGCCAATCATAGCACACCTCGGTTTGCAGAGCGATGAGCTTTGTAAAATATAAGCGCGTTTCAGTGAGGCGGGGCAAAGAGGAGACACAAACATGCAGGGTATGTGGAAAATACAGCGTTAATTGGTGTATAGACATTGTATTAAATCTAAAGCAAACAATAATATTAGTTTTATTCGAGTCAAATGACCCCTTTAAAATAGATGTTTAATTAAAAAATAGTGTTTCATAAAGTACACGCTGATTTTATAATGCCTACATTTTTTTGCATTTTGTGTTAAGGTGAATAAAAGACAATTTCATCGTACAGGATTTCATTAAAAGTCGTGTCTCGTCTCGTGAGATATGTGTCTTCTCACACCCCTCTTATATTGTAGTTACAATGTATTAACTATAGTGGACAGTTTTACTTGTTTTAATTAAAAGTTTATTTTCATAAGGGAACATATGATCTGGAAATTTTACTAAACTTAACAATTTAGTAAATACAGTGGTATAAGCTATAGCAGGGCGAATCAAGCACCTGTTCATAATTTTAAATGAATCCTGAATTATCAATTTACATTTTACACAATTGCCTGTTCAATCATGTTGAGGCACAATAGCAACAAACAACAGACAACATACATTATATTAAATCCCTTAAAGCATGATGTTGTTGCTGCTGGCAGTCCAGTGCCAACATGTCGTATAAAAGCACTTTTGGCCCTTTCTCTGTTCCCCTATCTCTCATCCCGTAATTTCGCGTTGTTCTCTCAACTGTGGGCCAGCATCCTGCAGAGTTTATTTCCGACCCTAACCAAACACACCCGGCCAAGCTTATCATTCAGGATTCATTTAAAAGGTGCTTGACTAGCCCTGCTATAGCGTATACAATAGTATTTACTAAAGTAAAGTAAAATTCCCAGATACTACAGTGTTCCCTAATGAAATTAAACTTAAAATTAAACAATTCAAATGGCCACTATAGTTAAACCATTGTGACCACAATTTAACCATGGTGTTGCTACAGCATAACCAGAGTTAGTGGAACTGTGGTCATACAAATCTGCCAAAAAACATGGTTTCTTTCTACACAAAATGATAAAATCATGGTTGATTTCCTTAAGGGCTTTTAAATCCTACTAAAGAACTATAGTGCCCTTAACCAATATTACTGTAATATAGTACTTTAGTATGCTGCAGGAGGCACCTAACCCCTATTAGCTCCCCGGGCGCTGCAGTGATAGCTGCCCACTGCTCCGCGTGTGCGTGTATTCACTACTGAATGGATGGGTAAAAAGGTCACATTTTGGGTATGGGTCACCTTACCTGACAAATATGTCACTTTCACTTATTGGGACTCAAGAATAATTTGACAGCTTAGTGTTTATTAGAATATACAACATTAAAGAGTGCACATAGAACAAAGTGAAAGAAAGAGTTTTAGGAAAAATTTAAATAAAACATTACACTACTGTAAAGTAGAAGAAGATGAGGATCTAACCGGCAATCTTCTGGTCACGAATCCGACTCTCTAACCATAAGGCCACGATTGCCCACGACGAGGTTTTAATAAAAGTGTTTTGAATTGAACTCACCAGTGTCTAAGACTATGTTGTAGTGTGGATGATTTTGAGGGCGTGTGTGTCAGGTCTGGGGGGAAAGTTTGTTTTTTAAACAAGTTTGTATGGTTTTGAGAAGAGAGCTTCATTTTGATCTGAAAATATGATGTTTGGGGAATTCCGTGAGATGTAATGGATTTGTGTTGACTCTTTTGAGAATACGATGCATTATTTCAAGAAACGTGTTTAAGCAATCGTAGGGCCGTGCAATTAATCGAAAATGACAATAACAAAAACAAAATAATCGAGGTAAAACGATTATCGTGCCACAGTCCATTTTGCAAGGATCCTCTCTTTTCTTGTGGTACAAATCCACAGCGCACCCCCTTCCTTTACAGCTGTGATTTTACTTTACATTTATTTTTCAGTTGAATTGACAGTTTAAAAGCCAAGTTGTTACATTTTCTATGTTGTTTTAAAAGTTGATGAGTAATGGAGTTAAATAATCGGATTAGGATTTTTTTCATAATCGAGCAGCCCTAAGCAATCAAGGAAAACTGTAATACCTGCGCATGCAGACGATTACGAAACACAATAAATGCGGTGCGTTTGTGGATGCATGCTGTTTGGGAAATGATGTTGTGAAAGTTCTAAGAGGCAATTACAGAAAAACGTTGACGACCTTGCTCAGGCATTTAAGAATGAGCATAACAAGATTTATGATGCCGTGTAACAACATTAGTCCGGTTACTCCATCTCATAGTGCAGTTTTGTCACTTATTGGAGGAATTTATACGGCAAATGCGTTTCCATCTCCCATTATTCGCATTAACCCTTTTTCCCAAAAATAAAAAACCACCTTAAGTGAGCCTAAAACTTTGTGTATTGTTTCCACTTAAAAATGCGAATAAAACAGAGTGATGGAAACCCGCTTAGTGTCTCTCTAAGTTAGAATTGGGTCAATCCATCGTGTAACACAGCTGAAGTCACCAAATTACAAGCGTCACCAGAGATTCGGTTCTTCAAGCAGACTGCAGTCCAATTAACCCACCGAACCATAAACTAGATAAAGTTCGCGTTTCAAGTTCAGATCCAGTGTCAGCAAAATTGTTCTTTTATACAAAAATGCATAACGCTGTCCATAACATCTCAAAATAGCAAGAACAAGACTTCAAGACAAGTGTGTCCCAGAATAACATATTTACATGTTGCTCAAATTGGCTTAAAGAAAGCAAAAGCATTTGAATCCTGCATACATTGATAGTACATTATAATGATAATAAAACCTATAAATACCACATCCATTTTACCAGAGAAGAAAACACATCAGCTACTCAATAGAAAATATTGGATGTATTAAAAAGGACGAAAAAATCCAGTTATACTTACATTTTCCATCTACCCCTCGTTGCCTTGACACAACCATTAACAGTATCTTTATCAGTCAGATGTCTGGTGGCCTTTTAAGAGAGCGAGAGAAAGAGAGAGAGGGGGGGGGCTGCTGAACTGGTGTGAGCAGTGCCAGGTCCAGTAGATAGACAAGAGGTCAGCCCCCGAGAATAATGTGTCCTCTCATTTAGACAACAAAGACTGCAATTGTGGATGCTGATGGGAGATTGCACGAGAAACAAAGGACACTCATCTAAAACGTCACCAAGTGAATAGTTCCAAACACGAGGAATGCAAAATATTACTTTGAGGCGGTGGCTGTGTCATATTCATAATCTTTCATCGCTCAGTGTCTTTCCTGTTTTATTCTCAAACAATTTTGCTTCACTTCAGTTAAACTGCAGTGTGTGGTTTTAATAGAGAAGAAAGAAAGAACGATGTGATTTGTGAACCCTTATTTAAAAAATACCTAGGTATCAAAAGTACCACAATGAACACATCTGGCAGCAGATCGCATCCTCTCATTTTCACCTTTCATATTTGCCTGCAGCTACTGATTCCCATTCCCTCCTGATTCCAAACACGAATGATGTCAACTGTGATTCTGATGATGTTCTGCACTATAATGTTCATGTAGATAACTGAATTGGGTCATTAAAGCCAGTTAATTCGGTCCTTTACCTAAGGGGGGATTGATTTTGGGGATGTGTACTCCTGGGGCAGTTTGTCTGATGGTTGATGTATTGATGTTCTCTCTTCTGTCACTGTTCAGTTTTAAACCCCACTCTGACTGTCCCAATCGATGCCTTCAGTCTGCAGAGCACGAGCGGTGTGGAGGGATCAAGTCTATATTCACGTGCTGCATTCATGGGCGTCGCTAGCACTATTTATTCGGGGCTCTAGCCCCGATTCTTCGTAATCTAGCCCCGAATGTTTTGGCCTGGAATTATAATAATAGGATTCCAGTACAATTATGCTGACAATTATGCTCCAACACATCATCATGTGAATAAGAGTTACGCACCCCGACCTCCTCTCTCATACACAGAGTTGAAGAGCTAAAACAGAGATGACAGACCACCAAAAAAATGTGACAACCTATCGCCTTTCAAGGCGGCAAATCCTTATCTTCATAGCATCACACTCATTATTACTTCCGACACCATATGACGCCATCTAGTGCATCATCAGCATCATGACGCAATTAACTCAATCATTAATGTACAAACTTCCATTATTCACCGAAACAATTGAATTGTTTTTAATTTAATAATTATTAATTGTAGATATTCATATTTTATACGTTAACTGTAAAGATTAATTTCTACATTTGTATTTACTCTATTTTTAGTTGTACGCCTCAATACGATTTTTTCAGTATTTAAATGAAGTAAACAAGTATAATAATGTCAAGTAAATATTGTCTCTTTAAAAATGGCTTTTAATAGATTATATATCACGTTGGGAAAATGTATGGAAAGTCAATAAAAAAATCACAACGAAGAAACACCCAATCGATGTGAGCGAAAGATGTTAAAGCCCGCCCATCGCTTTACATGAGAGATTTACAGCCAATTAGAGAAGAGATTAGGGAAGGCGTTCCTGCAACGGCGTGCATTCGGCACGAGAGCCCGGACAGCTGGAGGTACATTTTATTCCATTATCTTTAATGTGTATATGAGACTGTAAACAAAATATGCGCTTGATCCTATATATTATAAATTAGTGATGTGTTAAATATTTGCGCTGCTAAAATAAGGAAGATGCGCCCGTGTGTTAGAGGTCAGAATCAATGTTACTCTTGTATTTGGTGGTTTTGATGCCATGACACTGAATACGTATATATTGAGCGCGCGTGCACGCTGCTCTGTCGACGTCATTTCGCGCTTACAGAATGCGCTGCATGCACCTGCTGCAAAAGTGATCTCCGGCCAAAACATCTCTGTAATTCACACGTTACATATTGCAAAGCTGAGGTTTGCATATTAATCCTCCTTTAAATCCCTATATAAAAGAGTGCACGTGTATGTTTTGTAGGCTGCACGTATCCAAACCATGCTATTTTTATCCCTGGACTTTGCAGTCCTGCACAAGCCTTGAGATATGATTTCTGCATCATGTTTCATGTTCATGACACCGTCCAAAGAGACTTTCGGTGTCATGGGCACTCAAGCAACCCTTTAACATTTAGACAGTTGCATGAACTTTGTAGAAACCTTCAGGACGGACAACATTCCTATTCTGAGAACATGTTGTTGCATGCATATTGAACAAGGCTAAATCTAAAATCTGTTTTTTTTCAGGTGTAATAACAAACAGCGGATGAAGCGAGACTGCCTTTCATCCGTGCAGCTTTAAGGGACTTGTAGAAAAGGACCTGCACGGTGCTACAAAAGTCATGAAATGAAAAAGAATTGGCCGTGTGATGTTTAATCTGGAGGTATTTTGTCAGCATTAAAAGGTTTCCACCCAGATTCATCAGATTTCTCCCAAGCACGAAACATCTTGTTATTGCTGGGTGAACAGTCTAGATTTATTCCGTTTTAATCATCACATCACTACTGCAAACATGGGCGCAGCAGGTTATGGATATTACCGCACTGTTATATTCATCTCGATGTTTGTCGGGTACTCGCTGTATTACTTCAACCGAAAGACTTTCTCTTTTCTGATGCCGTCAGTGATGAAGGAGATCGAGCTGGATAAGGAAGAGCTTGGTGAGTGTGCCATGCCTTTAAGGGTCTTTTATTGGTTCTGAAACACAAAGTTGCTTCTCTTTCATCTTAAGTACTCCGCCAGGTACTCACCAAGCATCCGTAATGTTTATTTTTCTGTGATGCAGGGTTGATCATCAGCAGTCAGACTCTTGCTTACGCCATCAGTAAGTTTATTAGCGGAGTGCTTTCGGACCAGATCAGCGCTCGATGGCTGTTCTCCATCGGGCTCTTCATTGTGGGTGCCATAAACATCACCTTCTCCTGGTCGTCTACTGTCATGATGTTTACCGTGCTTTGGTTTGTGAACGGGTTCGGTCAGGGTTTCGGCTGGCCACCGTGTGGAAAAGTGCTTCGGAAGGTAAGATTCAAATTCTGACATCATGCACTCTTGATGTCGTTGCAACCTGCACGAAAACATTATTTACATTAGTTATAAAGCGGAAGCTTTAATTCAAAGCGTGAGTAAATTAAGACTTGAAATGACTTTTTGGCTGAATATCACTTTCAAAATATCAAAAAGTCAGATGTTGCCGGAACTGATTGAGTCTGTCCCTAAAGTTAGATCCTCTCTTATGTTGGTGTGTTTAAATTATCTGACCCTTAACCTTTAGAAGCTGTCAGCTTACACCTGTCTTCTAGTGTTGGCATTTTGACAGAAATAGTTTGGAATTCAAACCTGATGCTGACCTGCTGCGCTAGTCTATAGTCATAGATCAACCCGATAGCAGTCGCATGCTTGTTGTGTCAAACATTACGATACACTGAATTCTTAATAAACCAACTTGTCGGTTCCCAATGAAGTGAATGTCGCTGAATTAAATGACAGCCATTTTAGAGGGTGATGCTTATTGGTCTACATTCAGCATTTAATAGAGTTTAAGGATCCTAGAATTTGTTAATCTGAATTAAATGAAACCTATGCCTTCGAGGAATAAAACTTGTTTTTAAGCATCTATAGAGAGTGAATAAAAAATGTTTCACCTAAAAATTAATTTCCGTTCCAAATCTATACATTTCTTTGTTGTGATGAACACTAAAGAAAGATATTTGGAAGAATGCTTGTAACCAAACAGTTCTTGGCCACCATTGACTTACATACTAGGAAAATTGCTTTCATACATTTCTTCGTTCTGTTAAATACAAAAGATGTTTTGAAGAAGGTAGGAAAGCAAACAGTTCTGGGGCACCATTGACTACCATTGTCATTTTTCTTACTATGGTAGTCAATGGTGGCCCTAACTGTTCGATTACAAACATTCTTCCGAATATCTTTTGCGATGTTCATCAGAACTAAGACATTTATACAGATTTGGAATAACTCAAGAGTGAGTAAATGATGATCCAGAATTGTTTTGGGTGAACTGTTCCTTTAACACAATTGTGTGAGAGTAGTTTTACAGTAACACAATCAACAAACTAGCTGCTAACTATATTATTTGTGCAATTGTTATTAAATAAACCTGGTTAAAGAATAAAGAAAAAGACTACTTACTAAAATAAAAATCCTTTTTGCCATTACCTTTTAGGATGTTACGAAAATAATCTTATATCACATAATTCTGGGGAAATTTCCCAAAATATAGCTAAGCTATGGATACGCACACAAATCACACAACCAAGCCACCACAGTTGAAAGTACAACACAGAGAATGGAAATGATTTCTTGTTCTCTATACAATTTATACATGCAGTTGTGTAAACCATAGTTTTTTTTCTAGTGGTTTGAACCGTCTCAGTTTGGGACGTGGTGGGCCATCCTGTGCTGCAGCATGAACCTGGCTGGTAGTTTAGGACCCATCATCACAACTGTGTTGGTTCATTACTACGATTGGAGAATCATCATGTCCATGTCAGGCGTAGTCTGCATGATCATCTCTGTCGTGTGTCTTCTGCTGGTGAAGAACGAACCCAGTGATGTGGGCCTGCCCAACATTGAGCCTGGAGCTAATAAGGGCAAAGGGAAGAAAGGAGGTAAGAGCATGTGTCTCAACATCCGGACCAGTTGTTAACCATTTTCATTTTGGCTGCTGTCAGTCTATTTAGACGCCTCCTCTTTCCAGCCCCCAATGATGAAAGCACCTTAAAAGAGTTCCTGCTGTCTCCGTACCTCTGGGTTCTGTCTGCGGGTTACCTGGTTGTGTTTGGGGTTAAGATTGCCTGTACAGACTGGGGTCAGCTTTTCCTTATGCAGGAGAAAGGTCAATCTGCTATGATGGGTGAGTTTGGTATTGCATTGAATTGCAGTTTTATTTTCCATGCTAGTACAAACTTTAAAGGCACAGTTCACCAAAAAATAATTTACTCCCCTTCGAGTTGATCCAAATCTGTTCTGTTGAACACACAGAAAGATATTTGGAAGAGTGCTTATAACAAAACAGTTAACAATACAGTTGGAAAAAATACTTTATAATTCCTTTGTTCTGTCGAACACAAAAGAAAATATTTTGAAGACTGTAGGATAGCCAGGTTTGCAACAACTAAAGAGGGAGTAATTAATGACAGAATTTTAATTTTTGGGTGAACTATACCTTTAAGATTGCTTAAGAAAACAGGCGATGCATATATAAGCACGCTGATGCGTTTGCGTATTTTCGCAGGCAGTTCGTACATGAGCGCGTTGGAAGTCGGTGGGTTTTTTGGCAGCATTGGAGCTGGTTATCTGTCTGACAGGGCTGTCGCAAAGGTGGGTTAAGAAATTCTGCAGCGTAAAGAAATTGATTGTATTCATTCCACCGGTACATTTTAGTATAAACTGGAAATATAGTTTTGCTGCAATTACTCTTCCTGGTTTTTGTAGCAAGGGCTGGGTACCCACGGGAATCCTCGGCATGGGCTCCTCCTGATGATGATGGGAGGTATGGCTGTGTCCATGTACCTTTTCCGGGTAACCATTACGTCAGAGATGCCAGAGGTGAACTTGTTAAAAACAACAAATGATAAAACATTGTTTGCAATGTTATAATTTGTATTTGAAGTTGGCATTGAGGAAAAGGGATGTCTGTTTTTTTTCAGGAGGCACCGCTGTGGGTTTTGGCACTTCATCCTGTCTCACTTCTCACTGGTGTCGCAGAAAAAGAGGTACACAAGTTCAACAGTTCACCAGAATATGGATTAAACCTTAGCTGTCACTAGCGATTGATATTGCAAAATGTTGAGTTTAAATCAGCAGTGTTTCCCTGTCTCTTGAACAGCTTTGGATTTTAATTCTTGGTGCTGCGTTTGGATTTTCATCATACGGACCAATTGCCTTGTTTGGAGTGATAGCGAGTGAGAGCGCCCCCTCGAACTTCTGTGGGACATCTCATGCCATCGTAGCTCTGATGGCAAATGGTACATTTATACAGATTGTTTCATCCAGTATACCATGCTGAAATACTTCATACAATATTCTCCTCGTTCTTTGATTTGTTTTGATCTTATTTGTTGTTGTTTTTTATTAGTTGGCGCATTCATTGCCGGCCTTCCATTCAGCACCATTGCCAAACGCTACAGCTGGGACACGGCATTCTGGGTAGCAGAGGTCGCCTGTGCTGTTACAACAGTGTGTTTCTTTTTTGTGCGTAACATGCGCACAAAAATGGGTCGTGTGCCTAAAAAGATGGACTAATCCTTTTGGAAAATTACTATTTAGTGAGCCCTTCCAATGTGATGTCACTTTAGAGACAACTACCACATCTAACAGTCCTAAAAACACTTAAGTTGTAACAGTGTTTCTGTCGTTTAATCAGGCAGTTTTATTTAAATACATATCACCTTCAGTATCACATTATAGTATTTTCCAAGATTGAGACAAGTTTCTTTACCAGCTATAAAGGCACATTCACACAATTCAGATATAAATGTCACTCCACAACCTTTTAGAAGAACATAAAAAAAACTTTAGACACTTTCTCACTGTGGTGAGTTGTTTACTTAGTGTGTATCAACTGGCACAGAATAACACAAATGTTTTTTAACATGGAGGTTTTAATTAGAATTTGCTTTGACCTACTGCTGCGTATGTTTTTTTTTCAGAACATTTGTGTTATAAACTGAAGTTTAGGTGCTAAATTGTTATGAATCACATGAGTGTTTAACGTACACACACATTTTTTTGTACTTTACAAATCTGTCTCCATCAACACTATGAACACAGTTACTGTCAAGTCATGCAACCAGCAATATACTTTATAATGTAAAAAAGTGTAAAATTGTAGTATATATTAAAACTTCATATAAAATGATTAAATCATTGTTGTTTTGTATCAACAGAATAATGAATCATTTTTAATTTGGCTGTGTCACATGATAAAGGATAGGCTTGGGAGTTTGGAAATATTTTAGCTAAAGCATAAGACAGTGATATATAGCTGTTCGTAACAAAGACATTAAGAAATAATGCCCTAAAGCGATTTTGATTAATTCATGCATCACAATAAATATAACTATTGTATTATGCAAGATAATTTCTGATCATTTTTATGAATGAAAGAAGACGTGAATGAGCTTCTTTCATACAGTTCTCATAAAAACATGAAACCACATTTTATTGAAGATTTAACATCTAAATAATATCTTAATACTGCTTTTTGTATCAATGTTCCTCAACCAGGTCCCATGGCCCAGCATAAGAAAATATGAAAGGAGCATAGGAAAATATTCAATATGTGTTAACGTAAAATATTAAATGTAGGAAAACAACAATAATGATAAAACAATTAAAACATGTATGTTGGCATCTTCATTATTCTGGGGAAATCTATGAACTTCCGTATATTTTCGCAGTATTTTGCAACAATAACAAAAACAATTATTTTAACATTAAATGTATTATTTGTCTGATTAAGAGACGTGTGAAGTTTGAAAACTCGTGTAGAAAATCTCTTTTTGAATGTTGTATTTTACATAAATCGGCTCCTGTCCTGCAGAGCACGCACGAGAGCTACGATCCTCAATACGAGGCGCATACACGCGTCGAAGCGCACGCGGACAAAGCGGACGTTGCTCGTGCACCACTTCCTTTCTCTTCCGCAGCTCGCAACGCCTCAGCATGGTGAGTGCTCGAGCGATTCTAAGCCGTTAAAATACTGCTTTTTACCCACTCCTACAACGTTATAAGATTACCTGTCCGATGTCTTAAAACATGAGAAGAAACGATATGCAACTTATGAAGCCCGTATTTGCGGATATGTAAGATATTTTAGCGAGAAGGGTTGCCGTGCCGTACGCACATTGTGCGCGAGGCCCGAGCATGCGCACCGCAGTGGGACGCGATAAAAATGTTACGCGTGACAATACAGTGTGTCAATGTAAATGTTTTGCGTTTTAACTAAGATTGTCTTTTTCTTCTCGATCTTTAGCCGCCCAAGGATAGCAAGCAGAAGAAGGACGCCGGCAAGTCCAAAAAGGAAAAGGACCCCGTCAATAAATCAGGAGGCAAAGCTAAGAAGAAGGTAAAATACATTTTATTTTTAAAGAGAGGCCTAAGCGCGTGTCCGTTGTGTTAGGGTCTTCAGTTGACTCATAAGGTGTGTCTTGATGGAAACATGGTTTGTTAATTTACTTTTTGGTCCCGAGCAGAAGTGGTCCAAAGGAAAGGTGAGGGACAAGTTGAACAACCTGGTTCTGTTTGACAAGGCCACTTATGACAAACTATACAAAGAAGTTCCCAACTACAAGCTCATCACACCCGCGGTGGTATCTGAGAGGCTGAAGATCAGGGGCTCGCTGGCCAGGGCTGCCCTGCAAGAGCTGATGGGCAAAGGTGATGATCCCATGCTAAATATGAAGTGTATAAATATGCTTAGAATGTGCCAGGCTTTTCTATGATGTTTGCATTGTCGTCACAACTTCACATCAATCATGATATTGAGCATTGGAAACAATCTATAAATGTATTCATTTATTTTTTGTAGGTTTGATCAAGCTGGTGTCCAAGCACAGGGCTCAGGTGATCTACACCAGAAACACCAAGGGCACAGATGAGGTTCCTCCAGAGAAGGAAGCATAACATGGTGATTATCAACTAGTCGTGTTAAGTTATGCACAATAAGTGTAACCTTTTTACATTTAATGGTTTGTCTGCTTTTCCCCCAGATCCCACCCTGGCTTGTGTTGTGTTTTTGTATAGGTAAATAAACAACAACAACAAAACGGAATTGTGTTTGTGTATTTCTTCAGAAAAATTAATATGTACTTTATAATCAGTGTCTGTAATGAACATTACACTTAAATGTTGAAAATCCTTAATGGGATGGAATCCATTAAAGTCTCTTCAAGGTTTTATTCATAAGCCAATTTTTTGGAAAAAAGATTTGAGCTTTTGAAGCATTAATGGGTTTTAGCAGGTGGACTACATTCAAATTGTGAAACTATAAATCTCTGTATAGCTGGCTATCTGGATGGGTTTGTACTTTTTAGGCCTTGAGCCGTCTTCACATGCTCTCGGTAATTCAATAATTCCCACTTCAACCGGGAAGCAACGTCTTTGATTTATTTACACAAAGTATTTAGTAACGTTAAAGCATTGTTGTTAATGGAACAATAATGTGGATGTGATGGCAGCATTGTCATAAAGCTTAATCCTAGTCTCAAACTAAAATGGATGTTTGCACTGTTTTAACATGCAGTGATGTGTCTTAATGAAATGGTTGATAGTGATGCTATCCTTATGAACCTCATGTTTCAGTTTTGTGGAGATAACCATTAAAATGTACTTCTCAATTTTGAGCACTTTTTCCCCATTTCCTGGAAAACTGAATTTGGACATCCAAGGTTCCTGAAGGACAGTGGTGAATCTATTTGATGTATTGATGTTACAAATACCAGTAAGGTTTTCAAGGTAGTTTATAAAAGCCACATAGCAAAGTCTTAATTTAAGGCTCGGTCCAAGCATTGTGAAATTGTCGCTTAACCATTTTAATGTAAAGATTTAATTGTTGCAGCACAACCCACAAATTACATGAAAAATTGCATACAAGTCTGGAAGCACACTATTATTGCAACGAACACTGATTTTGCTTCTTGATGACCATTATTTATTATTAAAAAAAAGTATATAAATGAGTGACAGCCGGTTTTCATATAATACTTTAATGAGGTATAAAAAGCAGCTGGATGGGGAAAGTTGCCGTGACATTGTGGGGCTCTCTGTGACGCTCTTATTTTTGGGTTTTCAAATTTGCATCAAGATCCACCACTAGTGCATCCACAAAGTCTTCAATAGTTGGGGTTTTCTGCAGCATTCCTGAGGATAAAAATATATCATTCTAAAAACTAAACTCAAATTGATATGATACGGTCACAAATCTGAAGGCAGTTGTCTTTACCTTGGACCATCAGCATAGGTTCTTTACTACCTCCATGAGCAAGCATCTCCCTGCGGTAACGCTCTCCCATATCTCTGCGGAAAAATCTCCTTCCGTTAAAGGGGTCATATGGCGCTAATATTTGTTTTTATGTGTCTTTGGTGTGTTATATTTGACAAAAGACTGCCCAAATGTAAACGCAAGTAAGGTGGTGTACCTGTCAGTACAATTGCTGATGTTCCAAATATGGTAAGAAGCGTTACATTTCCGTCACACGCTTGCAGTATTCAACCAATCACCAAGTACTGGTTAACGTGCCAATCATAGCACATCTCGCTTTTCAGAGCTTTGTAAAAAGTTGTGTTTTTTACCTTTAAATCGTGTATACACATTGCCTCCATCGAAAACAAACGATAATATTCATCTCAGCCGTGCCATTTAAGACCCATAGGCCTTTATAAAATAATCAGGTTTTGACTGATTGTCGCAATTTGAGAAGTTTAAAGCTATGGAGTATATCACTGACCTGTTAAAGGGATCCTGCAGAAAACACTGCCTCCACACCATGGAGGCCACAGCTCTGGACATGAGGTAGGAATAATATTTAGCACCATAACCAACCAGATGACTGAATCTCAGCTGCCAAGCCTGCATCACCAGACAGAAAACACAAGAAATGCCTTGTATTTCAGCAAAAAACATCAGAGTTAGAAATGAGTGACAGTATTGTCCAGATACTCACTGTGTCGTGAACATACGGTAACCCATAAAATTTCTCCTGCATTTCTCTGAGGATGTCAGTGGTGGTTGTGTATTGTGGCTTTCCGTGATAAACCTGATCCAAAGCTGCATAGAAAATCTGAAAATAGAGTCGCTCTTCTTCAGAACACCAGAAATAGATAAATGTCCAGACAGAGGGGAAATTACAAGTCAGACGTTCCATTTTAGCACTGACTTCATTCAACAATTCAGTTTTATCTACCTGTAGCTGAGTGTCGGCAGCACAGCACACCCTTTTAGACTCACACAAACGGGAAACAAGGCTCTCAGGCAGGGGCTACAGACGACAGACGAAAGATGAAGGTCGAGCCAAAATACACCTTATAGACATACATTACCAAAAATCTCTGAAGCAGCTACATGACTCGCTCACCTCCCCGGTTTGATAATGTCGAGCGAACTGGCTCACAACCCGATAATCTGATGCAAAATACTCCATGAGGACAGAAGGAACCTCAGCAAAATCTGTAGAGCACCTGGTTCCTTCATAGTAAACACATTCTGGTCAGTTACTATGTCATGTGTAATGTTGTAATTTAGAATATGATGAATAATGAATCCTGACCTGTGACATGTTGATAACGTGTTCGGCCTAACATTGAGTGCATGGCATGCCCCATCTCATGGAAGAGGTTCTCCACCATGGCAGGAGTAAGCAGTGATGGGGTTTTCCCATTGGGTGGAGGTAAACTCAACATCAGCACCACAACAGGGAGCTGATAAACACCATCTTTCATCAACCGCCCACCACGGATGGTGAAGTGACAGTCCTGCCATACGGAAACAGCAGTCAGTTCACAACAAGTGATGGTCCAGTTTATATACTTACATGATTTTAGTTCCAAAACCAACCATCAGAATTATACATGTTCATTGAATTTCACCTACAGTATGTGTGTCAATCCCAATTTGATATGTACATAACTCACAATCAACCGTTAGACTGAATGTTGTACATAGAGCGGTAAGCTTTACCTGGTTAGGTTTATCAGGTCTACGGAAGAAATCACAGTATATATATCCCAGCAGTCCCTCGGTTTCGTGAACCACCGCCTGTTTGCAGAACAAAAGCACAGTCAAGACACCTATCCGTGTATTAAAGGGATAGTTCACCCAAAAAATGATCATTCTTTCATGTCAAACCTGTATGAATTTCTTTCTGCAGAACGCAAAAGCAGATATTTTGAAGAATGTTGGTAACCAATTATATAACATTGTTCCCCATTGACTTCTATTGTATGGACACAAACCACTGAGACATTCCTCAAAATATCTTCTTTTTGTGTTCCACAGACGAAAGGGTAAACAAGGCGAATAATGACAGAATTATTACTTTTGGGTAAACTATCCCACGTGGGTAAGGATTGACCTTGAATACCGAGCAAAAGCAAACAGAGAAAAAGGAGCTCACCAGCTTTCTAACATCTTCGCTCCAAACTTCTCCCATTTTCGGGTCCTCTGCTTGGAAATAGACACCCAATAACTGTGTGAAGAGATGGTTGAGACCCTCCATGCAAGCACCGAGAGAGAAGTATGGGCTGTAAACGCTGCAATCTACATTAAACCTAAAGACACATCGGCGTAGGTGTATACGAGTCGAAAGGGGAATCTTTATTATTATATTTCTAAATATATGTAAAATGCATACTTCTCTGTCCTGATGGCACTACTGAGGTACGCATGATCCCACGGCATCACTTCCTAGCACATGAAAAAATATACAACAGGTCTTAACATTCCGACTGCTCAGTGAAACGAAAAACAAGGTGCACAAAATAAACACTTACATGATTTATTAAGTGCGTTTCCTTCTTCATTTCTCTCATCATCTTGAAATCCTTTGATGTCCTGTATTATAATAGCAAGAAATATAAAAACGCCAAGTCCCGGTGAACCGGAAGTTGCGATCGTGTTTACTTGCGTATTCTGAAACCTTTCCGAGTGAATAGCAATTTCAAAGGAAAAAATAAGTGTCCGTGTTGCGTCTTCACTGCAAATTGATCGGATGTATAAAATCAGCTGTTGCATTTTGAAATGAAACTGGCAGCAGACTGACAGTTGAAGGGGAGGAGTTAGCGGATGCTCCGCCCAAGCCGTCTGATTTTCATCATTTGAGATGGATAGTCGTTTCAGGGCGAAAGTGCATTTTTAGATTTTAACTGAAGATTATGAGGATGCATGAATTTAAAAAGAAAATTATCCACATCGATAAGCTATTTACTTTAAATGCTGCAATATTTCATGAAGAATAAGAATTGTAATTTTTTATTTCGCTGGGACTTTAATACAACATCAAAGGTTGTGATGGCAACAACCTTGCCAGTGTGTGTAATGTACCTGTCTGAGAGCTTTTCCGTAAGCAGCGTCAAAAAGTTCATCACAGTCTCTGAAAACAAACATTTGCAAATCTGTTATACTTTTGGCAGACACAATAAATTTGAGGTATACATTTTTTCACCAGTATGTGTTCTCAGGGAATTTAACCCACACTGCTCTACCAACTGAGCTACAGAAACGGCAGATGGTGCTTGGACTAAAAAAGCATTTTTTACCTGGAGTTTTAGCCATTGTTCCTTTCAAAGCTCTGTGTGCAAATGATTCATAGCCCACTAGTGTTGCCAGCTCATGTCTACAAGCCAGAAGCTCATCCAAACAAATCAGGAGACTAGTGTTGGGGTACAAAAAGATTTTATACGCAGCTTCTCGAACCTACAAGAGAGATGAAAATAAAACATCGTACTGAACAAAAGTCATGCTTTCAATTAACATGTATGCATTCAAGTTATACTTTTGATCAGTTTGTTTGCACCCTCGACATATAAATTCTAAGTTTGATTTCTAATTTTACAAAAAAAATTCCCTTCTGTCCGCAACACTATCAGAACAGAGCAGTAAAGAACCAAGTGGCTGTCACGCTGCAGCTGAGTAAAGGATTTGCTCATTCATTTGTAAACAATGGCTAAACCGGAAGCTCAAGCAACAAAACAGGCAGAATCCCGCACCAGCTCATTGGGAGAATCCGCACACAGCCCGCCGATCTGAACTCGGTTCCCGTCTATGGAGAAACAGTGGCGAATGTGTTCCGGTAGAACCCGCTTGTCTATAGCGTTTGGGAGCTAAGAGCCGTTCAGAAACTCGTATGAAAGATCCAGCAACTTCACATTCAATGCAACAGCTTTTTTCCTCTGTGATGATAAAAAAAACAAAGGTCAAAGATCCATTATCAATGTCATTATAGCAAGGCATCTTATGTGCATTTTGTATAAGATGGCTTGGTCTTACAGTATTGTTGTTACTGACCTTGGATTCATCTAGACGTATCCCGCTGATCTCAAAGTCAAACATGAAAAGCTCTGCAACTCTCCTAAGAAACCATCACAACAGAATAAGAAACACAATGACTGTGTGATAAAGTGCATGCCTGTAATGTTATTTGGTTATGTAAAATGTAATTGGTGCGTTTTTAGGAGGATTTCAATGATACACAAAAAGGTTTAAGAAATTCCGATGATCCTTTGCTTACGCAGAAATTGCACCAACCTTGCGTCTGGATCCAGTGTGGCCAAAACAGCTTCATTTTCCAACAAAGTTTTCAGGCTCCGACACAAATCAACATTTGTATTGAGTCTGCAACACACGATCATAAACAACTAATGTTCATATGAGTTAAAAGTAATCAAATGTTAAAGTAAAGCCAGAATGACATTAAAAAGCAGAAGATCGGATTCATACTTTTCCACAACAGTTCCAATATCAACACAGGTCCTTTCCGCAGCCTCACGGAACGCAGCATCCGGATGAGCAACTTTGATAAAATCTGCCTGCAAAACAAATACAAATTAATAAATAATAATAAATAGAATATATAAATAGAAGGTAAACATATGTGGCTTGCTGCCCATAATGGCTGGTTTGAATATGAAACTTGAACTCTGTTCAATCGCAGGAACATAAAATCAATGTTTGGAAACGGTGGGTAATGCTGAGCTTACCAGGTCTGCCACTTTACACAAGCTGTCAGAGAGCTGGTCAAACGTTTCCACGGTGATGGCATCAGGAGGATGTGTGCAGGCTCTGTGGACCAGAAACTCAGCTTCGCGGAGAGCCTTTCGCTGGGCCACCTGGAAACCAGCGGGACTGCTGAGCTCTGGCACCCCAAACAGACCCTGAGAAGAGAAAGACTTTCATTGTGTCCCATAAACTACACTTTACCAGTACAGCAGCCACCGGTCACCATAGCAATAAAGTATAATTACATAAGATTTAAAGTAAGATACAGACACATACACAACAAATTGGGAGTATAAAGAACTTCTCTAGAAAAAAAGATATTACTTAATAAAACGATATCAACTTCTGACCTTCTGTCACAGAGGTGGAGGGCAAACAACTTTGGAAAAAGAATACGAGCTGAATAATACACAGATTATAACATTGTACATATTTTATAATTCATACCACATTTTTCTCCACATTGTCCAGTCGTCGGTGATGGATGTTAAATGCCGCTCCGACAGCAGACCATGTGTTGACGCGTCTGTAGAGCGCGTCTGCGCGTTGAAGGACGCGCCGAGCGCAGCGCATCGCTGCTACACGAATCTCTACTTATTTTTACTCAACATCAGCTCACTTGGTAGGGCACACTCGCACAGTAGTCTGGCTCTTGTGTAGTGTTATGAAAACATTAATAATCGTACTTTTCCGGAGCGTAAATCTGCTGACAACATAGGCTGAGATCAGCTGTACGTTTGACGTCACATGAATAGAACACAGACAGACTCAGTTATAGTTTCGCTTCAGCACGTTCGAGGAACAACAATGAAAACAAGATATAATAATTCAATGATATTTAATACAGTAACTTAAAATAATGAATATATAATTATTTTAACATTTAGAAATAATTTGGGTAGATTTAGCTATTTTTATTGTAATCGTGCAGGACGAAACTGTGCACTCGTCGCCCAAAATACGTCCGTGACGTAAATCGCAGACAAAGTAAATAAGTCTTTCAAACCTGAAGATGTTCATGCCAGTGTTCGCTGACAATTTATTCATGTAAATATTTCACACGGAGATTATGTTTTGTTATTGGGGGTTAATGGAGGGTAACGTTATATACAGTCGCCTTTTTTATTTTACGCAGATTAGGTTTACGTTAATTTACGTAACGTTACTGCAGCCCGTCTTGACCAAAGAGCCAGTTCATTACATTACTGTTTAATCTATAAAAGTATTACAACCAGTTATACTATTTGAAAGTCGGTTATTAAAACCTAATTAAAACAAGAACAGATAGATTATCTTTTCTGTGCTGATGGTTTCGGGCTCTTTTTATCATGAAGGAATAGAATCAGCAGCACTGCATTTACAATCCCACACATTTAATCGGGAATAAAGCATCAAACACAAAATCCGACACCCCTTTGCCCTGTGAGGTATAAACATAACTCCTATGGCAAACATTGTCGTCAAGCTGGAGAAAACATTGCAGAGAAGGTTTGGGTGGGGTTAAAGGTCACGTATAGGTATCTCTGCTAGGTTCACACGTTGTGACCATGTGTTTTTAACAGTCTCTTATCCATATATCTTGTTAGACAGTTTTTCTGTTTTCTTATGGGAACAAAGTGACTGTTGCTGTCACATCCTGTGTTAAACAGGTGTTGTTTGTGAGCTCAAATCCATCTGCCTTTCCTTTGATTTAGTGATTAAGTATATACACGACAGTATACCGATGTTCCCTGGTAATAACCCGAAAATGTAAATGATATATGTGCAAATTTATCTTTTAGGGGAAATAAATTAAAGACACTGAACATTTCCCGTTACATATAACAAGGGCATTGTTAGAACACGAGGAAACAATGTTTGAGATGTATTGAAAAAACATATGATAGAACAAATTAAATATATTACTGAGAAATTCACAGATTTTAGCTCTCACAAATGTAACTAATGATTAGATCACTGAATATGGATAGAATTCTGCCTCACTTTACAAGTTGCCTTGTGTTAACTTTAGATCTTATTGTTAGTTCACGCTATAGAATGCAGTAAGTGATGTTAATGACTGGAACCTTATTGTAAAGTGATACAGAGAAATCTTTTACTTATACAATTACTTTGATATGCATCAGTATATTAAACTTGAGATTAACATTTTTCCCCACATTTTCTTGAGCAAATATAGAAACATAACAATTTCTAATATAATTTTTAGAAACAAAGACAACAGGGTATCACAACTGATTTTTATTGGCTTATTTTATCGAACCATAACACAGAGATACATCTATGAACAATGATCAAAAGAAACTGTACATTTATATTTGATATCTAAGTCCCACAAAAATATTGCTCCTGCTGGTTGAAATGCTTAACAGCTGAAGAGATTTTACATGTAATTACTCATTTTCCCCCAATTTACCATCTCATCTACGCCTCTCGGTCATAAACATCCCGTGTTTGCCATTTGTACCATAACACACATTGGACTTAGTCCAAAAATCTTTTCACAGCAGTTATACAAATTTATTGCGGTACTATCACAGAAAAGACAAAATCAATACACACGAAGCACAGGCCTGACATGAACTCCAGTACTAGAGAATGTTTATTTAGCAGAAATGATTATGAAGAACTGCAGTTAACATATGGAACACAGCTTACAAACGTTCTACAAGTAATCTTTCGCTTTATAAACAATAAAACAATGCATTATTTGCCCACCCCTGCCCTCCCCTCCCCTCCCTAAACACACACATATTACAGGTTACAAACACAAAACAAAAAATAAAATCCCTTATAGAGCCAATGGAATGTTAGTCATTCGGACAAGCTCATTTAAGATGTCCAGCTGTCTGTAAAGGACATTCTTGCAACCTGCCCCTCGATCTCTCGCTTTAAGAGAAAGAGGTAAAAAAGCCTGTCGACATTTACGGTGATGGTAGTTTTTTCTGCCCAATGTAAAAACGCTGGATACGATGAGATCACTTCCAAATGTTTCTTTTCTTCCATAAAAAATGTGTCTCTACAATCAAACTACTAAAAAACCTGCCTTTAGAAAATAGTAGATAAAAATATTCCCCTGAATTGTACAAGAAAAGAGGTACAGGGAGTGCTGGTAAAAGATGAGAACTCAGCAAAGTTATTCCCCGTCTTCCTTCTTGTCACCGTCTTCTGTTGCCGATGCCTGAAAAACATTAATCACAGTGATTATTTGACCCGCTTTTCACGTAGATTCACTAACACGCTGATGTTTCATATTTTTGATTGTATCTCACCTCATCCTCAGCTTTTGTTTCGCCGTTTTCTGCGGGCACCTCCTCTTTCTTCTTCTCCTCTTCCTTGGCCTCCTTGGGTTCCTTAGTTTTCTTAGGTTTGGCAGGTGCCTTCTATCATGTGACAAATTATTTTAAGGTTATAACGAGGTTATAATTCATAAAGAAGATGGCAAATATCCTATTTTCTTACCTTTGCCTTCGGCTCTGCCTTTGGAGGTGCGGGTTTCTAAAAAGCCAAGAATTATAAAACATTAATTCAACAAATAAATCAATATAAACGTTCGTTCAAGGGCTGTTTACTTAAGAACACAAATACTCACATTTACCAGTCTCTCCGACCTTCTTTTAGGCTGAAATGCAACAAGGAAAAAGTCAAACACAACAAATAAAAACTTCTGCTCCTCACAAACTAAGAAGTTCATACATAAATTACAGCTTACCTCGGTGACTTCTGCATCATTGTTCGCCTATATGGTGGGAAATAAAACCAATCAATAAATAAATGGAATCAATACTAAAGGTCACAACAAAACAAGTATTAAAATTGAAAGAAAAACCCATTTGGTTACTATGTAGGAAAAATCTAAATGCATTAGCATGATAATCATAATAAATGCCGCCCCTTTCCCAAAATCTACAGTGTATCTATGTTTATGTCCTGCCTCCATTTGCCCACATTGCACCCCTCCGTCCGTTTGCATTGCAGTCGTATGCGCACCGCCCCCTCCATGTTGCGCATTCTGCGCAGATTAATGGAGATCTGCCCTCGCCCCTCCGACCCCGCTGCATTCCCGCCATTCACTTTCAAACTCAACATCGCGACGGGAAAAGGCATATAACGTTACCAGAATAATAGGATACACCAAACAGAGGCGCTGTGCTGATGTGCAACATCGCCATTGCATAATATGCAACTAGGACGGACAAAACTACCGCGAATCACATGCACTAATGAAATCCCTAACGCGCGTCTGCGAGCTGCAAGATAAAAATCGCACCGTCTGTCGCGGTGCCTACAGACCCACGGAGTTTAAATCATCGCAAGGGCAGCCATGACACACAAAAAAAACCCGTGCCATTACAAACCGAGCAGGCGTAACTCATGCGTGTGCGATTTCAGCGAACCGTGGTTAAAAATAAGCATCCCGCGTCTAAAAATACACGTGCAATACGACGTGATTTCTCGCCCCGCGCGCGAGACGGCGAGCTGCATGTAAACGATAACTAAGATCGTTACACCCCCTTTGTCTGATCCATGTAGACGGGTATCTATATGTAAACAAAAATACCAAATAATGTTACATAACTAATACTTACGTTTTATATATACGTATGCATGCAAAACACACTGGCGTTAATTAACTCAGACGGAGAAAAAAAACCCAGTCTCTTCTTCTCAAATCAAAACACGCGTATATTAAAACGCAAATCGGAGAACGCAACGCTACACGCAAAGCGTTGCAGTATTTTTAACGCACAAATCGATGAAAAATAAACGACACGTGTATGCAAAGGGAACGCATTCGCGCGCTTTCCTTTTTTTCCATTACTGCATGTTATGTATTAAAGATGGTGCCTCGATAAATGAAGAAACCAATGCGCTACTTACTTTGCTCCGTTTAGGCATGGCTGTGGATCGTTAGAACAAGCCCCAATAAAATCTAAGGTGTAAGAAATGCGCGGATTTACTCTAAAAACAGCAGCCACTGTGAGTTAAAGGTTCACACAGTAGGTAGGATCACAGTGTAGGAAGACGTTAATGTTCCTCCGAAACAAAAACCTGCTCAAACCGGATTGGATTCTCCACCTCCCCCTTCTTCTTCCCTATTCAATTCATCACAAGCTCGCAGCGCCAACCTGACAGCGAATTTAGGAATCGTACTATGGCGAAGGCTCAACTCATGGATATTAATTAACCTCGCTTACGGTGGCTGCGAATGTTCATGGAGCGACCAATCACGTTTCTTATTTATATTCATAAACCGAGAGTGGAATTCGCTTATTGGCCAGCAGACTGGCGCCCCCTTGCCAACGACGGCAAATCAGCCAATCAGAAAGGCGCACTGGGTGACTGTATGATGCTCGATTAATATTAATGAGACGAGCCTTCGCCACGGTAGGATTGTCAAATTCAAGTCTCCGCCTCCCGCTCCCGGTGATTGGCCCGCGGAGACCCACAGCACATTTTCAAATCATAGCAAGAAACCTGTGTGGACACTTTTGCATGCCAATCAGTTTGGATATTATTTGTTTTTGCAACGATTTGGATATTGTTTTCGACGCTGTTGTTGAGCAAAACACTCTTAAAATGTTTATAAATCCAAAGTCATTTGCAATGCAATTCGATCATCAATGTTACGCAATCCGAGGTTTTTCTTCCCCCTCATGGTTTCCAGATGTGTGCGAGTTATTTTAGGAACTAGATTTGAAATGGACCGCAGGGATGTTGTGTTTTTAAAGACCCGCGTGTAAAGGTTTCGCAGGGAAGAAAATGGCGACTGGACACAGAAACGTTTCTGTTGTGTGACACCAAAACATTTCTGCGCAACAGCGCAAGTGTGTCGTAAAAAGTAAACCATATTTCTCTCATTTTTCTTTTTTTAATTAACACAAATTTTAGAAAATCTATGAGGAATTAAATGCAATTAAAATTTATTTAATAGCATGTCAAGTTAATGCGTTTAAAATGTTTTTCCACCAGAGAATAACAAGTTTTTTCCACCAGGGAATAAAGTGCATAACATGCACACAACATGCATGTGGCAAAGCACGGAGCATGTTTCCTGATTTAGATGCATGACAGTTGCTATGCCAGCGAGGGCATGACACATGACATGGATACAGCCAATGCACACGGAGTATGTTTACCTGCATGCACAGATGCACACTTCTAATAATATTCCTTTGGTTATATGCGTGTGTGATGGCCCTGTAACCTAAAATAAGAAATAAAATCTCTCTTTGTGAAAAGGTTACAATGTGTATTCTTAACATTGGGGTTCTTGAGCTGGTCAGATGGTTCTTAAGGTTCTTGATGTTAGTATGGAATCTTCAATCGTGAAGATTTAAGTGCTGGTTCATGGATCCACATCGTCATAAAAAATCCCGACCTTCTCATCTCCTCGTCAACACCACTGTGGTCGCACAGCAGGACAACAGCCCCTCTCTCCCCCGCCGGTCCCCTCCCCCGTTTCTATAGGCAGTGCATCCGGGCGGGAAACTCTAGGGGTCCTGCTTCATGTTGTCCTCCTGTCTTCGTACGCACGTGTCTGCTCCTACACAATTAGGATGGGGGTGGGTGTAGTGGGTGTGGCCGCCGAATTTCAGATAACATATCTCCGTTTGGGAGCCTCTGACCTTAAATCCAGCTGCAGGAGTTGAGACAGGAAGGGAAGGGGCATGAGGTGATCTGTATGGCTCCTGATTACTGAGCTCATGAGTCACTTCACATACGTATGAGGGCGAGAGACCACTCTGCATGTACATCTGGTTGCATAACAGTGAGAAAACACACAATCAGCTTAACAGTGAGGTCCATAGAAGGCACAAACACTATCTGCATGTCCTCAGCGTTTGCCTGTTTGGTGTTAATCTCAGTGGTTTTGGTCACATGTTTGACACCTATATCACACATGTGCATTTCACAAAGAACTGAAATGTTTCTTATGTCTCAACTTGGGAACTTTAAAAGCGTACCAAACTGACAAAAGACTTCAGAATACTTTGACCGTTTTAACATTATTTACAGAGTTTGATTATTTTTCCGAATAAGCAAAATTATTTAAAGTAGGCCTATCAGTGATGGCTTTTGCTCAAATGGTGATAAAGGTTTATGGATAATTTCTTTTTTCTGATGAACACGGATACATTTTTTTGGAAGAATGCGTATAACCAGACATATTTTGCCCCCCCCCACTGACTACCACAGTAGGAATGGTAGCTAAAAGTGTCCCAGATTGCTGTCTTACATTCTTCAAAATATTTTTTTCTGTGTTCAACAGAACACGTTTTTTTCCTAATATGAGTAAGGGTCATAAGCAAGATCTGTTTGGTTATAATTCTTACAAATATCTTTCTCCGTGTTCATCAGAAAAATAAATGTTTACAGATTTTGAACAACTCGAAAGTGAATAAATAATGACAGAATATTCATTTTTGGGTGAAGTATCCCTTTAAATCAGTATTAAAGTTTTAGTAGATTTCTAACATTGCACTTTGCATGCAGCACCGATTAGACATTTGTACAGAATCTCTTTCTTTTTCTTTTAATAACAATGATGTATAATAGCAAGTTACCACGGTTTCATAGTATTTTGTCAGAAACTATGGTTGCTGTGATAAATGATTGTAAGAAAGGTATTGCATACTTGCAAACTTTTACGAGTTTAAGTACACCATATCAATACTTGTAAGTGTACTCAAAGCCTGTAAGTTTACTTAAAAGTAGTATTGTATTTTAGTACAACTTGAGGCTTCAGGTCAAAAATGGAAATTATAATGGGTTCTAATGGGCTCTATTGTCTTTGTCGTGTTGCACTACATCCAGTGTGGACAAAATTTAAAAGTATAATGGCTTCTATTGTCTTTTGTTGTGTCATGCCGTGCCGTGTCATGTCCTGTGTAGACATGGTGTAAAATGTACTCTATTAAAGTGTTCTTTCACATATTTAATATAGAAAAAAGTTTTTAGTACTTCCTAAGCGCTATTATATAGAAGATCAAAAGTAAAACTATATTTTTAGGATATTAAGTAAAAAATGAATGTGATAGAGCACTTTAATTACATTATGGGGGTGTATTTAAATAAAGTGTACTTAGTGTACTTTTTATACCTGGAAAATTGGCCCAATCTTTAATTTATAAAAGTATATTTTCATGTTTTCTTTAAGTGTAACATTAGTAAGGTCCACAACTACTTAGCAATTGCTTTCGGTTCATAGTGTAACTCTGAGTGAACTTATGTTTAAGGTATTCTGATAGTTTACCAATTCAATACATTTTCAGTTTTGGAAGTACAGTGAAGTATTCTCTCAGTAAACAACTAGTAGTGAAAAAAGTATGTAACAGGCACATAAAAAGAGTAAAACAGCTAAGGCAAGTATATACTAAGTTTATTAAGTATATTTCTGAGAAGTACATAAATAGTACACTGAGTATAAAACAATGACACTAATAAAAGAAGCACACGCACACCACATTAAAATTTAAAAAACGTATTTTTGTAAGGGTATGAATAGATATTCAGTGGGATGCGCACGATGACCGAGATTAAGATACATAGGTCACCTTGAGGTATTTCCAGTAGCTTGAACAAAAGCCTCTTTAAGGGGCAACACATCCTGTGGTTCTATCCTACCACAACATCTTCCTCCCTCTCAATCATCATTTAATCTAAACACAAGTATTCTAATTACAGCTAATAACTTCGGCACGAAATGTACCAGACTTCAGCTCTGGTTTGAAGATGTTTATATTCCCCCAGTCGAACCCAGACCTGCACAGACATGCGAACACAAGATTTGTGGTGCCAAGTCCAACTATTCAGTTTTTCTGAAAGGGTTGAACGTGAAACATTGAGCAGAGTTTGATGTATTGTGAGTGACCTAGATAAAGAATACAGCAGTTATCGTACACATGTAGAGAGATTAAATAACCTCAGCACTACTGTCGTGGTCAGCCAGGGTGGATGCGCACAGACGGCAGCAAGCTCATTTTTGAAGTGCAAGTTTAAAGCAGCGACTATATGAGTAAGTGGATTTCTCCTCGAGCGAATGAACGGCCACCCATCTGGACGTGCATGTAAAGCCCAGATTATACAAAGCAACGGCGAGATACAGAAGGGGTCACTGAGAGGGGAGGAGATTTACGGAGAGAGCTGTTTGGTATGGATACATTAAACCAAAAAATTCATAATATAATAATTTGCAACGTCATATTTTTGCATTTTGCATTTAAAGTGGCATACAGTGAATGTCTTGTATCTATTCTATCAAAATAATTTGTTCTCCCAGATTAAAACCCTTTGCATTATAAGCATCAGGCTCTACAAAACACTATTATTCATAGTATAAATGTAAAAAAATAAAAACATAAAGATGGCAAATTTGTGGGCAGAAAAATACACCGTGAACACAGCACACGACACAACTGTAGCTATGAGAATGTTAACAATTGACTACAAAAGCCTGCTGTGAAGTATCGCTTTCATTCATTGACGGGCCGACTCCCTTAACAGCTCGCGGGCAATTTAGAGGTGTGTCTAAAACAATGACATCATGGCTGAGCAACTTTCTTTTGTAGTCAACCTTTCCCCTCAAACTGTAGTGATTCACACACAATTGGTGTAATCATGGGTAAAGTAATGAGATTAATGTAAGAACCTAAAGTTAGTAACTTTACACAACAATGACGGATGCAGCAGTGGGTATAAACAGTGTAGTGGTATTAGCGGTCAGTGCCAAGGGGTGTCTAGGGATTCCCCTCCCCCACCCTATAGATTATTTCCTGTTTGGAGCACAGGGGTCTTTCTAGTGCTGTTTGTGTATAAGGGCCAAACAACCCCTGACTGCCCTCATCAGACCACTTGCTTATGATACAATATTTGTATATGTGTTACAACAGATATTTTTATGTATAGATCACATTTCAGAAAACAACTAGATGTTAAAATAGAGACAAAATAAATGTTACATATTTATTTTATGTAATATATGTATTAAAATGTCATTTAATTGTGTATTCTCATGAATAAATAAAGAGCCTCATAGAATTGATCATGATGGTCAAAGTCCTTTTGAATAGCTGCATGTTTTATCACTGTGCACAATGACACGTTTGATCTATACAATCATAAACTGGCTTTCACAAGCCAAAAAAGGGATATTTTGTATTTTTATATATCTCTATGAATTCACCACTAGATGCCGACAAACTCACAGGCACGTCCAGGCACTCTTCCCATCCGCACTGACCACACGCACTTCAACGCCGCCATATTGGAAAGGGCATGAATTCTTACTTTGTTTACTAAGTAGACAGTAGCAAAACATTCACATTTCTCAATTAATTAAAATAATTTTACGCTTCATTGACTTTAAAAATGTCCTGCCTCAAAACGCTTCTGCATGGTTTTGTGGAAAAGTCTTTTAAACAAGGTTCTGGCACAGATATATGGTTCCAACAAGACAAAAAAAGTGAGATTTCTACAGATCTTCCTACAATCTAAGTTTCAGCTCTTATTTTATACAATAACATCCAATTATCTAATCATAAGGTGGGTTACAATCTTTCTGTTTGCCAGACATTCATAGGCCCTCCACCATTATTGAATAATTTCCTAATCCACAATTTAGCTAAAAAAAATAAAGCAAAGGGCAAGTGCTTTACAAATACACAGAAAAATATGTGCAGACGTAATCCTGTGTCTTATTATACATGCACAATAATTAATCATGTGTTTGGCTATAACCTTTTATATCTGTTTTATTATTGAAAATGTGATAGGGTGTGTTGACATCACACATGGACTAAAGCAGACAATGCATAATCTACTGTATGTATATGTGATTTCTGGATTTACATTTTACTCCAAAGACAGTATTTATTATAAAATGCAGTAAACATCTCATGCATAACCTCATCCATGAGAACAGTGAAATGTTACACTAAGAATAAGAAAAAATGTTCTAAAACCAGCAAAAATAAAGTGCTTTGACATGCAGTTGAGAACCATGCTGTGGTCAGTAAAACAGAAGAAAAAAAACATACACAGATTAAAAGAAAAAAGATATAACACACAGATAAAAGATGACTCCAACTGAAGAGTCAAACAGAACTCCACATTACAAAAACACATTAGAAAGAGATTATCACGACATGCAGGGACGCAATTCAGAGACTAAATGAGCATAAACTGCATGGAGCGCAGCCTGCAGCTTTCAACACCAACATCTACTCTGTCCTGCCGGTACAACACCGACATCATCTGTTTAAAAAGATGATTAAATCTGCTGCAGAGAAAGGTGTGTCAAGAATAGTTAAGGTTGATTACATCTCCACACAACACTCATCACTGTCACTCAAGACTGTTACAAAACCAGATAAAGGCCTTAAAATAATCTCAAGTATTTCTGAAAAACTGGGACCATGAAAAGAGCATCTGTTATTCAAGTGTTCTGGTTGTAACCTTAATCTTTGACATTGTTTTGTCTCTCCCTCCCATTGACTCTATTCAAATGTGTGATCTGCCATCCAACGACTCCCCACACTGTAGGTGCAGCTCACGCTAATAAAGAGCTTCACACCTGCCCGATGCCCCACTCCCTGCTGACTCACACATGCAAGCAAAACAATTGTTTTAAAATATTTGTTCTAAATTAATTTTCTATGATGACATCAATTTTATAAGGCAGATAGATCTGCAGAAAATCTTCCACTCCATTATAGCTCCAAAGTCTTATTTGTGTTTAACAGGTTTAATGAGTTCTTAATGCATAACACCTGAACTATTCCAATAAAGTTCTCATCTATTTACATTACAAGTACGATTTTGGTTAGTATTTCTCACTTATTGTAATGATCGAGGCATTTTTTCCTGCCTGGTAGGTCAATAAATCAAATATAGCAGCCAAAATGCATATGATTACATGTTCACGACAACAACACTGCAGGTGTTTCAAGTATGAGGTCATCAATGTCTGTTTGCATAACTCTATCTCTACATGGGTTGTTCCTGACCTTCGTAAAGCAGCTGGTGCCCAGGTAACAAAAGAACCCTTAACTAAAACACAATCATAGCTCAAGATTTCCTTTTTTGTCAAGGCCTTTCTGTTCACCTCCAGGTCAGCAAATATCACCTGTAAATGTGTATCCGTACACATACAGTGCCATAGATTTGACAAGTCAGACGAGCTTCGCAAACCACCGGTGTACTGGCTGTCAGCTCTATTTTAATACCAACATTCAGTGCGTCAGTGAAACTGGGTGTGTCTGTGTCACATTTAAAGGAACTACCATCAACACGGCATAACTTGAACATCGGCCGTGCTCAGAGGTATCAGAAGTAGACAGTAAACATTTTGTACACAGACTTGTTTGACATTTGATTCCAAGATCTAAAGCGATGATATGCAAAGCGGACATGCTGAATGAGTTTCGACTGTGTGGATAGACGAATCTGCCGATTTTATATGATAAGATTGACCGGCAGTCAGCTGGACTTCGGCCTTTCTGTTGGTCGACAGGTGATACAGGTAGTCTGACGAAGACAGTGTTTAATGCCTGGATCTTTTTGAGGTATGTCTAGTTATTATCTTATTTTATTCTTTATGGCTTTCTGTAATATATTACATTTGACGTTCCTTCTATTGTTTAAACCAGCAGGTGTTTGAATGAAAACAGGTCTGTTGACAGCAGTAGACGGTGTTCTAAATACAATTTGTGGTAGAAAGCACAAAAGTTTGCACTCATGGACAATTAAATGGTTCTTTTACAACATATTTAAAAAGGATCAAAACACTTTACATAAATATGGGATTATTATTTTGGGTAATAATTGGATTGTTATGTTTAAGCAGAAACAAAATAATTTGAACGGTTGAATATTTTACTAGTCTGAATGTAAAACTGAAATGTTTTAAACAATTTGTCACCTCAGAATCATAAAGTTCTGCCTGCATTCTGAGCAATTTTGAGACAATGAACTTTCACTTGTTTTGAGATGATGTTTTCACATAAGATTTTGTAGAGTTAACCTGTTTTCTAATTAAAAGCCCGAAACATAAAATGTAATGAAGAAACATCACATCATGTAAATATGTGAACAACTAAATTTTGCCCAAAATGTAGGTCTAGATGGTGGTCTATTGGGTTAAACCACTGAATTGGTAATCAAAAGGTTGCTGGTTCGATCCCAGCAGCCACCACCAGTGTGTCCTTGAGCAAGACACTTTACTCCATGTTGATCCAGGGGGATTGTCCCTGTAATTAGTGCACTGTAAGTCGCTTGCGTCTGCCAAATGACTAAATGTAAATGTAAATGTATATCCAAGGTGACGAATAGCCTGAAAAAAACGATATTTCTGAACAATGTTCATAACAAGGACACACCTATCAAAACGATCTGCCCAAATTCCTGTGGTCTAAAAGACAATCAGCATAGCAGTTATTGTGACGTTTGCTTTTTCTTCCAAGGTTTACTTCAAGAAATCTGAGGAACATGGCTGTCTTCAGACTGGTTCTTATTCCTCTCATCATCGGAGGTGAGTTGTAACTTTTGAACTTTTCACAGTAAGAAACCGGCGAAGATCAGGGATTTTTGTACTGTGACACATCATTGATATTTCTATGGTAAAGAAAAACATGTTTTAGATCTGCTCTTGTTTCAAATTTGTAATCAAATTATAATCGCTCATTATATATGTAAATTCAACAATATACCCAATTTTCAAACATCCTTATCTTATCTAGTAATGTCGAATGACTTGAAAGTCAGGAAAATTCATTGGTCCAAAGATGTGAGAATTTGGTTTTTCTTCCTAATTGTATATGAAAATAAGGATATCCCATAATCCTGAAAGCTGTTTTATGATACAAGACTTAAGTGGACACTGCATACACATAATTAGTAATAATTTCTTCTCTTTTTAGTTATGATCCAGAGAGGTTAATAGCACATTATTTAATGTGTCTAAAATACCATCAACCTTGATGAAGTCTATTAGAATCTTGATTCTGATTGTTTCACACCATAGGGGCAGCCGCTCAAGTGGAGCTAAAACCTCAAAACCTGGCGGTCCTCCTTGGATCACAGGCCCTGTTTAACTGCAGCACAACTTCGGCTCAGCCCGCCATGATATGGTCGCTTAATGGGATCTTTGCAGTGAGCATTCAGATGGGAAACGTTGTGCCCCTCGATCCACGTTTTTCTGCTAAGACCTACAACATATCTGGAATTTTCAACACCGAGTTAAATATAAGCGAGGTTAAGAGAAGTGATACCGGTGAAGTTTCATGCCAGTTTCTGGGTGGGCCATTTGGGGTGTCTCGTCTGTCTGTACAAGGTGAGTTTTGAAGTTTTGTTATGACATCGTTTCAAATCTGCAAAAATGTCTTTGTTCAGATGAACACAGAGAAATATATTTGGAAGAATGCTTGTAACCATGCAGTTCTTGGCAACCATTGACTATCATAGTATCTGACAATGGTAGTCAAAATTGCCCCCGAAATTCCTTTTTTATTTAAAATAAATATATAAAAGACATTTATAATTCACATTTTTTCCTATATGGTAGTCAAGAATTGTACATTAAACTTTCTGTTCAATTAAATATTTAATCTGTACTATTCAGTTGGCAATAAAAGCAATAGTTCACCCGAAAATTAACATTCTGTCATAATCTACTTCCTTACCTTTATGTTAGTCCTAAATCCTAATATAGATGATTTTTCTTGTTCTGTGAAACACAAAAACAAGTTCACATCTACTGCTATTATTGCTATTTTTGTTTACGTCTTAAATTGTGAATTAATTAACTCAAATAAATGTTCAGCCTAAAAACACAATTATACGGCCAAAACACATAAATAAAGTAATGTACAGAATTGCTATATACTGTAAATGAATTTAAGAGAATAGATATTTATTTTACCAAATACCATTTTTTTTTTAAAAAAGTACAAAAAGTACAAACTTCAGCATAAACAAAGATTTACTCCAGCACACCTCCGGGTCACTGCTCTCACCTGTCCTGCCGTCTCGAGGGAAATTATAGCTACGATTGCATCTCAAAGTGCAGATAATCAATAATAATCTACTTCCTAATTAAAATGGAGCATGTTTCTAAACCATAATTAAAGCAAACACATAAATCTGTAGCGATTAGGGCAGAGGTGTCTCTACATAATGTGATAATTTTGTTTTTCTATCTAGAACGTGGCAGCGTGGCCATTACAGGTGGAAATCGGACGGTGATCCAAGGATCACAGACGGAGTTCCAATGCCAGGCTTTGGGCTGGTCTCCTGAACCCAATATGTCCTGGACTGTAAACGGTGTGGTGGTAAAAAACTGCACCAACAGCTCTGTAGCACAAGGAAATGTGTTTAACACCATCTGTACGCTGCCGGTGACTGCCGCCATAAACTCTTCTGTCCAGTGCCTGGTAAAAGTGTCCAGCATGAGTTCACCGGAAATCAGCACTGTATTTCTCAGTGTCGGTAAGGACGTTTTTTATTTGCCTGATTATTAAAATTGATTGAATATTTATATCAATATTTCATGATTTGATCTGTAATCCAAATTCTCAGCCCTGAATACACAAAAAATCAGAAAGGAGATCTATTTGATGTCTCGTTTGTTTCTCATAGACAGAAATAAAATGAAATGGAGACTTTTGGTTGAGGAAAAACACTGTTGTCGAGTGTGGACAATTTTTTTAAATTAAAATGGGTTCTAATTAGGCACGTTAAGACAGCCAGAGACTTTGACGCTTTGTGTCGCTTGTCTCTTGCTATATGAGATCGCTTGGAAAAAGTGATACTTTGGACCAATTAAAAAAAATTACTTAACTTTGGAGAACTCAAAAAAATGACGTCAATTTGTTTAGTTTTTCTCAAATTATATTTATGGCTTGGTTCAAATCAAAATGTATACATTTCAACACACCACTATCATTGTTATCAGTGTTTGCTTTAGTTGGGCTCTTGACGCTTATATTTTAATGATAAGTTTTCGTTCTATGTTATGTGTTTTAAAATACATTTGTTGAGGCAATTCAAAAACTAAGAACCATTGGGATCAAGTGATTGGTGACTGTTATCATTGTGTAGTTATTTTAATAATTGCTCATGAGTGTGTTATTAATGTATGAATATTGTGCAACCCTACAGTGTGAGATTAAAACAGTGGTACTAAAACACAATCTGAACTAATAGAAAACTCTCAAAAAAATGGTAAATTGCTGAATCAGTTAGACATCAAGAATCAGTGTATGAAACTCAACAATGGTGACATTCAACAATAGAAAACTTCATGCTGCAACGCATGCCGGGTAACATCATAGTACAAACTCATTCATGACTACCAGCATGCATTGCAGTTGATCGGATTTTCTGAATTAGTTTGATGATTGTCAGCATTGTTGAGGTTCGTATGATGACTGTTGATGTCTAAGAGTGTGCCAAAACAATTGTCTGATTATTTTTTTCACAGTATCTTTGCATTTGTGAACCAGGACATTCGAATCAGTCATAAAAGATCAGCTTCCACATTATTTAGTGTCAATTCTCATCTTTCTCAAAGCCTGATAGACATTACAAAAACGTAACCTTAAAGCATCTCTTTTTTTCTTATAATGCGCAAGTGTTCTTATTGAAATACTATTGTAAACACTTAAAGACAAAAGAGATTTCGTTTAACCAAATGCAGGGATCAAAAACCCAACTAAAGCAAACATCGATCTCAGTAATGCTGGTTTGTGGAAATGTATAGATTTTGATGTGAACCAAACCATAAATATAATTTGAGAGAAACAAAAAAATTGCTGGTAACAAGTTAAAGATTTTTTTTAAGTTGGTCCAAATTTTTTCAGTGTATCTACGTGGCAGCGTGGCCATTATAGGTGGAAATCGAACTGTGATCCAAGGAGTTCAGACGGAGTTCCAGTGCCAGGCTTTCGCCTGGTCTCCTGAACCCAATGTGTCCTGGTCTGTAAACGGTGTGGTGGTAAAAAACTGCACCAACAGCTCTGTAGCACAAGGAAATGTGTTTAACACCATCTGTACGCTGCCAGTGACAGCCACCATAAACTCTTCTGTCCAGTGCCTGGTAAAAGTGTCCAGCATGAGTTCACCAGACATCAGCACAATTTTTCTTACAGTCGGTAAGGGCATTTCTAATTTGCACGATTATTAAAATGTATTGAATATTTATATCAATGTTTGCAAACAGAGGATTGGTGATTTGATCTGTAATCCAAATTCTCAGCCCTGAATACACAAGCACATAAGGAAGAAGAACCAGAAAGTAGATCTATTTGATGTCTCGTTTGTTTCTCATAGACAGAAATAAAATACTTTTAGTTGAGGAAAAACACTGTTGTCAGATACCATAATCGCCTTAAAGCGATCTCATAGCAAGAGACAAGCGACTCAAAGCGAGAAAGTCTCTGGCTGTGAACGTGCCTTCAGAACCCATTATAATTTTACATTTTGTCCACACAGGACGTGGCACAGCGCAAATAAATGAAGAGTTTTATTCCAAAATGAGATAACTCTGTTTTAAAAATCATTATATCAATCAAGCTGCAGTGGGTTTGTTTTGATTTAAGGCATAATTACTAAAAAATACATCTAACTTACATAATTAGACACAATAAAAACATGATAACACATTAAAAAACATGATTTTTGATTTGATTTTAGAACCAATTTCTTCCAATAAGATACATTTTGAGAGTTAATTATGTATCAAACCAATTCAATGTGATGTTTCTGTTCTGTTTTTGTCCTTAAAATACTGGGCAACATTAAGTTATTCAAATAAGTCCAGAAACACATGCTGAGGTTTTGTCTATCTTACCTTTAAAAGCACCATTACAGTTGCTTCCACCTGCTGCTAGAGGGCGCTGCGTCTTACCAGAATTTTTTACTCTGTGCATGTTACTAAAAAAAACAAAACATTTATTTCTCCCTTCAAGGTCCTAAGCCCAGAGATTACACTATTCTGATAGCAGTCACTGTCGCTTTCAGTGCGGCTGCGCTCTTGTTTCTTCTCATCTTTGGAATCTTCTTCTTCTGTAGGCGGAGGAAGAAAGAAAGTGAGTATTTGTGGTGTGCACCTGTTTTAAAGACAAGAAACATTCAAATCGTAATACTCTCTGAATATAGTAAAACACATTAAGCATTATATATTAAGAAAATGTCCAGATAGTATATCTGCACAACAGACAAGTAAGGGATTTGCTATAAGTTTCACATTATTTACTCAAGTAAGACATTGAATAACATCCTTGTTAGGATTTTTATGTGAGTTAAAGGGGCAGTCCACCCAAAAATGTCAAGTCTGTTATTTACTCTCCCTCAGGGTGTTTCAAACACATTTGATGTCCATTCTTAAACAGGACACAAACTAACATGTTAGGAAGAAAGTTAATGACGGACAGACTCAGTAAACATTGACTTTCCCTGTAGAGAGAAAAGTGCAATGAAAGTAAATGGTGACTGAGTCTGTGAGTCGATAACATTCCTCCTTCAGTGTTTTACAGATAAAAAGTCTGCTTTGGATCGACAGGTGTGTACATGATACCAGAATGTTCACTAATATATAACCCTGTTTTTCTTTATATTTCTGTTTCGTTATAATCAGAATCAGGTTACGAAGAGGAGGTCAGAAGGTGAGACTGAAGACCATAGGAATATATATATTTTTTAAATATATTTAACAATGATTTTAAAGTGCAAATATGAACATTTTAAAACTCTTCCATTAACTGTGTACACCTATGTGAGTGGTTTGTGAACAGGTTTATTCTCATTTTTCAGGGCTCAGCTGCAGTCCCAGCACATGGCAACTATCACATCAGATGCACGTGGACGTGACAACCGAGGTTATGTTACAGATGGACGATATGGTGAGACCTCAGCAGAAATAATGATAAACCATAGACATACCATCAATGTATACAACTAAAGACAAACCCTAACAGAAAACTCATGACATATTTTTGCAACTTTGTCAAAGTTAGCTCCTTAGTACAGTTAAATATGCACACACACACAGACAATTCAGATCACTTTCAAATCTGCTGGCGAATCAAGAAACCCACATTTCTCTTTCCCTGCTGTCATCTCTTTTAAATGTGAGATTCAGAACAGCTCAAATGAGGTATTTCGTATGAGACTAACTCTGTTATAGACCACCATGGTTAAGACAAATGCAAATGCTTTTCTTTATAGGAGGAAATCACAACGGTGCAGTCTGGAACACCGACTATTCCCCCAAACCGCAGGTGATGTCTCAGGTCCAACTTTTTGACCTTTTATATACTTGTACATAGTTTATCAGCACACATTTTGCTGAGCAAAACTCATTCTGATGCACAATTTTGTTTTCCAGAGGTCCTATCCAAAAGATGACTTTTTTGATGATGGTTACAAAAATCACAGACACATGACTATGGTTTAATGAATGTAAAGACTACGCTGTGGAGTTCTCGGTCAGCTGGTCTTCCTGTTTTCGTGCTTGGTCTTGTACATGAACTCATAAGTTTAGGTTTAATTACAGAAGAATAAGAGACGAGGACATCAAGCACTGAAGGATGAATATAGACTGTTTCTGTTTCGCCCAAACAATTTTTTTTAGGGAAGTAGTGCGTTGATCTCACAGTAAACTGAGATAAATTGTGAGATCCAAAATTCTGTGACCACACTTAAAAGCTTGAATCGTGGATTTTTTCCTCATGTTAAGACATGCTAAAAATGCAAGAATATTTTCAACCCAGTGTTGGGTCAAAAAGGGACAAACCCAACTGTTGGGTTATAAATTAACATTTGTAGGGTTATTTCAGCCCAGAATGGTGGGATGTTGGGTGAAATACAAACATTTTCTGGGTTAAATTAACCCAACGGTTGGGTTTGCGTTTTTGGAACCACCACAGGGTTGAATTTAAGCCGACATTAAAAAAAAAGCTTATGACATAAAATTTAAGAAACATTATTTCTAAGTCAATGTGATTTTTAGAAATTATAAATTTCCTTGCTTCTATTGAAGCACATAAGATGGTGTTCATGAAATCTTTCTTAGATAACATACTATGGCATTAATGAAAAAAGTATTGAGCAATCAATGTATATATTTTTTAAAATAACTGTTAAATAACATTATTATAGGTCATTTCTAAAAATAGCATTTTTCACTATTGCTCTCAGACTGTTGGACCCCATGTCTTACTGTCAATTTTGACCAATTTGTGTAACATCTAGACTTTTTTAGGTCTTTCAGATTTCAACATGCTGACACTTCAATGCGAGCGGTTGAGGGATTTTGTTTTCTTATATCACTGTAATCAAATGCATTGCACAGCAGGTTTGACTGTAACTTCTTGTTTTTCCAGCATCAGAAAATCATCCGCGTATGACACCCCATGAGAGCAAACTGTTTTTTATAGCCTAGCTGCTTACAATTTACCCACAGATTAATGATGAGAAATGTTTTAAAAGGATCGTTTTATGACATATCATAATGTGCTTAATAAATCTAATCCACTGATCTTGAACTCCCACTGGGTAACAACTGTTTAAATGCAAAAATTTTTGCTTAAGTGCTGAAGCTATGAGCTGCTAATCCATAAATCGCTCTCTTAATCAATAAAATTCAATTCAGATTAGACTTCCAAATACCCACCTGAGCTTCTCCTATCTTTTCACGGCTGGAAAATCCATAAAAGCTGACAGCTACAAGCCCTTTCTGCTAGACTATTACATTTTGTGTAAATGTAATTAATTTATATGAGGTTAAATTATCTTCAATTAACCAATTACTGGTTAAACCATTATAACCCAAGCTGTTCTGTAACTGGGGTTGGTTGTGTATGAAAGATCATTATGAGTATTATCGGCACTTTTGAACAAATGTTTAAAAAAATTGGAGCAATTAATGATGTTCAATGGACTTCATTTTAATATGTGACCCTGTATTCAGCAAGAAATATATTTTTGTATATGAGGTGTTGTTATTCCTACTTTGTATATAATTTTAATTATATATGAATAATTATGTCATATTATATTGTCTTAAAATAAAAAGTTAAAAAAAATCCAAAAGCTAAAAAACTTTTAATTTTACATTTATTCACCCCCATGTCATTTCAAACCTGTATTACTTTTTTTCTGCAGAACACAAAAGAAGATATTTTGAAAAATGTCAGAAACCAAACAAAATTGACCCCATTGATTTCCATTGTCTGGATACAAAACCACTGAGACATTTCTCAAAATATCTTCTTTTTTAGGGTGACCTATCACTTGTAGCTTGTATAAGCACAGTATTTGTTTTTATTCAACACCTTCCAAAGCAAACACACTGAATTAAGCATTTTGCACTTTTTCACAAGCCACAAAAATAAAGACAAGCCAAAATTAAAGGAGATCTTCATGCTTTTCCAAGAGTGCTGCTAGCTTTCAGACTGTCATGGTTCTTTTTAAAATGCTCCTTTGGTAAAATATCCCGCTGCTGTACACACCTCACATTCTCAGTCAAGAGCTCTGCAGGCAGTGTGTGAATATTAGCCCTCTTTCATCTTTTCCCTTAAAAAAATAATGAATGTTAATAAATAAATAAATAAAGCTGAGTTAATGGCCAGCTGTATGCTGGCATCTATTCCCTCATGGCTTGTTATAAACTGTAGAATCTTCCTCTTCCTCACGCATCATTCCACCCAGATCTGTGCTGGCCAAGCAGCTGATATTCTCCCACTCATTACGGCCACACCAAAGACTTACAGTTATGTAACCAACTCTGTGTACCTTAAAAACCACACAGAAATAGAACGTTTCCAGTTTGATTCTGGCATGAAACGTAATGTTAGGGAGAACCTTTCCAAAAACAACGACAACCACAGTATCAGATTGAATACTAGGGTTCTAAATGTCCACAAAACAATGTTAAAGGGATACTTCACCCAAAAATGAATATTCGGTCATCATTTGCTCACCCTTTAAGATGGTTCCAAACCTGTATACATTTATTTGTTCTGCAGAATACAGGAAGACTTTTGGAAGAATGTCAGATCTCATTCTCCATTTACTGCCACAGTAGGCAAAATAAATACCGTGGAAGTCAATGGGGCATGAGATTTAAAGGGATAGTTCACCTCAAAATGTGAACTTTTCATCATTTACTCAACCTCATGCCATTCCAAACCTATATGACTTTCTCTCTTCTGCAGAACACAAAAAATGATATTTCGAAGTATGTTGGTATCCAAACAACAATGACCTACATTGACTTTTATTATATGGACCCAAACCACAGACATTTCTCCAAGTATCTTCTTTTGGTTCTTTAATCCTAAACATCCACAAAACACAATCACTGTATCTTACTCTAATTGGACTATGATAATGAATTTGAATTGCTGTGCTTATATCAAAGCACAGCACCCAAAAACACCCCAAAACAGCCATTAAAGCAAAACTCTTTTTTTAAAAGCCTTCAGCCCAACAAACATGGACTTTTTAAGGTGCTGCTATGAAATATTTATTCATTAATAAGTTCTTTGTGTTATCAAGGGCAGATGAGAAGCCCTTACAATGCTTGGCTCACTATTCACAATCTCTCAGAATTAGTTGTTCAATTCAGTTGGTCTAAATGGCTGTCCAATCTTGAAGCAAATGATCATGAGAATTGTAAAGGTCAGCCAGACTTCACAGTTTATCTGTCTGCATAGTCCTGAAGGAGATTTTCCTAAAGGCATTATTGAAGTTAATGATGCGCCCTTATGTTCTGGAGGACCAGACGGAAAGATGGCAACCTCAAAAACTTGACAAGCGGGTGGTTTTGCCAGAAGACAAAGCATGTTCTTAGGCGAGACTACTTGAGCTAATGACTGGAGAAGAAATATTGTCACCTTTGCTAGAAGCTTTTGACACTGTTTATCTACACCATGATTTTTACAATAGAGCCTCTGGACAGTAGCAAAGCTATCTTTATTCCTCTCTCTGTAAGTAAATGCTTCTGTTGTGCTGCATGGGGCAAGCGTTTAAAACTCAACTCTGAGCGTAGTATTAAAAATGTTGTGCTATTTTTGTGCGTCACATTAAAAAATCTACACTGATCAGCAGGACCTCGCAAATGAATTTATTAGCGGGATGACGTCAATGACAGATTCTTCATAATCAAATTATGCCTTAAGATTCAATTCTGAGCTCGAAAATTGCTTTATGGATAAGAATTTGACTCACTATGGTGAAATGCTGTCCAAATAACTAATGCTCCTTCAATTCATTCCGAAAATTTTCATAAGCACTAAAAGGAGACAAATTAATGTTAATCGTATTTATATCGATTTACTAAAGGTAGATTTTAGATTTAAGCTTACATATTTTAATAGCATAGATGTTGTGTGCAACATAACTGTTCATGCACTGTGGCTTGAATAAATTAGTTTAAATAGAAACATTTGAATTAAGAGATAAATTAAAATGATGGTAAATTTCTAGTCCAATAAACACAAGCAAATGGACCGCGGTCGAGATTTTCTCTCATCTCAGCAGGTTACCTCATACAGTACAATTCCCTCATTTTTGCCTTTCATTTCTAACGAAGGCTTATTCAAATTTCACCGTTACCATCAAGTCATTTAGAATAACTTAGAGAAAAAAATGTACAGGTCGGAAGTTGCTCTGAAAGGAGATTTGTGGAGGTTTTCTGTTGTGTTTTTTTTATGTATCAACTGACTCTCATCTTCCTTCTAAAATTGCTTAGAAGACATGAGAACAGAGATAAATGAGGCAATTGTTAACCAAAACATTTCATCAAACAGTTCTTGGCCACCATTGACTACCCTAGTAGGAAAAATTCCAAGGGTGCCCCAGAACTGTTTGCTTTACATTCTTCAAAATATCTTAATTTGTGTACAACAGAACAAATTTTACATGGTCAATGGTGGCCAAGAACTGTTACAAGCATTCTTCAAATATCGTTCTCTGTGTCAGAACAAAGACATTTATATAGATTTGGAACAACTCGAAGGTGAGAAAATGAAAACAGAATTTTCATTTGTGGGAGAACTGTCCCTTTAAACAAAAGTTTCCGTTAGCTCTTCATTTGATTGCTTGTCCAGGAAAAATTGAAATATTAAAACAATCTCATATGTGTCTTTCTTATGAAGAAATGTCACAACATCATTAATGTCAAACATCTAAAGTGTACATAAACAGATGAAGATTGTCATGTTCTCATTGTTTTCTACTTCTGATGTTATGCTGGCTAGCCCCGCCCACTCTAAAATCGAATTGGTCCAGATGCCTGCTCCTTAAAACTGTACATTTAACTTATCATGTCATTGTAAGCATGCACAGATAAACTCAAAACTGGATGTTGGTTAGGACATAGCGTAAGTATGAACAATACAAGTGGTGATGCTTGTATTAGCAAGGCATACTAACAATAGACGATCAGAGGGCATCTTTGAGAGGGGTTTCCTCTCTTAGTCACAGGTTTCAAATGCTCGAAGGTCCGAGCCGCATCAATAGCAATGAACACGTCCCCCTCCTCCTGCGCTCATTTCTGTGTAGGCAGTTTCTGTGCCAACAATGCATTGGAGATGATTCACAGCGTTCTGTTAATGGTCATTGATAGTCTATCAGCAAGGGCCTTAATTAACGTTTACGCATTCTCAAAGGCCCGTCTGTGTAAAGAACAGTTGAAAAGTAATCACAAGAAGTAAACTTTAATTAAACATCCCCTTGAATATAAGCAGTTGTGTGGTATTTCTGCCAGAGGTCTGTTTCTAATAGGACACAATACACAACATAAAGCAGGAAAGTTCACCCAAAAATGAAAATTCTGTCATCATTTACTCACCCTCAAGTTGTTTTAAACATTCATACATGTATTTGTTATGTATAACACAAAATAACATATTTTTAAGAATGAGTGAGGCAAAACAATTATGGGGCACCATTGACTACCATGACAATTTTTTCTCCTACTATAGAAGTCAATAGTGACCTAGAACTGTTTGGATATAAACATTGTTCCAGATATCTTTTTTCCTGTTTAGCAAAACAACAAAATTCATACAGGCTTAAAACAACTTGAGGGGGAGTAAATGATGACAGAATTTTCATTTTTGGGGGAAAGCAGCAGGCAGATCCAACTAAAGTGTTGCAATGTAACTCTGAGGCAGCGTGGGTCATTATCAGACATCTAACTCGTAGCTCGGGGGCAGCGGAGACATTATATGACACCAGGCAGCACCATTAAAAATGGGCCGCATTGTTTATTCAGGAAAGACCAAAAATACAGTCTTGAGCACAATTGTCTTATGTGAAAGAGGAGCACATTGTCTTATGTAAAAGGGGAGCGGTGACCTTCAAGAAAGATGTGATTTGAATTAAAATGCTAGAATGCAAAAACAGAGATGGTTTTATTCAACACAGCAGGATCAAACGTTATCTCAAGTTTATCATCAAATTCATGGTGACACGTGCCCTGAACAGACTGGTTCTACTGGTTTGGAGTGAACTAGTGAAAATACCTTTGTATTTTCAATTAAACTGTCTAAAGTGAATGTTCTCTTTTAAGCGTGAAGGAAGACAATCAATTGATTTATCAGACTTTAAACGTGAAAACATTACAAAAGGATAAAGAGATGAGAAATCCGCCATACAATTACACGACTTGAATGTAGCTGCATCACTCCATGGCACCAAAGAAATAGCTTGTGTTAAATGGAGCTCATCTGTTGAGAGCAACGATAACATCTGTGATAATCAAACTCGCTGCTCAGCGATTATACAGGCGCTGTGTGAATCTGCAGCCGAAAATGATTTGAAATTGTGTTAGTTTGTGGGTGGCAGGAATGCTCCCAGAAAGTGTGCAGAGCTTAAAGCCGCATGTATTAAACCCAAGACGCTATTCACGTTCATGAACACGACTGGGCGATCTGCAGAAACATGCCAAACACATTCATTCAAGCAGCAAAGAAGCCTAGAAATTCAAATCTCCTGCAATTATTGGCTGCTCTTGTCTTTTCAGCAGGGCAGGAACTTATGGTCTTTTGCTGAGGAGGCATCTCCCCGCTTCTGTTTTAAAGATTACATTGATCCAAAGCCCATATGCCAAGAACCACTGCTGCATTGAAGCTGTTGCCTTGGAATCTGAATGCTGGGAGATGCCGTGTCTGTATCCAGGTGCATAAGCACACAGCGCTGCTCTCAGAATATAGAGGGAATACCTGCCTTAAACCAACTAATTTCTGCTTTAAGGCACAGAGGTGCAAACTGAATACTAAATACATCTCACTGGGGTCTTTGCTTGGCAGCCACTTAATGAGGTTTACAAAATCTGCCACGTTTCTTTGATGAATAGAATTTACATTAGCCGTTCAAGGCTTACATATATGCATTCAACAATTTTAGTTTATACAATACATATATAGGCTATGGTGTAAACAAGATGTGCTAATGTTAATGCATCGAAGGTTGTTAACATATTTGTAGGTCAATATCGCCAATATATATAGCCATATATAAAATATAAACAAGGTGGATTCAATGGATCAAAGTCTATTTATAATATATAGATACAAAAATGTATGATTTTGAACCTACATTTCCATACAATCCCAAAGCCTGCAATGGTGCGCTTCTGTAATTTTTCAGCAGATTGAACTGGTGACATTAGAACGGTTGTCACCGGCAGCTTTTCATTGGTTTGGTGCAAACGTGATGACATGAAAGGGAGTTGGAGCTCCAAGTATAAAACTCCAGCAGGCGCACAAACCCACGCAGCGCACGGACTAGAGGACTGCATCACTGCTGCTCTCCTGACGAATATACACCCAACAACATCACCTTCATCTTCCACCATGAGTGAGGTGAGCTCCCCTCTTAACATTCCCACTACTGTTACAGGGGAACGCTTCAGAAATGAGGTAACGGGTTTCCCTAAATGGAGATTCTCTTTCAGCTCAACGGACGGAAGTGTAAGTGGCAACGTTAAGACAATGCATTGAATTGTGCTTAGAAAATTACGGACATTTGTTGAGTTTCAGCGCGTTTTCATCATGAGCAGTTTGATATTTTCTGTTTTTAGACGGAAATACCGTCCGTTCATTAGATCAACATGTTTCGCAAAAACAAAAATGAGCGACGTTACGATCATGTTGCGTTTGCGCGCGCTGGTGGATTGTCAAATCAGCATTATGATCGCGATGCCACAAATGACAGCTGTCACTCTAGACTGTGACATTAATCTCGACTGACTTCGTGGGGTGCTTTACAGTTCATATGATATTTTTTTTAATTCAGATTTTATGCAATCGTTTATGAATCGATGTTGTTTTATATAAGACGCGCGTACAAAACCGTTGTTTTTGTTGCAGTTTAGTGTATATAGTGTACCGCCACATCGAACGTGTTACATTTACACACGCGCATTGCGTTATCGGCGTGAAAGGTTCTGGGTTCGGTCCCCACAAATAATGATAATTGTATAGTATTGTGATGGATAAAAGCATTTGCCAAACGCATAAATGTAAATATTTCCCGCGGACTGTTTCAGAGCTGACCATGTTTTCAACATGTGAATGCGTTCTCTCAATAAAAAAACTGGTTTGACTATAAAACTCGAACACGCGGACGCATCTGCCTGGAAGCGCTCGAGATGCCAGAAGCGCGCGCGCGCGTCTTCCCTTTGATGCTGAGCGCGCGCACGCGTTTACCGCGCGCCGACCCACTGCAGCATCCTTTTGCGGGAGAGCACGGTCAGAACGAGTTGGGATGTTTTATAAATGATCTCTTTATAAAAAGCTTATATTGACCAAACGCCTCAACCAAGCTTATTCTGTAGCATACTTCGCATCCTCAGAAAAATCTGATGACTGATAAGTATTTTGATCAGATAACTAAACAGAATGAAGACATGGCAGCTTTGGAATCCAGAAATGTTGGAGCATAATAGGAAACTCCCAGGTGCAGAGTATGGAACAGTCCCTGAATTATTAAAGATCTTCCCTTAACCCGTTACACCAGGACATTCGCCTCTCGGAGAAGCCAAATGAACAATTCCCATGGCCTCCTCCTAAAATGCTTTTTAAAACGATTGATCCAAGACAGTCTGAGACATACTTAAGAGCTTTGCACGTCCTCAAATATTGCCAGAATTTCCATCTGTCTGATGTTAAGTCATTGGTGTGGGTAAGTAGGGTCCTCTTTATAATAAAAAGGTTCTCATTAGATGTTCATAACAAGACAGTGTGCTAACACCACCTCGCCTGTTATTAATGAGCGTGTGATATGTAGATTAAATGTGAAGTGGAATATTTAATGAGAGCACAGAAAAAAATAGCTCTCAAAAGTGTGCCTGAATTAGATGAGACTTGTCTACGTTTGCATTTATAACTATGTTTGTGTAATTTCTTGTACTTTAATTCAGATTCTTGACAGTGAATCGATTAGATATTGCAGTTTAGTTTAAACAGAGACCGAAAGTAAAGTGATCAGACAAATAAATCAGGGATTTAATAAAATTCATGACAATTTGGAGTCGAACAATCACTTTCTACCTTGAGCTTTCTATCATTTCGGAAAAAACAAATACAGTTTCTTGGATAAACAAAAGGGTATCTCTGACATTTCCAAACTACAGAATGAGACATTGGGACTAAAATCAAGACGGTCCCGATTTGGAGGGCAGAGATTGAAACACTGTCCATACAGAGATATTAAGCCGATTTGTACATGACTTTTGTTGCCATGTTGGATTATGTAACAGGATGGATTTTGTTCTGGACTAATGACTGGGGACATGTTCTGACATCTGGCATAAATCTACTGCAATTCAACCCGCTGTATGAGTTTGATCATAATTAGTCATACCATGGGATGTGATTTTTGATTGGAATAAAAAATAAATTTCACTCGCAATCAAAGACATGAATATTTTTTACACTAATGCAACAAAATGAAGCAAAGGAAGCTGACACAAAGAATTATGGGTAATGTAGTTTTCTCATTCAAGCCTGTCTCCTCATGAACAAAACTAAATTGGCTTCAAAACAATAAAATGAAGGCCTAATAATATGTTTACATCATTTTGCAAAACATTTGTTCTCTTTTCATTCGCCGGTGAATTTATGTCGCATGTAAATTTCACAAGACCCAGCAAAAAGGCGTACCATCAGACTCAATCTTTTAAAAATCTTAACACAAAGTAACAAGATTACCCTCGACAATCTAAGCGAACACTCTCGATCTGCATGGTGGTTATGAGAAGCATATGAACTGAGCAGCTCTATGTGCTGCCTTAAGAACTTGATGGAGATCAAAAGCAACTTCTGGCCCTCGAGGTGGAAATGCTGAATGTAATCAGGCCTGACAATTGATTTTTATACATTACGGCCCAGCGCTTCTGCATCTTCCACACGGATAAAGAGGAAATGTGCGTTCGGCTGTGCGCGCTGGGGAAACCAGACTTCACGGGACACGCGGGTAAACAACAACCCCCCTGAACGAAGTCCGGGCACGCGGCATCTTCCCTCCTGCCCGTTTATATCTTCATATCTCTCTCGCCGCATTAAACATCCGACAGCGCTGCACTAGATCACGCGTCCCGCATTGCGAGGAGCAGATTTACTGTTTATTTCCTTGGTCGGTTGCCCTCAGAGGAGTCGAGCGCAAAATCGCAGGAGTCTCCTGCAACTCAGCATTCCACTGTTTCCCTGATGTCTCAGCAATGTGTACACTATATTGAACCGCCTGTCAGATCCTGAAGCCATTAATGGCAGAAAGGGATTTGCACCGTTCTCTCTTCGGAACAGGCTGGAAGTCTGAAGGCTTTACTATTGATTCACGGAAAGTGGACCAGGAGAAGGATGGTTGGCTGACTACATCCATCTCAACTTTTTGATCCCCAATTTGCAGATTAAAGGAGTCTATTACACCCGCTGTTGGAGAACATTGCTGAGCGAATTTGACAGAACAGCAATTCTCAGATGCAGTTCTTAAGGATACCGGAAGAATGAGTTCATTAGTTCTTAAAGAGATATTCTGGGTTAGGGAAAGTTCATCCAAAAAGGAAAATTCTTTCATCATTCACTCAACCTCTTGTCATTCCAAAACTGTGTGACTTTATTATGCAGAACACAAAAGACATTTTTTAAAGAACGTTTGTAACCAAACAACATTGACTTTTATTGTATGAACACAAAACCACTGAGACATTTCTCAAAATATCTTCTTTTGGGTTCCGCAGAAGAAAGAAAGTTATACAGGCTTTGAATGACATGAGGTTGAATAAATGATGACAAAATGTGAATTTTTTGGGTGAACTATCCCTTTAAACTAACCCCATAAATTAATATTTTTAAATAAATAGCCTAACTGGCAATATATTTTCTAGTTTATTACATACAATGTGTCAAAGGTGTCAGAATTTTTTTTTTGGACAGCAAACGTACATGCCTATACAATTATTTTCCAAAACAATTATTATGCGAATGGTTTAAACAAACGTACATTGGCTACACGTGACGGTGTAGACATCTTCATGCTGCCCTACATTGTGAAATATAATGTTAGCTGTGACCCACTCCATTTTAAACCCCGTGAAATGGGTCTTCTATCTCTAAGCCCACCCGATAATATCAGACGCAGAACCTGTGATGAATTATGTCCACTGTAATGTGTCTGCTGTATATCACGCTCTCCAACCGTAATCATTCTGACAGCACACACAGATTTCGCTCGGATCTTCAGTAATCCCCCTAAACTGCCATAGTGAGTCTTGACTCCAGCTCTCTGCCCAACCTCAGCAGCTGAACGGTAATCCCTGCAGCCGATCCGAAAGGAGAATGTTACTGAACGGGATAGAAAAGGGAATGAATGAAAAGAAGAAGGCATATTAGGGCAAGAGGAGGATTAGATCGAGAGAAAATAGACCATTAAAGAGTCCATAAGGAAGGTTTCGACTCAAGGCTCAGGAGTGGATGGGTGGAACCATATGACATTCTTTCTTCTGTTGAACACAATAAGAGATGTTATGCAGAATTTTAAGTCCCCATTCGCTTTCATTTTATTGAACAGTACAATCTTACTGGCCAAAGAACTATGCCATGAAATTCTCTGCTCAGAGGGAGGCTGGGGGGCTCTTCTGATGGAGGGAAAAGCAGGCGCATGGTGGGATGCACCCACATGCGGACTGCCGCACCATTAATGACGCTAAATATTTGATGAGGAGTGCATGCGCTCCACGTCATTAGTTTTGCTTGGATTATCTCAGCTGGAAAAATAGATTCCACTATTGCAAAATTTTTACTAAAGTGCAGGCTGGTGGAAAGAGAAGTGAGCATATTATAATACTGTTTTAAGTTGTTTAAGTTGCCATTTGTATAGCTTAGACTCTGTATCATTCTTGTATCATTAATATACTTTTAAAGCAATAATGGAAGAAATCTGAGTAAGAAGAAAACATTCAAATACAATTATTTTCAATATGGCCATTTAAGGTTCCAAATTAAATTCAGTTTGTGTGCCCAAAGAACTGTGAGTCTAAAAATCCGACACTCTAAATTAATTTAACTGTAGAGTGTACCAAAAAAAATCCCCTAAGAAAACCCAATTTTGGATATAACAGACCCTTACAACATAATGCGCTATTTTATTTGAAAAGATTCCTTTTATTTATTAACATCAAAGACAATCATGCTACAATATGTCTCATCCAACTTCTTCTCACATCACCTGCCCATTTAAAAAAATCAGCTGTCAATCATTGGCACCTGTTTCCCCAAGTGTCAGTAACTCTTATCATATCTTGCTTTGTTTTTCTTTTAATCCTCCCTTATTAAATCCCTCTGTAATGTTTATTCATTAGGCATAGGGAATGATAGCAATGATGTGCAACATTCTGGAACAGAGTGTTTCATCGGCAATAGGGACATCCCTGCAGATGATACTATAAATCACACAGATTCTTCTGCACTGAAGTAGAAGTGATTCGTCTTCTATTACAACTCGCAGATATGTGCTTGAGAAAAAGAAAAACACTGACCCTTTTAATTGCTAGTGGTTGAACTGGTTCAACTGGGTGTGGGTTTCTGACTGTGCACAACAGAAATATTTTGCTGATGGAATTGGTTGGTTGAGTAAATTTTTATTTCTATGCTAGAATTTCAGCCGGGTTTCCACTAGGATATTATTTCATTCTTATTTACTCCCATCAGGATAAGTTTACTTTTCCTCACCACACACCGTGGAATGTGACAAGTTTCTGTGCCATAAATATCTCACGATCTGATCCAACAGCGAGCTCTGCTTGGAGATATTCATTTGTAAAATCGTCCGCATGTGGTTTCACACTTTCACCGGTTCTGTATTTACGTCCTGCAGTGTGGTTGGGTGGTGAGGCGCTCAAATAAAAGCTGCTCTCCTACATGGAGCCGAGCATCTGTTTGCCTTCAAATATGACGCATTAGATCCGAGTTTTTATTTTTTCCTTCTTTAGCCGTCTGTGGCCTAGTTGTGTGTTTCTCCCTTAAATTCTTAATAGATGTTGAGAACAGCTTGGAACACGCTTCGAGATCTTGAGCTGCCAAAAGAAACAAAAATAGCTCTCCAAATGGCTTTGAATAAAAAAGATGGACTACAGTTTTCGTTGAAGATTACAGGAATTTGAATGAGCTGCACTGCTGCGCTTTAAATGCAAGCGAATCTTTGGGCATGTTTCATTTGCATTTTAATAGATCACAACTATCAGCTGCATCATTTGTCCTCACTGTTGGTTTGAAAAGCTCTTTAATAAAAAGCATTCGAGAATGTGCTTTTGGAAACGATGAGAAAGTCCATAAATCACCTTCAAGGAGGAAGTTGTCAGCGTTTGGTTAAATGCTCGTCTGCATGGGGTTTAAAGCGCATTTATATTAATTAGTGAATCCAGCTGTCTCAGACAGTGGAAATAAGCGTCTCAGTAGTGAGGAGAAGGATGTTGCCGTGGCGTCGGGTTGAAGCGCAAAGCTCTGCTCTGAAGGGCACTGAGTGCTGAGCTCTGGGCATCTTTGTGGCATCAAGTTAAAATCACTGCACTGTGCTGCAAAGTCGGGCTCTGCATTGCGTTTGCAGAAAAGAACAAGTCCAGCATGCCTTGTGACACTTGAGTCAAGGTTTACTCCTACTTTTTTACGACGTACCATACGTGGCCTCTGGCCTGGAAGAAATCTGCTCAAAGCCACTCAAAACTCAAGGGGGTATTTTACATTCGGAGGATATATGCATGTCCAAGCTCCGGTTCATACTTTTTATTTAGTTTTTATGCAGCTGTTTTGTGGTATGGGTGCTCCTGTCCATAGAGATAGAAATCTTTTTTTATGGCTGCATTCCCTTAAATTTTAATTGCCCTGTGTCGTACATACGGGTTTCATTGCCAATCCTGCATCACTGCAGCTTAGGAAGATGATGATTGTGATTAGCGTTTTCATCACGGTTCATTATGAACACCCACATTGTGAGAGAGACATATGGTGAGAGAGAGAGACATTGAAGAGGGAACAAAAGGAAGTAAAAATCGCACTGCTCACCACTTGTCCATCCCAAACGTGGCCAGTGTTTAGACATTAACTAATTATATCCTACAATCAATCTCTCTAAACATTATACCTTCTCTACTTTTCTTGCAATTCAACAAATGAATGCTCTCATTGTCTCTCAGTACTGTAGGACAGAGAGATGAGCATTTGGACGTGGGCCCATTGGACCGAGGATGCCTCATGGCAAATTGTTATTTAAGTCCTCATGAAATCAAAATAGAAGATTTTTGGCTTTCAGTATAAATCTGTTAGCTAAGGATAAACTAGTGTGCTCCAAACAGACAAAAATTGCATTTAGAAATAAGAAAATAAGCCTGTGAAAAAAAAACATTTCTTGGCACTTCAGTGGCTCTTTAAAACATCACACCATGATTTTAGACAGATGTTTGGCATACCTGTGTCCCTTTATATTCCGACTCAAATATTATAAAAACGGTTTACCAAACATTTATAGAGACAGACACTAAGATACATTCAATACCTGTACACATACACATGCAAAAGATCTTTGTATAGCCCTTTTTTCATATATATACAGTTTATTACAGTAAATTTTTATCTGAGGATTGTAGAACAGAGCGCTATATGGTCAGTCGGCGATATTAAGAATATTCCACATACGAATGGAATGAAAGGCAGCATTATTGCTAGCTCTCAAAGTTAATTTATGGTTCAGCGGATGAAAGGTCGTTCTTCTTTCACTTGCTGGCGTTTTCTGCTGATCAGGTCTTTCCCAAAGAATTATGACCTCATCTGCAACTTACTGCAGACCCCTGCTCATCAGAGCAGAACCGTTCGGTCTTGCAAACAGAGTGAGCTAAACACACAGCAGTAACTGCAGTCCTCCGATTTGCTGGTAAAGCCTCTTCGTAATTTAGCTGCTGTGTTCATGGTGAGGCTAGAAGCGTAGAAGCGAATTCTACTCTGGCTGACGTATTGCAACGTTGTACTTGACATGTTTTAATGAGATAAATACAAACTTCAGTATTTACATTCAAATGGATCTGTCATTGAATTGAATGTGTGGTTATTCAGAAAAGTGCCTGTAAAAACAATAAACAAACTTGAACTAAACAGGATCCTAAATGTAGCTTTGCCTTGAAAGTACTTTAAATGGAAGAGAAAATCTACAATGGATAAATACATTGACAAATGTGTCTGCATAGTTCAAATGATGTTTTGATTCTAAAGGTCCATTGTGTATTTTTTGTAGAACCTATTGACAGAAGTCCAACGTAATATACAAAACTATGTCTTCAGAGGTGTATAAAGACCTTACATAATGAAGCTTAAGTTTTTATTAACCTTAGGATGAGCTATTTCTATCTACATACACATGGAATTCACCATGTTGTTTCTACTGTAGTTGTTTCTTTGTAGGGACAAACTGCTCTACAGAGTGTGTTTCGTAAATACATTATATCTTTCAGCAAAGAAGAGAAAACGCAACAACATCTTAGCACAGTGTCATTCTCCGTAGTGCTTTGAATGGGAGGGGTGGAGTGAGCCGTTGGAATTCGCAACCTCACCGCTAGAATGTAACACACTGGACCTTTAACCTCTTTAAAAAATAAGTTTATACTGATAAGCTAAATAAATTGAAGAAAAACTCTCCTTTTTACTTATTTCTGTATAAAGTATGAAAAACACCGATTTTCATTCTGAGCGGTGCTACACAATTGACTGACAGTTCACTCCAATTAATGAGTTTGTTTGTGGCTCCCTGGAGCCCAATGTAATAATCCAAGTTTAATGGCATTAGCTCTGAGGCTCTGTGGTTTGAGACTGTCAGGACAGAGAGATGTAACAGCGCCGGTACTGATGCTGCCGGATGCTACGCCTCACATAAACAGGATTAGAGACAGGAGAGTTTCTCTGCAGATTTACTGCATCACACCACTTCCCAAGTAAAAATAGAGTTGGGTTGTGTGGTTAGAATTGGGTTATAGGTTATATTTCCATATTTTTGTGTACCTAGCTTCAGAAAATTGACAAAACTTAAGAGCCAGGGGTGGACTGGGAGAAAAAAGAGCCCTTAGACTTCTTTGCCTATAGTGGCCCAGCGGTTCCGTCCGCGTGCGGACTGGGTTTATTTGGCTCACCAAGAAAATGCCCTGTATGCCTGATTTTATTTCAAATGTATTTTTTTGATTTTTAAAATACTATCTTGCACTTAGGGGGCCTTTTTATCTTATCAAATGCTCTGGAGAATGAAAACACCCGTCTTCTTGATACCACTTAACCCTACAGCCAATATTTGCTTAAGAATAATGAGGTCCTTCACACATCCCTCCTGAACTCTCAGGATAAACATCAAATCAAAAACAAAAACTGTGCTTGTCAAATCTGGCCTTGCATTTTTATTCATATTTCATTTCTCAACCTTTTATCGTGTAATGTGACAGTAAGTGTTCTGTGTGTTCGACGCTGTGTGACATTTCCAATGACTGTAATTTATGCAGCAGCGCCCTTCACAGTTCCACCGACAGCCACAAACTGTACGGCACACAATCCAGCAGGATTATTTCTGTGCGTCTGCTTTTTAACGCGGAGAAATAACCGAGCCGTTTGTATCATAAGCTTTGGCAACCCCCTGCCAAACATTCTTATGCAAATTCCACACGTTTATCAGAGTCTGTAAGACAAAGATAGAACTGAACACGAGAGGACTGATTGAGGTAGACTAAGAGAGAAGAAGAGAAAGAGAGGGAATAATATGATTAAAATGTGTCTGTGTGTGTGTGTAATAATCCTTCTGCATATAATGACACGCTTTCCACTGTAACCAGATCCATACAGAGTGCTATCAGCAGAAAACCAAAAGCACACACACACATATACAAACACACGCGAACAAACAGTCATGCACAAACATTAGCACACACACACAGGGGAAAAAAGAAGAAGATTGCTTTAGCATTACCGCATCAAAGCACATCAAGTGTTTGAAGTTCACAGTACATTCAGTTATTAACTCAGGACATGAAGTGCTCAATTCTGATCAGTTAATTACACATCAGGGGTATGTGAGGTTGTAAATGTATCATCAGTTTTGTTGATATGGTTCTTTTGGATCCGGTAAGGATCTTGCACGTTAATCTTAGTTTCATCTTTTATTTGTTAACAGAGACAAGAAACCGGATCAGCTGTAAACAGCAAGCCATCAGATGCACAAGGTACCATTTACAATTTTATAATCTGCAATTATACTGCCGGCTTCCTTTCACTGCAAAGAAATACTTTCTTACTCGGTATTTTTGTCTTGCTTTCCAGTACAAATGTCTACAAATTTGAATCAAGATTCATTTTCTTGATGTGCAAGGTGACCTCAGAAAATAAGTCTTGTTTTTAGACAAACAAATATGAAATTTCAGTGAATTTCTGCTTAAAACAAGCAAAGAAAATCTGCCAGTGGGTTACGAAAAGGAGTTTTGAATTTAGTTACTAAGAAAAAGGTAAACCTCAATTCAAGATAATTTTTTGTATTTTAAGAAAGTCGTTTTTTGCAGTGTTTGTGATATCTAGAAATCTTAAGACGACTTGTTTCATCTGTTTGTATTTCTCTCTGTAATGTTTGTAAACAATACTGTATAATTATATAATGTTTGAAGGTAAGTGTAACACCTAATCTAAAAAACGCAGATCTGCTCAAATAGAGCTAAAAGAAAAGACATTTCTTATAAAATTTGGTCTATTTTTAAGACAATGCATTTCTATTTCTATTGGTTTTTAAAGGTCCAGTGTATGAAATTTAGCAGCATCTAGCGATAAGGCTACGAATTACATCCAATTGCTCACTCCACTGATAACCCTCACTTTCAAAGCACTACGGTGGCTGACAGGGGATGTCAACACGTTTTTGCTTCTATGCCAAAGGAGATAACATATTTATAAAACGCGCTCTGTAAACCAGTTTGTCTGGCGAATTCCTGAATTAAGGGACCCACCGTGTATGTAGATAGAAATATCTCTTTCTAAGTTCATTTTATTAACCTCGGAAGAAAAAGTTATGTATATTATATTGCATTTCCCTCAATAGATCCTGCAATCCAAATTACACACTGGACCTTTAAACATCCCTCAAAAAAAGAAATTGAATGTAGAAAATCATATAAATTGGGAATGACAAGATTATTAGTAAACGATGAGATACTGAGTGAACACAAAAGCAAGGTAAAAGCAAAGGGATGCACCGATCCGATACTCTGGATCGGAATTGAGGCCGATCCGGGTCTTTTTAGCTGGATCGGGTATCGGACTGACGGGTTCTCTTTAGTCCGATCCGTTGCGATACCCGTGGATGTTACTATAAAGCTTCATAAAGGACTAACTATCAGGAAATAACCATAAACGTTGTCATGCACTGTTTTCGATGTCATGTATTTCGATAGCTTTATGCGAGGAATAAACCAATATAGCATAATTATAAAACTCTGACCTCCGCTGGTGCGGTCATCTGTCAATCTCAATCCAGCATGCGTGTGTCCGGGAACAGTCAGGATGTTTCTCGTTCCAATGTTTTCAATATTCTTAATAATCACTAGTTAGTAGACTGTGGTTTTGTTTAAAACACATTTTGCCGGAGACGGTACTCGCTGAGTGTAATGTTATTAGATTCAAGCCCTGGAAGCGGTCTATGTTATGCGTCATTCATACATAACTTTAAACTTTAGGATGGATTCAATTTTCTATGATTTAAACACATAACATATATATTCTCTTTGTGTTATAACTGTTTTGAACTTGGGAAGCAAAGATCCCCGCGACAACAGGATCATCTCTATCCGGGATGCTCGTGAGTGAAGCGGGTGCATTAAGCGCATCATTCTGCGTCCAATGCGCATGACTTTAAATAACGTAGAAGCGAATGTATTAAGCGCATCATTTTGTGTCCAGGATGTGCATGAGCGAGTTTGGACACTTTTGTAATGTGATAGCTTTGTGTAATAAACAGAGATTTATTTGTTAAATATTTTGTAAGTATCTGTGCTTTATGAGACCACATTTTTGTTTTGTTTGTATTTTTAAGTTTAATACAGCACTTAATTACATTTAAAAAAATCATACTTTTAAGTAAAAATACTTAAGTAAAGGAAAATGGTAGATTTTAATGTACTCATGGATTTAAATTTTAAAAAAAAACAATTTATTTATGGACTGTAGTGGAATAAGTATGATGTGATTCATACTGTAGGAAAGCATTTTTTGTCCAAAGTACTCTGATAAAGTACAGATAGTTTAAAATGTACTTGAAAGTAAACATGCTTAACTATTCATCTCTGGCAATAAAAGTTAAAATATGCAAGTCTACTTTGATCATGAAAAACAGTGCAAGTATCGGATCAGAATCGGAATCGGCCGATACGCAGAATTCAGATATCGAAATCGGATCGGAAAGGAAAAAGTAGTATCGACCTAATCAACCCTAAAAAAGTAGAATGCACGGAAGTCTTAAAAGGCATACTTAGTCAAAAACCATAGTTACAAAAATGCAATATTATTCATTACACAATATGTCCTTCCTACAGATCCGTCCAAGAAGGACGTCCCCGCAGAAGACTTTGACATCGACATGGGAGCCGCAGAGACGGAGAAGGCTGCCGTCGCCATCCAGTCCCAGTTCAGAAAGTTCCAAAAGAAGAAACATGTGGTGAAATCATAACCATGCTCGTGCAGGGCAGCCCTGGCTCTGAGCGGGCCCAATGGCGCCATTAGGGCAGGGAGATGCATGTCAGATAAACTGCACTGTCCTTGGGAGGGGGTCTTGGGTAGACAGGGGCGGGGGGTGGCGGATGACAGGTGAAATGGCAATTTGCCTTTCAGCTGTCAGGAATAAAATGTGGTCTTTTGGTGATTTGGTTCCCCCTAGTATATAGATTTTTTTCGATACAATACTATTTCCTTTTAAAATGCTTTTTGTTATTTTTTGATAAAAACAGATGTAACAATTATCTCAATGTAGTGTTTGAAAATATCCACTTAAAAGTGTTAATCACTCTTGTGATTCTACTTCCTGATGTGCTTATGTTTAATGCGAAAGCAGAAGTATGTTGTTTAAGGAAAACATCCGGCGTCTGAAACTCAGATAAAGATCATTATGATACAAACATATTTAACCTTTCACCTCTGTTGCATTCTTCTACTGTTTTTTTGTCTGTATAAATTAACTGTTATTTTGTTTGTTGTTTATCATTATCATTTTATCCTGAGTCTGTTTTTTTGTCAGCAAATGTGTTGTGTGTTGTAATATTCCTGACACCAAACAGTTGGAAATAATAACCATATGTAAACTTAATAAATATTGGGATGACCTACACAACTCTGCCTTGAATATTTGTGCAACCCTTGAATAATGTGTCCTAAATTTGTAACACAAATCAATAAACATTCACATAAATGTGCTAGTATATCATGGGTTATACTGTAGCATCTTGTAAGCCAGCCTGAAGCCAATTTGCTTAAAACATCCCTTCATTAAAGATGTTAATGGCTTATAAATCTAGCTGGAGTGAGATTCAAATGCGGCTACTAGAAACAAATTTACTCTGGATCCTGTAGTGGCATATTGATCTGTGGATGTGACTTAATTACTTTAAATGAATTATTTTAAAATGAAGAGTATTCGGTGACAGAAGCTCGTCTCATCAACCTGCCAACCATCATGACACTATGGTAATGTGGTGTCCTTCCAGTAAACACAACAGTCGCTGAGCTTTCTGAGAAATATATAGATTTTTTTAGTGTCGCTCTGTTAGGGGTCTAATTATTAAAGTTATTCTGTTCACATCCACATGCTGCAGTCTAACAGGTTCATTAGGTCTCAGTGGGGTTGAGGAATAGGAAAGAGAAGCTGATGTACCCACTATAGAAAGAAAACACTAGGGATCCATACTGATCCAAAAGATAATGCTCGCATAGACAACTCTGGAAATAAAAAACGTGGCAATATCGCTCAATCTGGTAAATTCACACTCTGAATATCATGTGAGAACTGTCAAAACAGATTCTAAATGTGGAATACAGCTTGGACTGGAGAATCGCTGGCACAGAAATGTTAACCACCTTCTGTGCATGCAAACCAAGATCCCTCTTGTTATGGAGTCCAGATAAAGCTAAATATACTACCATACTACTTGTACTATGACTTCAGTATGGAGTATGAATACTCCATATTTAGGGATACATAGAAAATGTCAAATAAATAGGCTGCAGAGATTTTACTGAACAGTTCACTAACAGTAAACTTCTCTATTCTAAACACAGCCTCATAATGTTTTCTCAGTGCTTTAAATAAATTTGATTAAATATGCAAAACCTTTTTGCAACACTCTCCATATTAAACATGTGTCGTTAAGGTTACGTAACAATTGCAGTGTGGTACTGCAAATTTAAGCAAGTAGGTTTTCCCTTTAGTGTTAAAGAACCAATGCATGAGTGACAAATAAACCATACCATGTGTCCTATGGTGTGACAGCAAAAAATTGTGTTTAACAATATAATATTATTAATTTTCATAATATAAAAAAGCACAAGAGCTTTTTAATTTTTTTGTCCTAAATTATGCCGTCACACCATAGGACACGTGCAGTTTATCTGTGGACTACTTGATATTGAGGTGAATAGCAAAACGTCTCAATCAACCAGAATTCGTCCTGTATATTAACAGAACACAGTGTGGTTTTATGTCGTTATCAATCTGAACATAGATACCAGTTTGATGGTCAGAAATCACACACAAAACACAGAATGTAGAGTCAACCTCTCTCTTCATTGCTAAATCCAATCAGAGTTGAGTTGCTGTCTGTCTGACAGCCGCGTGTTTCTGAGAAGCATCGGGATCCATGCGGATGCTGCATTATTTATTACAGCGGTTAATAACAGCTGAGCATTGACAGTCCCTAAATATGTGCCAGCGACGCTTAATTTGTTGTGCACTTCAGACGAAGATGGAGAATATAGTTGTCACAGTGACTAACGTGTGTCCCCATAACCCACCGGGCTGACATAGCACCATAAAACCAATTTCTGTCCGAGTGCTGAGGGAAGAGCCGCAATCCCCGGCCACCCGCATAAAACCTCTAAATCAATAGAGCAATTTAAGAGAGTCCCTCACTAGACTCGACTGTGACGTGAGGTGGTCTTCAGGGGCACAACTCGCCGAAAATAGCAACAGAAGTGATAACGGAATTATTGCAAAAGGCAACAGAAAAAAACGGGTAAAAATATTTTCCTTGCAGCAGTTCACCATGGTAACAAGGCAGCGCCAATATATGAGATTATAGTTACTACAGCATTAACCTGAACTTAACCACCACCAATCATCGACTTAAAATGTTAAAGTGGCAGAAAGGTTACAAATGTGAACCACCACTGTGTGTTATTTCTTTACATTACAAAGGAGTAGCAATAGTAACTGACGTTACGACGGGTTGCCATGGTAATAATAGTTTTATATAAAAGATTTTCATTCTGCATGCCATACCACTCACAGCAGAGTTGTTTAAAGCAAGGTATAGTTTAAAAATTAAACAGTTTTTAGCCCAAATTCAGGCATGTTTTACTCACCTCAGGTCGCTTAACACACAGGTGTGCTTGACTTCATGCGGCGCTGCGCAGACCAAATGATATTCAACAACGAAGTACCGCGAGAGCAGGCTGCTGCGGAAACATTCGACTCGGTCTCGCGGTACTTTGATGTCACAAGTCAGTCTAACGGTTTTTCACAGGCGACTTTTGGAAAACAGGGACGGTGGCCGTCAAGCGCCAAATAACCACAACGATAAGTGAGACAACAGAAGAGTGAGTAATTGATCACAGAATACTTAAGTGTTCATTATATTTTATATTTTTGATGCATTTCTAGCTTCAGGCAGGGCTGGAGAACCACAGATACGGCTTTGATTCAGGATAATTTGTGTTGTTAATTTTTGCTGAACTTACCATGTCTTATTTTTATGATTAAATATAAACAAGTATTTGATGATGAGTGATTTTGCACTTATTATGTCATTTTTGTCACATCACACATAGGGTTTGCATTTCAACAATAGGGTTGACTGACAGGAACCAAACATAAAAATGTACGCTCTCAGTTTTTGCTAATAATCTGTTCGATTTCATTGTGTGCTTTCTATCTCCATCTTCATATCCCACAGCAAGATGAAATGTGTTGACCAAACTGCAAGAATCAATTGGGGATCAACCTTTTATTAGTCGACAGGATTATCATGGAAAATCTTTTCTGGAGTGTCACAACTGCGAGCACTCTGCTCAAAAATAAGGAATAATGAAAAAGGAGAAAAAACATTCATAAAATGAATATAGTGATGACAATAGATTTATCTAATCAAATATAGCGAAACATCTCAGAATTCTTCATCATAACTCTCTCTGCAAGACAGTTTGGTGCAGAGCGGCAACAATAACATATTGCTACCATACGGTCCATAGTCATGGTTCTTTATTATCATCATATCTGTTATTTATTTTAGGGGATCTCTTTAGATTGTCTCAGTTTTCCCTGTAGTGGAGCATTACTGCAATGCAGCAAAAATAAATCTAGTGAAGACAAGATAGCGCATGTGCCCTGAAGACACCTTCTTAGTGCATTACACACAATGGGGGTCAAACAGTCAGACTGCGGTAGGTGGTCAGATCTTCCCCAACATGCTAAATCAACCTTTACTTCTACCGCAGCCGATTTACACCTGAATCTATCTTTCCGGCAGCTCCAGATCTCAGAAGCGGGTGACACACAGTACAGTAGAAAGTAAATGCGGATCATGGAATTTCATATTGCACCATTAGAGAATGGAAAGAAATAATCATCGATCAAGACTTGATTTTCTAAGTCAAACAAGATATGTGCAAACATGACTAAAGGACTTTATTAACCAAATTAAAAAAAATGATTTCCCTGTAATACCCACAAATAAAAGTGATTTATCATTTTATATATATCTTTTTATATATTTATACTCATAAGAATACGAAATCTTCACATTTGATTATTTTGTAGTGAAAAAATTCAAGGCTGGACCTTCCAGCGGTTGGTATTCATACTGTCATCTTTGTCTTAGGTCGGTTTGTCCCCATGCACTCCCAGGAAATAGATTTCATTTTCAGAACAGTCCGAGAACATTGATGACTTTGGACCAGTGTTGATCGCTCTCACTCGCGCACTTCGTCATCGCAAACTAAGTACACAAAAAACTTCAGTAGAAAAAACGAAAACAAAAGGAGTTCCCAGTCATTAGTTTGTGCACACTAATCGCTAAAATAAATAAATTAGTAAATTATCACCGTCATCTTTATTAATAATAATAATAATAATAATAAGATCATTTTGGCAATCTCTGGAGTCATCTTGAAGAAGGGAATTCGCCGTTTATAAAAGCATAAAATAAAGAAACTGTTCGGAGTAGAAGTGGCCCTTCCGTCACGAAGGGGAAACATATGTACAACCGCACGTGAAGAGTTCACACTTTTTGCTCATGAGATGTTCGTTTGAGTTCGGTGCTGTCCGTTCTTTGTTATACCAGCGTGTAGGACTTTGCGTAGGGATTGGTGTTCTGTTTTAAGTGTCCTCTGGAGTCCAGCAGTGATTCCTGGGAGGTGCTGATTTTGGCAGCCTGTGCCAAGTCCGACCCGGCCTCTCTCTGCGGAAGCGTGGAGGCCGTGCCCGGCTGCCACTGCTGCACATCCCTGCTGGTTGGCACCTCCATGGGCGTCGGCTCCAGCAGGGCGGGGCGCTTCAGCGAGCGCATCTTCTGTGGCTCCAAACAGGCCTGGCCCATCGCCACCTCCCGAGATGCTCCGGAAACGCCCCGATTCAAAAGGAAATCCATCCGCAGGTACGGAGGCAGGTGAACGAGCTCCCCTCCTGCAGAAAGAGAGACAGATTGTTTTACTTGTATGACAGCTCCAAATTAACATTTAGAGGTGAACTTAACAACACCCTGGCAACCGCTCAAATGTTCTTCAAAAGGCTACAAAGAAATCAGTGGTCTCACCTGGTCTGTGGGCCTTGGGTACGGCCATATTTATCACCCTGCAAACATCCTGGGGTTTGGGAGGTGAGGCAGTGAACCTGCAGATGCCCGATTCTGACGGCGTGCTGGATGTCAGACTGTCCGTGTAATCGTTGGTGCCGGCGGTCATCTGCTCTGAGGAAGTGTCTGAGATGAAGCACTCGGTGATGGTGAACTTGGCGTGTCGCAGTTGCTCCTCCATCTTGGCGTGTTCATAGGCTCTGGCCAGTTCCTCGTACGTTGACGATGCGCTCTCCGTGGAGACCATGCTGCTGCGAGCGCGATCTGAAAACACGAGACACAATGGATCACAGCACCAATGTATACAATTCCAAAAAGACTGAATGACATCATATTCATACAGAATACATAAACGTCTCGTTGTTGTATGACTGACCTGTGTCCTGGGATGGACTGACGCTGTAGCTGTCGCTTTCCTTGTCCACCGAGCCGGCCACTCGTGGTGTTCCCAGCCTCCAATCTGTGCTGAGCGTGTGCGAGGAGACAGGAGGGTGGGGTCGGTTCAGAGTCCACTGGCTGGCGTAGCGATTACGAGCCGCAGGACCAGCTTTAGCTGTACGCCGAGATGTGGGGTCTGTGGACAGTTACGAGACCTTCCGTTAAATACATCATTAAATATTCACTGTATACTTCAATTTGAAATGTTACATAAAAACAAATGTTGCTTACTGGATAGACTGCTCTTACTTGTCCCCGGTCGCACATCAGAGACGTCCACCAGAGGTCCAGTGGCCTGCGACAGAGACTGATAGTGGACGGAGTGCGTTACGGTTGCTGACTTTTGTTTGGCAGTTTCTCCGAAATCGTTATCGGTCAACAGCACCGTTGATCTGTCGTCTAACAGGGAAGGAAGATAGGGAGCTATTAGAGGCTCTTATGGCATCTCTGTTTTTTTCAGATAAACGTTGAAGTCGAAATACGGTTCAGCGAACGCAACTCACCCACTGTTTCCATGGTGTCTCTCTCTTCTATGAGCAGTTGGGCTCGGGGAATGTCTATGTGCATGCGGAGGGTCTGCTGTTGTTTGTTCATGGTGTCTGATGGCCTTGTGTTTTTACTGCGGGAAAACACAATAAGACTGTGAATAACATCTTGACGTTCTCAAGGTCACATGTATGAAAGACGTCAAAATTTTAGCGTTGTCAATTCTATTCTGAGTGCTACATTCGTAATTTGAGTGAGATTCATTGACCTAAAAAATGAAGAAAAATACCCCTAAATAAATAGAAGTAAAGATGAATTTAAATGGTAGCATTTAATTTCTTTAATTTTATTTTTCTGTAAATTTCTTTTACATTTGAAGAGATTTTGCCATAATATTGTTATTGCGAATCCTTTCAAAATAAAAGTCAATATTTATTTCACTAACAGAACCATTTGTTTTAAATCTATTTATTTCTTTATGACTTTTATTTCTTTATGACTTTTGAAAGACATTACATTTAAAGGGACAGTTCACCCAAAAATTAAAATTCTGTCTTCATTTACTCAACCTCAAATCTGTATAAATGTCTTTGTTCTGATGAACACAGAGAAATATATTTAGAAGAATACTTGCAACCAAGCAGTTCATGCCCCCCATTGACTTCTATACTAGGAAAAATGACAATGGTAGTCAAAAGTGCCTCAGAATTGTTTGCTTTCCTACATTCTTCAAAATATCTACTTTTTTGTATTCAACAGCACCAATAAATTCTTCCTACTATGGATATCAATGGTGGCCCAGGTCTGTTTGGTAAAAAGCATTATTCCGAATATCTTTCTTTGTGTTCAACAGAACAAAGTAATATACACAGATTTGGAACAATTTGAGGGTGAGTAAATCATGACAGGATTTACATTATTGGGTTAACTTTATTTATTTTTATGTATGTACAGTATGTTAATGTATGTTCCTTTATGTTAACAGTGACAGTATTTTCATTTCTAGAATGAATCTTTTGATAGAAAATGTATTTTTACAATAGACATTGTGAAAACCGCTATATAAATAAACCTGAATTGAATTGAATTGAAGTTTACCTCATAAGCATCTCAGCCAAACTTTTTGCATCTGTGGAACAAAAAATAATCTCTATTAACATAAAAAAAGGACAAAACTACAGCACTAAAATTCAATCTCTGGCATCATGTCTACATTTACGCCTACAAATCTCCACCTTCTCTTTGAAAACATTGATCTACAGCTAAGAGCTTTGAAAAGCATCTGACCCCTGAGTCTCTTCAGCCTCTGCTCTCTCCTCCTCCTCCTCAGCACCATCAGCAGGACGAGGAGCAGCACCATTCCCACAAGGATGCAGGAGATCGTCACCATCATCTTCATTCCCTCGTTGTTGCTCTTCTTCACAGGGTCCTTCACCGCCGTTTTCACCAGTGGAGGAATAGTGCCTTTGCAAATGGAGATTCACATTAAAATGCAACTAAAACATATTCTTTAAAATATGTGAAGATGCATATAGACAATTCTAAAGAATAATCATCCACACTTACTGCCATTGTAGCTCAGAGTGGCAAATTTGACACGTTTCTCAGCCAGGCCGGCGCTGTTGTACACCTTCATCTGCAGTTCGTACCAGGTGGCTTCCTGCAGGTCTAGTAGATTGTAGCTCTTAGTAAGGGAGGTGCGCTTAGCCTTGGCCCACATGGGGCTGTCTATTGGCCGATATTCCAGGGTGAAGGAGGTGATTGGGCAGCCGCCATCATTCCATCCAATCAAGTTGAGTTTGACGCTGGTGGCATTAATGCTCGTAAACAGTTCCTGCTCTTTGGAGAACTGTGGCTCTACGATGGATAAAAAGTGGGTGAAAGAAAATGGGAAGTGTGTGAAAAAAGTGCTTATTGTTTTGACTTAGTGCATGACGAAATCAGTTTATTTTAGGAACTGCAGAAACAAATGTTTCAATAAATACCTTTTCCATGAGTCTTAGCTTCGATTATCTCGCTGATTCGGCCCGGCCCCACAGCATTCTGGGCAGTTAGCGTGAACTTGTACCAGGTGCCGCAATTGAGGTTCTCCAGACGGTAAGAACGTTCACTAGGACTAATGGAAATACTTCCCCACTTCTCGCTGTTGTCTTCTGAATATTGCAAAATGTATCCTGCGTAAAGTGATACAATGGAAAGAAAAATAAGTCGCATTAACTAAAGAATTAACTATAAAATTTATATATAAAAACTGCATAAAAATGTTACAATTAAAAGTTATTTTCTTTTTCCCTATAAGAAAGGTGGAAATAGTGAACCTCTAATGGAGCTGCCGCCGTTGTCTCCCGGTATCCAGGATACGGTAATGGACGTGATGGTTGTCTTGGTCACAGTGAGACGAGGTTGGTCAGGGGGGACTGAAGATGATATTAAGACAGTGAGAAATCCTGCGTATATCTCTATAATGTTGACACACAGATTTCATTAAATTGACCATTGACCACATGCATCGTGCTTCCAGTCTCACCTTGCACCTGAAGGTTCAGAGTTATTTCGTCCGACCCCCAATTATTGCTGGCGACACACGTGTAGTACCCAGAATCCTCCGCTTTCACAGTCTTAATGACAAAGCTGCCATTGCCATGGATACTGCGTCTTCCATCAATAACTGCAGGGGCCAGGCTCCCGCTGGCGAGACATGGTGTGAATTGTCAATGATTTGACATTTGCCAGCATTCCCGGGTGACTGATTACACTCATAAGTATTCAGATTGTTATGTTTGCTTTTACTACAAAAGGGTAGAGCCGCCGTATATTTTTCCCCGAAATGCTCACAAAGACATTTTCACATTTTTTCATGTTTGTTAACAAGGAGCTTAGGCAAACATGATACTTTACCTTTACCCTTAAAGTGAATCCTGTGCATCTATTAGCAAAGCTGTTTGGTTTGTCTGATACAGTCATTGTATCTGGATATCCTACCCTTCTGAACTGTCCTTTAGTCTGAATGTATCTGCTCACGTTTCATTCATCAATATTGTGTTTGAGAGTGTACATTCTATACATTCTGGATGCGATGACCCTGATCCTGGTTTGTTTACCTTTCTTTCAGCCATTTGATGGCAGGTGGTGGGTCTCCGACTGCCCTGCAGGGTAAAACGACATCCCTCATCCACGGCGTTGTGACAGTGCCACTGAAGGTGAGGATTTTTGCAGGAGCTGTGTACATATAAAAATATATGTTATTAAACTGATCAAGTTATTTTACAATTAAATTTTCTTTGATGTGCATCCCTGATATATACCACTTGTGACAACATGCCCCTATGGCAAGACACAATACAACACTGTATGGCAAACAGCCTACTATAAGCTGTTTATACAATGTAAACGGTAAAACAATTACAAACACAATAAAAGTCATGAACATGAACAATGTGAATGGCAACATACAGTATAACAGACATTGTCATTTATGAATTATATACCACACATCATGTTCCAATCAAAAAAACAGCCTTGTGCAAAGAGCTCAACTCAACCTGTTATTTCCTTTACACTAATCTGAAGGCTTTATTTGACCCCGCAGCAATTAGAAAAAAGCCATCGGATGTTTGAATTTAAACCTTACAGGAAACCGAGCAATAAAACTATCCCCAATCTCCCCCCGTGTATTTATTTCCATATATATTTAATCTTTGGCTGACCTTTGGCAAGAGGTTCCACGGTGATGATGTCACTGCTGTTGCCCCGCCCAGCCGCAGTAACTGCCATCACCCAGATGCTGTACTTCCTGTTCCGGCTCAGATTATGTATCCTGTGGAGGAATTCATCTGGGGCCACTTCGAACTCGCTGACCACCTGAAAAAGACCCACAGTGGACAGAGAAATTCAATGATGTAACTCTCATAGGGCAGTTAGAGATATGACAATAACATTGAGCATAATCACGCTTGTGGGTTCTAAAATTTCCAATTCTTAAAATTGTAATTTCTAATGAAATACTGCTTTAGTTTGGATAGGATGGAGTAAACATTTTAACAAACACACATTCTAATTTGAATCTTTTTTATTTCTGATATGATCTTGTGCGTTTTATTTGTGTCATCCATGCAATGACGTATCCGTCTGCTCAGTACTTATTTACAATATACAGAATGTAGTTTAACTTTGATGACACATCATCGGTCATGCGCTAAAAAGCTTTACACATCCCCACTCTGTTTAACACCGTGCTAATAGCCAGCCTGATACACTTCCTGTTAATATGAGACCAAAGTTGGCCGAGTGTTACCGTGGGATATGAGCTGGAACAGAAGACTGTGTATTTCCTAATGACACCATTGAGCTTCAGCGGAGGAAGCCAGGACACATACACCACAGAGCTGGAAGCCGCCGCTGCTTTCACCCCGCCGGGAGGACCGGGCACTGCCGAGAAAAAAGTCAGGCTGGTTTAAGTATTTTACAGTGTTGAGAGACTGCTAAATGGAACAGTTTACTTGAAATGAATATTTTGTATTTATTCACTCATGACGTCTAAGAGGCAAGAAACACAGGCGGAGAAATTTAGATTAATTTCTATACACTCGCATACAATTACTATCTCGTTTTGTGTCTTAAAGTCTTAATCTGAAACTACCACTGTGGTCTTACCATCTTCTTTGGTGCGGATGTAGACCTGATCACTGCGTACTCCGTCTCCAGCTCTGGTGAAGGCTAGCACCTGAATACTGTAGTTGGTATATTTCTCCAGACCCTCCAGCTCAAGTGGCGTTTTCTGGGTGGTGACATTTCTAATTTCCCCCAGTTCTGTGGTGGCAGAAAAAGATCAAGAGCACTTAAAAACATTTGTCTCAAGACCATGTGTAAGTATATACTTAACAAAGTACATACAGTACAAATCAGGGAAATAATAAAATTGTCAATAGCATAAAAAAGTGAAAATAGTCACAAACATTTTATTCAGCACATACATTAACAATACAATGTATGGCAAAACAATTCATTTATAAAGCACAATTTAAAATAACAACAGGTACTTGAGCAACGGGCTGTCTGTTACAAAAAAAACAAATACCACCCCCAAGATCCACACACGACACAATAATACCAACAGATCTCCAAGCATAGTTTAACTAAAATTCTGCGATGAAAGATAATAAATAAATGTAACTTAAATTCTGGGATAATATATAATATTTACATTTAAATCAAATTTCGGGATAAAAAGATAACGTATACATTTAAATTAAATTCCGGAATAACATTTAATACATAAATCTAAATAAATTCCGGAATAAAATAAAGAATTAAATGTAAATACAATTCCGGAATAAAACGTAATGTATACGTTTCAATAAAATTCCAGGACAAAAGATAATAAATTGAAATAAAATTCGGTAATAAAAGGTAATATACAAATTGAAATAAGATTATAATATACAAAAGATAATAAATAAATAAATAAATACATTTAATAGACACCACAATGGATGCTGTATTCAGAAGTGAATGTCAGAAATAAAATATGATTTTATTGCTATACTCCTTAAATTTTGATCAAAAGTGCACACACATTCAGGTGTACACACACCAGTGTTTGGTTTCTGAGACTTAGGACCGCATATCGAGATCCAGATCACCTTGCCCGATTCGCCATTGTTTTCCAGCAAACTTGCAGATTTTAAATGATTGACGTCTGCACTTTTTTCTGCTTCTTGTCTCCCTTATTGTAAAATATATTTAATTCTATAAGCAGTCCCTGTGCTGCTGTAGCCTTGAAGGCAGCCACTCTCTCCGCTGCTCAACGCTGGATTGCGCTGCCTGAATTCTGCTTCATAATAAGGCAATTTAAAAGCAAATAGCTCCTGGAAAGAGCAGAATCGACATAATGTGCGCTGTGAGTTTGTTTTACCGAGCACAAGATGATTCAGAGCCGTAGAAGCAGCCAATTAAACAAGTGTGTGGAATGTTGCCCTGTGGTCTGCGTGCTGCAGCTATATTTGATCGATTAACGAACCTCACGCTTAACATCGCTCACGAGAGACCTTTCTCACCCACTTTACATCTGTGTGCTGGCTCGACACTCAAAGGAAACAACTGCTGAATCTTAAAGTGCATACTTCTTATGATGCACATACTGTTCTGGAATGCGGTAAAGTAAAAAAGTAAAAAGACATCCACAGCAAACAGTATGCAAATACAAATTTTTTGGGGTCGTAATATTCATAATTTGGTTTCTGTATAGTACTTACATACGATATTTATTATTTTTTATACATGTTAATATTAACAATAATTAATAGGTTTTTTTGAATGGAAAGTTGTATCTGTTACTATTAGTTAATCAACAAAAATCAAACAATGAATAAATATAATTGACATTAACTAACATAAACAAATGCTTTAACAATATATTATATAGTATATAATCACTTTTAGTTCATGTTAGCTAATGTATTTACTAATGTCAACAAAAAAAAACTTTTCGGCCTTTGGTTCCATTAGGGAATATTCCCAGTTGAAAAGCTAAATTCTGCCGCCTAGTGGTTAAAAGGTGTAACACACAAACATTGTATGGCTATAAAGAATTTCCTGCATTTGTATGTACTCTATAAGATTAAGTAAACATGAATATATGGTACAGTAAGCAACTTTCTAATCAAAATTCAGCTGCCTCTACAGGTTTTATTGTTTGTATAAATGAAGCTCACAACCAATCTCAGATTTAGTAAGGTGTGTACCTCCATCTGGTAGATTTGCCCAGTAGATGATACGAAAACCCTGCAGTACTCCATTGAGAGCCTCTCTGGGCGGTGTCTGCCAGGACAGAGAGATGCTCTCGGGTGAAGCGGCGATGGCCACCGCCTTCTCTGGTGCTCTGCTGGGTACTAAAAACACATATGAAGAAAAACATCTGTAAAACCCACATCTGAAAAAATGACAATTAAAATTACCCACTGAAACTGACTTAATACGTCTATTTTGGAATGGCTCTTGTTTTAAACTACTTCAAGCACTGTAAACACATCTAGTACCCACTAGATGACACCATATCACACAAATGTGATTGCACAAAATGCAAACTATTGAGAAATTATATAAAAATAATTGTATGGAATTTAATTTAGCAATAAAATGTGTTCAAACATAACAATAATATTAAAATGAACATACTACTTCTACTAATGTTTATATATGTATGTAAAGTGGGAGATATAGCATCATTTTACAGGTCATTCAGTAACAATAACCATTCATCATGAGAAGATAAGAGTCTCTTACCGTCCTCCATGGTTGTAGCACGGACCTCACTGGAAGCAGGTCCCGGTCCGGCGCTGTTACTGGCCTGCACCACCACCTCATACTCTCTGAACTTCTTCAGATTATTGAGACTCAAGGACTCAGTCTCTCCTGTGGCCTCTATGCTGATGCAGATGAACTGGTGACTGCCATTGAGAGAGTGTTCTCTGTGACACACCTGATAACCTCTGATCACTCCATTCTGAAGATGCTTCTGTGGGGCCTGTGGATGATCAAAGTATGATGTTGAACTTCACAATTCAAATACTTATCTGTATCAGACCTGCATTTTGTCTGCTATTATATATCCTTTGAATGAATGAATGAGGCATTTATATAGAGCTTTTCTGTGTATTGCTGTACACCCAAAGCGCTTTACAATCATATGAGGGGAGTCTCTGCTCACCCACCACCAGTGTTACGATTATGTCACATGACGAAACTATCTCCACTCCTTTTGTGGACAAATAGAATGTGACCTTGGACCAGTCATAAGTAGCAAAGGTATATTTGTAACAATATAACTATCTATTTTTTATAACTATTATAACAATATAACTATCTAATATAATTATCTATTATTATTTTATGCCAAAAATCATTAGGATATTAAGTAAAGATAATGTTCCATGAAGATATTTTGTAAATTTCCTACCGTACATATATAAAAACATTATTTTTGAGTATCGCCAAATTGACAAAAATGTCAATAAACACACCTACAAACTACAGTCACTGTTATACACTCATATAGATTATTTTTGCACCCTCAGATTTCAGATTTTTAAATAGTTGTATTTAGGCCAAATGTGGCCAAATTCTAACAAACCATACATACCTGTGCTCGATTTCAAGGTTGGATGGGGGGATCCGGGACCCCCTATAATGCATTAGGGACCCCCATAAGAAGTAAAAAAATAGACTAAGGGGGTCCCTCGATATTATGACAAATGTGGTTAAATTCATGCAATGGATATGGTAAATTTCGTGAATTAATTATTAACAATATTCTTTATAAGTTTGTTTAGTGACAGATCAAAAGAGACTGCTAGTTGTGTGGTTTCTGTGATATATATAACCCAGTCAGACTTGTATAAAACATATTTCTCAAGACCAACGGACACATGCACGCTCCAAAGTTTCTGGAATTACATCGACTTTTAAATATGGGAGTCACTATTGAAATAGCTATGATTTACATATTCATAGCAATAGTTAGTTCCTGACTAAAGCACTTTTGGACTGAAATGGTTGCTGACATATGGACTCACTCATAACAGTCCCATGCCGCCACCTACTGGACGTTACTATGTAGACTGCACTGAAATCGTTAAATCCATCACACAGACTGACACACACGGTCTTGTCACAATTTATATTTTTGATATCTAATAAACTAGTTTCTTCTATTTAAACAAGTCTTTTGTAACAAACATTATTATCACAAATTGTCAATCCTCCGGTTGTTTTTAGGAAAAATAGTCAATTCTACAGTATTACATAATGCTAGAATCATTCTGTTATGTTCAAAGGTCATTTCTGTTCACCAAGCCTGCATTGATCTGATCCAAAATACAGTAAAAGAAGCCTGTTCTTTTACGTTAGCCTGTTTTTAATAAATATTATATAGTTATGCATGTTATTATCAAATATAATGTGTATTTTGTATAAATTGTATTTTGCAAGACTAACCCCCGCCCCCACCAAATGGGCTCCCCCCATAAGACTCGATTCAATTTGATTACTGCACACATCAATGGAAATCATATTTATTTAACCTTCTAAATATCCGCAAATTATGATTGGTCTTTAGGCCCATGTTTCTGTTTACAAATCAACCCAACAAAGTTTTGGGTTTAAATTGATGGGAATGACTGGGAAACTAGCGCACAGCATACATGTACAAATGTGATACTATTTATGTTTTATATATGTATATGTTTGTATGTATAAACAGTTAATGCATTTAAAAATTGCTGGCCATACCTTCCATGTAACTTTGATGCTTTGGGAAGAGATGGCTTCCAGAGTCACGTCTTGAGGCGGCCCCTCGGGATCTACGGTGGTTAAACATTCAATGTGTTTACTCAAGTATAAAATTGGCCTGTTTGATATTTGGCATCATATTTCTTGTAAGTGGTTATCAGTAGCTTTCACACTTCTGTAATGTCAATCTTGACCACCAGTGGGCAGTACTGTAACATAATACTTTCTCTGTGTCTAACAGCACAGCAGGTGACATCAATACATTATATATCACAAGTATTATGTTTCCACTATAGATAATATAAGTTCTATAAAAAACTAACAAACACACTAAGTAAAATAAAAAACATGTTTTTAGTGGTAGAGCATGGTGCTAGCAATATCCAGATCAAGTTCTTCCATTTAAGCAACTTTGAGCTTTCGCTCGTAGATCTCACCTGCTTCATCAGTAGTTACGGTGAGCTCATTACTCGGTTCGCTATCTCCGATGTGATTCTTGGCGAACATCCGAATGTTGTACGTGGATGAGGGGTGGAGCTCTATGATGGTGGCCTGATTGAGGGTTGGAGAAACATCTCTGGTTCTGCGTGCTCTTTCCCAATTTTCTGTACAAGGTAACATGTGATCAGATGACTAAGACCGTATTCATAGATGCATGTGACCACATTACATAGCGTAAACACTAATCCATCCTGATGTATCCTGGACAACATCAAAGGGCCTATTCACCTGTCAGTATTTGCTCAATATTTACTCAGCTTTAAAAGCAGGTAACTGGAAAATTTTATGAACAGTCATTAAACTGAAGACTAGCTTTGATCAGAGTGTGTTGCGTTGTGGGTTTGACATCCAGGAGCACACATGCATATGCACTGCCAAAATGTAATTTGAATGCACTACAAGTTACTTTGGATAAAAGCATATCTCAAATGCATTATTGTAAATTTCTGTACTAGTGTAAATAAAAAACTGTGTACCTGTTTTATTTTTGCACTCTATGTCATAGCCAGTTATTGGGCTGTTTCCATCAAATCCCATGGTCCAGCGGAGAGCAATGGTCCTCTCCTTCACCTCACGAATCTCTACTTTTGGAGGCTCTGGTGGCTCTTAGAATTTAACAACAAAGCAATTTTACATTCTCTGGGCATTTGCATTTTTTTAGTAAAGAGCATTGAAATGGCTTATAAAACCTAAACCGGGATGATTTTCTAGGTGCCCACCTTGAACCGTCAGCTGAAGGATGCCTCTGTCTTCACCGTAAGAGTTGATGGCATGACAAGAGTAGAACCCAGAATCTTCTCGCATTGTTGGATAGATCTGAATTCAGAAAAACAGAGTGTGAATAAGCAAACACAAAAAAAAAACCATGCATTGTGCACTATCACATCTTATGTAATAAATCACTGCCCATTTGCATAATGCCAAACTAAAAGGGAAGGTTCAACCAAAAATACAAATTATTTTACTTTCATCATTTTCCCAATCTGTATGACTTCCTTTGTGGAAACAATCAGCAGAATGTAACCACTATAGGGAAAAGGCAATGAAAGTGAATGGTGACTGAGGCTGTTAGTTGCAAACATTCTGCTAGTGAGTCTGATTTAAAAATCATGTTGTCCGTGCTGAAAATTCGAGCACAGCAGAGGTCAAAACTGAATGTACAAATAAAAAGTGAGACCTGCAGGGTAGAGATGACCTCATCACCGATCTTCAACGATATCGTGTGCCGCCACATGTCTTCGTTGATCATGTGCGACTGTTTTTCCTTCTCCACCTCCTTCTCCCACCGAACCATGATGGGCTTCTCCCCGTGAGCCTTACAGCTCATCTCGATCTTCTCTCCTTTTGTCGCCAGTGAGTTGTTGGGATACGACGTGATCATGGCTGGAACTGAGCGAGACAGAGACGAAAAAGACGCACTATGAAGACCAATATGACAACAGTGTGAATAAAACTCAACATCTGTCCCAGAAACGACATCAGCGACTTTTAACTTTCATCCGTACATACTCGACGTGGTGTTTTAAAACGCTGAGAATCAGAAGACTTCAGACAAGCTAAATTTTTCACGGCTGTACGACAGTAACACGATTAAATCTGATGCTTCATACAGAGATATGGTTAATATCTCTCTCCCACATACACACAGACAGGGCCACACACGCTCGTGTCTCAGTTCCTGAGAGGCATTTATTGGTGGAGCAGAGCACCAGACGGGTACGTGGAGGCTCCGGTACAATGTGTGATTTGATTTGATTTGTCAGGTTGAGAGTCTCGACCGTTTACATGTCATCTCTTATTCACTCCAGCAATTCTCAGCCCAGCAGCAAATAAAAACTGTGTTACATTGTATCTCCCCATCCTTGAATGAAGAAAATCGCTTATTTCTTTAAATGATTTGTGCATATTTTATTAAGGAGTGTTTCATACTATGCAGTACATTTTTAGGTTCAAATTATGTATGTCTTAACCGTAAATGTTCTTGAAAGTGGAATCGAATTTTCCATCAAGTTAACGCATAATCTGTATGAGCCGATGCTGATGTTTTTTTGTGCTATTTGTCGAAACATTAACTTAAAAACGCATTAACAACTCCTAGAGATGCATTGCTTCATTTTACGTGACAAAGAATAAAACGCCCTGTCTGGCCTTAAAAATGTAAATTGCAATCCGTAACTTTTATTTTAGAAAAAAAGAAACAAAAATCAGAGCAAGTACATAAAGTCTCTGTGCTGCCACCCCAATAACATAATTTAAAGAGTACATAACTACATTGGTTTATTGAGTGTCCAACAACACGCTTATGTACATAGAAGGTGTAAAAACACTATTATTTTGTAATAGTAGGTAGTTATTCACACCTTACTTCTTGACTGACTCTCAAATTATTCGTTGCGTCATTCATCTGTCTAATCCCCTCCTTTCCGCTATCCTAGTCTGATATGATTGGTCAGATGGTCTAGTCTTCTGTGATTGGTCTACCATGAATAGTCCTAGCAAAATGTGGGCGGGTACTATATGTAGTGACGTACATCGGCGGCAGTTCGCAAATCGGACAGTGAACGCGTGATTCAGAGTCGACTCCCTTTTTTCTAAGCGAATAACTTTGTTATTCATTTACCTTCGGATTTATAACTAGGCAGACTGCTTACTTTCAAACACGGCAACATTACACACTGCATGAAATATCATTTTCATGTTCTCATGTTATGTACTCTTTAACATCATAAATTCATTTATAAGATGACTGGAATCTAGTTAAACTAAAAAAACAATGATGATCATTGTTTGCACCACATAAAAGGATCACATGTTTATGCAACATAAGCTGTGGCCAAAAGTGATGCCCAACTTTAAAAATGTGTGATCTTTGCTTCTTTATTAAAGTATGTATTTTGTATTCATGTTCTAAAAGATCCTTCATCAAACACTGTGAAGCTGCGTACAGTACAAAGTCTGTAAAAACGACTTGAGTTGATCAGAGGTTAAAAATTAAGCTGTACGGTCCCCAGGTAAAAGACGCAGGCAGCTTAAACTGGCATCCTATTTCTTATCCCGGCCGTGCGCTCGGTCCTTATGTGATTATCCCGAATAAAACACTACAGCCGAAAGTAGACTCTGTCTTGGAGCGGCAGCTGTATCTTCCCTCAGGCTGCGAGCTGTCTTTATCATGACTGCATAATTGCTATGTTGATGTATTTCTTTAATATCCAGCAGAATTACAAGCAGCAGTCGGACTGAGAGGGAAGGTGCTAATTCTCCTCCCGAGATCCGGCGGGAGGAACAGAGCGATGCTGGGCGAGAGCTTCCTCACTGGCTGTAGGAGTGATTTATGTCTCTTTCGAATCCTGCGTGATTGAATCAGGCTCGTTTTACTCGTTCATTTAGGGGTCGTAAATGGAGCGAAATGATCCGTGTTTGGTTTCCTCGTGTGCGTTATTTTATTTTTGCATGTGTGGAAGTAGAAAGGCATTCTGGATTGTTTTTCACGGGAGCGTTAAATAATTGATCTATTATATAAACGAAAAACATCTCATTTTTAAAGACGTGTCCTTGATAGTCTGACTGAGACGCGCTAGGAGTCATCGGTCTCTGGTTCATATCCAGCCCGCAGGGAATTCTGGCTGCTCTCAAATCCCCCCTCCCTCCCGTGAGAGCGCCCCCTCTTCTCATCTCCCTTTCACCTGGACACGTTACCATGCCAACCAGCTCCGGCCTGCCTGCTCTCCCCCAGCTGAACGAGGGTGCTGTCAATGGAGGACAAGAATAGAACAAACATCCAGAATTGATTTTCAGAGCGCAGCAGTTGCCAGCCTGGATGTTTGTAGCGCGGATCTGAGCGGCAATATCTTTCTCGGGGAAAATGACGATCGTGATCTTATCTTAACAGGACCAAAAAAAGCAAAAGATTGTGTTTATTATCGTCTTGATGTGTCTAAGGCTGGAGGGGTTGTCAAAGCAATCAGTCTAATTAGGTCACGAGGGGTCAGAATTGACAACTTGCTTTGCACGTCTCTGCACCATTTGACCCCAAACCATCAATCCCAGTGTAAATCGGTAAATCGGAGACACGTTTGCCGCATGTTTGACGGAGACACGCAAACGCGATTCTTTTACCATCTGCAAAATATTTTGTAAGCAAAAAATCAATATACTGTAATTTACATTATCGGGACAGTTCACCTATAAAAATTGTTTCAGCGTTTATTCACCCGTGTCATTTCAAACCTGTATGACTGCCTTTTTTCTCCAGAACACAAAAGAAGATATTTGGAAGAATGTTGGCAACCAAACAACACTGACCCCCATTGACTTCCATTATATGAACACAAAACCACTGAGACATTTCTCAAAATATCTTAATTTGTGTTCTGCAAGTCATAAACAGGTTTCAAACCACAAGAGAGTAAGCAAATGAAGACAGAGTTGTTATTTATGGGCAAACTATCCCTTTTATTTATGTGCCAAACATAAAACCGACTTGGAACTGAGACGGAGTGTCATATCTTTCTCTTCGTGGTCTCATAGCAGCTCCTGGTTCCCTGCAGGCTTTCTGAGGGCACCCATCACGCCCTATCGCATCAGGGCTCGAGGATTTCAGGGTGGGGGATGTAGGCCAAGACCTCCCGCCTCACTGAGCCGGCGGGCAGATGAGACGCATGTGTGCGGCAGCTCCTGCCCCACGATGTACCGGGGTAAACAGAGATCTGACTGGTTAAGTGGCTGTGTTCACTGCAGCCTGATATCCTGCTTTACTGCACCATTGGGCTTCACTTGGGGAATGAGCCGCATCATGATGCTGAAAATGGAAAAGCGTGCATCCAATAGGAGCGCAGGAGGGGAGGGATCGTGGTTAAACGGCTAATGATGTCACGCTTCATTTCTTTTCATTATATAGATAGTATTTGTTCTTTAAAAAGAAACATTGTCTTAAAGAGATAGTTGACCCGAACATGAAAACGATGTCATCATTTACTCACCCACATGTAATTTCAAACATGTATGACTTCTGCAGAACACAAAAGGAAGAGATTTTGAAGAATGTCAGGTCCCTGTGGACTTTCATTGTATGAACACAAAACCAAACATTCCTCAAAATATCTTCTTTTGTGCTCCACACATAAAAGAGTCATATACCACATGAAGGTTAATAAATGATGACAGAATTTATACATAAATATAAATGTAACATTTTAAACGCATTGGATAGCGGCTAATGAATGCGAGAATTCTTATCTTCCAGAAGCGGAAAATTCTCTCCTTTATGGCTTTGGGGACGTCTGAACTCTCAGTGCAGATCACAGACGAGCGTAATGAGGAGTTCGTTTGCGGTGAACTGGAGAGATCACAGTGGACTTTGAGACAAACCTCTCAGGGAGATTCATATTACCGCAGCGAGCCACAACAACATGAGCGTTCCTCGGGGAGCGGAACATCTTACAAACAACACGCGCATATGACAGTATCTCACCTGTCAGCTTAATCGATCTCGCTGAGAACAGTTTTGTGTGTGTGTTCTTACACAAAATGAGACGGAGCGACAGAGAGAGAGAGAGAGAGAGAGAGAGATGATGAAGAGAAGGTTGTAATGGGCAGAGAGTGCGGCTCTGTGGGGAAGCTCCTGCTGTGTGCTGATAAGAGCAGGGTGTGAAAATAAGACTCTCTAACATCACACTCTGATTAAATGAGAACGCCGTCGCCTTTGCATACGAGCAGCAGACGGGGATTAGCTGGATAACCTGACATTAAAACAATTCATTTAGCGACTGTGTCGCATGCTGTTCAAAAACACACTTTGAAACGAGGAATTTTATGATTCAGATGTTTCACAAAATGTTAAAATGAAAAAGTTGAAGCAATAGTTCCGCCAAAAATAAAATCATATCAATAAAATGTCATCATTTACATGCCCACTTGTTATGTCAAACTTGTATGACTTCCTTTCTTCTGCAGAACAAAAAAGAAGATATCTCGCGTGCAGATTGTTTGCATCTTAAAACTGACTTGCCTTTTCTCCTTAAATCACAATTGACTGTCTGTAAAAGATCTCAACAATTCCTTGCAGTTAAAAGTCAATGTTTTTCTCAAAACATCTTTCAATCAGAATTATGTATTATTACACGATTTAAAGAGGTAGTTCACCCAAAAACAAGACTTCTTCTTTCATCATTTATTCACTCTTATGTGTTAAAACCTTTAAAACACAAAAGAAGATATTTTGAGAAATGCCTCTGTGGTCAATGAGGTCCAAAGTTGTTTGGTTACCAACATTCTTCAAAATATCTTCTTATGTGTTCAGCAGAAGAAAGTCATTACATCTTTTGAAATAATATGAGGGTGTATGAATAATGCAATAATTTTCTTTGGGGGGTGAACTATCCCTTGATAGGGCTGTGAAGGACATCTAAAACAAATCCTTTCACTTGCATCTTTTGAAATACTGAATTTATTTTGGATCATTTGCCACTTAAAAGCTCTTACACAGCCATCACGAAGGATTTTCAGACTATCAAAATACACGAAAAAATAATCGGTCGCATAATCTCTTTCTGCTTCTGTGTGTGGTTTGAAAGAATGAGACAGAGAGTGGGCGGAAACAGAAAAGATACACACACACAATCTGCACATTGAAAGCACACAGTTTTGCACGTGTCAGCTTCAGCAGGAGTTTACAGTGTAATGAAGGGGAAAATGGTTTTTGGCTACTCGAGGATAAACACCCACATGTGTTTGCTAAGGCGACACTGTTTCAGCAAAGATTTCGCTGCAGAAATCCTCTCACCTGGAACACGTTTGAATAATATTTACAGATTTGCTACAAAAATACATCTCAACTCTGTGACCTCTGTGACCTATAAAAAAATACACAATTCAACAAAACGATCGACTGTGATCGCGGCTTCTTACTTTTCACGTTGAGATACATGGACTTGCTGACATCGGCTCCCACGTCATTGCTGACCTTGCACAGGTAATATCCAGCATCCTCCTCCAGAACGTGCTTGATCAGCAGAGAGCCGTTCCCCAGCAGCTGGACCCTGAAGCCCGAGTTCAGAGCGATGGGTTGAAACTGGGGCACCCCAGCACCTGCCATAAAAAAAACGTCTTGTAGTTAAATTCCTGAGTATAGCTTAGCATCATCAGCATTGCAGATCATCGCATGTACCTTTGGAGTATTTCCACTCTATCGCCGGACGTGGCTCGCCGTCAGCCGAGCAGTTGAGGGTAACCGATTTACCGTAGATCCCATCCTGGTCCTGGGGCTGTACTTTGAACTTTGGGGGAACTACACAATATCAAAATATTTATAATTTGGCATTCGATTTGTGTTCTTCACCAAACTATAAGAGGATTTTCCCGTCTTACCTCTAACAATAAGCTGACTCTGGTATTTCACAACGGCAGCATCGTTTTGGGCAATGCAGGTGTAGGTACCGTTGTGGATTCGCTGGAGGTTGGAGATGCGCAAGGAGCTGGTGAAATCGATGTTGTCGATGGTCACGCCGAGACTGGCGTTGATGGGTTTTCCATCCTTCTCCCAGGTAATGGAGATGGGGAGATCGCCCGAACGCACGACGCAGGGCACGAAGACGCGATGGCCGATGGAATAACGTGGGAACTCAAAAGGCTGAATGAAGGGAGGCACTGAAGAAAACCAGAGAACGATGTCAAACACTGACAGACCAGACGAACAAGACTTGAACTCTTAAGCTATTCTAAGCCATTATATGCTGTTCAGCGTCAAAATTATGAATGGTAGGCCAGGATCTGTGGGGAACCATATATGAGGAAAATTTGTAAGTCTTTTTGATGTCACTACCTTTCACAGTGATGTGGACGCTCTGGTTCTTAATAAGCTGGGGTTGAACAAGCACATGACAGCTGTACTCTCCTTCATCCAGTTCTTTCTGCACGTTGAGGAGCTTCAACGTGCCGTTGTTCTCGAACGCCCTTTGCCGGTCATTAAAAGGGAGCAGGTTGGAATTCTTGAACCATTTGATGGAGTAATACGGGTAACCGATCACATGGCAGTGGATGTACATGTCCCACCCAGCAATAGCGGTGAGGTTTTTCATTGGTCGTATGTCTGCAGGACCTTCGGGGACCAAAACACTTCTATTAAAATCACATTTAAGTTGTAATGAAAGTAAAATTTGATTTGCACTAAATGTATCAAAAGAAAGAAAGAAATGTAGATTGATGGTTTATGGATGAGGGTCTTAATCAGATAAACAGAACAACACAAAGTAATACATGGAATCCTACTTCACCTTTTTTCAGCTTCACTATATTATCAAACTGAATTGAAAAGAACTGTTAGTTTCTTGGGAAGAGACACAAAAAGCATTTTAATTTATTAATTTTGATCCAAATTTTTATTAACAAAAATGATGATCGTGATAACATTCTACAAATACTTAGTTTTTGATGCCTAGTTATCAGATTACAACTTCCTGTTTTAAACGGAAATACATCACATAGTTAATTGCTTAACCCCTAGCAACACTACTTTCTATCTGTAACCAAAGCAATGTCATTTGAAAACAATTTATTTATTTTTAAAGTTTGCGTTTCCGTCCCCCAAAATGCAATTTTCGTGTAAATGAACAGTCAAAACGCATAAGGTTTTCGGTTTTAAGTTGAAAACGGTCTTGAGGTTAAAAAAACTAGAGGTAAAACCAATTAAAAAAACAAAAAAGTTTCCTGTAGCTCAGTGGTAAGAGCATTGGGTTAACAAAGCAAGGTTGTGGGTTTGATCCCAGGGGATTGCAAATACCTATGTAAAATGTATAGGATAAAAAGCAATGTAAGTCGCATTGGATAAAAGCATCTGCCAAATATGTAAATGTAAAACACACCAAGGAACTAAAAAACTAAACCCTGATGTCGTTCAGACCCTCATCTCACACATGAAGTTCAAATGAGCAGAATGAAATAAGTGTGTGTGCTTTTGGAGGAGCCGATCTGACAAGCACCTCTTACGTTTATTCGAGCCTGGTAGGAGACCGTCCCCGCCGAGTTGTTGCAGGTGCAGCGATATACCCCACTGTCGCGGACCTGGGTGTGTGAGATGTTCAGGTAGCTGACCACGTTCCCCTCCGCAGTGATGCTGTGACCTATGCGATGCCGACTGTCCTTCACAACCACGTTGTCGTCCAGCATCCACGTGACGGCCGGCTGTGGAGTTCCTTTGACGTGACACATCAGGGAGACAAGCTCGTTCGGATTGACGACTTTCTCACTGAAAGCAGAGAGGATCTTAGGGGTCCCATCTGCGGACATAAAGGGTTTGCTCGTCATTTTAAGAACTTTGAGAAAAACTGACCAATCAGGGTCAAGTTTTCTGCATTGCATCATAAAATAACATACTGACCTTCTAAAATGACTTGCACAAAATCCTGAGCTGACATCTTGCCTTTCCTGGCAAAGCACTGGTACACTCCTCCGTCGCTCTTTGCCATTCCATCCATCACAAGGTTTTCCTTATTAATTCCATTCATTCTCACGTTGGCGCCGGTGGAGATCTTGTCGCCGTTGCGGTACCAGGACAGCTCGTAATCATCTGAGCCAGTGACGCTGCATGTGAGCGACACCTGACTACCCACACTGCCTTTCACCTTGCGGGGACTCACCACCACCTTCAAAGGTTCTGGAATGAGACACACACTTATATACCACAACAAACCACAATTTAAATATTAAAACTGTTCAGATTGAAAATCACGTGCTACCATGATCCTTTTTGTAGCACATGAAACTAAATATACCTTTCACCATGAGGCGCCCCACGACCTCTGCGTTCCCATAGCTGTTCCACACCTCACAAACATAGCTGCCAATGTCGACGGGCTGGGCTCTTTCGATCAGCAACCCCGTTACGCTCTGACGGAAACGGGAGTCCGGCTCAAGCGGTCTGTTGTTTTTAAGCCAGCGGTATTTTGGCGCCGGGTGTCCGGAGGCCTTGCACGGGAGCTCCACGCGGTGGGATGCCATGACCTCACGTCTCTCAAACCCATCGAGGATGGCGGGCGCAGAGTTCGATGGATCTTTTGGCAAAAAAAGTTTCTGTTAGTTCTGCTAGAACGATTTGTAAAAAAATATGGATGTGTAAAACGTAAGAAAAAACACACACCTGGTACAAATAAACGTGCGCTGTTGCTCTGTCTGGTCTCGGATGTGTAGCGATGCCTCGTCATGCAGCGGTAGTTGAATAATTCGTCTTCTTTCTGCACATCCAGGATGTACAGGGCTCCCGTCGACGTTATGAGAAATCGAGCCCCTGAAATGACAATATAAGATATAATTACATAACGTTTATGTGTTATGCAAGTATCAATTCAGCAATATCTCACTCAATCTGCACAGTCACGAGCACTATTTAGTGTTAATTGGCGTGCTTTAAAAAGTCAATCTGTAGCATCTGTACGTCGTAATGAGACATTATGAGCCTTGTTAACACAAGCTTGTTTTTCCCATCACCCTCCACAGGATCTCGCTCGGATGCAGAACGTGCACCACTGACGATGAAGTGCGGTTTTGATTGGCCCACAGCTCGTGTACGAGTCGCTGATGATTTTATGCTAATGGTTTGATAGCGCAGAACGTGCGGGTCATAAAAGTTTATGAGGAATAATGGCTGGCAGGCCTGCCACGCGCTCTGCCAGATCTCTCGGAGGAAACGTCCGTGTCAGATTTGATCGAGAATACCATTTGCTGTCTGTTCTGTGCAATTGGGGAGGCGGTAACGCTGCAACGTCATTTCGAGAGAGTAATACTCAAAGTGGAATTTACTGTTGAGCAGTAAGTATTGCAATTCTTTATAGCTCGAACAAACCTCCTTATGTAAATTAGGCGAACTGCCTATCCATAATAAACAAATGAAATTACTCTGCACGGAAAGCAGCATGTAAATTTAATTTAAAAGAGATTGGCAAATTCTGTTAACAACTGATTCCGTGGCCGTGTCAACTAATTTGCACAATTCCTTCAGTAAATCTCAAATCTGTCTGCACACATTTCAAATTTAGAGCGTCAAAACATTTCGTGCCACATTTAACAATTCTACCTTTTATAAGTGAACACTTCGTTTCCTATAAAATCAAGTCAACACCAGCCTTACGCTCCCGTGTGTCTCAACTGGGCTATTTTCCAAAAGAAAGCCCAGTTGTGTGTTTGTGAGACTGATACTTTTTGTGTTAAATCAAGGACAATAAGTAAACAGTTTAGCAATGAATAAAAGAAGATACAGCGAGCCAAAGAGCAAGATGCTGCTATTGTAATTCTGACCCAGTTAGAGATGACACACAGCGGATCTGAGGACCTGCAGGCATTGCCAGTCGTGGTCTTAATGTGGTGTGTGACGAGCTACAATTTACACAACTAGTGGGTGGAGAGAGAGAGAGAGAGAGAGAGAGAGGGGGAGAGAGAGAGAGAGAGAGAGAGAGAGAGAGAGAAAGAGAGAGAGTTTCATCTAAGATTAATGAGCTGTCTGGTTTTAAACTACTGGCATGAAGAAGCAAAGATCTAAATTTAAAACGAGTTTATTAAATTAGAGTTAAATTAGAATTACATGATCATTTATTCGGGCCTTTTGTTTGACAAAAAGGTACCCTAGATATTGTTATTACTTACAGTTTTTATTACATGTTAAATGATACATTTTTTCAGTAGCAATGCCCATTTTTGCTTGAATATTAAGCTTATTAAAGTGCTGTATAAAGCTGCTTAATTTTTTAAAAAGGTATTAAAGCACTAGAACACCGAGAAGAACCGTTACTTGGCCAAACTTGTCTCTCCAATATTTTGAATTTAGACTTAGAAACCAAGCTCAACCTCTATATGTCAATGTACCATACGGTTTGTTTAAATGCAACCAAACTGCAAAACCCATTTAACAAATTGCTTATTCAATCAAATGAACATATAAACAAATTTCAACAAATCGTTTATTTAATACAATAATTCTACAATAAAATAATAATATAAATGTATATTTACATGAATAAAATATAAATTGTTTAATTATTAGAGACTAGCCAAACACAAACAGGAAGTAAACTTGTGGTCAGGTGTGCGCGCATCCGGTGTGTGTATATATATATATATACTGTATACACATACATGAAGTTAAGATCACATATTTGTGACCCTCAGTCATAATTATAGCCAACAATACATTGTGTGGGTCAATGTTTGTTTTACGCAAAAAATCATTAGGATATTAAGAAAAGATCATATTCCATGAACATGTTTTGAAATTTTCTTCCGTAAATATATAAAACTGTATTTTTGCGAGTGGACGCAGCAAAATCGCAAAAAAAGAAAAATGGCCGGAAACACGTCAACAAACTTTACATACTGCAGGCCGCTCTTTGGGAATTACCCACTCAAGTTTGGTATCTATGTAAAGCTAAGAATTTCTGCATTTGGATTTATCTGCTCTCCACAATGTCATTGCAGTGGTGAGTGTTAAGACAACCCCGCTTCTTCTTAAACCGAGACAACACCGGGAGGCGACACGACAAAAGACATGAATTAATAAATAAAAAATTGTATCTCAGCCAAATATTGTTCTATCCTAAAACAAAAACCATACATCGAGTGAAAGCTTGTTTATTCAGCTTTCAGATGATATATTATTCTCAATTTCACAAAAAGACTTGTTTTGTGTTCCAGGGTCACATTTAAACTAAAATAACACAGCTTGCTTAGACAAGCAAAGACCAGACAAGCTAAACATCACATCCCAGATCTCTTATTAACTCTTATTAAAATTATTTTCCCACACTCCTTCAGTCCGTATCCAGCAAATACACATCACATTGAAGTTAAATGCGAAGTACATGGTTATTTGTAGTCTTTGCATATGAGTACTGCTGGTATATAAGCAGCCCTGTCTTTAGCGACAACAAGAAAATAAGTGTGTGTATGCGTGTGGAGATCAGCAGCAGACAAGCACATGCACACGTCTTCTTCAGAGATCTCCCATTTACTCAAACATACACTTCAGCAGAAGCAAATTACATTTCTATCAGCAGTCACGCTTAATGTGCTGCTGTATTTGTCTTCGGAAGGACGAAAAGATGCTTTCGTATCAGAGATGGTGCCGTGAAAAGGCCAGCCATTGGGGATGAACACACTTACAGACGAGCTGACGGGAGAGCTGTGTGCCCCAGTTTCTTAATCTGATCCCTACTGATTTCAGGTGCTTTAACTGTGTCGAGACGACAGGTTACTAGTTTCCTGTAATAGAAGATTTCTCTTTTTCTCTCTCTATCTATTTCGCTTTCTCTCTCAACTGCGCTCAAGCTACTCCTTGACCTCCATGCATCCCACAATGCTGTTGTGACTGACCCATTTGTACTGTATACTGTATATAGACTACAAATGGGTAGTTAACAAATAGACTGTATCACATGTGTTTTTTATACATATTCATTTCTTTTATTAATATTTATAATGTAAAAAGCATACAAGAGATTTATCTTCAAGGTATGTCATCATTGACACCATTGGTCAACTACCCAAATTCAGAATGATTTCATTCAATTAGCCTACAGTATATGATAAATGATGATGTTAATAAATATTAGTACTTCATTAATCATGTACTGTTCAATTAACCCTAAACCAAAGGTTGTTTTATACATATTTTAGGCTTTTCCCAAGTATGTAACTGGAACTGATGGTAGTTCCACCTTTAACAGAGATTTCAATACGTATTCCAGAACACACCTGTCAAATGGGAACATTATCATCGCATTCAACAAAGGCCTCTTTCCTCAACTCTGACAACACCCCATAAGGTATCCGAGCAGTTAATTGAGTGTGTGTATTCTGCACAATGTATTGTGATCGATATTATCGATCCAGTTCGCCTCTGACAGCAGACTGTGGTGTGCAATGTGAACAGCAGTGAAAAGACTTCAAAGGTGCAAGCATTTGATTACACCGAGATGTTTGATTTGTTAGGACTGAAAGCTTTACAATTCATTTAAATAGCTTGCATAAAATTGCATCGTTTATCAGTTTTAAATGACATTACTAACCTCATAATGTACAATTATATTTGAGAACTCAGAACTGTACTTGAACGGATAGTTCTCACAAAAATGAAAATTCTGTCATGAATAACTCACACTCCGGTTGGTCCAAACCTGTATACTGTACTTTTCTTTGTTTGGTTGAACACAGAAAAATATATTTGGACGAATGGTTGTAACCAAACAGTTCTGGGCCATCATTGACTACCACAGTAGGAAAAATTACAATGGTAGAAAAAAAAGCGCCTTAGAACTGTTTGCTGTCCTACATTCTTCAAAATATCTCCTTAAATGCGTTATAAAGTATTAAGTAATTTGTGCTACTAGTCAAGGGAGGTCCAGGAACTGTTTGCTTACAAGCATTCTTCCAAATATCTTTCTCTGTGTTCATCAGAACAAAGAGATGTATACAGGTTTGGACCAACTCGATGGCGAGTAATTGATGAATTTTTATTTTGGGGTAAACTATTCCTTCAAAAACACACAAGACTGATTTTAAACATGCATCATTTTACCAAAGCAAGTGCATAAAACATTGACCACTTAAGTAAGATAAACAAAAACAAAAAGGATATAAAGAATTAATTAGAACCTTCCCACTCAAAAGCCTTTTAATGTGTAAAATGACTCACAAATGTACACAGAGGCCTTTTCACAGAACTTTCATATGCTAATTCTGGCTGGTGCCTCATAGTAAATTTGTTTTCAGCTCAAGCATTTAGTGAGAAACTGCTCGCAAGTCCTTACTTCACTCGAGGATTCTGACTTCATAAAATCTCTTAAATGCGCTAAATCTGCAGAATTTATTTTCTTATTATCTAAAACACTGTCAATTCTGCATGCCAGCTTCACTTTTACAGAATCTCATCTTGTGAAATGAAACCATGTGTAGCGCACTGACAGCTGATGTGGCATTTAGTAAAAGACTATTGAATATTCACACAAACTTACGTCATATAGTCTGTTTTTTTAACTGTTGGCATGACTGCGTGTTTAAATAAAATGATTTATTTAATCCCGTGCCCTAGTGTTTAAAAATGAATATATGATGAAATAACGGACGAAACAGCGCTATACTTCACGTCAGCTGTAAAGAAACGAAACGTCGCCATCTTTGACTTTCCCTTTGTACGTTCGACTTCGTAAAACGCAGCTGTGCAGACCAATCGGCATATGACATCAAGGGATCGCGAGAGAATAGTTCTGCGTTCAGTAAAGCACCGCGGTCGATTCACTCTCGTGTTACTTCGATATCACGACTACTCTATCAGTGCCGCATAAAATCGAATAAATGTTGATTATTCAAGACCATCGTTCGTGAGAACGAAAACCTTTATTAGTTTATTCGAGTCGCTCCCGAATTAAATTTTTATCATAATACATATAGGCAGGGCAGGTCTTTCTTAAAGAGAGGCGTTTAATAAAATGCTTAACCATGATAATAACTGAGATTTAGTCTGATCTGTGTCTTTATCAATGAGTAAGAGAGAGAGAGGGAGAGAGGGAATGCAATTAACATTGCTGTAAAAAGCATCATTTGTCAGAGGGTAAGATGTTGACAGCAGCTGCCGTTGTCAAGGTAACGTGGTCTGTCCTGTTACTGTACACTTCTATCTACATTTGAAGAGGACTGAAGCTGTACAAAGACCGTACAAACATTACATTTATGCATTTGGCAGACGCTTTCACCCATAGCGACTTACATTGCATTGTATTATACATTTCTTTTCGTTTTGGACTATGTGACCTTGGCATTGCTAGTGTCATGCTCCATCCACTGAGCCACAGAAAAGCTTCCTTGATTCAAAAATAATAATTTTGCTTAACTTGGACTCAATAATATACATTAGGAATTTGATTGTGGGTCTGATTGTGTAAAGAGGGCAACAGAGGAGCAGTTTTAATAAATTGTGATAATATTATGAAGGAAAAAATATGTTTAATAACTTCTAGACTACCGATGAATGATGTACAATAAGACATGAAATGCATTATCAGTTTTGATAGTATATTGATATATACTGTATAAGATTGTGAATTAGCATCACACTATGTATCATAAATAAAATCATTTATATTTGTTACTAATATAAATTACCGTTTTATTTGTTTCTCATCTGAACCATAAGTGCCAAATGATGAGAATTCACAAAGCTCAGAAACACACATCAGGATCTGGATTACATTTTCAAACAATCCTGACCCTTAAAATCATTTAGGCGCTCAGCTGCGAGACGAGGGATTGAAAACAGAATCTCCAGTTTTCTGATATCTTTTCATTATGGATGAGAGGGACCATAATTCAGAGGCATTAAATATTCAGGACCGAGTATGAGAGCGGGAGAGTAAAATAAGACAACTGAAAGATAGATGTACAGATGAATGCTTGCGACAGTGAGTGTGAGAACACATGTCCTTGCTGTTGTTCTCAGTTCATTAAACTCCTGGAAGTAAAAAAAGGCAGCGAACTGAAGCCTATAATGTCAAATCATGTGCTAAATTAGATCCTGTTAATCTTTTATAACGCTGCTTCCTGGGAAATGAGTTTTATTTACAACGAGGAGTTGATGACAATAAAACAATACAGCTTTATGGATGCAATTAAGGCAAATAAATAAGCTGATGTCCTTTTAGAAAGCAATTTACATTTATGACTAACAAAATGTTTAGAGAATCAGAACTCCAGGGGTTTAATATTCTTTGGAAGCAGCTCTGGAATTGGTCTTATTTGCTTTAAAGTAACTAGTGCCAGAACTTGTTTTCTCTATAAAATGAGTATTTGACCATGTTTCTTTGCGGATAATCCTCATGCACCTCTGCGAGTCAGTGGAGAGATGAGGTGTGATAACACCCTGTCAATTAACCTCGGGTTTTAATTGCTCCAGGGGGGAAGTTTCCGTTCCCCTGTGACTGTTGGCATGACTGCCGTCGTCGTCTGTGTAAACAGGAACAGACGGTTACGTGCATTCTGGGACTCCCAAACAACAGCTCTCCATGTCAAGTAGACACATTTATCTACATACCGATTCCGAACGATTGAATTTTTACAACAAATTGAATTGACCATTTGTCTATTTAAAAAAAGTAAACATTTATTTACAAATATTTTTAATAAACAATCTAGAAATAAAAAAAACTCTAAGAAAGACCACTTAGCAAGATGTAAACACTGGTCCACAAGCACTTTCAGTTCCAGTTAATTTTTTAATCTTTGTTTAAATGTTACATATAATAAAATACTAAAACAAAGATATTTGTTAAACATTTTGAATCAATGATAAATGTTGTATCTTGTTCAAATGTTAAGTGTAGTGATGAAAAACTGAAACAGGAAGTTTATGTGGACCAGAGTTGTTTATGTTTGCCAAAGTGGTCTATACACGAGGTGGTTGCCAGGGTGTTGCTATGCAGTTGCTACGCTGTCGAGTGTTCGTAGTGTGATGCTGTTTGGTTGCTAAGATGTTCTAGATGGATTTTAGGGTATTGCGAGGTACAAAAAGGTGCTTCAAAAGGTTCTACGATACCATAGAAGAACCTTTAACATCTGAAGAACCTTTCTGTTTCACAAAAAAGTTCTTCAGATTATAAAAAGTAAGAAAGAGATGGTTTTTTATAGAACCTTTGACTGAATGGTTCTTTGTGGAGCCAAAAATGGTTCTTCTATGGCATCCCTGTGAAAAACCTTTTAAGCATCTTTATTTTTAAGAGTGTAACCTTTAACTTTTGGAAATCTCTCTGTTGTTTATGGTGCAGTACATTCGGATAGCGTAAACAACGCAACTGATGTCATGAGGTGTCATGGAAGTGGGCATGTTTTACTGCGTAGCCTGTTAACTGTCACCCGTTCCGTATACGGGACACCCAAGATTGCGTCAATATTGTGCATGTAATTTCTAATCGAATTATAACAAACTATATATCATTGGAAAGGTCTAAGACACTAGAATACAGATTTCTTTGGTGTTTTTTAAAATAATTTATGTAGGGAGAGTAATTTATTCTTTTTTATAAAGAGTGCTTAGATTTTTTGTTATCCTTTTTCGACCGGTATTTCTTTAATGTATTTTTTAGTCAAAGAAAACATAAACATTTTTTATAAAAAAAATTGCAATTACCCTAACAATGTACCTGTTGCGTGTGATTTTTTTCAAAAGAGACCAACCGTAAGTCTGTATTCCAAAGAATTCATGAGTTACCGCCATTTTAGTTCCAACATGTGTTTTCATTTGAAGGCTCAAAAAGGGCTCCAGCAGTTAACGTTTTTCATTTCCACAGTTGTGGAAGAGTTAAAGTGATGTACCATTGTTTTGAATTCACCCAACCAGAAAAACCTTTAAATTATGTTCTTTTGTGTTGAGCAGTTAGAGTGAGCAAATTGTGACAAATTATTTTTAGAGGAACTGCTTAACGTTAAATCAATAGTAACAATAAAGCCTACCAAAATGTGAATTCCATTCTGCACGACACGTGACTAAAGTAAATAAAACAGTAGTAATACAGTAACATCACTCTCTCCCTCTCTCAGGGCGGGTACGTAATGGTCTTTCTGTCAGCTGCTCCACCTGAACAATGTGCTTTGAATGTTACCGTGGAGACAGACAATTACTCCATTATGCTTTTGTAGAGTTGACATTGTTCTTTTAGCTCTCTACATCCTCCTCCGGAAAATCATGTTTGCCCTCGCGCACGCAAAAGAGTGTGCCAAAGAGCCTAGAATCTACTCTATAAAAATCCTCCAATCACAGATCTGTATGCTTATGCTGTTAGACGTTCTAGATCTTATCTTCATATTTTAGCGAACAATGCCATTTTTGATGTGCTCGAATTCTACCTCTCGTCCCGACTGCAGCTGCCGCTTTCTGAGGTAATTAGCCCCTAGCTACGGTTTAATTGCCTGTCAGCACAAGCAGTAAAATGCAGGTTAAACGCCCAGGTGCCAAAAGGCTGTGTTTTCTCTGCGGCTGCCGCCTGCAGCGCCGTGATGCGCAGACACCCTGTACACTGCAGCAGACAGACGGCAGGGAGAGAGAGACAGTCGGTCTGTGATTGGGGCTTCTGCAGTGTACAGCTGTCCAGCGTAGATTGCAAATTTGCAAAAGTCAGGTTGTCATGTCTGAAACCCCCACTTTATACCCAGACAACCTATTTTTCTCGTCCTGACAGCTGTTCTTTTCCCAGTAACAAACCCCCGAAATGCAGCGCCTAAAAGCTCTCTTGCTTTTCCGAGACGTCAATTTTGCGCGCTTTGCATCCTATCTGACTCTCCACCGAGAGACATATTGCTCTCTTTAGGTGTGATGTGACAGGCAGAGGAAGGTGAGCTGGTTACTGTGGCAACCAGCGTAGTGACTCGTAGGCTGTGACATTAGCACGGAGAGGAAGCGGGTGAGGGGGGAGTTGGGGGGGTGGTATTGCTGGAAGCAGATCAGAGCGTTCTGACAGTGGGCCACTGCAGCAAGACGTCCACACTGCTTCCTTCTCAGAGGAATGAGCGCAAGAGAAGAAAATCTCGTTTTAGGGTCCTGCCTCTGAGGATGTCAAGCCCCCAGCAATGTCTTACTCTGAATTCATCCGAATGAACGTTGGGAGTAAAATTTGTTTGCATTATACATGTAATACATGGAGCTTTTTTGATAGTCACACTTGTTTCAAATTGGACGGTGTGGGAATGTATGTTTAAGGGGAAATCTGGCCTCTGGCAGGTTTTTTATCCACATTAAACTGAAATCGAGAATAAAAAGAAAATTCCAGTTAAAACAACAATAAAAAATGCTAGACTACAGTTGAATTAAACCTTCTTCAATATTGATCATACTTTGAATATTTTTCACAAATCTTGCTCATAAAATATACAGCCGTGAAAAAAAATGTACCTTTCCGAATTTTTATTTAATCATCATTTCTAGATGTATTGTGGTCATTTCAGTCTAGTGTCTGTCAAATTTCCACAAAATCAAACCTCAGGAGTGACAAAAAGTCATCCAACAGCAATGTGAGAGAATGACAGCAAGACAAGACACATGTACAATATTACTATTGTACTGCTTAAAAGTGAAAACTTGTTTTCTGAAGAAACTGTTATTTAAATGCAATTATAAAAAAAAAATTAAATTTGGGAGAAATTATTATTTTCCTAAACACATACCTATTAATAGTAAATTCAGATTTTTTTTTTAAATGGTCTCTTAATTTCCTCTGTGGATGTGAATACTCTTACTTAAACTTTTTTGTTCACCTTTTCATTAAATACACGATAAGAGGTAAGAAACATCTCAAACATAAACCTACATTCAACAGGAGTTTCTCACAGGTGTCTGTGACAGATCCGCTAGCTATTGCCGTCTTCCAGAGATCAATCTGAAATCCAGGCATTGCTGCGTGATCAGAACGCTTCTCGACATTATGCAGAGAGAACTGACAGATCTTTGATCGGGACAACAGACTCCGCACAAACCTAACTCCCCTGCATCTCTGAACATCCGCTTTCATGTCTGGTGAGGTTCTGGTGCTCTGGGCATATGGTGCCTGGATCTCCTGTGATGACAAGTGACAGGTTAACAGAACCACCCGTGGGGGGCGCCGCACTGCGGCGGGGGGAGAAGGTGGGATTGTGAGTTTGCTAAACACTCCCATCTGTTCATATCCTGAGGCGCTTCTGTATCATCTTATGCAGATGAACTTGTACGGGAGATGCATACAGTTTAGTTAGGAGTGCAGTCAGATGACAAACACCGAAGCTCGGGGTCGGTCTCTGTCTGTGAGCAAACCTTCTTTTGAGAATTAGATCAGTTTGAAGACATACGTGAAATCCTGCCAACTTATTTTTATTCATTACCTACAGCTAGGCTGGAGGCTGTTCCTTTAAAAGAACAGCACTCTCCTTTTTCTAAAAGGCTGTCATCATTTACTCACCCTCTTGTCATTTCAAACCTGTATGACTTTCTCCTGAAGAACACAAAAGAAGATATTTTGAAGAATGTTGGCAACCGAAACAACAGCTGTACCCATTCACTTCTATTGTATGGACACAATCAATGCAAGGGTACCACCTTTGTGGTATCCTTTGTTCTGTGACATGGGTACCACCTTTGTTCTGTGACATTCTTCAAAATATATTCTTATGTTTTCCGCATAACACAGGTTTAAGATGCTGGTTTTGCCTCAACCTAAACGTTGTATATCTTTCTAAGATGCCACAAACTTGACAATCTTTGGCTGGTCCAGCAATTTGTTAAATAATGTGCATGTGTTATCTTTCGTTGCATATCCTTAAGACGTTCATTACAGTCTAAATCAGTGTAAAGCAACACAAATCTGTGCAGTGATTGAATTCGGATCAGTTAATCCTCCAGAGAGATTGAGGTATTATTGTGTGTGTGTTTTTTAAAGCAGATGTCTTATCCTGTGAAAAATCTGTAAAAATAGTCAGATTAGCAGTTTGAGAACATTGAAACACATGTGATTTTACATTTGGCGGGCACAGAGAACGGTTGAGCTCTTTAATCCTATAGTCCTGCATGTAACCAGATGCATATTTGTTTTGGGTCACAGACACGTTTAAAATAAACCTAAGGAGCTTTCTGGGGGAACAAAAATTGGCATATTTCAAACGAAATCCCTAAGGCGATTTAAGACTGATATAATTACAAACGTACTTGTTCCTGTATTTGCATGCAAGTTATGAAGCTCTGAATTAACAGATGATAATAATGCTGAATATTTGATCAGCCTGATTGAGCAGATTAAACTCGCACGACAGCCTGATCGTTTAAAGAGTGTAAAGATGAACTGCGGCTCTTTACAGTCAGAGATGTTGTAGGCACTGAAGAGGTAATGAGAGCGGGTTTTCAGAGCCTGTCAGACCACAGTCCCTCATTAGGTGCCAATTAGACATTAACGGCCTGACTTACTGCCATGTAGAGCAGTGATCCGTTTCTGCCCGCCCCCGGTCACCATACATGCCCAGACACACTGAACACATAGGCCTGCAGTTGTCCTCAGAGTAAAGGCTCGTCTACATTATAACGTTAAGTGTAACTATATTTGCATCCACACTAGCGGACGATAATGTTAGGTTTATTTTAAGCTTGCATTGTTCCCAATCACTAAAATAAATGTACTGTACAAGACCGGTTGCTGCTGCTAAGGCTTCTGTTTTCATCACCGAATGTCTTTTCTCCAAAATATGATAGCAAAGTCTCTGAAGGCCAACATGGTGCTCCAAGTGGCTCCAAGTGGTGCTCCTGTCCGGGATGTAAAGCATATATTTTGCCAGCTTACTCATAAGCGTACATCAGTATATAATATCCCGCTGGTTTTCAGCTACTACGGACTTTTATTCTGTGTCGCGTTTATCAATAGCCAAACACCAGCCATGAGGGCTAGAAGGATTTTTCCTTTATTTTTTATAGTTTATAGTTATAGTTATTATGTCAACACAACTTAACACTGGCTGATACTGATGTTTTAAAATTAATAATTTTTAAATTAGATAAAACACAAGTTTTTTTAAAGCGTAATGTTCCCCCAACTGTAAAAGTGGTCCTAACTTGAGTGATTTTGACAAACAAGTATCAAATACTATAACGTTGCTGTAATGTATGTGATTTGACAAAAATTCAAGCTTTACATTTTTGCTTTTACCCTTGTGTGGTGCTCGTTCTTGTGGAACCCAGTTTCAATGCAAAAATGATTTTTCAACCTATGACAAAAAAATGTTTTGCCATTCTTTTAAGTATTTTTCATAGATTTATGAATAGCACCTTGTTTTCACAGTTGTCATAAACAGAGCTAAATGACAAATATTACCCAAAATACCCATATTGTCTATGTAAAAGTAAACATTTGCATTTTTGCATTAACAGTTATGGCTTTTGTTTTATTTGTTTTTGGTCATTGATTTAAAAAACGAATAATGCTGTTCCCACAGCCTTGCCTGTAGCCTAAAGTTAAATATTTTCATTTAAATGATTTTTGTACTTTTGTGTTGTGTTTTCTAATAATCGTACATTTTGTATGAATAAAAAACCATGAGGACTGTGTCAAAGTTATATCCTTTTTCCAAAAAACATACATTACATGGGTTCACACCCAATGCGACTATCACGTTCCACGCTCTTTATTTATTACTAAATATTTATTTATTCCGCGGAATTTGCGCGGAAGACGAGATTGACACATTTTGCAGCAATTGCGCCACCCCGATTTGCGGCATTTGCATCGCCTGCTGCGAGTTTGCGTCTATTTGCGTATTTGCATTGACTTTGTATGTAATTTACTCACGCAGAACGCTTGATTCGCGTTTGGTGTGAACACCCCATTAGACAGCACATGCAACATCAGATCGATTGCAATACCACTTTGAGCATAGCATTCAACCCTGTTACGACAGACACCCCAGGAAGGTTAAAGCAGACTGATTCTTTCAAACCCTCCTCACTTTTGAGTGTCAGCGGGCCGGCTGTCTGAAGCACTTCAGCTCAGCGGAGAATCCTGACAGGTCACCAAAAACCAAATATTTGCTCTTAAGCTTCTGGCCGCTGTAATTCATTTGTTTTTGTCTCTGTGTTAATTCTGTTCATCTCCATATGCCAGGCGGATTACCGCACACCCAATAGATCTGCTGTCTGGATGTGGTGCTTTAATTACTCTTCGTGGCCCCTGTCTGTGTGGCCCCGGATTGTGTCCCAGGGGTCCATTTTCAACCTACTTATCAGACAAGTGGCATCAACATTACAGAGCGAAACTACACACTGTGCCATCTACATCTTTGGGGACCAAAGAGCGAAGAAACGGTGGCATAGATCAGAAGAATTTTTAACGATTGGTGTAAATAAGAAGGATGTCTTTCATTTAAAATAGTCAAGGGGCTTTCTGTATGATGATTTGAAATGATTGCCAGTGATTTGAGATTTAAAGTGAAAAATTACATATTATAATTATAAATTACATTTATAATAGAACATATTACTGCACACGTATTTCACACATTTTTTAACATAATTGAATTTAAATTATAATTGAATTTAATTAAAATTGTTTAGAATTTTTAATTTATTTTACTATATAATATATATTACAGTTTTTGAAATTGTGAAAATAACCTCATAACAGTTAAAAGAATCCAAGGAAAATCAGCACTAAAAATATTGGGAAGTTAAAAAACATTAAAGTTAACTTAGATACAGTAATGAGACCTTTGGGGAGTAATGACAAAAAATTAGAAGAAATTTTCTCCGCTGTTAATGAAATAATGACATATTGGCTTAGGTTTACAGAAATTTTGTATTAACCCAAATTGGTACATGTTCTTTCTTTCTCCTTTCAGTCTTAGACCTCAAAGGTCAGCTTGCTAAGGGTCACCCCCCCATTTCCTCTCATCTGTCTGTCTAATCTGCCGAGACCCATCTGCTCAATGCACCCCACGCAGAACACCAGGCAAACAAGAGCAGATCAGAGCCATGACAACAGCAACACACGCTGAACTGACAACAATATTTGTCCAGTGTCTACATGCTGACAATAGAGATTTCAGAACAGTTGTTTCATTCAGTTAAAGATCTGATTGATTACATAGGGAAAGGTTATTGTTAGCCAGACGACACACCTGTCTATGTGCTTATTTGACCAAAAACCACTACAGCAATAACAGGTGCATTGACTCATGCAATAGCCCTAAAAAATCAACCAATCATCTTGTGCAAAATTAGAAATAAATACAACAATAATACTAAGGTGTCATTAGTTATAAATCAAGGTTCAGATGAGAACGCATTTATACATTTCAACACATTTTAACAAGTGCGGAGTCTGGGGTTAGTCATTTATAAATAATGCACCATATGTTCATGATATTCATATCAAGGTTCACTTAAGTGGAAATAAACTGATGTCTGATGCGTTGGCTTCAACGGATGCTGCCAGAACCTACACATCAAAAAAATAAATGTATATCATTAAATTAAAATTATTCGGATTAAATTTTTTTGTTATATTGTTTCTTTACTAAAGCTTGTCTTAAAATGAGATAAGTTTGTTGTTTTTGAATTGGATTTATTAGATTAATATTTCAAACGTTTTTTTAATTGTGATAAAGTGTTAATTTATATTTACAACAAGTTTATATTTTGTTTGTGATTTGTGTCTAAAACAAGAAAAAAATGATTCGCTAATATTCTCTTGAAACAAGTCGTCATATCTTTTGCAAGTTGTCCAGTCAAGTAACCTCTGTTTTAAAGATATTTATTTGAGATATATTAAATATATATTGAGCAATATTTTAAGACAAACAGACGTTAAGAAGATCATAATATGAGCACATGGAAAACCAGCTGTAAATCTTTTCATCTGTAATAATATCTTCATTAATGTAATTGACAAATAAACGTCTAAATGTTTCTTATATGTGTGACCACATTTTCTTTTAAACTAACAATGAATATAAATCTGTCTTTTTGCTATTTTATATTATGTATATAAATAATAATAATATGAATAGAACACATTAATAGTTTGTTTTCTACATTTTTGCTATGTCAGACCATAGGACACATGGATGTATCAACAACCAATTTTTTAAGGCAGTATAGGTAATGTACAAATATCCGGTCAAATGTAAAAAATAATTTTTACATCCCCCAGACTCTCTCATTGAGTAAATGAAGAGTCAAAGTTAACTGTGCAGCCACTCAGAAGATGGCTGCTCATGGTCACATGACGTGGCCTCCATTTTGGAGTTTGCATGTTTGAGCACCAGCGGCAAAGCTTTACTGGCAGAGGCAGAGAGAGATAGTCGTCCTGAAACCACAAAGCGCACAAGAAAGGATGAAACATACTTACAAACAGAGTGAGTAATAACTGTTAAGAGAACTGGGTTTATCTTCTCCGCACAGATAATATGAAGCTCTCAATTAGATGAAACGCAACCCCCCTCAGTTATTTTGTTGAATTTCTCCAGGCAGTTTACAAAAAAAATGCACAAGATTTTATTGGCTACCGATAGCAGGCACATGCACTGTTCAACCAATCATTTACCTACGTTGCTGTCAGCTGACAACCCTAGCAACAGCTTTTCTATTTATTGTGGAACGCGGAAGTTTTAACCTCGTTTGAAAACACGATTATATCTTGTGCTGTTTGCAATTTTCTGATAAATGTTTGAACATTTTTGCATTGTAATCCCTCTTCAGTATCGACTGCATTAAATTGCCCCAAATAACTTTTTTTGTATATATTTGTATCTGCCAAATGGCGTTGTGGTTTTAAACACATTTACCCTGTATTGTATGAATTTATATCAAGTTTATTACATGTGGAAAAAAAATATTTTTTCATTTAAACTACTTAAACAAATTCAGTGTAGATGTGGTTGTTTGTTTTGAACAGTACGGTGTTGTCACGCACATAACCTTCTGTGTTTTACTCTTCCTTGCATTTCAAACGCATCCCCTCTTCCAGAGATTACCGTGAAAGCTCCTGCCAGGTTTTATCCCCTTTTCTCTTTGTAAACAATAGAAGAGAAGCAGTGCGCTCGGAGGCTGTGGTCACGAACACAATGAATGAAGCAGCATTCAAACGCTCTGCGGCAGCTGCCCGTCGTCGATAAGGGATCGTGGAGGCACTTCTCAACCATGATTAGCCGTTGCTATGAAGAAGCTAATTCCAGATCGCGGGATATAGAATTCGAAGTCAAAGGTCAAACGCTAGTTACCTTGTGATTATGATTGTAAGCCGTAAGGGAAATAAAATGTTTTTTTTTTATGTGAGTCGGGTAGTGCTTATATTTAGGGATTAATTGCTCTGTCTAGTTTTAATTAGCTTTTGGTTTGTGCGTATTGTTAATCTGTGTCGCGGGTGCGTTTGGTGAGTTGGATGTGATCCAGTCTGGAGCTGATCGGCCAGAGGATGGATAGATTATAGATGAAATTACCCTTAAAAATTAAAACCGTATACTTTGCTTAGCAGTACAGACGGTTTCAGCCTCATCAACATAAACAAACATTATGTGCCCCAAAAGGCCCTCGCAAAGAATCTATAACTGCTGAGTAGTTTTAATTTCATACAATTCATAATAAAATATAAATAATTCATATGAATATAATTTGAATATAAAATAAATTATTACATTATATTTGTATCAAATACAGACCGAAGGTTAACTTCGGGCCAGGCTCGTGCACACATGGCACATGAAACCATCTATGACAAATCCATTTAAAACCTATTTTCTAAATAGGACAAGTTATTAAAATATAATTTTATTTGATTAAAAATTAATAAAAAATTCTTTCCAGCATGCTCTTTTAGTTTTGTAGAGAAATATTACAACAGACCACATTCATGTAATATTCAAGAAAACAATAGATTAAGCCCATCACCTTAATTTGAAAGCCAAGAGATTTGAGAGCCTTTGAGAACCTTTTCTTTATCAAAGCACACGTGTCTTTTCCTCTGTGTACCCATAATTCTCTCTTGCGACCTCAGAATGATTAATGCACACGATATTGATTTTCTTCCCCTTTTCAGAATATCCTTTTTATTCATCTAGCTAAGCCTCTCTGGTCTGAGTGGAAAAGACACAGGGAATCAGAGAGCACTGGGAATTCTGGGAATTCCGTTCACTGCGCGCTGATGTGCGGAAAGGGTTTTTAAAGAGTTTCGATGGAAAGAGCATCGCTCCCCACCGGTCCTTCTCTGGATTGCCTGTTTACACATGCTGTCCTCTGCGGGCATGCTGACCCATTTTCCTGTGGATAACAATGCTTCAACCAATCACAGGGAAACCGAGAACCAGAACCCCCAATCGTGCCTGTCACAGAAGCACGCGGAGGAGAGAGCCCGGCCTCACCCAGAAAGAAGAAAATCCGCAGTGGGGACTGATATAAAGCTTTGCGCTGCAGTTACTTTGAATCCTATGTAAGGTTCTTCTTCTCTTTCAAGTTACACGTTTGTTGGAATTCAATAATTTTTGCGTATAACTGGATGAAGGCTCTCTTAATATTGAGAGTTTATGAGTATTTATGGAGCTTATTAGAGCTAATGAATCACTTTGTAACTGCTGGGCCTTGTTAGATTCACCCCATTAAATACGCGATGGGTTAAACATTCGTTCTCTCTGTGATTTGTGATTTTCACAGAACGGTCAGCTGGCTGCTCAATTGGTTGCAAAATGTCAACAACACACACTGGAAAACATGAAACTTTCTGGCGTGGCATCAGCTTCAGTTGACACACCAGCCCTGAGGTGGGATTTGCTTACTCCGTATCCAAACTGTATCCCCACGAATTTCACATGAATTTGTAACGTTTTCACGAGGCTGTTAATTCGTATAAATTCAAACAATGTGAATTGTAAAAGAATGTATGATTGCAAGAAAAAGGAAAAATAAAACCTCACCTCTAAGCCCAGCCGTGCTGACCAAAAGCAGATCGTCTTAAATCGTACAAATGAATTCTTACAAATTCATACAAATTAGCCACCTCGTAATTTAGTTACGAATCGCCATAAATCTCAATTCGAGCGTGTCTGATCATATGTTTCTTTTAATTTTACTGCATGCACATACAATGCCACCTTTCTCATGATCGTTCAGATCACGTGACGATCCAAATCCGCACCAATATGCATTTATTCAGGGAGACGGAACTGCGGAAAATGAGCAGAACGGAACCAGAAAAGGAGGGGGAATGAAACAGATAGTGTCTGTCTGACTGTCTCCCTCTTTAGTGGTTATTCTGGCCCGAGATCTCAGCAAGAGGGGTGTGAGTGGAATGCTAAGGACTCTCCAAAGTGCCTGTAGCGGTTTGTTCTGTGGTTTATCGCAGTGTAGCACAGCCGCCTGCAACCGGATCCTCCCAGAATCCCATGCGACAAAAAAAAACAGTGCAATACCAAACAATACTGAATGTAATTCAGTCTTGACACCACAGCCGACCGCTACGATATATATATTTATTTATATACACACGCACATATATACTCAGTATATATATATATATATATATATATATATATATATATACAAATAAAAACTTCTACATGTACTGTATATATTCACACCATCACCTTGCAAAGTAAAGTTTTGCATAAAGCACTATTAATTTTTCTCAATATTATATGTTATTAGATCAAACCAATCTCAAAACGTAACATGCTTTACTACCTGATGGAGTAGGCTACAAATGGACCAGACAGAAATGTGGCCTGAAAATGTATATTTTATAAAGAAAAGAAGAATAGCTTCACTTAGCTTTATGTGAGATCGCTTAGAAAGCTTATTTATTCATAAGATCACGTCGAGAAGAAAAGGTCTACCAACATTTTAGAGTGGCCATCGTGCAAGACACGCACCGATTCCTCGAAAATGTGTTTGACAGTCTGTTTTGAAAGGTAAAAGTGTTCCACATGCAGTGAACTGTGTTTAAACTGTGTTTGTTTGAAGAAATATTGCTTTCTCCATGAAATATTAAACGCAGTAAAAAGAGGCGCGGAGAACCGGCAAAAACTAATGTTTTGTGACAGCCCCTATCAAATGACAGACATCTGTCAGATTCATTGCCTTTACACATTCTCTGACTCGACATACCCATCCCTGATAAAAATTAGCTCCGACATAAGTGAATAAAATGTTCACACGCGTCGAGACTGAGCATTACATATGAGACGTCTGAAGAATTGTAAAGACTGTGATTTAGGATATCGCTAAAGAAAACTGTCCTCTCCGGCAGCTCTGAGTGAAAATGTGCCACATTACTCCCTAAAGCAGAATAAAATATGCATATATCTCATCTGTATCTTTTCCTTCACAGAAAAATGTAACGCATCTATGTAAAATACCCCCGTTTAAACGATCTTTGATTCTTCATTGAATTTGCTAAATGCCCTATAAAAGTGCCGTCAACCCTTAGGGGAGGAAACAGTTGTGTAGACGAGTGGTCCATTTAGCTGATACGAATTTTTCGCTGGCTGCCGTTGTAAGGGAAATGGGTCAGTGTAGTACGGCTCGGTCACACTGTTTTCACCGACCGTTTCTTCAGGATTAGTCCTTTTTTATAGAAGTGCCACTGTGACAGCATGCCAAGTTAGAGACTAATAAATCTAACATTGTCACCGACAGGACCAGGGATGACTTAAAGATGTGTTTTTAGGAACAGATTTGGGATTGTTAAAGTGATGCAAAACCAAAAATCACAGATACTGCATTGAAATTTGTTCCTCGGAACTGCACCAAACCCTCAGTGTTGCGTGTAGACAGTACTTTTTATTATCGCACAATATTATGATGTTCAACTGAATATTAACATTTATATTACAGAACAAGTTCACCCAAAAATGAAGACAATACTTTTATGAATGCTTTTTTTGTCATGTCAATGAACAACCTGTTCGCACCCAATTGCGTATAAATAACACGCTGTTGCATTATCGTCTAATACGTATGCCAAATTGCGATTTTGCGTGCATATGATACGCCAATGTTTGCTTGTACCTGGGTGGAGAGCAGCCATTTTAAAACGTACATGAAGAGGAATCACTGAAATAATTAAAATAATAAGGTTAGGTTTAGGGTACAGGTTATAATATGCACGGACACTAACATTAGGTTTAGGGTTTGGGTTAGGGGACAGGGTAATGAGACAAATTGCTGTTTAATATGCAAACACGCTAATTGGCGTATCATATGCATGCAAAAAAAGGCGTATTTATGCACGCAAAATCGCAATTTGGCGTCCGTATTATACGGTAATGCACAGCGCTTTATACGCAATCGGTGCGAATGGGCTGAAATGAAAGTGGATAGGGACTGGGGTTGACAGCCTCAGTCCCCATTCACTTTCATTTTAAGGAAAACGGCAACAAAATCATAATTTCTTATCAACATAGGAAAGAAAGTCATATTTTTCATTTTTGTTTGAACTATCTCTTCAAAGCAAACTATCATTGCGTCCTTTAAAGCACAAGGCAAAGAAACAACCAGTGTCCTACCTGAGACGAGTGGTACCGTGTCTCTTTCCCATGACACAACAGTGATGTAGTTCTCCACTGAGGGAGGAATAATGCACTTGAAGACCGCTACACCGCCTCTCATTGCGGTGTGGTCCGCCACACGGACCGTATAGGGCTCTCGTAAGACTGCAGGGAAAGAATTAAAACTTTGAAGTAACTTTTTTTGTTTCAGGCACCTGAAACTCAATTTAACATTTCTTATAAAAGTGGCGCATCCATTTAGTGAATTAGGTGCCCGATTTACTGCCCCCTGGGATTCTGCTCTCTAAAAATGGTTGTGAAATATAGGTATTTAGTCTTTTTTTGCCTTAAAAAATGTATTATTTTATTTCTGGCCTTTTCAGGACTGTAGTTTGGAGGTTTAGACATAATGACCATATAATATGAACAATATAAAAAATATATACTGTATATTATCATGGAAATTTAGGAATTGTTGAAGAATTTTATGGCGTTTTTTAAATACTTGGTACAAACTTTAATAGCTTCAAAATCTTTGAAAAACACTCACCGGCCTTAATATGAACATCTTGGCTTCTAATTTTCCCTGAAAGATTTTCCGCTGTGCAATAGTAAGTGTTGTCGTGAATCACTTTGCTAAAGCTTGACGGAGGAAAGTGGAAGATCTGGAGAGTGCCGTTTGGGTGGACGTGGCGGATCCCTGGGACGTTGTAGCTCTCCTCGCCGGTGGCCAGATACCAGCGCAGGGTAGCGGGCGGCACCGCTGCAGCAGGACAGGGAACATGAGTTCCCAGGGTGCTGGCGAACACTACCTCTTGCAGAGATGCATTGACAAAATACAAGCTGGAATGAAGATCTTCACTGAGAACTGCGGGAGACAAGACATGATGAGAGGTTAGTATACATCCAGTGTTTACATGAAACAACTTGTCAGCATTTAACTTGAAACTTACTGACCAAACCTTTAATTTGTCTTTTACATCAAAATTGACATGAAAAACAAAAAATGTGGGTCATAGAAAAACTTCTATTCTATGAAATCACAACTGTACAAAACTGTATGATCTGGGCAGCTCATTTGCAAACATGGCAAAACATATAACCATTGGCGCAACGTTGCACATGGGGGTAGAGACCAGGAAAGCAATGCACAATGGGAAAAGTCATGGCTGACTATAGGTGAATGTTTCTGTCCTTTTTAACTTACAGTATATGTTCAGCATTTTCGGATATCCCTTAAGGGTGAGAAATTTGAAAGTGTTTTATGAAGGCATGCTAAACTCCACATGGCATTCATTCTGAATTTAGATTGAAGCGTTTTTATAATTTAAATGTTATTTTACTTTTTTTTTAAATGTTGTTAAAGGATACTTTATTGTGTATCCTCAGCCTGCGTGCGTGCATGCATGTATTGTTCTCAACTATTGATTTAGAGCTAAGCATCAGAAAAAAAGATCAAAAGAGCTCTAGATCTTAAGACAATCCATTAAATATTAAAAGATTTCACGTCAATACTCGACAGATACACAGAGTTTTAACAAATATTGCGCACATTGCCACAAAAGATAGTACTATCAGAAAGTATTTTACATTATTACTGATATATTTATTGTTTTATGCTTTCACTATTATATAACGTAATATTCATACGATATATATATATTGTAAAACTAAAGGATGTTTCTCAAAACTCAGCATCTGATATTCAGATATCAGGCTTGCCATCACAACCATTTCCCTGCATAGATTTAACCTCAGATGGGCTGAAATTCTGAATTTCTCTTTCAAACTCAGATTCCAAAACCAACGCCCAAAAAAATCATCCCAGTCTAGTTTTCTAAAAGATAGATACGGGCAGGCAACTCTCTTCAAGTATAAAATTCATTAATTTTCAATTAATCTGTCTTTCACAGAAAGCAGAATATGGCGCTCGAAGCTGCTTGATGAACTGTGATTCTTATCTACTCTAAATAACAGACAGAACGCTTTCTTTGTCACTTCCCTTTTTGCCTTTCAGAGGTGATTGTTGTAAATTCTCCCAGCGAGAGGCTCTAACACGCCGTCCCTCTGTGCTCCTGTCTGGGCTTGACTCAGAGAGATATTTATGGGGTGAGCATGTGACAACTGAAGGGCAAAGACCATTTTAAAGTCAAGCTGATATAGGGGGCAGGGTTGTCGGGTAGGAGCATTTATTCCTTACAATCTCTCCACCAATTAGGATGAATGTCTTTTTTATACCTCTATCTTCTAAGTTCTGGAAATATTAAAATTGAGATATAACTTTACCTGTCATAAGTCATGACAGGTATTTATTGTCGAGGGCTGCGCTTCCCAAAAGCATGAAAAGCCTACGTTGATCATAGCTCCATTGGTGACAAAGATTCTAAGATCAACTTAAGGTTACGATGCTTTTGGGAAACGCAGGCCAGGTCAATAAAAAAATAATACAATTTTGCCACGTTGGGATGAAAGAATGAGTTCAATGATTCAAATGATGAGCCAATTTTTAGCTAATAATTTTAAGGAATTGGAAAAAATGTAAACATTAAATAGTAAAATGACATAGGCTATTTGTACATATACATATTATTTGCTTTAAATTATTTTGTTATTTTGTTATCATCATCTTGGCCATCGCTCATCTATTCTCTCAATTTAATCCTCGTCGTTTTGATTAATCACATTGATCAACCACAAGTCATGACGTGATGTAGCTTTGGTCAAACTGTGTTTTTTTTTTCATTTATACATTTTTTTTATCAATTAATTTTTGTTATTTAAAACATTAGGTTGCTAATTCTGTAACAGGTCTGACTTTACGTCTGTAATGAGGTGCATTCAAGCATAATGACAGTTACATTTAGAGCGAGCAGAGATACGTGATTGTCTTTTGAAAACACATTAGCATTTGTCCACTGATAGTGTGTAACCAGCCATCACAAGACAGCCTTTTCAAAACTAGCCAGGCGATTTATTTAAGTAACATGTAATCAATATTTACCCGGCAAACTGCACGGACAGCCCTGGAATTAACCCTTAAAAATCTGGAATAGGACCAGGTCTGGGGTGCCATATTAAACCATGACAACATTGTCTATGTAGACGTACTGTATAGCATTCAGTTGCGGTATTATAGGAGATGTTGAGAATGGTTAGAAATCATAATTTTTTATGTTTGTTTACGTTTATGTTTGTCACTGAGTTTTGCAAATATCTAACCAATAAAAGGTAATAACAGTGCGTGTCAACTTTGACCACATTAAATCATATAAAAATAACAGTATTTTTTCCACTTCCTGAAAAACTGTGAATTTGGTCATCCAAGGTTTCGGAAGGAAAGCGACCTTACTCTTCGCATGCTCCTGTACCTTTCTAAGATCATAAAAGCATGTTTTCCCACGTAGAGCAAAATAAAATGTAATACTATCACACTGTTATATTCATGTTTATAAAATATGCTTTGTCTGTCCTTTTAAAACCAGCATAACATCAAAATCAAATGTTCGGATGGTTTGGATATTTCCATGATGAATTGCTTATGTCAAATATACAAAATTGTATGCCATGTCCCTTTTTAAGTATGTGACTAATTAATAATTCATAAAAATGAAATCGTCTTCATTGACTGCTTGTCATTTAAAATCTGTATTGCTTTCTTTCTTCTGCAGAACACAAAAGAAGATATTTTGGAGAATGTTAGTGACTTAACAACAGCGGTACCCATTGATCTGCATTGTTTTGTGTCCACATAGAAGTAAATGGGTGCTGTTGTTCCCTTTACCAAAATTCTTCAAAGTATCTTCTTTATGTTCTGCAGGAAAAAACATACAGGTTTGAAATGAAGAGGGTGAGTAATAATTACAATTTTGGGGTGAACTCTCGTAAAAAAATCTGATCTGAAATCGTCTGCGATAAATTGCTTGCATAATTTATAAAAAAACAAAACAAATGATTGTTAGAATCATGTCAGACAGTGCACCAGTAAAACAAGCACACCGTCTCTCTGAGGATGAAATCCTGACCCTGTTGTGGGTGGATGGGTCACTCTATTGGCTGCACGCCGACTGTTTGTGTTGCAGAGAGATTCCCCCCGGCCTCAGCACCCCGTGGGTTGCGGGACCTTGACAGGACGTCACCGGCTCAAGGTAATTAAAGCAACGGCGTGCGGAAAGCCAGCGAGTGCAGGGGGAGCCCAGAACATGGGCCAGAAGAGTAAAAAATCCTGTCCCTGCCCCGGGGCTACACCGAACCCTGCGCCGGGGAGCTGTACCGGAGCACCGCAATTTAACCAGCTCGCAATTTGCTCTCATGAATATTAAGCACAGCTCAGCGTGTCTGGGTTAATGGACCACCGCTCTCTGCCAATATGTAAAGCCCAAGATATCCCCAGATACCGAGAAGGGCGAGAGAGGAAGCAGCGAGCGTCCCACTGGAAAAGCGGACTTTCTTGTTTTTTTTCATCTTTTAAGTGAGATGATTTGAATATCATCTGAATAATGTCAGAGCAAACGTTCGTTTAGAGCTCCCCGGTGGTATGAAAGAGATCAAACGGCCTCCGTGGATCTACATCAATTATGTCGTTGATGTCTGTATCTACAGCACCGCTGACTCGGAGGATGATGGAAGGCGAGCGGCGTTAAACGAATGCGCGCTTGTGCGTAATACAACAGTTCTGTTACTTAGTATGTTGCCTGGACACTGTAGGCTACATACATTCAATGTAATTTAATTGCAAAAGAAATGTGTTTGTATTTTATGTTCATTTACTAAATCCCACATTTTGGCGATGAATGTTGGTGATATCAACACCGAACCATTGCTGTGGTTTTGGTGGGGTGGGATTTGTTAACCAAGGGCAGATTATAGATTTAGCTGCTGAATCATACCCATAAGGCTTAAAAACATAGAGAAACTTATTTTCTTTTTCTGTGATGTCAGCTATGTCTCTTTTGTAAACGTGTTGTGTGCTAATATTTGGGTGCGAGGTCGTCATCTCTCCGGCAGAACAGCAAAAAACGCGCGTCACTGCGCACCGACGCAGCCAAGCAGATGTAAATGTATTCAGAGCATTTAGTGCTCAGGATTAATCGAATTATAATTTAATCATCTGATCAAACAGCAATTAGCATAATCACTTCTGGGGACGGGCCGATAGAGAACGGAAGAGAAACCGAACGGGCCCGAGGCGCGAGTAGCTTTAATGAGACGTTTGCCCGGATCTGAATATGTTACATATTTGCGTGTTGAAATTCTGTCCAATTTGTTGCAATTTGCTGCGATGCATGGACACATGATGTGGTCAAACCATCACTGTTAGCTCACACTTGCGCGTGTAAAACTTAATAAAAGCCTGTTTTGGAGAGCTGTCAGAGCTGTGCTATACTTGCTTTTCACTAATAAAGTAAAGGTCTTTATTAATATCATAGAATAACCATTATGTGATGTTTTCTGTTTCACAAAAGGTTCATTGTTGTGAAAAAGGGTTCTTTTAAGAGCCTTTGACTGAATGGTTTCTTTAGGGAACCCAAAAACTAGTTTTTTATAGAAGAACCTATTTTTAGCACAAAAATGTTATTGTATTGTATTTATATTATAATAAAAAATGAAAGATACAAAATATAGATATGTTAAGAAATATATAATTAACACATGATTTTTTAAAGCATTATATAATAATTATAAAACACTTTCATTAAAAATGTACCTTGTCTTATAGGCGTACTGGTTTAAAATAGTTTTTTCTTTTATATTTTTATTATCAACCTGCACCCCCCTTCTGTATCTACTTTTGGGCGACATCAACAAACCAACTCATTTCAAACCCCTTTAAATCCCCAATCACATTAAAGTGAGTTCATCCAAAAATATCAATTCTGTCAGCATCTATTGACCCTCGTGTCATTCAAAACCTGTATATGAGTATTACTTCTGTGGAACACAAAAGAAGGTATTTTGAGAAATGTCTCTGTGGTTTTGTGTCCAAATAACGGAAGTCGATCTTGATTGGTGAACAACATTCTTCAAAATATCTTCTTTCTACAAATGAAATCAAAACCGGTTTGGAATGACATGAGGGTGAATAAATATTGGACAAAAATTGGGGGGTGAACTGTCCCTTTATGGCCACCACATCATAAATCCCAATGTGTACAACCGAACTCAAATTATTGCAGAAATCACACAGCAAACAGGTCATACGTCTTGATGATAGCATCTGTTTTAGCAACAGCAAAGTGCACAAATATGGTCGTAAACTGGGCAGATAGCTGACATAGCACTTTATACTGCTTGTAAAAGCTCACAAAGAACCATCCATTCGGTTTTTGTGTACACTCAGAAAACCTTTTGTAACACTAAATTATCTCATCTACAGTACTGCTTTTTCACCACGGTACAAACCAAAACTCACAATCTGTCCTTTCTTTCTCCGAAGAAAATTCATGGTGTCCATCATTCATTATGGTCACAATTAATGAGCAACAAAGCATTTCGTGCTCAAGTCATCAAGCTTCCTTGCTGAAAAAATGAGATTGAAAAGTCTAATCAGTAGAAACACAAGGTGCTCTTCCTGCCAAGTCATCAAATCAGGAGATAAATACATATTATGGCTGTAAGCACAGGGCCGTCTGTCAGGCATATTTCCTGCTATACGACAGTAAGCTGTACGAGTGAAAAATATGAATGCTGATCAGCATTAGCTCTCATTACACAGTTAGCAAAGCTGATCATCAAGATGTCATTATGCCAAACGACTCGCAGAATCACTGGAGAATGAAGTGTGTGTGTTTTGTGCTATCAATACAGGGTTTGACCCTACAAATTGTGTCTGTTTTCAATACACGTTGTGATTTTCTATGGTATTATGTGCCACTATATTACTTATTTTCTTCTTTACACTTATTTTTTACTTCTAGGTGTATATGATTTGTTTAATGATTCATGCTTTGAGAAAAATGAGCTTAAGGGGAAAGTGTTAAAATAAAATGTGTGCAAATCTTTGTCGCACACATTTACTGAAGGCACCTTCACATGGTATTGTGTCTACACAATTTGTCTGTTTACTCAGTAATAACGTGGAACCAAAATTGTAAATAAAAGTGAATTATTCTGATAGGTTTGTCTCACGGGGTAGTTTTAAGTCATTTAAGTTCTATATTAAAAATAAAAGTCTTGTCAGAAAATATGCCTATAGTATAGACATATTTCATGTAAATCGGTGTGTGTTTGTGCATCATGTTGTGGAGACCGGCCAATGTTCTCCAAATAAGAAAATTCCTTAATAACATACATGATGTCTACGTGAAAATCTAAAACATGTAAGGAAAAACAAATGTGTGTGTGGGTATTCACGCTTAGATGCATTTAACCAGAAAGCAAAACTTTGGTTTCAGAGGCAACAACATTTACAAACCTTATGTGCCAAAAACTTAACTTCCGGTAGACCTTCGCAAAGAATCTATAACAGTTGAGTAGTTTTAATTCAATTTAATGTGGTTAATATAAAATAAAAACCATTGATATAAATTAAATATAATAAATGGGCATATTACTAGACACTAGCCAGACCAATAAACAGAAAGATAATTTCAGGCCAGGCGAGTGCCTCCGATGAAACCGTCTATAAATAAAATGTTTGTTTGTTTGTTTATGCACATGGTAGCAACTAAGATTTCATGACAAAAGATTATGACCATAAACATTGACTAGTATTGTGTAAGTATATTGAGAACTGCAGACTATTTAAAATACTGCATGTATATTCACAAAAAAACAATCTTTTCTTTTCCAGTTTCGCAAACATTGTAGCTCAGATTTTTCTGTACCACCAGTGTGTCTTCAAACACTGGTGTATAGTTGAAGGAAAACAAATGGATGTGCCCACACGCTTTTCTCTGTTTGATCTGGACTCAACTAAAAGCTCTCTTAACCTGTTTCGGTGAAAGGGACAGCTGATTGGGCACTTTGCTCTTCCCCACGCTGTTTATTCGTGTCCATTTGAGTGTGTGTCAGAGCTGGCCCCTAGCATCAGTTTACAAAAACAACAGCACTCCCACTTTCTGCTGCGTCTGTGTGCCGTTCTGTTCTGTTCCAATTACATTTGTGTGTTAATATGCACGCGCTCTCAAGTGCTCTCCAAAAACACAAGAGCCGTTGAAAACAACTCAGCGTGATTTTACATGCAAAAACATTAGTTGTTTAATACCAGGGAGCCGAGTTTATGAAAACGGGGAGTGAATCGTCAAAATGTTTGTTTTGGGAATAAATATTATGAATGATTTTTATTAAAGTAATAGTTTACCTAAAGTGACCGTCTTGTCGTTTCAAACCCATATGACTTTGTTTCTTCATTGGAATGCTAAAACTTGATGTTGAAGAGCTCAAAAATATTTTTTATTATAATGAATGCATCCTTTTCTTAGTATGATCTTTTTACTGTAATTTAAATTCAGTTCAATCATCTGATCACAAAATTCATGTCCCTGACTCGATAATCCACTCTCAAAGAGATTTAGATTATAATAATTATTAAATGATCAGTTTTTTTTTTTTTTTGTTTCTTTTGCATCCCTTTTTGAAATTTAAAGGCCTAATTTCTCATTTATTTTAAGGGGAAAAACGAGTATGAATAGGCTACAATTCTTCACAGTTTCTCCTTTTATGTTCCACAGAAGAAAGAAAGACCTACTGCAAAGGTTTGGAACAACATAAGAAATGTTCATTTTTTGGATGCACTTCTCTTTTAATCGCTTTAATTTGATTTGTTAATCTGGGACAAGAACAACTGTCCAACTGTCCAAAAGACGGTCTAGGAAAAAATCAAGGATGAAAATGAAATCCCAGCTGGGATGTTCGAGCGGCTTGGGAATTAATTTATCTTTAACACTCAGATAAAGATCCCATACGGCTTCGTAAACAAGCACCCAGTGTTTTCCTCCGTACATCTGGCAGCCATTACGGAACACTTCCGGGGTCACCTGCACAGGAAGCTCCAAGGCCATTGCACCAACATACATTTCAGGGGTTTCCATAGAGACCAGTGGAGAACTGGGCTGTGAGCTTAACCAAATCATGAAAGCCTCATTTTGTATTGCCTCTTTTTCTCTCTCTCCCCCACACACACCCGCAAGATACATGCTACACTGCCCTAAGAGAGAGAGAGAGAGAGAGAGAGAGAGAGAGCACTGCGCTAAAAGAAACAGCACTGCATCAAAAAACTGATCAATGTATCATCCGAAATACCTATATATACTATACCAAACACAACGCAACAAATTGAAACATATCGATCAAGCAGAAACTCTTAAAATGCATTTTAGGAATGCTCATTTACACCCAGTTCAGCAGGCACTCAATTCTGCAAAAAAATCCCTGTGAGATGATAATCAATTTTATTGATATACCATTAATTGAGGTTAAATGACTGTGTGCATTCAGGCTTTGTCACAGCCCAACGGAATTCCGGCAAAGCTTGTGAAAACATGATTGAAAAGATTGAAATTTTACAATTATCTTGCAAAAACTGCCTGTGGTTGATTAATCTGCTTCCGTAAAACACGAATGAAAAACGTAGTGTACGTCGTGGTTCGTCTCAACTGTAAACCAGTGCTCTACGACACCCTTTGTGCTAAAGCATCGCTGTGTCCTTTCATTTTTTATTTTTTATCTTTTCCTCAAAACGCATCTCTGGGTTTGTTTCATTCACTGTTATCACCGGTCAGTGTGGAACGACCCATGTCGGATATAAACGCCCCTGAGTGTTACACTGTTAAAACCATCTAAATGCCCCCATTTTCCCGCATGCTTGCACCCCCCCAATACCTCTCTCTTCCACCATAAACACACCCATCCTGATTTAGCCCAGTAACCAGCACCCACTCACTGTCTCTCCATTTTAAAACCATCAACACATTCGCCTCCTGTCGAGCATTTGCAGTAGAATTTTAGAGGTCATAGGATTTGGAAAACCCAAATAAAAATAATAATACTAATGTTTGAAAAAAGGGTTAAGGTCTCAAATAAAGTGGCAATTGATTGACTGGGAAATGTTTTTTTCATTCAATGCCTCAGTGCCTCCTCTTGAAACATGGCGGCTAAGGCAGGATGTTACAATAAAAACATTTTTTTTTCTGAGGAATTTCCCAGAAAATGTTTACTTTAATATCACTAAACCAGCTTTACCACTTTATAAATTCTGCTCTTGGATTTGTGTTCTTTTTTCTTGTACCCTTAAAATATTCTTTCTGGTGAATTTTAGCACATTTTTAAGACTATTCTAAAATATCTATGGTCATGAAAAAAGAAGCAAAAACAGAAGGAAAGAAAAAATGTCAGTTTTACGTCATGTCATCAGTCATCCATTTCTTGACAATCATGATGCATTTGATGAGATTTGCATATGCATTCATGCATGTTATGAATTTAAAACTGTAAAACATAATACAATGACATCAGATAAGGTTTTTCACAAACAGACAATTAAATGCTCATTTAAGAATCAATTGCTGTAATTTACTTTTGCAAATTAATTGTGTACCTTTCAAACAAAATAACACGCATGCTTTTTGTAGCAAAACGGTATTTGATTTTGTAAACTGTAGCCTAAAAAAGCTAAAAGAATGGTGCTGTGAAATGGTGTGTAGCGTTGAATACAATTAACCTGCTGATAAACGAACTCGAGCTGCGCTGAAATGGACCAGGACGCATCACATATTCCAAACATCACAACATGATTGATTTCATACTTAATTCATGGCAAATATAATTCTTTCAAGTGCATATAAAAAAACAGACCGCTTACCATTCAAAATGCACTGGAAAAAGATGATGGCCAATATCCACATGCCCCGGACCTTTCTATCTCCAAACTAAGGTTTTTCTTTGACCGCTGCGCACTTTTCCTCCGAACAATTCCTTGCGTAAATATATTTCAATTATCTTTAATTAGTAGTTCCACTAGAGGAGATTCATATGAACCGAAGCTCTCTCTCACTCTCTGTTCCTCGAGCACACGCACGCACGCACTGTCGCTCGCTCGCACGCGTGGCTGAGGTGTGCGCTCCCGGCAAATCGTCTCCGTTAAAAGCCGAGCCGAGCTCCAGCTGTGGCGCGAGATGGTGCGAGGCAGGCAGGTGCGATGCTGAGTCAGAGCGCGTGCTAACTGAGAGCACTGCGCACAGGTGTAGCCTCATACAACGAGAAAGCCCAATTAACTAAAACGCGGAAAGTAAATCCAGTCGAATTAGTAACAGGCGAAAATCATATCAGAAACTTTACAGAAAAAGAAAGAAAAAAGAACGAAAAAGAAAGAAAAGAAAAGGCCCTGAAATTCCAGCTCTTAAATGGATAGAGATGATGGCTGTTAGCTGTACTCAGAGCAAAATCCCTCTTCACCGCCTCGCACCGTCCAGCAGTCAGCAGCAAGCATCTTCCCCTGCTGCACTGATGACTCCAGAGCTCAGCATCAGCACCACAGCATCACACAACACAACAGCCTCTCTCTCTCTCTCTCTCTCCATCCTCTGTCTCTCTCCTCCGCAGCCTTAAAGGTGCAGGGCTACTGTTCTTAAAGAGAGGGTCCAAACACACCAAGAAATAATCACATGATCACAGGTTTAAAGCACCTATACTACACATCAATTAATTGCTGGCCTCACATTGTTGTCAATGTAAAACTGACAAATACTAACGGTAAGATCACAGTTGTGTGTGACGGCTTCTTCTAAATGATCTTAATTGCAAGACATGAATTTATGTCATTTAATGTGATTTCCGTTAGGATTCAGGACCCCTGAGGGCATGTGAGTTATTTTCCGTCCCTTAAGCTCCCTTCATTAATTGACCTTGACAAATCAGAGCATTTGCCTCTTGAGCAGTGAGGCGTTTGGCCGACTCATTGCGTTTTAGGAAAAACATTAACCTTTAATTAGATTTGACTAGCCATATACACAGACCGATATAAATAGAATCAACGAGTTGTTCCTGAAATATTTAGGAAAAACAGCCTTTTTAATTGTTAATACAAATAAAGATAGTTGTATTTGATACGTAACAACAAATGTAATATGTAAATGTATGAATTGTTATATGTAAAATATAACATGTAATATTTTAATGTATAGTGTTATATAAGTTTATAATATTTAATTATATAATTTTGTATTTTTATAATTATGTAGCCAACATAAAGCCTATTATTGTATTGAATCTATCTATTGTGTGTGTTAAGTGTATATAGTGAGTATGTAAATAGATGTATATGCAATTACTGTATATATGTTGAATTTTCCATACATGCATTTATCCAAATATAAAAATTGTATGGTATATGACTGTGGATTGATATGACAAACATGAAATGAAATAGATCTATTTTATTTCTGTCCATTTTTATATAAGTTGTGATAGATTTTTTGCGTTTGAGTTTTTCACAAAGCTACATTGTAAAACTATTATTACTATTTATTGTAGTACATCTTTAGCTATAATATTTTGTCTCGCTGTGATTTGCAGACAAACTGGCCCTGTCCTGTCTTTGCAGACTCTGCCTGTGATTTTCAGGTTCAGCACAGATCTGTGATGGCTGCAGAATAACAGAAGCTGTCACTCATCACTGTCAAACCCACAGCACATCATTAGAGTCAGCCACCGGGACACGACTAACCCTCAGCTCAGCTCCGCTCCGCTTTCTCAAGATCTGCTCGCCCGTTTACCCCTCTACATTTAAAATGCATAAAAAAAACAAATGTAACTCAGAAAGTCATGTCTGATGAACTCAACAGGCAGCATAAGATGCGAAATCAAAGCTTTGATAACATTTTAAGAATCATTTGTGTTTTTACATGAGCTGCACGAGTCATATCTTACCCCTCCCATCCCCCCCAGACACACAGCCGCCCACCCTATACCCAGCACAACCTCTGCACCATTTACTGAATTACACAGCTCTCTTCCCAGGATTCCCTGCCATAGCAAATTTTCCTTTTCGTCACATTTATGTCATTCTGCGATTTATATGACCCGCACCTGTGTTTGAAAACCTGTGCTCTGTGTATACCCTCTGTACATGAGCTGGTTTATCGCAACAGAGCCGTGCTTCGGTGTTGTACCGTGGGATGGTGTCAAGCATCTGCTCAGGCTGATGTCACACAAAGCATCAAAAGCAGGAAAAAAGATGCTTTTGTAGTCAGCAACAACGGTAATGCTCAGCTCCGCGCAGCCCACGGGAGCAGCGAAGGGCGGTTCATGCAGCAGGTTTAGCCGGGGGTCTTCCGTTGGTTGCCATCGCAGATACCAGGTGACTCTTTGTGTTCTCTCTCAGGGAGCGAGACATGTGCACCAGGTGGAAAGGCGTCGCCCGTCTCCTGTGGTTTGAGCTTTGGTGACTCCAACCTAGAGGATATACAGGAGAACATGAGGGGCTGGATCAAACAGAGAACAGCGCATGCTCATGTTCACATCTGTTTTAAAACCTTTTTTTATTCCAACCTGTAGAGGCTTTTTGTACATTGACTTTTGGCGCAAAATGTTGTGCGGTACATGCAACATCAGAATAAGTAATGATAATGTATTGCTGTCCCATTTCTTTATCTTATTTCAGAACAAACGGTCAATTGACTTAATGTTATTTAAACATTATAGACTTATCTCAAGACAGCATGAAACCGTTCTTCGGATTCAAATATTCAATACAATAACTGTTTCCTATAAATTTGTGTTTTCAGCATCTCTTCTACTGGCTTTTTTGTCGACGTGGTTGATACCCATTACAGTTATGAATAGTCACTGCATCTGGATAGTCCCTGGAGCTCTGGCTATATTTTGCCCTCACAAGCATTTCTCTGCTCGAGCATCAGCAATGTTTCAGCTGTTGGGCTGGAGAATCCATTACAAAAGCATACATAGCTCTCCCCGGACCCATCTCACACGCTCCTTCATTTCATCTATAATGCTATTAGAATAAATTGACAGGTTCTGACTGGAGGCCTAGAAAACACAGATCTTCCTCCTAGTTGTGGATAATATATTTTCTGTGGCATTAGAAATACATTGGACAAAAACATACACCGCATAATATTATTGTACATGGAAACAAAGATTTTATTATAAATATTACAGGTCACTTCTGTCCTTCAGAATCCTTGTAACTTTATATATCATTATTTTTATTTTTGCCGTAAAATATTATTATTAGTCACCCTTTATGTTTGTCGCTGGGTTTTGCAAATATCTAACCAACAAAACATATTATAAAAGTGCTTGTCAACTCTGACAACATAGTACTTAATCATTTAAAAATACAGTTTTTTCATTTCCCGAAAAACAAGGAATTATGACATTGTAGGTTTCAGAAGGAGAGCGATGAGGTGCATTATGTGATCATGTTTTCCTGAGGCTCAGTGGTCAGAGAATGGCGCTAGCAACACCAAGGTCATGGGTTCTATCCCAAGGGATTGCATATTTCAGAAAGACAGGTAAAGTACAATGCAATGTATGTCGCTTTGAATGAAAGTGTCTGCCAAATGCATAAATATAAATGCTTATTATGCAAAACTAATAGTGGCGTATACCTATTATCTATTTTTTTTTGCTCAGAAATTTCACGCAATTATACAAGACAATGTTTATCCACTATTATACAGGTACATTTAAATAATCATTGCGTTTGGAGTTCTTAAAGGCCCACTGCAATGCCTTGGAACGCGCAGCTTGTTCGACTTGATGCGGCGCCGAAAGATCTTACATGCGGGTGACATCAAAGTACCGCGAGAGCGATTCGAAAGCAGACTTTTGTATGTTTTTTCGGATCGCTCTCGCGGTACTTTGATGTCATCCGCCTGTCGGATCTTGCGGCGCAAATGGTATCACAAATGTCATTTGACCTCATGAGAAAATCTCATACTTGTCTAAAATACTTTGATCTCTGTTTGATTTCATTAATGGCAACAGCCGTATGATAATATGAATGAGCTCGTTTTACAGGAGAGTTCCCGCTTAATAAGCAAAGTCCCATGAATCACCGGGAGCTAAATGAAATGGCCAATCTCTCACACAAGAGAATAAGCGCTTTATTGGGTTGAACAGTCTTAATGACCTGCTGTTGAGAATCCATGTATTGATCATATATATTGAATACTCCTGGTCTAAAAGCTCAGCAGCATCTTCATCTACACATCATTCCTTAAAGCAACATGCATGCAGCTGAGAATCTGTATTTAAAGATACAAAATATACAATTCGTTCTTGTAATTTTGCCTATTATAGTGAATATAGAAGCGCTGAGTCTTTTTCTTCCCTCTCATTATGACACTCTAAACCCCCCTGTCTCATTGGCCACTGACCACCACCCTCCTGCTGGTGTGCTATTGGCTCTTCACGCGTTCCACGCCCAGCAGGACTCTTGAGACGCAATACAATAAAGAAGTGCTCTGTAAGATAAAGAGAGAGAGAGAGAGAGAGAACCATTGAATGAAAGAGGCTTCTAAACATCAAACAGTACCTTCAACTTAAATTACTGTTTTATTTTGTGACGTGGTCTTAGTGTGTTTCACTACTGATTCATGTACACAACAATTAAACCAAACAGAAACACTGAAATTTGCATTTTAAATATGAAAAACAGAATTAGGCATAGGCACAGGATAGAAATGTGTGAAAATGTATTAAGCAGATTAGCTTTGGCATCATTTCCAATGAAGTAACCAATAAAGATTTTTTGAAAGGCGGTCAACTTGGTTGCCAAGCAAACCACAGAATGAATGAAGAACATGCTTGAGGTAATACAAGATAACTAAGTCGAAAGTGCTCAAAGTCAACAAAACACATAAATATATAATATGTCCCTGAGGGCACGCATACAATGGCCAGACATCTATTTATCTTTGAAATGTTTATGGGGTATCTAAATCTCTTCTTTTTAAGATGTCTGTCAGATATTTATTAGACAATAATAAGAATGTGATGCTTTACAGATGTACTTCCTGATGTTTTACGGTAATTTACGTTTACTTAATATTCTGGGAGACTGATGTCTGCTTGCGAGACGGTACAGAACTGAACTGCCGGGCAGCTGCTGTTGGGTTTGATGCTGCACAGTAATCAAAGGCTGATTGTTACTCTCACAGACATAAAACACATCTGAGTCAACTTCTGACAAAACCCTCAGACACGGGCTTGCAGTGTTGCTTAGTAACCAAAGCACATGGCTGACCTTGTATGTGTGGTCATAAAAATGTATGAAGTTCTTTTATTTATTTATTTCCCGGTTTTGTTCATGCTCTCACTTTTTGCAATTCTCTGTAGACCAGGTCTCTGTGACAGGTTGCAAGCTACGTGCGGTGACTATCATATATGATACTGTATATCATTATTTTGAGTAACAATTCTTAATATTTGCAAGTCTACATTAGACTAATATATTTTGATGTATATCTAAACAGGAATTCTATTTTATCTTACCCTTCTCTTCTAGCTGCTCTATTATGTTCTACTTTCTTACCATTCTATTCTTTTCTATTCTATTCTATTACCTTGTTCTACTCTACTCTACTCAATTACCTTGCTCTATACTATTACACAACTCTAATCTATTCTATTACCTTGCTCTACTCTACTCTACTCTACTCTACCCAATTACCTTGCTCTATACTATTACTCAACTCTAATCTATTCTATTACCTTGCTCTACTCTACTCTACTCTACTCTACTCTACTCTACTCTACTCTATTACCTTGCTCTATACTATTACTCGACTCTAATCTATTCTATTACCTTGCTCTACTCTACTCTACTCTACTCTACTCTATTACCTTGCTCTATACTATTACTCGGCTCTAATCTATTCTATTACCTTGCTCTACTCTACTCTACTCTACTCAATTACCTTGCTCTATACTATTACTCAACCCTAATCTATTCTATTACCTTGCTCTACTCTACTCTACTCTACTCTACTCAATTACCTTGCTCTATACTATTACTCAACTCTAATCTATTATATTATCTTGCCCTACTCTACTCTACTCTACTCTATTACCTTGCTCTATACTATTACTCAACTCTAGTCTATTCTCTTACCTTGTTCTGCTCTACTCTACTCTACTCTACTCTACTCTACTCTACTCTACTCTACTCTACTCTACTCTACTCTACTCTACACTTATCTATTCTATTACCTTGCTCTGCTCTACTCTTCTGTATTCTACTCTATTACCTTGCTCTACTCTACTCTACTCTACTCTACTCTACTCTACTCTACTCTACTCTACTCTACTCTACTCTACTCTATTACCTTGCTCAATACTATTACTCAACTCTATTATACTCCATTACATTGCTCTACTGTACTCTACTCCATTACCTTGCTCCATACTATTACTCAATTCTAATCTATTCTATTACCTTGCTCTACTCTACTCAACTGTACTCTACTCTATTACCTTGCTCTATACCATTACCCAATTCTATTCCGTCTATTACCCTGCGCTATTCTATTCTAGTCTTGTTGCAGACCAGTCAAGTTCTTCTACCATAAACTTAATCAATCATTTCTTTTTAAATCTAGCTGTGTGAACAGAGGCATTGTCGTGGCCTAGAAAAGGGCCCTGATCCAAGTGTTATATAAAATTAGAAGCACAAACTTCTCTAGAATATCATTAAATGCTGTTGCATTAAGGAAATGACTAAAGACTAAAATCATTTGAAGGGGGCGTCCCGATGCTTCTGTTCACATTATTATAGTCTATACATGGCGATATACATTGTGCTAAAGGCCGACTGCAGTTGATCAATTTAGCAGGACAACCCCCTCCATCTGTCCCACAGGACACACAGATGTTGAGTTGGCTGTCTGCACAGCTGCAGGCCTGCCATGCATGGCAGAACCCGCAACTGTCTGACGAAGAGACGGCAGGTTGGCACAGATGGTGTGGAGTGGAGGTGTACCGGGGGCTGATGTGAATGGGCTGGCAGTGAAAAGGCAAGGGCAGGTACCTGCATCTCCTCCATCTGGACCCATTGCTGGAGAACAGCCACAGGATGTTAACATGGTTTCGCCTGAAGACCTGTCAACATGACAGACAGCTGAAAGAACAGGGCTGAGTTTAGTACATGCAGATGTTACACATGCCGCTAAGAGAGTTAAACGTCTGTGCTGTGTGCTTGAATATAATAATATGGACCTATTATGATTATAATGGATATCATGTGAACTCAGTTTCTCTATCATGAGATACATGGCCAGGTATAAATATGCCACAGTTTGGGTTAAAAATATTTTCTTGTTGCTTTTCATTTGCCTTCAAAATCCCAGGCAATTTGGTTCAGCAGGTCATAAAATTAAGTCTTTTATCATTATGGGGAAATAAGAGGCATTTGTAGCCAAAACGAATTGATACACTAATTGTGCCATTCAACAACTGCATCAAATGATTTGACTTATTCTTATTATATAAAACATCACATTAAAAAACAAATAAAGGCAGGGCATCAGTATGCAGCTCTGGTTTATTATTGTGACTGGAGCTCAGAGATGCTGGAGACTTCATTTACTATCAGAAAGGGTGTCAATCACTCCTGCAGTGGACATTCTTTACTGTGGCCCGAGGGCTCCAGTGTGACCTAAATACAAAACTGTCAACAGAAAACTGACCAACAGGCTGAAGAGAATCACAGGGAATATTCTGTCTATAGATTCTCAAATAGATGATTATCCAATGCACACAATTTGATTTGTATGTTGCATATATGAGAAATACATTTTAGGATCTATAAATGATGCTTTGAATCGACAGAATAACAAAAAACTTAGCCTTACAAAATGCCATTCATGCAGAAAAATACTTTATTTCTGAAAATATTCAGTACAAAAAATGAGGGTATAACATTCTGGTTTTAGGTAACAAACATCCCATGATAACATGTAAAATACAGAATACAATTTTCATTTTTTAAATATAATGAAAAATTCAAATGTATGGATCATGATAAATTGATAATTAAACCACATTTAAGGTTTTTTAAATAAACATTATTTCTGATAAAGACAAAGACAAAGAAGTGTGATACTTATATGAAAGGCTCAAATGTGAAATCAAAATTTTAAAACATTAAAAATATAATTGTGAAATTATTTCTCATTGCTATTGTTTTAATTATTGTTTTAGCAGCCTGGTAGTGTTTGTAGTCTTTTCTTACTTCAAAAATAATAACAGAGACTGAAAACCAAACTCTTCATGTCAGACTCAATTTTCTCATCAAAAACCGAATTCATGTATTTCTTTTATTTGGCTTTAATATATCACAAACGATTACATGCTAATTACCATATAACATTATAATTGTCTATATTTATTTAAGCAATGAATTCATTTATCGTTTAAAATATGTATATATTATATTAACTTATCCTACTATTAAATATTAATAACAATTATGTTAAATAAAAATGAAGGGAACCCCCACAACTCGTGTCTTACGTTGGCGGATTTTTCATCTGTCAGCAGCGCCCCCGTCTGTTTATCACGAGAACTGCAATCCACTGTTGTATTTCCCTTAAAATGAGCTGAAAACCGACTTGATTTTTCGAGCACATCGTATTTTCACATCTTGTCTCGGATCAAATATCAACAATATCATTACAAAAATCGACTATAGTTTACGACTATAAATACCTGATTAAAGCTGATGGTGCAGAGTTAAAGGAACATACCAAAAAGGGGCATAAAACATATTGTTTTATATTTCCTACAATGTCAGCAGATTGTGTTCAACCAATTGGACTAATATGTTGCTGAGGTGAGCTGATAGTTGATGTTATTAGCTGATGTTAAAAGCTGCAGAGACTACACACGGCTAGTACAGGGAATGTATGAACACTGATGTATGACATTGACCCCAAGAGGAGAAAGAGAGAGAAAGAGAGAGAGAGAGAGAGAGAGAGACCCACAACTGCCCAGTAACAAGCTCTCCCCCCTCATTGGCTGCAGAGGCGAGTGTATTTGATCAGGCCCTCCGACTTAACAACGCATTCTGTTTGATCGGCAGACACGCAAACTGCACATGAGAGCCGAGCGATGACCTCAGCATGTGGAAAATCTGTGCCTTGGTACCTGGAGAACTCCTTAAAGGGACAGTCGACCTCAAGAATGTAATTATTTTCAATTAATTCATGTTGATAGAAGAAACCAGTATTCTGCCACAGGGAATACAAAGTAATGTCACCACAAGAATACTCTATGTGTGGGATTTGACATATGGGTGCAGATGACGACAACACATTTTGGAGATAACTGCCTGGACAATCCTGCTGACGAAACCACAAATTCTACTAATTCAATGGTTTTAATGGGATCCATAAAGGTTCAAGTGGCTCTCTACTGGTGTTGGGTTCTATTGGTAGGATTTTATCTGGCGAATGGAAACTAGAACAGCAAAAGAACAGCATTACATCTGAAATAAGAACGAAACACAAGAAAGAAATAAAAAATCACATTTTTAATGGTTTTTCAATGCAAACCAAAAGGGACACGATGACCGAAACAGAGTTACAGCCACAAATGATTTCCAGTTTTGTCAGATCTTACAATACTTTAACAAAGTAATTTAACAAGATGGATAATTCGTATATATTTGTATGATGTGAATCTGACAATTCTAAACCTAATGCTACTAAAACGTACAAATGTGATTGCACAAATTGAATTACCTCCTACAATAGTTACATGTATAAAGTGCCATAAAATTGTGTTGTCCTGTTTTAAAGCTCCCGCTCATCGTCGAAAAACTTGCCAACACCCTGTTGAAAAAAACACCAAATGCTGGTTTGGTGTGTTTTGATGCCGGTCCGGGCTGGTCATGTGCTGGTCCATATGATGTTTTTTTCAACAGGGCCATCAGGCGAGCTGAATCAGTTTAAGTTTTATGACCCTTTTCAGCATTTTTCCCCGATGGAAAAAAAAGTCACAGGATCGTGTTTGTTTGTCAACACACGGTGGGTTCCCTGCCAACGCTTCGCTCTCACAGACACTGAGAATAAAGCTGAAGATGAAATGGGTTCCCAGGCTGCCGTGTAATTGCCCAGCCCTTATGCTGAACCCCTTGAGCATTCATTCAAATGAGTCTGTAATTGCCACATCTGTTAACCCTCTGAAGAGCCGTCAGCCGAGTGTCACGCATCTGCTAATTGGTACAAACAGGTAGCAGACGCTGATCTTCTCCAGTGAGCATCTGCCGATTAGAGCCGCAAATTCAATGAGCAGTGATTAAAGGTCCTGCTAAAATGGAAAGGAGTGGCTTTAATGCCGCTGCTGAATATGCTATAACACCTCATAATGGTGCCGGGAACCGCGGTGCTCCGTGGGTTGGTGTGAATTTATATTTTCTGGTGTGAAGAACAGTCAAGGAAAACAGGTCATAAGAGCTTTGCTGCTGCCGTTTGGTCAGATGATTCTGAGCCATAATGTTTCATAAGATTCTTGTATTTATCCAACATGAGGTTCTGCTCCGGTTCTTCTGTCTCCTGGACTTTCCACCAGATGATCATTTCCAATAAAGTTTAAAAAGGCTTTTCGTTTTCAAAATAATGTCCATTTATATTTTCTATATATACATTATATACAGTGCGATTACACATCAATAGTGGAATTTTTTTAATAAAAGTAAAAAAGAAAAAATTTGACTTTGTACATAAATGCTTTTTAACTTTTTTTAATAGTTTTTTTTTTACTTTAGTATTTACTAAAGCCCTTAAAAAAGGGCGCGTTTGATTATAGTGATGTGGGTTTGATTGCCCTTCTCTGTTGTTTGCTCAAACACACGATCTCTGACTGTATTCGTGTGTTTGAAAAAGAGGAGGAGATTCAAATGAAGCTTTTGTAAATTTAAACAGCCACAAACCACAGAAAACCAGAGAACAGAATTGTTTGTGATGTAATACACCAGCATCAGTTCAACATTACACAACTGTCCTTTATACAAAACAACAAAGTGCATATTATAGCATATTGTGGATCTGACGTAATTATTTACACTACTGAAAATAAATACTTTGAATAATTAATTATTTTAGATTAATATTTCAACACAAAATCTAAATGAAAAATGTGCACTTAAAAAGATTCCAAGATGTGTCGGTGGTTTTGATCAGTCACTCTTCCCAAACCTTCTTTACACATAAATATATGTAACCTAATATTTCTAAAGAGAGAGAGAGAAAGAGAGTTTTTTTCTCTGGCATGGCATTATTAATAATGATATTGATAACAATAAAAAAAGAGAATACATTTCAGTGTCACTATTCAGAATTACATTTGAAATCTTACCCGCATTTGTTCATAAATCCAGTCATGGAAGTAGGTCACATTTCCGTAGACTCCGGGCTTATTTCTGAGCGCACATCCATCACCCCAGCTAGTGTCCCCAACCAGCCACCATAGAGAATTCTCATTTGTGACAAGAGGACCCCCACTGTCCCCCTGTATAGAACCACAGTTATTTAATTTAGCCTTCAGAAATATTCCATTTATTTACTCTTTAAAACAAGTAATTGTGTTCTATAGTGAATGTTTCTGACCTGACAGGAATCCACTCCACCCGCCAGTTTACCAGCACAGATCATGGTTTTTGTGATTTGCCCGTTGTACACCTGCCCGCTGTTACACGTCGATCTGTCGATCAGCTGGATTTTGGCTTCTTGCAGGGTCTCAGAGCCAGATCCTTTAGGAAAACACAAAAATACAATTTTACAGCTGTTTGACTGAGTAGATCTTATTTCTGTCCAGTATTTAAAGGGACAGTACATTCAGAAATAGAAAAAGGTTTAAACATTTCAAATCCATACGCTGTTCTATGGAATACAGAATTTTGTTTTAAATATTCTCATAACATCTGATGCTATTCTAAACGCATAATCATCATTTGGAAAAAAGCTTTTGTGAATATTCTTTAAAAAAAAAGTCAAATTGAATGAAGAAATCAGTGAAACATGTAATGATCTTATTTTGGGGTGAACGTTTCCTACACATGTCTGTTTCTGTAAAAAAAAGTTTCAAACCTCCACTACGCAGAGCCCCCCATCCTGTGACATAACAGTCTCTTGGGGCAGAGAAGTACATGCCCGCATTGGGCAAACACACTGGCCTGACGTTAGCTGAAAAAAAGACACTGTGTTAAAGGAGAAGTTCATACAAAAAAATGATGTGATTATGCATATTACCACTATGGATAAAGTCCAACTAGGTCTTACATGTCATCTGGAGCGGAGTGTTCAGCTTCATCAGAGCAACATCGTTCTCGTTACTATTTGAATCAAAGTTGTGCTTAATAATTCGATCCACTCTATTTCCAGTTGTATGTAACATCTCACTTTGAGTCAGATATCCAGCGAACACGGTCCATTGCCTTGGATCTGAATATCTGCAAAGGGAGTTCAGTATTTCATTTAGTATAGTTCATCATAAAGTCATTCAATGAGACGCATTCATTGAGAGCACTTACTTTTCAACACAATGTGCTGCAGTGAGGATCAAATACGGAGTTATGACAGATCCTCCGCACAAATGATTCCTGTTTATCTGCAGACTGACCTGCCATGGCCACACACCCTTTGAAGTCACAGTGCTCCCGCCCACAATACGGCTCGCTGTGTTCCTTCCACAATCTAAAATTCAGAAGCAAGAACATAATGCTTGTATACTTTACTGACTTGCCTCTCTAAAATACAAACACATAGCAATGAAGAAATACACACGGTTATCTTACCAATACATTTGAGCGACACTACTCTGTTAGACGGGCAGTCTGAACTGGAATAACATAAAAAAAGTATCACAAGAAAACCCTAAACCACGAACATAAGGAACTTCAGGAAAAAACGATCTCTGCAATGTACCTTTTAGTGAAAAGACTTTGAGTGGTGTTATTTAGACCAGTAAAATTAAGAGATTCTCCCTTCACCATCATGTAGTCTAATGATCGAGTAGAAGTCTCCACATAGCCAACATAAGTACTACTATAGCATAAACGACAAACAAACACACAAACAAACAGTTTTAGACAATCTCACAGACAAAATGATCAAATCGTACAAGAAAAATTTGCTGAAATTTGAATGTCAGTGTAGAGATGTTAAGTTTCTCACAACAATTACAGTAAAAAGGTTTTGTGTTTATAGACAGAATTTCAGATGAAAAAAACAGACTTGACAGAATCAAGCTAAAACATCACCTGGGGTACCCGATGTCCTTGCACGCTTGTCTTCCGAGATCGTCATTCCATTTATCTGAACACATGGGCTCCCATGTCCGACTCTCATTAGAGTACATCTGAAGAAGGAAATTAGATCCGTACAGACGAACTATGAAAAAAAAACGACAGATAAAGAAGTCAGATATTCATACTGTATAAAAATCCAGGGGCATTTTTTTGTCAAATTATATATTTCTTGTAAATTCTTATAAATCTGTGTATTAACAGTTTTTTACCGTATTCCACTGTAAGAAAATCGACATAAAACTTTTTTAAAGGGGTCCCTGGCGCGGCAATTTTTTTTCTGTGTCCTTCATGTGTTATAAGTTGCCCATGCATGTATTAGACACGCATTCGATCTCAAAGCAAATGCTCACCCACACCCGCACAAATCTACGTCAGCTCGTGGTATGATTTGACCAAATGTAAACGCAAGTAAGGTGGGTGTACCTGTCGGCACAATTGCTTTGGAACTTGATGTTCCAAATATGGTAAGAGGCGTTACATTTTCGTCACACGCTTTCAGTATTCGACCAATCACTACACACTGGTTAACTGGCCAATCATAGCACACATCGCTTTGTTAAAAATCTGACCGTTTCAGAGAGGCAGGGCAAAGAGGAGATATAAACATGCACGGTATCTGGAAATACAGCGTTTTTAACCTTATATCGTGTAGACACATTGCACTACATCTAAAACAAATGATAACATCGTTTTAGCCGTGTCATATCACACCTTTAACGAAAAATTCAGTTTCTCAGGATTTTCTTGTAAATTTGCAGTCTTTTCTTGTAATTTGATAGGGTTTTTACCATATTTCAAAAACAGTAACTGTAAAATTACAGGCTATTACATTATACGTAAACGATCTATAAAAAATGACTGTCAATTTTCACCGGGTTGTTGTTTAACCGGGTTTAGCACAAATCAGTTTTACAGAATATCAATGTTACTACTACAGTCCTGTCTCAACCTTTTTGACTTGAAGCCCCCTGCTGTCCACAACACTATTTGAAGATTCACAATTACTACCTAATAGAGCTTGGCATAGCTAAAAGATGTATATATACACATTTTTGTGTTTTTTTAACTTATATTTAAGTGCTTGTTTTGTCATATTCCAAGTCATCTCGAGGACCCGCCCACCCTGGTTAAGACACTGCTGAATAAATGTATCCTCTCTAGACACATTGTGATAAATTCTGGGAAAAATTCAAAGAAGCTCTGTAACATAAACTATTAAAACAGCTGTTGAATCTTACAGCATTGTGCTTCATCTTCTCCTGACGGACAGTCCGTCACACCGTTACACCAGTCTGAGTGGCCAATACATAAATTATCTACTTGACATTCTCGTCCATTGCACTTGAACAGACCTGCCAGAGGACAAACACAGCATATTAACAAAAAAACAAGCAATTGAATAATAATAATATTATTTGTATGACATCCGTATTTTGGCGATCTTACCAAAATACCAAAGCAATACAACTATGACAGCGCAGACAACAAGGAGAATGATGACTGTGGCCAACACCCACGGCCATACTTTTCTTCTGGGACCTACCACATAGTCAAACTGTTACTTCATCAAATCTAAAACTCATGAAAGAATAAAAGTGTAAGAACGAGATACCACCTTTATGGACAGGTATAGCAGCGTGGTGCAATGCAGGTGTGGCGGTGTAGTGGGTATTAACAGGTGCCGTTTGAGGTGTGTACTGATGCAGACTCTGAGCGGGTGAGTATATCTCGGTAGGGTACGAGGGTGAAGTCCTCTGGTATTGTGGCTGAGGGTTTGGGGGTCCAGGGTATTGCTGTGAAGTTGGGTACATCCCATGTGAAGGTGCGTATGGAGGAGCTCGCCGCTCCTCGTGTTGAAATCCATAGTTTACATAAGGAGAATGGATCTGAGGGAAAATTACAAGGCTTGCATTTAAAATGAACATTTGTTATGTTTAAAATCTTTTCAAAGTAAAATTATGAAGTGAAATTCATTATACTGTTTTTAATCGCCTATGATTATACCACGTTGTTTGAGAAATAAGAAGTGTGTTCTGGTATCTCTTCTTTATCAGATCTTAGCTGTTGCTCTGACATTTATTATAATAATAATATAAAACTATCAAAATCATGAATCAGCCTTATATTACTTGCAAGGAAGGCTCATTTAGCTTAAAAAGTAGCCTAAAACAGAGCCTTTCTATCGGTTATTGTTAATTCAATGTAACATCATCTAGTGAGTTAGATTTTAATGAAAGGTAATAAACTATTTTTATATGTTATGTTATAAAATTTATAAAATGAAAACAAAATGATTATGTATACTCTACAATTTAAATATATATAAAAATATAAAATGCAATTACGAAATAAACATGTATTGAGGAATTAAAGTAGATCTATTTTGATCTATTGATTTAAAATATTAGGTTTCCTGTAGCTCATTCAGCAAATATTTCCTTACATAAATGACTTTGCAAAAACGTAACGAAAAAATTGTCACATGCTTGTCAAATCTGGGCTGAGTGGGTGGAGAAAAACAAAACATTTCCTTATTGTTTGCATTTTACACAGGGACACTTAAATAAAAAATGCCAACAATGCAAGTGAAAAGGATATAATGATTATGATCAGGTCATACAGTATAAACAACAATCTCATAGAACGGTTGGAGACCAGAAATTCCCTAAAAGCTTTATGGGATTAGATATGGACCAGTTTGTTTTGTTTTACTCCGCTGATAGTATGGCTTGCATGGTCCAAGGTGATCTAAATAAAGGATTGGCTGAAAGACCTTGATAAAGAGGCAACCTTGGACCTGTAACAAACCAGCAACTATAATCTAAACACCAGCCGGACTTCCCTTAGCTAAATTATACAACAACATTTTAAGTGACGTTAAATGAAAGAAACAGCTAGAATTGAGATTGAATATTTTATGTTAAGGTCAAAAACGAAGAAGAGAAACGACCTAAAGAAAGGCTGATGAATCATTTATAAAATCTTCTGTTCATTATCAGAAGTCTGGTTAATGCTTTATAAACTTACACATCTAGCTAAAACTGGTTCTTGGTTAAATGAAACCATACAAAACGATGTAACATAAGAATATAAATATTGAAACATGTTCAAAAAAGCACATTTAATAACTGGATTATTACCGTATTGTCATTCATCTTCTCCACTTTTGGGTTCCTGGTAAACTCAAGCCGACAAATTCCTCAAACCAAGTTCTGAAAGTTGAACAAAGTAAAAAAAGACATTATTCAAATTATACAAAACATTATAAACATTATGATCATAAACATGAAGGATTTGACAAAGGAAGACATTGTGTGTGTGATAACGTACCTTTCAGAACTCTGGGTGTTTAAGTCTCTCTATTCCCTGTCTGTATGTGTAATGAGCAGCCAAAGCCACACCTCTGAAACTTCAGCAGTCAGGTAAATGCAGATATGCAAATCTCTAAAATCACCTGCATGGTGAAACTTATGAGTTACTTGTTCCCCCTGCCGATTGTTCTTGTCGAGTCGTCTACCGGAAGTATGGATCCCACAGCATTTTTGCATTGTACTTTACTAACCAAATGAGTAACAAATGGAAAAAGCAGAATCTTCTTCCGCTTGAAAAGGAAATCAGCATTCCTCTGACAAGTTTCAGTTCGCTTCACCATGATAGACTCTCAAACCCATTGTTTTCTATATTGCCAATGAGAACATACTTTTAAAAAATGATCCCGAATGTATTGACATTCAAGTCACAGTAAAGACTAAAGCAAACACTGAAAGCTAACAAATACGACCTTTAAACCTTCTGTGTGTCAAAACTAAACAACCACTAATCTAAAACACTCAAGTTTAATTCTTAGAGAAGTGTTATTGATTTTATTTTAACCTTGATGACATGACAAAGGTTTTCTTTTTGACATATTCAGTTGATGCAGATCAACAGTGAACAATTGAACAAAACGTTTATAAACAATAGTCACTAATGTATTTTTCTGGGATTGGTCAACTATGCAAGCAGGAAATCTATTTCGACCTCTGAGAATGACCTCATCCGTCAGAAGCTTTAACACCATTGAAAGCGTCACATGACAAAGGCTTAATCTGTAATCAGATATCGTTCCACTTCCTGTTCAGTATACACTTGGACACATTAAAAACAGAGTCAATGTTTTCAGCTCTCTTCAAATCAGGTGGTTTTCTTAACTTTGTTCTGACACAAGGGTCAACGGCGGCCCTGCTGTCATTCAGTAACTGAGATCTGGGCGGAGACTTTGCCATCCATGACGTTACAGGTGCACTCATGTGTTCCTGTTAATATTTGACGCCGAGATGTTAAAACACAATAACATCAATATGTGTATAAGGAAGAAACTAAATAGGGAAGCTGTTTAAATAGGTTTTGTGTACCACATGAGGTGAAATGTGATCAATTTGCAGTATTCTGTGGTTTACCTCAAGGGTCAATTCTTTGTTCAACCCTGTTCTCCTTATATATGTTACCCTTGGGGTCTATTTTTAGGAAATTTGGGATTACCTATCAATGCTACGCTGACGATACGCAACTGAATGCCCCGCTAAACCCAGTGTATAAGTCCTGCTCTACATTGGTCCAGTGCCTAACTGAAATAAAAGCATGGATGGCGGAGAACTTTCTCCACTTGAATGCGTCTAAAATCGAAGTGATTGTGTTTGGACCTTTCAGCTCCAATCCATTGATCTCTAGTCATCTAGGGTCGCTGTCTCAAAACATTCATCCTCATGCTGAAAACTTTGGTGGTTTTTTTTACTCCGAGATGAACTGTACAGGTTAATTCAGTGGTGAAAACATGCTTCTATTTTATTCGGTTAATAGTTTAGATAAAACCTATGCTGTCCATGAGTAATTTAGAGAAGACCATCCATGCATTTGAATCAACCAGGCTGGACTATTGCAATTCTTTGTTCTTAGGTCTTCCTCACTCAGCATTACATAGGCAACAGCTCGTGCAAAACGCAGCTGCCAGATCATTTTTTCTTTGTGTGTCTGAATATTAGATGTAATGTACAGCACTTTGGGCTGCCCTGGTGGCAGCAGAAATGTGCTATATAAGAAATAAAGCAAACCAAACCAAATGTGGGATTTGGAAATTAGGGTTAGATTTTTTTGCTCTGGATGTTGCTGGTGGATTACGGTCAGCATGTCTGCATTTTTCCCATCAAAAATTGAGTTTATTTCTAACAGGATAGTTAACAAAAGCTTTGAAGGGATATCAAGAAATTGATCGAAGTTTTCCTACAAGTTTTATGCTATAAATTGTTTCTTGCAGAACAAACTAGTTTCAGTTCACTGTCAGCCGGGTTGATCAAAATGGACCAACGAATGAACAAAGTTCAAATATTAAGCGCCATCTGGTGTTCGTTCAAGGTGTTTACATCGTGTGCTGTTGTTACTTCAGATACTAATATGTATAAATTTGAATCCAGTCCGATTGAAAAAACAAAACAATGCATTCATATTTTTTTAAGTAGTTTCTTATTTAACAATCTAAACCCTTTCATCGCTACATTATGAAAAGACACCATCCACATAAAGAGAATAAATACATTTCAGAACAGCTGCAAGTTCAACAAACATTTTGTGAGCCTCTGTTATAAGTTTCATAAACTTTTTTGTGGAAAAAAGGAGTGATCTAGTCTGTAGAGAGAGTTCACAAAAAGGCTCTCGGAGATATGTCTGGTGTAGTCTACACATTATGTCAAACTCATATTTCACTTCATAAAATCTAGTACTTCTGGATCAGAATAGAAGAGGCGCCGCCTCCTCCATTGCAGATACCAGCGAGTCCATACTGTCCTGATTTCAGATTGTGCACCATGTGTCCCACAATCCTCGCCCCCGACATCCTAGAAATCGCAAAATTGCCAAATTAGTCATGGGTATATCGATTTGGTGATCCATAAAAGAGATGTTGCTTAAATTACCCAATTGGATGTCCGAGGGAGACCGCTCCTCCGTTTATATTGACTTTATTGGGGTCGATGTCTAACATCTTGATGTTGGCCAGAACGACGACACTGAATGCTTCATTGATCTCCCACATAGCAACGTCTTCTTTCTTTATGCCGGCTGCCTGCAGGACCTGCACGATGCAGAAATGAATATGATAAATAAATTAAAGAGCGCATCAGCTTGAAAATAAATGCACAAGCTTTGGCTTACCTTTGGGAATGCAAAGGCAGGAGCGATAGGGAAGTCGATGGGAGCGACAGCTGCATCAGCAAAAGCTAGAAAAAAAATAAACCTATAACCTATGAAACTTTATTAAAAGCATGATTTGACTAGCTTAAATTAAAACACCTTACCAACAATTCTAGCCAGTGGCGTGACATTAAGTCTCTTAGCGGCGTCCGCTGTCATCAGCACAAGAGCTGCCGCGCCGTCGTTCAGTGTGCTTGCGTTAGCTGCCGTCACCGTTCCTGCACAAATACAAAAACACTTCAATCGTCTTTGGAACTAAAATTTATTCTCAGGAAAGTCTCTCTCTTTCAATTTAAAACGCAATATTTTGTTAAATGAAGTGATGGGAGGGTACCGTTCTCTTTCTGGAACACAGTCTTCAGTTTGGGAACTTTGCTGAAGTCTACTTTTTTGTATTCTTCATCTTCCTTCACAACAATGTCTGGTTTGCCTGCAATTCAATTTTTAGCAAAGGCCATCGGTTCAAAATATAATAACGAAACTACAATAATAAACACACTACAGAAATGAATGAAAACTTTAAGAAGCACCTCTCTGAGGTATGCTCACAGGAACCACCTCCTTAGCTAGAAGACCAGACTCCCATGCTGCTTTGCTGCGACTGTAGGAGTTAATAGCAAACGCATCCTGCTCCTCTCTAGAAATCTTGCTGTTTTTGGCTGTGTTTTCGGCACAGTTTCCCTGCAAAAGTACGAAAACAAGCTTCCACGATCATTTTTTCTTATGCATTGGTGTTTAAAGTTCAAAGCTGGTTCATGGATTTGGTTTAATGTCATGCTTTTCAAAGATTTATCCAAAGTAACTTAACAATACAGTCAAGCTTTTCATTTTAGCAGCGAGTTCCTGTTGGCTTTGCTAGTGTCACACTCAAGCAACACTTGAAAACACATTAACAAATGACACCGACAAAGCACATCAATTTCTTTCTTAATGTTTAACTGGTGAGTCACAAGGAAGTGGTACCATGTGAAATTTGTTGTAGACGTCCGTCAACCCGTCCTTTACGATCAGATCCTCCAACTTTACGCCACCATACTGTGGAGCTTCTCTTGCCATGACATAAGGAACCTGAGACATGCTTTCCATTCCACCGGCTACCATAACATCCTAAGAGACATTGCATATGACTAATTTGGTTTCTTTAAAACGTTAAAGGCTCTTGTATATTTCGTCAACCACTTTACGGTTTTTCATCATGTGATTTTGACACTACCTGATGTCCACACATGAGACTCTGAGCAGCCATCATGATGGATTTCATCCCGGAGGCACAGACCTTATTGATCGTGGTTGCTGGAGTGGACAGTGCAAGACCTACGAGAAGAAAATCACAAACAGAACATTTTATAAATCATTTTCATTCTTGACTCTCCTGTGCAATCTTAAGATTATTCTTACTAAAGTTGTTGCAATGCATTATGGGATTGCCTGCATCATTATGAATACATCAAATGAGCCTTACAATTTGACTCAGCAAGGACAATAGTAAAAGATATGTACACTTGAAAACATTGAAAGCCATTGCACGCGAAGGAAAGATGAAGTTACTATTATATTTTTTTCAGAGCATATGCCACATGTTTAAACCTGCAGCCAGCATTCATTGGAATATCATAATCTCTTGAGACACTCAATCACACACAGATGTGTTCTGGAGGCTGAATGTGTGTGTTTTACGTTTGTTTTGTCTGTGTGTGATATGACAGATTCACCTGCACCCAAAAGAGCTTGTCTGGTTGGAGCTTGCCCTTCTCCCGCTTGCAACACATTCCCCATATAAACCTCCTTAACCTCTTCCGCAGGGATCCCTGCAACAATACCAACAAAACCCATTTGAGACATCTGAACAAATACGTGAAAGTACAGTACAAAAAGAATTTGACTTGGAAAACACATTTTCACAACTTTGTATCGCTGTATCAAAGGATAAAAGCATCCCAGCATGCATTTCAAATACCCAACAAGTCTAGCCTAAACAAGATTTCTGCAGACAATGCCCACCTGCTTGTTCGACAGCTCCTTTTATAGCAATGGAACCCAGTTTGGTTGCAGGTACAGTGGAGAGGCATCCTTTAAAGGACCCCACGGGGGTCCTGACAGCACTGACGATGACAACTTCCTGTCCAGAGAGAGATCATACGGGAAACTCATCCAATGTACAGCCAAAAGAACAAGAACTGTTCTTGTATTGAATATTTTCTTAGACAGTACAAAACATAGAATAACAGCCATGGGAAGAACACTGTTTCCAAGCACGAATACATCATATTTACTCACATTTAGAGATGATCGTGCTGTGTAAGTCCTGCTCTGGTATTGTTGTGCCTGCAACGGTGTATTTAAACATTATATAAACATTCTTACGCTGTGAATAGCAAGCAGTACGTTTAATGAAGTGAAAAGCAATGTATTTAAATGGTAAACAATGTAAGAGGCCTGCAGCTACATGTGCTTTGACATTCGTTAAGAAGCATGAAATGACGTCGTCTATAGATCCGAGTTTATTTTGTTTAAACTCACCAATCGTCTGCACAGGTGTGTGCGCGTGCTGTAGAGGGCACAGGATGACATAATCGCGATGAGAAAGTTCAGATTCGACCAATTTCACCTTCAACCCTCACAGCTGAGTGTGTGTGTGTATCAGTGGAACAGCCAATCACAGCGAGAGGAGTGACTGCGTCACATGGTGACCTCGCAAGGCCTTGTGGGTAATGTTGTTTTTTATCAGAGTGGCGAAAGTAACCGGATGTTACTTCTTTATTGATAGAACCTTTAGTGAACTATTTTGTTTTGATCTTTTATCTAATATTTGACATCATTGTCTATTATATTGTTTTAATTTCACGCTATAGATATTTATCTATTTATTGATTTAGCGTCTCAGTATTGTACCCTTTTTTCTCAGTTATAAGGGTTTGGTGAATGAAAAGCTACATTGAGCAGCTTTCTACTTTTTTCATGTTTTTATACATTCACCGTATAACCCGTTTACAAATAATTAATAAGCTACGTTTTTTATATGCACCATATTTGAACCACCATTGCTCAATGTTATTTTGTTCAATGCTAATGTTTGATTTAGCTCATGTGGAGCAATTTTAAGAAATTTGTACAAATGTCTTAAGTGTTGTATGTGAATGATCTGATTTAATGGATTTTAGGAAACAATTAGCTGCAGCCTAATCTGACATGAAAATACATAGATTTATGTATGACACACATACACACACACACACACACACTTACACATTTAACTTCAGTTTTATCATTTATTAAATTAATTAATTAAATAAATAAATAAAAAAGTAAGTCATGTCAGTTGACCATATAAACCACTTCAGAAAACACAAGAAATGCTGGTGCAGAAGAACATCCTATTTAAAATTTTAACACAACGCAGATGTTGAAACATAATACAACCAACTAAATCAAAATGTTAAATTAATATCTTAAATTTTGTATCATATGTAATTAGAAATAAATCCTGAAGTGCTTCTGGAACAGTGTTTAGCTACATCTAGGAATGAGGTCTATAGGGAAAACTTGATTTAATGCATTTTATGCATTTTTTTTTATTTTTTAGGTTTAACTTTTGATGGGTAGCACTTCATCCATTCATTATTCATCAGAACACGCATCACTTGCTTGGACCTGAAATCATACTCTTTTTGCTCTGCACCAGATGAGAAATACAGGTAACCTACAATAAGAAGAGAATACAATTTATTAAAAGGACACCATTAAAATAAAGTTAACTAATTAAACAAATAGAAACATAGTTTTTGTGTAATGTTAAGCTCACCGTCATTTTCAAAAGCAGCATCCACATTTGACCCAATATTGGGGATATTACACTGTATGCTTTTAGGAAAGCCTCGGTCCATGCGAGCTACCCTTACATTAAAGCTATACCAATGTTTAAATTGTGTTAGTTCTGATGTTGTTTTCAAACCAATGATTATAACACAATAAACAACAGATAATGAAAGCATATTTATTCTTACCTCCAATATTTGTTTCCAACAAAAAAAAGAGTTCGGCTAATGGACGCCACATACACGGCTGCATCAATCTCTTTTACATAAGAGGGAAACCCAAGTTTGGAAATGGGTTTAGGATATCCAGGCAAAATTGTACTGCCTCTAACAGCCCAGTACTTCTCACCTGCATGCGGAAGACCATATTAACTGAAGTCTTATTATATACACAACACAGCTTTATACTTATAGAAAGTGTGACTTTACCTTTAAAGAGGTAGGCGATGTCTTTAACTTCAACTTCATAGGCAGCATCAACAGAATCAATAGTTGGCCACAAAGAGTTTATTTTAAGCAATGATGAAATTCCACTGTTATTTCCTTTCTTCCAGTAGTATCTGATAGAGAGAAAGACATGATTGGACCTAAAGCATCTGAATATTTTATTTCTTATTGTATTTTCTTTTATTACAAAACAAAAATTATTTAATTAAAAATAATTTAAAAAGTACACCAAAGTTCAAAAAGCTCAAAAGCATACCAAGCTCTAAAAGAATGATGCTTAATATTATAACAATATACATTTAATACATTTCTCTTGTAAATAAATAAATACAGGCCTTTTTTGAGAAGTACAGTGTTTTTTAAATAAGTATTTAAGCATACCCTTTTTTAAAGAAATAAAGTTCTCCTTTAATTTTGGTTGCTGCATCAAAGACTAGGTTGCGACTGCATGCATTGAAGTCCGGTCTAGGATTTGGTGTAGGCTCAGGCTTCGGGACTGGTTTAGATGTTCGAACACCTTATATAATACAAAAGATAAAAGATATATACAGTATTTAATGACAATTAATAACGAACACTTTATGCAATCCATAGTATTTAACCTAAAAAATTATTAAATGATCCCATTAAAGTCACAAAAATGGCAATTACCATATAGGGCCTGGACCCCGAGTCGGTCATCCCGGGGAAGTTTATAGTCAATCGTGTTGACATACTGGTAATTTGGATACATCAGAGCTGTACTGTCTTCGGAGTGATCAAGTCCCAGAGAGTGACCAAATTCATGAGCAGCCACCAATAGCAGATTAATACCTGAAACAGATTTATCAAGTATAAACATTCAACCTACTGTCAGAAACAAGGAATGATCGTTTATGTCTTTATGCATCACCTTGGGAGCTTAATGTCCATTTCTCATCCTCATCAAAGTGTGCATCTCCTTGCACTTCTGGACCAGGAGCATAGGCATGAGCCAAAACATGACCTGGTCCATCAAACGGGTAAAAATCTCCATGATCTATAATGAAACACATTACTAATCTGTCACCTGAGTGTTTTTGTATGAAACAAAATTACTGATGCTCAAAACCCACATCCAGCTTTGAAGAGAATCATGATGTCAGCTGTGCCGTTGTAGATCTGTTTGAAATCGAGTGGAATGACATCGCTGTACAACTTGAAGGCTTTAGCGATAGTGACGTCCACCTCACTCCTATTCATCTGTGATGTGTATGTTGTTATTCTAAAAAAGGTTGGTTTTAGATATTTAACAAACATTGCTTACCATCACTACAGGATTGGTTGAGCCCAGTGTTGCCATGTTTGACAGAACCATACTTTTGGACTGAGCCGCTACTTATTAAGTTAAAACATTTTTATTCATATGATATTTAAGTATAGGATTTTAGGGAACTGTACGTACCTGTATGTTACAACACTCTTCTTCCACCTGGGCTTCCCTTTGAAAAGGTTGTATCTGGCCACATCACTGACTCCACAGCGTGGCTGTTTCATCACCTCCAGAGTATTTGTGTCCATCTTGCCTGTGACCTCCAGCCCAAAAAACTTCTGCATAACTTCCAGATCTTTCCTAAAATCTCCATGGTACCTTCTTCCGCCACCTTTAGTTGAGACCAGATCTCTGACCGGGATGATCGGTTCCCTGTAGAACTGTGTAAGATAATCCTGAGGAAAAGAACATCCATATATATAAATATTTCTCACAAAACATCATACACAGGCCTTTTAAGATATATAAGACAAATGGGTATTGACCTCTGCTAGTTGATGATCATCTGAAGATGTCGTCGTGGGGGCAGCATCACAAAAAGCCAAACAAAGTGTCAGGGAGAGAACTGCCAGGTGCATCATAATTCAGCGCTGAATGTGTCTTCCAAACACAGAAGCAAGTGCCTTTCAACCCTTTTAACACTTGTGACAGGCTTATATAGGATTTGCTAGAGTATGTAATTCCTCTTTTCAACAACAGACTTTATAGTTACACCTGATTCATTGGAATCTGACCAGATCTGATGTTTCTTAGAAAGAGGAAGATATTAAGATTCCTTCATTTTAACTCCTCACGGTGACACATAAAAAGCTAGTGAACCAAAAATAAAAATGTTTTACTTACTATTTGTCATTAGCAGTCATTAGCAACTAATATAGTTGTTTATGCCATTACAAACTTTAAAGAGAAGATCAAATGGTTGTTAGCAGCTAAAATGCCATGGGTTTTATTTGGAAGGGAATGCATGTACACATACACTCACCTAAAGGTTTATTAGGAACACCACACTAGTACTGTGTTTGACCCCTTTTCGCCTTCAGAACTGCCTTAATTCTACGTGGCATTGATTCAACAAGGTGCTAAAAGCATTCTTTAGAAATGTTGGCCCATATTGATAGGATAGCATCTTGCAGTTGATGGAGATTTGTGGGATGAACGAAGCTCACGTTCTACCACATCCCAAAGATGTTTTATTGGGTTGAGATCTGGTGACTGTGGGGGCCATTTTAGTACAGTGAACTCATTGTCATGTTCAAGAAACCAATTTGAAAATGATTCGAGCTTTGTGACATGGTGTATTATTCTGCTGGTAGTAGCCATCAGAGGATGGGTACATGGTGGTCATAAAGGATGGAAATGGCATTTAAACGATGCCAAATTGGCACTAAGGGGCCTAAAGTGTGCCAAGAAAACATCCCCCACACCATTACACCACCATAATTGCATTAATGAGAAATTGAACAGGTGTTCCTAATTCCTTTAGGTGAGTGTATATACCTTGAATGCACTTTGAATAAAACTGTCTGCCAAATGCATACATGTGTAAATGTAAAATTTTCACAGGTTACTTTATCTCTTTTGCTTGGATTTTCATATTGGCATTGCATGTCATGTTCCAAGCCATAAAAGGAAATAAGGCCACATATTTCTTAGATCTGCCTCCCTAGATGGGTCATTCTGAGTCATCCATGGCCTTCTGAACAACGTGTCACTTCTTGAGTCAACATCTTACCAGGAATAATGCCTTGACAGTTTATTGACAAATAGTGGTGATCTAGGCCAGATTTAGAAGGCTTTTTAAAATTGTCGTCATATTCCAGTCATATTAGTTCCAAATAAATTTTCTGATTTGTCTGTTAACCCTTCTTTGATTCCTTACTAGGTTAAAAGCTTTACTGGAAAAATAAGTGTTGAAGGCAATGCCCATTCGACACATTTAACATGGAAGATGTTTGAGAGACAAACACCGGACATGGAGAATTATAAAAAATTAAAAAACACACTAAAAAGAGTGTTTAGTGTTATATATTGTGCATTATCTACAGCTAATCTGTTTTTTAATGTTGATTTGATTTTTTATTTCACGGTCGGTTCATCACTCTAAGCCTGTGTTTCATACTGCAAGGCAAATCCATCTTTTGTCCAATCTTCTGATTTTCAAATGAGAAGAGCCACAACAAGATTCATCCTCAACAGTCAGTAATAGGTTTATTTTATAAGTAAAAAATTTCATTTCATTTTTTTAAAAAGGCAAACATTTTTCTTAACACACATTTTTTCATATTAAACAGAATATTTATTGAGAATTATTTGAATTCCGAATCATAAAAAGGAGAAATCTGTACATTTTCAGTTACAGTGTATAGTACATTATGTTTAGTAGCAGTTCAGCCATCCATAATTCAACAGAACACGGTTCACTCGTTTGGAACTAAAATTATACTCAGTTTGTCGTGCACCATCTGAGAAGTACAGGTAACCTAAAATAAAAATACAAAAAATGTATTAAAAGACACCACTATGATACACAGTAAATGAATAAATCAATAAAAAGAGTTGGTGTTTTTGTATAATGTTACCCTCACCAGCATTTTCAAAAGCAGCGTCCACCCGTGAACCGATTCCAGGAATATTACGCTGAATGCTTTTGAAAAAAGCTCTGTCCATTGTTCCAGTACTTTCATCGTAGCTATATCAGCATTTAAATTGTGTTAGTTGTTTAAAAACAATGCAAGATAACAATAAAGATTCATTGTTCGAGTTCATTTACTCTGATTTTCTCTTACCTCCAGTAGTTGCTATCGATAAAGAACAGAGTTTGGCCCGTGGATGCCACATGCACTGCCGCATCGATCTTTTTCACGTAAGGAGGAAATCCAAAGTCGGTTATGGGTTTGGGATATCCAGACAAAGTTGTGCGGCCTTTGACGGCCCAGTACTGCTTACCTGCATACGGATGAACCACATTAAGACCACATTAACTGACAACTTTACACAACAGCTTTACACAAAACTTTTAAGAATTCTGACTTTACCTTTAAAGAGGAAGTTGATGCCTTTGTTCCTTAATTCATACGCAGCATCAACAGAATCAATAGATGGCCACATGGAGTTTACTTTATGCCTTGAAAGTCCACTGTAATATCCTTTCTTCCAGTAATACCTGATAGAAAGTACAAAAATAAATGGTTGATTTGAATAAATATTTTGTCTATTTTACTATTCATTTATTTTTTATATGAATATTGTATATACATACCCATTTTTAAAGAAAAACAATTCCCCCCCAATGCTGGTTGCTGCATCAAATACTAAGTCACGCTTGCATGGTTCCGGTGCGACGCTTGGTACGGGTTTTGGTTTTGGCTCTGGTTTTGGCTCTGGTTTTGGTTTAGGTTTTGGCTCTGGTTTTGGTTTTGGTTTTGGTTTTGGGGCTGGTTCAACTGTAGATGCTCGAACCCCTTGCAAGAAAAAATGAACACAAATGACCATGTTATGTGATCTAATATATGTCATCATACTATGAACATTTGCTCACTACTCTTCTCACAACAAAGACATTTACCATACAGAGCCTGGACCCCGAGTCGGTCATCCCGGGGAAGTTTATAGCCATTCGTGTTGACATACTGGTAATTTGGATACATCAGAGCTGTACGATCTTTGGAGTGATCGAGTCCCAGAGCGTGACCGAATTCATGAGCAGCCACCAATAGCAGATTAATACCTGAAACAGATTTATCAAGTATAAACATTCAACCTACTGTCAGAAACAAGGAATGATCGTTTATGTCTTTGTGCATCACCTTGGGGGCTTAATGTCCATTTCTCATCCTCATCAAAGTGTGTATCTCCTCCCTGTTCAGAACCGGGAGAGTTGGCGTGAGCCAGAACCTGACCGGGTCCATCAAACGGGTAAAAATCTCCATGATCTGTTAGCAAGCATGGTTAGTGAGTTATTCATTGTACATGTAACATCTGAAACAAATATACTGCCGCATCAAACTCACATCCAGCTTTGAAGAGAATCATGATGTCAGCTGTGCCGCTGTAGATCTGTTTGAAATCGAGTGGAATGACATCGCTGTACAACTTGAAGGCTTTGGAGATAGTGGCATCGACCTCACTCCTGCTCATCTGCGGTGTGTAGTCTGTTATTCTAAAAGACAACAGTGAAACATCTTTTAAATCCACAAAAAAACTGAAATTAAGGTTGAGTGTTAAATTTCTTCATACCTGTATGTTAAAACACTCTGCTTCCATCTGGGCTTCCCTTCGAAGTGACCGTATCTGGCCACATCCGTGACTCCGCAGCGTGGCTTTTTCATCACCTCCACAGTGTTCGTGTCCAGTTTACCCGTGACCTCCAGCCCAAAAAACTCTTGCATGGCTTTCAGATCTTTCTCAAAATCTGCCATGTACATACTCCTCCCACGTGCTTGAGTGGTGCCATGATTCCTGTAGAACTGTGCCAAATATTCCTATAGAAAGAGAAGCGTTGATCATTGATTATTGCTCACATATCATATATTTTGTAAGATTCTAAGGATATTGACCTCTGCTTTTTGATGGTCGTCTAGTGATGTCACAGTCGGGGCAGCGTCACAAAGAGCCGTACATAGCACAAGTGTCAGGACAAGAACTGTCAGGTGCTCCATACTTCAGCACTCTCTTCCTCTGCGTGGAACGACGGCGTTGTGAATCCACTCGTTATTCTTCTGACTTTTATGTGTCTGTCGGCCACTTTCAGGGATTGTTTAGTTCTTATCACTGTCGATCAGAGCCCATGGGGTGAGGGAGGGGAAAGGCTTAGTTGAGTCTCAACATGTTTGAAAAAATGTTTTGGTGAAGGAGGCTTTCAGAGAATGTCATGAGGTTACCCATATATGGTATTGCTTTACTGTAAAACTGCATACAGTATATCGAGTAGGGCTGTGCAATAAAACATAATTTATTTTTCATTAAAATTTTGGCTTTCAACAATTACGAAAACACAGTAGTAATCGAGATTAATCGATTATTGTCCCGAATTCTGTTTTGGAAGGATTGTCTTGTTTCTTTTTATTACATTTATGTATTTTTTTATTATTTTATATTATTAATTTTTACATACATTTTAATTTGTTATTAAATTGAATGCAGTGTTTCATTGGCAAGTTTTTTTATTGATACTTTATATATTTATTGAATTATTTTGATCAACAAACTTTTTTATTGATACTTTTCATCACATTTTAGAATAAACATTATTATGCACATTAAATACTTTAAATTGCAATCAACTGTTTCCCATAGTTGTCAACACATATTAACTCATCTCATATAGCCAGTAGCAAAGTTGTTGTTAGAGTTACATAACTTCTCACATTTTCCCCAGGGCACATCACGTGCCTACGCAAAAGTCTTTATTCTAAATCCTGACGTGAATGAAGGGAAAATACATGCAGTTCCTGAGGCTGTTTACAAGAGGAGCTCCAGCACACCCTTTATCCTATCTGTAAGTCACCAAAATAATAAAGCCTTTTATTATATTTTTACATGCCCAAGGTGCTGTCAAGACATGCACTTATGAATTTGCCAGAAGCAAAGATTTCACAGTGACTATAATGTCAACAAGTACGAAAAAAAAAAAAAAATCTCACATGCCTTTTAGGTAACAAAGAAATCTGGTTTATTTGAAAATACAGACATTTTAAATTCATAATCTTACAACATTTATATTTAAGTAAACTGTTAAATAGATTAATAATAGCGTGCACACATACATTCAAGTTATGCTACAGTTTTGAAAACACTCATGTTACTTCAAATTGTAGTTTTTATTTACACAGGGCAGGAGTTGATTGTTCTGAAGCACCCGGTAAAGCCTTCTTCTAGAGCTGAACTCATACACGTTTGTCCCACTGTAGAGATATATGTAACCTGATGAAAGAAAAAAATCTGTCCATTTAATGAAATGTCTTAATCACTGAAGTTTCTTTAAGGTTCGTGATTTCTTAGCTTTGATTTAATAATAAGGGTTATAAACACACATACCTCTTAAATAATGGGCTGCGGTAACAACTCCAGCCATCCCTGGGAATCCATCTTCTACTCGTCTGGGATACCCTGCCTCCATCCTGCGCCTTCTCTCATCGAAGCTATGCAAAAAAATAAGTGTCTTAACTTTCTGATAGCTCTTTTAAAGTAAATACAACATTTCTCAAAGCCAAAACACCTGAGGACTCAAACACATCCTCTAAGCTCTTAAAGAGCACCCTCTGAGCAATGCTTTTTTTTATTGTTTGTGAAGCCCAGCACTTGACCAACCTATAATAATAGCTGTCAGTGAAGAGCAAGGTTTTTCCAGTTCTTTGATCATGGACAGCAGCTGTTATTTCTCTCACAGATGACGGCAGACCCAGAATGCTGAGAGATGTGGGATAGCCCCTGACAACATTGTAGCCGGAAAGTGCCCAGACACGTTTACCTGTAAACAAATACAGGCAATGATAAGACATTTCTCGAGGCATTGATAGAAAGATTGTGGGCTGCCCAGGGGCGGACTGAACAGTAGGACATTCTGTCAAGTCCCGGACGGCCTTCCCACCGACGTATTATAAACGCAAATGCACGCAACACAAAGGCATTAGCCGTTCAGGTAAGAATGCATGTAACGCAATGCACACATTACATATATCAACACCCACAACCGCCACCCCCCCCCCATCAACAGTTTAGGTGGAGGACCGATGACAACGAATACCCCGCACCACCCAAACCCGGCAGTCCACTGAATTGGTAGTCCCAGTACACCCCTGAGGTTCCCCAATGTTGGATGGTTTCATTCTTTACCTTTGAAAACAAATACTTTATTCTGAACTGGACTCTCATAAGATGCATCTACATTATTTGGGAGGTTGGGCCACAAGCTTTGGATTAGATGTTGCTCCGCACGTGTTTGGGAGCTACGCCAAACATATCTGCAAGAGATCAAAAAAAGATCATGGGATTATTCCATTTACCTTTTACATACGTAAATTCTAGTATGGTTTACAGAAAGTCTTTCTGTGCCTTACTTGTCTTTGAAGAACATTGTTTCTCCCCTAAAAGTTGTAACTGCATCCAGGATCAATTTAGCATCACAAGCGTCAGGATTGGTTGGTGGTTCTGCATCAGGAACGTCACGGGTTCCGACAGTGTTTCGACCTGATGGAATTGCCACATAGTAAATTAAAAAATGGATATTTTGAAGATTTTAGAGCTTTTTTCAAGATATACTTACCATAGAGAGACTGAATTCCTTGGATGTCATCCGAAGACAGAGAGAAGCTATCAACATCCTTGAAGCTGTACGTGGGATACATAAGAGCGCCGGGAACGTTTGAATGAGAAAGACCCAGAGAATGACCAAACTCATGGGCAGCCACCAGGAACAGGACAAACCCTGCGGAAACATCACTATTTAGGAAACATTGTTCATATCTAAAAGATGGGTTTGCAGTCTACTCAGTCTGGATATATTAAGTAAGAATTACCCTTTGATGAACGGAACGTGAACGTCTCATCTTCATCGAAATGTGCGTCTCCACCAATTCCAGGGCCAGGAGCAAAGGCATGAGCAAGGGTGTTAGAAGGTCCATCAAAAGGGTAAGCATCCCGATGATCTAGAGATAAAAGATTTGTTTTTCTGTCATTGATAAATATATAATTATTTGTGATAAATATGTACACAGATAAACTGAAAACAAATTTGTGTAATTTAGTATTTGTGTCTTGTTTTCCAGTACAAATGAACACATTTCCTAAAGTCGAGATTTATCTAAGAAGCAAAATGACTTGAAGTTTAATCTTGTTTTCTGAAGAAAAAAATCTAATTACAATTTCTCCCATCAAGAAAAGAAAAATAAACTCAATTTAATTGACATTTGTCTTATCTCACTGGCAGATATTTAAGCTTGCAACTTACTTTATTTTGATAATCAGAACAGAAAAACAAAACTTAATATCGTATGTAATTTTGCTTGTCAAGTCAATGTAACTTGATTTTATTTTCACTTCTGCTGGAATTCATTTTTTACAGTGTAGACAGTCAGACAGAACTTACATCTTGATGCGAAGGTGATCATGATGTCAGCTTCACCTTTGTTGACACGAGTAAATCTCAGCGGAGTGACTTTGGCCCAGACCTGCAGGGCTTTATTAATGGAATCGTCCACCTCGGCTACCGACAGATCAGGTGTGTAATTTTCTATCCTGAGAAAAACAAGAATCATGGTCTGTAACTGCTCTGTCTTTTATTCTTATACTGCAATAGCGATTCACAGCAATAAACTCACCTGTAGGTGAGCTTGTTGGTTCTCCATTTGAGACTCTCTCCGAACGTGGAGTACGCGGCAACGTCTGGAACTCCACAACGGGGTTTCTTCATCATCTCTATGGTCTCTTGGTCCACCTTTCCAGTCACCTTAAGCCTGAAAAACTTCTGCATCTGTCTCACCTTCTCAATCATTTCAGTGGATGCTCGGCGAAAGGTACCAGGAGCCTCATCGGTTAGATTGTAAAACATTTTGAGGTAACTCTGAAACAGATAAATGATTTATTAGAGACTTTATAGTGTATGATTGAAAAAACATACATGCATATATAAATCAAAAGAAAGACTGTTATAAAAATAGAGACTGATGAAACTGTGCTATACCTCCGCAACGCCTTGATCTGTGGCGGCAGGTTGTGATATTGGTCCAGCATGAACCGCTAGGACTAGACCTGTAAGGAAACACAACTGGGAGCAGATCATCTTGATAGATGCTTCTTGAGGGTTCTTTTGTTTGACATGGTTTCGGGTGGCAGATTATATGCAGTTAAGACCGTGAAGTAATGTATTAAGCAACCAATGAAATCACCAGGCACAGGTTTATGAGTAACCCACCAAATGAAATTAATCATTCTCAACTTCCTTGACCCAACCTGTTCAAATAACACTGTATTTCTCTTCCTCATACGTCTTTTGAACGCCAGTGCTTCTTAATATGCAAAAACACAAGGCTTTATTTTTCAAGATTGATGAGAAAAAGCTATATGTCCATACACCCAAAATGCAGAAGTGAAACTGATTTCTAAACCCCGTCTGATTCCACCCAAATAATGCAACTATTGTTCCTCTTTTTTGGAAGGCAAACAACAACCCATGGATAGCAAGTCAGACTTTTGAAGTTTCACCCGATTCTCATCACTTTGGTTTATGAATCACAGCTCTGCCAACAATATGTGGGAGGCAGACAGTTTGTATGGGTGCATGATGATGAGAAACAAAAATACTGAAACACCTCTACTGTAAATGTGACTACATCTAAAAATAAAAATCTGTTTAGGAATATCCTTAAAAGGAAATGTGTCAAATTTGGTTTGCAGAAATGACTTTCAGATTATTAAAAATTATTTGAAAAAACATTTTAAACGTTTATTTCATTAAAATGATACATCATTGAACTTGAATACATTTAAATGCACACAAACTACTGTACAATATGTATAAAGTGTAATGCATAAATCGCAAATAGTCCTGTTTAATCCCTCTCTGAGCGGTACATTTCTAAAATTAGGTCTTCTTCACTATCTATAAGATTATTGTCACAGTGAAATTATGATATTTAATGTTGATCACGATGATTATGATAATTATTATGTGGAATGTAACCAGAACACCAGAAAAAAAACTGAAATGTTTCTGATTGTTTCAATGCAACTTGTGAGCTTGTATTGTAATTTAGTATGTAGACATTTATATTTATATTGTTATGTTAATATAATTGATTTATTTAAGATATCTTAACATTATTATGTTCAGTTATTTTTCGATATGGTACATTCACATACTAAGTTCTACCATTTTAAATGTTAGGCCTATATATTTTTGTAGTTGTGTTGATGATTTATTTACTGCAGTATCTAGACAATTTTAGATGCATGTTTTGTATCTGTTTAGCACATATGCGGTTAACACTATTGCAGTGTTGTTGTTTTGATTCTGAAACAGCGTTTCTACACCTTTTGGTATTGCAGCAAGTCACAAGTGTAGAAATCTGGACACAGCGTTACAGCAATTTTCCTTCTTTCAGTAAAAGAAAGATCGGATAAGTCATAGCAACATATTTTGGCATTTCCTCATGCAAATTACTTTAGCCTACATCACTAACGTTAGTCGAGATATGAAATAGTAAGATAAAGTTGTTTCGATTAGAAAGCACACATTCATCTTGCCTCATCACATGTAGAAAGCCATACACAACAACCTAAATAGAAACATGGCCTATGTGGAGCTCTGACAGGGCCTTCGCTGATTTAGAAAATAAATACTGCGACAGCCGGTGTAAGATTCACAATGTGCTCAAACAGTTTTTAACACGTCCTTTTCTTAATTTGTGAAGTGATCCTAATATGAAACAAACTTTAATTAACCAACTACATTCACAGTATTGATTCAACAGATAATAGTGGGGTGGGTAACTGATATGAATGTTACGGTAGAGTTACTGTGCTAAAGTATTTATGGGTTCTGGATGTTCTGGTGAGGAGCTTCGTGCAGATCATCTTCTGGCACAAGGTAGGGATGGGGAGTCCACTTCAAAAGAGTCGATTCCTAGACTCTTAATGTACCTAAAGTCAGATTCGATAATTTTTTATGTCGTCATTGACTCAATTCGATTAAATAGACTTTGTGATGGGCGCAAAGCAACGAATAACATTAAAAAAACAATCATGTTTAAGGGAAAAGTCCATTCTCTCTTTGACTGTAACACTGCGGAAATCAGTGCATTAGCGACACCTACTGGTACTCTCACAAAAGTGCACGCGCAATTTCCTTCATTCCGATCACATTAATTCTCAAATCCTTATTTCGTCTTTCTTTCTTCAAGCTTGTATTTCTCTAAGAAACCTTTAAGACTTTGTAAGTTGCTTTGAATGAAAGTTGAGTGAGTCTGTGCGCATAAATGTAACACAGAGCAAAATCAAGATTGTGAAAACAAATAATAAAGCGTTTCATCCGGTTAAAAAACGTAAAAAGTCACCAACAGCCAGGAAGTCAAAATATTACGTTCTTGTTGCTGGGTTATCATATCATGATTTTAAACGTTTTAAATACTTTTTATTGTTAAATGCCCAACACAGAAAGGCAACGATATAGGCCTAGATTAAGAAAGGCTCAACGTATTTTCTCCTCTTTTAAAAAAGAGTTGAACTAAGACAAGAATAATACAATTCTTAAGCGAAAATAAATAAAAAATGTTTATATTCGTATTCCTGAGCCCAGTTTGAACAACAGGAAATGGAGCCAAAGTGTCAATTGCATCGACTCTAAAAATGGGAGACGAGAATGGGAGTCGATTCCTAAATAACGTTACCCGGAATCGAATACCCCACAACGCTTTGTTTATTTTCATATCGGCACACTGTTGTCTTACGACTTGTCACGCTCTCCCACGTCAATTGGGTAAATAAACTCCAGCGTGTTTATTTCCTGTTCTATCAAAATTTAGTCAGGGGGACTTTTACTGTAATATTAGCATGGATGTCATGTGACTGAAATCATGCGGTGATTGCACAGAAAGGGGCGGGGCACCAGTCCATCAAGAGGGTCAGTAGAATTCTGATCTGTCAAATTATGACACTGTTCCCAATTGTTGTCAAATTAGGTTTGTGATCTATTCTAGCTAGCAACAAAATATGTATTAAAGTGTTGAACTTTTTTCTTTCAAACATTTCTAGTTGTCCAACATGATCAAATATGATTGACAATGTGAGAGCATGCTTTGGGTAATCTGGGACAGTCTTTAAATGGGGGAAATATGCATTTAGGGATTTAATAAGTCTAGTGACAGTGCTAATGTATGCCATAATGAGAAATGGGTGTTAATGTGGACTACTGGAGGTTATAACATTAGAAAAATGATGATGGGTCTCTATTGCCTGCAAATAGCGTTTGTTCCCTGAGTAGCCACAATTTTAAGGGAGAATTTGAACAACCCAATAAATAATTGATTTTTACTGTTGCTTAAATGTTACTATGTTAAACAGATGTTATACAATTTTAAGAGAGTTTTAAATTAATTAAAATGAATTGTGTAAATATAGAAATGTATTTACATTCTCCTATTGAGATTTCTGTACTTGTCATTTTTTGTCATAGTGCTTTCTAAAAATTGGTGATATTGTGATTGGCATGCATAAAGTAAGGCAAATAGGCTTTTTTAGGCTAATACATATATCCCAGATTACAAAGTGACATCTCCCAAATTATCAAATTTAGGGAGATTTAATTTTTTTGGCACAAAACACTGATCGATGTGGCATGTCTCCTCTGGGTATAATACAAACATTCTTTCTTCTGGTGTGGTTAGAAAACATCTTAGGGATTTCAGAAAAGTCTATGTGTTGATCCAATGTGATAGATATCGATATAAATGGCAGATTTCAAAATTGCAAAAAATGTCCTGAATTCGCCATATGCTGCAATTAAAAAAAACATAATATGAATATGAATATTGTCGAGTAGTTTTTGAACAAAAATGTAGTGCAAATCTGATGTGAACTGTGAAAATGACTCAACATCATCAGTTGTCGAACTGAATTATGGGACATTTAAGTGATGCGGTTTGAGAAGATGAGTTGTAAATGTCTCCATTTATTTTTCATTTGGTTGCTATTGAATGTAGGCAAACAGGCATACTGTCACTTGCTTTCTATCTTATTATTAAATTACTTTCTATTTTATCTTTGATCTTTTTACCATGAAAGGCTATTAAGCATTTGTACAGTTATCTTATCCCCTGTGACAACAACAAGCTTTATTAAGTATACAGCAGTAGTGTTTTTGTAGCTGTCAGTAAATAAAGAGGACATTTGCGTGGCACCCTTGAACAATCTATGATTTCATCATCTGACATGATACAGTTTTGTCCTTTTTTGGAAACAAGAAAGTGTTTCGGCTGAATATATAGACATCAGCAGTATCATGTCCAAACAAGTTTGTGTGCGTGCATAATGTTATATTTGTACAATGTCTTATGCTATTGCATTCACAGATCACACAATATTCAGATTAAAGTGTTTATTTTGTAATGATAACTTTAAGGCAATCACAGCAAGGATCTTTAAACTGGAGTACAAAAACAATGTTTCAAAGGTTACTACAGACTACCTCCACTGTACAAAACATCAGTCTTTTCAGGAAATTAAATACATAAATATAATAAATTAAATACTTAAACAATTTCCTAAAAATACTGACAGGTTCTGTATGTTTTTCCTTCAGGCAGGCAGACATTGTATTGCTGTGCTAAGACAAAAATCTCAACAAACTAACAGGGCAGAAAATAGTTGTTGTTCAGGACGCGGAACAGCTTCTTGTGATAAGAACTGAACTCAAACATTTTGGATCCACTGAAAAGATAGTTAAACCCTAAAATGACAACAAAAGACAGAATGTAAACACAGGGCTACATAAGAATTTACTTTGGATTTGCTGTGTTGTGTTTTTATACCAGTACCTTTGAACTGGAAGGCGGCTGTCACCTTCGCTGTCATTCCTGAGAACACCTTTTCCACCGGTTTAGGATAACCTTTGTCCATTTCCCGTGTCTGCTCGTCATAACTACAAAAATAATTTACCGTATTACTTCACAGTCTCTTAAAAAACAACAATTCGAATAATTGATCTGTTTACGTGATTTACTTGCCTGTAAATCTTATTGTTAATGAAAAAAAGGATTTTGTAGCTCTCCTCATCATAAAGGACTGCATCGACTTTCTTCACTTTATTCGGCAGATTGAAGCTGCTGAGACTCTTGGGATATCCCTGTGCCACATCATAGCCATAGATAGCCCAGACCTTTTGACCTGGGGAACGACAATATTTCCAAATGATACATCTTATATTTTTAATGGCATTTAATGAACCTATGTCAGGTATGGTTTTATGGTTCTTACCTTTGAAAATGTAGACTTTGTCATCAAATGGACTCTCGAATGCTGCATCGATGTTGTCTGGAATCTCTGGCCAGAAGCTTTTGATGAGATGTTGCTCCACTGTGTTGCTAAAGGGGCTACTGCGCCAGATAAAGCTGCAATAAAAAGACCAACAGTTCAGATCCGACCTCATGATGTCAGGCTGAAGTTACAAAAACCTTTCTGTCTTTTCTTACCTGCTCTTGAAGAACATGATCTCTCCTCTGAGCATGGTGACAGCATCCAGGACCATATTAGGATCACATCTGTCTGGGGTGGTGGGTGGTGTGGGTTTTGTTTCATCAGGGTTGACATCGGGGTTCGGGCCTGCAGAGAAATCCATCATTAGACGGATGTATTTTTGATTCATCATCTGTGTTTTTGTCATTTGTAAAAGCTTACCGTAAAGAAACTGGATTCCATTGACGTCATCTTGAGGGAGAGAGAACGTATCAACGTCTCTGTGGACGTAGTTGGGATACATCAGTGCACCTGGATCCTGAGAATGTTCGAGGCCTAACGAGTGTCCAAACTCATGGGCAGCAACCAGGAATAAATTGTATCCTGTGCAACAGGAGAATATGTGAATACGTGTTTTTTTTCCGTCTCACTGAACTTGAAGGTTTTATCAGAGGAGACTGTGCTTACCATTAAAAGATTTGTAGGCGAAGATCTCGTCGTCGTCAAAATGGGCATCACCACCAATACCATCGAAGGGAGGAAACGCATGAGCCAGAAAACCATTTGGTCCATCAAAGGGGTAACCGTCACCATGATCTGGAAATAAGCAGATATTCGCTTTTAACCATTATCGTACGATCCTGTGAGCAACTTCAAATTATGAAATATTTTACATTGATCTAAATGTTTAACAAAAATGACTGTATGTGAAACACAGTTGTTATCTGCTGTACTTTATGTAAGATATTTTGCACTAAACTTTGTTTTATAATTATTATGCATGCAGATTTTTTACCCCGATCAGTATTCATAAAGTGAATATTTCTATTTTTAAACATTAGTTTGTCTCACTGTAAGACAATGAGGTAAAAATTGTCAGTAAAAATTGACTACCATTGTTTTCCTGCTATGGAAGTCAATTGTGCCCCAGATCTGTCCAGTTGCAAACATTCTTCCAAATATCTTTTTTTTGTGTTCAGCGGAACAACAACATTTGAACAGATTTGCAACAACTTGACGGTGAGTAAATGATTACAGAATTTTTATTTTTGGGTGAACTGTCCCTTTAACATAAAATTATTTTGCCATGTAATCATTTGATTTCACCCATCTGAATCCCACATCATAATGCTAATAAAGTCAATTTCTGTGTTGTTATACAAAAGATACATGAAAATATTGTATTTTAAAATCAGCATTGAATAAACGTGCAGTATTTTTGTGATAAAATGAGATCAAATTTGTCTCATGTAGATATAGCATCTTGCAATAAGATCATCATCGTATTTAACATCCGTGCACATTATTCATATAAAATACATCCACATAACATTGTAATGCTTCTGATGTGATATTTCACAAAACTGACCTCTAACCGCGAATGAGATCATGATGTCAGCAACTCCACTGTAGATGCGCGTGAATCTCAGAGGACTGACATCTGCCCACACCTTCAGGGCTCTTTGAATGGAATCGTCCACCTCGGCTTCTGACATGTCGGGTGTGTAGTTCTCAATTCTAAAATAAAGACATAAATGTTCAAAGGTATCACCAATATTGGCATAACCCAACTTAGCAATTCATTCTGGTCTAAGATGGTCTTGTTTAGTAGGTTTTCTGTCATTTTAGTCGAAATTGTATTTTTAAGTGGCTCTTACCTGTAGGTCAGATCGTGTTTTTTCCATTTGTAGTTCCCTTGAAAAACAGAATAGGCTGCAACATCTGGAACCCCGCAGCGGGGCTTCTTCATCACGTTCACTGTCTCTTCATTCAGCGTTCCTGTTATCTCAAGTCCAAAAAATTCCTGCATCTCCTTCAGTCTCATACTCATTGAACTGGAGCGTTGTAACTTTTCGTTAGATGCTTTCTTTGGCAGGGCATACAGCTTGTTCAGATAATCCTAAAAAAACAGAAAAAAGTTAATTTGTAAATTGAATAAAATGCATTTTTGTGTCTAACAGAAAAGACTCAAAGTGTGATTGTTACCTCAGCCATGGTTATTTCTTCTTCATCAATAGATGTCAGTAATGGGCTGGTGTGACCAGCGACCACCAAAGTCATCAGAATGCACAGGTTGTAGATCTTCATGTTGCTTCTCCTTCAAGAAACTGATGCCGCTTGTGTTCTGCTCCCCTCTTAAATACACATCAGCATGAGCGATTGTGCAAGAGAAGACTGAGTCACATTAACACATTACGCTATCACATACGACCATATAAGGTACCTTGAATAAACATAGATAGCATGATTTTATCAACTAAATAGAAAATTAAGCTTTGCAAAGACTATATTTACATATTTTATGGACCGGTGACTCGATTTAAACACACCCCTACCTTTCTGAGCAACACTGCATAGTCACTTTTATTATGAAGATAAACAAACAAAAGTACTTTATGGTATATTGTTTTGACCTAGATTTTTTTTCCTTGTTAGGGGTGCACCCAGAAAAACACATTAAAAATTGTTGTTCACAAACAATATAAATTCTGTCATCAGTAACTGTATTTCCATCATGTCATTTAAAACATATACATGATTCTTTCATCCGTGGAACATGTAAAAAGATATTTTGAGAAATGTCTTTTTGGTTTTGTGTCCATACATTAGAAGTCATCGGGCTTAGTGTTGTTTGATTAGATTCTCTTCGGAAACAAAATCATTTATGAAATTAAGTTTTGTTTTCTAAAAAAAAAGAAAATAAGCTTGAATTAATAATATTTCAATAATATAATCAATCATTTTTCAAACCGTTCTTTGTCAAGTATATATATATTTCTATACGATTTTTTTAAATATATGTACTAGAAAACAAGACAACAAAATTCTTCCAGTGTGTTGGATATACATTTCTATATGCGGTATGTTTTATATATAAATCTGTGGACTCCCAAAATCCTGGCTTCATTAAAACATGGTTTATTTAATTTGTTTCATAAAACATTTCAAAACTATAACCACCACATTGCCCATTGTCACATTGTAATGCAGGTTATTTTTGTATGAATGTACATTCCTGCTACACATAGTGATTATTATATAAAACCAAAATAGATTTTGCATTACGTTAAGTGATATAGTAAAAAGTGTATTTATTTTTCATTCCGTCATTTATCTCCACAATGAAAGAGTGACGTACAGATGAGTTTAGTAAAACATCTATTTTTCTCATGTTCATCCACATAAGGGTTTCCCCATTGTGTTTAACACTGACAGTCATCTGTAGTGTTGTAATGAGATGCGTTACATGAGCAGATGTGGTCATGACACATCTGTGTGTAAGGGGGACCAGAATAAGCTGGTTTGAAACAGCGTTTCATCAGTGGGCTGTGAAATAACAGGTTTTGCATCTTTCTACAGATCACTTTGTAAACAATTGAATTTAATCAGTTGTCTTTATTGTTTTAGACTGATATATATTAACACCAAGATGTTGAATCTTTACTTATACTAAAAGTGTCACTTTAGCAGATGAACATCATAGTTTCCTTGTAAATGCTTATTTTAAGAAGCGATGGCTGCATTCTGCGATTCAATGTATTCACAATGATTTTTTTAAAAGATAAACACCACATATGACATTAGATCTACACAGAGAGTACTGAACTATTAGTTGTTTGATGTCAATACTATTTAATATCAAACACAGTTAATCTTCTAAAATAATTATGTGGATCAGCTGCAGTTTATTAAAATTGCTTCACATATGTCACAAATATTATTGCGTAAACCTTTGAAATGATTGTTTCCCGTTAAAAGGTGACATGCCAAATGTTGCAACGTCAGATTCCTGGATTCCTCACAGAACAATATGGGGTTCACTTCAAACATTTTATGATGCACCATCGCTTTGAGCATCAATAGAGATCTGTTAACTTGCAATTTCATTACAATTCTTTATAAGGTCTGAAACACAACATTTTAGGAAGTGGGTAGATTCTCATGCAAAAATGGCAATGAATCCAGATGTCTACAAGCACGCTTTCATCATCATTTGATGAGATTTGTTTCAGCACCTCTGAGGCAGATTGCTAAAGTATTCAATGAGACACAGCAATATAAATCATGCAACAGGAAACCCTTTAGCAAGACACGGTGGACATAACAACTGTGCAATTCCATCCCCACCACCAAAAATGGTGTGAAATGCTATTTTTATTCCATTTATTTTGGAATCAAACTTAACATCCTGTGAAGGAATACATTTGGCCATTCCAGATAACTAAATCAAGCTTATTTAATCCAAGGTCCCAAACAAGTGGCCTAGCTATTGTATAAGAAAACCCAAACTCAAAGTTCCTCTTACGGCTTTGTGTGTTTTAGTCCCACACATTGTGAAAAAATGTTTTTGTTGAATTAACTGTAAGTAGCACCTGCCGGATGTGTCCCTTCATTTGTCATGCACTGTTCCTTTTGACATGGCATTGTCTTATTTTTAACATGGTGGCCTTTGTTGTCTTCATGTGCTCTTCATGGCTGAACTTGGTGGAGAAAATGTGTGACACCTCCCTTATTGAATGGTGACCTGTCCATGTCATTACAGTAGAAAGCACACATTGTAACCTTCTAAGCAACATTTAAAGTAGAATGGAATTGTGTAGCCTAAAAAATAAAATAAATCAACAGTTACTAAGTCAAATGTTTAACTTTTAATAAATATGATTTGAATGTCTGTTTTTTTCCCACCGAGGTTGTCTAGGTTTCTGAACAGAGCCAGTGTTATAATTAATGAAAGTTCCTCTAGCTTTATACTTTAGTGGTTAACACATTCTTTTGTCTCTTTCGCACACGCTACACAATGCTGTGACTATTAGTCAGCACTATAATATCAGTCGTCAGCTGATAAACTGAGAGCTCTGCAATTATTAACATGAAAGAATTTTCCGTATTCATTTTTTATAGTTGTTTTACCTGTATTTTAGATTTTGCACTGACTTCAATTGCATTTTTGCACCAGTGGAAATGTCTGTAATATGACTGGTAAATGTCTGGTAATTTTTTTACAGGATAATTTTTTACAAGGTGAGCCTAGTTCAAGACTTTGTGCATTGGTGGAAGAGCATTAGTAAATATTCATCTGCTTCAGTAAATGTTTTATGGATCTAGTAAATGAAGTACATATACATCAAAATCCTAATGTTAATCTTACTGACATTCCTAGCACTATTCGTGTATGCACCTTATGCATTTAACAGATACTCTCTGACCTGAGATACGTGCCCAGTCACGAAAAACTACCAGCTACACCCTTATTTTTTAGAATAAGCTAAAGTAATGTAAAGGTATGTGCATGGCTTTTGTGAATTGCCAAATTCAAAGGTTTGGAATTTAATTGTATATTGCTGATTGAAAGAATGTTTCCCAGAGGGATGTTTATTGTTGCAGGAAATATACAACACTATTTAGCACCACACACCTGGTACTGATTATGTTAAGATCTTGAAAAAGTACACTAGATAGATGGAGTAGTTTGCATTGCATCAGCTTGAATCATAATATTTGTGCTAGACAAAGTGAATTGTTGAAATTGTGTTAATAAAAAATGATTGAAATTAAAGCGTTTTTAGGTGATCGCCTTGTTTATTTTTTATTCTAGATATCGGGATAATATCATCTTGATAATTATCATAAATATTTTAGCAATAATGGTGTCGTGAAATTCGGATACTGTGATAGACCAATTTACATGTGCCAATTCAGCAGAGACAACTGAAGAAAAAAATGGATATTCACATCCTCTGTCGGTGATTCAGAGCTGTTGTTTACTAACAACTGTTCTGGAAAAGGGGAAGTTCCCGTGAGACTTTTTCTGTGTGTGAAGCTGTGATTTCATAAAGAGCCCCTTGAAAAATGTTGTGTAATATCATGTGACATCACATCCAGCTTTGACTTAAATCAGGATTTTATCAATGAGCTTGTATGAAGGGAATAGAAGTCTTTTTATGAAACAATAAGCTTGCATGTACACATAATTGAGCTCAATTCTAATTAATACACAATTGAATTCTACTGTCGTTTTAATAGTGACACTTACACACAATTTCTGTACTACATACAGTAGGTTTTGCACAAGCACCACAAACATTTTCAGATTTAGCTGTTTCTCCAATTCTTTTGTCTTACAGGCCACAGAACAGAGGGGCACAATGTGATCAATGCTAAAGAAGTTTTCTTTATAATATTGTTGTTAAAAGAAGAAATCATCTTCAAACGTCACAGCTATCCATATGAAAAATGATTGTGTGATTTACACTTCGAAACTTTAAGAACCTCAAGAAGTCATCTAGCTAAATACAATCGGATGTTTCATCGATTCACTTCCTGAATACCTGATATTTACCTGAACTCTGGACTGGCAAGCCTCAGTCTCAGACAATACACACGATAAGCTTTGATTCACTGCTCGATTTGAATGAATTATCACATGACTAATATTACAGTTATTATGACTGGTTTGAAAATCTTAAAATGGGCAACTGTACATAGTCAACATCATTGTTTGTAAAAATATCATGCTTATATTAATGCACTACATTGGAGGTGACTTTTTGGAGGGTTTAGATGCAAATGTCAAATTCTCATTTTTAAAGACTTTACATTATTTAAGTACGTTTTAGTCTTATTTTTAAGTCTACACTTCATTACTTCATTCATTTTAAATAAAATCTTATTTACTTTAGTAGGATTTAAAGGTATAGTCCACCCAAAATCCTTTCTTATTTTCTGCTGAGCACAAAAGATATTTAATACATTGGTAACCAAACAACAACAAGAACATTTCTCAAAATATCTATCTAGATTTTTAAATGACATTAGGGTGAATAAATGATGAAAGAAAATGTATTTTGGGTGAACTATTCTTTACAGATCACTTGTGAAAGAACTAATGCAGTTTGTTTCTCATTTATCAAAACTTAACTTACAATTAACTTATTAACTTCCGCTCAACTTACTCAGGGATTGTACAAAAATATACAAGCAAACCAAACACGGACCATTTTAGGATTCACCGATCCGGTCACTCAGTAATTTTAGATACCAACGTGTCTTTCACTTCCTGTTTACCTCCAGCTTGGGCATGTGCTCCATGCCCCTGCATCTGCTGGTACAGCATGTCATCTGTGTTATCAGTGGCGGTGACACATAAAACGCTCCCGTCTGCTGGTTCAGGATGTGAAGTCAGGGAATTTTTCCATTTACAGTGTAGATTTACATGATTGGCTTTGTTAAAGTGCTGAAACATATCAAAACCACCTCCAAATGTATTATTTAAGAATGCTTGGGGTTTTTTTGTGGTTGTGATTCATTTTTTGTAATTCATTTACTTGTCATGGAGTAATTTTTTAAGAAACCCATGGAGTGTATTCTTAGAGAGGTGGTGATATAAACAAATGTAATGTTATCCTAACTGAATATGTTTTTCTTCTTGAAGAATAATGCAGTCGGAGTTCTAATACCACCGCGTTTCATTTTACTTCCAAGCGGTGGAATGAGAGTGAATGGGTGTTTGATCCTCCAAAAAGTGCATCCATCGATCAAAGAACTGCTCGACACGGCTCTGTGGTTTTAACAAAGGTCTTCTGAAGTGAATCTATGCGTTTTTTTAAAGAGAAATATCCAGATTGACATGGCTTTTAACATTGATGTCTAGCTTCTCGAATGCACGTGAACCAGAGGCTTGTTTTTCCGTCAAGTGATGGTGACGAAAGCTTCCGCCAGAGTAGATGCCATACTAATGAAACAAAACAAAAAAAACATTGTTCATCACCGTAACTTACGACACGCCTCTGTCATCTGCCAGAAAAACAAGCCTCTTTTTCAGGCGCATTCGAGAGATGATGGAAGCTAGACATCAATGTTGCTGTTAATATGGATATTTCTCCTTAACAAACGCATCGATTCGCTTCAGAAGACCATTGTTAAGACCTTTTAACAAAGACTTTGTAAAAGTCAACACCCATTCACTCCCATTCTACCGCTTGGAAGTTAAATGATATGTGGTATTTTAGACTGCATTATTTTACAAGAAGAAAACCATCTTCAGTTAGAATGCCTTGAGGGCAAGTAAAACATGGGGAAATTTGTATTTGCTAGGAAGGTATCCCTTTAAGAGACCCTGTTAAGATCTAATTGCCTGAAAACATGAAGATGCCCAAATAAAGATTGGTTGTATTTTCAGTTAAACTAAAAGTTAGTAAAAAAAGGTTTAAAAGTGTCACAGGAACTGTGTGTATGATGGTTTCCCATATTGCAAAGACAGAACATTTAAGCAATTTAAGAGTTTTTACATTCACCTCCTTGAAACTTCTGACGTAGGAGAGAATTCCCCAGCATACCGGAGCCTCTTCTTAACAACAGGTTAAACGTGCTGATTAAGAGGGCGGAAATGAGTCAGAGACATCTCTGTCTGACATGACTCAGGTGTGCACAGGTGTGCGGGTTCAATAGAGGTCATATTAGTGGTGCCCTCTATTGTTCAAATAAAAACCTGCAGTCTGCGTTTTTATTTTTAAAGGGGTCATATGGCACGAATACGTGCTTTTCTGTGTCTTTGGTGTGTCATTAGTAAGATTGCAAAAATTAAAGTGTCGGAACAAATATGCATTCTATCTAGATGCTCACCCAGACCTTCCTGAAATGCCTCCTGTAACCACACCCACACAAATCTACGTTAGTTTGTGGTATGATTTGACCAAGACCACCCAAAAGTATATTCAAGTAAGGCGGGCGTACCTGTTAGTACATTTGCTTTGGAACCTGATGTTCAGGCCAATAATAGCAAACCTCACTTTTCAAAGCGATGAGCTTTGTTAAAAATCTGTGCTTTTCAGAGAGGCGGGGCATAGAGAAGATACAAACATGCGTGGTATGTGGCAAAATTAAATCGTGTATACACATTGCATTACATCTAAAACAAAGGATAATATTAGTTTTAGCCGTGTCATATGACCCCTTTAAGGGATAGTATGCCTTATAATCATTCCAAACCTGTATGACTTACTTTGCTCTGCAAAACAAAGAAGATAATTTCAAGAATGTTGGTCACCGAACAACAGCGGTTCACTTCTATTGAGTTGACAAAACCTAAGTATTGACTAACCTAATTCTTTTGAGTTCTGCAGAAGACAGTAATACAGGTTTGACATGACAAGAGGGTGAGTATTTTTGGCTGGACTATCCATTTAGAAAGCCTAATTTGTTAATGCATTTTTGCACTTTTTTTTCTTTAACCTGAAAGGCCTTAATATCTTTACAGACACCAGTTCATATAACAAACCCTCACAATTTATAATGAAATAAAACAGCATTACCAAAAATTTTATTTTGGCAACATAGACTTTAATGAGTCAAAAAGGTTATTTACCAAAACACATACAACAAACATAGTCTTTGAAGGACAATGTTGAGAGAGAAAGCCACAATATTCTTTGATTATAACCAAACCGTTTAAGTCGAGAGGAAGAATAGACGTTTTAAAATTTTTGCCTATACCTGTAAGTACTGTTTAAGTGATTTAGGCACATACAGAAATTGCAGTAACAGTGGCAGTAATTTTGCTGTTGTTTGTTCACTTATATACACATGTCTTCTCAAGTCTGCATTATTAGATATATGGGAAGCATTGTTATATTTTGTTGATATACCTAAATATCAAGGCAACACTGAATACACAGTTGAATCTAAGGCACCCTCCGTGTTAGTCCACACCAACAGCAGCATTTCTGTATCAGAAAATCAGATTCAAATTTATATCCAACACCTAACATCTCACCCCGATCTTTACAATTTTAAGTTGTATTTACTGTGCGTCGTAAAGAGATTATTAAACACCGTAACTTGGCACAATATAAAACAAATCACAAACCTTCATTCGTAACCACACTGTCTCTCTTTCTGACAGGGAACACAGGCTGGGCAGTTAAAGTAGTCAACGTAAGAGCTCTTTTACATTGACCCCTCCCTCATGAAACATAAATAAATAAACCTACTAAATAAATCATAAATCTACTAATCATAGTAAATAATCAATGAATTAAAGTATTTGAGTGTCTTGAAACCTGCAGCCCAATGTTTATTAGTAGGTTTATGATTAAACCTTCATAAAATTACAGAAACATATTTATGTTAATGCTCTCTTTATAATCATCATGAACATTTTGAATGAACTGAAATGATTCAGTTGCATATCGGCGACACGAGGGGCTTGAAATGTATACTTTATGTATTCTTGTATGCATGTTGTATAACTTATTTAATTCATTTGTATTTTGTAACGTATTACCATCTATTGTTTATTATTTAAAGAAACTTTAAACTGTAAACAATATTTCCATTAAAATTTACAATTGGCCCTCATATGTAAAACAATTTATGCAAATAACACATTGTGCAAATAAATCACAGAACAACAACAAAATTCTCTAATTTAAAATAAACTAAAAAAGCTTCCTTCCATGGCAGCATTCTCATAAATGCACTTGTCCAACAAAGCCGGAGGGGAATGGGAGAACCAAACCGATAGCCACTGGTCATTTCCTGCTGCTGCTGTTGAAGCTGATTGGCTGTACCTCTTGTACAAGGTCTCTGATTGGTCTATTATCCTCCTCTCGTTTCCCTTTCAACTCGTCTTCTGTGATTCAATGTGCAGCACCGGCCAAACCCCGCATAAAAACTAAACAGATTCAAAACGTTGGTTTAAAAACTTAAAGAAGCGATATATAAAGAATAAACCCCAAATGCACTTACCTTAACTTTTGGTCTGTGCTTGAGGTAGGTCGATCGAATTTGTAGGCTAAGAAACGAAAATCTAAATCATTATCTTGACTACTAATGGCAGAATTTCTCCAAGAGTCTTTTTTTCACTACCAGTACCTGAGAAGTGTGTGCAAATACGAGCCCAGGCCTGTTAGGATATGCCACCAAGCGTGGAGCTGTGTAACCGCCCCAATGACAGGGGGAAGACGTTGCCGTGTGGCTCTGAAATTAAAACAGTCAACTGGTCAATACAGTAACTCTTTTGAGACTTGTATCATTTGAATAAATATAAGTATAGTGTGGTGTAGAGATGATGTATTTTTGCAGGCCAACCCGGAAGTTAGCGCCGCACTGGTTCCCTCGATCGGAAGCCTTTGGATTTTTCTTTTGAAAATAAATTTTCTCTGTCATTAACAAATGTTTATGATGTTCGTCTATCAATATAATCTTTACAAGAATGTACACAATATTTGCTATTTTTGACGCCCAAATACAAACGCCAGAAGCTAACATGTTGCTATATACAGACGGTAAACATCCTCATGCACGTAAGGTCACCATCACTTAGCCTTCGACACCTTTTTAAAACTTTATTAAAAACCTGTTCTCTTGTAAGTAATTACTTCTTATATAAATCTCCATCCATGTTTTTAGAGATTTTTGTCCATGTTGCATTATTTATGAGATTTATATGCGTGATGATGTTTAACGTCCCTGCCATAGGATGTGGTTGTGTTTAGCAACTTGTTAGCGACCAGCGTTTTTAAAGGGATACTCCTGCCAAAAATGAACTTTTACTGAATTACTCAACCTCAAGTAGATCCAAACCTGTATACATTTCTTTGTTCTGTTGAACAGGACGAAAGATATTTAGAAGAATGTTAGCAACTGACATTTCCGGGGTAGTCAAAAATGATTGTCAAAAGTGCCCCAGAACGTGTTATGTTCCTAAATTCTTCAAAATATCTTCATTTGTGTTTAACAGAACAAAGAAAAATATACTAGACACGATAAAGCTTTAAATTTCACAAACGTGTTCTTACCGGCGTGTTTTATGTCATGGATTTGAACATGAAAATAGTTTGAGGTTTTGTTAACCACAAATCTTATGGACCTTTCTCACAAGCCTGTGATGAAGCTATCAACGGTCATCAGCATTTTAATACCTCGAAAGGCATTAAACCAGACTTTGGGGCGATGAAAAGTGAAGTACTAAATTACTTACTCCCATCCGGGTTTTGCATACAAAAATACATCATCTGTGTGGAACTTCAGATACCTCAGAGAGTCACACATGATGTTATCGATGTTCCATAATACAAATCCCAGCAGGAAGACACATAAAGATATAAAGCACAGGGCTCTGAGCCAAGGATAGACCCTACAAAATGAATAATCATGTTGATTAAGAGTGGCTTTATGTAATCATTACAAAAAAACTATAACCACACATGCATGTTCTCACCATGTGACTATAAAAACAGACCGAATCACCAAGAAAATCATCAGTGCAGCATACATGACCTGGGGAAAGTGAAAAATGCTTTTAACTTATGTAGCTCAGGGTGGTAAGAGCATGGCGCTAACAATGCTAATGTCATGGGTTCGATCCCAGGGGATTGCACATACTTAAAAAAAACAAGTGTATAGGATAATGCAATGTAAGTCACTTTGAATAAAAGCGTCTGCCAAATGCTAAAATGTAAATGTTATAAAGACCACCCCCATGTGATGAAAGCAGGATTGTTTGAATAGTGATTGTATATTGTTATTAATGACATCCTTGTGTTTACAGAAGGTCAGGTGGCATATAAAGCAACCACCAACTGCCATTACACAACAAAAACAAACATAGCCAGAGGAGCTTTTTACACACGGATTGCCTTATGTGCCCCCTGGGCACCTGACAGAATTCAGAGCAAACACAGAAATGTTTCAAAAAGCAACAAATCAGAAAAACAAATACAATTTCTATTGTCCAATAACAGTTTAAACAAAGGGAGGACATATGAGTTTATCAATAAGAAACAGAGATTTCTCACCTGATGAAAGATCGGCTCTTTCCATAGCAGGTAAACCTACAAAAGACACTGAATTTATGCAATGCTCTCTAAACACATGTAAAAACATTAATATTATTGTATTATTTGGACACTTAAGCGACATATAAAATGTACGAATTCTATTCCAACTATAGATATTCCAAGATATTTTGTGTGTTTCCTTCCCTTTATACTTAAAACCGTTATTTTTGTGAGTGGATGGCCTGCTACAGCACCTCTGATGGACAACTTTAAAGGTGATTTTCTCAACGTTTATATTTTGAAGCACCCTCAGATTCCTGAGTTATAAACGTCTGTATCTCCGCCATATATTGTCCTATCCATAACAACTCATACATCAATAGAAAGCTTAATCATTCAGATTTCATATGATGTAAAAATGTCAATTTCGAAAATTTGACCCATAAGACTGGTTTTGTTGTCCAGGTTCGCATATAGCTGATGTATGAGGTTCACACAGGTGTACTGGCAGAATAACCAAGTGTGTTGTTCATCACATTACGAATTATCAGCAGAAATCATTCATATTCCATGACCTGAACTGAGTGTGTCAGATCATAGCTTATCCAAAATATGAAGCATTGAAATGTTACAAAAATGTTTCGTACATTTAAGTCTGGCTTCAGTGTCCAAAATATCAGCTGTGTTTTAAAAAAAATGTACAGCAAAATAAAACTTACCACACTAACGGTAATACTGAAGGTCAGCAAAAGGCTTATTGAGAAATAGTTAATAACACCTTCTTGCTTGAAGCACTCGTATCTGTAATGTTAACATTCGCACACAGTGTTAACTTCAAACACAGTGATGAAAAATGTAAAACATGATCGGGTGGGATATGGGTGGGATTGAGTGTCATTTGACCCTCAATCATATGACACTCATCAGTAAAAAAGCGACAGATTTTTATTTTCCGACTGTTGCAGTGAGCATTCAAAGATGAAAGCAAATGTGACATCAGGTGTGCGAAAGGTAAACTTACAGACAGTAGACGAAGACGCAGCAGATGTAGATCATCGGCAGCTCGTCCAGCAACTAAAAGCAAAAGACAATCCAGAGAGGATAGCATTTGTGTCTCACTGTTGTGATTTTCAGCTATTGCTTTGGTCATGTGCCGTAAGCAGCTTTGTGGTTATGAAGCTGGAAGTGAAAATAAGCTTCTGGTGTGCTTGAGATCACATGCACAGTAGTTGTAGAGAGGCTGACAAAGATTCTTGCTTACCTGCATTTCATACTGTAGCGTCATGTGGAAACTCCATGAGCCGATGCCTACCGCTGTAATTGAAAAAAGTTAGATAGAAAACATGCATCAGGAGAGGATTTTGTCAACGGTTATAACATTTGCAGTGGTTCAGAGGGCTTTAGAAAAATGTGGAGCACCAAGCTGGACTAGACAGTTGTACAGGCTGGACAGTTCTATGCAATTCTGTTATTAATATCTATAGGAAAGGGCAGTTTATTTTAAGCATTTAAAGTGTATATTTATATAAATGTAGGTGAATGATGCTTTGCTTCTGTTCCTACCTGCAAGTCCTAAAAACGACAAAACGTAACGTGTTTCCAGTCCGGCTTTATACGTCTGAATGGCTCCATATATTGGAGGGAGGATCATAATCAGGTTACTGACCGTGTTCCCTGTGGAAAAAATAATAATAATATTAAAACCGTGACACAAATAATTCTGTCCATCTGATTTATGATCCAAACATCAGTTGTCAAACTGCTTTTGTACCTCATTGTGTTTCATTGACCAATAAACCAAACATGTGGTAGAAAGAGTCAACAAGGTGTATGCAGGCCATTGAGACATTGTTTGGATACATGGGTTTTGTGCTGAACATGGCACATTCTTTCATAAGCAAACACACATTTAGACAGAAATTCCCGTTGTTTCTCATTAAATTTACTAAACACTATTCCCTTGCTTCAAACACCTCTTGGATATAAAGAAAGTGATGTATAAGGAGACAGGAATGAAATAACCCTGTTATTATATTAATTGAACCTTTAGCTGGTTTGTGGCATTTATTGTTGACCTTTGGCCAACTTTCAAAGTGACCAGTTAGCTAAGGTTCACCTAATATGTGGCATGTTATATATTTACATATACATTTTATACAAAACGATTCAAGATATACATTTTATAAATGTGTGTTCCTTGCGATCGAACCCGTAACCGTTGATGCTGCAAATGTAATGGATTTACCAATTGAACAACAGAAACACAATGAACGCGTGTTATATGCCATATATAACCAGCATTCAAGCAAAACTTTTAGTTAAACGATAACAGAATTCAAAGTGGTAATACGTTAATTTAACAATTTGTTTACATACTGAAAGTTTTGGTTTAAAAGGTCCGTCCTGAAGCTTTTATTACTTGACATTCTATATTTGCCAGTATAGTACTGTATAACTCTATACTGTAAAGAACCACGAAGGGCTCAACATTAAACTTGCCCGCTTGTCCGAGACAAGTGAATGTTTTGTATGGATATGTGAGAGAGAGAAAAAAAAGTGCTGCGAAAAAAATCGGACTGTGCTAAGAGTAATAAGAATAGGTGCATAAGACAGAGCTGCGTGTTTGTGTGAATTGCGTTTGCGTGTGTCAATTAACAATGGCACACTGCTTTTAGTCCATATAACTAGATGCAGACACGGAATCCTGTTATTTACGTTAAATGCGTCTTCTGGCTTTTCGGTGTGTTTGAGTGAATGAGATATGTTGTATATGTTACACATACTACACATACAGTGCGTCTCTAGAGTTGCTCGGAGAGTTTATTTTACGAGCTCTTTACTGTTTGAGTGAAGCTATCGTCAAACACACTAAAACACAAGTGTCTCCTTGAAGACCCGTCAGAAAAAAAGTTGTGTTATCTAGAACACACGGAAATCAAAATACTTTAGTGTACTATAGTATTTGCTAAAGGAAATTGTAGTACCCATGTAGTAAATTGATTAGCTGTAGTATACACTGTAGTATACTATAGTAAGGTTCAATTTACTAAAGTAATTGATGTGGACAAATATACCTCTATTGTATAGTAAAAAAAAATACACAGAATTTATACAAAACTCAACAGATTTAGGTAAACTAAAAATGATATGGCTCTGATTTATCCATATGTAGGCTATGCAACATTAATGTTATTTGGAAGTTATCTGCCAATTCATTTGATGAACTGCACTTGCAGTTTTATACTTGTGCTAAAACTGTTTGGCGTCGTAGCACCAGTGCTATGTGAAAATAAAGTAACACTGACCCTTATAATAATAACTGCTTGTCTTTGTTCTATAGCAATAATGAGATTATTAACATTTAGGGCGCCGCAGTGAACACTGTGTAAACTAACTAAGCAAACTTGACCAATCAGGATCTGAAACTATTATATTGACACTTCATATGAAATATAATCTTTTAAAATCTTCGGACAAGTAATATTTGTACTTGGAGAAGTGAATGACAAATTTACTTGTCCAAAGGACAACCACCATAGGACAACCACATGACATTGCGGAAGGCGCGATCGTTTATACTTCCGTATTCTGACACGTTTCCGAGTGAAAAGGAAATGTGGGTGTGGCTTCTCCTTTTTCACTGCAAATTTAGTGGATGTATAAAAACTGCTGTCGCATTGATTTTGAAATTAAACTGGCAGGAGACTAGTTGAAGGGGAGGAGTTAACCGATGCTCCGGTCAAGCCGTCTAATTTACGTCATTCGAAATGGCTGTTCCGGGGTAAATCCATTTTCAGATTGCCAAATTGAAGATTATTAGGGTACATTCATTTTAAAAAGTACACGACATACATTGATAAACTATTTACATTAAACGCTGCAATATTTCATGAAAAAATAAGAATAATCATTTTTTATTTCACCCGGACTTTAATGTCAAGCCCTGCCATGGTACAGTAATGTCAGATATGGTAATAACACAGTGTTTGCATAATATAAAGTAAATTACTACAAAGAATACGGGAATACAACGATACACGTCTTTCTTATCTCGTAGTATCTTCGGCATGACGTCCTCTCTACTCGCCCCCCCGCCACGCGCTTGATTTTATTCATATGTTTTCCTGTCATTGTGATTGTTGTTATTAAGCTACGTGATTTACATTCAATATAAACAGACAGAGGATCGCTAGCCTCTCCCAGCTGCAAACTTACTAAACCTACTATGATAAAGACTTACGAGGTTACGCATACGTTCATAACGTTTGGATTAACAAGGCTTGGTTATTTAATATTTAACACGCCACGTTGACATCGCTTCAAAATTATCCAATCGCAAAGAACTTGATTATTAATATTAAACAAATTCATGGCAATCACCCAATAGCGAAGGTCTGCCACGTGAATATTAAGATACGAGACTTCCCCATAGTAGGATTCGAAGTGCTACTCTTTCCTGAGTTAACATCCGTGTTTACCGTCCTACACGACCAAGAACCGCGTGAACCGCACGAAAACGTAAGGATTTATGGTACTTACAGAATTCTGCGATGTAATACGACACCACATAATTCTCCTCACACCAGTCGAGAGTTGAGGTCGGCGTTCCCCAGTAGCCCAGCCTGTCCGCCGCCGGAGCCATGATGAGAGAGACGGAGATTTCAAAGGTCGGACGTGCGGAAGGAGGAGTTGCTCGCACGTTAACGGATTCAGAGCTCCATCCAATCTGAACCGATTTCGTGCGATAACAGTCGCAATACAAACATAAGCAACTGTACGTCACTATATCTGCGCTCGTAGTTCAGTCCGATTCAAAGATTTTTTTTATTCTGGCTCTCATATATACAATTACATTATAACGTAGTAATAAAGTTAACACGAAGTAGTCTACATTCCCTGCTTGAAGAAACCGTCGAAGAAATTCTAATGGTTTTATTGTTAAAAAGTTGATGTTATTAATGAGTGGGTGAAAGTTTAGACTTATAAAGCATAAAGATTGACTGTAGATGTTTAAACAAACACTGTGACGTTCACCACGACATTTGCTCGTTTTGTGGGTTGAAGTTAAAATATTCTGAGTTACAGACAAAAGTCAAACAAACTTGTTTTATGTCTTCAGTGTGATTCACAAGTTTAGGTTTTACCAGCTAAAACCAGATTGTTGAGATTTTGCTGAATTATTTAGGCAGTCTGTGATCTTTTAAGCAGTTTCAACGAAGGCCGCTAGATGCCGCCAAAATCGTATACAGTCATTCAGATCTGAGTATACGTGGCAAGATTGAACTGCATAATGTTTTAAAGCTGTTAGAAAAAAGAGCAGAAATATTTTAATAGTAATATAGTAATTATTTACTTTAGTACAAACTCGTTGAGAGATTTTAACACATAGACTTAAATTAATAAGTTTAATGGCTTCAAAACGTTGCTGGTAATATTAATTTGAGACTTTTGTTACAAAAAGAGAGGGCGAAGTTCAATGCATTATGGGTTATTTTGTATACTGTAAAATGTATTAATGTGGGACATTCTGGAGTCATTCATATATATTTTTATACTTTATGCAGGATGCGTAAATTGTATAGTATTTTTCCTAATTGTATTCTGTATTTATTCACACTGTATATCCAGCACTTGGTAATTGCACTTCTGGTTAGACCTAAACTACATTTCGTTACACTGTACTTGTATATGTGTAATGACAATAAAGTTGAATCTAATCTAAATATACAGTCATGACAGAAATAGAAGTGTATTATTTAAAATATGAACATATTGTGAATATGATTATTAGGCCTATACCATGTATTTTTTAATGCCACCATATATTTATTCTAGATTTTGTAATTTTCCTTTTTTCTATATATTTTTTCTTATGTCTGTACTGCTTTTTTTACTTTCGTCTTACAACCGACTCTAATAATATGTATTTATTGACAAGCTGCTTTGCTTTTCCCATTCAAAAAGATTAAAAGTGCTGCAGAAGTAGTTGAATTGAGTAACCAAAGTATACAAAATAAAACACAACTTCCCTAAAAAATGCAGATTTTATTGAAAAAGGAGAAACAACCCAAACTGACATAAGTGTTTTGGTGCAGTGTGAAACTGGTCTTAAACATGTTCAGTGCGAAGCCGAGTGCAGATTTGAGCTCATATCACATGCTGTCTAGTGCATACATGGTATTCAGTGAAGACACATGTGTGCACTTCTGAGGGGAATGTACCGGTATGGCATAACGTCTAACAGTTGCCATAGTTCGTGTTCAACGAGGAATCAATACTCATCGATAAAGATAAGCCCCTGAGCAGAATGCTGTTTGTGTGAATATTTAGTACACTTGCTGGAGATCACACTTAATATAAGCATGCTGTCCTTCTTAGAATACATCCCAAACCTCAGGTGAGCATGTGCATTACTTGTGACTTTGTTGTGAACATTTGCATTGTTTCAAAACAAATGACAAAACACGGCGTAAAAATAACGGAATGTGCACTTATACGGTGGTCCCGAAATGTAACTTTCCCGTCCTGTCTAAATGCTGACACACACATATACAAATCATGCACATACAAACAAAATTATCACACAAATATTGGTATAAATTAGACCCTGCATTATAATTCATCTCTCATTTTATCACCCTTCGGCCGCATCATTCTGCCAATGAACAGAATGGAGTTTGTCTTGTTGTCCTTCACTAGGAAAATGAAGGGATGGTCAACGTAGAATAGCTTGGGGTCCTTGAGCTTGTCTGTGCCATAGACGCTGCTGTCGGGTGGGTTTCCTTCCGTGTCCCACTCCATGGCAGAGGCGTGGAACACGTTGGACAGGTACAGGTCTTTCTTCCCTGACATGTTAGACAAATCAGCTTTGGCCTTATCTACAGCATCAGTCAGACCCAGATCTGCGAGATGTTTCTGCAAGACAGAATTAAGTTCATAAGACATTTTGTACTGAGCATTCCAAAAACGTCAAATTTCCAACTTTGCTCTTACCTTCAGGTTGTGGCTGACCTCCATGCTGACCTTGGGAAGGGACACGGCGACGCCTCTTTGTTCCAGTTTGCCAATCCAAGTGTCCAGCTGTTCGCGTGTTAGCAGTTTCTCCACCCTCTCCAAAGACTCTACTTGGTACGGCATGATGAACACCATAGACGACATCTTATGGGCCAACGGCATTTCCAAAACTGTAAGTTCGTTGGTTGTGTCTTCATAATACCCATAAACGCCTGAAAGACCAAACCGTCTAAAGTTAGTTTAAAATTGAAGATGAATCGTCAGCAGCTAGGATGTTTAACCATCACGGTTGTGTTCATGTGACGTCCTCACCTGTGCGGTGCATCATGTGTACAGAGACAGTGTAAGAACGATGCACCAGAAAACCGCGATTATCCACCATTTTGTGATGGAACTGCTGATCCCAGTGTGCTGGAGAGAGAGGAAACCACACGTTAGTTTTGGAACATCTTTCACATTGTTGAATCACAAAAGAGGTGGAGACGTACGTTTGTAGAACATAGCATTGATGATCATGGCTCCATCTGTTTTCTCCACATCCTTTGTCACCTCAGGCAGTTTGCCGTCCGTGGACTTCGATGCCCAATCGTTGATGGCCTTCACCGCGCTACGCTTGTCTCTGAAGTTTATTTTGGAGTGGTCGTATTTGTAATGCTTCTTGCTGCTGATCAGAAAGTGATCCACAAAGCTCACGGAGCTGGGCCCGTACAGACGATTGCTGATCTTCCAGGTGACGTTGCGGGCCGTTGAATTACTGACCTCGGAGAGAAGCTCGGCGAGCGCGGAGTGCAGCTGCACATCTTTCACATTAGTCGCGCTCAGAAGGGTCTTTACCTGGGAGGAGGTGTTCGATTTTCCTCCAAGAGCTACCAGACCCAATGAGGTGGCGACCACCACGGGGGAGATCAGGATGTTCTCCATGTCCTTCTCTTTAGCCATGTTGTGATACAGGTTGAAGGCCAAAGTGGCGCTGTTGTCAGCCAAAGAGGTGGCATGGCTGCTGAGGGTCTTGTCCGCGCTGACGGTGCCCAGTAGGCACAGAAGAATCACATTTGACAGCAACATGGTATTTTTATAACCTGTGGTGGATTATGATAATAGAGAAATCATTATAATCTGATTTTCAAAGATTTCAGGCACAAAATCATTTCATCTGTGAAGAGCTGTGCTGTGTCTTTAAATCTTAACCGCCACATAACTGAGTTGTGCCAAGATACATCCCAGAGGCCTTTAATGAACGGTTTGCTATGCTAAGAGAAAGAGTCCAGACGACATGTAAGGAATAAATGTTATATAAGTGCCACGTGCACAATTGTAACCTAACTAACCCCTCAGTATTCCTCTTAGATACAATAAAAAAAAATGCAAAAAGGTGAACAATATTATTTGCATACGTATATGTTGTCATAAAAGACAACAAGACTTCACAAAAGAAAATAGTATTATTGCTCATTGATAGTGTAGGAGATTTGACAGGTATGTTTTAAGTATCAATATAGTCTCAGACGTATAAAAATCAAAACACGGAAATCAAAACGGAACCAAATTGGACAATTGTTCAATTTGAGAGTTTTTTAAGCGTTTAAACATTAAGAGTAGGGAGATGTAAGATGAATGTGGATTGTAGAAAGAAAATAATCAAGATATGTGAAAATTTGATGAGAAATGTTTCATAATCTGAACTCAGTTTGTGACATTGTTGAGATCTCTTGTGAAACTCGAAAGGAGACATGTGTGAGATTCCTGGGTCTTTTACAGGAGAAATATCTGAGATGCATGAGACAAATATCTTCATTTGTGTTCAACTGAAAAAAGACATTTTTATATTGCAAATTTCCCTACTATGGTAGTCAACGGTGTCCAAGAACTGTTTACAAGCATTGTTACAAACATCTTCCTCTCTGTTCATCAGAACAAAGACATTTAGAGAATTGAACTCGAGGTAAATGAAGAACATTTTAGTTTTTGAAGAAAAATGTATGTTCACTCGCTCTCCATTTAATCTTATTGATAAGTAGGATAAATTATAAAAGATTAATAAAATACTGTCTTTTATATTTTCTTATGGGTTATTGTGAATTTGTAAGATTTTTTAATAGATTTGGTTTTAAAATCAAAGTTTTGTCATTTGTCAAATGCCCAGCATTCAGAGAGTCACACTGAATATCTTTGCATGAAGGAATGCCATTTGCAGACGCAGGTCTTATGTGGGATAACTAACAGCCAGTCAGCACTGCCAGGATGGCAGGAAGTTCTAACATGAGTGTGGGAAGATCTCGACTTCAGGCATTTTCCACACCCCATCTGCTGTTGAACGGCCAATAAAACACAGGCTCCCAATGCATTGCAACCCTCACCCGCTCTTTGAATGACCTGTTAAACCATGCATGGACAGCCATTAACAGGGTGAGTCAAAGAGGGAAAAATGCCTGTCTGCCTGTACTGCTTTCCAAAATAAAGAAAAAGACCTCTAAAATTCGTCACGCAATAGAAAGCTGATACAAGCACATGCACTTTTTGTTAGAAAATCTTTTCATGTTTACCTTTTAAGTAAAAGATATTAAAGTTGCAAAGTCTCTAAGAAATAAAGGTTAAAAAATTGCACATCTTTGCATTTCCCGGCACATATAATAACATTTAAATACCCTTTGATTCACAGTATGGGTCACTGGTGCTGCAAGATCATTCAGAATGCAAATTATGTCACATCTGTAACATCTGTAACTTACCTCTCACAGCTCCTAAAACCTTCCGCAACCAGATCTATCGGCTTCCCCGACAACGAATCCTTCCCGTAAACTTTATAAGCTGGAAAAGAAACTTCTGGAAGTTGGGAAAGGAGCATTAAAAAGATTCCGTTTTGTTTGAGACCTCCCCTAGATCCAGTTACTGCTGCTGAAACTGGACTCTCCTCCAGGTCCTAAAGTCAGCAGGAACTGACCCCATTTCTGTTCAAACGTACACAATGGCTCAGTGTTTTCATGGGAAGAGGTCAATACAATTAAGAAGTAGATATAACTCAGGAGTACAGACGTTACATGACACAATTTTTTTAAATAATGTCCTATCAAGAACTAAAAGTAATTTAGTAAAAAAACTGATGTTACTGGTTTCTGTTATTTAGATTTAATAGGCAAAGAACATATTTAGGCAGAGAAATATATTTTATGTTCTGAATTGTATTTAACAAGATATTATAAAACAAGTTTAAAATTGAATGTTTTGTCTGGATGAGAAGTTCCGTACACCCCCCACTACATATCTGCCTCTTTCTCTTCTGTGTGCCACGTTTGGGTCTTGTCTGGGCCCGCAGGCAGACAGCTGATAAAACAGAACAGGCATTATGTCTGTCTTTTCCTTTGAGTAAAGAAATCATGATAATGCAGTTTGAAAAATGAACTAAACCAAGCTAATAAAATGAATTGTATTATATACTGTATATAGGAAACTGTGCTGCATGACAACATAATGAGGTCTCTTCTAAAAACTCAACAGGAGACACGAATTATATAATTTAGGTAAAATTATGTAACTTAGGTCTATTTATATAAAGTCCCATTTTGTTCTTTGTTTATGTCAATTGTGTCTAGATAACAATTTTGTTTTTCTCTTTGTATGGGCACTGTGCCTTTAAAAAGTGCATTCAATTGTAAAAGTTAAATCAAATTGGCTTTATTATTCACCTGCATTTCAATAATATTAAACTAATTAATTTTTTTTTGTATTTTGTTCTTTAAAAATCTAGTTCAACAAATTCTTCTTCAAAGTATAAAGTAGTTTAATCTTAATTTAATATAAATTACTTAAACAAAATAAAACTTTTAAAATTAGAGAAAACTTAGAAACTTAAGTTTAGTTGCTGTCTCTACATTTAAGATCAAATGTATTGGCTGCATAAGTCATTTAAACTCACTTAAATGGAAATTATATTAAACTATTTTAAAATCGAATTTAAGCCTGTTTAACTGGTTAAAAGATTTTATTGGAAAAGTTTCCCACACGGTTTGTGCTATTAATATTAATGTTGAGGAGAGGTGTGCTATTGAAAATGAATAGAAAACTCTGAAGTTAAGACTGAACTCAGTTTCATGTGGAACTGAATAAATGTAGAAGACATGTGTGTACACAATGAGGCTGAAAAAGACAGGATGCTCTTCCTGTAGCTCTCCATCCTCAATAGACCTGTTTACAGCCATCCATAAATAACCATTTCTAGGGGTCAAATAATCACACTGACTATAAAAAAAGACACAGACAGAAGTAGCAAACAGATGAAAAATAGACTCATTTTATACCTTTGTATAAGTTTGAATCAGTCTGCTGGGTTGGATATTTAGAGGTTAATTCACTGTGATCCAACAAATGCAAATAAACACATACATTCTGATGTCAAATTAATGAATTTGGTTGGCGTTTGTTGGGTCAGTGTGAAATAGTCTTCAGTTGTTCTGTGGTCTATGACTAATGTAGGTCTGTGCTGCCACTGTAAGCTTTATCACAGGTTGAGATCAGTGGAGACCTGCCCAACCATTGTGTGCTTTTCCTTCACACAGACAGCAAAGGAATTTTTCTTTTAACACGTGTTGTCTATTACTTTGTTGACGCAAAGCAAATCCGAGCATGATAGAATATCAATGTCTGCCTGCTCTAATAATGAAAAGAATTGTTAAGTGCTTCCTAAATTGTCTAAAATATATTTTAATTTGATCAGATATTGGTCTGATTTCAGCATAGTGGGAATTTCATGTGGTTCATCCTTAGGCAAGACTCTTCAGACTAACCTCATTAATTTAATAAAACTTAGAATCAGAACCCAAATTTATTTTGAAAGCCAAATATTGAATTTATTTTAATGTAAATAAAAGGTTATATATATATATATATATATATATATATAGCCTATAGAACTGAAAGTTATGAAATGGCTGAGATTTGAAAACAGTGCAAGAGTGTGCGATGAGGGCGCCACTGGTGGACACAATGTAAAATTACACTTTCATTATTTGTTCTACATTTGGCCACTAGGGGTCACCAGTTTTACACATAAAGCTGAAAAAGCTTTGGCGTTCTTGAAAGCTTGTGTTGATGGTTCTTTACTGAAACTGATTAAAATGAAAACTTTGGACCGATTAAACGTGCACTTAGAAATGTGTTTCTCTTGCATATTTCTATTACAATATCTAATTTTACAATAATATTTTTAGGAACACATTTATTATTTTTAATAAAAATCACTTTTACAACATTACAACACCTTTAACCAAATATAGCTGTGTCCTACTGCTATGACATGTCTTAAACACAAAGCAATGCAAGCTAAAGGACAATTTCACTTCAGGTTGAGGAAGATTAGAAGGTTGTTATGCAAATTTGGCACAGGGCAGAGGCTAATCTCGTGCTATCATCCTGGAATAGAAGCAGTGTGGTTTGTTCTGGCACTGTGCCTGCAGTCTGGATTATCAGACCCTGTCCCTGACAGAGGTGGACATCTCATAAACCTGTCCATCAATTCTTCCTCGATCCGAAACAGAAGTGTACTTGAATTGTGTTCAATATAAAAGCTGTGTAGAAAACATTTATTTAAATCCATTGGTCCTCCCAGATTTCCTTAAGAGACCCAAGGTTTCGTTCCATATAAAGATGAATGTAACTATCACAGATGTATTCTGTATTAATTTGTCATGAAACCGATAATCCATGACCATTTTTAATCAAAGAGTGTAACTCCATGAATTTAATTGTAAAAAATGTTTGCGGTGAAAATGTTTATCAACTCTGTTTATCAACAACTGTGTTGTTTTTATATGCTGTATATATAATATATCTATGATTTTCCACATATTTTTGAAATACGCTAAAATGTCAAATTACAGCAATAGACTGCAAATGTACAAGTTTGGTGTAAAATTACGTTACATGAACATTTATTTTACGGTTTTAAACTGTATTTTCTCTGACGCTCAGCAGCCGGACTATTTTTTACAGTGTATTTCGAACTGATTACCTTTAGTCAAAAATGTCTTTATGATGTATAAAACCACTACAGTATTAAGAAAATTGGACAGTTTGCTCTAAGTACTAAAGTATGCTCTATTTTTATTGTTGGTATGTGCACGCTTTTTTGGGATAAAATCCTAAAAAGGAGTAAATAAATAAGCAAAAAAAAGATACGTATATAGAAAACCACAATTAGAAACATGTCTGAAATAAAACATTTATCAAACTATAAATAAAGTCGCGTTGGTAACTTTCTGAAGAGGAAGAGGTGGAGATGTAGAGACACGTGGCTCCTCCCACAAGCAATCGGATGGATTTACTCTGTGCGTAATGTCGTCGCTGGATCACAAAGTCCTACAAACGCACAACCATCAGATATAACCATAGTTAAGTTCAACCCTCTTTCAAGAGATCATGGCGGATTTTAACGCAGACGAATAGTTTATTGGAGTCTTACTTACATTGATATGACACTACTTGATAAGTCGAGTTTGTTAAAGTGCTTTGAATGAAGAAACGCGAGTTAAAGTACACACGCGCGCGCAAGAAGAAGTGAGATACCTGCGCTGTTCACCTTGCCAGGGAGAAGGTGAGTCTGAATAAGCTGCCAATACTTAATCATGTTTACTATGATAACTAAATATAGACAGTTATGTCGTGTCACACGTGGAGCAAGTGAGAAAGTTTAATTTATTAAAAAACACTGTTTCTCTTTGTTTATGCTGTAGAAGAGTAAACACGAATGTGCAGTGAGGGCATTAGATGGCACAGTTATCCTATTATACTGAATGCGTACCATGTTCACTTTTACTTCAAATATACTTCATTAAATACCTGTGCTACTAAAAACGCATTGTCATGTTGCATGGTGTAACAAATGTGAATTTCCATTTTCCCTGTCGAAATTTAGCGTTTTTATTATAGTATTAAATAGTAACTTTTCATTTCATTATAGCTTTATAGTAAAAGTGTTCGGGTATTTTTGGTGTATTGGTTACAGTGTGTTTTGATATAGTTTAAGTACAAATATCATGGTTAAACTATAGGTACAAAAGTGAATCAAAGGCAAACTTGTGGTTACTGTTTTACTATGGCTACTATGGTAAAACCTTTGTTAATTTCAATGTTTTTTTCTTAATACAGAACAGAAGTTTAACCCTATCAGCTATCTATTGTTATTAATATGTATTATGTGTTGTTGTTGAATATGATAAATCTGGATATTTTTGTAGTATTCTGAATACTTTCATTTGCATACAGTTTGTATGAAGTTATTATAATTTGTAAGTCATGTAAAATGGGTTATTTAATTTGGCTTTATATATTTTTGTTACACAATGTAGGCTGAAAAGTTTTCCTATCCCTTGATTTCATGCATTAGCAAGCATGCTAAATTCAGCCAAACACAAAAAGTTTTAAAGTGGACAAAAGTAAAAGTGGCAATAATAGTTTTGGATGTCGCGATTAAATAAGCAGAAAGTCTTTTTTTGCTAGCAATTTTGACAGTGCAGCCAAAATCTTGAAAGCAGAGTATCATTTCTCTATAGTTTGTTGTTTGGGAAGTTCTGTACAACATTCCTTTGGGAATCTCCAGTTCCGAGAAGACTAACAGCAGGCGAATAAAATGGTTTGTGCACAACCAGATTAAAGGGTGTTGTTGACTTGAAGTTCTGACTGTGGAATTTATCACAGCGAGACATTTTATGTCTACGGAGTCTGAATTCACCCTTATTTTGTAATTCTGAGGAATAAACACAGTCCTGTGTTTCCTCCAAAATATCACATTTCCCTCGTGCTACGATGACTACGTCAGATAGGGTCATATGGGCATTCCATGTTTAATATTTAGTTTTTTTATCAGAGCAGGTATATTAGCCCAGGAAGGTGTCTGAACAAAAGCAGTGTTATAAAAGAGAGAGTGAAAAGATAAATAAGGTTCACTATGATCTGGAAAGATCCACAGAGAGCCCACCAATGAAGATGCAACACAAAGGACTTGTTCTGTTCCCGGGAAACCAAACCCTTCTTGATGGCTCCATCGAACCTGCTGGATGACTTCCCACAAAAACTTCCCAAAGATGTTTTTTACGGTGTCTGCACCTTCTTGAAAATGTAATTTCAGTTTCACTCAGTCTGATCATTAGTTGTGATTAACTGTCATTGTATTTTTAGACTTTTTAAATCATGCATGAGTCTGGGAATAGAAAGTGTTCATTTTTAAAATCTCATTTAACGTCTGCCGAGGTTAATGAGAGTTCCGTCTCACTTTGTGGACTTGATTATAATTGAAGGTTAGGGAATGAAGTTTGGTTAATTGGCATTTTACGAGCTTGACTTTTATTTCTGTAAGATTTCACACAAAAATAATAACTCTCTTCATTTGGAGATTTTATGATAGTTTGTTAGGCTGGAAGACCCTTTATACCTCATTCGACTTCTTTTGGCAGGACGTCTGACCTGGGCATCTGCCATCAGTTCTTTGTAAATCTCATCAGGATCAAACAATGAGTATGTTTGTGCACATGATGCACTGAAGTACCTGAAAGACGTTTTGGATCAATGTAAAAATGACACCAAATGCATTATATCAGAGAATGTAAAACCTTTTTTACACCAAGAATGCTCATTTTAAAGATAAAGATAGTACCGTCTACAGACCAACTGACTTTTATTTTGGAAAGTTTGCACACTGCAGTTTCACATTTTAATGGTTGAGTTTGATTTGCCCCAATGTTTCATTCTTCAACAGATGAAAATATGCTTATTTGTCATCATTATTTGTTATCATTACAGTTGTTAACAGATTGGTTCTCTTTGATTGATTTATCTTAAACCGCTGCAAATCTGGCAACCTCACGGGGTTCCACTAACATCACTTGCAGCGTTTAAATGAAACCGCTGATGTTTTCAGAACAAAGTGAAACCTTTTGTTTATGGTTTTTGCACTGATCAATTCATTCCCCTTCTTTTGAAGTAGCTGCGTAGTGTCATTTGAAGCATGTGGGGCTCTGGTCATTTGAGGAAGGGGTCTGAAGCGTTGCAGGAAATGAGGCAGACAAAAGTGGCTTCCTGTTGCTGGCGATCGTACCTGTCGGGGAAAGTCTGACGATGCATGGAAGGGAAGAAACTTTGAAACCAGACCTACGGTAGAATGAGGTTTAAAGCAGTGAACTCATTTTACCCTCCTGATGATGGAGAATGCAGGCTTTTGTGCGGCTAAAAAGCTGGTGGAAAGCTCAGTGTCATGGAAATAGGCTGAAGCCCCCAGGACAGCTGACAAACACACAAACAGCTTTTGGATACAATCGCACATAAACATAAACTGAGATAAAGTATGTGTTTGCCACTGTTATAATTGAGAAATTGTGGTTTTGAGGGATTTGTGAAGAATGTCATCATTTATTCAACCTCATGTCATTCCAATCTGGAATGACTTTCTTCTGCAGAACACACAAGAAGATATTTTGAACCATGTTGATAACCATACAACACTGGCCTCTATTGACTTCCGTTGTACGAACACAAAACCATTTCTCAATATGTCTTCTTTTGTGTTTCACAGAATAAAGAGTCAAATAGGCCTACAGGTTCTGAACAACATTAGAGTAAATAAATGATGACAGATTTTTTATTTTTAAATGAACTATCCAAGTACAAGCACTCCTGAAATAAACTGTTTACATCACACTTCACCGTCGTGAACATCCATGCATTCCTGTATTCCCTTTTCAAAATTAAATGTAAATATTTGGGTTTCTCAGCTTCCCGAAACTCAAATGACCTTTAGCCCCATTTACTGTCCTGTTGTAGACAACACATGATTTGAATTTGACTTCGAGTTTATGCAAATATGATTTTCAATCCAACAAACTACTAGGCATCAGTGTTAACATCAGCCGTGTGTGTTTCCACACTTTGGCAAGAGAGGTCAGGACAGTCAAAATGGTGTGTTAACTTGCCCAGACTGGGTCATTTCATCAGGAAGTTGTGTTTGAAAGAGATAGTGGCTTCTTTGGTTTGAAACAGTATTGTCTTTACTGGGTAATCAAAGGAGGCATGTGATGTTAAACCTGAGGGAGATTGTAAATGGGAATACATAGAGAAGCTCTGATGGGCTCTTGTCACACACATGGCTATTTCTGTGAAGGGGCTAAAGGAAAGTGCAGTAAATCAGATGTAATGACTCCAGCTGAACCTTTCATTTGTCGCACCACTGTGAGCTGTTTGACACCTGAGGTGTGGGAGTTCAGAAAATGTGGCAGATGTATCCCATACGTGAGATTATTACTGGTGAAATATTGTTTTTCAATTCTTGTTTTTTTTTTTTCGATATATTGGTTAAAGGTCCAGTGTAGGAAATTTAGCAGCATCTAGCGGCAAGGTTGCGAATTGCATTGCATTTCTGCAATTTCTTAATTATATTGCAGGTCTGTCAATAGATCGTCCAAAAAATGACACACCGGACCTTTAAAGCTAAAATCCGTTTATACATCCAATAAGCAGTGCATGTAACTAAGGTTTTGTAATTTACACATATAATGGCCGATGTCAACCCTGTGATAGGAAATGACTCAGTAAGGTTCTTGGAGTATCTTTTTGGTGTGAGTGGGGTTATTAGATTGCTAATGATATGCTAATAAGTGCTGGTTATGGTGGTCTGTCCATCTGAGTGTGCACCGCTTGGACTGAGATCAGACCTCCACTGACTGTCTCCGGATAGCCCGTTTTAATTACTGTCATTGAAATCTGTTGTTTATCTTTAGAGCATCTGTTGTGTTTACATTGGGTCACTGGTTCACTTATGGATTTGCGAGAGTTCAGACACATTTATGGGTCATTTGTGGAAACTATGATCACACCTCATTAATGCTCATTAAGAATTTTGCTTGGAAGAACAACAGATGCTTTTCATTTAAAGAACCATTAAAAGATTAATAGTATTAAATTAAATTAAAACTACTCGACAATTGATTTCTTTGCTAAGGTCTACCACTGAGTTTCGGCCACATTATGTTCCTTTATGTTGTTGCTGCTCAAACCATCTATAAATGTACTACTTTATTGTTTTTAACATGGTAAAAAAATTGGGTATTTTTCTAGTACAAATATCTAATATACAATATTGATTTCCTTGTTTCATTTTGAAGACTTAATATCACAATATTTATCAAGAATAATATCGTCTAATGGGGTCACACACTTTTTGACCTTTCAACACTGACAGTGTCAAGTTAAAACAAGGCATTTACTCATTATTTACTTGCAGACAGTGTCGTTTCTTCAACCCAAATGTTTCTTCTTCTTCCTGCAGGTTGGTGGTGTGTTAGTGGGATGTCTGAAGATCAGCTGTGGCCTGACTATGGTGAAACACCAACCCTTGCAGGTCTATGAGAGACAGCTGTGTTTATCCTGCCTGACCGGGATCTACGGCTGCCGTTGGAAACGTTACCAGCGCTCCCATGACGACAGCTCCAAGGTAACAGCGGTATCATCATTTCCTGCACAGCCATTGTGGGAGAAGAATGGATAAAGGCAAATGCACAAAGACAGTCGTTTTCTATGCAATCACTGGCAAAAAGTGTTGTGCTATTAATAATGTGGCAGGGTAAAACAACCTGGAACGTTGTTATTTTTTTATACATATTTTTACATTTTAAAGAATTTAAATTTGATTGTAATTCTTCAGAATGCAAAGGGCGGAGCATAATGTCAGTAGTCATTTATGTCAGACACCTGTCCATCCTAGTTATAACTCAAAATTGATGATTCTGACATGTTGGGTCACATTTCTTGGTTTTAGTTTATGCATACAGCAGAACCAAAAGCTTGCATTGGTTGCACGTAATGAAGAACATCCCTTTCTCTTCTGCTATCTGACTGTCTCTCAATGAGACAGAGAGAAACTCAAGCCAGGATCTCAGATTCTCAGAGGACGTGTTGTAGTTCAGTTTCAATCTGTAGACAACACATGGAGATGCTTAGTCAGGTCTCTCTTTATTTTTACCAGACCAATACTGATATTAACTAGCGGAGTGACTCGAGTAGAAATGGCTGTTATTTTAAGCAAGCATCCATTGCAGCAGAGCGATCAAATGTTCTGCCGGGAGATTGGAAATCAAGCCTTATCCCAGCTTTACCTAAAGTCCTTTAATATTGATAGAGTGTCAGGCTCAAATAACAGCACAAGTTTAATGAGAATCCCGTATAAAAATGAAACGCTCCTAGATGTTAACGTGCAAAAATGTTCAACAATATTTAGCAAAATATTTTGAGCCAAAAACTTTGCTTCAAATGGTTCTTTGAAGCCATTGAAGAACCTTTTGGATCCATAAAGAACCTTTTACATCTGAAGAACATTTCTGTTTCAAAAAAGTTTAATTGTGGGGAAAAAGGGTTCTTCGTTTTATAAAAAGTAAGAAAGTGATGATTCTTTAAAGAACCTTTCACTGAATGGTTCATTGTGGAACCAAAAATGGTTTTTCAATGGCATCGCTGTGAAGTACCTTTTAAGCACCTTTGTTTTTAAGATTGAATGTAATGTACTATTGTTCCAACTCACATTTGTATAATATAAATACATACTTTTTCTTTTTGAGAAGTAAGCAGTATAGTAAAAATATAAGTTTGGTAATTCAATCCGATCATGTTCTAGACGGAAGCTTGTAATTGAGTTTATGGAGTTTTGTTTCCCCACAAGTTGTCCTTCTAAGTGTTAACACAAACACACACAGACGTCATTGGTTCATCCTTCCGCTTGGATCTGTCTCTGCAGTAACACCTTGTCTTTGAGCCATAACTCATCAGAAGAATCCCTGTGATTAGCTAGCTTCAGCTGTGTCACCACTGTTAACCCCGCCCACTCTATAATTAGCATGTGATGATGACGTGCTCATGAGCAGGTCTAGAGGAGATGATTGGATTGAGGTCCAAGCAGCTGTCAACTGCGCAGAATGAATGAACAAAACAATAATAAATGTCACAAATCAGCCGCGATCCATGTCAAATAAGACATGAGTCAGTCTTTGAGTAAATCTGAATGGGGTGTGTGCTGAATAATTGGAAAACTTTGGCTTTTATGGTTGTGAGCATTCATTTGCCACTTGAAGTGTGACTATTGTTAAGATCTTTAAATTGTCAGAGTTATAAAAAGGTTTCAAGAATGAATCTGTATCCACTTCAGTGTTAGAATTCACTTCAGTTTTGAAGGCTGCTGGCTTTAATGCCAAACAGAATTAATCCTCATCCTCTAATCCACCTGTTAATAAATACCTCCATCCATGTAGTGACAGACGTGCTTCCCAAAATGCCCTGTCGGTTGCCAACTGTGTATGGTATGATCGTGGTGCTCAACAATAAGGGTTAACATGACCATCTCCAAGCTGATTTGGGTGGAAATTTCTAATAGACTATTACTAATCAGAAATACTGAAAAATATCCCAGGTTACTCAAATTTACCCCTATTGCTGAACTAAACCCTTCTAAAATCTTAAGACACGGTTTATTAAACTCTGCCTTAACTAAACCCACGTGAAAGGTCTTTTGGGGTTCTTCAAGGGTGCCAGCGGGAACCGAGCCATCCAATCTAGTAACTGAACCTAAGAGTTATTAAACTTGTCAATTTAACCTTTTGTGCTGCAGTTTGCATGGTCACGATGACGCTCTTTATGGCACAACATTTTTGTGTCACACATCAGCAATGTCATGCGCTGCTTTATCTGCTGCCATTTTGTATCATTATTAAATGAAAGTTAAGGTGTCAAAGCTTGGCACTTTCCCAAATGCACAGCAGTAACCACCTTGGATTTGGGTAGTATAAAGAATACTGGTCTTCACAATGACTCAAATAAGTGAATGTTTGACTAATTGAATATCAAAAATCATACATTTGGTCTCTAGTAAGATTATCCATTTGAATTTTGGGAGTGCAAAGCATCCACTTGTTGCACAGTTAAGCATCCTCGTATTGCCTACCAAAATTGTTCTCCTTTATTTATTTGTTTGTATCATTTGACCCTTTTTTTAATAACCCATTCTCCAAGACTGGAACATTACTGCAATAGCATTGTATATTTTCAATATTTTACACAATCGCTATAAGCTGAGCTGAGAAAATTGTGATCTTTACATCAAGCTTTAACTTCTGTTAATAGAACAATAAAGCTCCGCCCCCTCAATTTCCCACAGCGACAGTGCTGCATCTCCAGGGAAACGATGCATTGTGGCTGGCAATCTCTCTCTCTCTCTCTCTCTCTCTCTCTGTCTCTCTCCCTCTCTCTCCCCTTATCACTGTGCTGCATGTGTTTTATTGCTCAAGCAATTTAGTTGGAATGCAGGGTGGTGATGTTTCCATGGTTAAGGAATTTAATTAAATTGTAGGCACTTTGTTTTTAAATGTATTAGGAGTTGGCACACTTAATCATAATGCCAGAACATTATTAGGTACTTAAGGAAGATATTCACCACAGTGACCTTTGATCCTTTGGATACAAATGATATAATTGGAATACAAATCTCATCTAAAATGGACACCATCTGATATTAATTATACAAGCCACCCACTACTGATCGAAAACTTGTATTGTGTGTAGCAGACACACTGTGCACGTGTGTCGACATCACTTCCTGTTGTTGTTTTTCAGTGGGAACGTGCATGGTTCATCCTCCTCTGCTGTTCGTTTCTCCTCCTCCTCATCTGGTCTTACTTCTGGTGGCAAGCTCGTAATGATTACAACGAGTTCAACTGGTGAGTTCAGCCCTGTCACGGTGTGGGAAGCTGCTGTTGTGATGATGATTTCAGCAGGTCATTAAGTCCAGACCCCGCTGCGTGTCCTCGGCACAAATCAACCTGCTGCTTTTCCATTTAATGCTGGAACATGAATTTTGTTTATTTATTTACTCATGTTGATTAAGTTATATTTATATACGTTTATGGATGTTTCAGGAGCAACAACACAAACAAACGCCCATACTTAAATTCCGGTAGATCTCATCAAGGAATCAATAACTGTTGAGTAGAGCCAGCACCATGATGTAACCACTGAGACACAAGAAAGCTAAAAATAAAATTTGTATTCATATTTACTTATATTCACATTTTATTTTGATACAGTTAATATGAAATAAAATGTGAATATAAGTAAATATGAATACAAATTTCATTTTTAGCTTTCCTGTGTCTCAGTGGTTAGAGCATGGTGCTAGCAACACCAGGGTCCTGGGTTCGATCCCAGGGTATGGAAAGAAACAAAAATGTATAGTACATTGCAATGTAAGTCGCTTTGGATAAAAGCATCTGCCAAATGCAGAAATGCTGTGTAAATATAATTAAATACATTTGTATATTATAAATATGTCTGTCAAACAATTAATCACATTCAGAACAAAAGTTTGTTAACATTATGTCTGTGTACTGTGCATATTAATTTTGTTTTTATAAACACAAAAACAAACACATATGTGTATTTTGGAAAATGCTGGTATATTTATTTATATTTAGCTATAATTTAAATTATATATAAACATTTATTAATTTCTATATTTTTCTTAAATATACGAATGTATGTATTTGTAAATACAAAATTAATATGCACAGTTAACAGACACATATTATGTTAACACAAACTTTTATTCTGGATGCGATTAATCGTTTGACAGCCCTCAAACACAGACCGGAATTTATTTTCAGTAAGATTGCACACTGCGGTATAGCATTTTAAATGCACGTTCTCTTTAAACCTGAATGGATTTTGATAGGCTGTCAATGATTTATCATGTATCAGCTAGAAAAAGACGCTCTGAAAGTAAACTTTGCAATATTGTCCCTATTTATCGCTATTTTGAGCATTATTTTGAGGTGGATGCCGCTATTCTCTTCAAATTTGACTTTAAAGTTATATTTAGCATTATTATCCTTGGTGTGAATTTACTTTTGTAATTGTAGTCACAACACAGATTACATAATCCTCGATGACTAAAAAACAAAACTTTGAGAAACAATTTTAAGATTTGGTTTCATGAGATTTTTGCACTGCTGTGTGTGTTAACAGCTCATGTTGGTTTTGAACTTTTAAAGGTTGTTATATAACCGTTCGGGCGTTTGGAAGGATGGCACTATCCCCATTCTCGCCACAACACTCACAGGATTTACTTACACTGCATTTTTAATAGTAAGTGCTCTTTACACACGCTCTTGAGAAACAAAGAGGGCAGCCGTGTTAATGTAATGGCCTGTTAATTGTTGCATTTACATTGTGGTTACTTGAATCGACACGTTTGGGAATAATAAAATTACACTATCAAGCAATGTTGGTTATTGAAAGTCTATTGACATAACTTGTATTATAAATTGTGGAAAAAAGATTTAAAATGAAAGCTCTGTCATCCTTTTGTCACCCTCATATTGTTCCTTCTGACTTCATATGTGATCTGCTCTTTCAAATAAAAAAATGACAGGACCTTGGTCTGATGAGCAGACGTTTTTATTTAACACATTTTCCCCCTAAAAAAATCTGCCAATCTATCAGCACTGAAATCATGTGGTATGTACCAGTATGTAAGCAACCAAATTTCTTTTTCCCCTTCCAGGTTCTTGCGCTTTGTCATGTTGCACTGGGACAGCAGCTAAACTTATATTGGCTCCATAAGGTGAGACAGTAAATATTTTCATCATTTTAAATCCGACAGATTTTTTACATTTAATGTTTTATTTCCCACAGATTGGAGTTTTGGCAGTTCTCCTCACCACCGTCACAGGAGTTGTGTCCATCGATGATTTCTGGCAGGATGAGTGGGACATTGTGATTATTTCTCTCCAGGTCACTGCTCACACTTTTGTGTTGTTGCGTTGAACATGATATTGTGATATTTGAGAGCGTCTTTCTCATGGTATGTCTCTGCTGGTTTAGTTCACAGGTCCGTTCCTTCACATCGGGGCCTTAGCTGCGGTCACAGCATTGGGGTGGGTCGTTGCTGGTCAGGTGGTACGAGGTGAAAGATCAAGTGAGTGTTAGGTCATGGGAGTGGAAAGTGTGTCAGACCAGGACAAGAAGCACACCAAAGCCTCAGTAATATAACAACCGGCTCCAACTTGATCACTTTTGTGTTTGTTATGGATTTGCCCAGGACTCCAGGTTGTAACTCTGATGGTTTATGTGAGTGTTCTCTTGGTTCTGTATCTGGTTCCTCTCTTCATCTCATCTCCCTGCATCATGGACCGGTCCAAGCTCGGTCCTCGTCCTGCTGTCATCGGTCGTCGCGGGGCTCCAATGGTGAGAAGGTCAAGCCCCTGACCCACACTTTAGCCTTACCCTAATATTAGCACCAAACCCTGAAATCTGATTGGCTGTCAGGATTGTTGTTCCTATACGCTATTGTAAACGCTTGAGAGCAACACTCAAACTGTAAGCTGCTAATGAGACAGGAAAGTGCAACAAACAGGTTTGAGTCCTAAGAAGTGTTAAGGTTGTAATTCTGCCTCTCCTCTCTTTCTCTCTCTTTCTTTCTTTCTTTCTTTCTCTCAGCTTGCTCCAGAACACACAGTTATGTCTTTCAGTAAAGGCTTGCAACACAAAGTAAACTCCCTGGAGGCTGATGTTGCCATCAGGTACCAATTCGGATGTTTCTTGTACAATTTCAGAATATAGAGAATTTTAATTTTGGGTGACCAAATTTTTCAAATTAATTCATTGATCTGTGAATTCACAAAATGTCTGTGATTTGTGCGCAGTCTGGATGGAGTGCCCTTCCTGATGAGGGACCGTACGCTTCGCAGGACCACCAATGTGGACAAACTGTTTCCTTCCCGTCAGAACAACGACGCCTCGCTATTTAACTGGACAGAAATTCGGAGTCTCAATGCTGGACTTTGGTTCCTCAGGGTAGTTAAATACAGCCCCTGTTTTTTGACATGTCATTCTTGTGTGTCCAAATAACACGTATGTTTTTTTATATCCCTCAGGATGACCCATACTGGACAGTTCAGTTCATGTCAGAGAGGGAACGGAACCGCGCAGCCAATCAGACGGTGTGTAGCCTTTCGGAGCTCCTGCGTATGGCTGCTCGAACAAATCGCTCTGTGATCTTCAATCTGCGACGACCTCCACCCCAACACCCACGACATCAGCTCTGGGTCAGCGACGCTCTGAAAGTGATACAGAGATCCAGTATTCAACCAGAACAGGTGAGAGCACCAAACACACAATGTGTTCCTGTAGCTCAGATGGGGAGCGCAGAGGTCACATGGTCGATGTATATTTTGTAATACACTGTAAACCGCTTTGTATAACATTTCTGACAAAAAGCATAAATGTGAATACAATGTGGTTTTGTTGTTGTTGTTTTTTTAACTTTAGTAATGACTGTCTTCCTGAACCATAAATATAACCTTACAAAAGTTACTTTTATTAAGTTGCACACTTAAAAGGTTCTTCAGAGCGATGCCATAGAAGAACCATTTTTGTTTCCACAAAGAACCAGTCAAACGTTCTTTAAAGAACCATCTCATTCTTGTCTTTTTATAATCTCAAGAACCTTTTTTCACTAAAAAAAGGTATTAGTTATTTGAACTAGTATTCTTGTAAGTATACTATTTCACTATTACTTGGGATTAAACTTGCCCAATTTTAATTTATTTTATTTAGTAATAAACCTTGAGTACTAGTTTACAGCAATAAGTACATAGTTAAGTAGATATGCTTTACTTTTCGTTAAAATGAAGAATACTAATAGAGCGTTCACATTTTTTTCTAAGATTAGTGATGCGTTTCTAAACTGGTTGTGCGCTTAACCTGATATGTAAATGTAAGAAGAGGTGTGTGTGTTTGTGTGTAGGTGATGTGGACACCCGACTGGTACAGAGATAAGGTGCGGGCAGCAGTTCCTCTACTCCAGCAGACGTCAGATGAGAAACTTCCAGTGTCTCAGCTAAAGGACAGAGGGATCAGCACATTGACGCTACACTACAGCCAAGCTAGAGCTCAGGATATCAGGTATACACACACTAAATAAACATTACCCAGTCTCAGTCCGTGTTGAAATTCAACCGATATCATTTTTGCTAAGCCTTTATAAAAGTTTAACATTTGTATATTTTTATGCTTAATGTGTGTGTGTGTGTGTGTGTGTGTGCGCATGCGTGCGTTTGTTTGTGTGAGCAGGCAGTTTTCTGGCAGTAATGTGAGTGTGAATGTGTATCCAGTGAACGAGCCGTGGCTTTATTCGCTCATGTGGTGCAGCGGAGTGCAGTCGGTTTCCTCTGATGCTCCACACATCCTGAAGAAAGTGCCTAATCCACTATGGATCATGGTATTGTTTTTTATATTATTTAAAAAAAGCATGCACATCTGTATTCAAAAATATTTCAGAAACAAAAAAGATTCACAATTTTGACGTTATACTGTAATAAAGTACAGACAGTGTGCAAATCTCTTATTTTTGTTCCAATGTCTGGTGCTCTTTCACAAAGTTATATCTCCATCTACTGGCTGAATGTTGCTAAAACATCTTGTTTTGTAGAGTCCAGATGAATATAGCTTGATATGGATCACCTCAGATCTCATCTCTTTAGCAGTTGTCATTTGCGTCTTCATATTTCAAAAGTAAGTGAATATTTTATTTATTTATTTACTTTTTAATACAGGAATAATTACCTTTACGTGCATGAACTGCAGTCTATTTGTAATTCGCTTAGTGTTTATAAATGAGGGTGCGTGTGCTCGCTGGATTGGCGCTGAGCGACTAAATCGACCGCTCTGCTTATTTCTTTCTGGCAATTTGTCTCATTTCTGTCTTTCTTGCGCTCTTTGCATGCATCTGTCCTGCGCTACATGCTGAAATCGCTCAGTTATCACCTGATCAGGTAACTGACATTTGCTGGCATGTGCTGTGAGCTGGTTTTGGGTCTTGGCTAGTTGTATGTCTTTACTCTGTCTGAAGTTTTATTTGTTGTGCACTCTTTCCACAATTGGTTCCGTTTTCCTGAAGTTACTTTTCTTACATAACATTCCTGACAGAATTCACCAAAGCTGTGTTATTGGTTCGTCAGGTGGAAGATGAGCGGCATGCGTAGCTACAACCCTGAGCAGATCATGCTGAGCGCTGTGGTCCGCCGGCCGAGTCGGGACGTCAACATCATGAAGGAGAAACTTATATTCTCAGGTGAAATCTTACATTATCTATTACCCCTAACCTATACGTAAAGGAGAGTGATTTAAATTAAGAAAAAATATGTGCGATGGATGACATTTTTTTATAAAACATGAGAGTTTTATCCCATTTCTGGACCTATCCACTATGTTTAAAAATAATAAGTTTCATGCTCATTCCGTCCTTTAGAAATCAACAATGGAGTTGGGAGCACAGATGAGCTTTCTGTGTATACAGGGAATGGAATAGATGCGTATGCCTGTGAAGACACCACGATGCTCTCAAGTCACGTGACCAAAGTGAAACCTGGACTTCCGGTTTGAATCAATTTATGGAAGGAACATTTCAAGCTTATTATTATAATTGTTTTAGCCTGAGTTTCTCTACTGTTCTTGTTGATTTATAAACACTCGGGGGACTCGGAGAACAAGAGAATCTTAATTGGATCAGATTTGTTTGTACACGGTTCTGATAGTTACATCACTGTTTCAGTGTTCTGTGTTGATGCCTTATGTATGGATTATTTTCATGTATTTAAAAATGGAGTTGAGTAACTGTAGCAGTATGTGAACTGTAAACAGAGTCAAAGCAGATACTGTCCTACTGTTAAAGCCCAAAATTGAAAAATGATGTCATCATTTACTCATCCTCGAGTTGTTCCTAATCTGTATCAATTTATTTGTTCTGATGAACAAAGAAAAATAAATTTGGAAGAATGCTTGTAACTAAACAGTTCTTGGAAACCCTGGACAACTGTAGCAGGAAAATTTACTTTTTTTAACACAAAATTATATATATTGAAGGGTGTAGGAAAGCAAATAGTTCTGGGCACCTTTGACTACCATTGTCATTTAACCTACTACAGAAGTCAATGGTGTTCAGGAACTGTTTTGTTTTAAGCACTCTTCCAAATATCTTTTCTGTGTTAATTAGAGCAAAGAAATGTACACAGATGTGGAACAACTTGAGGGTGACAGAATAATGACAGAATTTTGATTTTTGGGTGAACGGTCTCTTTTAAGATCTTGATGTGAATATCAGATGATTAATAGGTTAAATGTTCAGATCATGCAGAAGTATAAATGTTCAGGATCTCCTGTAAACTGTAAAGCTGACAGGATAATTATTTATTTTTATTTATTTAACTTTTGTAACATTATTTGCTTCCTGATGATTCATATATTGCTGTAGCTAAAGATCAATTTTCTTACCGCTGTATCAATGTCTTTTTAAGCGATTTATTTTGTAAAGAAATCTCTGAATTGTGTTGTGTGTTTTTTATGGTGGCTTTGGGTTAAAATGGATCTGCTGTTGTTACATGAAAAAATGTCCAATAACTTTGAGATATAACACACATTGTTTACAGATTAGTAGGTCCAATGTGCAACGCACCAAAACATATAACTCAAAATAATGTATATGTATATATAATATAATTTTTTCTGACCACACTTTTGGGGAATCTGTCTATTTTTTAAAGGGATAGTTCACTCATCGTTTTCGTGACCATGTGTCATTTCAAGCATTTAGATTTTCTTTCTTCTGCAGAACACAAAAGAAGGTATTTTGAAAAATGTAACCTAACAACACTGACCCCCATTGAATTCCATTGCATGGACGAAAAACCTCTGTGACTAATCAAAACGTTTTCTTTTGTGTTCCACAGATTTTTGTACATGGTTTAATATTCTTATAAATAATTTTTAGTGCACTATCCCATTAAAGTGTAGTATGATAATCCCTCACTAGATGGCAGCAACGATATAAGACTGTCTTACCTCCTGCGTGATCTTGACTTCTAAAAAAAAGTATTTGCAAAAAAGCAGATCATTTCTTATCTTAGTTGATTTCATTTATCATTTCTATCACACTTTCAGTTCAATATATTCCTCCTAAGCAGACGATCTTGCATATATCTGTCCTGCAAAGAGAGTCAGAAAATGTCTAGATACACAATGAAGGATGAAATAAGTATGACATAAAGATAAAACATTTTTATTGCATAAAATATAATGATATATATAGTTTTTCAGCATCTTAGAGGCGAAGTTTAAATGCCTCGCCTCTGTCCCACATATTTACAGTTTATTTACATTTCACATCTGCTCAAAGCTAAAATGACACACGTTTCCCAACCATGTCCATGATGTCCACACATGGACAAACACACACTTTAATGCTACAGGTCTGAATTTACAAACACACAAATCTCCAGCCAAACTAACTTTTAGCCAGCATGTGTTCTTGCACCAGCTAGATGCAGAGGATGAGAAAAAACACTGCGGTCCGGAGGGGCTGTGGTTATGGTTCAGCTGTAGGTGTGATGTGAAGTGCCAGCTGGTGTTCTGTGTCCTCTTTACTGTTATCTGAACAGTCTGATCCGATGTAACAGCCAGAGTCTCTGGGGCAGTCGTTCAGCTCTGGTTTAATTTGTTCAGTAGTAGATTTGGGTTCCTCATCTGTCTGTCCAGGAATCTGATTATCTGTTTATAACAAAAACCAGTTTACATTTAGTCATATAGCAGACGCTTTTAGCCAAAGCGACTTACATGTTGGGTAAACAATGGAAGCAATTGGGTTAACAAAAGGCATAAGTGCAATAAATGTCTCACAAAGCCTACTACAGTGTACAGAACAATTTTTTTAAATATATAGATAGAGTAGAAAAGATATGAAATCAGAAATGATCGGTCAGGTGCCGAAGGATTCTGATCTCGAACACACTACGCGATGATAACGTCATCTGGTGATTATGCACATAATTCATGCATAACTTGGAAGTACGTTTTGAAAGGACGCAATGAACTTCTCGTTCTTGTGTTTTGCCAAGTGTGGCTGCAGATAATTGACAGATCCGGCCTTACCAGCACAACCTCACAGCTCAACACACTTCCTGTTGGTTCTTTCATCACATGGCCATTATGACATATACTATTTCTCTTGCACCAGTTTTTTCTTAATTTATATATACTTGTTCGAATATTTAGGTAATGGCTTTATCGCTTTAAAAATATTTAATAATTCCATAGTTTTAGGGTTGAGGTGATGTTTCAATTCAATTAGTAAACTATGCTTTAGCAAGTAATGTTATATTTCATAAGGTTTTATAACAGCAATAACATCTACACGTCAACGAGAAATGTTACCGTTACCATGGCTATGAGACATGATGTGGAAAGCATCTGTTGATTTTTATCTGTGGGAAAATGTGTGAAAAACTTTTCAACCTGCACTTTCACGACCGTAGCTTTGATGAGGTTTGTTGTTGAGTTAGTAAAGGAGCTGGTAAAAGATGGTGCGATTATAGCGCCGCAGAACTGATCCTAAATCAGCACTAACCGTGAGATGTTTTATTTTGTAGATAAAATGCAAAAACAAGTCTTGGGGAAAAACAACAGCATCATCATTCTTGTACCGTTTCCTGCTTGATCTGAACAGAGATATGTCACAAGAGCTTTCATTAACAGACAACATTACAAAATTGTTTTGCCTAAAATGTCTCACTTTCAATGAATTTGCAGGCTTTGTGTGCATGTGCTTTAACACCTACATTCTGTGTCCTGTAGGTTTTCAGCTGCTGCCAACAGTCTGTGTCTGTGTTCAGGGTCAGTCACGTTCAGCTCGATAAGATGCTGCTCCTTAAGATCTTTGAGATCTTCCACCGTCTGATAACCGTTCAACATCAGAGATGAGCTGTACTCCTGCAGTAGCGGTCAACAATCAAGTTAATGTTAGAAATTAAGCTTTACTGTTGACCAGTCAGCTAGCATCAGATAACAAACATCATATCAAGTATATGCATTTAACAGGCTATACTGGATGCTTAAAGTATGTTCCCAAATGTGTGTCTGTCTCCAATGATCAGTTAAGTGATCAGATTCATGTACCTCTAGGTTGAGTCTTTCTAGAAGTTCCTGCAGGGTTTTGGGCCGAGCTCTTCTGCTCCTCCTGTGAGAACGAATTCTCGGTTCGGGCACACTTTCCTCCACCAGCACATCAACGTAGATGAACTTAAAACTTCCCACTTTGCCGTTCAACATTCCAGTCCATATTCCCATAGCAGGTTTACTAATTATATCAATAGCATCTCCCACCTTAGAGAAAAAACAGCAGAATTAGAGGAGTATGGATACGATATGTAAAAAGCATTAAGAAGGTGATTCAATTTACTGAACACCTTTAGTTGTTTTTGTCATTTTTTACCTTAAGTTTGAGAGACTCTGTGTCATACGGACTGGGGACAAAGTTTGTATGGACCTTTGCTCTCCCACAGAACTGGCCCGTATAGGGCACATCATCTTCTAGACGCAGACTGTCCCTATTACTGTAGCCATCTGAGCTGCTGGTCACACCACCTGAAGTATAAGAAAATGCAGTTTATGCAAAATTTAACCAGTAAACCACAAACCATTTGCATATTTGGCAGATCTGCATTATACAATACAATACTCAAGATCTTTAATTTGAGTGTACAATAATTAATAAAGTGTAAACCAGAATTAGTATTTAAGTCCCAGTGAAATATTTCCGAGTTTATAGTTAATAACTTACCAGTGTGGGTCATTTTCTTTTTAAATTCCTGTACCCTCATAATCGTCAATTAAAATCTGAAAACGCACTTCCGCTTTGAAATTAGACGCCTTGGGCGGGGCCATCCGTTAACTCCTCCCCTTCACCCGTCAGCGTGCCTTCCAGTTTCATTTCAAAATGTGATCCAATCAATTCGCAGTGAAACACGCAAACCACGCCCACTATTTTTTTTTTTTGAAATTCCTTTTCACACGGAAAATATGTCCGAACGGAAGTAAAAACGATCGAGACTTCTGGTTCACGGGGACTATAATGTGATTTAGGAAATGTTGGCGTCATCTTACTGGACGAACTCTGTCCGCTTTGAAAACTGAACAAACTCTCCACCGAGTCACTGGATTGGCTGCAGTATTTCGCCAAAGCACTTCCGCTTCCGTCCTCACCTGGCGCAGACTCCTCCCCCTGCAACGAACACAGATGCTGTAAATCGGTTTAATACATAACGATATTCTAATACCAAATAAAAATAGACTCGTGCTTTAGACAAAATCGTGCTTTAGTTGGTTTGACTAGATGTAACCAGTCCATGCGCGTAGGTCAGACTGCTGACGGTGTTTACATCCATTGTTTTATCAATCAATAAACGTTCCCCGACCTTGTTTTAGATATTTGATGTCATTAGTAATTTATGATGTATGTTATTTTGTGCGCGTTACCTCTGTTCATATTTTATATGCGTGAGTTTCAAGTCAAAACTGGGACTTCCGGTAAATCTGTTCAGAATCCCGCGGTTCGCTCAAGGCCTCACGGGCCCTCACTAATTCCTTGGTGTTTCGCGTCATATCAGTGGGCGTGGCCTGTTGGTTTGGGGTTTTACGACACCTTTACCCTAACCATAATCTTACTCTAACCATCTAAACTACCCATGTATTTTAAAATGGCCAAAAAACATGGTTGCGTGATGACGTCAGGCTCGAAACACCAAGGATTTAGTGTGAGGCCTCGCTCGGGGGAGCAAAGTCTTTAATCTGCCAGAGCTGTGCTGCGCGTGGCCATTTTTACCTCAGAGCCGCATATAATCCTCCCACACAAGCTCTTTATAGTATTGCGGTAAGTAAATGTACACCCTACACCAATAAGTTGTAAATTGGGAAATATTTTTCTTACTTTTTTACCCAATCATTTGTGCAGTTTCACATGTTGCTGCTTGTTCAGAAATTACACACTTCATCTTGACATTCTCGCGAAAGTTTAAATATAGTAACAAACCTAAAACAACTTTTTTTTAACTCAACAACTACTTATTAAGAGATGATTCATTTAGATAAAACCGACATTTGACACGATTTTTCTTTCAGAGGTTGAAAACTCTGAGCTCACCGCTTCCTCTGAAAGGGCTTTAGTATATTTCCTGCCCATCTTTTTACGCATGGTCAGAGAGATAGTCTTCATCTTCTTTCCAAGACCACCTGTTTTACTCGAGTCCACCTCAGGTGATTCTGTTTTCCCAGGCTGCACAGTCAAACACAGAGTTAAAAGTTTCACGTGCAGTTAACTCTTTTATTTACACGTGTACATTATTATCAAGAGAAACATTCACCAAACTATCTCTCTTATCTTCTGCTTTGACCTCTGTGGGATGCTGCCTGTCAAAAATCCCAAAACTGGTGGAGCGCTGAAACAAAATTGATAAAATTATGTTGAGACGTTGTGCAACTAAACGGTTATTGCTTTGTCTTGAGTTTCACAAAACTGATATATGTTTACCGTAGAGATCTCTGGCTGAGAGATCACAGTTTTTCTCAATACTGTATTAACATGAAGCAGAATATATACACAGAGCAATATTTCACAGTTGAGACTGCTGTGCAGTTACAGCACTTGTGTAATTTAACATTTTACAACCACAGAACAGACTTTCTTTTGGAACCTCCTTAAAACAATCTTATTACCTTGGGTTTGTTCCTTTGTTTGTCAGATACGTTGGATGGATTCCTTTGAAGCATTTTTGTCAGTAGAGATTGAAGCTACTGTAGACCCTTAGTACTAAACACAGCAGTGCGACCCTGAAGCAGCTCACTTATGTTGCATCGGCTAAATTCACTTCCTCAACCACACAGGATGTGAGTGACTACTCTGACATCTCTAATCAAAGACTTCAAATGTCTCTACCGTGGAAAATAATGTGCTTTGAACAGCACAGTAATCATTCAAAGCACCAGACAGTCCTGAAGTTATTTTTGTTTAAATTATGGCATTTGTTCGAAATTATTTTAATCGTCCATCCAAACAAACCATTCAGAACACTAAATCGTAAATAAAAACTATTGTTTTCATATAGAACAAAGACAACAGTTTTATTTTCAAAAAATTATCATTAAAGGGATACTTCACCAAAAAAGTCATCATTTACTTACCTTCAAGTAGTTCCAAATCTGTATAAATTGATCTGATGAACACAGAGAAAGATGTTTGGTGGAATGCTTAAAACCAGACAGATTTTGCCCTCCTTAGTAGGAAAAAATACTTTATATTTTTTTATTTGTTTAACACAGAGAAGACATTTTGTAGAATGTATGACAGAAAACAGTTATGGGGCATTTTTGACTAACATTGTATTTTTAGGGGGGGGCAAAATCTGTCTTGTAAGGCTTCTTCCAAATATCTCTGTCTGTGTTCATCAAAACAGATTAGGAACAACTCGAAGATGAGTAACTGATGACAGAATTTCCATTTCTGTGTGAAGTATCACTTTAAGCAGCACATAGCACATATATTTCTGTATTGGTGATGGAATGCAATTATTTAAAGATACATTTCACCCAAAAAAAAGAAAAAGTATGGCATTATTTATTCACTGTCATTTCATTTCTCAGAATATCTTCTTTTGTGCGCCACAGAAAAAAAGTAAGTCGTAAAGGTTTTGAATGACTTCGGTAAATAAGTGATGACAGCTTTTTTATTTTGGGGTAAACAATCGCTTTGAAGCCTATTATTTTATTACGATTTATCCATCACATTAACGCAATCGGTCAAATTGACTTGTGAATGCAAATTGATGCTGCGTATGTTCTCATATTTTTTAGACAACATTAATGGATATTGTATGTATACATGAAAATATTAAAAATAATAAAACGATACCATTGTTTTAACTCGCTTAACCAGCGAAACTACTTCTATTCCAGCAAAGTTTTGTGGGTGAACAACATGCCTATTTAAGTCATGCACAAAACCAGCCTGAAATCTTAAAAACTGATCTTACCAGCTGATCAGGCACGTCCAGATCCAGGACTGAGTGAGTAATCCATCTGGCCTGCTGGTCTCGTTTATAGGGGTCCAGTCGGCTGAAGAGCTCCTCGTATTTCTCCCAGTCTGTGTCTCTGGGAAGGGTGAAGTTGAAGTTGTACATGACCTGTTCCGCCGTTGACCTGTGGCAGGTGTGAGTGGACGTGTCCCAGGATGGAGAATAGATTGTGGGACTCCAGGATTCCTGAAAGAGGCCTGGACTCCAGGGGGCTTCTGTTTCGGTTTTATCCACCTCCTTCCGCTGCAGAGAATTCTGGGATTGCTGTGGTTGTCGTGTGGAACCTTTCGGGAGCTTTTTCTCCGTTTTTTTGGTCAGACTGATGCAGGTTATGATGGGACTGTGTTTACCTTTGGATTCTGTCATGTGACCTAAAAAAGTTACATAGATTTTGGTTTATATTGTTATTACGAGTTATTATTATATTATTTATACAATGCAATTTTTTACATTTGTTTTTACAATTGAAAGAATAAGTAACATTTTAGTGAAGTTTAATTTGTATTGAACCCAAAACATCCCTTCAAAAGGATAGTTTACCTAAAATTTGGATTGATGACTTTTTTCTTCTACAGAAATTGACACTTTTGTGTTTAAAAGAAGTAATGGTCTTCTTAATTCAACTTTACATTACCATTGGTAACCCACAGAAGAAAAACTCATACAAGTCTTCATGGTGAGAACTCCATATTTTTGGGAGAGCTCTGCTCGAGTCTCCATAAAAATTGTGCACAAATCATTAGTAATATGAGGTTTCTCACTTCTAGGGTCTGTGCTGTTCCTTGACTCCTCTGTGCCGCTTTGTGTACCCTTCTTTACTCCCACCAGTTTCTGTATTCTCTTGAGCGTGCCCTGCCCCTCCTCCTCTCCTTCTGCCCTCTTGAGATGAAAGGATATTGAGAAGATCAGAGAAGAACTGTACAGTTGACCTCCTTTAAGCTGCCTCAGTCAGCCCTCTTCTTTCTGCTCAACACACTCACAGCTATAAGCTGCTGAGGATTCTGGGTAATACCTCAGCTCTGCTTTCAGGTTAGGGTACAAACATTATACAGATGTGTATTGTTACATTGCTCTCAATACTAAAGTAAAGTTCACCCAAAAATGAAAATTATTTTGTCATTTACTTACCCTCATTTCATTTCAAACCTGTGTGACTTTATTAGAATTTTAAATATTTTGAAGATATTTCGAAGGACAAAACAACATGTCTCCCTCTTCCATTGACTTCCATTGTATAGACACAAAACCACTACATTTCTCAAAATATCTTAGTTTCTAGAAGAAACGAGTCATATATAGGTTTTGAATGAAATGAAGGTTATTAGATGATTAACAGTATTTTGTGGGGATACTATGCTTTTAGGTTTAGTTCTACCTATTGAACTTTTGGTAGTCACCATTGTACGGTACAATGTGTGCCATAGTAGAAAAATGACTATGGTAGTCAAAAGTGACCGCTTGCTTTCCTACATTCTTCAAAAAAAAATATGGTCAATGGAACAAAGAAATGTATAAAGCAATTTTCCTATTATTGGTGGCCCAGAACTGTTTGGTAACAAGCATTCTTCCTAATATCTTCTCTGTGTTCATAAGAACAAAGAATTCTTACAGATTTGGATCCTGTTGAGCTGTTCCTTGAACTACAGTTGTTTTCAAAAATGAAACTCACTGTGTCTTGCTGCCTCCCATCACAGTTTTCTCTATTAGGATTCCAGGCTTCAAAATTTACACCCTGTGAATAAAGACAGAAAAATATATATTTGGATTTCTTTAGGATCAGCTATACTTCAAACAATATGCTTAGAATCACATTCCAATACAAAAATAAAGATGTAGAGGAAAAATACACAAAAAGCAAAGAAATAAAACAAAGCGGTTGCGGTCCAGTTAAATGTTCATAGAGGTGATGCATTCATCTTCATTTTGTTAATTTACTAGCACACTTAGAAAATGTTGTTTTGTCTGTGTTCATGGTAATATACCTGAACAGAGGTATCCTTCACAGTTTTCTCCGAACACACTCTTTCATCTTTCTCGTCCTTTGTGAATAGTTTTGACCGGCGCTGATCTTTGACCGCCTCTAGATTAAAACAACAGCACAGTTCAGATCAAGCCCAAGACATTAGATTTCAAAATTTGGGAAGCCTGGTGAAGCTTGCATGACCCTGATCACATTTTAGATGACGGTCACAAAATCCGTCTGAGCAGATATAAAATCCTCTGTTTCACAGAGGCTTTTGCAATTGCTTTGTGTCGTGATTGACCTAATCCAATAAATCGGTCACATGTCCAGCTTTTTCTCTGACCCCTCGCCCACCCCACCTTCTTTTCAAAACACAGACACAGATTCCAACACCTTTTACCTGTGTTGGAATCGTTCTTGCTGTGTATCCATCCATCTTTTGTCTTGTTTGTACGACAATGGGTATAAAACCCACTATAAGAAAACAGTTTATTTTAAAAACATTGACGGAAAATGTAAATATAGTATTATTGCAAGAGTCCGCTGACAAGTAGGTCAGTAGCATGGGCATGTGGGAATTGCCGCTGCAAAATATAAGGCTGAACAGCTTTGCTGGTATTTGTTGGGTCAGATGCAAAAAAATCATTTTTTTAAAATCTATGGCTAATCCTGAAACAATTCAAAAACAGAGACACAGAGCTTAATGCAGTGCTTCCAGATCCCAGATAGTCTTCCAGATGTAGTCTTTAAAGGAAAACTGACTGTAGGATGATGAATTTTAAACTCTTATTTCAATTTTTTTGTAGCATCAGGCTCATTTAAGTAAGATTGTCCATAAAAATGAAAATATTAAGTATTTTGCAAAAAATGGTAAATGAAAAAACAAACCTGTGGCTTCATCTTCAGATGTTGATATTATCTGGGACCTGTGTAAAAATTAATTTCAAAACGTTGATCAAATAAAAATTACAATCAAACAACAAGCTAAACACCTTTCGCAGATGGTAAATAAAAACGCAGGCTTAAACTCAGAAACACAACACGATCGTCATACCTCTTGACATGCTAGATTTGATTGTTTCTTTTGGATTTCATTACAATATAATTTTAGGATGATGCATTTAAGCAAAAGCGGTAAAAAGCTAAATTGCCACAGCAGAAAAACGACTATTTTGTAAGCAGATCATATCCACCATGCGATGCAACAGTGGATGCGACCCTGACCTCGGTTAAGCAGGTGGGCTGGAACTGTGATTTAATCCGTCACACTTGTCCCAATTAATATAATCCTGATCCGGCTCTCTCTTTCTCCCATGAAACAGCATACAGACCATCATGATCTAATGGAAGCCCTGACACACCCAAAAACCAGATTCATGAGCGATCTGACTAAAGCTGCATTGGTTCTAATGAAGGATTCAGATCTGAGAAACATGAACGTTAAACAACGGTAAGTTCTTTTTCAGGACTCTTAACATGTTGTTCTCTTATGTTTTGTAATAGGAGAACGTTTATATAAACATGTATGTATATTTTTTTGTGTTTATAAATACTAAATTAATATGACCAGTAGGTACACAAACATACATTATGTAAACACAAACTTTTATTCTGGATGCACTTGATCGCTATGAATCGTTTGATAGCCCTAGTCAATTTGGAATGAATCTAAAAAGTCCAAATCTGACAGTCTGTGATGAAAACAAGCAAGCAACAGATGCAATGTAACCTTAAATAGAGAGGCATCAAAAGGCCTGAACTTACTTTCTCTTTGCTTTTTCCAAGTGGATTTTATTTACGTGAGTCTTTGAAGGCATCTGTAAGTAGAGAAACAAGAATGTTTAGTATCTAGCTTTGTATAGATAAAAAATGTTTTTATGAAATATCTATCTTCATGCAGCATCTCATTCGGATCAAAAGTCTTGCAGGATTTTTATCATTTCCTAATGACTGACCTGCCATACCCCAAACACGTCAGTAACAGATTAAGCAGCGTATACACAGCCACCAGCACTTTTGCTTATTAATATTCCTTTCAATGTCACATTCAACATAACCGCCTGCGAAATCAGTCTAATGGTCATGGGAAAAGCCACGTGAATTCACCTGGGCTTCTCTGCATGTCGCAACCACGGCAATACAGGGCTCTGAACCGCTCCACACGGCCATATTCTTTATGGAGCTGGGGCTGCAAGGCATTCTGGGTAACCTGCCAGGGTCTTGGCTCTTCTGGACACTTTGGGTGGGCTCGTACAGACTGTCTGTGGAGCCATCCTAGACCAAACGTGTAATAACATTTTTGCATTTTAAAGGATACCAACATTACCTGCAATAACTTAAACCTCATTTGTTGAAACGCTAAAACTTTCAGAATCCAGACATGAACCAAAGGTGACAGGTAGTGCTCCATTCAAACATTTGGATACATGTGGCTGAATTTACCATGTTTCTCATAAAGTAGTCTTGGGATAAAAGTTGATATTTGAAGCGTATGTCTAAAATGAGTTTAATTGACCGAAAATTGTACATCCATATGCATTTCTAGTTATTTATTTTTCATGGATGAGCTAGATGGTTAAGGAACATACGCCAACATCTGCAAACTCCTTCAAAGTTTTAAAAAAGCAATTAAAAAGTTGTCTTCCTTTATCATAAAGTGTGGCTGCTTAGAGAAAACAAAATAATTTGTATTTTTAATATCTGTACTTTATAACTCAACTTGTTTTATTTCTGATGAATATAAGTCTTGATCGCTCAAGCCCTGCAGAGGTTGTTCACCTGTTCCTGATCCATGAATAGACTCTGTCCTTTCAGTTGATCCGTGATCTGCTATAAGGAGCTCTCTGGCTCGCAGTAATCCGTACATCTTTCAACGTTTCCATACAAGTCTAACGCCAGCCAAATCTTGGCTTTTCACTTTCTGTTTGAATTTCTCTCTCTCTGTCTTATATATATATTGTATATACATACACACAGAGTGTCTTTAATACAGACAGATCTGTGTTACGTGAAACAATCTAAATAAGCATTTTAGAGTTTACACTTCAAAGGAAATATAAATTAAATATATTATATTACCATTTTATTCCATCACTAAAAAGTCCAAATTAAATGTACGATATAAACTAGTACAAGTAGAATCAAGGGTCTGATCTGACTAATTTACTGTCCGATATGCATGATTTTTTGGTATTGGTAAATCCATTCAGATCACAACACGCCAACTTCACATTTATGTTAATCTTGTATAATAGTTTAATCAGTCCTAAAAAGAAATGAATATCATTTTACATCTTCCTTTTCTTAGCATGTCAGATTGAAAGAATGAGAAAACACTCTCTTACCAGAGTAAAGCAGAAGAGGTTCATGGTCCAAAAATCCTAGAATGTCGTCTTCATGCAGTTTTTGAGAGGTGTGAACGTCCATGCACAAAGAGCGCTGAGATTGAATGGTTGTTGTACTGTCTGTTGCCTCACAGATTAATGCAAATTGAAAATCCCTTCTATAATCCAATAGCAACAGTGGGCAGTATATCTCTTGGTAGCACTCTCTTACTGCACCGGCCCCTTGCTCTTGATAAGCTGAAAATACTCCCCAGCGTCCCCTCATCAAAACAAACGTGCTTTCCACCACGTGCCACTGGCGGGGGTACGGGAAGACACAATCTACAGATGGATTTCTTTAAATTCATTTGTAACAGTTTCCGTGTAATGTAGAGTGGTATTGTATAACAAATTGCCAAGGTAATGATTGTGGTCCTGTGATGTCTTATGACACCAGCTTGGTCCAAGGGGTCTATTTCTGATTACTACTGTAAGTGTGAACACAATCTCAGGACATGGGTGTGAGCTGACCACAGACAGAACCCCAAAGGTTAAAAAACACAGATTTTGCTGCCGCACTGTAAACCAACTCAGATGGATGCTTGTGACTGGGCTGTTTAAATTCTTAAAGAAGCCCATATATTAGCTAAAGAAATTTCATGAAAGCTCTTTTATCTGCCCTCATAACCTTTCTAAGGAAAAATTATTTAAATCTGTTTTTAGTCACAATCAGAATTGTGTTTATGAAAGAATCTCTCATAGCGATTGGGTGAGTATATAATACTGAAATATAATTAGAATTGTACGTTTTTTTGTAGTTTCAAATGAACTGTGACAAAAATTTAGATGCTTTGCGAATCTTGTTTGTTTTTGTTCTCTTCCCCACTGGAGGGCGCTGTTGCTTTACATTTTTCCATCATAACCCACTAGCTTTCTATCAAACTAAAGTGACATAAAGCTTTATTCTAGGCCTTATTCTATTTGATTTGTGTGTGTGTGAAAATATATTTCAATATATTTAGTTACTAAGTTTACAGTAATTGGAAAATACATGTTTTTTTATTATAAATGAGAGAGAGAGAGAGAGAGAGAGAGAGAGACACACAGAGAGAGAGAGAGAGAGAGAGAGAGACACAGAGAGAGAGAGCGAGAGAGAGAGAATATATTTTTTATTTGACGTTTGCTGTAAAAAAGTGTTGTTTTTGTGGTTCTGGTTGGATTCAAATTTGAGTTAATTCAACTTAAAAATATTAGTTAACTTAAAAAATGTGATGCAGACAGGTTGTGTGACTAATATTTCTAAGTCGAATTAACTAAAAAAATGTAGGTAATCAGGTTACATATTTGTTGAATTTTTTTATGCAGTGTAAATCTATATATTTATTATATTTTATACTTGTTTTAATTTGCCATTATTTGGGCAAAAATGTAATGTATCCAAAATGTCAAAGTGATATCTGTCCGCCTAGAACTCACAAATGGCTTAAAGTAAGGGATAGTGAGACAGTTGACTAAGATTAGGACACCTTTGGAGTTTGATGTATGTGCTCTGGCATGCGATCTTTGAGCCACAGATGATGTGCAGGCCTGCCGTGGCATTGATTCTGCCTGCCCTTACTCAGAATTCGTAAATTGTTCAGACTGGCTTTGCTTTTCACATTACCCTGCAGCCTTGACATAGATCTGAACCGCCATTCTCTGTTTCTCGGTCTCTTATTGACTGCGGGCAGGGCTGGGCAAAAAACATCAAAATATATTTTAAATAAATACCAAATACCTTAATTTTGTGTATCAAAATAAGCTACATTATTTTTTGCATGATAGGTTGCATGATATTTTTTCCGAAATGCTCCATCAATCAATTGGTCTGTTTGATCTATCATTTCACCATTACACTGACTCAGTTGATTAAGTAAACTAAGTTTGATAGCAACAGCTTTTCTCTGCCTGAGTCAGTTAATAAATCTGACATATGCAACCAGTTAACAGATCAAATATTCTCACAACCCTGTGATCTCCAAGATAAAGCATACACCGTGTCTACACCAGACATGACACGACACGATAAAAGACAACAAAACACGCAAGCACAAATTTGATTCTTAATAATGTCCACACTGGACGCGATAAACCCATTAAGAACAAGCTGTTGTAGTGTCGTGTGTACGGTGTAGACACGGTGTCAGTTTTGAAGTAAACCAAAGTTTAATATTTAAGAATTTTGCAAATTATTCACAATTGTCTTCGTTTGGTAACGAAAGGGCCTATTTTGCATTAGCAACACTGACTCAATGACAAGTCATTCATATGAAGACAGCTGATGGACCTGTATTCATAGAAACTAGTTTCTTACTTATTAATCATCTGGTAATAATAATCATAAATATAATCGTATATTATGTGTCAGACAGTCGTTCTTGTAATGGTATGCAAAATCATGATCCTACTATACAGCTATTTCAATAAGGGGACAGTATTCAGCAATCAAATATTGATTTATCATTATTGGACACCTATTTGGAAGTGAACAAAAAAACATTTCAACAATAATTAAATGATCAGTATGTTTAAGCCAAATATGTTTACATTTACCCAGAAATGTAATCGGAAAGCAGCAACAGAACTTGTAAACTTAACAAAGTCTAACAAAAACAGTCAAACTGAGACCACAGGGGCCCGTTTCAATAAGGAAGTTCAACCAACACAGAGTTCAAATCTGAACTCTGAGTTTTCAGTTTCAGACCAGCTGATTTGAGTTAGTTCAATCCACTCTGAGTAAGTTCACCAAAGGTTATGCGCGTGAAGCATGGCGACAAAAAGGCATCATCAATTGAGTGAAGATAGGAAAGTTACAAAAAACAGCTGTTCATTTCTTACCCATCGAAATTGAAGGTACTGTTACAAGCGTACAGAAAAAGAAAGAGAGTTGGTGAGGGAGAAAATTGCTTTACGTGATAATGCGCAAGTTTATATGTCAAATGAAAACGGGAATTATATTTAACTCTCTCGCTCTCTGTCTCTCTCGCTCTCATGTAGGTGCAATCCTTCTGCAATAAAAAGATTGTGGCAGGGCTGAATATGAAATACAATAACATCATTCATTCAGGAAAGTTTAAAGAAATAAAATGCTCTTTCTTGTAGGATGCCTGATTGGGAAATGTTAAATAAACTATTTAAACTGGCCTTAAAAGAGATAAAACGTCCAAACGGGGCAACACAATTCTCTATCGACGTAAATGTAACTCTCTGCGAATTAATGCTGCTTCCTCATCTACGGGTTCCTGAATAAAAGGACATGCCATTTTAAGGTATGTGTGACTAAATTGAGCGCGATTAGGAGCACGAATCAATAAACAAATGGCGTATGCAATTTCAACACCGCTCACGCTTCTTAAAGGGGTGGAGATTGTAACAAACCCTAGGTTTGTGGAATAAAACCTGCTCCAGACCAGGTTAGGTTCACGGAGTATGTTACTCTGGTTACTCACTTGGAGTATAAGATACATCGATTTCTGAAATGGGCTTTACATACCTCGCGTTCTGAAACCAAAAACCCTGAGTATTGCGTTTTCTGGGGTTGACTTACTCTGAGTTTGCACTTACCCTGCTTTCTGAAACGGGCCCCAGGTCTTAGCTACTTATGCCTTTCAACACAACACATTATGTAAATTGGCTAACTATTTAGTCTGGGCTACTTATACAAACACCAAAGCTTAACATGAACACTTGAAAATTATGGAAAGCCTGCACGTTTCTTGACCACCTTTCTTCCATATAGATCTATTTTCTGTCTTCAAGTCTGGACAGACTATGACTATCAGATGCCGCATTTTTATGTCATCATGTAGACTACTTACAAAGTATTTGACAGTATTTTAAAACTTCTAAAATACAATCCAATACAAGCTATTTTCATCAACCTTATCAAATAGAAATTACAACAATTTTTTTTTTTTTTTAAATAAATACTGCCCTTCCCTGAATGCGGGATATGTTGAAGATTGAAGATGATGAGACATGATTGTTCATAAGTAGTTAATCTTGCTCTGCATGCAGTTCTTCATCCAAAATCCTGCTGTGATGCGTTGTTATATACACAGAATTTGACAAATCTTATGTCAAAGTGAATCTTAATGAGTTTAGAAACAATATGAAAACAAAAGATAACGAGAATTAACAGTCCATATGTAAAACAATGTTTACACCTCTCATGGTGCACGTAATGTAACCTAGATGGCAGTATTTGGACTCTCTGATGAATGATTACGCGGTTTGGCTGAATGTTAATGAAGCACAAATGAAGCTCAGACCGCAGTTTGATCTGCACTTGTGTCAAAAAGATTCATGTGTGGAATGATTTCAACAGTTGCTCGTGAGCCGGGCCGCAAGATAGAAAGAAAAAACATCAATCCATCACTGATATTTCTGAGAAACAACATCATCTATCAAGTCAAGGGCATCACATAGTTATTTTTTTGGAGGGAAAGATTAAGTGTATTAGGCTTCTGTCGAGATAACTGTTCTAGAGGTGAGTAAGGTGAGCAGAATTGGGCAGGGAGGAGCCAACACTCCCCCAGGCACCTCACATGCCTGTGCTAACCTTTGAACCCCTGTGTGTTCGATATATGAACCCAGAGGTCGCGACCCCACGCCCTCCCTTCTGACCCCATGAATGTTTGACGGCCTTTAGTCAAAAAGTGAAACATTTTGCCCCCACGTCAAGCGACCTTTTCGCCCCATCTCGCCTGGGTAAGTATGAGAGCACGTTGACCTCGTGTGTCCCTTTATTAGCTCGGACTGTTATAAATCTCACACCGGAACGATTCTCCAACAGTACATCAGACAGAATTGATCATCCCATTCTGGATTTTAAGTTAGTTATTTGATGCAAGAACTTTGAAGATCATTTCCTAGTGCATGTGCGTGCCTGCATTTAAAGTCATTAAAGTAATGCCTTACTAAGATGAAAAATAATAAAAAAAAATCAATTCTTGGCTGAATGCATGCAAATTTTAGGATGCAGTGTATGCAAAATTGAATATAGGCCTTTGATCATTTGGCATGGAACCAGCATTTATTTGCCGTAAGAGTTTGGTTCATAGGGATGGTTCCCTTTCTGTCGGTCTCTCGACGTTGTGTCGAGAACGACAGATGGGGTTCGCCCTTGAGAACCAATCAACTCTGACTACTATAGAAAAGGCCAATGAAATTTGGCGAATGCAATTTGCATGCCGGGCTCCGCCCCCGGAAATCCGGTATAAAAGGAGGCCGGCGTGCAGCATTCACTTACCTTTTGTTCTTCAGAGCCATCGCTCATGAGTACAACTCAGGATTCAATCCTCTACAACTACACGCTGGTGCTACGACGTGTTACAGCGGATCGTCCCTTCCTGCAGCGACCTTCCCCTGGGCGTCTCGGCGGTTCCGGAGGTGTTAGAGATTTTTTTCTAAAAGTCCTTTTCAGGACTGACTGAGCATTCTCCAGCGCGGCATGTCCCGCTGTTCTCTTGGGTGCGGCACCCTCATCGAGGAGGGGGATGGACACGATCGCTGCATTAGGTGTCTGGGCGTCCAGCACACTGAAGCAGCGTTCGTTGACACATCTGCCTGCACTGCGGGCAGATTGTCATTCAGAAGTTGCGGTCACGGGTGGCTGTCTTCCTACGGGAACCAGCCACCATTTCGTCTGCTACCCGGGCTGTGACATCTGTGGCTACGGCCCCGATGACCACCCACGTTAGCAGCGTTAGTGATACGGGGAACTCTGCGAACGTAAACCCGCCAGCCAAGTGCTCACGGGCCGATCGCACCCCGATTCGCTCTTCTGAACGTTCCCCAACCGGCGGTGGCATACCGTCCGGATCCTCACGCACACACTCGGAAACGATGTGTGACGTAGATGAGATGTCGCTCGCAGCATCGGAGGGAGACTGGCATCCGACTCTGCCGAATCCAAAACTCCACCCCCAGCGGTCGAGTTCAGGAGGAAGCAGAAGTGATGTCATCCGTGCTAACCCGGGGATGCGTGGTTCCCGAGGTCGGTGCGCGGTGCAAACCGCGCCCACCCCGGGTGCCATGTTTTTCCCGGAGGTGCATGAGGAGCTGTGTAAAACTTGGAACGCTCCACTCACGGACCGTTCCAGTGAAACCAGCTCCGGCTCCCTTACTTCCCTCGATGGTGAGGCAGCCAAGGACTGCGTCGAGATCCCCCGGGTGGAACGTCCGCCTGCGGTGCACCTGTGCCGCGGACGGCTACCACCTGGGGGGGGATCGACCACTCCTACCGTCCAAAGCACGTAAGACTTCGGCATCACTGGTGTCGAAAGCTTGCGATGTTGCGGGCCAGGCTGCCTCCTCTCTCTATGCCTTGGCCATCCTGCAGGTCCGCCAGGCCAGGGCGTTGAGAGGGCTCCACGAGGGTAAGGCCGACCCGGGTATAATGCAGGATCTCCGTGCCACCGCTGACAGCGCTCTACGGGCGACTAAGGCGGCGGCACGGGCCCTGGGTCGGACGATGTCCACGGTAGTGGTCCAGGAGAGACACCCCCGGCTATACCTTGTGCAGAAGAGTGACAGCAAGGAAGTCCGCTTTCTTGATGCACTCATCTCGCAGGGTGGGTTGTTGGTAACACCGTCGAGGACTGCGCTCAGCAGTTTTTTGACGGCGAAGCAGACAGTGGCAATTAACCACATTTTTTTCACGCCGCGACTCGGCCGCCTACAGGCCTCCGAGATCTCACGTGACGTCTGCTTCCCTGCAACCCAGGACCCTTTCGGCATCGGCTCCGGTTCCTGTGCCCCCACAGGCGGCACCCCGGAAGCAGAGGTCGAGGGGGAAACCTACACCCCGTCAGCAACCTCCTCGCGAGGGGACACTGACGGGAAGACCCCAGGGAGAACAACATCGGGCCCGAACCTTCACAGCCACGGCTCTGATCGGTCGGTACGGGACGACTCCTGCCTCGTCACCAAAGCCGGGCCCTTGTTAGGGCTTGGCGCCCACTTACTCACTGAGTTTTCTGTTCTCCCCGGGTTTACTTGCAGCCGATCGCACACTCCACTGGACTGTGCTCGGCGAACCGACCTCACACCCTGGCGAGGCGTGAGGTCGTACACATACGACAGCCGTCACCACTCTCAAACCGACAGTGCGTGCCGTTGTCCCGCCAGGCAGGTAAGCAGGCGGAGCAAAAACCTTCCCTCCGGGGACTCCCCGCGACATGGTTAGCTCCGCCAGCCGACGAACCACCCCCCGTGGGAATGATGAAGCAGACCGTCCCCTTGGTCACCCTGTCACAGTCCCTGGGAGCTCGAGAGCTGCCCACACTGTCTCGCTGGCTAATGAGGGCGGTCCGTCTTGGTTACTCGATCCAGTTCGCCAGAGACTCACCCAAGTTTCGGGGCATCATCTCTCCCTCTGTCAGAGGCAGGGACGCCTCCGTACTTCGGGTAGAGGTCACCACCCTTCTGGCAAAACAGGCATCGAGTTCGTCCCTCAAAACCAAGATGTTCAGTGGGTCACCACCCGCACTTCATCGTTCCCAAGAAAGACGGCGGGTTGCCCCCAAAGGCTGCGTACCCTGAACAGAGCACCTTCACAAGCTGCCATTCAGGGTGCTCACACAGAGGCGCGTCCTGACATCTATGAGGTGTCAGGATTGGTTCGTGGCAATCGACCTGAAGGACGCTTACTTTCATGTCTCGATCCTCCTCGACACCGGCCGTTCCCACGGTTCGCGTGCGAGAGGCGGGCATATCAGTACAGAGTCCTCCCTTTCGGTCTGTCCCTGACCGCCCTTTCTCCCTGAGAGGAGGAAGGCGAGCGGGTACTAAACTATCTCAGCGACTGGCCTATCTTGGCACACTCGCGAGATCTGTTATGTACACAAAGGGACCTGGTGCTCCGGCACCTAGGTCGATTGGGACTCCAGGTCAACCAAGAGAGGGGCAAGCTCTCCCCAGTGCAGAGCGTCCTCTTTCTCGGTATGGAACTCAACTCTGTCACCATGTCGGCACACCTGTCCGCAGTTGTGCCCAACCAGTGTTGAACTGTCTGAAATGAACATTTTAGGCAGACAGCGGTCCCCCTGAAACAATTCAGAGGCTCCTGGGACACATGGCGTCCTCGCGGGCTAATACCCCTCGAGTTGATGCACATGACACCGCTCCAACACTGGTTTCAGAGTCGAGTTCCGAGGAGAGCGTGGCACACCGGCAGCAGGCGCATGGTGATGCCGCCCTGCTGCCGACGCACCATAACCCCTAGTCTTTATGACTTTTTCGACGGACTCAGGTCCCTCTGAGCAGGTTATGAGGCAGGTCGTGGTGACGACTGAAGTCTCCCTGCAGGGGTGCGGTGTAGTGTGCAACGGGCACGCAGGTGGGGTGTTGGACGAACCCCCGCCTGCGCTGGCATATCAATTGCCAAGAGTTGTGGGCTATGCTACTTGCACTGAGCAGGCTACGGCCTCTCGTGCGAGACATACACGTGCTGTTCCGAGGACAGCACTATAGCTGTAGCGAATACAGATCGTCAGGGTGGCGTTCGCACACAGCAGCTAAACACAACTTGCTCGACGCCTCCTCCGGTGGAGTCAACAGGTGACTCGTTCCCTGCAGGCCACACACCCCGGGCAAACTGAACTAGACAGCCGACGTGCTTTCTCGCCAGTTTATGCCTCGTGGAGAGTGGCGACTCCACCCCCGTGCAGTCCAGCTCATTTGGAGGCTGTTCGGGTAGGCCCAGGTAAAACCTGTTCACCTCCCGTAACACCACCATTTGCCCGCTTGATAGTCCCTGCCCTCGGCACGGATATCCTTGCGCACAGCTGGCCGCGGGATGGGCGGAAGCACACCTTCCCCCCCCAGGAGCCTTCTTGTACAGACTCTGTGCAAGGTCAGGGAGCAGGAGCACCAAGTGTTATTGGTTACACCACACCGGTCTAACCGCACTTGGCCTCAGAGCCGATGCTCTGGATAGCGACTCCCCCTGAACCATTCCCCTGACAGAGGACCTGCTCTCTCAGGGGAAGGACACGTTCTGGCATCCCAGATCAGACCTCTGGAACACCCATGTCTGGTCTCTAGACGGGACGAGAAGATCCTAAGATGGCTACTCCCCCTATACGGCTGAGACCATCACCCAGGCTAGGGCCCCATCTACTAGGCGGTTACACGCCTCTAGACGGTGCCTCTTCTCGTCCTGGTGTCTTTCTCAACGAGAAAGACCCACTGAGGTGCTTGATCAGGATTGTGTTCCCCTCCTCACGAGACTGGAGACTAACATCTCCCTTCCACACTGAAAGTGTATGTAGTCGCTATTGCCACTCATCACGACTCAGTCGGTGGAAAGTTTCTAGGGCAACACGACCTGGTCACCAGGTTCCTAAGCAGCGAGAGGGCGGAATCCGCCTCATCTCCGCTCCATACCCTCTTGGGACCCTAAGTGGTCCTGGGGAGCCTCAGGGCCCCCCAAAGAGCCCCTCGGAGGTTCCGATCTTCCTCATAGAGTAAGACGGCCCTCCTGACGGCGCTCACTTCCTTCAAGAGGGTAGGGGACCACCGAGCATCCTCCGTGTCCCTGGATTGCCTTAAACTCGGCCCTGGAAACTCTCACGTTATCTTGAGACCCAGGCCCGGATGCGTGCCCAAGAAGTTCCCACTACTCCCTCCGGGGCCAAGTGGTGAACTTGCAGGCGCTCCCCATAGGGGAGGAAGACCCAACCCGATTAGTGTTGTGTCCAGTACGTACTGGACCGCACGCAGAGCTCTGAAGCTCTGACCAGCTCCGTGTCTGTTGGAGGACAGCAGAAGGGGAAGGCTGTCTCCAAACAGAGGCTGGCGCACTGGGTCGTGGACGCCGTTACGACGACATTCCGATCTCAGAATCTCCCATGCCCATTGGCAGTGAGGGCTCACTCCACACGGAGTTTAGCCACCTCCTGGACACTGGCAGAAGCGCCTCTCTAGCAGACATCTGTAGAGCTGCGGGTTGGGCTATGCCCAAACACCTTCGCAAGGGTTAACAACCTTCGCGTAAACCCGGTGTCAGCCCACGTCCTGCGTGGCGACATGTAGGACTGGCATCCGGGGGGGCGTATGCCTGCGAAAGCTCCTTTCCACCCTCTAACAGGTTGGGTCAGTGTGCTATTTACCTTTTCTTCTTACCCGAACACATCGCTAAGAAACTGGTACCTCACCAGCCTCCCTTCTTACCCAGACACTGGTTAAGAATAGGCATTCCATCCATCACCAAACAAGCACCCCCTGGGGGCTGGCTGGGCAGAGCAGCCTTCCCCCTTAGGCCGGGATACCATGTGAGCTATCACAGATAGCTCTAACCGGACCTAGTGCTACCGGACGTCTGTAACACCCCCTCCGTGGGCTGTTCCGTCTGATGTATCCTCATGAGAATGGTTCCCACTCCTGGTAACCCATGAGCTTCCCCAGGTGGGCCTCCACCTCGCGGTTAACTACTCAGTCCGCACGTTCCATGCGTTCTCCTCCAAGGACGAGACCATACCTATATCCACCATATTCCTCCCCACGGGTAGGAGGTGGCCTCTGTAGCGCTTCTCTGATTAAGAGTCGCGCTTACCCGGTGTAAACTGATCTGGACGGCCTCTCGCCTATAGAGAGCTAAGGCCCCGTCCGTGAAAGTTACCGGTCAGGGCTGTACCCATCTTTCTCCAAGAAAGCTCTGGAACCCCCCGACCACCACACTGGAAGGTTACAGTCTCACGAAAGCTTCGAGATGACACGCCCAGGCTTGTTACCGTCGCTTCGCTAGAGATTGTGACGCGATACAGCGTTGTGGCGTTTTCCATAGGCAACCCCATCTGTCGTTCTCGACACAACGTCGAGAGACCGACAGAAAGGGAACGTCTTGGTTACGTATGTAACCTCAGTTCCCTGATGGAGGGAACGAGACGTTGTGTCCCTTATGCCACGAACACGTATCGTATTCTGCTGCAGTTTGAGAGGTCTCAGGCTCTTCAGAACAAAGGTAAGTGAATGCTGCACGCCGGCCTCCTTTTATACCGGATTTCCGGGGGCGGAGCCCGGCATGCAAATTGCATTCGCCAAATTTCATTGGCCTTTTCTATAGTAGTCAGAGTTGATTGGTTCTCAAGGGCGAACCCCATCTGTCGTTCTCGACACAACGTCTCGTTCCCTCCATCAGGGAACTGAGGTTACATACGTAACCAAGACGTTTGTGTGTACAATAGCAAATCGCAAAAAAATGCGTTTTCAAAGTCTGGTACTGCGTCCGAAACAGCCTACCTCCATACTATATAATAGGCGAAAATAACCTCAGTATGCACAAAACAGAAGGCAAGAAATACCCGGATGGTCTACTATTTCCGTCGAGATTCGTGAGTGTGGATTGGATGGACACTTCTCTATCCCATGATGACAAGGGAGCTGAGCAACGGTCAAATTTCAAAAGTAAATAAAATAAATATAGTGGAAAACTTTAAGGCAGACGTCCGTTTTTAATGTAAGTGCCAATAAATTAACTTCTCATGACTAAATTGTGCTTTTATCAAAGCTTTGTTGTTAATACGTCAAAGAGCATACAGGTCACATGACCATAAAACATGGCGGACGCATTATGTTCGAAATGTATACATATTACTCCCACCTCATACTTTAATGCCCAAAATGGGTTACTTATTCAAATTCAGTACGTACTGTCACAGTATGCGTTTTCGGACGAAGCATGGGTCACATGGCTCCTCTGCTCCCTGTGTTGTTACCTAGCAACAATAGTACACATCTGGACCTCGCATTGATGATGCAGTCATACTGTGTTTCAGCAACAAAAACACAAAGCGTAAAGGGATCTGCAGGCTTTGGACTGAAACAGGAGTGTGTTGTGCGTCTCAGGATGGCATGCGGAGTGTGATGTGCATGCGACAGTTGAGGTCACCGTGGCATCTCTGCCACAGGGTGGGACACGCACGTCATTCCACACACAAGTGTCAGTCAGCATCGTCTGGCCTCAGGTCTGCTTTCACCCCTCCAATCAAAAGAAATGACCTTCGGTTTATGATTAGCATTCACACTTTGATTCATTGCCTGGGTTTAAGGTTGTGCTTTGATGGGTTGTGTTCATGTGTCTCGGGTTTTGTTGCGGGTTTGCCATAAAACAGTAATCAGAATTTGAGAAAATTAAATTTAATCGAGACCAATTTGGAGACTGGTGTCTGTTGCCTAGATCTTCAACATCTCTCATATGTTCTCAGTTCATGCTCAGATTTGCAACATTCTGCAATCAAAAAGTCAAACGTTTTAATCAAATTCCTCCAAATACCAAATTATCCTATTCACAACAACTTACAGCTGTACCGTGTTCAAATTTTGTGACCAGCTTGTCCAGTTTAAACTTTTTTGATGCATTTATTCATCCATGTGATAAATATTTTGTGGGTTTGTGTGTTCAGGTTTCAGCTGCCCCTCCGGTGACCCGTGACCTCTGGTGACCCCGAGCCGTGAGCTGCCCTTTCATTCCCAGCAGGCTGGACAGTAAGGCTAATTCCAGCGGGTTCAAACAGGCGCCATAAAACTGCTCCCTTTTAATGATGACAAAGCACACGCGATGCTTGTTCTCCTTTAATTAGTCTATTTTTGCCCGTTGTTTCGTTTTTTACGAGAAAGTGTCTGTGCCAGAGTCTTCAGGCGCATATCTCCGGATCTATTTTAAAGACTTGGCACAATTTTTAAAGGTTATTTATTTTGTTTTATTTTAAGCAGCGTCACTTTTCAAAGTATGTGGAGCTTGTTGGATTTGTACCATGCAAAGGCCAGAGTTTCAAATATGACTGTAATAAGAACAGAAAAATCCTAACTATGGGTGCAGCATGTATTTAGATTTCTTTGATAGGTTCAGCTTTAAAGCAATCACAGATTGACACCTTCACATTTGTTTTATATAGAAATGCACAGATATATCGGCCAACAATCGGTATCAGTCGATAACAGCAATTTTTCACCACATAGTTTAAAACAGCCGATGATCAGGGTCGATAATAATAAGAATTTAAGAATTTTTTTGTATTAATAACATTCAGAGGGTTAAGAAATATTAATTTATTATTCAGAATGGACATCGGCAGATATTACTCTGAATAATCGGTATTGGTGGAGAAATTTAGTATCGGTGCATCTCTAGGTATATATTCAACGAAATTTCAGCAGGGCTATTGCGACAGAAGGGGAACAATTCCCCAGATACACAAACGACGGTTTCAGTCACTTACTGTTCCTGTGAAGTCAGGTAAAAATTAGGACCCATCAGTCAGAGGGTTATATCAGACCCGCAGTTGGTGCACAATACAACCCGCCATCTAATTCCCTCCGTGTGCCTTATAACTATTGTGCTGCTACTTGATTTTTCTCCACGGGTGGTTTACAAGTGTGCCGTAATTGTCTCGACGTATTCTTTAATGGGATTGACTGTTAAACCTGTTTTCTGGTTAAAACAGACCCATCCTTTTCGACAGTTTGGAAAGCAGGTTTTATAGCGCTGTTTTGGGAATTCTGCATTGGCTACTTACAGGCAGATTTGGTGTCATCTCTGTTGTTGAGTTTTCAATCCCTGAGGGGAGCTGAAGACTCATTGTCACCTCTACAGTGTGACAGGATTCAATGGTAAAGAGATGATCTCATGATGAACACGCTGCTTCGGTTAGTAAAGTGTGAGGAAGTTTTGAAAGACGTTTGTGTCATCATGCCATATGGTTTTCTTCTTTGAATTTATTATTCCAGAGAAAGGAATAGATTTACAGTTGATGGTTTTCTCATATGTTTACCTGAAGAATGAGACCGTTTGATCTCAGATCTCATTTGTTTTTGTTTCCTTTAGGTTATAATAACCCTACCTGTTTCTCTATCCTTAAAATCTGATTGGTTGATTGGATTCTTGTTCGCTATACTGTCCTTCTGAAACCTTGTATCTCCATAATTCTTGATCATTTATTAAAAGTCATCCTTTGTTTGTCACTGGGTTTTGCTAATATCTACTCGATACAAAGTCTGAAAAAGTGCTTGTCAACTTTGGCAGTATTTAATCATCCTGAAATATTGTGAATTTGGATATTCAAGACACACCAACAATATGTAAAACGATCGTCTTTGAATAAATGCTGAAGGGAAATGTAAGATATCTTTCACCTCATAAAATTTCCACTTCTTTACCCACATTTCCTGAACCTCCGATGGTTTTTCCACTTCGGTTGGTGCAGGCAGACGAAGCGAGAAGGATTTCAGAAGCACATTCCGGTCTTAGTTAAGCTGTCAACGATGCGTGTGCTTTCTCAAGGTCGGCATCCCCTATTAAGAATTCACCTGGGATTGCTATTATTATCAGCTAACAACTGAACGTCTATAAGGAAAAAGTAATTATTCCCTGCTATGCGATAGATAAAGGTTTTCATTGTGAAGGAATAGGTGTTTATTTCCCAGAATATCTCTGTTTGCTTCCTTCAAGAGTTAATTGCGCTTTACGCTGTCGGACATCTAGCGCTAGTTAAAAATCATGAGATACCCTTCAGATATAACAAGCTCTACTGTGGGTTTCTGGGCAACATCCAAGTTAAATGCCCTCTGTGGGATCCCTAATAAGTGTTCAGGCTCGGAGGGTCGGACCTTGGACGTGCTGTAAAACTGCAGCCATCACTCTAGGACTGATGTGGAGGTCAGAGCCAGCAAAGCCAAAAGGGCACATCAATTTTTACTGTTCTCCTGAGGAACGGCCAGGTTTCTCCATCACCTTTACGTGTGGGCCGAGCTGACGTTCATTGTTTCTCAAGGCTGTTTTTTGTGTCATGTGTGATCAATCGCCGAACCGAGAAGAAAAACGGTTTTGGAAACTGAACTGGATGGCAGCGGATGAATGGCTTCAGTATGTACAGAATGAATGAATGTACAGAGTTGGATTTTAGTGAATAGGTGAATAGATGTATTAAGAAGTTGATTAGAGTCATGACAGAAATTATTCTGTCATTCTCTGCATGGCATTTACCTTTTGCATATTTTTATGATAAAATGAATGCTGTATGACTAAATGCTGTATGACTTTTTTGTGTAGGAAACAAAATATATTTTGAAGAATCTTGGCAACCAATCTTTGGTCCCTATTGACTTCTATTGTATGCACATAAAAGTCAATGGGGGACCAACAGTTTTCTGTCATCAACAATTATCAAAATATCTTTTGTGTTCTGCAGAAAAAAGAAAGTCATGCAGGTTAAGAATGTTAGGATGGTGAACAAATAATAATGACTGAATTTTCATTTCTGGCTGAACTTTCCCTTTAAGAACAGACAGATGAGTGAATTACAAAGTTTGAGCTCATTAAAAAGATTATTAACGTAACATCAAGTTTAAATAAGTATGCATCTTTTTCACCAAGTCATATTTGCCCGTAAAATGTGATTATTATAACATTAAAATATGAATTATTTCACTACGCTCGGTTCATCTTTCTTACCTTGCTTTTCATTTTGCAAACAGCTGAAGTGTGTACAATAAGTGAACGACTGCCGTAGTTGATTATCTGACGTTATTTGTTGCTGCCCTACTTTCCAGTCCTGGAATTTTGCAAACGGTTAAAAGTGGCAGGCAATCCTTCAGCCTTCTTTCTGGCAGCGCAAGGACAAAACGATGGCTCAGACAGCTTCAGGGGACAGCCGAGCCACCGAGAGATAAGCGAACAAACAGCGCTGAGGAAGAGCACGACGAAGACGGAGAGAAAGTTGTCAAAGATCAGGGTGACCCTGAGCCGCACAGAAGCAACATCTGCCAAAATCCCGAGTCAGGAAACCAGGCCACCTTGTAATCTTTGTTCTCTGCAATCTTGCGCAGTGTCAAATCCATTCCTGCGACCGCGGACACGCTGGCATTTTTGAGAGATTGTCTTTGAAAAGCCCTCTGTGCTTGATACTGGATTAAAACACCTACATCTGGGTAAATACAGACCACCTGAAATTCATGCTTTGTTTACATTTTGCATTTGGCAGTCACATTTGCTAAAACGATTAACAGGCCATTTGACTTATGTGTTTTACCAGTGCATAATTTCCCTGAGAATCAAACCCAGCAGACCAGCTGTCATGTCCCAGTGAGCTGTTCACCATTTTGCAATTTCTGTATAAACGAGCAACAATGAGATATTACATTCATGCAAAATCCTCATACATACCTTTATAGGTATTCTGCCCTACAGATGGCAATTGATGTTTCTCATTGAGCTCAAAATGGTTAAGTGCACCTATAATAATACAGAACAGGTGATCTTTCAGCCTGCAGACAAGTTACAACAATATCTCAGCTTTCTTAAAAGCAGTGTCCACTAACCTCCGCCTGATAGCATGCATGACCTCTCACATGGGTCTTTTGTTAGTACAGTGCCTAGAGAATACAACCATTTGCATTTTACAATTGTTTAACAAATAGCCACCCGTGGCAGGCTATTATCTCCCACTGTGACCCCAACACTCATAAACACACATAAACTCAGAGAGACACACACAAACACACACACAGCTGTGGACTGACACACGGGTTATTTCCAGTTACACTGGATACAAGCCAAAGACACATAAGCGCTACATCTTTGATAGATAGATAGATAGATAGATAGATAGATAGACTGGTTTGGTAATGGTTTATGTAAATTAATGGGTTTGTCTCATTTAACTTCATTTTACTTGTCTGCTTCCAACAATAAGAGTTCAGGAAAATGAAGTGAGGAAGTTTAAATGAGTCGCAACGTCATTTTCCATAACTCATTAGAGGGGATTCAAATGTGTCACAGTGGCTTTGCTCAGAAACTAAAGCAGGGTGGAGTCCTCCTCCCAAAAAATATATAAATGCCTTATATAGAATACAATGAAGAATATAATGAAGGGAAAACAAATACAATTATTTTCAAGGAAATATGTTTTTTATGATCTCAATTATGACTTTATTCCCCCGAGGACGAACATAAGAACATAATTGAGAGCTTTACTTTCATATTTTTTTCTCTAAAACCAACCTAGACTTTCTACTTGTCCACCTCTAGAAGTTAAAGGGTAAGTTCACCCAAAAATGAAATTCTTTCATCATTTATTCACCCTTTTGTCATTTCAAACCAGTATGACTTTCTTTCTTCTGCACAACACAAAAGAAGATATTTTGAAGCATGTTGGGACCTGGACAATGGCGGTACCCATTCACTTGCAGCGAATAGCTACCCCGTTGTACGGTTACTAACATTCGTTAAAATATCTTCTTTTGTGTTCTGCAGACTGACAAGAACATGAGGAAATGATGGCAGAATTTCATCTAAAAATGGGCCAATTTATTCAATTAGTATTGAAATAGTACACTTGCAGGTAATCACCTCTTGTACATTGATATTTTATACTTACTACATGAAGTCATTGTACTCCAACTTCACTAAAGTATACTTAATAAAATAAATGAATGGTATACCTTGCAATGGGAAATGTTTGTGAAGAGAATCCACTTAGAGTTGTATTATATTCACAAAGTTCAGCACACACACCTGCACGACACTAAATGGATAACTCTAAACAGATGCTCCTCTAAAGCATTGTATTTGATCCTAGAGATGGGCAGAGTTAATGATGGTAGGGGTTAATCTGAGCCTGGGGTTGTCTATGACTTTCAGTATTTGGACATTTTTATTGCAGTTGTCTCCTTGACATCCCCTGTAGTCTCTGCACACCTGACATTGGGCGGTCTGAGAACAGACAACACAGTTTGTGTGTGCGTTCAAGATAATCCGAGTCAAGAGTTGGCTGTTAAGAGAATGCACAGAGTATTAAGGTCTGTGTTTGGGGTTAACAAAAAATGTGCCGCTGCTCTTGTGTGCGCTGGGAGATTCCCTCAGGGCAAGAACATGTCGTTGGTGTTGTTGAGACACGGGAAGCCATCGTATGTGCGTGCGTGTGTATAAGTTCACTCTGTTTGTGTTAAAGCTGCCCATGCGTGAAATGGAACTCAGGTAAGCGCAGGGCCTGCGGCTGTCGCAAGGCTTCCAGAGCGATTTTACTCCGCTGCATTGATTTTTGTTGCTCACGGCTGGTAGAAAGATTGAGCTGGATAACAGAGATGTGAAGTTTGACAGGTTGAAGTCAACATGAAATAGCATTGTAAAAAGTTGCATTAAAGCTAAAACTGAACAATTCATACAATCATGAACAATGTTTTGATTGTTGTATTTTTTGTATTACATAGCAAAATGAAGACAGATGGGACGTGGGCAGTGGATTGTCACCTCAAATAATGTCCACCTCAGATAAATTCAAGTCAAGTTCAACCTCAAGAGCATTTTGATCTATCCCAATGCTAAATCTTCATAATCTGCGTTTGTTGTTTTTTGTATTGAAATCTAAAAGCTGTTGAGTTAAATTAACCAAGAAAATGTTTATGACCCAACAATGGGTTAAAGCAACTCAGCATTTGGGTTGAAACAACCCAGTATAGGATCATTTATAACCCAATGGTTTAGTTCTTCCCTTATTGACCCAATGCTGAGTTGAAAATTTCCCCATTTTTTCTTTTATTTACTGTATTCCACATTGAAAAAAGCACCATATGCTGGTTAGGTAGGTTTTGAAGCATTTTAGATGTTTGTGCTGGTTTAAACTGGTCATGTGTTGGTTTAAGATGGACCTGACCGGTTTAATCCAGTACAGGACCAGCTTAAACCAGCACAAACCAGCTACATCGCACCTACCTAACCAATATATGCTGTTTTTTCAAGAGGAATAACTTTCACATTAATGTAAAAGGTAAAAAATCGCTCTCACGAACCTTCTTTGGATCGGTTCCACATTTGTGGAATGATCTGCCTGCTGCTACAAGATCAGCAGATTCTGTGGCCATCTTTAAGAATCGGCTGAAAACACATCTCTTCCGTCTGCACCTGACTGATCATTTGTGATTTCTATATCTTTTCTACAATATCAAAATAAAGCATGCTTATTTAAGCTTAGATAAACTAAACATGGCTCTGTACACTGTAGTAGGCTTTGTGAGACGTTTTTTTATTGCTCTTATGCTTTTTGTTGTCCTAATGTTTGACCCAATTGCTTCCATGTTTACCCAACTTGTAAGTCGCTTTGGATAAAAGCGTCTGCTAAATGACTAAATGTAATGTTAAGTAGAAAAAGGTCCAACATTGAATTATATTAAAAAAATCATCAGCTATCTATTATATTACATATTTTTTTTTAAAAAGATTTTAAAAAGGCAGTTATACCTGTTGCTTTAAAAATTTGGCTATTGGTTAACACAAATTAGGTGAATTGAAATAGGGAAATTACTTCAGGGGCAGAACGTGGTTTTACATGTTAAAGGAATAAAAAGATTTTGATTTGTTTCTTCTGATTTACTCCACAGACAAATGTGCACTGTAAGAGATCATGTAAATATGATCGATTTGGACCTTCAACCTAACTAAACATTACATAAGCCAGCACGCATACACACAGCTCTGATACTTCAAAAAAACTATGAAATCTTTCAGACTCCTGATGAAGGACATCATAAAATTGTCAACCGATTTCTGAATAACATTCATGCTTTTACTTTACTCTTATCTGCAGCACTAAAAAGTGACATCTGGCAAAATGAGGATACGCGTGTCTCATCCTGACCTCATAAGTGGGACCTGCGGCTTGTGTCAGCCAGCAGAGCATTCTGGGAACTCTGAATAATAAGTGCTAAGTCCTGATCAATGAGAGCCACCGCACTGCGAAATCAATGCAGTTTTCTTTCCTATGACAAAAGACTGCCTTGTTGCAAATGAACTCTGAAACAGAGTTGCTTGGTAAAGATGTAGAAGTGGAGGAAACTCTAGAAGTTTGGCTAAGTAAAGAGATACTTTTACTTTTTTGGCAGAATACTGATCAGGTCAATTCAGTGTACGCTGACTGTTGCTACAGTATATTTGTGCCAAAATCTGATGACTTTTATGGTCGATTATAAACAGCTATCGGTATGTAGGTCAAGAGAATGTGAACAATGAACACCAGACACTATAAGAGATTTCATAGACTAAAAACAGGAGGAATTTGTAGATTTTAGCGGCATCTAGTGGTGACTTTTTAGTGGCTCCACCCCTCCTTTTCAGAGCACATGGCGGCTCTCACAGGACAAAGATGTCGTCGCGTTTTCGCCAAAGGAGATAACGTGTTTACAAAATGTGCTCTCTAGAGCAATGTGTCCGTTAAGGGATAAGAAACAACAAGGCAAATTTCTTTCTATGTAGATAGGTAATAAAAATAAAACGCCTAACATTATACACCTCTGAACACACAGGCTAGTTATGTCTATCATATCGCATTTCTGTCAATAGATCATCCAAAAAATTAACTGGACCTTTAATGGAAGATTATGAAAACAAAAACTCTTTAGTACGACGTTCATGGAAATTTGTTGTGAGAGCAAATAGTGTTCTTTTAAATTCCAGGTTGTCTTTTTAAAGGCAAAATATTTGAATAATGTTTTTAGATTCTGAGAGCTCCTCTCGCATCTCCCGTCTAAATCAAAGAAAATCTCACATGTCGGCGAGCTCGTGAATCAAAGAGCAGTCAGAGAGTTCATCTCGCTCTGAGAGGCCGTTCTCCAGCTGAGCGACCTTTAACGTACGCCCCTCGATGAGCCTGCCGATCGGTTTTCCCGGAGGACATCCATCAGGAGTCTGTGTACAGTGAGTTTATAAGGCTGAGATGAGAACGGCTGTCAGCGGGGTCAGACAATACCAGACAATTCACCAGAATCAATAGTTAAACCTCTTGAAATGCCTTGAAAATGTAAACTGTCCGTTATGACATCTCCATTTATCTCGCAGCCCGATCACGACCCCTGCTGCGACTCTCTCTCTTTCTGTACATCTATTGTTCATCTGGGCTTCCTCTCAAAGCAGGACCTCATCGTGCCAAAACGCTGGTGCTAATAAGACTCATAGCTTTCCTCTGTGATTATGTGTGACAGCTTGGTCAGGATTTAGCCACACTTTCACCCCGCTAAGACGAACGGAGTGCCCGCGGCGCCCTGCGGTCGCTCTTCCGACACTCCCGAATGTAGTCGCGCCCGAGAAGTGCCTGGATTGGGCACAGCAAGCCTCACGTGCCCCGGGTCTGACTCATTCTGTTTGCTCAGCAGACATTTTAACCTTCGTAACAATAAAACAAGAATAGAGCCGACAGTGGGGGTGTTTGACACATCTCCTCAAGCCACCGTGTGCTTTATTATCTTTGGCAGGCCGTATTAGTCGTGCTAATCAAGTGAACGATTCGCCGCCCGCCCTCTTCTAACGCAAATGACAGACACATCATGAACCAAAGGGAAAAATGCAACCTTGAGCTTGTCACCTGCAAACCAGCTGGCACGCTCTCCGCCAGCAGGAAGCGACCTTTCCGAGGTCAATAAACTAAATAATTCACAAAGGTTATTCACTTTGCGCTGAACGCACAACAAATCTTATATCCTCTGTCAGCTATAGCTAGCTAGCATTGGTTAGCAGATATTTGGCAAAACAACACATATGCTTTCCTTTCTGAGCTGCGACACGAATCCCTCATGAACCTTATGAATTATTCAAACGTGACATTGATGCGATGGGAAACGTTCAGTGGCATTTGACGCTGGGCGTTTATGGAAGTGTGTACGCTGGCTTCAAAATTTTGGCAAGGATATGATATCGTTCTTGGCGTGTGCCGGCGATTTATGATCATTAAAGATATCCGCCTACAGCTGCGAGTCTCCGTAGATCACACCCACCTCCATTTGCATGAGGTAAGAGTGTCAAGCGTAGTGCTTAAAGGTCACGCTTACGAATGGAAACATCAAGAGTCGTAGCCAATGATGAATGCCAGAAACCCACAGTAGGAGAGAAAACACTCGCTGGTGTTAACTGGCAATAATTAATATGAGGCCATAGTTCTAAATGCCTTCTGTTTAAAAAGGCTTTTTTTACGATGTGGCCTTTACCATGAGATTATTTTCTCTCTTTGTATCTCTCACTGTGATGTTATTCTATGGCAGATCAGAGACGCCACACATGCTCTGATTGAATCCAGCTTGAAACGTTTGTAACATTTGTCTGGCCGAATACCGGTTTCAAGTTTAAAAATGTAAGGTTTCAAAACCACTAAAATCTTATGTGATACCGTTTCTGAGGTATGAGATGTGTTGACAAAAAAATACATAATTAAGTCATGTGATGCAGTGTTGGATGTTTAGGCCTTATATATGGGCTATGACAAACATACATTTTTTTAAAGACTATTATATTTTGAAGGCTTTATTTTCTATGTATGTTGGTTAAAAATAAAATGTATTTGTGTCCAGTTGAAAAGTTGTTGTTTGTATACGAAGACATTCGAAAATAACACATTTTAGTATTGTAATTGCAATGCCGTGAAACCGTGACACTTTTGCTAAAGGTTATCATTCTTTCAAAATCTCATGCCTACATTGTCCTTTTGGTGCTGTGAGGCCAAAACGAAAACACACAAATATTTGTTGTAATTGTACAGTGCAAAAAATCCTTACTGTCTTGTTTGCTAATCTATAAAATCTATTTACTTGTACCGGAATTTCCTTGTGAACACTTTGTAGTGAATTTCTAATACCATAAGTTTCATGTTTGTTTGTGAGCTTGGTTATTATTTAACCAATGAACATTATCAAAATGAGCTTTTCAACTTTGTCTACGGTGTTTAATTATTAAAAAAGATGTTCTTTTACTTTTAAATAAATAATTTAAAATAACAGTTTTTCCATTTCCTGAAGGGTTCTTCTGGACAGCATCGATTTATCTCTTCACAATTTTGTGAAGTTGCTTAATTGTCAAACAAAAGATTTTTCGTAGGCCTTTTTAATATTGTGTTGTTTGCTCTTATACCTCTTTCACAATCATGTTTGCCGATGGGGTAATGAAATATAATTTTTTTCTTACCCCTGGCAAACAGCTATTTCTTGTTCCATTGTTTTAAGAACATGAAAAGCATTGTTTAAAAACAAAGAAAAAAGTTGTTTTTTTTCATTTGGCTTCTTATGTAGATACATCTTACCTAAAGATGTTTAAAAACTGTATTGAAAGATAACAGTGTACTATTTCTAATTGTGTAGTTGTATGATTGAAATGTGTTGTATTATTTATCGTTGCTGTCCTTCTGAAATCTCAAATATCCATATTTCATGATTTACATTTTTTTGCCATAAATCATTATTATTCGTCACCCTTTATGTTTGTTCATGGGTTTTGCGAAATACCTACCCAATGTAAAGTATTAAAAGGTGCTTGTCAGCTATGAGAACAGTATTAATCGTTTAAAAAGTGCAGTGTTTTTAAACACATCCTGTTTCAGAAGGACAGCGACGATATGTTCTGTATTATTATGATTGAATCGGCCCAGAGGACCCCTGCAGATATGGCGTGTCTGTAGATTAGAGAGAGGCGCTGGCTTCCATATGGCTGTGGGACTCCCTAAAGACTAAATATGTTTACCTACCCTTGTGCAAGGTATGTCAGGACTTACACAACCATATGGAAGGCCAGTTTTATTTACTTTCTCCATCTCGGTGATTCATTCGTGACGCTTTAGCTCCCATGTGTTCATTAAATAAATGCAGATGTGCCCATGCTGTATGCGTCAGAAGTGTCTCAGCTTTTCTGCTGGCCTTGTGCCACACTTATCATCCGCCGCATAACTGATGTCTTAAAGCTGCTGATTCAGCAGTATTTTCCAGCAAATGCAGAGGCTTTGTGGCTACATGCACCTGGCAAGAGGACTTCCCATCACAGTAGAGTCCTGGATGGCTGCCGACTGCAGTCATGCTGTGTGTGAATGGATCCCTTCGCCAGATGTTTACAGAAGAACAGCTGAAGGATCCGGGAAGCTGCATGAAAGTCTCTTGAAACCTGATGTCTGAGGAAAGAGTTACTGTAAGAATGTGTGTATACAGCCTGATTTCGCAGGAATTTCTAATTATTTTATGAGGTGGATCATTTGTATGAATTGGTAAAAAGTGAATTGATTATAAAAAGAAAGCAATTTCAAACCCCCACACTTAAAACACTAGCGAAAGCAGATCAAACAAAATGTACATATGACATTATGATTGCATATTAATTTTGTAATTATAAACACATACATTTATTCATATTAGGAAAGAATTTATTTATATTTAGCAATCATTTAAGTTATATACGTGTTTATAATTTTTTTGTTTTTTTATATTCATGTATGTGTGTTTTTTTATAAATACAAAATTAAAATTGCACAATAAACGGACATACATGTAAACACAAACCTTTATTCTGGGTGTGACAGCCCTAATAAATTCGCAATTTAAATTCTTATTTGTTGAGTAATTAGTAAAATAATTACGAATTAACATGTGATTGTGTTGATGTATCTTTGAAAAAGAAAAAATTGCATTAAAAATGAAGTTTGATGTCATTAAAACAAATCAAAATGTTACCTGTACAAATGATTGGAGTAAATGATAAAAAAATTCATACTAATACTACTAGTACTAATATTCATGTTGTTAATGTCTTTTAGAAATTCTTGAAATTTTGTCTTTTGAAGAACTGAAAAAATTATTTAATAAAAGTTATTTTGGAAATTCTTTCATTTTGAAGAATAAACATATTTTATAGCTTCAGAGCACTTGAAATACAGTTCAGTGGCTATTTTATTGTATGTTGTATGCATGTATTACGTGTTCTGTGTTCTTTTGAGCTTAATAACCCCTGGTTTGAAAAACATCATGTGAACATTCCAATGATCTCCTTTTGTGTTCAGCAGAAACAAGAAAGTCATGCAGGTTTAGATCAACATGGGGGTGAGCAGTCTAAACGTCAACACATTTTTCCATTTTGAGCGAAGACTTCTTTAGAAGCAGAGGAGATACACTTAGATAAACAGCTAGACAGTGTGAGAGTGTGAGGCACGGGTGCCATTTTCATTGTGTGAAGGACAAAGTCAGTGACCCGCAGATTATTCAGAGGAGATTGTGTTTCAGGCCCATCTCAAGGTCAGCCTGAATATTCTATCTCTCCGCTCTCCATAATTTGCTCTCAGCTGCTGGGAACTGTTTAATCACAGCCGGCCGTGTGGAGGTTGAGAGTAGGTCATTCTTGCATCAACATTTGATCTGTTAGCTCTGAAGCGGCATAAATTACAGAGTTACAAACTCTCCTTCTTAAAATATTTGTATTTGAGTAGATGTCTGGCATTTCAAGCTTACGTCACTGATTTTATGAGCCCGAATCCACGGTGGAGGCTATGTTTGTTTGCAGCAAGTAAGGGGTCCGAGAGCAGCGCTTTCACACTATGGAGGGTCAGGGCTGCTATTGACCGGAGCGCAAGGTTGATGTCTCTCATTTAAACTCCATTTGTATCTGTCCTGTAAATGCACCTCAAATGATCTAGTTAATGATCTATGATATTTATCTAGAACATTTATTCGTCTCATAATAGAGGTTTAATTTATGGACAAACAATGACATGAGTCAATTAAATCTATGTGTATATGTATGTGTGAAGGCGATATAACATCACCCTGAGCATTTCCATGACACTGTGATATGTGAAGAGTCAGCAGCCATTGATCCGCAGTGCCGTGCGCTGAGTGATTTTCCCGGAGTGGATCAGCCCTCCGCCTGCAAGTGTCCCAGAGGGACCAGATATACAGGAGGGACTGCGGCGTTGTACAAGTGTACGAGTGCCCCCATACCTTCAGTACACTGCGAGCAAAACATGCAACGCGGGGCTTAAACAAATGGTCAGATGACAATAAATTGAGGAGATCATTTTGATTAAAAGGTATCTTCCGAATGCACAAATGTAAAAGTATGTACAACTACATTCAAATAATAATTCTGAACTGAAGTATAATAGTATGTGTGTTTAAACATGCAGTAAAAGAGAGAGGGATAGAGGTGTTGTTATGGACTGCAGACAGTCACTGAACTCAACCCCCAGAGCAGAAAGTTTTAGCAGTCTGTTAAAGCGGCCTCAGACTGTTCCACGCTCTCTGATAATGAGCAAACAGGGGCAATTGAATGTCAATGCCCCCGTGGGAACAGAGGAAACGTGCCCCCCAGTCACGCTCACCTCCCCCCCCTCCTCTCTCTGAACGTGCCATTCCAGAGAGTGAGAGAGAGAGACGGTGTAACCTTGTGGATCTGTCTCTTTGTCCTCTGATCGGCTCACTGGGTGGGGGGGGGGGTACTGACAGCTGAGATCCCCCCACAGGTGGGCCAGTAAACAATTCGGCTTTAGTGTCAAAGACTTATTTTGACCCGTCAACTTTGATAGGGCATGACCTTTGACATGACCTTTGGGTTAACTTTTTGCTGTAGACTATTTTCAGTCTTTAATATGTTTCTTCTTTTTTTTATATAAATAGAATGATATAAATAGAATAATATAATAAATACAGTATCATTATAATGTAAATAAATATAATAGTATAATAAAATAGTAAAATATACAATTTCTTCTGAATATTATTTACATTATTAAACTTTTTTCACCCTTGCTGTATATCATTCTGAACACGTAAATAGTAATTTATTTATTTATTCTTAAGAATAATAAAAAAATTTTCTATGCAATGACAATTAAGGTCTGTCAAGATTACAAAGAAGAATAAAAGCACCGTAAAAGCTGCGTGCACAATATTTCATGTTTATTTTGTTAAAAACACAAAAGTATTTATAAAGCTTCAAAAGACTTTGAAAATTGTGAAGTTGTGGTGCATTGTAGTATTTTGTACATTTTGGGGATTAAACGTCATTGTTTACTATAGTTTATATTTAAACATTTAGGCCCGGTTTCACAGACACGATTTAGCTATGCCTCAGTTGAATTAAGATATTTTTGTCACTTTTATAAGAATACATTACTGGTTTGCATTTCAAGAGAATCAATGGCACTGATATATTTTAAGTTCTTTCTGGGCAGGTTATATTCAGTTAAGACACATTCATTTTAGTCTGGAATTTAAGCCTGGTCTGTGAAACCGGGCCCAAGTTTATTTTAAGTATTATGAAGATTTGAATTATTTTTTTCCATCGAAAACATCACATCATACACCTTAAGGACAAAATTTGCTTATATCAGAATTTTTGGGTGAACTGTTCCTTTAAGAGCACGACCCTCACAATAGAGTAAACAGCGGTTTTCAACACATGCTCTTAACACAAGATCTCTTATCAACAACAGCATCAGCAATCTGACACAGACAAAGACGTGGAGATGGGTTCAACAAGAAAGAGAATAACTCAATCCTTTTAACGCTCGGTAATAAAATCTCACCCATGATGCTTTCTGAGCAGTCTCTTAGAAAACACTACTTGTTCAGGTAAGCCAAACGCTTCCAAAATGCTTCTCTCAAGAGATCTCAAGAGAATGCCTTGTTAAGTTAGAAACAAGGCCAGACGCGACAAGCAAGATGTCACAGTGTGTTTGTCACCTGACAAGAATCATGTCTCGTCTGCAACAACTCCAACCCATGCATGCCGTGTTTCAGAAAAAGGGGCCTTTCGGATGACTCGCATCATAGTAGAGAAAGATCAGAGAGAGAAAAAGAATAACAATCGTAGAGGATGCTGTGATAGCACATTCAAATCCTCCGGCTGTGTTGAATGTTTTTTTCCGAAAGCTTCTGTCCTTTTCGTCTGATAGTCAAATGAGGCAGACGAAAAGCAAAGCAGCCCCTCCCAGACCCCTTTCTCTCTACCCAGGGATTAACCAAAGATCACTAAGTAGGTCAAGAAGACACGCTCTGAGAGCACAAGGAAGGGTGGACCACAAATACTTTTGCTAGATTTCGAAGCAATTATTCAACCGTAGACATAAACACACACAACCTAGATTATAGATTTGAGTGCTGGTTTGTACGTCAGGCGAGTGGCATGCAAGTGTAGGTTAAATACTAAACACCAAAGAGGCACATCTAGAGTAAATATTCTCAGTCACGGGGGAGCTTTTAAACTTATTTATTCATGAAACGGCGAGCTCAAATCACCCGTCGCTTTTGAGCAATGCTGAATTCGTCCACATTTATTTTGTCAGAAACGGCTCTCGTATCTCGCCTCGAAGAAAGGGAGATCTTTTCTATGCTTGAGCTTGAGTTTCTGACACATGTATTTGGAAGACGCTAACAGATGCTGAGGTGCACTTTGAACCCCGGAAAGTGTGTTGGGTAGATTAATACTCAGAATGCTCCATAAGCGAGTGCTCTGAAAGCTTTCTGTTCATATATAATCCTGCCAGGCTATTTTTAGAGATGTGCATTAAAGAGAATATTCAAGTTGATGCTCTTATGTCGGCCTGATCAGTTATGAATATGTCTTTATCTAGGTCATGACTTAGCTGGTGTGCTAATAACGTGTGTTTCCCTGTGAGTTTAAAGAAATAGTTCAATCTTGCTTTTCGTCGGGTGATTTTAATGTTTTGCATATGTTGTTGTAGGAATGTCTGATTTACAGTCTACTGATAAATGAATGAATTGAAATGCAAATATTTTCTCTCTCTGTTTTTCTTCTGGGTCGAACAATATTGAGTCACAATGTGGTGACAGTGACTAGAATCTGAGCGGATCAGCAATAAATATATCTGATTAAAATAGGTGTATTTAAGAAACCTAATTCTTGTTTACTTGTAATTCTTTGTTCGGCACAAACCGCAGGTGCAAATAATATAATAAGTGTCATGTTATTCTTGGCCAATTTACACCAATATCGTTTATAAAAACAATATTTGTGTGAATTATTTATTTATTTTGGAGAGATATTCATCATTGACTTCCCCCTATCATTCCAAACATGAATGTTGTTCTGCAGAATTTCAAAAGAAGATATTTTGAAGAATGTTGCTAACCAAACAACATCGACTCCATTGTATGGACACACAACATTTCTCAAAATATCGTCTGTTGTGTTCCACAGAAGAAAGAGTCAGGTTTTGACCAAGATGAGGCTGAACACACGATGACAGATGACAGTGGCGTGATTTGGATGAAAGGCTATGCATGGATCTTGAAGAACAGCTTATTGTCATAAGTCTTAGGTCAGGTTCCTCTTCTCTCCTCATCTCTTGCTGATCTCTCTTCTCCACCAGACACCAGATACACAGAGGTTAATGCATGGATGGGGCAAGAGGGTAGAGGTTAATGTCCTTTGACACAGTGGTCTTTTCCCCTTGAGGCAGTCAGGCGTCTGAGTTCAAGTGCCCTGGGCCCCTGCTGGACCTGTGGACCCGGGGAACAAACCTGCCAAAGCTTTGTTTCATATTTCCAGCACATTAGGTAAAAACAATGTACAGAAGAAATGGATTAGTTTGTGGATATGTGTGAATTTCAGCCCTGATTTTTTTTAGAAAATGTTGTTATCTTAGCAAATTTGAACATAGACATTTATTAGATCCCATTATATGTGTTATATTCCAATAATTTTTTTCTTGATCTAAATAACATGTAAATGCATTTTAATTTGGAAGAAAGAAAATACATTTCATACTGAATGTTATTCTATACGGAATGTGGAAATCTCTCTTAAACACCTGTGTTGCTTTGAAGATGATTATCAACAGGTTAACTTGCATCGATGTTAAGTTTCCTTTCAAAAATCGTCTTAATTTTGTAAAGGTTGTCGATCCTGACGGCCGATGTGCAGCATGACTAAAAAAAAACATACAAGTCTGCTCCTCTGTTCTGAGGTCAAAGATTGAAGTTTCATGAACCGTGTTTCTGTGAAAAGCTTTGGGGCACAGGTCAGGCAGCTTGTGATGGGGAAGGAATGAAGGGCGGATATTGTATCTCCATTCATGTGGCATTTGAGGTCAAAGTTCAAAGATGAAAGGTCTCCTAAGTTCGAAGGTCGACTTAGCATGGAGAGATTGCGCCAAAGTTGCTGATCCGGTGTGTGTCTTCGGGATCCAGGATGTAGGGCGATGACGGGATTGCACACTATACATGTAACCCTGAAATAAAATGAATAACATCTTACTCCTCTAATGAAATGTATATTTAATCCTAAAAGCAAATGGAAACTATTGGAGTGATACTTGCCTTAATTTGCTGATGCCTGATCTCAAGTACATTTCCTGGACTTGAACCCACAACTTTAAGTTTCCAAACACCATATACCTGTTGAGCTAAGGACTGAGGATGCAAGTAGAGTACAGTTAGAGTAGTAGTGCTTTTCTTTGTTTCTCAAAAGGATCTTATAAGAACCTTTGGGTAAACAGCTCTTGGGGTCAAAATGGTTCTTCTATATATCGCTGTAAAGAACCTTTTGTACATTTATTCATTTAGCAGATGACAGATGAATCATTGAAGCCCATTAGCTGACAGCATCTCTTAGAAATTAAAAGAATTACACCTTTGACTTGTAAATATTTATTTACACTGTGTTTATTTGCGCTGTGCTCATTGTGTCGAAGGTCAAACGAGTTACCTCATAAATGTTTATCTGATGCTTATAAAACAGCCTCTCGTTTCCCGAAATAGCTTCAGATAACTCCAGATCATGTACTGCGAGAGGTGAGCTGACGCACGTCTCCCAGTGCGCGCGCGCGAAGCGACTCCTGTAGCTTTAAGCTGCGCGCACCCGAGAGAGAGGAGGAGTGTGAACATTGCGGAGTTCTCGGGGATTCCGAGAATACACAGTTTGGACTCAGACTCAGAGCGACTGTCGGTGCTGGAGGCCGGAGGAGTCGATGCGTGTTTGGACTCTACTTCCATACGGCACGTCTGCGCGCAGGAAACAGAGGTGTCTCCAAAACCCGGCCCGGAGAGCGGAATCAGGTACGTGTGTCGGGGCGACATCCGCACAACAGCCAGAGGGACTAGGATGCGCGAGACCATCATATGGTTTATATGTGCTTGATGTGTTGTGATTGCGCGTTAAGATAAAAACGACGCGCATGGAGCGGTCGTTCACACATGCCGCTTTGTTGCGCCTTCATAAACACGGAAAGAAACGCAGGGCGTTGTAGACGCGTTTTGAAAGTTGAAGTGTTTTGGACTTCAAAAACGCTCGCCTGACGCACGTGTAGACCACAATTGAAAAATAGCGCAGACGGAACGCAAGTACGCGCTCTGACCCAGGAGCGCGATGGTCGCGCTGTCATTTAGTTTCCATTTTGTTTCTCTCAGTCGGTGCGATGTTGCCGCTCGCACTGGTTCGTTCATTATTTATAGACGTGCTGGGTTAAGGAATGGCTTTTTCTGTTTGCGTTTTTCCAAGCAAGATCATTATCATGGTGTGGACTTAAATAACGGGAGCATTGCGTGACCTGTGTTGACATTATTTTGTGTGTTTGCTTGAACATTTTGTGTTTCTTGTGTATCGTTTTGGATATCACTAATTCGACATTATTCTCATTCTTCAGGTTTAGGGAAATAAACCATATTTAATCGTCCATTGGCAACTCTGCGTACTGGCAGTTCTTGGTGTTTCCAAAACCATATACTGTTACCTGTCAATTCATTATTCTGTCTGGTTGGTTCATGCTGTTTGTTCAATGGAGAGCACCAAACATGAGCGAGGCGTCATAAATCCTCAGGGTATCTTTAGGACAGGACCTCACCTGCTAAGTGAGCTTGTAATTGATTGTGGTTTCTCTATTTACATAGGCAGCCTAGGGGGTAATGACACATATTGGACTTTGCATTGTTTATAGTTTTCATGAGGTTTCCTGTGGCTTCACTCAATAAAAATGGGGGGTCAAGGGTTAAAGTTTAAAGGTTGTCAAGCAGAGGCCGCAGTCTGGGTCGGTGTTGGTTCAGGTGGCCTCCGGAGCTTTTATGGTAAAGGACCAAATAATTACAAAATAGAGAAACAGTACGCATGTGCGTAGTTCACTGTACACGTTTTTAGACTTCATATTGTTTGTACAAGTCAGCGTTAGTTGATTTCTCAGTGGATGGAGGACGGAATGTAGGTTAAGTGAGCTAATGTATTCCAGCGCTGATCACTTACTAAGGAGAATTTTTCTTGGCTGACACACATCATTTTGTCTGTCTCACTGAAATCGTTACGAAAAAGTGGACAGTTTTTCTCTCTTCGTGGAGTTTCATCTTTAACATCTCTAATAAGATGCAGGCATTTGATCTGTCGTTCAGATCTACGATCCAGATGTGAGGGCGTTTGTGTTTCCCAATGGATCGTGGATGATGACGTTAATATTGCAATCAAAATGCAAATTTCTCATTGTGGATGTCGACAAATTCGGAGTGGTTAAAACAGTGCTGGTTGGTCACTTTCACATCGTTTTTCCAAAGTTAACCTCGATATTGAGGGTGAGGTCTGTTTGCTTTGGGCTTTAAAGTGATTCAAATTACAAAGAATGTCTTGTTTGATTGGAAGGTGCGCAGCTAAAACAGATGCAAAAGATTTCCGAAGACACTTGGTGGGAATGGAAGCACATGTTTTTAGCGTATGCAACGTAAATTTGCATGGTGTAACATGTCGTAAATCCATAAAAGACATGGGCGGTTTACACTCCATAAGAAGTCAGTTGACAGCTCAGGGACATGGTTTCTTCCGTGCACAGAGAATAGTTTGTTTCATATGTTTTATTGATAAAAGATGACTTGAGAAAAAACAGCCACCGGTGGTGAAAATATGAGCTGTTTGTGAACCAAAACATAGTGAAAATGCAAAAAAAACCTTTGAAACTAGGTCTGTCAGGCGGATCTCTCCAACCTTGTAACATGGGTATGCATTACATATATAGCAAAGGATAGATTTTTATATATAGATTTTCTTGCTTGTATATTTTGCTGAAATTGCAGTGAAGATTGACTCCGCAGAACATTAGCACAACAGCACAGAAATTATAAAATATTTGTAGAAACTAGGTGTGGCATACATTTCATTAGCAAAAAAAGTTAAGTTCTCAAGTTACTGATTCTAAAATACGTATTCTCAGGTTATTTTAATGTAGTTACTACGGTGCTTACCTATAAATGCCAGCTGTTTTTTTGTATTGCCTACTAGGCCCTGAGGTGTAGCTTTCCTGTAGCTCAATGGTAAGAGCATTGCGTTAACAACGCAAGGTTGTGGGTTCGATCCCAGGCGATTGCAAATACCTATGTAAAAATGTATAGGATAAAGCAATGTAAGTCACTTTGAATAAAAGCATCTGCCAAATGCCTAAATGTAAATGTGTGTTTGTCCTGGAGGTCAAGGAATCCCGGACATCAGGTTAAGTGGATTTCACTTCTCCTATGGGCTGTTATTAATTGTGTCTTATTTTAGGCAAACGTTGTGCAAAGAGAGAGAGATGCCCGTGTTCCTCACCGTGTTTCTGGAGTAATAAGGGTTGGTCATTCATCTCTTGAAGCCGATAGCTAAATATACAGTATGCACAATTCACAGTCCAAGGCCACAGCAGGCCAAGCTGTCTTTCACACAATCTTACTGACATGTCCTTTCAGAAACTTTCAAAGCCAAAAGAAGGCCGCAATACGCTGATAGTTACAGAATGATCTGCAGGCGAGGCTTCGGTACGACATTCACAGAACAAGTGACGTGAATAATCCCAGCTTCATTATTTCTTGCGTGGAAAAGCTTTCCACCGGCCAAAGCAATTAGCTGAAGAGATTTTTATGAAGCAAAGATGGATATGCAGTTTATAAATAATGTTGATTATGTAGCATGTTAGGAAAAACTTATATTACGTTTTTGTGAGTTAAGGTGTCATTCGAAGGTCTAAACACAGAATCTGGTTTGTAAAGCAGTTTTTTTTTCAAATAATTGTTTTACTTATTTTTAGAAATCATAAAAAAGTTTATTTGAGAAAAGAAATGTTGGAGGGGAAACTGTAAAACCTTTGCCTTTATATGAATAAATCTGGGATAATCTCACCCTATTTGTATATATGCATTTGTTGTGTAAATGGTTTAAATTATATTGTATTATATTATGTATTTTCCTTCAATTTTATGATACATAATGTAATACATGATTTCTATCCTGAAAAAACAATAGAAACCCAATAGAGTTTCTATTAAAATACCATTATGAACCATTAGCTTTCCAATTAAAATCATTACAAAACTCCTTTTTGTAGTGTGTTTTGGGCATTATTTCAAAAATGATTAATCTGCCAGATAACACTCCTCCAAAAGAATTCATCATAGACGCCATTATGGTTCCCATTAAAACCGATACGTTCCTTATTATAACCAATAAATGCATTACATTTCCTATATTGTTTTGGGCAGGGTACATTATATTGACTCTTCATAGAAAAAATAGTTCCTTTACATAAAGGGGAACATTTTTAAGACCCATTGGAGATGCAGACTAATCTGTCTCATCTGACCACTCGTGATCAGATCACGTGAGATGGATGTTAATACCCAGTGTAAACAGGCCTTTGGTATTTATCACTGGTTTGAGGCCATTGCTTCCGGCTCCCGCGTATGTGTCCGCGACCTTTGTTATGGGACTCGGAGATGTCAAGGGTCAAGATTTATGTTGTCTTACGTCGTCGGGTACAGAGCTGCATACCTAATGCCCGACAAGTCCTGTCACTTTTGGAAAGCTGGATCACTTAAGACTCACTTAGGGGGTTAAAATGAGTAGAGCTGTTGCCAGGCAACAAGGGACACATCAGCAGCCGCAAGAGCAGTGAAATGTTGCTCCTGTTCTCCAAATGCTTTCTGATGCCTTTCAGCAAGGCATGCTGGGATATTATTTTAGATGCCAGGCACTCCTGGTGTAGGATTTATAGAAAGTAGATTTTCACATAATCATACTTTCTAACCTTCTCAATGTATGATAAAAAAATGTATACATGTTCACATCTCCTCTGTGGGTTAATTTTGTGTAGCGTGTGTTGATCTCCTTCAGTAGTTGGGAGACGTCCTTCAAACAAACGTCCTCGTGTCCTAGGGCTTCAGGCTTATAGAGACAGCACCTGCTTTCCTGGCATTAACGCTCTGACTTTGAGTGACCTGAAAGCTTTTAAGTAACACTCTCAAACAAGATTTGGTCATGTGACACCATGTGAGGGGTTTATGTGTCACATTTGAGTAAAGGTGTGGGGGAGCTTTTTCATTCACATTATCAATTAACTGTGTTGTTTGAATATTGATTTCGTAATTGATTTTACGTACTACGGAAATGAAGGATGAGGGACTTCCCTGGGATCTGTTGAAAAGATATATTGTTAGGCATAATATTTGTAGAACAAATTCTTTCAGTCATTTATAATGATGATGATGACACATCTTGTTCGTTTACAATGAGACTTTTAAATGGTTTTAAAGTAAGAAACAATCAAAGCATGTTTAAAAATAGTAATGTTTTCTGAATTTTATACAAAATGTCACGATATAAGCCCCACTATCTTTGATTTAACTTTGACGGGCTTTGATGGGTTTTTTTTGTTTCAATTCCTCCACTCGACTGTGAACTGAAGTCAAACTTTTCATAAAGCCGATGTTTGTGGGCTCTGTCTGAGACCGGGTTACTGTCACAATGAGGGTTGTGTAGAATCGGTACAGTCTCTAACCTGAAGTTGATGTTTACGTGGTGCTCCGCTTGTGTAACCACATATATATATATATATATATACATCTGATTCAGACACAGGGGCCAGACGGATCAGATCAGATCTTTTATCTAAGCCACTTGTCTCACCATCCAAGGCTGCCCTCACAGGTTATATTAAGGTACGGCTTGCCCTAAATACACTTAAAGGAGTTTAATAAGGTCAACGATCGGTTTGATTCGGTTGCTTGTTATTGACCTTCAGGTTATTTATGTGTTGTTGAATGTCATTGGCAGAGAGGTTAATGAGTGTTAATGAAATCAAATCTTTGCTGACCTTCTGAACCCTCTGATGTCCATATATTTTTTTTAAATGTAAAAAACACTGATCTCAGTTTACAGTTGGGAAAGCACTTTTTAATACTTTTTAATAGTTGGATATTTGCAAAAGCCAGCGATGAACATAAAGGCTGACTAATAATGAGGAATTATGGCAAAAAATTTTAATCTCAAAATTTGGAGAGGTTTCAGAAAGACAGCTGCGATATTCGATATAATGAACCCTTATATTTTAACATAGGCTTGTATGTCGCCGGCGTTAATTCAAGTTGATGTTTAGCTGTTGATAAAACGTGTAAGGGTTGATAAATCCTTCAACAATATATTCCACAGAGCCACAAGAATCTCACAAGAAATACAGGAAAAAATAATAATTTCTATAATGGCTCAATTTGATCTTGTTTTGTTTGTTTTTTCTTTCTGTGTTTACTGTTACGGTGCGTTTTTTACAGTGACGGTTTTGCTTAAACAGTTTTCCTAAAGCGCTGGATGTCTACGTTTAAAACTGACAAAACTCTGAGCATCCGAGAGTAAATTGTCCCTTAGAGAGACGTACGAGAGCTTTTGATGTTGACGTGTGAGAGGATCGGTGTGTCCCCGTGTGTGTTTGTGTTGTTTGGAAATATGTTCTCATCTTACAGTGAACGTACAGAACAGTCTTCACCGGCCCGAGAGAAAATATCCTGAGTGACAATGAAGGGCATTTCATGTAATACATTTTTATAGTTTGTGTGTTTTTTGGAAATCAAACCCATGAACTTTGCGTTGTTAACTCAATTCTTTACCAATTGAGCTATGGGAACCATTTTCAAACACCTCTTGTCTCAAAAATGTAACAAAGTGATTCCCAAATACACTGGTTTTGGTGACTGAATGAGACATCGTGTGCGTGTTGAGCTGGTTTGGTTTCACACTGATTATATTGAACCCTGGTGCATTTGCATTTATCTTACTCTTCACAAACGTGCATGTTGTATGATAGAATTACAGAACATGTTTTGTTTTTATTCATTTGGTGCTATTATGCGCAGTATAAACTGCACTTTCACATTAGCGAACGGTGCCCCGTTCTGAACTAAACATCACGTGTGAAAGCCGTAGTCTACGTGCGTTTCTGCCATCTGATAAGATGTGTTGTGTCTCTGATACACGTGTGTGTTCAGTGCTAAGAGTTCTCTCTCTCTCTCTCTCTCTCTCTCTCTCTTTCTCTCTATCTATCTCTATCTCTCTCTCTCTAATGTGTTTGTGTTTTCCATCTTTTTCTGAGCTCCCTGATCAAACTCTGCTGCAATCTTCACACACTCTTTTTTTTTAAAATATAGAAAGACAAAAGTGGGCCATGGTGACCTATTTTTTCCTCACAGTTCAGGGAGGTTGAGGGTTGCGCTGCTGCAGTCGGAAGGGGTGCACGGGCTGTCGGCAGACGCAACCACACAGAAGTGGGTCAACGGAAAGGTCTGTCTCTCGTAAACGGACTGTAAATTTGGTGGAGAAAGTAGCAAATGAAGCGTGGTTTACACGGTCAAAATTGTCTGTGATCTCAGAAGCTTCACGTACATTCCTTTCACCGGGATGTGAGCTCAGAAATGCTCATCTCGTCTCGGTTACAGCTCAGGAATGATGGTACACACTTTAATGGATAGTTCACTCAAAGATGAGCATTCATTGATATATTTACCCTCATGTCATTCCATATCTGTATGACTTTCCTTCTTCTGCTGAACACAAAAGACGACATTTTGAAGACAGTTGGTAACCAAACAATACTGACCCACATTGACTTCCAATGTATCAACACAAAACCGTTTCTCAAGATATCTTCTTTTGTTTTCTACAGGTTTGGAATGACATTCACAGGGAATAAAATGTTGACAGAACTTTCATTTTGGGCGAACTATACCTTTAAGTTGAATTGTGTATGGAACCAAACTGAACACAGTTTTTATCAACAATGCTTTTTTTGGCAATGACAGCTCATATCATTGTAACATTGTCAGTAGATGATGTATGTCACCCATCACAATTTTGGGTTTAACACTTTAATACAGCACACACATTGACTGTTAATTCCGGGGATTTGCATCCGCATTTAAATGTGATTGATACTCAACAAGAGACCTTGCAGTATGTGTGTTGCTCTTCAGAGTCCTGTAAGACAGCCAAATCTATAAAGAAAGCTTCAGTCCGGAGTTAAAGTGACGCACACAGCTCGAGTCAAGGTTTTTATTCATAGTGCAGGGTAATTAAGATGACATCAGTATCCCGCACTGGTGAAAGCCAGGAGTCATGACTCATGAGAGAATCACTGCATCGTTGTTACGATCTTGGACTCGGATCCCTGTGGGCGTGGCCTTTTATGAAAGATTGTTGTTTTTGTCAAACGTAAAAGGTCAACAGAACCTCCTGTGTATACAGAGAGAAAGGCACAGCCAGACTGACAGACTGGAAACCAGCAGGACTTTGAACCCCAAAAGAAAGCTCTTCTTTTGAGTTATCGCTCTTTACGGCACTATTTAATATTTGATCTAAGAGTGAACTGCAATTGTGTTTTTGACAGACAGAGACTTTGACCTGACCAGGGCGTTTCAAGGTTTTTAAGGTTTGTAGTTACTTGCACAGGCCAGAGACTTTACGCAAAGCAATAGAGTGAAGGAAAGTGTGTTGGTGTGTGTTATGCTGGGTTCACACCAACTCATCCACGCTCTTTAAACTAGTGGGAAAAGTTTGTTATATTCGCATGACTGAAATCTAACAAATATTTTCAACCTTCCTGTAAAACAAGATTGATGCGCATTTGTGGCAAATGCGCTGCCCGATTTGTGTTGCCTGATTGGTGTCATTCACACCGTCTGCCATTGTTCTGCGCATCTTTGCATTGATTTTTTATGTAATTTACTCGGGCAAAATGATTAATTCGCGTTTGGTGTGAACCCAGTGTTAGGCCTCGGTTTGAAAATAATATAATTATTTCACAGGTGTCTGGAATACTTGATTCTGATTGGTTAGTTGAGGCATTCTGTGTTTAGAATTTTTTTGTATGACTGTTAATGTAACAGTTTGCCCAAAAATGGAAATTGTGTCATGAATTGCTCACCCTAAAGTTATTTCAAATCTGGATAAATTTTGGTGAACACAAAGAAAGATATTTGGAATAATGTTTGTAATCAAACAATTTTGGGTCACTATTGACTACCATAGTAGAAAAAAATCTACTATGGCAGTCAATGGTGCCCCAGAACTTGATAAACCTAGAACATTAGAAATTACTGTATCTTTTGCTCCCTTCACCGGTTTGAGTCATTCATGTAACAAATTCATTGGTAATCAAACCTATGACTACTCTACTAACATTGCGTACTACTAGAATCCCAACGTTTTTATTCGAGTTGGATACTCATAACCCGCTAGATGATGTGTTGGTACGAATGACCTTTGATCTAATTGAGCGTATCGTGTTGCGTGCGTGCCTCAAACAGGGCCAGGTGGGTGTTCCTTCGGTAATCTGATGAATTCCAGTGAAGTTGAGGAGAGCTCTGACGTCTCGGGCTCCTGCACGCTGCCAGAGGAGTCCACGCCAGATGGTGTCCAGCAGGATCGCATATGACATGCGATAACATTACAGTCAGGAAAGGTCAGTCCTTGTGGCGCTGCAAAGTGTCCCGCGAAGGACACGATCTGTACGTTCCTGTGCCGCCTGTGTGCTGCGGGGAAGGTTTGGTGTTTAAACATGACATCGCTGTACTCTTTCCTCACCTTTGTGTCGATGCACAGAGGACAGTACAAATATTTGTTTAAAGCTATGAACCTTGTGCGACCAAGGGCACTGCATTTGCATGACGATAAAAAGTGCTTTATGTTCTACTGTAACGGCAGGCGTAGCTTTCTCGCCTTGGAGTTTCATCCTCATTCAGAGAGGCACGTGACATTGGGCTGAAACTTTTATTTATAAAGGGATAGTTTGACCAAATCTCTTGTATGATTGGAAAATTGTATGAGGAATGGTATTATTTAATTTTTGGGGATTTTCAGACATTTTTAGGTAAACGTGTTTTTGGGTAAATGTTGTTGTCGAACATGACTAATGCCCTATTAGATCTTGTGCCGCACGTCTGACAACCCATCCCAATTAAAGAGCAGAATATTAACGTCACGTTACATAAATATTAATATTACGTTACAGTCTCTCGGTCTAAACCAGAGTTGGCCAGGCTGTTGTCTCAGGTGCCCTGAAGAGTCATCTGATCTCCCGAAACGGAGACAAACAATCTGTGGAAGGTTAAAAATACACCAGCGAGAGACGTTTTGAAATTCCGCCTGTATCTGAGTTTGGTGCTAAGGTTAAAGATCCAGCGTTCAGATAAGTCTCCCCCGCTGGGGTGGAGATAACAGCCACGCAGATTGAAAAGCGAGAGAGAGAGACGTTGGGGCGAGATGCGAGATGTCTATCTGACAGTGTGAAGGTTTTTGTCTTGCAGATTCAGTTCAAGGACGCCTGCAGGCAAGCAGCCCTGACTGTGCCAGCGATGTTTCTCAAGGTCACATGCGCTCGCCCTGTGACTCTTAGCAACAACAGGCGGGGGGGAGTGGCGGGTAAAGGGGGCACTCACTGTAAAATCCTTCATTCCCCCACATGCATACAGAAAGAGGACGTTAACCCTTCGATTGTCTTCCTGTTGCAGACAGTTCCTGTGGCTTTGTTGAGGTAACGTTTAAGGACCGTCTCCAGTGAGCCGTAGCACAGCCATGAGTCTTCAAAATTTGGAAATGCAACATCAAATGGACCTGTTGCGGTCGCCATTGAAGTCTGTGCCGCAACTGTTTCCTATCTCGCTTTTAGCTTCTGCATCCGTTTCAATCTGCGACGATTAACAGTTAAACGTTTGTTATGATCAACCGTTACATCTTTGAACATTTCGCTGTCAAACTCTGCGCTTTGTGGTCTTCCGTTTTACATCACGTGTTACTTTGTTCGAGCTGGTGTGTCTGACATGTATCTTGTGTTGAAATGGGTCTCGGATGAATTTGTCAGTCAACATTTTGAAAGACCAAATAACGCAATGTCCTTATACAGGATTTGCAGGTTTAAGGGATAGTTCTCTTGTCCTTTCAAATCTGTATGAATTTCCTTGAAGAATGTATGTATAATGCATTATAAAGAGTATAATGCATTATAATTCTTCATAATGTGTGTTGTAATGCATTATGCACATTTAAAATGTGTAGTGTTATAATGTAATAACAATTATTTATACATTACAATGCATTAAAAGGTGCATTACAATGCTTCAAAACTACTTTTATAATGCATTATACATACATGCTTTAAGGAAAGTGTTACCACTTCTTTTCTACTATTGTATTTTGCAAAAGAAAAAAAATCATACAAATTTGAAATGACAGATGCTTTGTAACTTTTTTTAAGTTTTTGTCCGCACGCAATAATCCCCCAAAAAGGAAAATACAGTCATTATTTACTCTCTCTCATGTTGTTCCAAACCTATATGATTTTACTTTCTTCTGTGCAACACAAAGAAAGAATTGTACTCGTCTTTCTCTTTTTGCCATACGATTACAGTAAATTGACTTTGAGGGTTTTAAGGTTCATTATATGATGCCACAGAGTTACCAAAGAAAGTCCATATGACCTGCGATGTTTTGAAGTGCTCTGAAGTCATCCAGTAGCTTTGCATTAAGAGCAGACTGAATTCATTATACAGTAATTTAACTCCTGTGTTTTTTTTCATTTTTATTTTCATTTCCTTCCTTCATTTTTGGATGAGTCGTTTGTTTGAAAGTGGATTTTGTTGAGTAAGCCAGATCGACCTGATGTGACTTCTAAAATAACTCTGGTGCGGCACGAGGTATGTGCTAATCTAATCTGCTCCCTGAACACTCGTTTTCACCGTTTGGCGACGTTTCGATTGCAATGAGTAACCATGACGACCCAATGATCAATAACCACCGACATGGCTACGGATTCTGTCCGTCGTAAATCTTCCACCGGCCGGCGTCCAGCTCATTTCATTTTTTAATTTCCTCGCCACAGATTCGTTTCAGTCTTACTCAAAAGAGAAGCTTTTTCAGATGATAAATTATACAATCGCTACAAATTTGTCAACTACTTCCGCACTTCCAGACCCGCTGTTGAGGCAAAACCCACCCTAGTTTGCATTACGATGTGTAAAAAAACAGATAGACACTTGCGAGCGTAGCGCATTAAGGTCTGTGGCGGTGCCGACGGTAGGGCATTAATCTTTAATATTAACGAGTCTCTCTGTGGCAGGAGACCCGGCAGCTTTGTCCCTCTCTCTCCTCTCGGCTCGCCTACGCTCCCTCCTCATTTAATTAACAGAAGAGAGATTATGGAGGCCTCAGGGTTGTGAAGATTTGATTTAAACATAGAAGTGTTAAAGGATTGTCATACTCTTGGCTGATAAAGGTTGGGGAGGAAGAGAATAAGAATTTGGGGAAATGATTTTGTTGGCCTTCTAGTCCTTACAGGAACGCGTTCTGTTTGTCTCTTGATGAATATGTCACGATTTAAACTATCGCTGTGCAGCTCTATCATTCGTATGTGAGTCACGATTAAGGCGAAATTGAATAAAAATATTGATACGAAGTCAGCACGATGGCCAAGTGAGCTGCGACCCTAGTTCGACTCGAGTCTTCACTGTTTTGTCAAGATGTAAAAGTCCAAAAATAACTTTTTCACAAAAATATTTAGTGTATATCAATATGATTGAATCAGCACCGGCCTTTTCAACAAGATATTTCTAGGGCGGATGTTGGTGTCTGCTGTGGGATGTACGGGGCACGCCGGTAATCAGGTGCAAATTCCCACAAGCAAGAAGCCCCACGTCTCCAAAATAATGTTAGGCTCTTTCCTTTTCTCAGAGCCGAAGTGGTTAACATTTCGCTGTAATTGGCACCCACAGCTAGCTCTCCGGTCCGACAGGGATGAGTCTGGAGCCTCTGCCTTGCGTGACAGCTGCCTAATTGGGCATTCTCCCCTTGTGGCAGGTGCCTCCTCCTCCAGCCGGGACCGCTGACGAATGGCAGCGTATTACAGATGAGGACACAGTGACCCTATCTACCTTCCCTTGCCGTTAGCGGGGTGGGGTTGGGTAGTTTAGCCGCGCTGGGCAGGGCTCTGCCAGGTGGCAAATCTTTAAGAGTGTCACATGACAGTGTCAGTGTGTCAAGGTCGCAGACAGCAGCATTACTTCTTTCATCTGTTGAGGGGTTTTCACTTTCAGTTTATAGCTCCTGGCTGTTTTAGCACCTCTGCTCATAGAGCGAGAGTAGAGGATGCCTGAGTCTGGTTGTGTCACTTTCATCTCTGCTCTCATGCTGTGTGTGAAACTGCCAAGGTGAGGTTGTGTCCTCTTGTTAGTGGCGATTAATGATACTTGTTATGTAAAAATGAAATATTCTGCTGATGTCGTGCTGTTGGCTTTTACTGTACCTTCATCACAATGGAGATCAAAAGCACGTTGAGCGGTCACAGCGGGTTTTAATCTGGATAAATTGCACAGGGACAGTTTTTTATTTGTGGTCACGCTTAAAAAAATCTAGCATTTACCCAAATTTTTTCCAGATCCGTATGGTTTTCTTCTGTCGACACAAAGAAATTGTTTTAACTTATCTGTATTGAAAATTGAAAAACATCTCTTTATGTGTTTCACAAAACATAGGTTTGGAATGGCATAAGGGTGAGTAAATGACAAAATTTACACCTTCCCTAAGTAGGATTATTTGAATTATGAATGTGTGAAGAATCAGCATCGATTTTTGAGTCACAAAAAGACTTCAGTATCCATTAAAGGGACACGTTAAAGTAAAAATTCTGTCATTATTTATTCTCTTTCGAATTGGGTCAAATCTGTATCAATTTTGTTGTTCTGATGAACACAGAGAAAGATATTTGAAAGAATGCCTGTAACCAAACAGCTCTCGGCCACAGTTGACTACCATAGTAGGAATAATTACAATGGTGCCCCAGAACAGTTTTTTCCTACAGTACATTCTTCAAAATATCTTCTCTTGTGTTCAACTGAATTTTTTTCTACAGTGGTAGTCAATGGTGCCCGAGAACAGTTTTTTCCTACAGTACATTCTTCAAAATATCTTCTTTTGTATTCAACATCAAACATATTTTTTTCCTAATATTGATGTCAATGGTGGCCAAGAACTGTTTGGTTACAAGCATTCTTCCAAATATATTCATATCTTCATCAGAGCAAAAAAATGTATACAGATTTGGAACAACTTGTGGGTTAGTTAATGGAGACTGTTCCTTGAACATCTGTCAGTCGGCTCAGCTGGAAGGTCAATTGAATTGATCTACCTACATCCTACTGTAAACTCAAGTCTTTGTTTGTGTTTATACGTGTGACTGCAAATGTGTTTTCTTTGCAAATATGCCCACCTCAATACCCTAACCTCAGACGCACAGGTGCACTTGTTGTTCTTGTTTTGTATATTTTTGGCTCAAAGGGGTTGTGCAGTCACTGCTGTACTCCAGGTTTGACTCTTACCTTGTTTCCCCTGTAGCTGTTTCGAAGAGTCGAGTGGTACAGAGGTGTAATCTGTGTCCACACACACACAGCCTTGAGGCCTGGACTGATCATCCAGGCTGCTTTCTCATTTCCAGCAGTACAAGGAAAGCGTTGAAATGTGTGTTTGAATGAGTGTGTGTGTGAGAATGTGATTTGTTTAGTGTGTGTGTGTGGAGGAGAGAGAGATTCATTAGTATTCTACTGAGGAGTCCTGGCGGTAGAGCAAATTGATTACCACACTTCACCTGTCTGAGCCTCCTGAGATCCGCAGCGAAGAAGCCAGCTCTGTGCCCGAGCTCACGTCGCCTGAATAACGGTGGACGGCTCTTATCAGCTGCCATTTAAAAAGCTTACAGTCAAAACACTGTTGTTTTAGTACAGTAGGCACAACGGGGCGTGTTTTTGGGGTGAGAGGGTTGCTTGATGTGAATGCATGTTTAGTTAGCTGCTTTGTTGGGTTGAGAGTGGATGGTCCAATTGACTTGTCCATCCGAGCACCTGGAGATCTGAGAAACACACCTGGATGAGACATATGGATAGTTGGAGGAGGTGCAGGAGAAAACGATTGATTTGGAAGCGTCAGTGCTGTGATTAAAGGAGTTGTTCACTTTAAAAATAAATCTTCATGATAATTTACTCAACCACATGTCATCCAAGATGTTTATGTTACTTTTCTTTAATCGAAAAGAAATGAAAACTTTTGATGAAATTACGTATTATGTGAAGTCATGAACGCGCATCGCAGAACAGAGCAAGGCGGGCATTTGTGTTTATAAAGCATATATTACTATTATTTTTTAATGACCGATCGTTTCGCAAGATGAGACCCTTATTCATCGTCTGGCCCTTTGAAGCTGCACTGAAACTGTAATTTTGATCTTCAACCATTTCGAGTCATTGAAGTCCACTTTATGGAGAAAAATCCTGGAATGTTTTCATCAAAAACCTTCATTTATTCTCGACTAAAGAAACAAAAACATAAACATCTTGGATGACATGGGGTGAGTAAATTATCATGAACATTTATTTTGAAAGTGAACTACTCCTTTAAAGAGACAGTGGATAGATATGTAGGCACTAGCGGAGTCAAGGGTTTCTCTGAGAAGCGTGCGTGTGTGCGTGTGTACAGCGAATGAGATTGTGTAATCGTACTCGGGTGGCATTTCGTTGGCTTGTCCAACAAGGATTCGTGCCAGCTGGAAGGTTGCATCAGGGGGAGAAACCCTTTTCATTGGTTAAGTGCACTTAATCGATTGGAAAAAATATATAGAATCTTTCCAAATTGAATTTCTTGTCATGCATTGAAGTTAATAAATATGAAAGTTTTAGAGTTACGTATAACACAGAAGTGTAGAATTATTATGAGAAACCTTATAGAGGACTTTTATTTATAAATTTATTTAATGTATCATAAAAGTGTTTATCTCGCACCAGTGTGTGTTATTTATGGTTTCAACACATCACTATGAGCCTTTTTCCTTTTAAGTCTTTCATTTGATCAGTTTAACAGAAAACAGCGTATCTATGTGTTGTTTACTGTGGCCACGCCTAGATTTGACTTTTAATTCGTAAATGTGTTTGGCAAGATTGACTTCTTTCTATTCCAGGCTCAGTTTGCAGCATTCCACGAGATGAACTGTTTATTTACTTTTTATTTCACTGCAGTACAGACGTTTACCAGCATGGACGTTAGGTCGTGTTTGTTTAGGTAGCCTGCTGCTCTCTTTATTAAATTTTCTGGAACCCTATTGAATTGACAGATTCAGCCCCGCGTACCTGAGTAATCCATTGCCAAATAGCAGATGTCGTCGATAACATGTTGGAATGCAGTTTACACAGTTCCCCTTCCTTAAAAGTTCTTTAACCTTGGTTTACCTTTAACACCGGTGAAGCGTCTGCCAGGCCGGTGTCAGATATTAGCGATACGCCCATCGAGGACCGGGTTGTCACTTTTTATTAACGCCGAGCGCTTCGCATGGACTCCAGCTGTTGCACGGACGTTGATGTACTTGACCTTGACTCGCAGCGCAATTTCTGCACCGCTCCCTATTTTTAATCACACATTTTAAATGGATTACAGACAGTATTTTATTATGGGGACGGTTCATTGACCTTTTATTTTTGGGGGGTACGTTATGCAGGCTTCGGCAGGGGGCGGGGCTAGATTCCAATTAATTTTGTAACCCACATACCAGAATTGGCAGATTGGCTCTGGATATCACATCCCTGACATTTACGTCAAGAGGTTCAGCATTTAAGTTTTTTTTTTTACAAAAGTCCTCAAGGGAAATTGACTCTCAGCCACTGATGATGGTTTGACCTTCCTGCTCGGGGTGTCTGAGTGAGTAAAGACGCCCGGCCATGATAAAGTGCCCTGCGCACTGCTGTTGCCTTCACCACTGGCTAGTGAAATCACTTAAAATGCTGTTGGGTGTGAATGTTTGACATTGTAAGAGATAATGGATAATCACTTGCCGGCCGCTGGAGGGAGAGAGAGATTGAATGAGGGAGAGAGAATTATTTTCTGCAGAAATGCTCAGCAGGGGTCACAAGTAGTCGGGTGGACGAATATGTGGTCAATTTAAATACGCATGCTATCATGCCCTCCTAATATAAAAATTTGCATGTTATTTATTTATTTTAAAGGGATAGTTCACCCACCAATTTTTTTAACATTTACTCCACCTCTCGACATTTTAAACGTGTATGACTCTTTCTTCTTTAAAACACATTAGAAGATATGATATTTGAAGAGAAACGGCTGGTCCCTGTTGACTTCTTTTGTATGGACACAAAACCAATGCAAGTTTTCTGTTACCAACATTTTTTTTAATATATTTTTTTGTGTTCTGCATTGGAAAGTCATAGAGGTTTGGAATTTCAAGAGGGCGAGTTAATGATGATTTCATTTTTAGGTGAAGTATCACTATTGTAGCAACCTATATGCATTGCATATAGGCAGAAAAATTATCTTGACCTGGCCCATTAAGATTAGCGTGATATGTCAGATGGCTGTGTTTCGTCTTTGTTTATTATTTTTGTGTCAGTGACTCACGCTATTCTTGTATCTGAGACTAAAGTTGTTAATAAATTAGTTTTCCTCCTCTGTTCTTCTAACCTTCGCAATAAATGTGACTTGCGTCAAATTCAAGGTACCAGCGGTAGGTGTTTCCGTGACTGTGTGAAGGTGTTTACTTAGTTTGTTACTGTAGCTTAACCGTCAAGGCAATACAAAGATCATGAGTTCAAATGGTTGTGTAGGTATAATGTACAACATTCTGAATATTCTAAGCATGAGCGTGCTGTTGAATTGCTGTAACAGCGTTCCTAGCTCAAGGTCAAGCTTCACTCCTTGGCAAACCGCAGTAGCGTGTTATCATGCTGCTGAAGGAGCAGGACGTGGAGGTTAAGATGCTTTCTGACAGCTGAGCGCTGCTTCGCCGTAGCTGGAGAACCCTGTATTAATTAACCTTTGTGGTGGCGGATCTGACAGTGGGAAGTCAGGAGTGTTTATGAAGGCAATTCTGACAGGGTTCAGGGCTGTCGAGCGAGCAGCCAGCGGTTCTGTCATGTTATCTGATGCGGCGGAGGAGCAGTATGACAGGTGTGCCGTGCCCCTCCACACCTGTGAGCGCTCCCCAGCCACCACAGATTTGACACTTGTTTTTAAAGGGGAACGTGTTTCGTGTTGCTATGTCAGGAAGACTCTTAAATCTTAAGAAATTTATATTTGTGTTATAGCTCCGAAATGTAAAAAAAACGGACCTCATGTAAAAGCTGGCACATGGGTGCTTTGAAGGATTGCTTGTGACCCCTTTGTGACGATTTTAGCATAGCTGTTTTGCATATTCTAAAACAAAACAAATTGCGGACAAAAATCTTTGTTGTAGAACTTGATGCTTTGAGATACTCGAGACGGGCAGCAGACAAGAATCTTACTAACAAAGTTAAGGCAAATTTGTTTCTTTAGGACATCATGCCTTGCCCACAGGTTCCTCAGACTTCCATGTACTTTGCTCTGGGGCGGTAGTTCTCAGAAGTTTTAGTTTACATGGGGACGGATAGACATTTAAAGGGCATCTAAGGGCTAGCAATAACACATCTTGGTCAGATCCACTGTTATGTATGTTACATTTGAAATCAAAACCTGAAATATAAATTCTTAGAAAATAGATTTATTATCAATACGAGGAATTATCTGTCCAGACATCAGAAAAATATCAGTGAATGCACATTTTCTATTTTAAAAGAGAGAAAAATGTATGCCTTATGGATGTGAAAAAAGCTTGGACAGAATTTGAAGAATGTTATGGTGGTTATTGACACCTGTCACTCATGTTGTGTTTTCTCTTCCTATTTTGCAGGTTCCCGTGTGGCCACATCTGAGATTAGAAGAACAAACAGCTGTCACTGACGGCAAAGCATTGCCAGCTGGGTTGGCCTGCCGTGAAATTATAAATGCCCAATGGTGCTGTATGTAGAACTGACTAGAAAAGAAACAACGTCCGAAGCACTGTTGGAGTTCTCTGATCTCATCATTTATGGCACATATGCTCTCAAGGCGTTTTCAGCATTAACAAAACACATCAAGGCGTCCTACTGTTGAACATGACTCATGGGGTGGAGTCTGGCCCTGAAACTCAACAGGATTCCACTGCTTTAACATATCTGGAAGGTTTGCTAATGCATCCAGTCACAACTGGGCCTGCTGCCACTGTTACACGGAGAACAGAACCTGACCGCCACAATGAGGAAAATGCCAATCAGGTGACTCGGGTGTTTCAGCTTCCCAACCATGGCTCCCCATCGCCAGACAAAGGCAGCCCACCCATTGCAGCCTCCCAGCACCTTAAAAAAGCAAGACTGCTTCGCTCGGGGCCATGGAGTGAAGCCGACAGCCAGAAACGAACAGGATCTGTAATTGAAGTGAATGGACAGAGAAGGGAGCATTATAAAGGAAGCCTGGATGGTGCTGGACAGGGGGAGAGCACCTTGCTTGCTTCTCTGCTGCAGTCTTTCAGCTCTCGCCTGGAGAGCGTTGCATTGCAACAGCACATTTCACAAAGCCACAAACATCATGACATGGAGAACGGCGGCAAAAGTGCTCCTGTTGATAAAGACTCCTTCCAGAGTTATGGCACAGCGTCTGGCCGCCTCAAAAGCCTCATGAAGAAAAGCAAGCAGCAGAACCATAACACTGTGCCTTATTGTCGTCAAAACCGAAGTTCAGATTCTCCTCATTCCTCTCAAAGTTCAACTCAGCCCACTGGCACCGAGTCGATGCCCTGCACACAGCGACTCAAGGCGGTTGCAAATATGGTGAGGACCAGGTTAAGTCCAGCCCCCTCTCCTAAACCCAGTGTAGCCTGCAGTCAGCTGGCCTTATTGCTTTCCAGTGAAGCCCATCTACAGCAGTACTCCAGAGAACAGGCCATAAAAGCACAATTAACCAGTCGATCAGCAAGCGAGAGACTAGCAGCAATGGCTACTCAGAAAACGCAGGATACAAGGCCGCCCAGCATAGGGCAGCCACCAACCACTCCAGACATGTTGAGCCCTTTAAATATCCAAAATGGAACACTCCCCTCACCCTCATTAAAGACTAGCCCTTCACTAGCTGTATCACCCTCCACAAAACCTCCCAAAGAAAGACGGCCCTTTGACAGACACAGTCGACCCCCGCAGAACTGCAGCAGCTTGTTGCTTCTCCTCCTCAACAACCACAACTCCCATCAGCGGCTCACCAAGAATGGACACCTGGAGAATGATTGCGGTATCCTCCTGAGCCGGCCCTCCTCCCTTCAGTCCGACAGCGAGTACTCCAACCAGGAGTACAGTCTGACCAAAGACAGCAGCGATGCCGAGAGCATCTCCAGCTGTTCCCCCATTGACCTCTCTATGAAAAGAAGAGCCCCCAGCCAAAAATCTGAGCCCTGCTTTTCTTTAACCCCCTCTCTGGACAAGCTCACAGACTCTCCCATAAACAAATGGAAGCCAGAACCTTTTGTGCCAAAGGTCTACGAGGCCACAGATCTGGATACTAGCCCAGACATGAAATCCCATGATAAGGTCACTCTAATGCAGTTACTGCTAGACCGCAAAAATAACGAGAAGGTAAACAAAGGTTCAGATAATCCTGATTTACGGCCTAGCACAATCATCAGCAGCTTGGGTACAGCCCCGCTAAAACAGATTGTTATGCCAGAGGACAGTGGGACACAAAGTCCTCTGGACCGGCAGGTGGGTGGAGGGCTATCTACATTCTGTTCTGTCTCCCCCTCAAACTCGTACCCCTCGCCCCGTGCTCAGTCCAGTCCTCTAGATCTGTGCAAATCTAATGCCCATTCAAGTGAGAAGAAGGTGGACCCTTCGTTTAGTGCCAGCAAGCTACTACAGAATCTGGCACAGAGTGGTACAATGAACCTGTCTCCCTCTCCCCCTCCTTTGCACTCTCACAAGCCGACAAGCAGAAGGCAAAGCCCAGAACTTGAGCTAAACAAGCCTCAGGCTCTTTTGGATCGTCTTGTTGTTGCAGTCAAGCGCAACAGAACCTCCACGCTGGATGGTCCCCCCGCTGCTCTCACACCTCACAAATGTGAGCAGCCGCCTTCGGCGTCAACGCAGATAGAAAACCTTCTTGAGAAGCGTACCGTACTTCAGCTTCTCCTGGGAACAGCTTCCCACAAGGACAGAACCAATGGACTTAAAGTCTCAGAGGAGAAGCCTCAGGGGGTCGCTGCCAACTGTGAGAGCCAAAATAGACTTTCACATCTTAAGATCAAAACAGAGCCTGTTGAAGAGAACTGGTCATCAGAAAGCTCTGATGACGGGATGCACAATCAGAAACGATTAAAACAACACAACAACAAAGCACAGGACAAGATCAAACCTGAGCATTGTCCTACAGAAACTGCTGCTAAATTTGGACTTCTCAGCGAGCTTTTACAGCAGAATGCTACCTATCAATCAAACCCACACAACACGCTCTACACTAACTCTGTGAAGGAGGAGCCAATGGATTTTCACAGCACTCTCCCTAAAAAAAGAAAACTATGCGTTGAGCTGGCGGAGCACCTGAGTAATGAACTCTGTCAACGGTCAGGAGATAGCACTAGTGACAATTTGGTGTCTAATACAACTGAAAACAATGGCAGAGGACTGATAAGACCAAAAGAGGAAGATATACTTGGGAGTCCCAGGAGCAAATCTCAACTGTCTCGAGAAAGCCAAGGCTTTAATGTTCTTAAGCAGCTCCTACTCTCAGAAAACTCTTTAAAGGAGCTTGCCCAGCCCAGAGAAAGTCCTGTCCTCCCTCAGGCGAACTGTGCAGCTAATGGGAGCTTAACTAACTCTGCTTTTCCACACTTGCCATGGTACCCATTTTCTTTTGGTACAGGCCCTGGTGTGCCCAAAACAGATAGCACTGGCGTATCACAACTTTGGGCTATGGAATCTCCTAAAGCCAGCTGTAAATCCGTTATAAAAGAACCTGAGAGGTCACTTAGAGAAACTATTAGTAGGGAGGAAAGATCCAGTCTTGACTCGCCTCCTTTAACCAGGTCTAACCCGATTTTGTACTACATGCTCCAGAGGGGAAATGGTCAGCTAAGAACTGATATTCAGGATCAGGTCCAGCCAGCACACTGTGTCACAGGTGTTAAATCGGAGCCATGCAATGACTATGAGCACAGCATTAGCTCTCCGGCCCATAGACAAACTCACAAGCGAGGAGAAGAGAGTCTAAATGACTCGGTGGAGAAATGGTAGATGTTTGAGAAATGTGTGCATGGCCATTTATTTATGTCTGTGAAATCTTCTTTATTGGTTTTTGAACTGAATAAATGGCCGAACATCTTTGAGGATATTTGCCCCAGCTTAGAATTATTTCATATATGTGTTTGTTTGATTTGTTTGTTCTTATTGATGTCATTAAATGGTCCTTCAATGTTCTTCACTTTTTTTGCTTCTTTTAAGATTTTTTTAGCATGTATGCTAAGCTAACTGTTCAGCACAATGTAAAAATGAACTCTTCCTCCTTCCACACCTGAAACATTTATGAAGAACATTCACTTACGTGTATTATTGATGAATCCAGAAATGTTACTGCTAATTTCACTCTATATTTATCTACAGCCGAATCAGGTCCCTTTCCATTTTTCGAGGCAGAGAAAAATGTACAGTTTAAGCACAACGGAATATTGGATTTGTGGCATTGAAAAGTCCAATTGAAATGGGAAAATGTATATTTTCTTACAGCAGAGTTTAAGGAATGGGTTGTAATCTATCAGGTATCTTATATCTAAGACTAGCAAAGGTCAAGAGGGGTTATCAGATGTTTAGGGCTAAAAAGGCAACAACATTTACTGGAATGTTATGTTATTGTAATTTAGTCAGATTTACAGTGCTTTAATTTCATCTGGAATGAAACCGTAGGTGTTACCGTGGTGATAATGGCATGATGTTTTAAAAACACAAGAATACGCAAGTGTCATATTTTAGCAAGTGAAATGTATCTTTTTGCATTTCGTTTAATTTGTTTTGTACTTTAAATATTCTATATGTAGCATTTTGCCGGTTTCAGTAGACTGTTATGTTATGTTATGAAGTATAGACGATTTTGCGGAGTGCTAGTTTGTCCCCCAAAGCCATGAGGGTTAACTATGGATTATATTTATAGAATATAAAGAAAACGCTTTCAGTGTGAATTAGACACTACTGTGAGAAGAAATAGGAATCTGTCTAATATTTTTCTTTTGTCTTTTGTTCATACAAAGGCCCATCACTTACAGAGTCTTAAACCTTAACATTACAGATTTTATTCCACGTTCTCTGTGCGACACGTTTTGACAATGATTCAATAAATTTATGTAAATATTGCTTTCATGATGAAAGATGACTATTTTGTATCGTACCAGACAAAAAAAGTTTTTAATGTCTTGCATTGTACATATGAAATGTGTAATAATGTACATAACAACCAGAGAATGACACTTTTTCTGCATGTCTCTATGTTGTGGGCTAATGATAATCTCTGTTCAAAGCTCTGCTCTGCAGCCTGTAGCATGTACGCATGGGGAGTCCCTGTGTATGGGGAAATGTCAAGTCTTAAAATAGATGTTTTTCTCATGAGGAGATGGTACTTAACCATAATCTGTCTGCAAATGCAGTCCTAGACTGTTGAGCCAGTGCTCAAACCTGCCAGGACAAATGTTTATTCATTTTATTTCTGAATGTTTTCACATTTCTTTTGGTTAACAACTGAAACAACATTGGTATGAATTTAATTTTGAGACCGTTTCATATACTTACTCCAATTATAATCAGAGCCTTTTGGGTTTTCTTATGTTCTTTGGTGTTTATTTGCACTGACAGCATAATTAAAATATTGAAATGCACAGAATTATTGGTTTGCTGTCTTCTTTTTGGTTCATGCATCAGTCTTTGACCTGCTTTGTTACGCAACGTGCTATGTAGAGCAATTTGTCTGTTTAGGGCTACAAAACAACATGGCAAATCACATGTAAGGGGTCCCACGGTGTATGTAGATAGAAATGGCTCATTGAAAGGTGATAAAAACAAAATGCTTCAGTATATAAGGTCTGTAGACACCTATAAAGACATAGTATATTATATTGCATTTTTCTCAATAGATCCTCCTTAATATCACACGTTGTACCTTTGATTGCCCATTTAATTCTTGAGGCAATTTGAACTTTAATTGCACCTTTTGAGTAAATTTTTGATAGAAATAATAAAATAATAACGGTTGTATTCTTTAAGCTTTCTCTTGCATTAATACAGTGCTTAAAATCAACCGAGGCAAATGAAAGAAAAATAGAAACGTGAATGAAACATATATAACGCATTATATGAATATTATATAAACATACATAAATATTATACTATATGCATAATATTCTATGCATCCAAGTTGTGCCCATTAGTGTGATGATTGAAATAACAGTTACTGTTTGAAATACATTTTTGAGGGTCACCGTCTCTCGCTTCCTCCAATGGAACCTCGCTTTCTGATTTCCACCTGTGAAGGTTAAACGGCGGTCAACTGACAGCGTATATCTAATTTTAACCTGTGAATTGCACGCATCCTCCCCAAAATCACCTCGGTACCTTTGATTCCAACCGTGAGACTGTGATGCGCAAAAATACTTTACAAACTGGTATTTGCATTTCTGCCAGTTTTCAACAATGACAGGAAAGAGATGGCAAAGGAGGGTTTGGAAAATACTGTCTTATAACTATGGGAAAACGGCTTGTTGGCTTCCATTTTGAAAAACAGCTCGTCCAACCATTGTGCGAGAAACGCATTGATCTCAATTCTGCGCTTCCTGTTGGCCACTTGAAACAAATGTCCGAATAAACATTACCTTTGATTCAAGTCAGATTTGTTGCATTGAGTGTTCCATATAGGATTACATTACAAAAATGCTTTGATCATTAAACCACAATAAAAAAGAAATGTTACACGCGGTAGGTAAATAATTGTTATTTATTTTTAACTGCGTGTTTCTCATTCAAAGCCTGCAGTCCGCAGCTTCCCCTCCTCTATAATCCTTTAATGCGTTTTCTTTCCTTCAACTTCAAATAACCTTTTCCTCCATGTGAACTTCACAGTCCAAAGATTCTTATCGTGCTTGAACCGCCAATAACCCCAGATTTCCTTTTGGCTTTAAAACAGAGAAGAGGCCAAACGCACGAGTCACATCTAAACCAGGGTCAGCGTTTGAAACCGCACAAGCGGCCGTTTGTCTGTCTCACATCCTCTCATATCCCGGACTATTCTGATGGGGGTGTTTGGATGCCGCCAAGAAAGGTTCTCACTATTTAACTACAGCCCACTACACAAAGGAAATATTTTGGTCTTCCAGGAAGATAAAGTACTGAGGTAAGTAAGGTTCAACAGGTTGAGACGGAGGGATTGAGTTGCTGCGTGTGTTGCCTACGGTAAAACAAGGTGTTGTGGGTGAATGTTTAACTGAACTTCATCACGGTTCCACAGTGGTTGGTTTTAAAAACACTCATTCACAGGTCTCATGTAATGACTCGGGACGGTGTCAAAATTGTTCTTTCACAAGGAAGTAAATGTGTGGCCTACTGTTTAGTTACCTCAAACAAAGTGCCTCACATATGTAAGCACGTGTAATCGTGTTTCTATTCATAAATGTTTACCGTGGTTTTTGGGATATTTTACCTTATGATTTTAGGCACATTTTTTTGAGTTGTGCCCCTGACTATAATAAAATCAATATAGTACGTAGCCTCAAGTGACTTAATATTTTTAAATATAAACAATTTTATGATTAATGCCCATATTTACCAAACAATGGATTTAAACAACCCAACCAATCCTCATGATGGCAACTTCTTGTAGTCTGGGTTAATACCTCAGGGGTCGTGACATTTGTATGTCTCTGACATCTCTAATGGTTGATCTGCAGTTGCCCTGCAGCTGTGAAACCCCCCTTCCCATAATTTCCCATCAGCCCTTTCTTCAAAGGCTACCAGAAATGTGACAGCTGGCAGAAGAACTTCTCCTTTCATTCATCGGTGATCACTTATTCCTGTGGTTGATCACGAGCAACTGGTGGTGCGTTGACCTCGTGCTACGAGACATAAGGAGCTTAAACTTGATTCAACATACTGGAGTTAACATTTCATCAGCGATTAAAGAGACAATAAATTTAGTTTAAAAAAAATGAAACAAATGTGGTGTTTTTGACCTCGGATAATGTACGATTTTGTTAATGGAAGGAGGATACATTTTGTTACTTTACATGTCATCTGTTTAAATATTTCTTATTTGAAATGTTTGGTAACAATGTAAAATAAGGTTGTATTTGTTAAAGCGGCCCTGCAACAATGTGTCATGCTTTCTGACATCTTTACAATGTTAAGTGCGCTGTTTTCTCATGCTTAACATGGTCTACTTGTTAAAAACAAGTTGGGTGTATTACGTAGTATTTCTGTGCTCCATTCACTCCCCCGGTGGTCATATAGGTTTCGGAAAGTTTTTTTCAAACATATAAAACTGGTTCGCAACAACCTTTCTTAGTCCCTTATTGGACAATTCTTTCAGAAAAGCATGGGGCACGGCCACAGGAGAGCAGGAGAAGGAGCATATGCAGATATCACTTTCACTTGTGTGCACGAGAGAGCAATAGCATACGTTTGCAAAATTCAGGTGTTTGTTTGTTCACTGCATTTACGTGATGAATGTTATATAAACGGTGGATATAACGCTGCATTCGGAGATCGTTTGAAACTGATATATGGAGCCGTCCCAGCGCTAAAAGATGCCAGATATGATCCACCTGCGCTGAGTGAAACTGATTTCTGTGTTTTGTTGACAATGGGTGCGCACGTGCTTTGGTTCAGCCTACCACTCCCCCCCGCACGCGCCGTATGATTTCGGAAACAATCGTAAAGCTGTATCTACCCTTTTATCTACTACACACTTGCATTATTCGACCAATCACTACGAACTGGTTAACTGGCCAATCACAGCATACCTTGCTCAGAGCAATGAGCTTTCTAATAATCTGCGTGTTTCGGAGAGGCGGGGCAAAGAGGAGATACAAAAATGCATTACATCTAAAATAAACGATAATATTCGTATCAGCCGTGTCATATCACCCCTTTAACAAACATTATTCAGAAAAACATTTTAGCTCATGTTAGCTTACACATTAACTAATGTTTACAAATACGACCTTAAAGTACCAAATGTTCTTTATATGTGTTATTATAAACAGTATAATATGTTTTGTAAACATTATTTATGCAAACCTTGCAGACATTTGAATATACCTAAATATGTAAATCAAATACAAATAAACCAAATAACAAAGATGAATAATAATTAAATATAATAAAGTGTTACATTTGTGTTATATTTCAAGGAAATGTTTTGATTTTCTCTGAATATACTCTACATGACCAGCTCAAAGTCAGCTCTTAGGGTCATGGACTTTCAGCGCAAACATTTCCACAAATCTCTCTTAAATGTGAAAGGTGCCTTAGTGTCAAGCAATCTCACTGAGGCCAGACTGAGATTAGAACTATTGGATCTAAGGCCAAAGGTTAAAGAGAGGCCCATCGTGCCCTATGCATTGTACCAAAAAGTGCTGGAGATTAATTTCCACTCCTGAAGTTAAGAAAACTCCCCAGACTGACCCGTGAAACCTTTGCATTACACTTCAGATGAATGTTTGGAGTGCCGTAAAATCATATCTATCTATCTATCTAAGCAGCTTGCTATAAATAAAGTCTTAAGGGTGTAACATGAACTCAAATGTTGTCACATGTGGCTGCCTCTGGTAAGGTGTAATGGCATCATGATTTGCGTGACCTTCGACCTGAAAATGTAAAGTAGTGATATTTTATGTAACCCGAGAGAGCCATGCTTGTTTACTGTACAGGAAATAGCTCTGATATTCCCTAGATGTGTACAGTAGATATGCACATGCAGTGAAATATCACATGCCTGAGGGTTCATGAGAGATCAAACTCCATATTTACACAGAAAGAAACTGGAGCAGGTCTACAAAACAACTCTTTCAGTGTCATGGGTGTAAGTAACGTGACACCTATAGTAAAAAAAAGTGACGCAGATACTCCTCTTAAGGTTGTGTTTTTATTTAGAGTAGATAATTCAACGCTTTTCTTATCGTTCTTGCAACCAAAGCCTTCAAATCAAAAGCATTGTTTGAAAGGAGTCACTAAGGTTTCAGATACAAAAGCGTTCTTAATAAAGTCTTAAGTGCGGTACAAACATTCTTACATTCTCAAATGACTTTTGGTGTTCTTTTAGACTTGTACACTTCAGTCTGTTTCAGAGTTTATGGAACTTTTTATTGATTGAAAATATATACACGAGCGCCATCTGCTGGAAGGTTTAAAAATGTTTGAAATGTCAGACGGAACACTGTAGGAAAAATAAATCGTTTGTTTGTCTGTCATCAGTCAGAGGTTATAAAATAAAAAAAAGGCCAAAACAGAGGTAGCCTATATTTGTATAGATGTATCATAAAGAAAGTCTTCACGTGTAGTACTTTTTAAAGAAACGTTAACACGTCTTTAATAAATAAAATACCTCCAATATAGGTAATTACAGTAATTCTTAATGGTAACTTGCTGCCCAAAGACTTTTATATTTATTTTCACAGGCATGAATAACCTTGCTGTTCATGGCTAAATTCAGTGTTACCTTGAAATGTATTTATTTTATTTATTTTAAAATTCAGGAACATGATTTGAAAACTATTTTCAGAGGAATTATTTACTTCATAAGGACATATAAATAATATATCTCTTGTACTTGTCTGCGTTTATGTTAAGGGTAAAGAAGCCTACTTAATGGACAAGCTCCACAAAATATATTATGGTAATGAAGTACACACTTATTTAACCCTGTCAATTGCTCATGTACCAGGGACGGCTAAAGAACACATGAGTCTTACCATATTTTGATCTTTAAAACGTTTATTTCAAAGTATTTATTATTTACTGTTAAAAGCATTTAAATAATTCTGAAAATAAAAAGCACAGTCCTGCCAAACTATTTAAAATTAAACACATTATTTATGTAGCATTAATATGTCTTATTATCTTAAAAGTCATTAAACCATGTAATATTCATGTGATAGTGATGAATGCTAAGCCACATAAAGAACACTGAACATATACAATTTACAATAGCTGGCCTATAGACCTTATTAATCGACATCACGGCGCGTTGAATGTTGGGCCATCTTGGGAGGATTGCTTCTAGTGTGTTCAATGCAGTGTTTTGTTTTTCTTGTTTAATTGGGAAATATAACTATGGCAGGTCGGTCTTGCTGTGTTAAAAACTGCAATGACATAACGCAGAGTCGTCCAGGAAAAGCCCCTGGTTCTTTCACTTTCGATTCCTCCATATATCTTACAAAACAAGTATCGGTACATATCAAAACAATAATAGCGGCGCAGTAAGATCCTCCCAAGATGGCGGCGCAACCGCAGCATAGGGCGTGACGTCAGCTTCACGATCTCTATTTATGATATTTGCTTTATATTTAGTGTGTCTCGTTTGAAAGTCAAAAACATAACTGATCTCCAACTTTCACTTTCATTTCTCTGTTACAAAACTATTTACCTTCATTAAAAAAAAGAGTCAGCTGACGTAAGTCTGTACACGTGTTTTGTTTTGTGGGTGTGTTAAAAACAACGTTTGTTTAGTTTTGAACGAATAACCGAACCAATGAAAGAACGGAGCTTTTATCGCCAAGAATGCTTATGTAAACAAGGAATTGTCGCGGTTAGCTTCCAGAGCACAAAAACACGATAACACACAATAAAGATAACGAATAAAATATATGTAAAAATATATACAATCGACAAAATGTCATATGGGTGTACTGAAGCAGGAGAATGTGTTTGTATTGTTATGTTTGTATGAATATTGTTTTGTTGTCCATGTTTTAATGTGTGTATTTTCGTCGTTTTTAAGGAAGGGCCAGTGTTTTGTTTGTGCAAATATTGTTTTGATTATGTGAGCATTATTTTGGTTGTGTGACTATGGTTTTGCGTGTTTACTCCATCACTCTGACGTAAGCGCCCGTGTGTGTGATTCAGACCCAGCTAATGGATGTCAGAGTTGTCAGATGAGTCTATGCTGCTCGTGTTCGCAATGGCGCCGTTGCAGCGTACGTGAGATCTTCTCTTCTAACCTCTGCCATCAGAAGCTCATCTAGCTCCTGCATGCTCCGTGTTTTACTCTCGAACCTAAATCCATTTCGCCTGGATCGGAACCGGCCATGACCGTGGAGCAGAATGTCCTGCAGCAGCACTCTCAGAAGGTACGGGTCTCGCCATCCGAACACGCACACCTGGTTCGGCCCAGTTCGGTTTGACTCGGTTCGGTCGGTGTCATAACTAGGTTTGTGGGCGCGTGCAAAGTTTCTGCGGGTCAGTTTGATTGCTGCGGCCTAGCATTAGCATGACAGTAGCCGCGCCCCACGTTTCGGTGTTTACTTCTATTTAACTTAAATCTACGCGTGTAAGCTTATACATTTCAAATCTTTTAAACGGTTTAGCATGTTAGAGATACCAGATAACTGAAAACAAAAGAGCACACGCACGCAAAACTATAATAAAGGTGCAAACTGTCGGGTGTTTGCTAACGGCTACAATGCTAAACTTCACGGGCATGACACACTGAAATCTCACTTCCACTCAATTAAATCTCACCTAATCCTCAACATAGTGTCTGTGAGTGTTTGAAAGTAATTTAATAACTCAATATTGAGTTTTTGTTTGATTTATTTGGGTTGTTTATGTTCTGTCACTGCATTATTTTGCTTGATACGGTGGGGATATTGTGTGCTTGTGTTTGTAAACACTGGGCTTTCTTGGTGGTTAGCATGTATTTGTGCTATTGTTGATTTCATTTAAATGACATCTCATTGTAATTGCTAGTCGATTTATGTCAAATTGTTGTTTTTAGGTTAATTTGTAAACAAATTTCTTATCACTGTTTGTTTATGTGGGTGTAAATTATTGACATCTCTAAACACCCGACCTCTTTACTGGGTGCGTCATAGTGTTTTTGTGGTTGCAACTTATTTATAAACAGTAGGCGTTTATTTCCTGTTAGTTATGGCATGTATTATTTTGTGGGTTGAAACTAAATCTGTTTATAAACATGATTCTCTTTTGAACTTGCTTAGAATAACTTAAACAATTTAATTGTGGTAACCACGTCTTTTTGGAAATTTAAATACTATTTGTATTACCATAATTTTAGTTACTTTGGTGGTTGTGGTGAGCCTATAGTACATTTGTGGTTACTATGGCTTTCTACAAATGAAACCACTATGGTTGCTATGGTAAAAACGTTGTTTATTTATATAAGGGCTAGGTGTTTGTTGTAGTACATTTATATTTAAAACTGAAGGGTGTTGTATCGTATTAAAATCTCTGGTCAGGTATTTCGTTACGTTTATGGATTATGTACCAGGTGTACATGTATGTATATTGGTCCCTTTGCAGTAATTTAATGTGTAAATAAGAAACATTTGTTCAAACTTGATTGTTTGCTGTAAGTAACATCGGGTGTTGGGAAATCAATAAACTATATATAGAAGTAATTGAAAGTGAACAGTTAGGTTTTACTTTCACCCGCCTTGACTTGGCACAGAGCTTGCAGCTTTATCATGTTACTCTTGAGAAATGTGTGTTACTCTGGCCAGGTCGTCCATACCAGAGGCAGGCTGGCTGGGGTGTCCCCAGCACTGAGTGTTAAGACTCGCTCCACACATTCCACGTTTCATGTCATATCTTGAACAGAAAATGAATAGGTCAGTGCAGCATCCTTTCGTCCCTGGCATTGAGTTTGTTATTTAACCCAGACTTAGGTTTCGGTTCTGGCTATATATGAGAGAAATCACTGGTACGAGATGAATCCTCGAAAGAATTGTATTGTTGTAAGACAACTTGATCTCTGGCACAGTTGGAGAATCCTGTGTATAAAATAGTGTGATGAATAGAAAGAATCAGTCACTCCTCATTTCAATCTTGGGTGGAGTGCTGTTGTTTTCTCCTAAGGCCGACACAGACCGTGCTTGACTCATGCTGTGCCTGATCACAACCAGCGCTGAGATAAAAGGGACGTGGCCGTACTTGGCGTTTGCTCAAGCAGAGGTGTGAGCTGTTTTCTCTTGGCTGTGTGTCTGTCATCTGACGCTTCTGAGCTGCATACTGGTTGTGCAGCGCCAGACTTGACTATTACAATAACATCTCGTCCGACGTCCGCTTCACATCTTGTTCTGACTCGCTTAAAACACCTTTTTATTTTTTCATTTTCTTGCTGTATTCTATTAATTCGGGTAATTCCAGCAACTTTCAAGTTCTCGATCGTGCACCTGAAAATGTTGCTTCTCAGCGGAACTCTGTGCATCCTGAACTTGACAACCTTGCTCTTGACGTTTTTTTTGCAGCATGAGGTATAAAAACACGGTACATGGTTTTGTGCTTGTACCAATTAAAGGATAAAGCTGACTGAACCGTGATGTTGGCAGACCACACCCATACCAGAACGTCAGTAGTGAGCAATGGAAGAAGTGAGCTCACAATGTGGATATCTATATATGTGTATCTAAATGGATCACCTTGCGTTAACCCATCTTGTTTTTCCGTTTGTTTTACAGCACCAGCAGACATTACTGAACCAGCTGCGGGAAGTAACTGGAACCACAGATGTTCAGCTATTGCAGCAAGCCCTTCAGGTGAACTATCACATATAATATAAGTTTTCTGCTGTTTTATATTTATGTTTGTGTATAAGGTAGGTTTGGTCAGTGTATCTGATGTTTAGACATCACTCTGTTCGGGTTTAGGTCAGTAACGGTGACCTAGCCGAGGCGGTTGCCTTCCTCACGGAGAAGAATGCCAAGGTACCGCAGCAAGATGAAGCCACCTACTACCAGACAGCTCAAATTGCCAACGATAGATACATCAGCGTGGGCAGCCAGGCTGACACAAGTACGTATTAAAATCTCAGAACAATGATTGGCTGGCATCCAGGGGAAAGTTACTCTGCTCTGTGATGCAGTGCCATGAAATGCCAGGATGCAGACGTAGAACCAGCTGCAAATGTTCTGTTCCGGATGGCCGGCCAACTGTTTCCCGTCAAGGGATTTGGATAAGATTAATGATAAGATTACTTGACAAGCTTATTATTAGGTCTAATATCTAAGAAAGTGTTTACTTTTTTGGTTCAGGGGAATTTCGGATTGATTAACTAACCTCTAAACACTAAGCACAACTGTGAGTTTTCCAATCACTACAGTGTCAGATCGGAGAACGTACAGTTATGGCACAAGTTGTGCTCAAATTCCTCTTTTGGAAAGAGATACTCAAAACTGGAGCATTATGTAACTCATAACAGTGGGTGTTCTGGCAGAACACTTATAAATACACACATACTTGCACACTAACAAACAGCAATCTGAGAGATCCGGAGATTTAAAGTATTATCCTGTCAGTTCTCCTGCTTGCTTTAAACAATGACGAAATATCCCAACCCTAGTGCTGAGAAAATGCTGACGGGGAATTTTAGTTTGGCATCCTTTTGTGTGTTTTATTTGTCCTCCTGGCACGGGCATAAAGCCTCGATTTACTCCGGCGGCGACAAAGCGACTTAAACTAGGTCTGTGGCGGGTCTTTAAAGGGATAGTTCACCCAAAAATGTTCTGTCATCATTTACTTAAAACCTGTATAAATGTATTTGTTCCACCGAACACAATTTAAGATATTTGTAAGAATGTTTGTAAACTAACAGTTCTGGTGCAAACTACTACGGTAGTCAATAGTGCCCCAGAACTGTTTGGTTTCCCACGTTCTTCAAAATATCTTCTTTTGCGTTCAACAGAACAAAGAAATTAATAAAGATTAGTAAAATTATTACAGAATTTTCATTTTTGGGTGAACTATCCTTAAGGCTATTGGGTGGTTTTTGATGGTTCATTGCTGGTAACATGAGATTGAAAATGTCTGATCATTTTCAGATGTAATCGATCTCACTGGAGACGATAAAGATGACCTTCAGCGAGCCATCGCCCTCAGTTTGGAAGAGTCAAGCAGGGCCTTCAGGGAGACAGGCATCACAGATGAAGAGCAGGCCATCAGCAGGTACGCTCCCACAATTCTCTTTCAGTTTTGTGTTACGCACCTCAAGAGAAGAAATAGTGATTCATTCAGGAATGCAACAATGTGATGTGATGTTGTGTAACCGAATATTGAGTAAATTACATTTTACAATTGTAATTTACAATTAAAACGGTTTTATAAACTTTCGGTTTCTCTGTGCTATAGAGTTCTGGAGGCCAGCATCGCCGAGAACAAGGCTAGCCTGAAACGTACACACACGGAGGTATGGAGCGATTCGCCCAATCCTTACGACAGGAAGCGGCAGGAGAACTGTCCCGTTGGGCTAAAGAACGTGGGAAACACGTGCTGGTTTAGTGCGGTTATACAGGTCAGTGTCAGTTTGCAAATCAGTTAATCTCTATCAGACACTAGCAAACACATTTACTTATTTAATAAACCATTTAAACAATGAAAGCAACAAATGAAAATGTAAATGGTCAAAACAGCTCTTGAAGGAATTTTTTTATCACAAAATAAAAATTCTGTCTTCATTTACTCACCCCCATGTTTCCAAATCTGTATATATTTCTTTGTTCTGATGAACACAGAGAAACATATTTGGGAGAATGCTTGTAACCAAACAGTTCCTGGCCACCATTGACTTCAATAGTAGTTAGATTTTGTAATTAGAAAAAGTAGATTTTGAACAACAGCTTTTCCTGTAATGATCACACAGTTGTATTATAGCACATGATCCAAATTGATTCCAGACTGGAATAGTCATTTTGCTAGCGTAATAGAGGAATCGTCTTGACTTTTTGATGACTTCAGGCTTTACTGATTGATGATGTTTGTGGCTCTAACATGGTGTCAGAACATGAACCGTGTATAGTCACAAGTAAGGACTGCTGAGTGCTGTCACATGCTGTTTACCTCCTGTGTGTAACCTGATTCCTGAAGAAGCCCCTGTCCGTGTGATAACCACAGGCAGCCTGGCGCACAGAGCTGGATTTATAGATCTGAATGTGTAAATCTATCACCAAAACAAGCTGTCAGTCATTTCCCATGATGATGCGACGTTTTGAGTGAGCACAGAAAGATGTCGGATTTTTAAGAGTAGCTTGCGACCTGTTTATTTTGTCTGATGAATGAAGGTTGTGTTGACGTTCACATGTGGTATGTGCTTTTCTCAAATTGCCATATTTATCTCTTTACAGTCCCTGTTCAACCTGCTGGAGTTCCAGAGGCTGGTGTTGCATTATTCGCCCCCTGCACGGATGCAGGAAATTCCCCGCAATCAGAAGGTAAAACCCCATGCGCAGACTCCCCTCGACTGCGGTTAAAGGGATAGTTCACCCCAAAAATAAAAATTCTGCCATTATTTATCATATACAAAACCTGTTTGTGACTCTTTCTTCATAGAAAACAAAAGATATTTTGTCTTAGTGGTGTTGTGTTCATAAAATACAAGTCAATGAGGGCCAATGTTGTTCTGTTATCAACGTTCTCCAAATACCTTTTGTGTTCTGCAGAAGAAAGAAAAACATACATTGGATTCATTTTTGGGTGAACTATCCATGTGCCATCATAGCTTTGCTTTTGCACCGAGACACATTTTTTAAATCTGGTGACCTTGTTTGACTCCCGCTTGGGTTTTCATTCATCCGAGAGTCTCGTGTCCAGGGGAGGTGAACCCATGGAAATGCTTTTAAATCTTCTTTATGTGTCAGTTGTCACGGGAGTCATCTCCTGCTGTATTTAAGTGTGAGTGCAGCGGAAAGTGTCCGTCTCGGAAGGCTAGCAGCTATCTTTGTCATTTCTTTCTTTCTGAGGGCCCTGAGCTTGTAAACGGGGTCAGCAAACATGGGCGCTAATCTGGGCTCAGCCCGATCTTCAGTTAGGAGACCACAGAGCCCTGGATTAATCTATTTCTCTCTCGATATCACCGTTTCTCTTCATCTCCCCGGTCGGTAGAGAAGGTCTTGCTTTTGCTTTAATTAAATTTTCACTGAAAGCACAAACCATACTTTGAGGAAAATACAGCCAAAGTGAGCTCACAAATGTTTCAGACACATTGTGGCATTGAAGTTTTTTGTTGTCTCATCCAGCCATCTTGAAGTGCTTACTAGACAGGACACGGTTAAGTGATTAACCGGCTAAGACATTTTATCGGTTGCTTGGTTTCTATTTTTGTTTTTCAATACATTACTGTTCCAATGTCTAAAAATGCTGTTCTTTCTGTAGGAGCACAGGAACCTGCCCTTCATGCAGGAGCTCAGATGCCTCTTCTCCTTACTGGTGGGTTCCAAGCGGAAATACGTGGACCCATCTAGAGCCGTAGAGATCCTCAAGGATGCCTTTAAGTCGAGTGAATCTCAGCAGGTAAGCTTCTAGGCGGACTCAGTGAAGCAAGAAATTACACTTTAATTTTTTATATTTTAAATAGGGGAATTGTTACTAAAACCCATCTAAGCTGACCAATGACAGATGACAGTAGGAGTAGGGCTGTCACGATTATGAAATTTGTCTGACGATTAATCGTCTATTAAATAATTGCGATTATGGCACTTTATTGTCTGTTTGAAGGGTTTGAGAATTATAACGATTAATTCCAATGAATAAAATATAAATACGTTGAGAAATGTGAAAATTATGTTAATAACTCGTAATATTCCCTTTAGAGTGATCTTAACAGAAAAGACTGTCTTAACAGGAAAAATGGGGGATGAGTTTGATGTCGTCTTGCAAATCTGGAATCAATTGAATAAACGTATAAACACAAAGAATAAAAATCTGATACAACTCAAATGATGAAGAAATGTCATTCGAACGTAACAATGAGTGCAGATCAAGGAAGGTGGATGTAAAATGCGGCAGTTCACCCTTGTTTTTTAAGGATTTACAATAATTGCGGTTATCTGAAATAATTGCAATTAAGTCAAATAAATGCGATGATTTAAGAATTAATTAACCTAACCTAATTAGGAGTGCCGAGCCCTTCTCATTTCATGAAACCTTCATCGCAGATTGCTTCCAAAATCTAGCATCAAAACCTGATATTTATTGCTTTTTTAGGCTTTTTTAATAGGTTTGTAAAACATGTTTGTCTGACAAAAAAGAAAACAATGTTCATGTTGATGTTATGTGTTTGTTTGTACAGCAGGACGTTAGCGAGTTCACCCATAAACTCTTGGACTGGCTGGAAGACGCGTTTCAGATAAAGGCAGAGGAGGACAGGTGAGACCCTACACGGCCCACCAGAAGAGCTGATAGTGAACTCACAGCTTCACACTCCTGCCTTCTGTGTCTCTGTGTTGATCTTAATGATGTATGATCGCACCAGATATTCCTCTGGAACGGTTGGACAATAATGAAGTTTAGTGCAGTACATTGACCCGCATGACTTCAATTAGCACAGTAAAATACCCACTGTAGATTCTCTGTGTGACTCCAATGCAGAACATTTCCGGCCCATTGTGACTCCATATTTATTCTTTTTCTATACAGGGAGGGAGAGAAGCCAAAGAACCCGATGGTTGAGCTGTTTTACGGGAGGTTTCTGGCCGTGGGCGTTCTGGAAGGTGAGGCGAAGGGTTTTATCTACATATTATAAAATGTTGTAGGAGGTAATGAAAACATGGAACTTCTGACATGGAAATTCACGGTCTTGAATCATAATCTGTCCCTTGATGTTTAAGTGACAATTGAGTGTATTCACAGGAAAGAAGTTCGAGAACACAGAGATGTTTGGCCAGTACCCTCTCCAGGTGAACGGCTTCAAAGACCTGCACGAGTGCCTAGAAGCTGCCATGATTGAGGGCGAGATCGAGTCTTTGCATTCTGCTGAGAACTCCGCCAAATCAGGACAGGAGGTTTGTAATGACAGTGTCTTTATTTTTTTCAGCATGGTGCTCCGAAAAGAGATCTCTACAGATCTGAAACTCTTTCCTTTCTAAAACCGTCCTCCTTTTCTCGTCCAATCATGATCTCTGCTATGGGAAAAACACGTGACCTTTGACCGAGATGTTTATATAATGGCTTTTCAGTCATCAGAGCGGCCCCGGGCAGATCCCTCCGCAGCTGCTTCCTGCTAATTACTTCAGATGAGTGCGAATAAAGTACTAGATTCTCTTGTGTGTGTTATTCTGAGCACCAACAACCCTGCTCAGGCTGGGATTTTTAAAGCCCAGTGCACGGTTTCTCTCTCAGGGCTCAGAGAGCGTTGTGCTCTGCAGAGCCAGCTTAACAGCACTCATCCTAGTTGTCGGCACACAGGGTGGAGCTCGGATGGGTCACATGACGCATGCATTGAAAGAAAGACTGAAATTTAAGAGTTCCTCCGAAATAAATAATTCCGTCATGATTTATTCACCCATCCATGTTGTTTAAGGTGGTTTTGTGTTCATACAATCGAAGTCAATGGGGTTTGGTTTCCAACGTTCTTCAAAATGTCAACTTTTGTGTTCTGCAGAAGAAGTACATGCAGGTTTAAATGACATGAGGTTGAGAAAATGCTTAATTGAGTTTGTTGAAAAGAGCTAGCATCAGATGTTAAAATCTAGTTGTTAAACTATATTGCATTTAATTCCAGCACTGGTTCACGGAACTCCCACCTGTTTTGACCTTTGAACTGTCAAGATTTGAGTTCAATCAAGCCTTAGGTCGACCTGAGAAGATTCATAACAAGCTTGAGTTTCCCTCCATGCTGTACATGGACAGGTGAGATTTGTTTTTATTTGCATGTTTTACTGTGACTGGGTGATGCTGCTGGTGCAGTGTTCTGTGAGCGTTGTGTGGTTCATTTCAGGTACATGGACAGAAACAGAGATATCACACGGCTAAAACGAGAAGAGATCAGAAGACTGAAGGAGCACCTGACCGTTCTCCAGCAGCGACTGGAGAGGTTTGTTATCTCAGTCCATCCTCGGCTCAGATCAAGAGCTAAACCCGCTGTTAACTAACATAGCAGGAATGTCTGAGCTTTTCTCTCTCTTTGTGTTCTCAAATGTTCTCTGTTGTCGTGTAGGTATCTGAGCTATGGCTCAGGGCCCAAGCGGTTTCCTCTAGCCGATGTACTTCAGTACGCCATGGAGTTTGCTTCCAGCAAGCCGGTGTGCACATCGCCTGTAGAAGACATTGATACAACAGCCCCACCTGGTGGCACAACTGCACAGGTGCCACCTGCAACAAGGCAAGTACCAGCCGGTTTTTATATTTTGTTCTGGAATGATGTCAGACACTTGAATACTTCCTCTTTTTGTATTGATCAAATGGCTGGACTCATTAGATGTTTATTGGAGATGTTGTTGTTTTGTCCTGCAGTTTAGGGGAGCAGCCCGATGCCTCTCTCTCTGCTGAAGGTTCGGGCACAGGTCCTCAAGCCCTGCAGCAACAGCACCGGGTTCCGATCCATAAACCTTTCACTCAGTCTCGAGTCCCACCGGACTTGCCCATGCACCCCGCCCCACGACACGTCACGGAGGAGGAGCTGAGGGTGCTGGAGGGCTGCCTGCACCGGTGGAGGAGCGAGGTGGAGAACGACACCAGGGGTACACACACACAAGCATATGAACATTTTTACACATACTTATTCTGCAATTACATTATCAGACATGATCAAACCAGATGTACACACTTAGACAATTACCATTATTATGTATATCCTGATCGGTTTCGGCCTTCCTTCAGATCTGCAGGCTAGTATATCCAGGATCCACAGGACTATTGAGCTCATGTATTCTGACAAGTCCATGATGCAGGTGAGAAAGTCACAAGTACATTACAATTCAATTTATACATTTGGCAGGTGCTTTTATCCAAATAGAAAAAAAATTGCTACAGAAACCATTTGCATTAGCAAGTCATTAGCATCAATATAGTTTCCTGACCTTATTGGAAATACAACACAGAAATAACATTGGGTTGTGCATTTATCCCGCATGGTTCTATGTTGCAGGTTCCGTATCGGTTGCATGCTGTTCTAGTCCACGAGGGTCAGGCTAATGCAGGTCACTACTGGGCGTATATCTACGACCCACATCACCGGCGATGGATGAAATACAATGACATCTCCGTGACGAAATCATCCTGGGAAGAGCTGGTCCGAGATTCCTTTGGTGGATATCGCAACGCCAGCGCTTACTGCCTCATGTACATTGATGATAAAAAACCCTTCCTTATTGAAGGTAACAGTATTTGCATATGCTAGTTGACTTTCTGCTAACAGTACAGTTAATATGCTGAGCAGTTAAAAATAAAAGATATTAATAACATTTTCATATTAACAAAAAATGTAAAATGTGAATTGCTCTCTCTGTGTTTCCTTCAGAAGAGTTTGATAAAGAAACTGGGCAGATGTTGAGCGGTTTGGACAAGCTCCCTCCAGATCTGAAGGAGTACGTGGAGGTGGATAACAAGCTCTTTGAGAGAGAGATGGAGGAGTGGAACGCTCTTCAGGCCCGTAAACTCCAGCAGGAGAAACTGGCTCTGGCTGCAGCGTCCAGCGCGGCTGCCCAGCCCATGAGCACAGAACCCTGTACTCAAGACGACACAGGTGAGCCTTCAGATCTCAGTGCGTGCTCTTGGGGTGTGTATTGAGATCTTAAGTATACTTTAAGTTTAATATTTAAAATGACTACCTGATTCGGATTCTCTGGCACTGCAGCAGCCCCCCAGCAGGAACCAGAATATATGGAGCAGCAGTCACCCACCGGAGACGCCAAACACCTGCAGGAGGACACAGAGAGAGCCATTAGCAAAGCTGCGACTGAACACGACGAGAAGAGCCCAGAGGCACTCCTTAATACTGTAAGAAACGCACACATAGATGTGTGTATAATGAAACGGTATAAATGTACCATTGATTTTCATGACATTGACGAAAATCATGAAACACGCGTTAGTTTTCCACATCATTCTGTTCATGCTTTCTCATTAGTCTTTTGTAGTTTGGGTATTTGGGTCTGATCTCTATATCCAGAGAAGATCTCTATCCACCCGGTTCGTTTTTTATGCACAAACAATATGTTTGTTTTGCTTCCTCCATTAGACCTTAACATCTTTGAATCATTTAGGTTTAATTTAGATTCAACAAAACGGTTTGTATCCATCATATTGTCACACAAAAAAATAATACACCTCGAAAATGAATCCGATTCGTTTCATCATGGGGATACAAACTCATCCTCTTGGTTCTTTCTCTTGCATGCTCCCCCTTTTCTCTTTCTGTCTTTCTCAGTCTCAATCATATCATCTTGACCACCAGGTGACCTCTGACCCCTGCCCTCCCTCTGACCCTGAGCAAGACGACTCCGCCTCCTCTCCGCCCGAACCTCTGCGGGTGGTAGAGGTGGCCATTCCTCATGTAGGAACCTTCGTTATTCAGTCGAAGGAGGGAGGTTATGATGATGAGGTAGAGTTCCTGGATGCCCAAACCCCCCGGTGTCTGGGCATGAGTTTTTGTGCAGCCCTGAAACTCCCAGCATCCTTATCACATCCTGCTCGGACATGCCAAACCCGTTTCAGAATAACATTATTTGCAAGTTACTCCCGAAGGCTCCCACTTTACTAACCGTACTTTGTTTTTTTCCCACAGTCGTGCTATGTCATGACTTTGAGATGAAAATAATAGTCTCCTTTGTCAAATGTCATATGATAAGAAAAAAATGTTATTCTTGCCTGAGTGATTTTCCTTTATGACGATTTAGCATGTAGCATGGGCTTGAGATCATGTGACTGTTTATTTTTTAATTCACAATGCAGATCACGCCTCTAACTATGGCATTGAAAACTGTAATCTAATGATATAATAAAAGCATGTTTTTTTTTTTTTTATTGAAGGTGCTCTGGGCATGACCATGATTAGGCGTTTATATAAATAATTAGTTAATCTCAGTGGGTTGGCCTCTGTGAGTAAGCGACGCATTCATTGGCTGTTGGCTGAGCTGTGGTGTGGTTGGCATGCGGACTGCCCAATGAGAGTTTTCTAGGCGTGCAGTAATATCCTTCCCTCCTTGGGCAGGCAATGATGACCCCAAACATGCAGGGTGTCATAATGGCCATTGGCAAATCCAGGAGTGTTTATGACAAGTGTGGGCCTGAAGCAGCGTTCTTTAAGGTACATGACCTGCTGCATGCCACGTCCTCATGCATCTTATTAGCTCTTTGACCACACCCCCTTCCACTGAGCTTCTCATCACTGTGAGCTCACTTTGATTTATTCTTCAAATTTTTGTTTGTAAACACCAGGGATGGAATTTGGAGATCTTGTTTTACGGTTTACTTGGACAACTTGGCAAGTTTTTCAGTGCTCGGCAACAGTTGGAGTCGGCTATGTCAAAGGGAATGTTGACCCAAAAATGTATTCATCATTTACTCTGCCTCATGTCATTCCAAGCTTGCATGACTTACTTTCTTCTGCAGAACACAAAAGAAGATATTTTGAAGAATGTTGTTAACCAAAAAACATTGACCCTCATTGAGTTCCATTGTATGGACACAAAACCACCGAGACCTTTCTCAAAATATCTTCTTTTGTGTTCCGCCGGAAAAAAGAGAGTCATATCAAAGTTAACAAGTTTAACAACCCTAAGGGTATTAATAAAATACGGTTTTAATCAAACTATTCATTGAGCAGAGCAACACTTGTTTGACACATTAGTTAAAGATGTTTTTGTTTGTATTATAACTTGTAAGGTTTTATCAACAAACACGTCGTGGGGGATATTGTCGGCATCTCTTTGCAACTAAATGTTATTGTTTCTCAGTATATAGAGTATTTTTAATTATAAACCAACATTGCATTGTTAATCTGGCCTAAGGAATATGTACTTTACATTTGAACAAACAGATAAGACCAATATTCAGTTAGTTGTCCAGTTGTTTGGTTGGTTTTAAAATCTAAAATTGGATTAAAAGTAATTGTTGTATAATGTTCAGACATGATTTTGTTGTTTTGTACTGGCTACAGCTCCATCAACACATCTGTACATTGACATATACTTAAACTTGTTTCCTGATCAATTTGTTCATATGAAGGGGCTACATTTCTTGCTTTATAAATTGGTTACCCCTTTTCTCTAAGTTACCCTCTTCCTCTATCTCTTTAACAGGCAATGAAAGTAGAGTACACAAGGTTAGTGAGGTTCGCCCAGGAGGACACGCCTCCCGAGAGGGACTATAGGCTACTGCACGTCATCGTCTACTTCATACAGAACCAGGCGCCCAAGAAGATCCTGGAGAGAACTTTGCTCATGCAGTTTGCAGACAGAAACCTTGGCTTTGATGAGAGGTACAAATGATACAATTCATCTCTCTATACAATAAGCTTAATACAATAGTGGCATTTGAGGCTAGTTTCACACTTAGTTCCATTGCTTTGTTATTGTAATTGATTATTGATTGTTGTCTAATGCAATAACATTCAAAGATTTCAAAGTTAAACTTTTTCGACACCACAACAAATTACACCATCAGTAATGTTTTCTGTAAATTGCTTTCATACCAATTACAATCCCTTATGGAGTCTGCATTTACCATCCCTGTTATAGAAACAAACCAACTAAACATCAAATGGTTGTACCAAAAACTAGTGTAAAAGCGCTTTGAAATGAAACCTTTGAAGGAGTTCGTACCACACACTCATTCGCATCGCATAATTTCACATTGACAAATATGAAAGATAATCATGGAACGGCTTACTGATAACTGATTTTTGCAAGAGGGAACCCAGAGCTTTCCAGACTGACACATTGACACAGATTATCAGTTCGTCACAGCACTCGCCGACATTTCAGATCGTTGTGTTACCCACCAAGTTCCCGTCTGCACGCCCGAAAGGCTTTTGTCTAACTACACAACCGTACACATCTCCAGAGCAGACCGCACGGTTCATTGAGAGACGTGATCCATATTCATAAGCAAATTGATTTCTTTCTCTATTTTGAGCGGCGTAATTAGATTGATGCAGGAGCCGCCTCAGATGCGAAGCTCCAGAGAGCGTTTTCCGTTTTGTTTTGGGTAATAAAGTATGATTTATGGCCACAGCTTCCTGCCTCGGTTCTGTAAAGCACCTCGCGAGACACGCCCGAGCTAATGTGGTGCCTGTGTTCTTTCCCTGCAGGTGTAAGAACATCATGAAGGTAGCACGCGCTAAACTGGAACTCATTAAACCTGACGAGGTTAACATGGAGGAATACGAGGTGAGCAAAGCCATTATGAGTCTGGGTTGTGCATTGTTTAGAATTGAAACGAAAATGCCAATTAATCTTTAATATTTGAATCGAGGTAGCAAACAGGATGCACAATTTGAGTTTGTGTATTTTAGTTTTGCTTCCTTTATGGGACAGTTCACCCAAAAAAATAAATTCTGTCATTTACTCACCCTCAAGTTGTTCCAAATTTGCATCACCTTCTTTTTTCTGATGAAACAGCAAGAAGATATTTGAAAGAATGTTTGTAACCAAACCATTCTTGGCCACCATTGACTACCACAGTAGGAAAAATGTCAATGGTAGTCAAAAGTGCCTCAGATTGTTCGCTTTCTTACATTCTTCAAAATATCTTATTTTGTGTTTAACAGAACAAAGAAATTTATAAAGCGATTTTTCCTGCTATGGTAGTCAATGGTGGCCAAGAACTATTTGGTTACAAGCATTCTTCCAAATATCTTCTCTGTGTTCATCAGAACAAAGAAATTTGTAGATATTTGGAACAACTTCAGGGTGAGTAAGTAAAGACAGAATCTTCTTTTCTGGGTGAACTGTTATTTCATAATCTATGACAAATTATGTAATTGATAGTTATATAGTTTACAGTATGCCATTTTTCCAATAAAATGTACCCGTTTAAAGATAACATTGTACGATTAATGAATTCTTGAAATGGTACCCATAGAAATGTATATATTATTTTATATCATAACATTTTTCAAAGTGGAAACACTTTTTTACAGAATACTTAATTTCCACAGCATATTATATAGTTAATAGCTGTACATTTTGCTTTTTAAATGTTCATTTTGGTAAAGGTTAATGATTAAGATCATGGCACAATTGTTTGGATCTTGAACTTGAATGACTGACTTATTCCTGCGATGACAGGTGTGGCATCAGGACTACAGGAATTTCCGCGATACGACCGTGTTCCTGTTATTTGGACTGGAATTGTTCCTGAAAAAAAGGTGAAGCTCTCTTAGAGACATTTACAGAAATAATAGCCAACACAAAGCGAGCAAAACAAAAAAACAGGGCACTGTACACAAGGTTACCACTGGATGGCAGCATATTCGCTTTTATCGACTGTAGCTTGCCAAACGTATGCATGTACATTTCATTGGGATATGAAAGAACAAATTATCTCTTCTGTTTGTTTGCATTGTGTTAATTTCAGAAACAAATCATAATTATGTTCTTTTAAATTGCTCTTTTTCCTGCAGTTATGTGGAAGGATTGATGTACCTGATTTACGCCCATCAGTACAATAAAGAGCTCCTTGTGAAAGGGCCGTACAGAGGCCATGATGAGGAGCTGATCGCCCATTACCGTAGAGAGTGCCTGCTGGTGAGTCAATGAACCAAGTCCCTTCAGCCAGAACCTAACTGCCCTAAAGCTGATCACAGATCTCAGATCAGCGCTGAAGCACAACAATCCCTGAAATCCTTGCAAGCACACTTTCCTGTAAACATTAGGGACCGCAATAAACTTTGAGTTCTAAGTGCATTAAAATGAATCGGTTTGTGTGTGGTTGGATAGATGCATTTATTAACCAACATCTTTTTTAAAACAAGAATTCTTTGAAAGCACTTTGAATTAAGTTTTAAGGGTCCGTCATGAATCAACTTTAGTGAACATTTGAACATTATTTTCTGTGCGAGTATCTAGTTCAAGTACCGCTTCTGCACCCGATGACCCCCGTGCGGCCATTGTGCTCATAATGTAATCATCGGTACAGAAATAGGAAGCATACGGCGCATGGAGTGTAAACACATTAGCGGGAAGCTCGTCGCTGTCCTTGATTCACCCTTTCCGAACGCTGCGAAAGGCCTTGGCTCCATCTCAAAGCGTGCTGTTTACCCTCTGCTCGCTTTAATTGAAAATACTGCTAACATTGACATAGCTAATGCACTGCAGTGTTTTTGCGCGTCCCAGCTAGTTGCTAATTCCGGCGAAAGGGGTCGTTGAGTTTACTGTTGTTTCCGAAGTTGCACCAAGTGGCATGGTGAGAACGGCGGATCTTGCGTCAATAAAAGAGCTTTGGAACACTCTCGGACGAGGATGATGCTTTGTCGAACAGACAAGGGCTTGCGGGCGTTTGTTTATTGATTTTTGGTTATACAGAGTTCCTGCACCCATAATCTTGAGTGAACGATATGGGAATGTTTGTTTGCAGAAACTAAACGAGCATGCGGCCGCACTGTTTGAGACAGGCGAGGAGAACGAGGTGAACGCAGGTCTGAGCATCATGAACGAGCTGGTGGTGACCTGTATTCCGCTTCTGCTGGTGGATGAGATGGAGGAGAAAGACATGGTGGCCGTGGAGGACATGAGGAACCGCTGGTGCTCGTATCTGGGACAGGAAATGGAACGTAAGTTCAACTTACGCTTGTCAGATTTTGGAAGGAAAGTCTTACAGAAGCAGAGAAGGTTTAAAAAGCTGTGACTTTAACTCTATCTTTCTCCTTATCTTCTCCAGCTAATCTCCAGGAGAAGCTCACAGACTTTCTGCCCAAGCTGCTCGACTGCTCAACCGAGATCAAAAGCTTTCAAGAACCACCCAAACTCCCATCCTACTCTACACTAGAGCTCTGCGAGCGCTTCAGCCGGGTCATGACATCACTCACCCAGAGTCGAACCCCCGCAGACGGCAGATGAGCTGACGTCATTTCCCTACACTAACACACGCCTTCCTTAAAGCAGGCCTTTCCCTAACCTACCGAACCTTACTTATCTCTTTTGCTGCTAGAGATTTTATCTTCATTGGTAATATTAATATTATTTTGAGAATTCTGTTATTTTTAAGCTAACGCAACAATGGGAAAGGTGTGAAAAGGAGCACGGAAAAAGAAAGCATTAAAACTGAGAATGCCACGGCTGTGCTTTAGACATTAGCGCATGCAGCTTTAGCTTTGTGAAACAAGGTTGAGGATTTATTAATATTTTTTGTTTTTATTTGTTCCCAGTCAACCCTTTCACATCAGAAGCGGTACATTCTGCTCATGCGCTCCCAGTTTGTAACAGTGTTATCGCATTAGGTTTTTTGTGTTTTTCTAAAGGATGGTGTAATGAAAAGCTTGAGGTTCTCGGACGGGTCTGCAGACCAGAGGAATGGGACTTTAAAAGAAGTTTTAAGTGCTGTGGTTGGCAGACATGGGGCACCCTGTGGCTTGTTAATACATTGAGAGAATAAAGTTTTATTTATGGCTCTTTTAAGCCAGATACATATTTTTTTAAATGTTCCTAATCTTTATTGAACTTGGCATTGAGTGAATCTGTGCTATGCTACTTTGGGTATCTCAAAGAGAACAGAGTATGTTTTCCCTAGGGACTTGGATAGGTTTGACTCCTTTTTAGACTCGTCCTGAGTTTGGTTTACCATACGAAGTTTTACAGATACAGGAACAGCCAAGTATTGAATGAAAAGGCACAAACAAAAGAAAATTTATCCAAAGAAAATTGATTCGAATACATTACTATGTATGCCAATTCTGTCTTTAACAGTCCATCACTGTGCCGTCATATTAAAATGTCCAGAGGTGAAATGCTTTGATGCATTGTTTCAAAGTTGTACACACAGGTCTATTGGAAAAATGGGGATTTGATGCCAAGCATCAACTAGGACTGGAATTTTAGCATTCACACTGGTGGAAATTTCCTGGATGGATGCACTCGTAAAGAAATCTACTCTGGAACAGACTTTCATTGTATATATTTTTACACCCTTATGTTTGTCAAAGAGTGTGTTTTTTTTCTTCTTTTTTCATCAGAGCAGTCTGTTCTGTGCTTATGATTTTAAAAAGCTATTAAACAAAGCTGACACAAATAAACTAACACAAACCTACTTTAAATGCATGATTTTCTTGGATTTTACAAACGCATACTCGTTAAGAGGCGGAACACATGTGAGACCACTCCCATTTATTGCTTCGTTTTTTTGAAAGAACATAATCCTTTGAAGTAAATAGTAATTCTACAATTTCAATGCATAAGTAATTCCAAGAAGCAAACATTTAAACCTATTTACATAAAGGTTGAACGCAAGCAAGAAAAACTTGTTTATTTTATCTGAATATAGGGCTATGATCCTGCACCTCCTTGCGTGGTCAGTGGATGGTTAGAAGAGACACAATGACATTTAAAATGTGATGATCTGATAACAATTATGAATATTAAGAAGAACATATATAATGTGAAGTATTATATTGTGATAAATAATATTATTAGAAAGGTGGTACCATTAACTTTTTTAGACAATGGGCACACAATGAGTCTTTGGTTCACTCTTAAATTATGATGCTCCCCTCTAGCCAAATATATGGTTAGAGCCTTGATTAGTCTAACATAGTGGTTCCCAAGTGGGGGTACGGGTATTCCAGGGGGTGTGAGAGAAAATGACATTAAGGAATAAATAATGAAAATCAATAAGTCAATAAATTATGATAATAGTATTTTTATATGAAATAAGGAGTACAGGAATATGCATTAAAAATAAATTCATAAATTTAAAACCCATTTCAATTAATAAGAGATTTATAGAGACCCGGAATCAGGAGCAGGTTCTGGGCGCGAAATAATGTAAGTTAGGAGAGGTTGCGGTTAAATGTTAAAAAATTGTCACAATGACCTTTTCCAGAACTGAAAAACACTGATGTACCTTTAACTGTTATGCCTAATACTTAAGACATTTACATAGTTGCGTAAAGCTACATATAATAATGTTTATAAGCAATAAACCTGCTCGGGGGCATCAGATGTTATAACTGTCTGACTCTCATTTCACTGTATATTAACGCAAAATGTGTTGACTGGTCAAGGGGTACTTGGCTTGAAGAAATCATAAAAAGGGTACTTAAGCCAAAAAAGTTTGAGAACCACTGCTCTAACACATTTCCTGCAGAGGAGCTTTACTGTGACCACCTTAATCTGTGAATGGACTTATCTGCTTTCATTTGATCATCCAACCATGTCCAGACGACCGGAACCGTTACTTACCTCATAATTGAGTTTTTGGCCTCCTTGCCTTTCTTCCTCAGTTCAATGAATCATCGCTTTCTGATTCCCTTTGGGGCTTTTTTATTAGTTTGTCTTCAAAAGGTCAGACAAAGTATCTGTTTAAACATGACTGGTCCTAACTGTTGACTGTCACACTCCACTGATAACAGCCTGCCTGTTTCCATGGTGATATTTCATTGTCTGACTGTCTAGACACCCAGTGACACCTGACACGACAGGCCCGGGGGTCGCAGTTGGCCTGGCGAGTCAAAAATCGAAGGCTCAGCTGCCCTCTGCGTCTGGTCTCCTGATTGCTGTTAAGGTCCACAGAGACGTCCCTAAACACAGAGCAAATGCAAGAGTCTTTAAATCACTGTTGTTTCGGATGTTGTCGGCCTATTTATCACAACATAATTTTGTTTGCTTTTATCGCAATAGACATAACCATACATTCAATATTTTTGTTATTTACCGCAAAAAAAGGTAACATAACTTAGATTTTAAGAGGAAAGCAATACTTATTTAAAATAATTTTTATTTGGCTAAAATTTATCTTGCTGTCAATCCCTCGTACCCCCAAAATCTTATATTTTGATCTTTTTCTGTAAATCTGTTTTGTTCTTAAAATTCTTTTAAGTGAAATTGTCTTTTTATGTGGATTTTTGGTTCTGAATAAGCACTTTACTGTAAAAATTGCTTCACTAAGCTCTGAATTTGTGGTTGCATGTTTTTGAGCTTTAACATATTTTCACTCAAATCTATGTATTTTGTGCCACACAGTCCCAGAGTATTCATTTTATTCAGACGTTTAGGAATCCTGAAAAATGCAAGACCAGAAGGGATACAGAACGTAAACGGCTTTTAAAATATCCACGGCCCTTTGAGGAAGCCAGAGGCTGTTTGCTGAGAACCCAGCGACTCTGGCTTCAGAGGACGTTCTGTTCAAACCCATTCAACTGAGATTTTTTGTTCTTGAGAGTTTTTTTTTTGTCTTCCTGAACTGCATATCAATCAACGGTCGCCTCGTCGGTGTGGGAGAGCTTGCGAAAAGAATGACGCCACCTTCAGACTAAAATGAAAAAAGAGCGGACGAGAAAAGCAAGCAGAAAGTGCCCGCCATCCATTTCAGTCCAGTTTAATGATGCTTTGTCGGAGTTGTTGGTGTCTGGGTGTCAGAGACCGTGATTTTACCCCAGACACTGCAGCCCAGCGGGGTGCCCGGTTATATCGAGACGGGTCGAGGGCAGTCAGGTTGAGAGAACTGGGGGGGCTTGGGGTGGTTTCGGGACCCATTCAAGGTGCCTCTTCCATGGAAACGCAGCTGGCTGAACAAGATTCCCATCAGTCGACAAATAAGAGACAAGCTGGGCTCAGTCTCCCCTGCCGCATGCCGTACTGTTACCAGGAGCCCACAGCCAATCCCATAGTCTCATCGGCCTGTTTCAGCAAACAGCTCTGTTCTTTAACCAATCACAGGCCTCAGTGGTGAGGAGCACCATGACATCACACGATAATGAATCGTGAAGCTTTTCAGAAGCCGATTGGCTCTCCAAATGACGGATACTGCACCGGGAGTCAGGCTAGGGTCTCTGATGGAGGGCCATCCTTCTTCACTATCCACGTCTGTGTATGGGACTCCACTTGTGATCGGACCCGTTGTTCCCAAGCTCTGCGATTGGTTTTATTGTGCATTAGTGCTGACCCTGACCAATCACTTTCAATCACCATAATTCTCTGATTACAGGAAATATGGCATGAGACGGATGAATAGCTCATAAGTCATTTCAACCCTGGACGGGTTCCAGTGTTTCACTTACCTCTGACATCCCGTCAGTCTCTCCCTCTCTTGGTTCTCTTTCTCTCCCTTTCACATCCATAGCTGGCAATTGATTCTGCCGAATTACACTATAGAATGAAGAGACACCATTTTATTACAAACATTAGTGATAGACAACGTATACGCCAGGCAGATTAACCGGCTTATATTTCTGCCTGCTTGGCTAATTGATAAAACTGCACGTTTCCCCATGTGTCAAATTGACTGAATGTGTTGTTTATGTATATTTTTATTGGCGAAAACACAGCAAACCTGTCAAAATTGATCTTTAAAACATCTGGTTGGTCTAAGTAAATTAGGCCTAAAACTGTTTAGCATGGTATAGCTGGTATAAAACGTTCGACAAATGTTTTTTTTTTGACGTACAGTTCAGTTTTACAAAATAAAATAATCGTGAAAATATGTTTAAGAGTATCAGATTCCCTCAGAGTTAAGACCTTGTAGCACAACATCAGACCTTTTTGAATAAACTGAACGAACGTAGCCAGCAATAAATGACTAACCTTGACTTAATCCCCTCAAGTTTTTAAGACTTAAGCAAAAAAAAACGCCCACTAGAAGAGAAGTATTTATCGACATGTAAACGAACCAATCGTCGATAAGAAGTGACCTGCGGACTAGCCAATGAGATTACAACTTTGTCTTTTAGATTCGATCGCTGAAACGTCGTTCACAAACTGGTGTTTACTTGTAAAGCGATCGAAATGTATTGAACTTAATTCTTTAAGAAAAAAGTAAAGCAACATTGTGAAACTGTTAAAGGTAAATGTACTTCATCACTTACCGGTTGCGTTGTTACAAAGGACGTTGGTTGTAATCAGATATAGTCGCGCGAGGGAAAGCTGTTCGTCTGACTAACCGTCGCGCATGCGCACTACCACAATACGCACTTCATATCTTCGTGATGTCCACAGGTTTCTATATTCGGTGCATCTTGTCCACTTTCCTTCACTTTACACTGTTTTTCTGCGCACTCGATCTGGTCTGGAAGTTAAAGTTTGCGCGACACTTTACTCCGTGTTTAATACTTTAATACTAATGCCACAGAGCTACAGACAGACAAACATATGCAGATGCAGCTGTCATGATTCAACTTTCTGCTTGTTAGTAGATCAACACCATTGTAAACTATGGGAGTCACGTGCTTGTCATTTAAAGTTTGTTTTAAAGCTTTTGGAAAATGTGATTTATGTTTATTGTGGCAGACTGATTTATAACTCTTCCTTTCAATCTGAATGCATGTTGGTGTGTTTGACTCGTTGCGCTTTGAAAATAAATGAATAATGTTTGTTGTTTTGTAAAATACTGTTGTCTTTAAAATAGTTTTAATAAGTTTACTGTCTTTTTTAGCTTCCATGTGTTGTTGTTTTCTTGCAGAATATTCACCTCCCTTTCATATTTCACATTTTATATTATATGAGCATTGTGAGAATGTTTGGAACAAGATGTTTGCAACTGTTAAATATTGAAATGGTTTTATAGATGTATCTTAAAATTGTATGTTTTGAACATTTTCAAACATTTTCCACTAAAAAGAAAGTGCATTGTTTGCTATGCTGACCGTATGTTGTATAAAACACGTAATTAAAACTCATATAAAAGTTATTTACAACAATTTGAATGGCACATGTTTAAAATTAGGTTTTTCCTTGGTATTTGTTCATACATTTACCATCTTTTTTCTTCACTGCAGAAACTTTAAACGGTGACGTGTGTGAAAAGAACCACAGCCTCATTAAACATGATTTGAATTCTCCAGATTCTCTACTTGACTCTCCTCAAATGACCCGACTGCCGCAGGAACTGATATCTGGAGTTTAAGAGCTTCTGGTGAAGGTGACCAAAACACTGACTGAACACATTCCCTCTATTGTTCTTTTTTATAGTTCTATTAGTTACATACTTAGCCAACATGAAACGGCATTTGTTGCACATTTTTGTTCCTTAATGCAATATATTTCCAAGTAAAACCGCATGTTCAGGATAATAAAATGTTGGGAAGCACTTTTAATACATTGGGATTGGAACGTGATAATTGGTGTCTGTGGCTGTGCCTAGAATGGTATACTGTGAACTAGGGATCCACCGATAGCATTTTTTTTACCGTTACCGATTTTAACACACGGTTATCGTCCGAGACCGATATTGGTCAATATTATCACTGGTATTATTAATATTTGTCGATATTTTACAATACTAGCTATCTTTTTCTGCATTAAATTAATCCATTTAAAGGTTCTGTGTGTAAATTTCAGAGGCCACTAATGGCGATGTAGGATATTGCAACCTACAGCTCCACTACCCCCCTCTCCCTCCCATTAGAGAAGCTACGGTTGCCGTCACAGGACAAAGGCTTCCGTAAATGATAGCGGCCATTATCGGTGGTGTTGATAATTGCAATCTACGTCTCACAGGCGAACAACAGACTGAAGTTACGGACACAGGACAGAGATGTCGTTGTTTGAGACAGCAGATAGTAACCTTTGCAAGTCAAGTGACGAGGTTTAATTACAAAGAAAAATAAATAAATTAAATTTACTTAATCATCATTTACTCTTATCGTTATAGTGAATATCATTGTTACTTGTTAACATTGTGTCAGTGATTTATTCGCTTATTTTGCGTAGCATTTTTTGGCACAGTAACTTGGTTCGTAATTCACAGCCTATTGAAACGGCTTGCTAATGCTAAAGTCGTGTAATCTAACCGCGGAAGTCTTAGCAGACGTTTTTCTCATCATCACAGAGTCAATCAGAGAACTTAACACAGGTAGTAAGTGGGAGAGGAAGGACAATTACAAAGTGCTAAAAATTTACAAGGAAAAACGCTACTTCTCTTGATGATCATGCTCATCTGTTAGCTAAAGCTATCAAACAAACAGTTCACTTATATTGCGGAAGTTAGACAAATTTACCGGTCCAGTAGAAAGCTGGCAACTTCGGCGTCGCTTAGCAAACCCGTTTCCTGCTTCAGTGCCCTCCTTTTTGAAAAGAACCACGCCGATGTTTATTCGGGTTTTCTGCCGTTTTTTTGTATCGCCTTGCTGCATCGTATTTTCTCTTTTTTGACGACACAAATTGACGCTCTGTCGGGTCGTGTGCAGAGTATGTGTGGTCCGCCATTAGCGCACATTTCACTTCTTACTGCAACAAAGAACCGTTTCTATTTCTAAGAAAATTTTGTTATTGTTCTTCCTCTACTTCTGCTAATCCTTCTATGTAGTGGCTTTGCAAGCTGCCCCCAAAACACAGCCGAAGAAGAAGAACATAGTCCCGTGCATCCTTCCTTTTACGAAACGCGCTCAGTTTGTCCGTGTAGTGCTACTATAGAAACATGGCTGTGCAATTTGATAAATTACATGTAAGGGTGTGCCCGCGGTGTATATACATAAAATGGCTCATTGTAAGGTAATATAAACATTTCGGTTCATTTTGTAAGGTATTTCTTCACCACTCACAACATAGTTTTGTATTATATATTACATTTTGGTAAATAAATCCTTCAAAATGCTACACACTGTACCTTTAACATTTAAGAGAGGCACAAGTTAAGATAAAGATACAATTAGACAACGTGACAATATTCAAAGGTGATTTTTGCTATCCGATATTTCTTTTATTAACAACATTAACTCATATTATTTAATAAACTAAAGTCTGTGCTGTTACTATTTCATAATTTTGCTCAAAGAAAAACGTTGCATTATTCAGACATGCACCTCATTGCCTCGTGCAGTTCATTAACAAACCATCGGTATCTACCTTTTTCATGATTTTGCTGATATGCCGATGGTGTTAAATTGATCCAATATTGGACGATTAATATCGGTTTCAGATACATCAGTGCATCCCTACTGTTAACTGAATAAAGCTCAGCATAATGGACACAATTTTTTTAAGTGATTAGGTAATATTTTATGATGATTTTGTAACAGTAGTATGATACATTGTTGACCTGGTTTAGCAGGTCTTGTTATTTAATTTGAAATAAACATGGGTAATTTGCATGTTTAATCCAAAAAGTGCGTATAGAAATAAATTTTGATTAGTTAATCGTATTGGAAATCGAAGGTCAAGTTGACTGTGTTGCATTATGGGATTAAACATAGTTTGCTCTGTAGTCATACTATGACTGTAAGACCCACCATGTGAATTAAATTGAGATTTTTTAATAGAAGTTACATAAAGTAAATAACTGTTTATTAAGTTTTTCTTACGCAATACATACACCTCAAGTGATTCATGTCTTCCTGATTCAGCAGTGCCACACTTTCTCCAGACATGTCTCTTTAGCGGTTATGCCTGCTTAAACACACACACACGGGTCTCTTACACGCACTTGCCTCGTCTGACCCCTGGGTCAAGCTGAAGTGACTTTGAGCCCTGTATGTAACTGGGCCTCTTTGAAAGTGGGCCTCACATTCCTGCTCCCTCTAACGGGGGATGTCCTGCTCGCTTCCAGCGAGAGGGAAGTTTTTAACGTCGGGATTATTATGCGCCGTTTCCTCACCAAGGAAGCTATCGTCTCCACCCACTTCTAAAAAAGCAGACCGTCCACAAAGCTGAAAACGACATGAAGTAAATACCTGCCTCTCTGACCGCCAGCCTCACCTCCTTTGCCTCTTCCCTTCCGCCTCGCTCGTCTGCGCTCGTGTGCTTTTAGGGAGGAGGCGGCTGCTCTCCGTCCGCTTTTGTGTGGCTGTGCAGAAGTGCCGCGGTTGGGAGGAGGAGGCGGAGGGGAACAGCTGCTCCCCGCACAGAAGCCGGTTTCCCAGCCTGACGGGCAGCAAGAGGCAGTCAGCGCCGGGCCGTTTCCCCGGGGGCCCTCCGGTTGGTTCTCCAGCCTCCACAGCTCTGATTGGGAGTATTTTACGGCAGTGCTGAAACACGAAATGGACCAGAACAAGTAGGATTCTTTTCTTTCCCAAAGGCCGGGAGCTTCTGTCCTCCGTGAGTACTATTCTTTCTCCTAAAGTTGCGTGGACACAAAGGACTTTGCTTTCTTTTGAGCCGAAATCTGTGCCCGGTTGTTCTCTTTTGCCTAGCTGTAACTGTAGAGAAAATCGTCTGAAAGTGCTCTTTCCTGTGAGAAACAACTCGGGCAGTTTATCAGTCGCATTGAGCTGCAGGTTTTCATGAAAAGAGAGCTTTGTGCTTTTGAATTGCAGCTGGGCTAAAGGGTCATGGCCAGAGGCATCGGTGCTGCGCGTGTGTGTGTGTGTATACACATAGCAAATACGGATCTGATAAAGTCCTTTTTGAATCTCTGAAAAGCTTTTGTTATTACTTTTGCATTTTTGCAGGAGTTTTAATGCATCTGAAAGTTATGGGACATGGCTCTTGCTTTGAACTTTCGGCAGTGAAACTTTGCTTTAACTGTTTTTGTGACTACACACAGTTACACACCTCATATCTACCGGGGATTTCTGTACCGCTTTCACAAAGTATTTAAAGTATTTTCTGAAACCGTTATTTTGACGGACTTCTTTGCAGAAAGTAGCATTACATTTTGCAGCTCACATATGTATTTTTTTCTGAATATATATTTGTAAAGGCCCATATTATCTTTTGTTTATCTAAGTAGGAAGTCGTTTTCGATAACACAGCAGTTGGACAATTGTTATATCATCTTCAGTTATCTGACGAAATTGAATTATTCACTGTTAAGCTGTTTCTACATGTTCATGTATTCGGGAACTCGACGATGGATTCAATCTGCTTTTCATGCATTCAAATGAACTAGGCCAATAAAAACTGTGATTTTCTGCTACTTAATAATTTCTAATCCATCTGATGTTAAAATATATTTTTTGTTTGATTCTTGTGATATTTTTTTAATATGGATGATTTATTTGTTTTGGACAATCTGTTTGTCTGATGGTCTAATGCTTCACCTATTATTTTCCGGAGCTCGATTCCTGTCCGATTTTTTTCTCTCTCATATAAAGCCTTGGTTCACCTTTTCTGTTGCCCCCTCAGATGACCTCGTGTCACAGGAATGAGATGTTTGGACAGGCATTATCGGATGGCTTTCTCCTCCAAAATGCTGTTTCAGAGGATGGCCAGAGGCGTGAAGAAAGAGGGAACGCACAAAAGAAAAAAAGCCTAGAGAAAGATAAAAGAACAGCTTCGATTTAGCTCAGCTCGGGTTTTAGCGCCGACATATTTTGTGAGAGGTGGGCTGCTGTAGTTTAGCTGTCAACAGCCCAGAGAGGGAGAGAGAGAGAGAGCGAGAGAGAGAGATAGGCCACCAGTGAATCTAGTTCTCTATTTTGGGTATGTAGGTCAGTATCCTCTGAAGTAGTAGAACTGCACACCTTCTTAATGAGAACTTCTGAAGACTTTGAGGCAGATGAGATATTTTTGTCTCTCGCTGTTCTATATGAAAGTTTCTTCAGGGCAGGTCGAATAAATGGCCAGGCCTTGTGTTGAAAAAAAAAAGATGTTGATCTGACACTGGTCAGATGTATAGCTTGAATGCACTGTAAAGTACTTTGGTTAAAAGCATCAGCCAAATGGATATGAATGTCTTATCTTTACCTCAAAATTTTGGTTCGTTGTGCATTTCTACTGACCAATTGAGCACCCGGGGCATGAGCATGTTGCCCATATCTATGATATTCATCTCTAAACTACAGTACATTTCTTTATCAGGTTATTTAACCCATATTAGGGGTGTTTCATTTTATGAAGTAGAAAAACAAAATATTCAGGGCATTTTTGCAGGATTTTAGGCTTGTGCCACGATAATCACTTTTAATAAGATGCCGTTGGTTTTATCTCCTTGAGAAAACAAGGGAATATAAGAAAAACATACATGTCCTTTGTGGTCGTCTGTGTTTGGAAACGGTCATTATTTGTGTGTTTTTGTTTGGTGCTGCTGTGAACTTGAAATATTTTTTTTTGATGTTGCTCCTTCACGTTCATCAGTCATGCATAATTATAAATATATAAAAGTCGATGTGCGGCTAGATGCTGTTGAAACGGTGCCCATTCCTTCGACTCAGATTAAACAGACCTCTAGCATGTTTTTGAGTCGTTCTGCGCTGAACGTTTGTGTAGCTCAAAGGCAGAATTGGTTCAGCCCCTAATGAGCAGCACTTTTTCTTAACTGAACGATTTTCAAAGAAAGGAAAAGGACATTGTGCTTGTGTGTGTGTGTCGGCTGCGGTTCTAACGGGCTGAAAGGTGGATGCACACTTACTCTCAGGTGACAGGCAGAACGCTGAGTGCCGAACGTATTTAACTGCCTCACTGGCTATAAATTTGTCACGCTGTCATTTGCTGGCTGAAAAGCCAAAACCGCAGTTCGCCACATATCTTTATGAGCTGTGAGTTTCCAGGTGCTGTTTGGTCATACGGTGCTGGTGATCAGGAACTAGGCCTGAATAATGTCTAGGTGTTGGGTTTCTGCAAAGGTTTGTGTCTTCGACTGGCATGTTTAAAAGGTCTTTTTTTGTATTTTTTTGTCACAGGTTATAAAATGGAGAATTCGTTTTGTTTAATTAATTAAATGTTTTTCTTTTTATATGTATATTTTTGCTTGATAACTTATGTATGTTGTTGAGACTCAACACTTTAAATGCTTTAAATATTGACCTGTATGAATAAATTCTGATAAGGGTTGATTAAACCGTTTGACAAAGTAATCATTTTAAATGAACAAAATCCTTGGATTGCTACATTTTGTGGTTATCTTTTTATCCAGCGTATCCTGATTTAAGACATTTTTATTATCAAACATAAATCCCTGTCATTGTTTTTGGAAACATAAATCTTTCCCACTTTCGGGCTTCAATTTATTTGTTCAGTCAGACTCTGTCTAAAAACAGTTTTCACTGTTGAGGGTTCCAATCCCGGTTTTAGTGTGATTTATAGACAGACACACACACACACTCTCATTTTGTTATCAAGAAATGGCACTAAGAAGCTTTCTCTCTCTCCCTTTTTTCTTTCTCTCTTCCATACACACAATTGGTGTCCTGGAGGGCTGTAAAGGAGGTGATGTCATGTCTGAAGTGAGACTGTGTGTATTTGCTCTGATCCGTCTCTTATTCAGGACCGTTGAATTGCTCGGGTCGCTCTTAAAGAGAACCAGCAAAACCCCTGAAATCCCCAACAAATTCACAGCTGAAAGTTCCGTACTCTGTTCAAATTGAATTTAACTTGAGCTTCTATAAAAACGTGAACCTAGTGGTGTGTGCATGTGGCTTTGTACCTTTTCCTGGATGATTTATAAATATGAAATTTAATTCATGAAATGAAAGTCTGTGGGTTGAAAAATAAAGGAAATAGAACGATATGAAAGAATGTCATAATAATCCTCAAAAGCTGTTAAAGGTGGAAATGGTTTTGCATTCTCAGCTCGATTTAATCTCGAACACTAAACTAATGTCAACATATTGAATAGCAAAGTATTTAATGCCAAAAAGGAAAAAAGATATCAATCTCTAATATATCCTGTTAGAGGGTTTTTCTTATTTGCTTTAATTTCCTGATGCCAGCTGCACAAATCCCTTAAGAAAAGGTTTGAGTGATAGTAATCTATAACTAAGAGCTTGAGTTTTGATACAGCTGGGAACTTGTCAAATCCAAAAATATTACCATTTCCTCAAACTCAAACAGAATTTGTTTGGTTTGGGTTTAGTCCTCATGTCTTCTTATTCATGTGACATCATTTCCTCATTGGCAGGTGTCTTGTTACGAGGCTTTGGGGTGAAACGCTTGTTCCTGAAATCCTTGTTTTGTCCCTGTTTCTTGTTAAATGTCCAGCAGTCTTTTGTTCCGGCCTCTCTGACCAGTGGTGGGACTTCATTAGGAGATGCTCACTAGTGGCTTTTGACTGCTGTGTGAGGACTGGGGAGTATTTTTCACACAAAAGACCAACACAAACATTTAGTGTGAGACAAAGGCCGGTCTGAGGCGCTCAGTGAGAGGTTAAACTCTCCTTTTGTTTGCATGCAATTAAAAGATCACTGGTTTGTCCTGCTGTGTCATTAAGACTTGAGGACGAATGTCACGAAACCTTTCAAGCGTATGTTGCTCATACTTCAAGCTGAAATCAAAGCGAGAATGCGAGAATGCATAATTACTGTGATGAAAATGAAGATAATAGTGATAATTATTATAATAATTTATCTAAATGTATAACATATTTTATGTAAGTATTGTTTGTTTTTTGTTATTAATTTTCACAGACTAAAAAATTATTTAAGCTCTACTGTATGGAAATATTGTATTACAGAAAAGACAATCACCATAATGTTGAATTAAAAAAAGTCATGAAAATATCTCAGTTTTGTCAAATTCTCAAAACTGGAATTCTCATATTTATTCTCATAAACACATTGCTGTTGGAGCTTTAAATGTCCTGTTTTTATTTTTTTAATGGAAAATTAGGTGCTTGTTTTTATAACTGCACGGTTAAAATCTTTTTCTTCTGGGCTGTCTTGCCTCTTTTTCTCACTCCTTCCCCCCTCTGTTTAACTGTGTAAATAAGCAAGTCATTTGAGCCGAACAATTTAACATGCTAACAGTGATGTAATATCCGCTAAATGTCAGGGATGTTTAGATTTGGATAAAAAAGGCAGACGTGGGGGAATGCATTTGTAAAGTGTGTATGTATGTGTTGGACTAAAGCGCCCTTGAGAGGAGAGGCAGGTTTAGAGGCACTAAAGGGAGATGTGGGAAGTGGAAACTCAATAGCGGCCGGGGCTTCTGTTGCTATTGTGCTCATGAAGTCTCCAGCATCTGTAGACACCAGCCTGTGAAGTAATGAGTCGTCTGGGTTTATATTGACCGGTCTGGTGCGGTGACCATGGGGACGATTACATTTGCTATTGAGAGTGAAGGGATTACACATCTAAAATAATTGAAATGCAGGGAATGAATAGATGGCGGTTGAAAATGAGGCGGGCACTCTGCTAACTGGCCTGCCTCCATCTCACATTGGGCTTTTTATATGAAAGTGACGTATCAAAATAGTATGGTGGAGATTTTACTGTAGCTTATTTTTGGCTTATTGATGTGTCCATTCAAACTGAAATATTTGTAAATTGCTAGTAATTGTATGCTTTTTATCTTAAATTTAATATAAAAAATGTATTGAACATTTTTGGTAAACATAACCATAATGTCTGGCTCATATGTATGTATCTGATGGGAACTTTAAAGGCAAAGTTCACCCGAAATTCTGTTATAATTTACTCTCCCCCGTGTATTACTATATAATATAATGACAGTAATATTGCTTTTTCCTTACAATGAAAGTAACCATTTACACTCAGTGAATGGGAAAAAACGATGTAAAATTTGGCTGATAACAATAACCGATAATTCATCGTTGAAACATACTGATATGCAGTATCTAAATATTAATATAAAATTCCCTAAGACTGAAACAAAAGGCAACTACTTTACACTAGTTTTAGACTAGTTTTACACTTTATTTAATACACAAATTATAGATGCTCTTCCAGAGCAACCCAGAAAAAAAATATTTTAAAAACAGAAAGCATTCAAACAGCAGTCTAATTCAAACAATATGCTTTTGTTCCTATAATTTATTTATAAATACTGTATCTACAGCAAGAATGTTTTTCTAATAGCAATATAAGTGAGTGATCATTACAGAAAGACAGTTCTGTGCTGAATTTTAACTGTTAGTTGCCTTCAACTAAAAAAGTTTAACCAGAGGAAATGATTTATGATTTATCGGCCATAATGTATTGCCCTAAATTTTTTATCAATAACATTAAAAATGACCATTAATCGGACGATACCGATATGGCCGATAATTTATTGTGCATCCCTTGAAAAACAGCTGAGACATTCTGCTAGTAAAACCTTTTTGTCAGAATCACAGGCTCTGCATTTAAAAGCAAAAAAGTTCCCAGTTTGCTTGAGCGACGTGACACTAAGATGTTCTGTGAGGATAGAAATCCGATCCGGGCCAGCCTTCGGGGATCAGGGTTGGGTCTCTGTTTACGGGCTGTATGATTGGTTTCACTTACGGAGAAGCAAACATTTCACAAAAAGCTATGGAGGGGTCCGCCTGACCAGAGGGTGAGCGCTAAACTGCCGAAGGGTTCTGAAGTCTAAACCATGCAGCCGTCTGCTAGCAGTCGAGCATGGTGAACTCTGTGCCCTGATGTCAGCGAGAAGAGGGGGTTGGGATGCTTTGGTCGAAGTCCCCAGACCGCACTGTAATAAGATCAGACCTTAATGGGGGTCGGGGTATATTTGAGCTCTGGTCCGTATTGGCTATATCTAGAGTGTCGGTTGAATAAGTCGTGGCTTTAGGGCGGCAGCGGTTCGAGTGTATCTTTAGAATAAATAAGCCCTGATGTCATGTTGTTATTTTTTGTTTCCGTGCCTGGTCGTATCTGTTCCATGGCAAGGTCAATGGAAGTTTTAATGGGGAAAGAAAATGGCCATTTCTCTTTTGTTAAGTTTCTTGGGTTCAGTCTCCTTATTACGGTTCTCTTGACCACAAAGTAGGATTTGAGTTCCTTTTCGTTTATTCAATTGGACATGCTGTGTATTTTGGAGTGCTTGATTTTATCTCATGTTATTTGGTTTGGTTTGCCAGCTATTTCAGATCAAATGAAATAATTCTGGGTTTATTTTATCCGGATTTGTTTAAAGTTCTGGAAGACAGGCAAATCGTTTTTTAAAGCATCTGTTTGATTGTTTAAAGGTGTGTGATGACATAAGCATGCATCAGAAAATATTAAGGCTTATTACGATTGGACGACCTGATATCAAGGGATTGGGTCCATCCATCCATACAATAGAAGTGAAGGGGGGCCATTGCTGTTCGGTTACCAACTTTCTTAAAAATATCTTCTTTTCTGTTCTGCAAAAAAAGAAAATAATTAAGGTTTGCAATGACAAGAGGGTGAGTAAATAATGACAGAATTATATTACAATTATTTCTATTAATTAAAGTGAAACAAAATCACTTTAATTAATATAAATAATTGTTATAAAATTATTAAAATCCTTTATTAATTCTTGGATTTATTAATCAATAATTATTTTACAAATGTACTCCTGAATTAATGCAGCTGCTGAACATCAATGTGTCAACACAAACAGATACAAAACATAGTCAAACCTGATGACATCTTGAACTGAATATGTAATCTGAACTTCCTGATTAATTCTGCTTTATGTGTGTGTGTGTAGCAGAATGTGTTTCTCACCTCAGTGGCTGTAATACTTTCAAGCTTCTTCCTGTGTGTTCTTGTTCCAAATGACCCATCTCGTCTGTTTATTATCTATTACCATGCTTCCCGGGTTTATAGGTGTCGTCATGGCGTCACAGGAAATGAGGTGTGTTCTGTGTAACCCTTATGCGTCTACCAGATCAGATCTGGGCGAGATACCAAGGTGGTGCGGTCTGTGTGGGTTTGTGATCACACATGCTTGTGTTAGCGAAGCGTGTGTCTGCATGTGTTTGGGTTTGATAAGTTGCTCTGTTTGACATTGGGGTTGACCCTTGAATGTATGTGTGTGTCAGGCTTGCATATGGCAGAGATGCTGGTTAAGGAAGGGCATGCAGTGGGTCTATTCTGTATGAAGAAAGTCGTTTTTTGTTTCGTTCTCAGCCCCTCTGTTGACTTCCATGCTGACAGGATCTTGCACTCTCAGGCGCTGATATTATGAAGCATTCAGATGGTAATTTGCCCTGGGGGGGCAGATTCTCACACAAACTTGATTTGTCCGTGAACAGCAGCTTGTGTTTGCTCTGACCTCTCCACTGCCCGGAGACACCAACCATACAGACTCATACAGATTCCCAACACACACACACGCTCTCTCTGTCACTCTCTCTCTCACACACACACACACACACACACACACACAGCTTTGCAGTCTGGGAGAAAGAGTCTGTCTCTCTTATATAATATGTTTTTCATTGTCTTTTTCCCACAGCTGCATTTCAACTTTTCCTTCTCAACTGTTTATCTTCGAGCTGATAATCCGTTTAATTTTTATTCCTCTTTTTGTTATTGTCATCTTAGTTGATTTTTATTTTCTTTAATGATCCCTTATGCTACTTTACAGTAAGAAATTGGGAAATTGACAAAACTGTATACCTGAAATTGAGTTAGATAAAATACAGTACAATAAGATGAAATGTAAACATCAAGTTCATTTGTTAATTATAAAAAGTGTTTTTATAGCTTTTTTGTTTTGGGTAATTTTTTTCTAAAATTGGTGCTAATATTCTTTTAATACTTATTATTCCGAACACATTCGTTACATGAGACTCATAAGAAATAAATATTTTTTTTGTTGGCAGCTTCTGTTTGTGCCACAGACTTAGTAAAATGTTCTAGAATCTATAATGTGGCTTCAGGCTATTTTTCTTTTTCGGAATAATAACATTTGTCCTGCATGAAATTGTCCTCCGATCTGTTCTGGTCTGCCACATCACATTATACACATTGATTATGTGTTAATCAGAGCCCTCCAAACACGCACACACACACACACACACACACACAACATTTCCATACTTGTTACATTTGTTCCCTTTAACCGTTATGATGGTTTTTTGGTGCGTAGTTTCTTCCAAAACTTGAAATTTCGCATCTTTATATTAAAATTTCAAAATTATTTTATGCTTAATAATAATAGTGATACATTTGAATACATCTCTGTAATCAGCAAACACATTTATTGCATTGTCTTTTTTTGCAAAAATCAAAACCTTTTTGTAGTTAGTTTGTAATGTAGGCATTTTATAATATAGTTGCCGTAACGCAGCTAATCACAGACCTCTCTTAGTTTGTCTGTTCATTTACCAAGGGCTGCAGATGGTCAGAACTGCAGATGATCAACAAATTTTTCTGACTGCAGGAGATTGTTTTGACCTTTCTGCGGTTATATTCCGAGACGCCCTATCCGAGCGAAATGAACCAGACAGGTGAAGTCAGTGGAATCCCCCTTTAAATATGACCGTGACATCAGTGGATATCTGGTCTGTGTCATTGAGATTTTTAAATGGTGACACATCGTCATTTAAAAAATATATATTCGTACAGCAATAGTATTCACACAACTGATGTACAAAGATGTTTGTGTGTATCTCAAGGGAGAGACCTGTGCTACAGCATTAGTCTTTCCTGAAAATGTGTGTGTTTAGACCCTCCAGGAGCTGTAACACCCTGCCGTGTTAAAAGAAAGCGTTTACGGGTCTGCACATAATTATACGATCCTTGTGCTGTGATTATAGTGATGGTCTGTTCCTGTTGAGCTGATCTGAAATCAGGAAGGTTGGGGTTTATTGGAGTTTAACATCTTGGAGAGTTTGCTTTACATTTGACGGTTTGTGGGATGGAAGATCTTCATACTTTCTAAATCATATTCATTCGAAAATGCTTGCAGGTTGAAATTGTGCCCATCAGGTGCTTAAAAGCACTTGCAGAATTGACGACGGTAATGGGCAATAAACTGTGTTAATTACTTTTTGTGTGTCGAGTTAACAATACGGAGAGACAATGTGTTAAATAACAATGCGTCTGTTGCGGCATAGTCTGAAAGCAGGTGAACGTATGTTTGGCCTATAGGGGGTGGGTGGGGTTCTAAATGTCAATGACGGAGTTATTGTAAAGGGAATGAGACCCTATCCTTACTAAACAGTCAGAGGGTCTTGTGGATGTTTAGGCTTTCAAGCAGTGATCAGATAATTTATTCTTTTCCTGTTTGTGTTTTTGACACATTTTATTTAAACAGCATAGTTCTGTACACTAAATTTAATTTTTCACAGTTTATTATTTTAGCAGGCAGCTAATGGCACACTCTCAATGTTTGTTTCAGGTGTACTTTAAATGTCTCATTTTGACTGTCTGTCCTCTTCCGTCTGATGTGTCCTCTGTCTCATGTCCCCATTTAATCAGGTTTGTCCTGATGTCATTCAGGTATGGAACAGATGAGATAGATAATTGACAGCCCATATAAAATTTAGTTCAGAATTCAGAATAGGAATTATTTTGGTCTGAGTGATTTGAAGAAAAGCAGATGGATTTAGTTCCTTGTGTGGAAATTATAGTATGTTATGAATTTCATCATAATCATAATCAAATATAGAAATTTATATAAATCCACAATTAATCTTAACCAGGTTTTATGCAGTGGAATTACACACAAATAAAAATCAAGATTTCATGTGTTTGTGGATTATAGCAGTGAATTGTCTGAGTGTTAATTGTTGTGTGTGTGTTTGTGTGTGTGTGTCCGTGTGGTCCATTGGTTCTCTGGAAGAGATTAAACTCTCTGTTCAAGCTGTCTCGGTGTGTTTTCTGCTTCTCGTCCCACCCAGGTGGATCTCTGCATGTGGTCGTCACGATCACCCCATTTATTTCTCACAAACTAGCATTCCACGCTTACAGACTTTTCAGCTCTTCTTAACTTAAAGTATTTCTATAATTTTCATAATAGAAACAATTGTGCAGATGGAAATAATGAATTAAAAATGAATAAAGCTGCGGAGCTCCTCTGCCTTATTCACTTCAGAAAATTTTAATTGAACACAATTAATTTGAAATGAGAAAATCTTTGTATTTTTTACATTTAAAAAATATGTTTTTTAGGATTTGGACTATGTTTATTTAGAATACCCATTTCAGTAATAGTTGCTGTATAATTTTTTATGCTTTATATATTTATACACATTTTTTAATTGTTTCCTCCAGATAATTTAATTTCAAACAAATAGATGCTAATGAACTTTATGTGCATTTAATAATTAGAAGTAATTATAAATAAATCTATTACTACAAATTAATACAGCTATTAATTCGATGTAATATTTGATTTTTAGAATAAAGTCCAGCAAAAATGAAATTAGTTGTATTATGATTATGATTATGTATTGTTTTGTTTAATTCCAACAAAATAAACTAATTTCATTGATATTGAATTAGTATTACAACAAAATAATATTGTTACTTTTCATTCTATAAATTGTACTACACAAAAATCATTTTGTCAAAAATTGTAAGGTATTTATAAACAATAGTTTTAAAGACCTGCTGACCAAAATACACATTTTAAATTGCATTTTTAAAAACAATCATAATTGATGTTGATAATTCAATTGAAAATTTATATTTGCAAGTCTGTGTGAAATAATTGGTCTGCAAAGAAAGCTTTCGAATCCTTTTAAAAGCAGGCAGAATTGGCAAAATCCTTCTGAACCTTTTAATAAATGACCCCTGAGAAAGCTTGAGCTGCTGATCTTATGGGAAAGAGCATATTTTTATTGTAATTCTCATTTCTCTGAGAACTGCCTAAATTCCGCTGCTCTTTATTTTGTGAGACCGTCTCTTCCTATATCTTTTTTTCTTTCCTTTACTTTCACGCTGTTGATTTTCTGTGTCCTGACAACAATGACATTGTCTTCTCACTTGACTGGTCTCTTTACTTCCTTTGCCTTTGAATTTGCTCTTTTTGTGATGTGGTTTTGTCCGTCCTCTACGTCTCTGCGTCAGATGGATGGCGAGTCTCTCTCTGTTCTTATTCAAATGTTGTAGAGACAGAGACACTGATCTCTGCTTTAAAAACATGAATTTCACTGATGAGTTTTCAGATTTTTTAAAGGCTAAAATTATATCTTCCCAAAAAAATTATTTAATTACATTTAATGCATGTTTGTGCATATATTTCTTTTTTTATATCATTTCTTTTTCTATTGCAATTATCTTGCTAAATGAGAGAGATGAATTCAGAAAATAATTAAATCCTCACTTTAGGTTTAAAAAAATGAGAATGAGGAGAAGTATTTTGGAGTTTAAAAGTAAAAATGTGGTAATTTTATATTTAATATCATATTGACTTTTGCAGGGTGTGTTAAAGATTAAAAATGTCTGGTGTTTGTTCTTTATTGTTTAATATTGGATTCACATTTAAATTTCATTTATAACAATATTGTTTGTGTGTATGTACCAGCAACCTGTAGTCATTCGACACACGTGAGACATGATTAAAAGGTGGCAAACATTTAAATCTAGCCTGTTGAAGTTTACAAATGCAGACTCTTCATATTACCACCAAAATAGTAAAATTGTAATAGTAAAAGGCACTAAAAATGATTATAATTAAATAACAAATTTTAAAGCAAAAATGTAAAAGGTAATTTAAAGTAAAGGTGAATACACGTATAAAAACATTAATACTTTATAAATATAATTATTTGATAACGTCAAACTACATTTTGGATGGTATTATGAACTTTAAAACATTAATTTTACTCTAACCTCATTTAATTTTCATGTTGTTTTTATTGCCATATTGCTCAAATGAAAAAGGAAAATATTTCTAAATGCTTAATTTTGATTTAGTATAAACAATATTCAAATCTAAATTTGTTTATTTAAAATCAGTGATTATTGCAAATATACAAAAAATACAAAGTGGAAAAATGTCTGATCATTAATTGAAATTAGAAATGAGGAAACGTCGACTCCGACCAGAGCAAAAAAAAAATGCTGGCTAAGCTATCTGTTTCACACACGCACCGACAGAAGGTTCGATATGCATTCGATCGATGAATGAAAAGGCACAATGGCAAAATCGGACGGGCTTCTTTTCAAATCCACGTCCCCAGTGTTTCCCGCAGTCTGCAGTTCCACGGCAGGGAGCAGGGGTTATATCAAGGCTGCTCTCTGGACCGTGCAAACGAGTCTAGACCAATGACCTGCTGAATAGCTCCCTTTGAAGAGCACGCAAGTTCGGTCAGGATGAAGAGAAATTGAGGCGGACCCTCTTTGAGTGCGGAGCAGCCCGTGGCCGCTGGGAGGTAAGGGGCAGGGGAGAGCCAGAGCATCTGCTTCCATGGTTACTGGCAGGGCATGGAGACCCCTCTATTGTGGAGAATCTGTTCTCATGCTCCCAAGAAGGAAATGTCACGCATTTTAAGAGCGGCCGGTCCGGGACGCTCTCTTCATCAGCTAGATGCTTCTTCTTTCCGAAATGGTAGCACATGGCGGTAAAGAACAAGCAAAAAGTGTGTGTGCGGCGGGGTGTGCGGAGAGAAAGATGTTCTGTCACATGTTCCGAAAATCTAAATCTTATATTGGAGTAAGATATGCGGTGGGGGGAATTTTGTTTTGGCGTAGTCCTCATGTTGTGATGACGGATCATCCTGGAAAGGGCCAAAGGTCAAGGTTTATATTGTGTAGTCATAGTCTTTTGTTTGTAGCATGGAGGTCATATTTATGTAATTTGGTGTCATTGCAGTTTGCTTGGACTTGGAGGAATTTAACTGTGAAATGTTAAGCTTTTAACGTTTGATAAAATAGTTTTTGTTTAGAATACTTTGGTTGTCATATTTATTGACAAATTCTGTGGGCGCTGTATAGAAAGGCAGGAATATGTATATGATGATGATGATGTCTGTCGGGTGGATGCGGATGCTGTTGGCTTTGGTGTTTGTCTTTCTGTGGGGGTTGTGGTGGAACGCTGAATTTGGCCATGCAGCTGACGCCTGCCCTCCCATTGAGAACACAGTGGGGCCAGATGGCAGCGGTCTACCGAGGGTTCAGGAACAGGATTTTGCCTGGGGATCGTGGGAAAGTTTTAGGCTGAGTTCACCTGCTCAAAGAACAGCCTCAGGATCAAAACCAGCCAAGATTTAGAAGGCGATCCTGAACACAAATAAAGTCCATTTAGAATTGTGCTACCTGGATTTCTTTGTATAAAAATGTGAAAATACTCTGAATAGGCTTTATTTGTTATGCTTTATTTGCTTTATTTGCTTTATTTGCATTTGAGTTTGCCATTACATTTTATAATCTTTTTTCTAAAAAAAATTGAATACTAGTATATTTGTACCCATAAGAAAATGTATAATTCAGACATTTATTATATGTTGTATGCTGTATAAAAGGACTGTACGCCCCCAAACAAATCTTGTCTGTCTCCCCATTTAGCTCTATATTTGTATTTTATTTGAAATTAGTTTAAATCTTTAAAGAATTGAGGTATAGATTAATATCAGAAAGTAAAAAAAAATGGAAAAGTAATCTATTGAGGATTTTGGGGATTTAGGTTTAAAACGAAAGAGGAAAGAATTAAATAATATTAAAGGTTTAAACATTGCATGTTATGATGTAATTTCTTTCCCTCTCACTAAATATTGAATAGGGAAATAAGGCACCTTCCTACAAGACACCAGTGTGTTTTATTGTAAACTTGTTTATTCTCAATTATTAAAATAGACAAGTTAATAAATCAATATACCAGAGTAAAAACGTTTTTTCTGTTATGTAATATTGTTCCTTATACCGTATAGGCTGTTTGTGGTTGCCAAGTACCAGCGAATTGGTATACGTAAAGTAAATGAACAGCCATTTTCTTCTCCCACCTCAATCCTGGAATTAAGCATCTGTTTAATAGCATAATTAGATTTGGGTTATTGTCAAAAGCATCGTTAAGTATCCGATCATATTTTCATTATTGAAAATCAAACTCATTGTTAAAAAGTTCATGTTGTGTTGTGTCTGCAGATGAACGTTGTGAATGTTATTAGACTGCACAGATGAGAGCTCGTCTTGTGTTCGTTTCAGCGATTTCTGCAGCGGTTCCTCGTCGTGAGAGGTGGATCCTGGCATGGAATCAGGAAATTAGGCCAAAAGGGATTGGAGGTGAAGACAGAGAGCGCTCTGTTAGCAGAACCACGTGAGGACACTCATTGTGCGTTTCATCCAAGTCACTCATGTTTCGTAGAAGCAGTTGAACGCTGAAGCCGTGACAGGGCGTTAGCTTGCTGACAGGACGGGGCATCGTGGGTCAAACACGAGACCTCAAGCAGCTGAGAGATCAAACCCATCCACACGATGCTGAGTAATGATATACCGCTCGACTAACTCTTTGAATTTTGTGTATGTTGTAGAAGCCTCTATTGACTTATGTCATACAGCCATTAGATTTGTTTGGCTGCAGTTGAAGTTTGCGTTCCCGTTTTTACCGTCAAGCTATTTGATTTTTTTTGACGTAAATCATCTGTAGTGGAGAGTGGAAAGTTTCTGTTTGGAAGTATGAGCTTTTTTCTTCGTTCCCTTTAAATCTGGCTTGCTCTTGTAGGAACTCTTTCTGCACCATGTTGTGCCAGCACCAAATTCACTAAAGGACTCATACAAATCGGGTTAGCAGGCAGGTGGGTTGGTATCTTGGGGTTAAAATTACAAGTCTGTGTTTATAGTTGTGCAGTACTTTTGGCAGCGCTGGTCAAAGTCCCAGACGTCCCAACCGAAACAAACTCAGGATTTGATTTGACAAGAGAAAGCGTTTATGTTGACAACCCCAACAATGTTCTCAACACTAAATCATGTTTCATGCGAACGCATGTCTGTGTTGATCAGTCGTAGCTTTGATACAAAAGGCAGAGCTTCCTGACACAACAACGGATTATTGTGTTTTGATTTGGAGCATTAAGAATGCGTAAGTGTCTCAGCTCTTGGGACGGGGACCTATTGGAAGGGTGTGTAACTCCTTGAGGATCATTGTTCTCAACAAAATGGCCCCCCGTGGCATGTGACACTTTTCTCAAAGGGCTCATATGAGGGGTTTAACGGGTTAATGGCAAACAAAAGTAACTGAGAACGTGTACCTTAGCAGGGGGCCCTGTGGAAACTCCAGGCAGCCATAATCTCAAGCCAGTCACTTCCTGTTTGCTTTACCTAGACTCAAGAGTCTGTAACGGGGCTTTATTTAAGATGGCAGCCACATGTTGAATCAGAAGGATATTGATGTGTGCAAGAAATAATTTATTGACTTGATGCAATTGAATGACTTTTGGCAAATATTTTTTGGTATTTTTTCTCTCTTGCTTAGAACTACAAACAGTTTTGAAGGTCTATGGTAAAAGATTCGACAGCAGAATTGCTAAACATGATGATTCTAGCTGACGGGTGCCGTTGTTTATATCACTGCTGTCTTTTTGATATTTTCATATTTCATTCAGTAAATTCATCAAAGTTCAGAGCGTGGTTGACTCAATTCTCGGGCTTTAATCGGTCCACCGAGATAAAGTGTAAAATATCCTACGGTCCTGAAGTCGAATTAATGTTCTTATCAAACACATTATTTTAAAATCATTAATATTTATTATCTTTATGTTTTTCACAGTGTTTTGCAAATATCTAACTAATAAAAAGTATGAAAAAGTGCTTGTCATCATTGGAAAAAAACGACAGCAAATTTGGACATCTGAGATTTAAGAAGGACTGCCACGATATATGGCAGTGGCCAAAAGTTTTGTCTAAAGTGCACATTTTCATATTAATGCCCCATCAAGTTAGATTACATCATAAAAATATAAGGTACTGTATATGGTGCAAAATAGAAAAATTGTGATATGAGGGTTTTGAGGTTTTTGTTGGACAAAATTAATTGTTAAAAAGACTTTAAAATTGAAAAATATACGAGAAAGTGTAAAGGCATTAAAAAACATAAAAATATGTCATATGTGGTGCAAAATGGACAAAACACTAGACATTGAAAGTATTTCTTGGGCAAAATTACTTGGCAAAAGGCAAATTTAGCATTAGCGTGGAACTATAGCATTTCAGAGAATGGGGATTTTATTTGAATACACAAAGAAAACAAAGCCTGCAGAAAATAAAGGGTATTTATTAATATTTTGTTGATCTTATATTTCCTATCCAATAACTCACAACAATAATATTTATTCATGTGTTTTTGGTTATTTTTTGCCAAGCCTCCATCCGTTTTTACACCAAACTATGCCACATACATGGAAAACGTTGAACAATATAAGTTTTTCAAAGTTGTCCATCACTTTTGGCCATTACTGCATGTACTATATTACTTTACTAAATTATAAATATATGCTGTACTAATGAACAGTTTAGTTATCAGGTCTCAACTGGATGTTATTTGCTCATTCGCATTACGGAGATGATGTTGATTGGCTCTTCTGTTTGCTCAACCCTTTGATTTATTGTGAACCTGCCACTGTGTATTTCAGTTTTCTCGTACACATTTCTCTCACACCTTTGCTAAACGTAATGCTCGTCGACGAGCTGTCACTGTAATAATCAATATTTCAATCCTTCCAGATTCTGTTATTTATTAAAAGGAGAAATGGGTTTACTCTTTGTATGCAAATGAGAGCTCGGTCGCACTGTCTTTGTGCACTCAAAGGTGGAGGGTTTCGGGTCGCATAGAAATGCTAAACAATTTGGGTTCAGCAGTTTCCTGCGTGGTGCAGGGGTGAATCATAATTACGCCTTTCCATATCGTTCCTGCTGTGCCCTTAAAGCCTTCTGCTGAATCAGCAATGAATCAGGGAGCAGAAAATGCCATGATTTCCATGGTTAACACTTTTTATCATGGCTGCTAAAAAATGACTTTAATACAGTAGGGATTGTGTGTGTGTGTGTGTGTGTGCCTTGAGTCTATATTACTCCGGTACCTGTATAATTATATGAATTTTCCCCCGTTAATGTTTGTTAGGCTAAAATCATCTCAAGAATACACTTTGTGGCTCTAGATGTTTAGGATGTCAGAGACCAGGACTCATCAAAATCTTGGTGATGATTTTAAAGGAATTTGATATTCTCGATTGTGCAGGTAGTTTTTCTGCTAGCCCCTTTAATTGAAGATGATTGCTTCAAATGAGCCTGAAATGTATATTTTTGGTGTGTAATTGTTTCTAAAAGCTTGAACACATTTGGACAATGTCTGAGGTCTGATGTCCCCGTCTGCTGCGTATTTTCTAAGACAACAAAGACCAAGGGGAAAATCTGAAAGGAAACGTTCATTCGAGACAGGAAGTCCCATAATGAGCTCTAGCACCTCGCCGGAGAACGAAAATGAATTTGTGTTGAGACAGGTTAAAACAACCAACTAATTCCCCAGCGCTGTCACATTATGATGGTGGAAACATGTATTAAATAATGAGCAAACGATTTCTCTTGCGGATTTCTGACACATAAAGAACACTGGTTTCAATTATTTCTTCATAAGGAAAAGCCACAGCACCAAATTATTTTCTTTTCTTATTGCATTAGCCTAGCTGGTTGCATGCAATGATAAACGTACAGTCGAAGTCTGAACCTGAATCGATCATTACTTTAGAATTTCCTAACTTAGAGAAAGATTGTTTAGCAGTCTCCTTTGTGTCTTGCTTTGTTGTGAAATGCAAAGTTTTTTCCTCTGGATCTTTACCTTAGTGTCCCGAGACTGACTCAGCCTGAGGTCATGTGAATTCATCTTAATGGCTCTGATGAATTAACATGATGCTTTCTGAAGTCTCGTTCGATGCCATTTTTATTGATCCACGTGTGGAATAATATTAGGTTTAATATTCAGGATTCATGATGTATTGATTGAGCTTTGTGATGGTAAATAAGATCCGTGTCTGCTTGTCGCTCACGCTTAGCGGCGTTCCGGTAATCGATGCGTGCCGTTCATGCATTACGTCATTTAATTAAAAGCCCTCTTACTTTTCTGCACTGCCCGTTGCTTATGATATTGACCAGAAGAGAATTTAGAGCTCAGGCAGCATATTTTTTCTTTTTGATTAGCATTAGTGAAATTCAGGTTTGTACTAGTCCGTTTGACTCCGTCGTTGAAGGATCTCCATGAGAAGGTGAACCTGAGGTGAAACTTTTGAGATTCGAAAAACGTGCCTTTACGATTCATCCTCCTCATTTTGCAAGCAGAACAGCCGATCGGGGTTTCTATTGTGATTCGATAACCTGTCCCAGGTTGTAAACCTGCATAGCAAGCATCTTACTATCTTACTCTTTTTAAAGACCTTATATTACAGTTATTGATTAACATTTAAGCCATACCCATGAATAAATTCATTAAATCAGCTTTAGTCTAATCAATGTTTAACCAGTTTCTTCTATGTGTTAAACTTCTGCGCTCCTATTGGCTGTTGGCACGCTCTGCACCAGCTCTCTGCTTCCCTTTTCCCCATCAACAGCCTTGTTTCTTAACCTGTCTCCGCCCACAGAAGGCAACCGCGGCCAATGAGGTTCGCTGAAAAAGTGCTGGCGTTTAATACGGACCCACCCAGCCGAACTGATTGGCAGTTGGGTCAAACAAAGTCATTTTCTTGGCTCGTTGCCTGGCAAACCACTGCAAGCATTTAAGGGAGAACAGGAGGCATGGCCTCTCTGCACCGAGAGACCTGAAATCTCATTGCACGAAACCTATTTGTGCATTTCACAGTTATTTTTTTGGTCGGTTGTATCTCCTGTGAGACTAAAGCAAACTAATGCTGACAGCTAATTACCGAATGCATTAAGAATAGCTGTTTTTTTACTGCGTTTGGTTGCATGCGAATCTCTGCCTTTGTTCTTACTCTCACATTAAACTTATGCAGGGTTCAAATCCGTTCGACAATTGCATGTCTGTTTAAGTGTGCAAAAACGTCAAACCAGACGCAATAAACACCTGATGGAAATTTCTTTGTCTGAGTTCTCTAGTGTATCTAGTGAACGAATGATATCCAACCATCGGGCTCAGATTCAGTGTTGCAAGTTTGTGGTGGAAGTTGACAAGGCATGTCGAAATAAAGTTTGACATTTTACTTTTACCACTAATGATTTGGCTCAAATTGATAGGGAAGGTCGGCGATGCAGACATACGCCATTCTGCATTCTCATATCTTCATCTATAATCTTCCGAATTACTGAAGTATGTTGTTGATTAAAGTCAGGCTATTCCATCACCTTTGTTGACTTTGTTTATAGAGTCGGTGAATAATTGCCATTCGGAAGAAAAGCACCCAGTGTTGATTTTCTCTAGCCATCTGGTGCCTTCATCTCTGTGCTGTGAGCAGCGCGTGCAGTTGGTTCTTCCCGGCGAAGGGACCGCATTACGACTGTTTCACATTACTGCGACGTCTGTCTGATTTTTCCCCCCTGTCTGGTTTTTAGTGGTTCGTTCTGTCCTGCGGGAAAACCTCACTGTGCACTGTGGATAGTTTTTTATTTATTTATTTTTGCCAGGCTCAATTGAACTTTGACCTTAGCGTCCCGCTTCTTCGGAAATTAAATCGCTCTTCTTTGAGGTGATGAAGCAACGTTAGTTTCTGGTAGAAAGGGATATTTTATAAAAATTGAAATTAAAGTAGAATGTATATGATGAAATTTTTGTTTTATTTGTAGATTTATGAATTTGAATGTTGAAACGATGCATATTAGCACTTCGCAAATTATTATTTCTATATTTTTTCGGGTCATATTATTGCATACTCAGAATTTATTGCTTTGTTGTTTTCCTCAGTTTTCAGTGTAGTTTTTGGTTTAAAAAGAGCATCTGTTAACGCTCTAAATGTAAAGCAATTTAGGATTTTTCTTCGAAAATGGTTTAGGAGCAAAATGCAAAGAAATTAATAGCTCTTGTAAGATATATCAGGTTGGGCTACTGATATTAGTTGAGCTCATCCTGAAGAATTTATTTTAGTAATAGAGAGAATATAAAATATGTGTGAATGTTTTTGTGAGAGAAAGGGAAAGTAAGGGGAACTCTGTGTGTGTGTGTGTGTGTGTGTGTGTGTGTGGATGAATCAACACATTTCTTGATTTAAATTATTTCTTTCACCCCTAAAAATACCATATCATTTCCATATTATTTTTGTGCACTAACCAGGTAAATGCCATTTTATTTTTGGACATATACCACGGTATATATGGTAATAATTAAGCACCATTATATATGTCAGTGTACCACAGTATTACCATCTGAGAACATCACTGCACTGTGTTACGGTCACAATACTGTTTTAAGAGGCAGCCTGCAACATAAAAATGAAAGAACGTTCAAGTAACATGTGACAGATGCACCCGTCAGATGCATGTTTCTCAAACATACATGATGCTGACGCAGCCTAGCGTTTGAAAGGTAAATGATGTGAGGAGAACACGATGGAATTCAGTTCTTTCTGCTGAGTCCTGTGCCGTGAATCATTGATGGCTCTGCGTTGACTCCAGAATGAGGCGAATGGGAAAATTTATTACGACTGGTACAGAACATCAACACATCAGCTTACCGCACAAACAGATTAACCACTATATTAAATAGTTCATGGCATTAACTTTAATTTGAGTTAAATAGACTCTGAGGTTTTGAGTATGTTGATCATAAAGCTTGGAGAGACATTTATGAAACAATTCAAGCTTGCCTGTGTTCTTCACGTGGTCCTTCATCTTCATTATTCCTACAAATGTAAAATGTTATGAGCTCTCTTATTTGCTGATTTCTATGTGTGTGTGGCTTTGTTCAATTACAAACCTTATTTTAGTGAACCAATAATATATATACAAAATACAAGTGTTTGCAAACTGAGTTCATTCAGTTCATTGGTCTTACAGAAGGTGCTCATACAGTGACACACAAGTACACATGCATAAACTTGTGGTTAGATGGAGATCTGCTGACTGTGTTTGTGTGCTGTCATAGACTTCTGAGAAATGTGGTAATCGGGAACAAGGGTGGATGAGTTCAGAGTGATCAAATCCAAACATCTTTTATTATAAAGCGCTCCGTGCCTAAATCAGGTTATTATGTATTTTTATTTGGAGTGCATTGCTTTTTTATTATCAGATTATCGAGTTTTGAAAATAAGTGAATATGGAAAAGAATGAAAAGAAAGAAGTTTCTTTGCGGAGTGTCAGAAGAGAGTTATAATGTGGTCTTTAATCATATTTGTTCCAGCAATTCCAGTTTCTAATCCAATGGTTTTAACGGTTATGGTGCGAATTACAGTGGCCTCATAAATATTGTACATCTCTCTTAATGTATGCATTTCATCACATTAGATAAGTGATGATCAAACCAAGTGGTTTCAGCAAAAAAAATATGATAGATGTCATCGCAAAACTAACTTTTCCCAATAACTTTTCGTACTTCTAGCCAACAAATCCAAATACCATTTTTATTGACTTTGGTTTCTCCAGAACCACACAGGTTGCATAGCTAAGTAACTCATGTGGATAGTTTATAATATATCTATCGGCATGTTTTTGACATCCAAAAAGTGTCCAAATACTTAGTTTTAATTTTGAAAACTGTATGGAAGGGGGAATTGATTTTGAATGCTGATGGCATTATTGTAGCACCGGATTCACTAAAGCAATTATACCCATCACATGCCCAAAGACTTGTGCTGAACACAGTTTGCTCACTGCGATTCCCCATTTACCAGACTTGCTTTGAGCACCAGGTTATGCGGATACAGCAGACTACTGCAATCTGGCGTGCTTTACTGGAACGGCCTCGCCGATGTGATCCAGGCACCTGAATTGGCTCTTTAAAATGCTGAAAAGATGCTTGATTTCTTGGCACATCTTGATAGACCTCTGGATATAACACTCTTCCGTCATTTATTCAGAATTTGATGGCATAAAAATCCCTTATCTGTTGCCAGCAAACTTTTTGTGGAATGTTTAAAGGGATACTTCTCCCAAAAATGGAAATTCTGTCATCATTTATGCACCTTCGAGTTGTTCCAAATCTGTATAAATGTATTTGTTCTGATGAAAACAGTGAAAGATATTTGGAAGAATGCTTGAAACCAAACAGATTTTGCTCCTGTTGACTCCCATAGTAGGAAAAAAATACTTTATAATTTTCTGTTCTGTTGAACACAAAAGGAGATTTTGAGGAATGCAGGACAGCACTTTTGACTACCTTTTTTTCCTACTATGGTAGTCAATGGGGGGCATAATCTGTCTGGTTATAAGCATTCTTCCAAATATCTTTCTCTGTGTTCATCAGAACACAGAAATCTATACAGATTTGTAACAACTCGAAGGTGAGTAAATGAAGACAATATTTTATTTTTTTGGGTGAATTATCCCTTTAACCTGTGTTCTTTTTTGACTAAATGCCATTTTGTATCGTGTTAAGACTTGCTTAAGTCCTCATTATGTCTGTCTGTATGCAACGACAGGTAGAAGTAAATATATCTCTTTGAAACCAACAGGTGTAACATATTCTTGTCATTTGCCCCTTATCTCATTTGTGTCTTTTAAGTGTTTGCTATGATGTTGATGGTACACAACGGCCATCCAAGTATTGCAGGAAACACCCACATGTCCCCTCTGTCTGCTCTCACGTTTTAAAAAACCCTCATGGGAACTTTTATCAGCCCACCACAATTTCTCATCTACAAACTACGATTATGACTTATAATGGATATTGAGTGTCTGTCCGTGTTTGAAATAGAGCTTCACTGAGTCACTCCAGGCAACGGGAGACATATTCCAACAGGGCGTTTTACTACCGACTTCGATCCAAACCAACTCTTCACCAAGAATGACTTTAGCAGCCCTCAACTCCGTGATTCGAGTTTCATTGAAATATCGAGAGGCATTTCCTTCACTCGTAGCATCTGACTTCCTTGTTAGAATTTAGCTCATCTCATGTGCCACTATACCAGTTCGCCTGTCCTTACGACAGGCATCTTGCCAGGTGAAGGTTGCCATGACTCCCAACGCCACCCCCTTTCCCCCCAGTAAGGTAGTGGTTTTCAGGGCTGTGCTCGGGGTTTGTTATGTAGACAAAAGATGTCTACTCAGCATCAGTTGAATACCTCCGATCTCAAGCAGGGCGTCACGTGACCTGCTTGTGAAGATTTTGTGAAAGTGCCAGCATTGAGAAAAGAAGAAACTTGGAAAGCGAAGCTAGTGAGTTTTTTTCTTTACTTTTTTCCTCCTACTGTGTTTGCTTGCTGAGAAAATGGCGGACCGCTCCATGCAGACTTGCACCTGAGTTTGACCCCTTTTTTGCACTAAAAATACAACACGCATTGTTTTTATTTGATTGCAAGGGCTTCCATCTTTCTGTCTCTTTTCTGGATCTCACAGGTTGGTTAAGCTGATGTAAAAAAACCTACTAAAAGTGCAGCTGTATGGGCGTAAAAGCTGCCGCTTGTATTGGCACAGCTCAGGTATGCCGTAAATTTACATCCGATGAACATCAGTAATCGGTTGTTGCAAAAGACTGCAGCTGTTCGTGAAATGCACAGTTTTCCATTTTGAAAGCTTTCGTGATGTCTTTTAAGATCGCTGTGCTCTTGTCAAAACTCACCTCGTACTCAGTCACGGTTGGCGTTCTGTGGCAGGGATGTGTTGAAACAAGCTTCTGCTGCCAAACCTTTCAATATTTTGCCAACCTGGAGTGGTTGTTTAACAGTCTAATCTTTTACTTGAATCAGAAAGTTCAAATCCTGTGGGTGAGACATTTTTTACTATGATAAATTTCATTTTTCTACATTGACACGTTTGAGGAATATGGTTGTGCAACTTACATTTTAGATTCGTGGACAAAATATTTTGTTTGCACTAACATTGGAAGTCACCTCTGCGTACATACGGTATGAACATTGGAAAGGTGTAAAGTTAACATAAAATATAAATTGATGCATGTTTTTCCAAAAGACACAAGAAATTATTTTTGCACATGACTTTTAGCAAGTATCACCCTTTAAATTTTGAACCATTTAACCCAACTCATAGTGATTTAAATATCGGTTTCATTTAAAAACACACTCATAAGTAAGACTTTTTCTGGTATGTAGATTTTTTGTCTACTGAGTGCTGAGTTAAGCATCTTTTGTATGGGGTGTTGCCTGTAAGTGGGGCATTTTCTAATGTTGTGATTTCTCTTCGCAGCATGAACAACAGAAGCAGACGTGGATTAAATCTCCGCCACTGAAATTCAATTAGGTCAGTCGAACATGCTTTGCTTTTTTCACTCTTCTACATTTACTGTTTTTCATGCAGGGGAGTATCTCTGTGGTTTATCTGATTTGCAGTGGCTCATCCACAGACTCAGAGACACAAATATGACCTGGGTTTGGGTTTCATACGAAATTTTGACCACTTGTCATAAACCCGTAGATCCGATCTTGTGGCGTAATTGGCAACCCAAGCTCGATTCTGTGGGTTTCTGTCACTGTGGTGAACTCGACGACCTGTGTGAACTTGTACTTTTACAGTGTGAACTCTCACTGAAAGTGTCGCTCTTTTTTAAAGGTTTAAAAACAACATTTTACGCAGCTAACAATTACTTTCAAGTATTTTTTATTTTTAATAACTAGCATGTTTCTTTTATCCGATACACCTAGAGTACATGAGCTTAGTGTCTACATGTTTTTCATCTGATAGTGAACTCATGGACCTCTTGAAAGAAGCACTCCTTTATATCATCCATAGGGACTCTTGTAGAGTATCATATCATATTCGTGCAAAAATTAGAAGCGTTTCTCCGCTGAATGTGCAGAGGATGTTATTTTTGGCTCCAGAAGGTCCAGCGGATCAGTATGGACGTGTGCATCCAGGATGAGGTAGTAGGTTGTATGGTTTCAAATGACACCATGGGAGTTAACTGTACAACCTTCTAGCTTTCCTTGGAGCACACTTATTTCGTCAAGCAAGACTCTTTCTCTCCACAAAGAGCAAACCCGTAAAATAGCACATGAACCAGTGTCCCTTAGATCCCTTCAGAGATGGAGGATTGGATATATGGGTCGGCGCATGTGTGCTAACTGCAAAAAGAAGGTGTGCATGTCTGTTTGCATTACACTTACAATGCAAATCTAGAACTATATTTCTTTAATAGACAATATTTGAGGATTAGTACAGGATCTGTTTACAGTGCAGTTTAACACAGAGATGATTCAGTCATACCGCTTGCTAATTGACATTTCTTGTTTCTCTTAAATTGAACAGGCTGTCAGTTTCATTGTCATTTGCCGTATTGTTCTGTCAGCTGAAGCCACAGACGGTGATGTCACATTGTCTTGTCTGTTTTCCCTCGAGACGTTTGTTATGCAGTGTTTCTGGATGCATCCAAAAGCTTGAATTTTGAGAACAGTCACTTTCTAAATGCTTGTACAGTATATAAAATGGAGACTTTGACTATGTCTGCCAGTGATGGGTGATCATAGAAAATGTACTGGCCATAAATATTTATATCAGCAGCGGAACTGAATTTAGCCTTTTTCTTCGAAAACTACTTCGGACTGGAGCACAATGTTAAGTTGTTTTTCTTTGTATATTTTACATGCGTAGCAGGTCATTTACCAGATGAGGCAATCTCTGTAAAACTATTTGAAAAGTTGTTGCAAAACAGACAACAGTACCTATCGTCATTGTTTGTCACAAGACTGTTTGGTTATTTTGAAGAGACTGAAGTTGGAGATGTTACAGTTCACGGCTGATGTTACTTCCATCCATCATACTGGAAATGGAAGGTCAAGTCAAGTGCATTGCATTCTGGGATGCAATATTCCACACAGTGAGCGCTGTTGTATCATGCACATTTTCGCAAATCGAAAAGGTCATCCAGATACACTTTGTTGTATACAGAAAACGGTATACACTACAAGGCTACGGAAAAAATAAGAGACCATTCCAAATTTTCATTTATTCAGCATTTCTAGATGTATTGTAAGCCATTCCAGTCTTAAGTCTGTTCAATTTCAACAAAAACGAAGCTCAAGAGTGACAAAGTCATCCAACAGCAATGTGAAAGACTTACAGCATGACAAGACACATGAAAACTGTGTTAAAATCCAGGTTATCACATAAAAAAATTAATGTTGAACTTTTCGTAAACATGTATAAATATTAATGATGTGCTTCCTTAAAAGTAAATATAGACTTGTTTTCTTTGCACTATTTGAAAATTTCTGCAAATAGAAAAAATCTTTTTATTTGAAATTTGGGAGAAATATTGTTTGTAGTTCACAGAATGAAAAAAAATATATATTTTCGAAATGTTCTCTTAATTTTTTCAGCGGCTGTAAACTGCAGCCATATTTTCCTGTGGTGAGAGCATGACGCTTGCAACGCCAATGTCATGTGTTCGATCTCAGCAATTGCACATACTTAGAAACAAATGTATAGTATAATGCAATGTAAGTCGCATTGGATAAAAGTGTCTGCCAAATGCGTAAATGTAAATGTAGTATGCTGTTTTAAACGTTCCATCAATCGATTATCATGAATATGGCCCTGGACCTGCTCAAATTTGACACAATCCCTGTCTCAAAAGAGATAAGCTTTATGCACTTGTGTTAGAAATGTCTGTAATAAGATAAGAAGGCACTTTTAGGGCCCTGCATTTCATGTAGCAGTTTTTCCCACAAAAATTCATTTAAAGTTGATTGATATTTAGTATAGTTTAAATCGTGTGTCCAAGAATTCCTTGTTTGTCTTGGAAGTTCGTAACTGAGTAATTCGTATAAATTCGTACGATCTCATTCATATGTTTAGTTTAAGGCCTTCATGCTTTTCATAATAGTCATACTATTATAAGAATAACATTGTGTGAATCTACAGTATATGAAATTTCCAAGTTTTAGTTAAGGTGGGAATATTCCCAAGACAACATTAACCATGATGAAAAAATATCTATCAGTAGGTTGCATTCTTACCAATCCGAACTTAATAAAGTTGCTTAGATTCAGAATTTCCTTTTAAAATGTAGTTTTATAAACATTCGTTCTGCTCTGTCTGTCAGTGTAGAAACCATGCAGATAACAGCTCTGTTTGTCTGCCCGGTGTCTTGTGTTGGTGTCTTTCCAGCATCCATGCCTGCAGTCTGTGAAGCCCGGCCCTCATGTATTATTTTAGTCTGCCCTGAAAGCCCCAGTAAGCACACATAGGGCCCCACAGCATCACTGTGAAAGGGACTTAACTGCTATCAATTAAGCACAGACAAATGAGCAGTGAAATAGACGAGGATTCAATAGGCAGGCATGAGAGTCCGAGTCATTGATTCCCCTCTCACACGAGCGGCAGGCTTGGAACGAGCTTAGCGTGGCCCCTCTACGGCTTGAAAAGACGCTTGCTTCTCTACCCACGGCTTAAATCCACTTCACTAGCCTTTACTGTGGAGTCAGCTGTCTTCCTCTGTCAGCCAAACCTTCGTTCGGCTTACGTCTGAATTCTGCAGGGGCTTTCGTGGGATTTCATTTATAGGGAAACCGTAATCGAACCCCTGATGCAGTTCTTGTCTTAAATATCTAGTGGTTTGAGGCTTAAATGGAAAATTCACACAAATCTGAAAATTCTGTCATCATTTACTCACCTTTGAGTTGTTTCAAATCTGATGTATTTGTTCTGATGAACACAGAGAAAGATATGTGGAAGAATGCTTAAAATCTCTTTTTGAAAAACTACAATGGTGGTCAAAAGTACCACTTTTGACTGAATACTTCAAAATGTCTTTTGTGTTCAACAAAAAAAAGATTAAGTAATTTTTTCTACTATGCTAGATAGAAAAAGCTCATTCTAAGGTAATAAAAACACAACCCTTACACCTCTGAAGAAATAGTTATGTATATTAAATTGCATTTCTTCAATAGATCCTCCAAAAAAATCACAAATTGTTCCTTTAAACTTGAGTCTTTTTCTCAGAAAACTTGACAAATATATAATGTTTAATTGCAGGGGGGTTTTCAGAGATAATTGTGGCCATCCCTATAAACTGCTATTTTATGGCAAAGACCAGCATGTACTTTTCCTTTCATTTAACAAGAGAGCTCAATTGACCTCAGTGGAAAACCCCTACCTTTGGTTTTCCCCGAGCTTCCTGTTTAAACTGACAGAGGGAGTCGAGCTGCTTGTATTTTAGGAGGGATCGTTCCGTCTTCACCTCCGCTCTTGGATGACTCTTCCAGATGTAGCCGAGCAAAACCGGCCCAAAGTCCTGCTGGTTCAGCAAAAGCTAGTCCAGCTGGCAGCGGAGTCGAGCTGCGACTTGTCCGCTACAGCTGTGCTTAAATTTATGTGATGGCTGAACAAGTAAATGGGATGGAGAGAAGGTTGAGCCTTTTGTTTCGTGAAGGCGTGGACCAACAAAAAGGTGAAGAACATCAGTGTCCTAAAGGGTTTTCTTGAATTGTCATTTTTACATTTTTATTGAATCTTTTTAAACAGGCTGGTGAACATTGAATGCATTTACATGCACAGTCCTACATTATTATGATTAAGAAGATGGTAAGGTGTAATATCTTGTAAACGCAATGTGTTCTGATTCTTGTAAAGAAAACGTGATATTGCAAGTGCATTGAACTTCCAAGTTATTTCCGTGGTGTGTCGTGTGCTTAATTTTGGAATCTAGATTTGATTGTGATGTTGACCTATAATATGATTGGTTAATATTTTGTTCCCACCTGTTTTACCTTGCTTACATTACAAGGACAAAATGCTATTTTAGAAATGCAGAAAATGTTTAATTATGTCAACTGATAACTTATCTTCAGATAACAGCTGGAATATATTATATAAATGTAAAATGAAAAAAGGCTAATCTTTTCTTTAAATGCGTTTGCAGTACCAAACATTTTGGCCTTTGTTCTCCAATTCCGGCCTTTCCTCTCAAAAGCTTGTTTTGTTTCTGATAAGAAGCCCCGCGATTGGTCATTTACCCTGGTGACCCCTGTACACAACAGCAGAGCACGGATGAACCTGACCTCTTGCTCCCAGACCACAGCTGCATCAGGAGCCGCCAAACGTTACCGTGGTGATGAGGTGATGAGATTTATGACAGATGAATAAGAGTAATCTAAGCGTGGCAGACAGAGGTGATATTGATTTGTCTGGAGTCATGGCTGAATGCTGCTGATGACACATCTTTCCATCGATATGCGTTTGACCTCTGACCCTGAGGAGGGATCAATGAGTTCGATTTGGAGGAGCGGGGCCTGCACGAAGAGCCACTAGACAGACGAGATGTTATGTTGGATTTGAACTGTGTGCATGTGTGCTGGGTTCTCTAAGATTTATTCTGATTTCTCTTTAAAGGGATAGTTCAACCAAAAAGGAAAATGATGTCATTATTTACTCCTCCTCATCACCTGTGGCTGACTATGAGAATACAAAAGGAGATATTTTTAAGAATGTTGGTAACCGAACCACGGCGGTACCCATTGATTTGGTTTTGTGGCCATACAATAGAAGTGAATGGGTACCCCTGTTGTTCGGTTACTAACATTCTTTAAAATATCTCCTTTTGTGTTCTGCAGGTTTGAAACGGCAAGAGGGTGAGTAAACAATGACAGAATTTTTATTTGAGCTATTCCCTTAAAGCTAACGTGCATAAAACAAAAACCTACTGAAAATTTTTGAGTTTCAGAGTTGATCAACACATGATTATGTGCCTTAAAGGAATAGTTTTGCCCAAAATTGCCCCCACGTTCTAAAATTGTGTTGTTATTTTCAGTACACAAAATTAGAAAATTAAATGAGTGGCAGTACATTATGATTAATTTTAACGCCCATAAAGCACCCGGGAGTGTTGGTAAGAGTAATGACATTTTTTTTTATGGAGCAAACTATTCTTTTAAGCCTGAAAGTCAAATTTGATGCCATTTGCTTTGGCTCTTAAAAAGAAATCTTAGCGAACGTTGTCGCAACGCCATGGCAACATCTTTTGTATTTTTCTTTTTAGATTTCTAATTGGTTGGGTCAAATAAAGAGATCCGTATGTAGATTTTTTCGTATATTAAAAACATTTTTCTCATTTGGTTTATATGATAATTAAGAATCAAGTGTGGATCTGACCGATTCTGTCTAATGTTTAATTTCATTGTGTTGTGGTTTATGGTTCGGTTTATCGTCCGCTTTGTATTGTTGTGCGTCTGTGTGTGTGCTGTCTGGTTCTGTGGTGACAGTCTCCTATGGCCAGTGCGTGAGTTGATTGATCACCATTCCCATTTAGTCCGTGCTGATGTCACCAGCTTCCCCCCGGACACAAACATGCCCTTCGCTAACAGACTTGAACCTGTACGCTTTTCACTCGTATCCACAAACCTGTGTTCAGTCTCTGACCAGTCAGATTTGAGTTTATAAACAGAATCTGTTGATTCGTGATCTCTCGTGCTTTGTGTGTGCATGTGAGCGCGTATCCGTAGCTCTGCATTGCAGTAGGGAAGACATGGTACGTTTTTGCATAAGCTTATAATCAAAGGCATATATGGTGGGCAGCCGGCGCCCTCGACCCCTCGACTATGAGGTCACGACTCTCACACACCCTTCAGTGCAGGCAGAGAGGTCAAAGGTCATTCAGGGCCACTGCCAGACGGATAAAGATGCGTCGGGTGCTGTGTGAGTCACACTGTGCATAAACAATATCTGTGTTTGTTTGTTTGTTTGTTTTATTATTAATTAGCCTTAATTTGTTGATATAAATGGAGCTTTTGATTTTATTTTTTACATAGTTTCTAAATTATTTCTAAATTAAGTCTCGTTTGCATCGCTCACTTTCAATCAATTACATGTTCAACTTGTTTGTTTAATGCCTTTTTGGTTTTATCTGTTGTTTATTTTTTATTATGTATCGGATCGTATCCTTTCCTTTGAATGTCCGTTGTTTTGTTTTAACCTTTCACTAGAACAGCACTGCTTGTTTTTTGTCTTATTTTTGTTTGTCATTTTATTTTAATGACCATTGTTTTTCCTTTCAAATACAACAAACGCTTAATATCGCTTGTTTTATAATTTAACCCCGAATTGGCGAACCGCTGCACCGTGGTTGTCGAACACGTCTTCGCGGAGGGTGTGTGTCCTCAAATCAGTTGTGGAAACGTTGTCACAATATTGTGACACACAGATTGTCGTGTGGCTGCAGAGTGCGAGACGCCATTTCTGGATGCGTTTTTTCGAGCCTTCTGAGAAAGTGAGGGATTGATCAGTGCAGAGGGGAAGCGGAGCCGAGATGAAGAGAGGGAGGGAGAGATGTGGACGGGGGGGGGGGGGGGTTTGTGGGATCTCGCTGCAGAATCCGCCGCTCGTTGGCACTCAGTCACACCGAGAGAGCGAGAGCGGGTCTCGCAGACAGCCCAGGTACACAGGTAGAGAGCCGCCCGGGACAGGTGTCCGGACCAGGGGAGGAGGAGGTGTTAGGGTGAGTGTGTCTCCAGCGTAATGTGTGTGTGTCAGACTATTGTGTATGTGTGGGGGGGAGTGACAGCGACAGGAAGATGTGCTGTAATTTTGATGATGGTTTTGTCTCGAGTGCCTCCCTATGGTCACATCTCAATGTCTGATGAAGTCCACGATGTCTCGTTCTTTGTCTCACTTGTTCTAACTCTCTCTTCCCTGACAAAGCAGACACAGGTTTAAAGGTAGTGTGTGTGTGTTTGAGGCACGTGGCGGGCGTTCTTATTTCCGGGAGCGTCCACACTGTCTGGTCCCCGAGGATGAACGAGGCTGCTTATTTGTGGGGGGAGGAGTCTTAAAGGTGTGTGTGTGTGTGTGTGTGTGTGCACTATACGTGCATTTGTGGTGTAAATGACATGCATGTTTTGGCTACCGTGTGCACTATTGGATTCGCTTACCGTCTGGGTTTTTCTGCGTCTGTGCTTACAAAGTCACAAAATGATAACTTATTTCTGACGCCTGTCGGTGGCAGGGGATTGCAGGCGTTGTACGTCTGGGTGGGTGGCTGTGGGGGGGGGGTTGGTCTTGCGGGGAAGGTGGGGGGGTTTACATAGAGCTGTATCGCAAGCCCAGTAAGATGCATCGCCGGCATCCGAATCGTAAGCGACATTGTCTTTTCTTTTTTTCTTTTGTTTACGTGTTAGTTTAGTAATTGTGCACGATCAGTTGTTGCTTATTTTGTGTAAAGTAGTCAGTCGAAGGACGAGAATATAGACCCAGACAGACAGACAGACAGACATGCGCACACGCACACACAGAAGCTGCAGATGGTTCAGAGTTCAGCGGTTCGGCTAGTAAACGCTCACTAGAGATTCCGGGGATGAGAAATACAGGCTACGAGGACAAAGAAGAATTTTAAGAGAGAGACTGACCATCAGACCGGATGAGATTCTCAACCAACAAAGGCTCATTTGAGCCGGGCTGCCTGTATTCCGATCCATGCCTGTCCGCTCGCAGGACAGGTTGAAATCCGTCTGGTCGTGTTAGTTCCTCAAAGAATTGTTGTGCAATAATGTTTTTTTGTGCCGGTTTGCTTTTTTGTGAATATATGTTGGTGCATGACATACTGTGTGTGCTGATGTGTGTGTGAGGTCCTTTTGAGCTACTGGGAATTCCCGGAAAACTTATCTGCAGTGAAGAAAGATTTGATGCACAGGCCGAATGTTATTCGAGTAATTCAGCCAGCGGACGGTTGCCGGACACCGAAGGACATGGGCGAACAATACGCGTGTATTGTCTGTGCCACTGCCCCGGTGCAGACACCCAGCTCTCCTCCTGGTCCCTGAGACCCTAACTTGTGAGCTTTGTGTGCTGAAATCACAGGTTAAGCTCTTAGGACCCGGGCAGAGGGCAAAGCTCTCGAACACCGGCCGTGTCATGTCGGAGACGGGCGCAGGACAGATGTCTGTGATGGATTCGAGGTTGTGGCGCTGATGAGTTCTTTGTGTCAATGATAGTTCCTTCTGTTCGTTTTTTTAATAAAGACTCGCTCCTGTACATCCACTGATGTTTTTTTTTCAACACAAGCCGGTGAGAGGTATAGGAGAGGGTCGATTTGCTAACTCCTGTCTGGCTGTTTAATCGGCACTGCAGCTCATCCATATCAGACTCTTCATGCTTTATCGCAATGAAATTATTAGTAATGGAAAAATGTGTTACTTAGCCAAATAACAATAACCTTTACATCATCATATGCATTGTGTTATTATTATTTCATTTTCTACCTTTGAGGTTTTCTTTCCATTTCAAAAATATCGCATTTAGATTTCTCGTATGCTGTAACGTTTTTCTTAAATAAAGCTCAAATTTGTTTGCGTATAGCCGTTTTATGGCAATGTTCTCATAGGAGATCCCTGTACTATCATGAAAAATGGCAGCTCGGCTGCGTTGTCATGCATGCAGTTTTTTCAATCCAGTAATATAAGATCTGTCTGATGTACAGCCAAACATGTTCGTCTGTTTTATTTCGCTGCACGAAAAAGAACAACATATTGAACCAACATATGCGGATACCTCTGAGCACATTTTTTCGTTTACGCAAACATTCTCTATGAATTGAGTTTTAATACTCGTCAGGACCTTGTGTAGACCAGAAACTGCTGTTAGTAGAACAGGATGCTAGCAGATGTTTTAATTCATTTAATTTTTAGGCACAGTGTGCGTACATCCATGTTCACGTTAACAGCATTTTAAGAAATTACATTCTGACTCCAGAAGTGGTGTATAGTTTAAGGGGGTACAGTTGGCACAGCCCTGTAGGCTTCTTCCTGTTTTAAACACTGAAATCATTAAGTTCTACCAACGCCTTTGTTCAGTACCTCCCTGGAGTGTTTAACTTTCTTAAACCTTATTTTGCTAAATTATCCACATTAGAAACATAGTTTCAAAACAATTGGTTCCACTGTTTTGCTCTCTCTCTCTCTCTCTCTAATTATATTTTTCCCCTGCTTGGTTTCATGCTGAACAATGGCGGATGCCAACTAATCAGGTTGGGTCCGTGCCACGAAGCTCCCAGCAACAGCTGAAGTTCTGCCATGCTCCGTGCATACCAAGCAGTCAGCCACGACCGTCGAGTGCCAGCCCGGTGCCCACCACAGGGTCAGACAGTTTTATTAGGATCTGTCTGACACAGTACAGGCTGGCAGTGCCAATGCCGAGATGAATTCTGTTCTGCTCACACACTAGCGGTCAGCTGAAAGAACCTTCATGCTGAATGCGCACACACAGACCCGTCAGCCAGATGAAGAAAAGGAACAAAGACTGGATCCAGCCAGGAATGAAGACTTTATTTAATAAACGGTCTGCTTCCGAATGGTCCAGCAAGCATCGGGGCTAATGTCCTTGCGGTTTCGTATTTACATTTTTGGCTGAAAGCACATCGGAGAGCTTTTCATTTGTGTGCATTAGAGCAAGAAAGGTTCGTTTTCTGGCTGATAAGTTTGGCCGGCATTTTGATCAAAGGAGAGGGACCTGTAGACAGACAGATAATGGACATGCAGACATGGGTGCAGACGAATGAACAATGAATAAGTGTCAAATGTTAGTCAAATATAACCTGGTATCTGCAAAATGAGAAACTGTTTTTTTTCTCCAAATATAAGCCTGTTTAAGCATAACGCTATTTGTATAAACGTTTATTAATTAATATAAAGCTGTGAAAAAAGTATTATTGTTTAAGGTAATTGCCTTTTTAATATTTTAAATACCATTTTATATAATGCTAATGTAAAATATTAATAATGATAAAACATTTAAAAATGTATGAACATGAAGAAACTGCCCGCCAGCTGATCCTAAATGTGTAATATTTATTTTATAGACAGGATTGATATAGAATCAATTTAAGGAAAACGCATTCGTCATCAATCATATTCGTCTTTGTTTTAGACCACAAGGAAGGTTCCGGACCACTGAGGCCGTCAAATTAAAAGCCCTTGCATACGATGTGTGTGTGTTTGTTTCCTAACCGTGTGCTGTTTAAATAAACCTACATTAGTCTGGGATAAAAGCTTCTGAAAGTAGATTAGAACTGAGAGCTCAGCTGGGAGAAACTGTAGGAGCTGGATGAATTGACAGGATTACAGAACGTCGGTTGTGAGGATTCGTTGTTTGGCGTGTTATCGGCGCAGGTCAGAGGTGCGTGTGGCTCTTACTGCAGGTGTGGAAATAACAGGTGTATATGCAGAGAGGCGGCTCACGTCTGCGTATCCAGACTCCAGACGGCGCGGTCTGCGTCGAGCACACTTTCTCATTGAACTACAGATCATTTACACTGAAATTGTATTTTTTTTTTAAAAACAAACGGTATCCGAATCAAGCTGTATACTTTTTTGCTTCCGATAATGCAGATTTCAAACAAACTTGTCTGATATTTGTTTCTTTACTGTATATTAAAAATAAGCCTTTTGGCCTCGTGGATATTTCGCTGTCCAAAGAGGCTTGCAAGTAATGGGTCCGTTCACAAAAGATGTCACCAAACTCTTTCTTCCACGTTTTTTTCCTGCCCTCTGTACCCTGTGACCGCCTGCCTTTCTCTGTGATGTCTGCTGTAGTGCTGTGGAGGCGTTGCCAGGGAAACGCAGTATCTGGCTGGCAGCGTGCTGGAGTTATTGAACCACAACTGGCTTTTTGCTTTAGAGGATAATTAGGCTCTGTCTCACAGGTTGCTCTCGGCTGATGGGACTCCAGTGGAACCCGCGGCTGCCTTGAGCCACCTCCTCTCATCAAAGCTGTAAAGCCGTCGGACGGCGGTTAGCGACAGCCGCATGTGCCCCCTTTACCTGGACGAAAAGCCGTGTGAGCCTCAGTTCCCCTAAAACACACAAAAACCCCTCGGCGAGACAGACATTTCTCTTCTCCTGAACACAATGAACTCTGGCTGAGATAAACCTGTCTGTCATCGCTCTCTCTCTGTCTGTCTCTCTCTCTCTCTCCCTCTGTCTGTCTCATTTTTCTGCATCTCTTTTTTATATATATAAAAATGAGGCCAATTAGGTTGCAAAAATGTTGCAAAAATGTCCAAATGTCCTGTTGCAAAATGTCCAAAATACCCCTCTGATTTATTTGACGTTATTTTGGACTAATTGCTGTAATTAATGCTGTTAATTGCTGTAATTTCCTCTCTTTTAGGTGTACAGAGATGATGAGGTGCTATTTTCAGCCTGTGGCCAAGTCGTGCATTTTTTTTAGGTAATGCGCAACTCGCATCTGAGCAGCTGTTCGTTAAACCCTTTTTAAAATAATTGCATTTAATCTTACTGTATTGCAACATACTAGTTTATTAAACTGCACAGTTTCTTCGACGTGCGTGTTGTTAACAAGGTGTCATCTGTTTTTGGCTTGTGCGCCCAGACGTCGTTTTCCAAAGTAATGACTGTGATATCTCAAACCCTTAATGTTCTCCTGCAGCGTGTGCTGCGGAGATGAAGCGGTGTGTGTGTTTGTGTTCCAGCAGGTGAGTTTGACACACAAACACAGTCCTGCATTAAAAGAGGCGGGGAACAGAGACGAACCCTCCGACCTGCTTTCAGAGACTGTCCCACACAGCAGTGCTTAAACACACACACAAAAGCATACATTCACAAACGCCCAGGCAAATTTATTCCTATATTTTTTGTTTTTATGTATTTTTAAAAATGTTGCAAACTCAGAAGATCTTTTAATAAATTATTTATCTTGTATCCTTTTGCTGCAGTGATTTTTTTTGGCCTGTGGTTGACAGAAATTTTTGCATCATAAATTTACCCGGACCAAACAGGTAAAAGAAGTTAAGACATAAAGCAGTTCACCTGGATGTTTAAATTGTCATGTCATCATTTACTCGCCCTCTGTGTTTTCATACACTGATGCATTGAGAAATATGGAAAGAAGACACACCGGAAGCATTAAAATGATTAAAACTAAAATCTACATGATTATGGATTATATATATTATCAGACTAATAATTGTGTCAAAATGTCAAAATTTACCAGAGTTAAATTGGGATACTTATTGAAATTCATCTTGATTTCTGTTTCTGAATAATCCTTAGATATCTGAAGAGTTGCTATTAAAAATACAGCTGTCAGAATTATATATATATATATATTTTTAATCTTATTTAGCAATAATATGTTCACAAATTAATCTTGCAATGGACGTTGCATGTACTTCTGCTTGTGTGTTACCATAGTAAAGGTTGCAGCAGCATCACAGCATTACTTACACATGCGCGTGTGCGCTTCAGGAAGAGTGTGCGCGACCCCGTCTGCTCGCGGACGTGTGTGTGTGCTCAGCGTGTCCCTCTCCTCCCATAGAGCGACCGGCCAGGCTGCAGATATCATCCATCTCCTTGTCACAAAGCGCTGGGGTTGCTGGGTAGGCAGCAGACAGCCGCTCGGCGCTGAGGATGAGAGCTGAATCCTAATTCGGAATCCGCTCCCCCGCCTCCCACGATGGAAAATCGTTAACCTCGGGATTGGAGAACAAAGCAGAGAGCTTTAGCCGGCTAGCTGCTGTTATAACAAAACGCCCCCGCGACAAAATATTAAACAAATCAAAGTCTTAGAGAGGAAATCATACAAAATATTCCCGGAATTACTGCCGTCGAGTTCTCCTGTGTGACTATACGAGTCGTGTGGTGATGACGGGATAGATTGAGATAATGCAGAGACATGAGATCAGTGTGGGGTGATGAGACTTATTCACAACATCATACAAATGCGAGACAAATAAAAACAAGCTTTGTTTAAGTACATTACACATTTTGTACTTTGTCTTTAACCCAAGTATTTTTGGGGGAAACATCGAGTAAAAGAAAGTTTTCATGTTCTTAAGTAAGATAAAAATCTGTTTATGAAATGTATTAAGAAATCCATAAAAATAGTACACGATATACGGTATTGTAATGTGAAAGGATTTTCCGCACGAGACTTTTACAGTTGTTACTGTATTTTACAGTTCTTCTACAGTATTTCTGCTCTGCGTTGATGTAGCGTTAAACGAGTCGTCTGTACAATATTTATCTGTGCTATACATTTTCACTTTTATTTCACTGTATTGTAGTAAAAAGTATGATTTGTAAGGAATAATGTACAGGCAGCCGGTTGTTATCGCAGAAATAAGCCCCGACATTGTGATCAGGACCCGACGTGGAGGGTCTCACACTGAAGGGGCTTATTTCGCAATATAAGCCGGCTGCTTGTACACTATCCCGCTTATTACACGGCTGCTTGTACACTATCCCGCTTATTACACGGCTGCTTGTACACTATCCCGCTTATTACACGGCTGCTTGCATACTATCCCGCTTAATGCACGGCTGCTTGTACACTATCCCGCTTATTACACGGCTGCTGGTACACTATCCCTCTTATTACACGGCTGCTTGTACACTATCCTGCTTATTACACGGCTGCTTGTACACTATCCCGCTTATTACACGGTTGCTGGTACACTATCCCTCTTATTACACGGCTGCTTGTACACTATCCCGCTTATTACACGGCTGCTTGTACACCATCCCGCTTATTACACGGCTGCTTGTACACTATCCCGCTTATTACACGGCTGCTTGTACACTATCCCGCTTATTACACGGCTGCTTGCACACTATCCCGCTTATTACACGGCTGCTTGTACACTATCCCGCTTATTACACGGCTGCTTGTACACTATCCCGCTTATTACACGGCTGCTTGGCACATGAAAAAAATCTAGACACGAAATGAGAATTTGAAATATTTTATTAGCTAGTTTTTATCGAATGCAGACCTTCCGCGAGGAAAAGCCGTTTACTTTCGGTTTTAAGGCAAGAAACGATGTTCAGATGTTATGAACAGGCAATTTGGTTTTGATCCGCTGTGAATATAATGTCATGTATGTTATTAAAATGTATATTTAAATTTAATTTGTCCAAAAAAATGTCAAAATGATTTGCTGCATCCAGTGTGTTAATAGTTTGGGAATAGCGAACCTGCAAATGTCGCTGGCCAATCAGAATCAAGCATCCCAACGAGCCGTATAAAATGCTATTGAAATAAAAAGTTCCTTAAGAGAGTAAAAATACTTTACTACTAGTTTGCATCATGTAGTGGAACATCTAACAAATTTTAGTTTGTCCGATCTGCTTTTTTAAAGATTTATTTACAGATTTAAATCACGTTTTAACTAAAGGCCACAAGCACAGTATGCAATACACTATCCCACAATGCAATATGCTCCACTCAACCTTTAATTTCCAGTTTGATGCATCAAACCCCAACGTCAAATCTAATTTTTAACAAATCCTTAAATGTTTCATCAATCTGACTGACAAAATGAAAAAAACTTTTGAGATGATATGAATAAGAGTACAGAGGTAATTTGACAACAATGTATCAAACTAGTGTTTAAGCCTTTAGTGTTGTTCACTGCATACTCTTTGCTGTTTTTATTAAATAGTAGTGGAATAAGCAGTATTTAGTATTCTGTTACACAGTGTATATCATTGTCATCGACAAAGCAGTGGCCTTTGCAGGATTGCAGTGTAGACATCTTGTTTTCGGCCTCCTTTGTTTTTGGAAAAAGTCACTTTCTTTGGTCCTGTGATCTGTTTGCTCAGGCTGTTGGCCGGGTATCGCACCGTAGATGTCTGAGCAGGGACATGTAATTCTGTTACTGCTCTTGGACCTCTTTGTTGTTTTGAACTCGTGGACCCTTGTGAGTCTGCAGGCCTGGGAAACAGATCCGGTCCCACACACAAAGGAAACTTTGATTCCAGGGTGAGTAAAACAAATGCTTTGCTTGTACGTTATCGAAATCTACTGGCCTTTCTTCTGAAGTCCGGTCTCGAGGGATCTCCCCATATATAAAGAAAAGAAAACCGAATTATCTTCTGTACCAGCTAAACAATCGTGTTGCGGTCCAAAATAAACAACTCTGAGCGAGAGAAGGAAGATGTGCTCAGACATCGAGCGCAGCGGGAGAGCGACTCTTCGTGTGATATCTGAAGTTCTGTTGATGTTCACCATTAATGAACTCTTTAACCCGAGTGTTCAAATTGTTACTGGACATCAGCTGTTTGAGATTTAAAATAAACATGTAAAAGCAATGTTGTTTGAATCCTAAAGCATGAAGCTTGCTTAAAAATATATTTTGAATAATCTAAAATTGTTTTAGATTAATTTAAATGGAGGAACTTAAAACTACATGTGTGGAATGCGGTTGGTTACCCAAAGCAAACATTCATTGTCTTACTCTTTCCTCCAACAGTTAAATGAACAACAAACATAGACAGCTGTTATAACTAGAGGGGACATGGAACTGTTTTGGCAAAATAATATTATTTTAAGAATTTCATTTTCTCTTGGCCACAGGGCACAGAATAAACATGTAGTTGGTGCATACATTTATAATGATAATTCTGTCATTGTTTACTCTCTTGTTGTTCCAAACACGAGGAGACAGTTTTAATTAGACAATAAGATATTGTTCAAAATATTTACAATTTTATTAAATTTACCAGAATGAAAGTAAATTGGAACTGAATCTGTCAGTCCTAAAACTCTTGTGACTGTATTTACCCACTTAAAGGGACAGTTCACCCAAAAATGTACAGTCTGTCATCATTTACTCACCCTCAAGATAATCCAAATATCTACAAATTTCTTTGTTCTGATGAACACAGAGAAGATAGTTGGAAGAATGCTTGTAACCAAACAGTTCTTGGCCGCCATTGACTACTATAGTAGTAACATGGCTTTATACATTTCTTTGTTGTGTTAAACACAAAGGAAGATATTTTGAAGAATGTAGGAAAGCAAACAGTTCTGGGGCACATTTTCCCACTATAGTAGTCAATGGTGGCCAAGAACTGTTTTGTTTTAAGCATTCTTCCAAATATCTTTCTCTGTGTCCGTCAGAACAAAACGAATCATACTGATTTTGAACAACTCAAGGGTATGTAAATGACAGATTTTTAAGGTCAGTTCCTTTAAGGATTTGGGGACAGATTTGTACCCCAAAGTGACATTCTCGCCTGTGAAAACACTACACAGTTAAAGGTGCAGTTTGTAACAATTTTGCAGGAAAATATCCAAAAACTACTAAGCTAGTGTTCTGTATTTTGCTCCGATGAGTACTTACAATTTCTCAAATGTTTCCAAGTACTTGTTAATAGTGAGAAAATTGCCATGCTAAACAGGGGGCTGTGCAATTGTCTGTCGATGACATCAGATCCACGTTCCCCTTTGTTACCGCTTTACTGGCGTAGAAACCGCATGACAACATTGACATGGACAAAAGTGGAAGTAGTGTCTAGCGTCTAGCAAACCCCCAACTTGTTTCGAGCAGTCACCTACCTATGGACCACAATTATTCACAACAATTATAAAACTTAACCTAATCGTCTAACATGATTTCTCGTTGATTTACATGATAACATGATTGTTGTTGTTTTGATAGTGCGCCCTCTAGCGGCGGTTTTTACAAACTGCACCTTTAAGGAAGCTTTTTTAAAACCGTGAAATGTGCAGAATGACTTTTTTGGATTTAAATTAGGGTTAGGTTAGCAGCGTATAAAAACAAAGTCTATGAAATCTGCTCATTTGATGATGAATCAACCACTGGACCCCCATTGACTTCCATTGTGTAGACACAAAACCAATGAGATATTTCTCAAAATATCTTCTTTTGCATTTTACAGAAAAATATACTGCAGGTTTTGATAACAGAATTTTGTTTTCAGCTGAACCATCCCTTTAAGCTCCATGTTTTATATTCACTACTGTCACCCACAAATTTACTGCATTTGCTCTTCTGTCTCCATTATTAAATGATGATACATATGAACATATTTTTTTATAATTGTTATTATTAATCCAAAGTGATTTATCTGTGAGATATAATGCACAATATCTTCAAAAAAGTGTCTTGGGAGTGTAACATTAGAAGCCTACTGTGCAGAAGTACAAGAAGTGGGCTGATGGTTATTGAGCCTGAAGACAAATGACCTCTGCTCACACTTTCTCAAAATTATGGCTATAAAATTTGTGTTACCATGGCGACAACCCACTGTGGTGTTATTGGTCAGATCAGGTGAGTTATCTGACCTCAGGCTCTGGTGGACCGGTCCCACTGATGAAAAATCATCTCTTCCCACTTTCGAGTCCAGCTTGAAGCGCTAACCTCTGACCAGCAATAAAGCAACAGAGATCTTTGGTTATGTGCTCCAATCATTCTCAAGCTCACTAAAGTGACATTCAATGCACACTGAGCCATTAGTCTTAAAGGCAGACATCCGGCTTCTCTGAAATATGTGTTAAATCTGTTTTCTGGAGGAACGCTCACACTAGTTTTAGATGGATGAAGACAGCAAAGGTGTGATGGCAACCTCTGAGAAACACTGTTTATGAAATTTAATCTACATAACATCAAGGAGTTGACCTCTAAAAACAAGTGGTGACTGTGTGTTCTGTAGATCAGATGGATATCTGGATGTTACAACTGAACAATGAGACTGTTAAGAAACCTGTGAATGTTTTTGTTATGACAGTCATGTGGTTTAGGACAGTAAACATGTGTTTATTAAATCGAAATATGTTTCTTATTGAACTCAAATGCAATCATCACAAACTCTACTACTCAACAGTTCTCAGTTCTTGTTAGATAATGATAAATGGGACGTGAGAAATAATAATAATAAAAAATCTTCAGCTTCCAAACGAGGCTCTAGTGCCATCTGGTGGACAAACTGACAAAAACATGAGGGGATTTAATTTAAAGCGAATATAGAAACTCATTTTCGTATGTTTTTATACATACACATATATTTTCCCTAAAGTTGTCTATATAAATCGAATTATGGAAAATGATTGCATAATCTGACCACTTCTGTCCTTTATCTCAATGACAAAAAGATGTCTGCACTATTTATTTATTTATATCGCTAAAATGAAGTAAACAACTCGAAACAAACAGATATTTAACCTTCGGAAAATTAAACATGCTTTTAATGATGAGTGTAATAGCCATGTACGATTACAATTTGTATTACCATAGTTTTACTACAAATACCATGGTAAACTATTGTAGTAACTGAGCCATTATTAATAAAAAACATTTATGTTTAACATAATTATTTTTAAATTATTATATTGTTAAACATATTATGATACATAATTACAGCTTCACAGCTGTAGCTGCAAAGAAGTTTTTCTATAACTTCGAGATTAAATTACGCCCCCTCATTGCAAAACACGTCCCCTAAAGACTTGCCATGATTTTGATATATAAAATCATTTCAAAAATTCCTTATTGAAAACATTTTTGGCATATTGAATATAAATAACATAAAACAGGAAAGTTACCAAATATATATAATGTACTTTTATAATAATAATCGACACATTGCTAATGTTTGTCGACATTGTAAGTACTCGTTCTGTCCAGAAGGGGGAGCAGCGCGTCTAAACCAAGCCTCAGAAATGAATATGCAAACTAATATAATAATGTGTAATCTGAACGATCTGGAAAGAAAACATGTTCTCTGTGGTTAATATGACACTAATGTTAAAGGATGGTTTGAATAAACACCATTTCTGCTGGAATGTGAAATTGATATAGTAAAATTAGAAGCAGTGATAAATGGGAAGCAGCCGTCACACAGACACATACAGTTCAGACACCACACACACTAATCAAACATATTTCTCAAATGTAATCTGCCATATATGTGTCCCATGAGGCCCAGGGCTGCATGTGAAATGCTAAACTAATAGGAATTGATTAGAGACTGAGCTCTCTTGCTGTATGTTCCCAGTGGCTGTGCTGATTAATGTGCCTTGTCAGTTTCTCTGATGAAGACGGATGCACTCCCAACATCTTCTGCACAACTTTACCTCAGTTTGATGCATTTTAATGGTTTTGATTCAAAGAGGAAATGATTATTATTATACTGACTGATTGAAGCGGTTGCAGAACAACCAGCATGCGTGTGTGTGTGTGTGTGTACGCACGCCTTTGTGTGTGTACAGTTCAAAAAGCATTGGAATAACACAACAAGCCATATCAGGAAATATATAAGCATATATATATGGTAGATAAGTTGCAAACTCAGCTGAAGATGACTTTCATAACGTTTATGTGCTTGCATAAGAATGGTTTAAACCAGATCAGATCTGACATAAAAATATAATTTGTCTACAGAGTCAACATAGTATACAATACTCATTTGTACACAAACGTTTCTACATTATACGAACAACAGATCATTTATGAACATTAAGTATATTTTAGGTAATGTTTTACATGTAATATAAAAAGATAATAAAATGTATAGTGAAAAATGAATCCCGCAGACCAGTGTTTGCATCTTGCGAAGTGGTCCCAAGAAATGTTGCAATGTGTAAAATGAAAGTTGGGAAAAAGATATAATAATTACAATCCACTGTAAAACAATTCATGCAAGCGTTAGAAAAAGCAAAACTATTTTTGAAGTTTTAAGATATAAAACGTTTGCGCAGAGCTCATGATGGGCGGTCATGTGACCTGTTACTTCTGTCATGTGAGAGGCCCAAAAGAACCAAACATGCTGGGTCTAAACTGTTTGGGATAGCAAGGACTGGGAGACCCCTGCATCTATCAGAAGGCCAAACCTGTGATAATGTCCCTGTTATTTGTATGTTTTTAGCTTTGTTTGATGAAAGGTTTTATAATAAACATAAGTAAAACTTAAAAGTCATGTAGATGGTTGAATGTTGTACTGTGTGACTTTCTTTCTGGAAGAGTTTGTATGGATATGGACATAGTCTGCCATTTTTGTACATCTTCCAAGTATACACGGATGGCAGGAATGACATGTGATATCATGTTTGGATCAATGTTTTGTACAAACAATCTTTCATGAGCTGCTTCTTCATCTCACCAGACATTCTGGTAGAACGGAGCTTCAACCTGTCTGCCTTTTCTATTTAAAGTAGAAAGCCTTGTTTGTCAATCTATTAATCCATCATCTCCAACGTTTCTGAAGTGATATTATGGGCTGTTGTAGATTCTCGTTCACGCCAGCAGAAGCGGCAGCGGCAGCATTGATGTGTTTTCCAATGAGAAATGTGTCATGCACCCTTTTTTTGACGACTTTCTGGCGGTGGGCGGCATCCTTGCGTCCACGGCGTACGAGGTTGTCATGGTGATCAAACAGACGTTGTGGCGCACAGCAAACAGCTTGACATGACTGAAGCATGACGGAGCTCGCTTGGTTTCCGGAGAGACACATGCTTCGGTACGAGTTACACAAACTGTACAGATGTTCCATTCATGAAAATAGGAATCTTTCCCAGTTTTGCATGCTGAACCCTTCTGTTTTTGCCTTTAATGACTTGTGTGGTCCCAGTGTTGGGAGTTTAGATTGAATTTGTGCATATGTGCGTTGTGTTTGTGTAGTGTGTTGAGGGTTGGTGGATGGTGTTTGCTATTCCAGCCCTGGACTGAATGTACACTACTGTAAGAAGTTTAGGATCAATTGACTGAAATGTTTTTTGTGAGATTAAAAATCCTTGATCTAAAAGCATTTGCATATGTATTTGAAATTACTTTTGTAGACCAAAATATTATTGTGAAAACATAGTAATTACATTTATATTTAATAAAAATGTCATGAGGAAAAGGCAGCCAATAAGAGCCCATCGTTGGTCGCAACATAATTCTCAACATCACATTGATTCTTTTGATGTTTTTTTTTATATTCTACAATCTAGAAAAATATTATTACGGAATAAATAAGTGTACAATAAGTAACACAAGTCAGAAACACAGTATGGACTATTGTATCACCAAAAGAAGTCTTGTAAACCTGGTAATTTCATTAGGGAGCAATTCACCTAATAAATTGAAATTCTGTTATCATTTACTTCATGACTTTCTTTCTTGTAAGGAACATTTTTCGAGAATAACCTGGGGTTGTCAAAGATCCAACATGACAAACAAGCGCTATTAAAATATCATAAAAGAAATCAATAAAACGTCTGCAATATATTTCAAGCATTGTGAAGGGAAGCAAACCCTTTGTGCAACTAAACCGACTAGAATGTAAGCTATTATTCACTGAAAATCATTTTAAGGAAATTCAAGATCTTCCAGATTTGATTGAGATTCTAATAAATGCTTTTTTGTGAGGAATCTGTTGGATAAACTGTCCCCAAACATTCTTCAGATCTTCTGACAGATCACAGGAACATTCAGCATGTTTGATAATTACAGTCAGAAGGTTCGAGATGCTTTATGGATCATCTAGGTTGGTTGGAGGGCTCCCTATATCCGTTTGTAAATCTTCCAACAGGGTCATCAAGAATCAAGTCAGACAAACTTCAGCAGAAGGTAAATTGCAAGCCTATCAGTTAATACCTATGAGAACGACAACACCCTTTTCTAAGATAGTGTTTGTTCTGCCAATATTTCAGACATCAATAACATTCTAACAGTGTACAATGTGGAAAGAAACAATATTGATGGTTTCTATTGTGTTGTACAGAGACTGACAGAGAGACTGGAGCAGTAATGATGCTCTCTCTCTCTCTCTCTCTCTCTATCTCTATCTCTATCTCTATCTCTATCTCTATCTCTATCTCTATCTCTATCTCTATCTATCTCTATCTCTCTATCTCTCTCTCTCTCTCTCTCTCTCTCTCTCTCTCGCTCTCTCTATCGCTCTGTCTCTCTCTATCTCTCTTTCCCAATAATCCAACTAAAACGTAAAACTTTATTTTAACCATCTGAAGAATAGAAGTCAAATATGGACATGGCTCTGAAGATTTTTTTTCTCACCAGTCTGTGCGATTTGTGGTTTTATTTCAAAGGTCCTGCCTATGAAATTCTGCGGCATCTAGTGGTAAAGGTGTGAATTGCAACCAACGGCTCACACCAACATCCCTTTCTTAGCACTATGGAGGCTGACACAGAACAAAGAAGTCGTCACGCTTTCACTTCTTTGCTCAAGGAACTAACGTATTTATAGAGGGACTGTAGAAACAACATGACAATTCCATGTAAGGAGACCCGCGGTGTATGTAGATGGAAATAGCACATTCAAAGGTCATAAAAACATAAAGCTTCATCATGTAAGGTCTTTATACACCTCTGAAGACAGAGTTCTGTATATTATACTGCCTTTCTGTCAATAGATCTTCCAAATTACACACAGCACCTTTTAGTGATATTTATATAGAGATTATCATATACATACACTTGCATTTTTGTGGAGAAACACCACGCTTCAGTACCCCACCATCTGTTTGATATTTATTTGGAATGAAACAAATTTAGATTCATTATGCACTGAATCTCACGCCTCACCTGCTGCATTGTCTCCGCAAGGCATTCCTCGAATAATATCTGATCCGTTATCTGAAATACTATTTGATCGCTCAACTGAACATAACAAGAGCAAACAGAATCTGCTTTTATTTTGATGATGTTTCCTGTTCCAACCAATCAGGTAGCAGCTTTGTCATGCTTATTTTCTGTTAATGCCTGAAAACGTCTCCAAAATACTGTGAACAAAGGTTTATATGCGTAGCCATTTTCTCAACACAATTATGACACACTACAGTAGATCATAGCTTATTAGCCAAATAAGTATAACCCACAATGCAATGCAACCGCAAAATATGCTGTCTTGGAGAAAGAACCGACAGATCCTTCAATGACAGAGTGACACTGAAATGTAACAAATGTATATATTTTTAGAAAGCTTATTTTTGCTGTTCGTAGTGAATAAAAAAGGATGTGTTTTCACAAGGTGACTCGTCTCAGGCTTACACCGCAGTCCTTTGAGGTTTATGAGCTTCACACAGTATAAGTAGGTTGGAGTCTAGCGTTAATGAATGTAAATTTCTTAACGTTTGTTCTTGCACACCTTCCTCCCTAAGCACAGATGCTTGGCAATGCATGTTCAGTCATCGACATGCTTTGCAACTTAATGTCTGTTTCAGCTGAATGCTGCCAGATACAGGCTATTTTCATGACCAATGCCCTTGTTTGGAGAAATTTGTTTTCTTTATTGTCTCTGTCTGACAAGGGTGTATGTGACTAAAAGGGATTATTGGTTTGTTAGGTTGTTTGTCTCTGTAGGCTGTATGGGGAATTGCACAGCAGGACAGAAGGGGGATATGAGAAAGAGACTGTTGGTGCTTTTGACTCGTGCATTATCACTTTAGTGTTCTGATGACCAAGGTTATGTTAGTTTACCAAATAAAAAAAATTGAAAACGTTTCTGTTCATTAAAATCAAATAAAATATTGACATAAAATTATTGAAAAGACTTAAACTAAATTAAAAATTAAAATGTTGCCTTAAAAAAGAACACAATACAATTATAATAATAAACAAAAACTAAAATAAATGATTATAAATTTTATATGTGAACATAACAAATCAACAAAGAAATTATAAAATGACAAAAGCATACATCAAAGTTGGTAAAACTAAAATTAACATAATACTAAAAGTCTAAAAATAAAAGCTAATTTAAAACAATGTTACAACTAAAATCAAAAATATAACAACTGACTAGCTAAATGCGAGTTCTTTATTTTCAAAATGAGAAAATCTCTGTTTCTTATAATTTTACAGGGAAAACCTGTTATGTTAGTTTTTTAAAACAAGATTTTTTTTTCACAGTTTATTGTCTGATATACGGTTAAAAACTATAAAATTACAGAAAAAGACAACAAATTTACAAGAGAAAGGGGGAAAACAATTTAATATATATCCTTAAATCCTATAATTTTAAACAAAAAATATTTTACGGTGTATTTTTATTTTTCCAGATTATCGAAAATTCTTTTTTTTACTGATTTTGTTTTACATTGTAGCCCCACTCCTCAGTGGAGCGAAACCAAATTAAAAAGTGGAAATGTGATCGTACAAATATATACGTAAAATAATTAGGAATTGTCGTGAGATTGGCTTCCACTATTCTTGTATGTTGAAGGTAAGATGAGATGTTTCCTCTAATATCTCCGATCTGCTTCTGTAGTTGTGGAGCACGCTGTTGCTCTGCAGGAGGGAAATAGCAGCACAACATTATGAAATCATTAAATTGTGTCACATGGTGATAGATTGTTCCAGCACCGTCACACAATATTTAACAGATGGGACAGCCTGCTTGATGTGTTAGTGAGTCTTGGATGTGTTTGGCAGGGACCAAACAGAGCAGTCATATGCCACAGTTAATTATGTCAATTTGTCAGATTCATACTGTACATAGACATGTGCTCACATTTAAACAACGGAAAAGGGAAGCGAGGGATTTCATTTTAAGGCTAAAATTCTCTAGAAACAGTATTGTAACTGATCTTGGCTTTAAAGCTCCAAATCTCGGCTCAGATAAGTGTCCTCCAATTCTTGGAAAAGACAAATGTTTCTGTGTATCAGACCAAGATGTTGTTCAAATGCTCTCTCAGATGAGACCCAATGGAAACCAGAGAAACAGTAATTCAGCTCAATCTTTTCTTTTCAGCTCAGTCTTTTTGTTTCTTAAGCAAGCTTAGATAAACTAAACATGGCTCTGTACACTGTAGTAGGCTTTGTGAGACATGTTTTTATTGCTCTTATGCTTTTTGTTGTCCTAATGTACGACCCAGCTGCTTCCATTGTTTACACAACTTGTAAATCGCTTTGGATAAAAGTGTCTTCTAAATGACTAAATGTAAATGTAATGATTTGGAGGAGCTAATATGTTATGTTTGTTAAATGTGACCACAGTTAATCTATCACAGTTAAAATGGACAATTCAAATGAAAATCAAAAATTCACTGTCAAAAATGAAATTTCTCTCATAGTTTAGTCCTCCTCATGCCACCCCATACGTATATTGCTTCCTTCCTTCAAATAATGGCAAAGCAAATGTCTGGAAATGTAAAACTAATATTTCCTTTTCCAACAGACTATAGCCAAATAAATAACTGCCTTAAAAAGGCTTTGTTTGTGGTAGACTAAAGAAATGAATTCATCAACACCTGGCATGGCAGTAGGGCAAGGAAATTACGTAAGAATTTACATTTTCATGTGAATTATTCCTTTCAGTCAAGACTTATGAGGAGATTTAGTGGTTCCTGAACTGAAGGAACTAATAATACCAGACCCGTATGTTTATGTACCTTTACTGCTAAAATAATTGTGCATTTTAATGTGAAATAAATGCATTTACCCTACGTTCTTACCTTCTCCGTACTTGAGTTTTAGAACCACTTGCATCTAAAGATGTACCAGTTTATCATTACAAAACTTTAATATACAGATCACAGCATGCTACTGTTATCCCTCTCAAAGAGAAATACCACAGAGCTTTCCTGGCTTTTGTCCAGAAGTAGGTTAAGTGTCCTGCTCAAGGCCACTACGCTGGCGAAGGAACTTTGCGTTCCCAGTGTACCTCTGTCTCTAGTACACGGGCTGAGCCTGATATATATCCAGTCAAGCATATGCTGAAAGAAGACCACAGTTTCTGTACAAAATAAATCTGTGTTTCTGTCTACTGTACATTTAAAATCATGGTTTCTTTACAGATCCGAGGCAGATCATACAGAAGTGAACAAATGAACCTAAACGTCTGTCCATTCTTTTCGTAAGGCTGAGATTCTTTACTTAATCTGTGATCTGTACCTATTATTCAGCATTCTTATAGATTGATGTTTGATTCATTAGGCAGTGCAATAAAATGTAATAAGATGATGTGTAGGACACAAGCTGCTTTGAAGTGCATGAGCGAGATGTCTCTATTGTGAAAAAATGGTACCCGTGAAGCTTCTGTCTTAAGTGAATGTACCAGGTCCCATCTGCGCCTTGCAAGAGACTTTGACCCAGTGATTCCAAAAGCAAATCAGATACAAACAGGTAACTTTATATTTTCATTTGTAGCTTTAATTTGGGTTAAGTTTAAAATACTATATGGAATACTATACTGAGTATAGTAGGTTTTAAATAATGCTAGAAATGCCAAGGTCATGTGTTATGTGTGGTATGCATACACTTGAGGGTCAAGAATAAAATAAAACGAATGTCTGATGTTTAAAGAACTTTTTATTGAATTGGTTTATTATAATTTTTTCAAACTAAACATGAATTCCTGTGGTTCAGTCAAATTTCATATTCGACAACTTAACAAAAGTATAAGACCAACCAAAAAATAGTTTTTTTGTTTTTAAAGTTTTTAGAGACGTCATTTGAGGCACTTTGTGGTTCCGCTTCATCCACTCCAGTAGGGGGCGATAGCTGTGTTCATGTAATCTCATCTGTGCATGTACTCCTTTGGTATTCCACTGAGGTTTCTGTCTCTGAGAGCTTTATCAACAGTTTGGATGTATTTATCTATACGTTCTCTCATTTCAGAGGTAAAGGGTTCAAAGGTCAGAATACGAGATCCAGAGCGTTTAAAATGTCCATCTCTGTTGCTTTCCGTGCAGAGAAGTCTTTCCTCGGGAATGCTGATGTTCAGGAAAGCAGTGATGGTCTTAAACTGTGGAACAAGATCTTTCTGAAGATTCTCGAAGTGAACCACCAGCAGACGACGGGCGAACTTCAACCAAGCCACAGCATGAGACACCCACCAGGAGGAATAACTGTCCACAAACTCCAACCACTCTGAAACAGAAACAACAACATTGTGAAAACTAAACACCTCCTACATGGTTAAAGTAAGTCTGAATTTCTTTAAGTACCAAACAGCTTCAACTGACAACAAACTGTTTCAAGGCACACAGATGAAACCTAAGTGTGTGGCCCATAAGCTTTCATTAACTGAAATATTTTCATCGTACCTTTGCTCCTCCAGTGAGCGTCTGAAGCGTAGCCCAGGTGTCCGGCACACTTGCGGTTAAACTCCGCCATGAGCGAGCGATAGGGGTTTCGCATCAGCAGGATGGCAGAGTCAAACATTTCAATCTCCCGCTGGCCGCTCTCGTGAGTCTTGACGCAAAGGACTCTTCCGCTCTGCCAGTGATCTTTCTCACCTTTAAAACCTGCAGCAGTGGAAAACACGCGTACACCTGTGCATCAAAACTCCATCCTTCTCAATTTTTATAGCCTAGAGAAGGCTCAGATGGCTTTAGATGTTTATTCTAATATTCCATTGTAGAAATGCTATAGAAAGAAACAGCTAGTGAAGATGTGGGTTTGTGTGCATTAGTTGAATCTCACCTTTGTTATAAAGCGATCCGTCAAAGTAATAACTGCCAGTGTAGAATCCAGTGGCCGACTCGATCAGGTGTCGCAGCCAGGTGTTTCCTGCCCCTGGAAAGCTGGACAGGGCCACAAGAGTGCTGGACCTCTGGGGCAGAAAGTTTCTTTCTTTGCATTTTGCATCTAAAAAATCAGATATTCAGGTAAAGATTAAAATTCTTAAAGACCATAAAGTGTTCATTGTTGGCTTAATATGCTGTCTTTATACCTAAAACAGGCGTACTGTACACCTGGAGGTAGTTGAGGTCATGTTGGGAGGTGCGGTTTGTTTGGTTGCCCCTCCCACATGTGTGTTCCTGTCCACTCCACTGCAGTGTAAAGACAAAGGGGGCGTGGTCGCAGAAACAATCCCGCCCTCTTAAAAAGGCTAATGGCAGCTCCTGACAAAGCCAGATATAATTAAGCAGGCGTTAGAGACAGTTGTCATATAATAATATCACATATTATATCATAATCTGTATGTTATATGTAAAACTTAAATAAATAAACTTTTTACATATTAGAGAATATAATGTAAATTGTACATAACAAAACATTATTCGGTATATTTGAAAGACTATATAAACATATGGCTAGTTCACCCCAAATTTATTTTTTCATCATGTACTCACATCATGTCTGTCTTTCTTCTGAACAACACAAAAGGAGATATTTTGAAGAACGTTGGTAACAACATTGAATGTATGGACACAAAACCACTGAGACATTTCTCAAAATATCTTCTTTTGGGTTTCACAAAAGAAACAAGATCGAATGAATGAACAGATTTTTTGGGGGTGTCTTATGCCTTTACGATGAGTATTTGTGAATTCAACCTGTTCAGTGCAGATCTCTATGCACTCTTGAGGGGTGTGTGTGAGCCCAGAGGTCTTGACGAGGACGTTGTCAGTCGAGTTCTTTGGCTTCTTGAAACATCCGTGGTAGTGCACAGTTCTGTCTGTGAAACATTGAATAGAAAACTGTTGTGCTGCACGAAGCCTCAAGTGAATTGAAGTTTAAGCCCTTTGCTGCTCATCACTTTTAATCTGGATTTATTCTTGGCACATGATACAGGCCTGTGTCCAACTTCAAAAGTATACGTTTTCGTTAAATTTCTTCATATCACTAACTCTGAAAAGATGTTAAACATATCAACTTCTGCCATAAGGGCATCTTGTACAACTTATTTAATTTTTTTCTTAATGTGACTCACATTTTCTCTGACCAGGAAGCCGATCCTCAACTCTGTAGACAGACATGCGTCCCACCCCTCCACAGGGGGGTCCCTTTTCTCCCCGACAATCCAGATAACATTCCTCTCCACGAGCCCGACGGGCACAGACTCTGTTGCCACAGTGACACTCCGCTCCATATTCCAGCCCTGCATACCGGAATCCACTGGAAAAAAAAAGTCCTCTACATTGACAAGCACGTGGGATCTCTATTCCATTCAAGAAAACTTTCTATTCAAATTCATAGAAAGTGGCACTAGAAAGTGTATTTTGACCATTTTTACTGCTATTAAAAGTGCTACACTTTTCAGTGTAGCATTCATACAGCATCTGAGTTTCTGACTAAGTGATTTGTTGAACCCCGGGTCAGCCAAATCGGGCGGCTCACATTCTGCCACCTGTTCCCAGCACAAACACTGAAAGCATTGTTCTAAAGAACAGCGTTTCTTTCATTCCACTCTTCAGATGCTTGACGTCTTTACCTCTCTGAGCAGGTGTCCTGACACAAGGCACTGGTCATTTTACGGAAGTCATAAAGAACGATGCCTCCAAGTGCGTGTTCCGTTTCGTTGTTTATGAAACATCCAATGTAGGTCCCTTGTTGAGAAGAATAAAAAAAAATCAATGAATACGTATTTACAGACCCATCTTTATAAAAAACTCAATGGCTTACCCTTATGTCTGTTTTTCTTATGTAACAGATTACGTTCAGGAGGTCTTTGCTGTTCATCTGTATTTCCCTGGAACCAGCGACGTCTCTTATATCTGCTTTCCAAACTGTGAGATCTGAGGTGTTTCTGGGCTGATCTGCTACCTGAAAGATCAACAGGTTGGTTCTCCTCATCCAGCATAAGTCTGGCACCATTCCTCCTGTAAAACCATCTGACAGCAGGATCTTCCTGAGCACCTGGCGGTGCGGGTAGCGAGGGGATCGTAATGCTATCCGTTTCTCTCTGAAGGGATGAAAAACTAAAGCGTTGATACATTAAAACACTTCCTGCCATGATGTAAGCCACGCCCAGGAAAAGGAGGAGCAACTGTGCCCGCCTTAAGAAGTGCAGTAGTCTATGGAATGCTTTGGCCATCCTACTTTTGTACCAGGTTAGACCGCAGGACTGTTCAAGACTCTGTATACAAAGCAAATAGACACAAGAATGTTTATTTTGGAGGCTCTGATCTTCATCCTTGAGAGAAGTGTTTTTGATCTTGGTGTCTACAGCATCACAGAGTGTTTACTGGAGAGCAGCAGCCCTAAAATAAATAAAAAGACCTGTCAGGATAAATAAACAGACAGACAAAAACAACCTCTTCCCGTGAGAGAGGTGAAATCGATAAGGGTCTAATCTTTTCTGTTTCGATTAAAAAAATGAAAAGAGAAAGAGAACGAGCTAGATGAAACGCTTATTTTGTACAACATCATTCGAAAGAAGTGGGTTTCCTGTCTCTCTTGGTCGTCATTCATGTCTGATGGTTTATGGTATGCGAGTTGTCTGTCTTTTGGAGTGATGCATTCAAATTTCTGCCTTCGGGAGGAGAGAGCTGTCTATCCGGCTGAATGTCAAGTCACACATCACAAAGCCCATTGCAGCGAAAAGCCGTGCTCTCAAAACCATCGGCTCAGAGAAAATTTTCCAAAATTTTAATAGAATCTATTTCCTGTTAGAGCAGGAAGTGGTTATTTTTGCCTGAGCGCTATTATAATAGTCAGCTGAAATGGATTGAAATGTTGGATACGTATGACCCTTAAATCCATTAGAACTGTGACTCACCGTTTCATAACAACTAGAGTAACAAGCAGAGGTTGGTTAGTAATGGAGAATTATTCGTACATCATTACTTCTTTATAGAAACAGATTCTGAGTCAAAAATCCGTCACGTCTCAACCCAAGACAGTAATGATTTCTACATTCTCTGACAAAATGGCTTGTAAAATTCAGAAAGATAAATAGCACTGAAATATGATGTACAGTACATTATGAATAGCAAACCTTGCTATGGTGGCTTGAAATAAAGCTTTATCTAATAAGTCAATATACATTTTTTGACAGGATATTTCATCTTCCCTTTTGGTAAAGCAGTTGGCTTGTTTTTCAAAGCATGATCTATATTTATTCTGCTGTACATACGATATGATCGTCTCGACTATTTTAGTCTGACGGAAGGGTAGCATGCTGGGAAAGACTGCTCTATAGACACATTTAAAGCTTAACCACTCTTGTTTCTATAGTGATTGAACACAGCAGGCAAATGGACATAAGCTATGTTACTACATCCAAGAACTCAATGAAGAGGGTAGGAGACAACAGTCCTTTCTAAGTTTTATGTATGGATATTGTTAGATTTGAAACCCAGCCTAGGGATGTTTCATTAGATATTGCATCTTATCTTAAGTTTAAAAATAAAACTCTGGTTAGTTTGAAAGGTAAAATAGTAGCACGGTCTACAAAGTAGTGTGAAGCAGAAATCTTAACAGCAGGTCATTCATTCGCTCTTTGAATATTTTCGCTTTTGAGACAATTTAAAAACTTTTTAAATCCAAACTGATGTCATTTTATTTCAAAAGGACCGAGACAGAATGAAGTTTGTTTGAACATTTATGTACGCAAGTACTTTGTCTTCATAGCGCTTTCAGGACCGCGGACAGCTCCCAATTCATCTTTATAGACTCTGATCTACATTCTGATCATTTGCTCATCATTTATGGATCATATGACGATATACTGATGAAACCCTATAAAGACAATCTTAAGACACTGAAATACGTATAGCCAAGGCAAAATGAAATCAAACGTAAAATCTGGGGTGCTTTTAAAGACGACCGGGATAACACTTCCTTTAAGTAGGATATTAGCAGAAGCGATATACATTTTCGGATTAATTGTACATATATATTCTGAGATCAGACTTGTTTACCTCAGTGTTATTTGATGTTGTGTCTCAGATCAGATGTTCACGGATGTTTCCAGCTTAAAAGCTCCGCGCTCGAGTCCAATGATTCCTCACGTGAAATACTCGCTTCCCGCTGTTGGATGTCACTTGTCGATTATCAGAGATGTTGTTTAAACTGGTAAAGTTGTGCACTCTTCCTCCATGTTGTGTGACTTTCGGTATCTGTCGTTCCCGTTAAACTCGCTGTGATGAAACGAGCGAGTCGTGGTGAATCAAACGGGAGCTGCGTTGTTCCCAGGCAACGTGTAAAACACGGACTGTACTCGTGATGCCATTAGAGTTCATCACAGGCGTTGTTCCTGTTAGATACAAGAGCACTGTCTCTTATAATGTAGATTTTAAAATTGAAACTTTGTTCTCAGGTTCTCTTTTAATGTTAAATTGGAGCATGTTGTCACACCTTTTTTTTGTTTTAATGCAAAATTGTATTATCAAATAATGTTTGCCAAGTACAAGTATATACTGTTTTGTTACACTTGCAAAAATGCAGAGTTGTTTTCATCACAGTCTTGTGTCAATACGTTTTTTTAACCTATGGGTTGCTTCAACCTAAAATGCAGGTTGTTTTAACCCTTTGGGTCAATGTAAACATTTTTAATTCAATCCAATGACTGGGTTTGTCCCTTTTTCACAAGGCTTGGTTGAAAATAAACCATCATTTTTTCAGTGTACTCATGCATAATGTAATGGATTTCAAAATGTCAACATACTATAAATGGGGATGCTGTAATTTTTTTTTTAGGATGTATAGACGGTCTACATCTATGATTCTTTCTATCCACTTTTAGAGTAAACGTGTCTGCAGTCCCAGTGAATAAACCTCACTTATATTATTTTGTGTTTGTCTGTTTGATAAACGTGCATTGATTCATCCCTGGATGGCTTTCGTAATTTAAGTTTAAGGTTTTCATGCTGCTGTTATAAAAGCACATGGATTCTGTTTTCAGGCTTAAAAGAGACGACAGAGAAATACACAAGCTTTTATATGGGTGTCAGTTAGTAAAACTATCAGCTTTTCAGATTGTTAAACCCATCAGAGAGAGAGAGAGATGATGGCTCAGTGTTGTTGTGCTTCTGAGATCTAGAGTTCCCTTTGGCTCGAGAGATCTTTCCCTATCTGCGGCGAGCAGAACCGAGCCTTTGTTCTAGTACTGACAGACGACGAATACATTCATCTGGCAAAGGCAAACACGGACAGACAAACACACAGAGGAAACCAGCTGGAAATGAGTCCAAGAAACATTTACAAACACAGAGCTGAGATGATTTTCTTAAACATCCCATAGAAGAGAATAGACCCATAAGTCCCCAGAGCATCTGAATGTCCATCATTAAATGACATTTATTACTTGAATAGCTGCTCTAAAATATTACTGTACATTTATTTAATATTTTGTATCATTTTATTATAAATACGTTTTGTGTAATATTGTGAAGCAATAGTTGTGTTCAGCTCACAACTACACGAAAGTCATCTGCATGAGTGAGCCATGCTCTATGTGTCCAACAAGCAGGGCTTGTATTCCTCACACTCTTCATCTTAATCTGTTTTTGAGGTTTGTCCCTCAGGAACACTGACTGCAGAACAGTCGGCCCTGTTTTCAAGTAATTATACAGCACTGATGTTCAAGGTCAGGGACCAATCGACGAATCGATTTCGTTTGGTCTTGGTGTAGAAAGGCAGATTTAAATCTTTTCCAGTCTCTTGATGGCCACACACTTCAGGGCTTCAGGCGCATCCACAGATTCAGTCCGTTGCCTGGAGCATCTCTCTCTGATGAGAGCCATCTTCATTCTCTCTATCGCTCTGTCTGTCACATTCTCCCTCGCTTTTGATTTATTTAAAACAGCAGCTGTTTTGAGTTTCGCAATCCGTCAACGGATTTAGTTTCTCTTGCATGTCATTTTCTGTGCATGTTTTATGAGCAGTGTGAAATGAATACCGTTTCAAACATTGGAAAGAAATTATTTATATGCAAAAAAGTTATTGTTGAGATTGAATTTATAGTTAATAGGACAGAGAAACCTTATGCAATGGTATTTTGACTGACACAAAATTATAAATGGAGAGATCCGATACTGGATTCTGATTGGTCAGAACATTTCTTTTTAAATAGCATCTATACATAATATTGCTTGCATAACTATTATTGCATATGCTGCACTTAATAGATTAACTAAATTGCAATCTAAGGGTGTGTTCACACTTGGCGTCCTTTTTTACCAGAAAAAACTAGTCCTCGCATGTTGTTCTTGTTGTTATGGAAACGTCAGATTTCGCTACTCGCTTGTCACTGTCAGCTGTCAAAGTGGCGTTCTACGTAGGGCATTTTTTTCTCAGAAAAGTGTGACTTTTTTTCAATGTGAAAAGACGCTCTGAGCTGCCGAAAAAGATGCTGGTGGTGGCATTTGAAAAGCGCTCATGACTTCGAAAACACGGTTTACTCCTTAGGATTATAATGTAAAGCAGATTTTACACAAAGTTTCTTATTGGAATAGATGTTGTGAAGGAATCTTTCTCTCTCTTTTAAAGCAGGCGTAACACACGGGTTTCTGTCAATCTCATATTAATCTTGAGTACCTATAAAGTAGTATTGCATACTTCGTATCTTCGAAGAGTATTTGGTTTGATCACATTTATAAAAGATGGATACAGCTTAACAGTTGTGTCAACAAAACACAGACATCAGTTTCACTCAGCGCATGTGGTTCATGTCCGGCATCTTTTAGCACTGGGACGGGCTCCATATATAAGTTTCAAACGATCTCCAAATCTAGAGTTTAATCCACCGTTTATATAACATTCATTGCCTAAATGCAGTGAACAAACAAACACCTGAACTTCGGGAACGTATGCTCTCGCTCTCCTGCTTACAAGTAAAAGTGACGTCTGCTCATGCTCCTCCTCCTGCTCTCCTGTGGCCATGCCACGTGCTTCGTTAGGGACTAAGAAAAGTTATTGCGAAACAGTTTTATATGTTCGAAAAAAACTTTCTGAAACCTGTACTACGTAATATACTACGTAATACACCCAACTCGGTTTTTGACAAGTTGCCCATGCTAAGCATGAGAAGACTGCACGTTTAACATTGTAAAGAAGTCAGAATGAATGACTTTTGGCATACCACAGTAATGAGAAGAACGGGAATTAGGAATGTATACTGTTTGTTTATCATCTATATTTAAGAAAATATTTTGGGTGGACTGACATCACGCAGATAAGCACAGCAAAAACATTTACCTGGAATGCATCATCAAGGGTTTTTAGGAAAATGAAAACATCATTAATATCACTCAGCAAAATAAGGCACCAATTCTGAGCAAATCAAAATCAAGGAAAGACTTTAAATGTAATGTCTGCATGAAGATCTGTGACTAATGCATGTCCTGCCCTGACCCTTGGGGTTCAGATATTAGCATTTTTATTGTGATCGCTCATAATTACACGTGAAAAATATGTAGAGACCAGAACATTATTAAGATATGATTCCCAGTCTTATGTCTCTCATGTTAAGAAGTGACTGAGAACGCTGACCTTGAACCGTTTTTTGCATCATTGTATGAAGTTTGCAAAGCTCATCAGTCTTGAATATTTTCTCTTCAGAGCAACTGCCATATTATGCATGAGAAAAGTCTCTCTCTCTGTCTGTCTCTGTCTTTTTTGTTTTAAGGGATCCTGCTGCGTGACTCTCTCATCTGGATGGCAGTCATGCTTACACTGTGTTTTGATTCACCAGTCCTGGGGGAGAACCTTCAGGTCCTTCTACACACACACGCACACACACACACACACACACACACACACTGAGGCTCCAGGAAAATTGTGGCCTTGAATTTAAATGGATGAATAATAGACCAAGCCGAGGTCTTTGGCCGTTTCTGCATGAATCCAATACGAGTAGTTCTTTATCTCTGCAGCATTTTGAAAAATCAAACCTGACATTTTATGGGGACTCGTGGGAAATACCCGCATACAAACAAAATATGTGATATAAAGTCAAACAAGTAAACAAAACATGTGGAGGCAAGGTGATTTCTAATATCTGAAGGCTCCTTTATTTTCAAGAGATTTAAATACTTAATATGATTCTTATCGGTTTCAATGTGTGTAACACTTGATGTTTGTGAAAAAAACCTCAAGCCCTCATTTGAGATGAGCAACACAACACTTACTGTTTCTATCATGCTGAGGGCAAACTCTTTGATTTCCGCAGGTGGCTGGAGAGATAACAGCTCAATGTTCCCTTAAATGATTCTCTCCAAGACCCCCAATGTAAAACCATTTAATTTTATAATCATTCGTCTTCCTTTCCTTCATGTTTTATGTCTGTTGAGACAAATGCTAACCTTCAGATGCAATTTGAATAAAGCACCTACAATTGGATTTTTTCCAACCCAAAAAACTAATCCAGTGGATAAAATGAACCCATGTTAATTTACCTCCCAACGGTTGGGTTCGAACATTTTTGAGAGTATATTTGCAAGATTCGTTGGAAGTAACACATGGTGGTTCTGGAAGCTGAGAGTGAGACTCTCTTCACTGATTCTTAATAAGAAGAACATATTGTATTATGCTGGTTGAATTCTAATCGTTTCTGCCTGTCACTTCAGTGGGTTTAATTGGCTTAGTTCAATAATTATGTGGCATTAGAACAGCACAGCAAGTGAATCCGTGCTCAGAGTCATTTCTGTGATTGAGATGTTTGTTTGACAGCTTGAGACGTTGAGGCATGCAGAATTATTACCGTATGTCTGATTTTATTGAAAGAATGATTGACAGGGATCGCAGCGGATGTCATCTCTATAGTAAATTGAGGAACTGCTCAGTTATGTGCATGATTTTCCGTCTCAAAGTTATGAACATGAAAAACTGCAAATGTGTTGATGTTTAGCATGAATGGTGAAAGCACTTTAGAAAATGAAGTGCTGAACGAGTGAGTGAGAATCAGACATCCAACATGTTTCATCTGTTTCAATTCTGCACTTGTTTTTACTGGGTTTCTTTTACCATAAGGGTGATGATTAAATGACACAGACATGACCCACAAGAGACAGGTCTGTTCTCTCTGATTAATGGCAGTGTATTGAGGGCCATTTCAAAGATGAGCACACAAGAACACACTGTCATGCCTACAACATCACACAATTCAGCTGTATTGAAGTATTGATACTGATTCTTTGACTTGGACCTCAATTAAGAGATGAGATTTCTAAATAAATTCAGAAATGGAGGACAGGTTTCGGTAATAAAGGCAAAACTTACCTAAACATCCTAATATTGTTCCTGTTCTGACGACAATTAGAAAAATGTTTTTCTGTTTTTTTTGCGGATGCTAAGCAGTCTTTCACTGTTAATGATCTCTGTATGAATATCAAGGTATACTGTATAAAAAATATGATATTATATGTACATTTTACTTTTAATTAAAATGCAGTGAAATTACAGGAATAAACGGCAAATTTGCATTGCAGGTTCAAAATAACATAAAAAGCATACAAAAAGGTTATTTTATGTTTCTTTTTCTGGCGCCCCATGTGCAGATATATTACAGTATTTCTTTTACAGTGTGCTTTTTGAACTGTTTGAATTTTCATTCATCCAGAAACCTATTCTTCAATCTCAATGATATTCTGGTTGCCAGATATGGCTCAGATCCCAACAACTTTCTTTATTTAAGGTATCATTCATGCCTGTCGCACAAACTGTTCAGGACACATTGCACGCTGAATTTTAATATTTAACAGAAGTTGCAATCGACTTTGTTTCTGTATCGTGACGTATATCCGAGTGAAACGGCTTCTGAAATTAGAAAAATGTAGGGCAGGGATTTATTTCGCCCTTCCCTTTTTGATTGTTTTTTTGATAGTTGGGCCTGGAGGGGTGCTAAATACCTGGGCGTTGGACAGTCGGTAGTCTTACCCTTTTGATGTTGCTGACTTCATGTAGTGAAGAGTTGTTGTTGAGTGGGGGAAAGGGAGCTTAATGTTTTTTATTAAAGATTTCGCGTTCAAATGAATAAAAAATGGTGTGCACGGATAAATCATTTATAATAATCACTGCAACAATGTGTAATACACATGGAATTTTCCTCTTTGATTTCATGGTGACTTTAAGTCTTTAAAGTTGAAGGCTTAGTCAGATAAGTATGAGAAACACATATAGTCTTGTTAGTCTTATACCAAGCTCATATAGTGAATCATTTATACTGCATGCTCATGCCTGTCCGGCAAGACTTGTGGCTTTCCGAGACCCCTGGAGAAAATATGTGGTATCACCAATACTGCTGTTAGTTTCTTCTGTTAGTGAGGCTATCGATCACATGATCCATTTAAGTCACGAGAGAAGAGGAACCAGAGTCATCAGATAGCTGTTACTGATTGATTATGGTTCATAAATCCAGTGTTATTACACCAGGAGCAGATAACTCACCAGTGTGATTTGTGCATAAGCCACCCGGGGAAATGTATAGTTTCTGTTATCTCCTAAAACTGGACACAACCCACCCTGGAACAATGGTTACTGACAATATAAAGTGTTAAGATGAATGTTAAGAACACAGTCATCCATTAAACCTTGACCTCTGAGGAAGAGGGGAAGAGAAGCTGAGTTGGTCTTCATGTCCTCAGGCTTCTGGGCATTTACATCACTCATATGTGATTTGTTTGGGTCTATTAGGTTATGTTTCAGTAAATATATATGACATTCTATGGATATTTTATGAAATAATTTTTTATTTCTTGTAATTTTCTTCTCTGTTTTGGTACTTTTTTGTATTTTTTTTACTTTTCTTATATAAACATATTTTACACAGTGGTTGCCATTGAAATAACAGATTGTGTAAAAAACATTTTCTGTGACCGAATCTTACACTACATCCTGATAACATTGCTGTTAATATAAGTGTTGGGTATCGCAAATTTAGATTCTTATTCAGTCAGATTTAACTTTTGTTGAATCCAGTTTTTATTGTTTTAAGGATAAACAGAAATATTTTTCTTTATTAATAAACATCTATTTAAATGGAGAAAACCTATCCATCCATTTTCTACCGCTTATCCGAACTACCTCGGGTCACGGGGAGCCTGTGCCTATCTCAGGAGTCATCGGGCATCAAGGCAGGATACACCCTGGATGGAGTGCCAACCCATCGCAGGGCACACACACCCACTCATTCACTCACGCACTCACACCCTACGGACAATTTTTCCAGAGATGCCAATCAACCTACCATGCATGTCTTTGGACCAGGGGAGAAAACCTATGTAAAATAAAATTAGTTTTCAAAGAAAATATATATATTTTTTATTATGAACTATCCATCTTTCCCCATTGAGAAAATGAAAGATTTTAAAGATGAACCTCTTTTAATAAATTAAAATAAATTAATGCCTGAAAAAAGAAAAACTTTAGTATAGTAAATAAGACAAAAATACTGATTAATTGTTATAATTATTACACTAACAACAACACTAATAATATTTTTGGTGTTTGAAAGGGAAGGATATATTGAAAAGGCTATAATCTCAAATCACAAAACATCTCCAAAAAGTATATACATGACTTATTAGACCCTAAACTTAGTGTGCACACATTAATTAATAGCCTTTTAACAGGTCCAATATCCCATAATTCCACAGCACTGCATCTGTCGTACCAGCAGCGCCTCTGTGCTATCTCTTTGCATGCAAACACAATTTTCATATTAAGCTACCGTGGCACAAGCTATAAATATTTTCCGTCCCAGTTGCCCTTTATTAAAGGAAATGTGATGGCTGAAGGGAGAGTTTATTAAACTCTCTGTATTTCCTCTGTAAGAACTGTACAGCAAGTCCCATGATTGTGACAGGTGCTATTATTCTTTCTTCTCATACACAGTTTTTTGGCATACTTTTTAATTCATAGTCTGCTGTTGGAATAAGGTTGCTTTTTCACACAATAACAGTTATATAATAAAAAAACGACTTCCTGTACTGGTAGAGCAACACCAAGGTCAGGAGTTTGATTCCCAAGGTACATGAATTATGAAAGCTATACTTTATGACCTAGAATGCACAAATCTACCAAATGCTCATTTAATGGAATGGATGTTTGTTGAATTTTTCAGCTGTGTATTGGTAATCTTACACCATTTTGACTACATTTATATAAGATTGCAGGGCATTTTAAGCTATAAAAAGACTACATGCTTTCCTTGGGAAGCAAACCCAAGCACAAACACAAATTTGTACATCCATAAACGGTGTGTAATGTTACACAAAAATGAAAAGACATAAAGGCTAAACTGCCCAAGGCCAGTCCTGCTTAATATACAGCAACACTTAAAACTGTAAAGAAGGAAGTCACAGGCTAATGACTCATCTTGCACTGTTATGACAGCATCAATTAAGCGTTGTGTTTGTGGTGTGCTTTAGTTTTCTACAATCTGAACCTGAGATTACCCATTAAAATAGACCTGAAATAATTCTAATGAGATCGGATGTAATTAGCTGTCCTGACGTCTTCTTTCCTAAAGCATCATATTCATCCGGATGCCTGACAAATAGCGGAGACTAATAATTTGCTGAAATAACTCTTATTATATCAAGTCTTCTTTGCAGTCGACAGCTTTGTTGAGCAATCTAGATATATTTGCTTGCAATGTATGCATCAATTTCAATTTCAACTCTGGGTTATGAAAGCCTGCTGCAGAAAAGCGTTAACAACTCTTATCAATTTCAGAATCACATAGTGAGATGTTAAGCAACAGGCAAGCAATCAAACCAAGCGTACTTTGTAAAATAGAAGCTTTCGTTCGACTTAAATTGCTCCTTGTGAAGGAAAGTGCTAATGTGTCAGCTGGAATGATGAAGAGTTTGAATTATTATGTCAACAATTTTCGCAGCAACACAGCAGTTAATACATGGATGGACCAGAAGTTATTAAATCACGTTCCTATTTTTTGTCCATTCAGTGTTATTAATCTTGGAAGTATGCAAATTAGAATGTTCACCTATGGTTAGTGTAAAGTCTCAAAACCTGACTATCCAGGATTAATAACAAACACAGGGTAAAATAAAGATGTGAAATGTGAGACATGAAACAAGATTATTGTATATGTTTATTTACTATATTACAGTACTTGTGGTCAGTGTTGGATTAGTATTTCAGAAGTTATTATGTAAGTCAATGCCAATAATACCAGTTTATTTTTGTTCATTGTGATATAACTCATTTAAACTTTGGATAATAAAAATATAAGCAAATACTGAAATTATGAATAATTATTGTTTAGAACGTATTGCTTTATTTTAAAGGTATTTTTATTCATGAATTAGACGTTCTGTTGTGTTTACTGCAAATGTATTATTGATAATGCAGCATGCATTGAACCATAAAAAAAATGTGACTATAAACTTTCAGCTCACACCGTGTTTACACAGGAATGGAGCGATACGACAAAAGACAATTCTTGTCACACCGCATCCAGTGTGGACAAAAGTTTAATTTATAATGGGTTATAGTGCGTTCCTAAAGCAATAAGCCCAATAAGTGCCGGTCACGTCCGGTGTACACGCGATGTTTGTGACCATTCACTCACCTTCCTTTTATCCATGTCATCTCCACCAAACCAAAACATCTTCTTCAACATGATCTAGTGGCTGAAATCAGCATTAGCTTTAATAAGAGACTTAGTAAGTTTAAGTGCAGACGTTTTGCTTATAAGCAGCCCAATCTGAGGAGTTAATGGTATGGAAATGCTAATCGTACCTCAAGGTGGCAAACTTGTCTTAATGATACAACTGTTTCTCTCCGGCTTTAATTAAAAGGCCATAGCGTCTGCGTCATTAGCCGTGTATACCAGAAATGAGATAACGGATATGTCACTCATGGTTTATCAACAGAAAGCTGTAGGAGGAAAATTAAGGTCTTGGTTGCGCGTCTTCAGCAACCTCCAGATGTTAGACACACCTTTCTTTATAAACAGATGACATTGTGGAAAGCTTTGTAGTCTGTCCTTGTGTGTTTTGAACAGCACGTAATAAACATCGAGTGAGAAATTACACATCTCAGTTATTTGTTTATTTGCTGCTCTTGTCATTCAGGAAGATCAGTATTGCATAACATTTATAGTTTTATTGGGTTTTTGTTATATATTTGAAAGACAGAGAAGCGTAACTAAAATGTTGTGCTTAGTGCCTTAAATGACGATAAAAATGATAGATATTGTAAGTTCTAAGCAGACACGTCCATCTGATCCGAAGGGATGCTAATTTCCATTTAGCCTCTAACATTTAATTATCCTCTTACCGCTTGCAGACTTTTTAATTTATTCAGATCAACAACACTGAGGTTGGCTGAGCATCCTGTACCAAATATTGTATTACAAAGGCGACATCTGAGTAAATGATGTTTCTGAGTCCCTAATCGAAGCACGAATCCATCTCTGGATAAAATACCCTGGAAGAAAGTTTCTCAAACTTTTCAGGACGGAGTATTAATGTTATTTTTCATCTGTGAAGGGGGCCGAGGTGATCCGTCTTCTCTGACACTGACTCGGTTTAGCCGTAATCTTATCGGCCCATTTTCCCTGCAATTTCATTTGCTTTTTGACTTGCGCTTTTACCGACTCATAAATGTCTTGATTGTGTTTGGTGAATTCGATTAACCTACAGCGGGCACCAGACAAGCCACAATCCCTTAAGTCCTGTTGCCATGTTACCAGTCCTGACCCACTTGAGAGAGGAAACAGTGAATTGGTTCGGCCTGAATATATTTTCAAATGAAATGATCAATTAAATAATTAATAATTAAATATGCAAATAATACACATTCTCCAGAGGTGCTTTTGTTTAGATAGCACCAAATGTGTGTGCAGCACTGACATGTCTGGTCTCCTGGGATGGACAGCAAGAGCCAAAAAGTAAAATTCAAACCCATTTAGCTTCAGATATGAGCTGTAAATGAATGTGTCTCGGCTGGTATTAGACTCTACATGTCTGATGTGCCATGTGCTAGCTAGACCAGCAGAGTCTGGCATCTTCCACAAACTCGTTTAATTAAAGTTTGGATGTGCGGTTTGGCATCCGTATCAATGCCCAGCCACAGAAAATCATGCAGAAATAATGCAGAAATAATGTAGCAATGATGTTTTGTTTGTGCCATTTTGAAGGTTCAGTTTATGCCGCATCTAGTGGTGAGGTTGCGAATCGCAACCAATGGCTCATTCCACCCCTCCCTTTCGAAGCATTACGGTGGCGGACACAGAAGCTAAGATGTTGTCACATTTTCGCTTCTTCGCCGAAGGACATAATGTATTAACGAAACGTGCTCTGTAGAGCAGTTTGTCCATTTAGGGCTACTGTAGAAACAACATGACGAATTCCATGTAAATGGACCCTTAGTGTATGTAGATAGAAATATAATGCTTTATTATGTAAGCTTTGAAGGCACCGTTATGTATATTATATTGCATTTCTCTCAATAGATCCTCCAAAAAGGAAACATTGTACCTTTAAATATAAGAAGAAGTAAAAAGAGGAAAAACGCATGTTTCAAGTGTGTGTGTTGTTAGATGTTTCCTCTTTAAAATCAGCAGTTTGGTCTATAAGCGTGAAGTAAAGATTTTGTGACAGATATTCAAATGAGTTAAACAAAACCACAACATGTCAAAACGTGGTTCACGTTTCACCTCAATGAACATAAAAAATATCAAGAATATATTTATTTATCTTATGGAAAAGAAGGTCATATTGGTTATGCCATTTATTTTATAACTAAGTTTAAACTGCAATACTCTAATAAATGATAACAGAGAATAATGAGATTTCATTAGATGCACCGTTATGAACAAATATCTGTTTGTGAGAAATGAATACTGAAGACACATGAGACACTATGATTCATAACCTTCCCAGAGCATTGTATTAAGAACTGTTTGTTTTTATTCATGAATCTGTAATCAGCTGTCATGTAGGGAATCTCATTCAAGTGATTGAACTGATGAAGATGAAAACTGGCCAGAACACAGGAAGTGGTTATGATTATGCTCCTAGAAAATATGGATTTTCATATTTATATTAAACGCACATACTGTGATCATTTCATGAATAGTGATGAGATACTCAACCCGTGCAGGGACTGAGAAAACTCGCCTCAGATGATAGAGATTTGCATGTTAACATCACATTGATGTTAACGCTTATAAGAATCTTTCTTCATCTGTGCATTTTGTCATTCAGCAGAGTGAGATGGGAGAAAACTGCGCTGGGAATCTGCATGTTTTTGTGATGACTGTTTTTTGGGTTATTTCAATGATCAATGTATTATTGAAGCTATCAGTCCCCTCATGTGTGGAGTGTCTTAATTTGAGCCGGGAAAGGAATCATTAGTCTCTGTGATGGGAAGCTGTCACATGTTTATGTTTATCCTTAAAAGTTATGTGTAATTTTATGGAGGATCTATTGACAGAAATGCAATATAATATACATAACTATGTCCTCGGAGAATGAACCTTACATAATAATGGAATTCACCATGTTGTTTCTACAGTGGTCCTAAACGGACAAACTGTGCAACAGAGCGCGTTTCCTAAATACTTTATCTCCTGCGGCAAAGAAGTGACAACATGACGACATCAAAGTAAGTTCTTTGAAAAGAAGGGGGAGTGAGACGTTGCTTGCAATTCGCAATCTCACCAAAAGATGCCGCTAAATGTCATACACTGGACCTTTAAAATATTCTGTGTGTGATTTGGATTGGTTAAGTAAACAATTCCACACCTCTGGTAGCAGACTTCACTTTCATAGAAAGATAATGCTGACCCACCAGCTTCAAGGGAGAGTTTGTCCAAAATGAAAATGATTTCCTCATTATTTCATATTTTTATTCAATGACCTTGTGTTTTTCCAAAATTTTCCCATGCATCCCAAGAGAACATTTTCTGCATTGAACAAGTTATGTTCTCTCCACACTTTCAAATACATTTTTCATGTCCATTTCCTCGTTTGTAAGTTTGTACAGTATAATAAGCAGGATATTGTACAATCAATACTTCATTGTCGTGATATATTATCCATTAGTACAAATAGATAATACAAGTGCCCTTTATCACTCTTGGGTTTTTTATTTTGTGATAATAACCGGCAGGTTGCAAATTATCCAATAGCGTAACACATGAGCTTCTAACAGCATATAAATTCGCTGTGACACTGTTGTTTACATAAGTAAGGCAGTTTTGGTTGTGTTACCACCTGGTGTGTGTTAATGAGGTATATATCCATATTTTGTGCTGCATGTTACGTGCCAACGCTGGCAATTCGTGAACACTGTCCCACAGCATTACATGGTTTACTGTAGTCCAAGAGTGAATGCCAGAACCCTTTCATTAAAACTGATGCTGAAGCTCAACCTCATCTGTGATTCTTTAATGAATTTGTGTGTCTGAATGAATGTGTTTGCTTTTGTGTCTCTGCATGTGTTCTGTCATTCAGCCAGAGTTCAGTCATTTCTCACTCACTCTCTCTCTCTCTCTCTCTCTCTCTCTCTCACTCTCACTCTCTCTCTCTCTCTCTCTCTTTTTCCATACTCCCAGAGAATTGGCATGTGCTCTTCTGTGCACATTCTCTTGTTGACAGACTTCATGCGGGCGGTGCATTGTGGGACTGAAGTTTACAAGTGAGAGGCGTTATGGTGTCAGAGATGACTCGCCATATGAACTGTGTAATCTCCCTTAAATATACTGTATTCATAAATCTGACCAATTTTTGTCAAAGACCCCTTGAAGATGGGAAACATAAGCTAATCGATACAAATCATTTTTTGACATACAAGAGAAATAAATGTGGGTCAAAAATATTTTTCCAATCTGAAATTGATTGTACTGTGACGTTTCCTTAGGAAAACATGTACCAATGAATCACATACATTAAGACCAGGAACATGCATTAAAAAGCAGGGTCCATTTTGATTCATGTTGCCTTTATTGCTGGTAACTGGAAGCTTTGCTGGTTCAAATCTTGCTAGGAGTTTCTCCTATCTCCTATAAAAATGCTTTAAACCCCTGGATGTTTGTTACACCTTAGTACATTCTATACGGGTAGTTCAAGTCTATCTTAATAATGTGCTGACCTCTAGTGGTAAAAACTCCCCATGCATTGCTGTTTATTTGGTGTGTTTCTCACCTGACAGAAATGTCAAACAGTTTGGGAAATAAATCCGATGAGCAATGTCTGCATTGACGGGAAAGATTTGCTCATTGCAGAAAACAAACACATAAACCTGCTGATGTGTTCAAATACGACCTGACAGGCCTGCAGCAGGCAAAACGACAGACGTGCCGTCAACATCACTCAACGCATTTTGCGTAAATGTCACTCAGCACGTTCCGTGTGAGTCAGAATTTGCTGTGATTCATGTCTGTGAATGAAATGAGAGGAAGAGAATTAATCCCTCCCCTTTTCTTTCTCACCTTCAACCCTGTTGTTGTACTGTGGATCGACCACACCTGCAGGCCTTTGAAAGTCTCTGTGCATGAATGGATCACTAGCCATGGGGCTCCCCGTGAGGCCGTGGGGATTTTCTTCATGGGCAGAGCTCACACTTCCTTCCTGTGAGGTCATAAATCTGTCCCCACAGCAAATGCTAATGGTCTAATATTAAGAGTGTTTAGGTTCATCTGTTTTTAGGAAGGACCCTACCTGAGGCTCCCCCGCAGCTCATTTTCCAAAAACAAGGAACGCCTTTCGAGATGGGAAGTACAGTAATGTGTGCAGTAAACATCTCCTGCTGTGACCTAAAGAGAAGAAATGTAGATGTGTAGAGAATATTTGCATGAGCATATGAAATTGCTTATGGTAATGCATACACACACGCTGCTGGTTGCCATACGAATGTTAGATATAGTTATGAAATTAGCATTTTTTAAAAGATCAAAGCTCCATTCCACCAGAAATTAGTAGACACTTTGTCTACATACATTCACCGTCATGTAAGAGAATTACCTGCGACGCACACACTCGAAATTGCATGTGGGAGAATATATGACAGAATTTGCATTTTGGGGTGAACTGTTTCTTTAAATTTGCACGCACACAAGCTGTTGATAGCTTTGTGGAGACTTGCCCTGAAAGAAACATTTTTGTTTTTATAGCTTTATTTAAAATATCATAAAGGCAAAGCATGTGTGCATGAGATTAAAAATCTCCCCCTTTTATTCCTTTAACAAAACTACAAAACATAAGGAAGAAAGCAGACAAGGTCACTCTAATTTGCAACTGGTGTGCAATAAGAGAGAGTGAACAGATCCGGACACAGGGGTACAGCATTGTAAAAAAAGGTCTTTGGTGTTTTCCACACATTGAAGAACAAATTTTCAGGGTACAGATTTGTTAAAAAAAAGTATTTGGCGATTTCCCTTTTTAAGTGGCTCACTCTCAGTTTTCGAAAATTAAAGGAACAGTCTGTTGCCACAAGCCATAATTCGCAAATTGTGCCAATTGAAAATATAGATGTTTAAATTTGCACTCCTTAAAGTTGATGCCTGAGATTATTGTGTTTACAGTGAATAAGTTATTTTATTGCTTTGTAGACTTGGAGGTGAGATGATTTCCAGTTATTCTCTTACTATACATTTGAAGAGTTTATTTGGAAAAACAGATAACTTGTTTTTTTCATGTTTTTTATTATATTTTTTGGGTTAACATTACTTAATCAAAACAACCCAACTGCAGTTGGATTACACACACACACACACACACACACACACACACACAAAAAAAACATAAATTCTGAATCTGATTTTGCAAATTAACTCTTCAGTTCCTCCACTGTTTCAGCTAAAAGAGTAAATGACATTTATGATAGGAGGAATCTAATAAGTCAGCATCTCCCATTATCTAAATTTGGGCTAATTACCAATATCAATATATGAACTTTGAAGATAAGTCAATTTTCTAACCTTTTTACATGAAATAAGGACCATTTAGAACGCATAATGTATACACACACATAAACATACGTTCTTTAAATGCCTACATTTAGTAAGAAAGACAACCAGTTTAGTTTGATGCTATTTTAAAGATTTATTTAAAGTCCTATAAAATCACCAATGATCATGACAAACAATCTAAAGAGACAATTTTGAATCATCTTTCAGTTTATCCATGCATAACTGTTAATAATACTCTAAAATCATAGAATTCATGTTCATTCTAATATATTTGGTCCTCTTTATTTATTACAAATTACATTCACAATATCTACAAATACAGTGTTTTTCCATCTCCTAGCAGAGAGTTTTGCAGAATGTTTGCAGTGATGTCCAAGTGCTTCAGTCTGTGATGGGTTTGAGTCATTTCCTGGGGATCTCGTTTACTGTATGTGTGCGTCCATCAGAGTGTGTTCTGACAGTTCTGAGGCCCGGCGTCCTGCAGGTAACTCATCTGCCAGGGCACTGGGAGCGTCTGAAGTGGTTCCCCAAAACTGTCCACATAACTGGGGCCACAAGAGCCCCAAATTCCCGCCTGATAACCCCCAGCGTCACTCAGTCTCCCATACCTGGGCGGGCTTACCGTATCGCTAGGAGGGGTCCGGCAGTGTCCGTTCGGGTACAGCTGGCCATCAGGAGAGAAACAGGGGTAGTGAGGGGACGGAGGACAAGCAGGGCCGGTATGTCTTTGAGTGTCCATGAAAACATGTTGTTCTGAAGACAGCCTGTGCAGGGGGGTTTGGATATGATGGGCGAGTGGCTGGTGCCAGGAGAGGAAGTTCTGGGTTTCCAGTCGGAAAGGGGGAGAAGGTTCCGTCCCCGACCACAGGCCGCTGGGCTGACACTCGAGGGGGTCGCAGGGTTTCATCACATCAACTGGTGGGTTGTTGGTGAGGTAGATGGATAAAGCGGAGATTCGATTGATGGCTCTCTGGAGCGTGGCGATCTTGGACAGCCGTTTTCCGCTGAGGTCGTGTTGTAACGCCAACCGGAGCGCGTTGAAGGCCTGGTTATAATCCAAGATGCGTTTCCTCTCTCTCACGTTGGCCGCCACCCTGCGGGCTTTTGAGCGCACCGGCCTGTTGCGCTTCTTGGACGGGCGCTCCTCTGGCTCGCTTTGGTTGCTGCTGGGGTAACTACAGCTGGGGCTGCTGTCCAGCTCCTCTGGTTCTTGAAGACTCACCTCCAGTTCCTCCTCTGAGAACTCCGAACTGCTGAAGCTGCCTCTGCTCGCCATTGGAAAAGCTGCAGATCGTTTCACGTGTCATAGGTATCCCGCACCCCGCGTCCCAGAGCAGCTTTGTGAATCTGAACGGCACTTTCTCACACTCGTCTGACGACCTGTGATTACCTGTGATGCCTCTCAACAGGTCGAGCCGCTCTTTAAAGCACTTTGCTTAGCAGTCACATGGTACACTCACCTATGAGAAATGCTGCTGTTTATGAGCACCCCAAGGCAAATTCACCTTCTCCCTCAGACACGCCTTCTGCTGCAAGAGCCGTACAACCTCTTAATGGCCATGAAATAGTGAGCACACCGACTGAGACAAACAAACATATAAACAGACAGAGTATCTATGTTTCAGATTTGCACATTCCATAGACATAGTGAAAATGTCTGCATCATCAGATTTTATTTTTTTTGGTGGCCATGAGTAGGTGTAAACTGACCTTGGATTATGGCTAGACAATGCTGAAAAGATTTAACCTGTTGCTAAGATTTTACAAAGCATTGTGTATATATTTTTTTTCACATTGTCTTTGATGCATTCCAATATGTATGAAATATCTATGATAAAATTTTAGAGCATTTCAAATTTTCATTTGGTCCGCATTTCTAGATGCAATGACCATTCCAGTCCAGTCTGTTGAATTTCATTGACATAAAGTCATGCAACAGCAATGTGTAAAACAGACGCATGAAAAGACATGAAAACTGTGGTAAAAGAGAGGAGTAGTAATTTTTTCATTCTGTTAACTAGTGACAACATTTCCCCCAAATTTGAAACGAAAATATTTTTTTTATTTGCATTTATGAGGTTTGCAGTTATTGAATAGTGAAAATAAACCACACCTCTTAGAACTTATGTCACTTTTCTTTTCACTTTCCTAAACTAGGCACACAAACTTGTTCTTTTTCTTTAAGTGGATGTGAATGAAGTCCGGTGTCAAAGGTCATCATACAGTATTTACTATTTTAACGTCTTGGTTACGTATGTAACCTCAGTTCCCTGATGGAGGGAACGAGACGTTGTGTCGAGAACGACAGATGGGGTTCGCCCTTGAGAACCAATCAACTCTGACTACTATAGAAAAGGCCAATGAAATTTGGCGAATGCAATTTGCATGCCGGGCTCCGCCCCCGGAAATCCGGTATAAAAGGAGGCCGGCGTGCAGCATTCACTTACCTTTGTTCTGAAGAGCCTGAGACCTCTCAAACTGCAGCAGAATACGATACGTGTTCGTGGCATAAGGGACACAACGTCTCGTTCCCTCCATCAGGGAACTGAGGTTACATACGTAACCAAGACGTTCCCTTTCTGTCGGTCTCTCGACGTTGTGTCGAGAACGACAGATGGGGTTGCCTATGGAAAACGCCACAACGCTGTATCGCGTCACAATCTCTAGCGAAGCGACGGTAACAAGCCTGGGCGTGTCATCTCGAAGCTTTCGTGAGACTGTAACCTTCCAGTGTGGTGGTCGGGGGGTTCCAGAGCTTTCTTGGAGAAAGATGGGTACAGCCCTGACCGGTAACTTTCACGGACGGGGCCTTAGCTCTCTATAGGCGAGAGGCCATCCAGATCAGTTTACACCGGGTAAGCGCGACTCTTAATCAGAGAAGCGCTACAGAGGCCACCTCCTACCCGTGGGGAGGAATATGGTGGATATAGGTATGGTCTCGTCCTTGGAGGAGAACGCATGGAACGTGCGGACTGAGTAGTTAACCGCGAGGTGGAGGCCCACCTGGGGAAGCTCATGGGTTACCAGGAGTGGGAACCATTCTCATGAGGATACATCAGACGGAACAGCCCACGGAGGGGGTGTTACAGACGTCCGGTAGCACTAGGTCCGGTTAGAGCTATCTGTGATAGCTCACATGGTATCCCGGCCTAAGGGGGAAGGCTGCTCTGCCCAGCCAGCCCCCAGGGGGTGCTTGTTTGGTGATGGATGGAATGCCTATTCTTAACCAGTGTCTGGGTAAGAAGGGAGGCTGGTGAGGTACCAGTTTCTTAGCGATGTGTTCGGGTAAGAAGAAAAGGTAAATAGCACACTGACCCAACCTGTTAGAGGGTGGAAAGGTGCTTTCGCAGGCATACGCCCCCCCGGATGCCAGTCCTACATGTCGCCACGCAGGACGTGGGCTGACACCGGGTTTACGCGAAGGTTGTTAACCCTTGCGAAGGTGTTTGGGCATAGCCCAACCCGCAGCTCTACAGATGTCTGCTAGAGAGGCGCTTCTGCCAGTGTCCAGGAGGTGGCTAAACTCCGTGTGGAGTGAGCCCTCACTGCCAATGGCATGGGAGATTCTGAGATCGGAATGCCGTCGTAACGGCGTCCACGACCCAGTGCGCCAGCCTCTGTTTGGAGACAGCCTTCCCCTTCTGCTGTCCTCCAACAGACACGGAGCTGGTCAGAGCTTCAGAGCTCTGCGTGCGGTCCAGTACGTACTGGACACAACACTAATCGGGTTGGGTCTTCCTCCCCTATGGGGAGCGCCTGCAAGTTCACCACTTGGCCCCGGAGGGAGTAGTGGGAACTTCTTGGGCACGCATCCGGGCCTGGGTCTCAAGATAACGTGAGAGTTTCCAGGGCCGAGTTTAAGGCAATCCAGGGACACGGAGGATGCTCGGTGGTCCCCTACCCTCTTGAAAGAAGTGAGCGCCGTCAGGAGGGCCGTCTTACTCTATGAGGAAGATCGGAACCTCCGAGGGGCTCTTTGGGGGGCCCTGAGGCTCCCCAGGACCACTTAGGGTCCCAAGAGGGTATGGAGCGGAGATGAGGCGGATTCCGCCCTCTCGCTGCTTAGGAACCTGGTGACCAGGTCGTGTTGCCCTAGAAACTTTCCACCGACTGAGTCGTGATGAGTGGCAATAGCGACTACATACACTTTCAGTGTGGAAGGGAGATGTTAGTCTCCAGTCTCGTGAGGAGGGGAACACAATCCTGATCAAGCACCTCAGTGGGTCTTTCTCGTTGAGAAAGACACCAGGACGAGAAGAGGCACCGTCTAGAGGCGTGTAACCGCCTAGTAGATGGGGCCCTAGCCTGGGTGATGGTCTCAGCCGTATAGGGGGAGTAGCCATCTTAGGATCTTCTCGTCCCGTCTAGAGACCAGACATGGGTGTTCCAGAGGTCTGATCTGGGATGCCAGAACGTGTCCTTCCCCTGAGAGAGCAGGTCCTCTGTCAGGGGAATGGTTCAGGGGGAGTCGCTGTCCAGAGCATCGGCTCTGAGGCCAAGTGCGGTTAGACCGGTGTGGTGTAACCAATAACACTTGGTGCTCCTGCTCCCTGACCTTGCACAGAGTCTGTACAAGAAGGCTCCTGGGGGGGGGAAGGTGTGCTTCCGCCCATCCCGCGGCCAGCTGTGCGCAAGGATATCCGTGCCGAGGGCAGGGACTATCAAGCGGGCAAATGGTGGTGTTACGGGAGGTGAACAGGTTTTACCTGGGCCTACCCGAACAGCCTCCAAATGAGCTGGACTGCACGGGGGTGGAGTCGCCACTCTCCACGAGGCATAAACTGGCGAGAAAGCACGTCGGCTGTCTAGTTCAGTTTGCCCGGGGTGTGTGGCCTGCAGGGAACGAGTCACCTGTTGACTCCACCGGAGGAGGCGTCGAGCAAGTTGTGTTTAGCTGCTGTGTGCGAACGCCACCCTGATGATCTGTATTCGCTACAGCTATAGTGCTGTCCTCGGAACAGCACGTGCATGTCTCGCACGAGAGGCCGTAGCCTGCTCAGTGCAAGTAGCATAGCCCACAACTCTTGGCAATTGATATGCCAGCGCAGGCGGGGGTTCGTCCAACACCCCACCTGCGTGCCCGTTGCACACTACACCGCACCCCTGCAGGGAGACTTCAGTCGTCACCACGACCTGCCTCATAACCTGCTCAGAGGGACCTGAGTCCGTCGAAAAAGTCATAAAGACTAGGGGTTATGGTGCGTCGGCAGCAGGGCGGCATCACCATGCGCCTGCTGCCGGTGTGCCACGCTCTCCTCGGAACTCGACTCTGAAACCAGTGTTGGAGCGGTGTCATGTGCATCAACTCGAGGGGTATTAGCCCGCGAGGACGCCATGTGTCCCAGGAGCCTCTGAATTGTTTCAGGGGGACCGCTGTCTGCCTAAAAATGTTCATTTCAGACAGTTCAACACTGGTTGGGCACAACTGCGGACAGGTGTGCCGACATGGTGACAGAGCTGAGTTCCATACCGAGAAAGAGGATGCTCTGCACTGGGGAGAGCTTGCCCCTCTCTTGGTTGACCTGGAGTCCCAATCGACCTAGGTGCCGGAGCACCAGGTCCCTTTGTGTACATAACAGATCTCGCGAGTGTGCCAAGATAGGCCAGTCGCTGAGATAGTTTAGTACCCGCTCGCCTTCCTCCTCTCAGGGAGAAAGGGCGGTCAGGGACAGACCGAAAGGGAGGACTCTGTACTGATATGCCCGCCTCTCGCACGCGAACCGTGGGAACGGCCGGTGTCGAGGAGGATCGAGACATGAAAGTAAGCGTCCTTCAGGTCGATTGCCACGAACCAATCCTGACACCTCATAGATGTCGGGACGCGCCTCTGTGTGAGCACCCTGAATGGCAGCTTGTGAAGGTGCTCTGTTCAGGGTACGCAGCCTTTGGGGGCAACCCGCCGTCTTTCTTGGGAACGATGAAGTGCGGGTGGTGACCCACTGAACATCTTGGTTTTGAGGGACGAACTCGATGCCTGTTTTGCCAGAAGGGTGGGGACCTCTACCCGAAGTACGGAGGCGTCCCTGCCTCTGACAGAGGGAGAGATGATGCCCCGAAACTTGGGTGAGTCTCTGGCGAACTGGATCGAGTAACCAAGACGGACCGCCCTCATTCGCCAGCGAGACAGTGTGGGCAGCTCTCGAGCTCCCAGGGACTGTGACAGGGTGACCAAGGGGACGGTCTGCTTCATCATTCCCACGGGGGGTGGTTCGTCGGCTGGCGGAGCTAACCATGTCGCGGGGAGTCCCCGGAGGGAAGGTTTTTGCTCCGCCTGCTTACCTGCCTGGCGGGACAACGGCACGCACTGTCGGTTTGAGAGTGGTGACGGCTGTCGTATATGTGTACGACCTCACGCCTCGCCAGGGTGTGAGGTCGGTTCGCCGAGCACAGTCCAGTGGAGTGTGCGATCGGCTGCAAGTAAACCCGGGGAGAACAAAAAACTCAGTGAGTAAGTGGGCGCCAAGCCCTAACAAGGGCCCGGCTTTGGTGACGAGGCAGGAGTCGTCCCGTACCGACCGATCAGAGCCGTGGCTGTGAAGGTTCGGGCCCGATGTTGTTCTCCCTGGGGTCTTCCCGTCAGTGTCCCTTCTCGCGAGGAGGTTGCTGACGGGGTGGAGGTTTCCCCCTCGACCTCTGCTTCCGGGGTGCCGCCTGTGGGGGCACAGGAACCGGAGCCGATGTCGAAAGGGTCCTGGGTTGCAGGGAAGCAGACGTCACGTGAGATCTCGGAGGCCTGTAGGCGGCCGAGTCGCGGCGTGAAAAAAATGTGGTTAATTGCCACTGTCTGCTTCGCCGTCAAAAAACTGCTGAGCGCAGTCCTCGACGGTGTTACCAACAACCCACCCTGCGAGATGAGTGCATCAAGAAAGCGGACTTCCTTGCTGTCACTCTTCTGCACAAGGTATAGCCGGGGGTGTCTCTCCTGGACCACTACCGTGGACATCGTCCGACCCAGGGCCCGTGCCGCCGCCTTAGTCGCCCGTAGAGCGCTGTCAGCGGTGGCACGGAGATCCTGCATTATACCCGGGTCGGCCTTACCCTCGTGGAGCCCTCTCAACGCCCTGGCCTGGCGGACCTGCAGGATGGCCAAGGCATAGAGAGAGGAGGCAGCCTGGCCCGCAACATCGCAAGCTTTCGACACCAGTGATGCCGAAGTCTTACGTGCTTTGGACGGTAGGAGTGGTCGATCCCCCCCCAGGTGGTAGCCGTCCGCGGCACAGGTGCACCGCAGGCGGACGTTCCACCCGGGGGATCTCGACGCAGTCCTTGGCTGCCTCACCATCGAGGGAAGTAAGGGAGCCGGAGCTGGTTTCACTGGAACGGTCCGTGAGAGGAGCGTTCCAAGTTTTACACAGCTCCTCATGCACCTCCGGGAAAAAACATGGCACCCGGGGTGGGCGCGGTTTGCACCGCGCACCGACCTCGGGAACCACGTATCCCCGGGTTAGCACGGATGACATCACTTCTGCTTCCTCCTGAACTCGACCGCTGGGGGTGGAGTTTGGATTCGGCAGAGTCGGATGCCAGTCTCCCTCCGATGCTGCGAGCGACATCTCATCTACGTCACACATCGTTTCCGAGTGTGTGCGTGAGGATCCGGACGGTATGCCACCGCCGGTTGGGGAACGTTCAGAAGAGCGAATCGGGGTGCGATCGGCCCGTGAGCACTTGGCTGGCGGGTTTACGTTCGCAGAGTTCCCCGTATCACTAACGCTGCTAACGTGGGTGGTCATCGGGGCCGTAGCCACAGATGTCACAGCCCGGGTAGCAGACGAAATGGTGGCTGGTTCCCGTAGGAAGACAGCCACCCGTGACCGCAACTTCTGAATGACAATCTGCCCGCAGTGCAGGCAGATGTGTCAACGAACGCTGCTTCAGTGTGCTGGACGCCCAGACACCTAATGCAGCGATCGTGTCCATCCCCCTCCTCGATGAGGGTGCCGCACCCAAGAGAACAGCGGGACATGCCGCGCTGGAGAATGCTCAGTCAGTCCTGAAAAGGACTTTTAGAAAAAATCTCTAACACCTCCGGAACCGCCGAGACGCCCAGGGGAAGGTCGCTGCAGAAAGGGACGATCCGCTGTAACACGTCGTAGCACCAGCGTGTAGTTGTAGAGGATTGAATCCTGAGTTGTACTCATGAGCGATGGCTCTGAAGAACAAAAGGTAAGTGAATGCTGCACGCCGGCCTCCTTTTATACCGGATTTCCGGGGGCGGAGCCCGGCATGCAAATTGCATTCGCCAAATTTCATTGGCCTTTTCTATAGTAGTCAGAGTTGATTGGTTCTCAAGGGCGAACCCCATCTGTCGTTCTCGACACAACGTCGAGAGACCGACAGAAAGGGAACTGGTCTCACAACCATAGGCTCCTTAATGTTTAAAAGTATAATTTTACCAATACCTCACCTTTTTTTCTGAAATGTTCTGCCTAAAACTGTGCATGTGCAACAATTCAATTATTAAAAATAAATGTTGGTTAGTTTTTTAATCTGAAGCAGTTCTATTTAGTTATATAACTTTGCCTTAAAGGGTTCCAAAAACGTTTTTGGTCCATGTAGAGTAATGCGTCAATGAAACCAAATCAAACTCCCACTTAGTTATCGAAATAAATGAAATAATTTCTCCACTGATTTTAGATCACATAGTAAAGTAGTGAAAGTTCTTCTTCGATGGTTTGGTTCCTGTGTGTGATTAATCACACGGAGAGTTCAATCTAAATTTGTCTGTTATTGCTCGTGACAAATTGTAAATTTATCAAATAACTAGTGTTTTGTGGATTTCCTCTCATGAGCGAACAAGGGGAAGCCAAGCGAGCCATTATTTTCTTGTGTCCACAGATACCGTCATCAGTCTCCATTGTGCGATCCTGGTGCTCTGCTGGGCCTCGTGGACGTATAATTTGAGTGTCTTTGTAACGAATCATAAATCAAGCCAGAACACCACCCGAGGAAAAGAGAAGAAATGACTTGGACTTCAAAGACAGCAAAAAGAGAGCAAGTATTTGACAATTATAACATTCAATAACTGCTGGCTTCACCAGTGGTTAGCAGTGGGGAATGCACATTTTTGGTTGGTTTGTTTATGACAGATTTCGTGATGGACAGGGTTGAAGTTCTTTGTAATATCTGGTCCATATCTCTGGATCTCTGTCCTTTTAATGCCCCCAGTCATCTGAATGTTTTCTGCTTCAAAAGAGTTTTCTCAACTCTTGAAAGTCAGCGCTGAAGCATTAGCTTGTCACATTAATGGCTGTTATTTTCTCAATCTTGTGTGCAAATGAGTGTGGTACAGTAGTATGTAGCATGTGTGTCTAAATAACCGATGGTCCTGTGTTATTGGTCTATGTTGGGCAGAGAGACAAAGAAAACGAAAGGTCAGATCTCTTCCTCTGCTTCTCATTTATGGAGTCTGTCTAGGCTGATAGACGCCAAACCCTGAAACAATTACACAGCCGACAGTTGGACAGTTCACAGCTAAAGGAAGATGATTGATCATTTTAATACCTTTTAATAATACAATAATTATGAGCATTTATTTTGCGTAAAAACATTTGATTTATTTATTTATTATTTAAGCTTCATTGATTTTTACATTTATTTAAAGCGATACGTTACATTTTTTATAGAAATAACAATTTCTATCTCCTAACTCGAAGTTTTCTGTCATCATCTTTTCACCCTTATATTATTCAAAACCTGTACATGAGTCTTCTTCTGTGAACACAAAAAATATATTTTGAGAAATGAGAAATGCCCTACAATGGAGGTCAATAGAGTTCAAAAGTTGTTTGGTTACCAACATTCTTAAAAAAAGATCTTGTTTTGCATTCTGCAGAAAGAAACGAATCTCCTGATTTTTAAAACTTCAGCATCATGGAAAGTCATAAAAATAAACCCTTTTTACGGTCAAGTTCATTTGCGTTCAGTTCTGCAGTCTGTTTCCATTGAGTAACCGTGTCCAGGAAGACATCAGTGCTCTGATTTACAAGGGGTCCTTGAAAGATTTATGGCCTCCCAGACAGAGCACGAAATCTGCACCTCGGACCGTCCAAATCTCTCCCTCCTTGACAGATGACAAGACAGTAGCAATTATCAGCCGCCAAGAATAAATCAAAGCCTTTACTGTGCGTCCTGTGACGCCCTTCAAGAAATAACCGTTTTCAAGCAGAGGGGAACCTGCCTAACCACACTTTCCTGAGATTTGTAAATCTCTGTCCCGAGCCGCGGTAATGAGTGGTTGTTACCCGTGTCTTATTAGAGGTCTGTAGAAAGCGTTATAGATATTTATTTCCTGAGGGACCGTAAGCATAATGAGTGAGCACAGCTCTCTGTCCACTAACCTTGGCTTTGCGCTGGTATGTTAATGCATGTTTTCGGCGCTTACTGAGGAATTTTCACACCTCTATAAAAGTTTGCTCGCTCACAAAAGGATTTCCCCATTCCTCTTAACTAAAGAATAAACACTTTTTATTCATTAAAAACTATTTGTTGTATGCATCTCTGTGTTTTCCCAGATTTTATGGGGATCAATTGAAACTTAATTTTAGGCTGAGAATGTGTTGTTCGATAAAAATATGCTTAGTGAAGATGCATCTATTTGTTGTGATATTTCCTTTTTCTTTACAGTATGTCTGTAGTATTTCACTATGTTGTAGTTTTTACCATATTGTATGGTTTGCAATGTAGATGAATTGTGTTATTTCTTACATTTATGCATTTGGCAGATGCTTTTATCCAAAGCGACTTACATTGCTTTATCCTATACATTTATACTTAGGTATGTGGAATCCCCTGAGATCGAACCCACCACCTTGCGTTGTTAACGCAATGCTCTTACCACTGAGCTATACGAAAGCTTATAGTGGTATGACTACAAGATATGGATAATATATTGTTTTTCTGTTTGTTTTCGATTATACATCATGTGTATTTCAATTTTTTGTTTTTAACATTAAGTGTGCAATTTCTGCAGCACAATCTGCTTAAACATAGCAATATTTTTGACATCACAGCTATTATAGTTATAATCTACATAAAATGGTCACTAAAAAAATTCTGGAATAAAAAGCAGTATATGTCTGTACCTTTTTTATGTCATATTCAGTTAAGGTTATTCTGTGTGTGTTCAACATATGTTCTCTTTTTGGCTTTTGTTCTTTCTTGTACAGTGTAAGTGCTTTGATGCAATGTAAATGTAAAAGTGCCATAGAAATAAAACTGACTTGACATTCTAAAAAGACATGTTTACTTAGCAGAAATATAACAAGATATACGCTCCCAAACACAGATTCATTTATTTGACTTCAAAATCTATAGTTATCAATTTTGCTTTGAATCGGGTCAGATGGCTAATGTCGTCTGTCATTTTGTTGATATGTTGAACACAAAGATATTCAGCATGTATCTGAACACAGGCCTTAAAGAGACCCATAAGAATAATTGTAAACTGGCAGTGGGCTGAGCTCAGGCTTCTTGTTAGCACTCCTGCATAGAGCGTTAATGAGAGCAATTCCTCAGGCTTGATGATGGCACTCGATGACATCACATTTCCCACTATCTCTGCCGAGGTGAGAGTTCTGTGAGTCACAAGCACAAAAAAGACTCGACATCCCAGCCGTGTTGTCAGAGCCTGAGAACCCCTTACTGTCTGAGTGCACAATGATTCAGGAATGTGTGCATAAAATATCCTACAACAATCATATTTAACAATTAGTGCGCATTGTGTTAGGAGTCGTCACGTCTGTGCAGGTATTAAATATGAGATGCCCTCAGGGAAATCCTGTTCACACGTATCTACACTGATGGCATAAACAAGGCTTTACAAGAGTTTGTCATCGTGGTGAAGCTCTGACACATGTTTTGTTTGGTAGATACCAAACAAAAACAATAAAAAATATATATGTGCTTGGCCGGTTATTCAAATTCGGATTCGGATTTCTTACTATTATGAACTGTGTGTGCATGCTGAGAGTAAAAACATCAACTTTCAATTTAGCAATATATTAAAATAATTCTTATATGCAGAGACTACTAGATATTTGGTGTCTTTGCAACTGGACAAAACTCCGAGACCACACAAAACTCTTGTAGATGTTATTATATAAAGATTATTCACAGCACGTAGGCTGGGATATGAAACTGCTTAATGTAAACCTCTTGTTGTCCTTGTACTGTTTTATTAGGTATGTAATTGAATCCCTCTAATTGTCTATTATCTTGTCTCCCTATCCATTCAGTCAAATTAAATGAAATATTTGTTTAGTTATAGAGTTTAATGTTCTTCCTGTGGCTTGAGGTGAGCAATTATACAGGGTCGAGAGTGAAAGAGAGAGAGAGAGAGAGAGAGAGAGAGAGAGAGGGAGGGAGAGAGAGGGACAGTATTAAAGGTGTACATGGAGTGGTTCCCACGCCACTAAGAGAAACTGAACTAGCCTTTGAACTTCATTGCCCACCTTTCATGATTATAGAAAGAGTTATTTTATTTTAGAATGAAGTGTTAATTTCTAGTATGTTCAATTTGTTCTTCGAAATTAATTTTCACTTTGTGCTTGTTCCCTTTTGTTTCTGTGTTCTGGCTCGTTTGGTTTTAATTATTTAGCATATTTACTTTTTATTGCAATGTTAAATAAAGTTTTATATTTATAACAGTTAAAGGGTAAATTCATCAAATTCATCAAAATCAAATTTTGGGGATTTTTAACTCACCCACCTTAAACATGTTTTGAGACCTTCTGTTGTCTTTGGAGCGCAAATAAATTTATTTTGGTTGCATCTGAGAGATTTCCAGGCCTCCTTATAGAATCATGGTTATAGTTGTTTTCAAGGTGCAGAAAAGTACTAAAAACAAACCAAATTGACAACTTTTACAATACCAATAACCTGAATCGATTTATCCTCCTCTGTATTGTCAGTCTATGGTGCGCGTTCACGAGAGCCCCTCGACGCATGCGCATTCGGTGGGGGCAGACGGCAGCGTTCTAACTAACAACCCGGAAATGTCTCTGATGTCACCTAAATATCTTTATTTGCACTCCGTAAATGTCTCAAACCTCTCACAACATGTTTAACGTCATGTGGGTGAGTAAAAAAATCACGCAAATTTGATTTTGGGGTGAACTTACCCTTTAAAATAATTTATTTGCTTTTGGTAAATGACAATAATACTGACTTGAGAACATTATTATCCCTTATTATAAGTGTAATGTATTTTTCCACTGACCCAAAGCAACAAATGTAGATAATAGTTTTATGGTTCTGTATGCAGTAATCAAAATTACACTTTTATTTACACTTAAAGAGGATAAAATGCAGTCATTGATTGCTCCACGACTATGTTTTTAATACTAAACTGTATAATACTAAACTCGTACTTCCGCTCAATTTCAGTTCACGTCAACGAAGCAAAGCGAAGTAGCAGTTGTTTGGTATTACTGTATAACCGCTGTCTGTTCAATGTATGAAATGAGCGCCTTCTAGTGGTTAAACATCATTCTCATATTTGACCCATACACACATTCTAGCTTATCTGCAATGTAGATCTATTATAAACTCCACAATCCACTTTAGTTCTTTATTATTTGTATATTATATCAATTGATATGTGTGTATCTATTAAAGTAGCCAATTATGTTACAGCAGCGGCTAGGCTACATTCACATTAAATTTAGTTACCTCCACTGACATGTTATATCCTAAAAATGATATTCCTATACTTTCCTACATTGTCCTGCTGATAACATTTAGGTGTTTTATGCTTTCAGACTGCAACCCCTTCCCGCCATTTTTGACGTAAACAAGACGTGCTTCAAACTTTCTTCATGGTCTAGGCTAAATACGTTTCTGCGCATCTCTTCTCTGTTTGAAGAAACAAACTCACGTTTTCATTCATTAATGATATTTATATTAATATATTTATCTGCAAGAACCAACATGCTTAAGACGCAAACTCTTTGCAGGTAACCTTTCTTGTCAGTTGGTCACGAGACTCTCAAGAACACGTATCGTTCGACGTCATCGACGTCAAGCAAGTTTGAATTCGCACTGGCGCGAATAACGAAACGGATATGCGCTTGAAGGTAAATACTTCGCCTAAATAACGTACATAAAGTTTGTCTTTTGGAGCTGAAAAACCGCCGATAACTGCCTATGTTGTACGCACGGAATGGAGAAATTTGTGAGAATTTTATGTTTCTTGGTCAGACGCGTTTTAAACGACTCAAATATATAAAAGATCGTTTGAGTGAACAAACGGCGTTGAATTATTGCTGCCTTCGCGTGCTCTCTGAAATTCGATAATTCACACTTAATTTATCATAATTTAAAGAAATATTGATAATTCACACTTAATTTATCATAACTTAAAGAAATATTGATTATTCACACTTCATTTATCACAACCGAAAGAAATATCAGAAAATACGTAATTTAATCCACTACTAAAGGATCTGTCCTAAGATGCAAATACAACAGAGGGCGCTGCAGTGTTGATTTGATTCTGCTGAAGTCCAAAACACTCGCTGATCCCAGATCTGTTTCAGTCAGGTAGGAGTGCTTTTAATCATTAATGTTTTTATTTTAAACTTGTAAACGACCTTCCTACAGAATAACGTTAGCATGTTACAGTTTTGTTACCTTTCTTGAGTCGAGATACAGCCTATATGGATATAGTTTATTATGAAGTGGGTGAATCATATTTACTTCTTTTCCCAATATTTTTGCAACACACTATGTTGTCATAATTTAGTTTTTTTTGTCAGATTTATTTAATTTGTTAAATATGCAAGGTTCTTCAAGTTGCATTCAGCAAATGTAGAACTGTGCATGTTTATTTTGTGGCCTTGTAAACGGTACAATATGTTGTTTTTGTTTCCTCAGTCTTTGATGGGCCTTTTAAGGCCTTTTTGTGCTCTTTGTTTTTCTCCTTTGAGTTAATTATTAAGTTCTTTGTTCTCATTTGAAGTTATGTAGTTAATTCTGCTGCCTGTTTTAGTTCAGCTTCACCAGGAATAATAATGAACTTGTTTGGCATTGATGGATTGGGTCAAAATTTTGTTTATAAAACTATAAATATGCTGTTCTTAGTGTGTTGTAGTATTTTTTCACAAGTGGCTGTCATATTGTGTCAATGCTGCACTTCTTCCCTATCATCATTCTCATGCCTCTGACAGATGGTGACCCTGATGACCCCTGAGACATGCATGGCTTCAGACCAGAACCTCAATGGTAAAGTAGGTACAGTAACACTACAGTGTTTTTTTGCATTTCATATGCCATATTCATGTATTGGGATTTGCTGAAACACCACACCGGTGGGACTTGATAATTTGTTAGAAGTAGAACAGTATACTGTATTTATTTAGTCTCTTAAAGCTGAACCCCACAGAATACGCGTCTTGAAATGTGCTTCCACGGATGACGACAGATTTGAGATGCCCCGCTGAAACCTTTCAGAGATCAAATATAATGGACTGAAATAAGCGCGAACAGATGGACTCGAATCTATTTTTTGATGGTGATGCAAGAGAATCTGATGAGTGCAAGTTTGCCTTGCAATCTTGGGTAGTTTCCATCTAAATTTAGAGTCTGTAAAGCTACCGTACAAGGACACACTTGAATGCTGTTTTTGTAGTAAAGGTGTAAATGGGATCATTTTTAGTAATTAGTGTACCTCATAGAATCTGCACTGCACAAATATAAGCTATAGGTAAAATGAAGAGGATTGTGTATTAGCTACTCAATCTGCCATGTTGCAGAAAATTACATATTGATCTGAGTAAGTTGTGTGTTGTGTCGGGACTCACCCTTGAGTACACATAATTTGTGGCAGAGATGTGAGACAGAAATTAGTATTAATCTTTTTAAAATAGATTTAAAATCGTTTTTTTTCATTGTCTCTCATGTCTGTTTGGTCGAAAGTATTGGTAGATGGATAGATAGATCTCAGTTTTTCTGTTCTGAGAACCTCAATGGTGTTTTTGATGGCTGTCAAGGTTGTTACAGCTTTCCAGTGTCATGACTGCATTTGTCCAGTAGGTGGAGCTGTGAGCTTCCTCCCTGGCATTAGATTAAAAGTCTTAAAATAGTTATTTTAAAGATAAGGCAGATTTTTATTAAAGTAATATTGCACAAGTCAAAAGTGATCGTTTTAACTATACAGGAAACAGTTTAATGCTGATGTGAAGATTACATAAATTTATTTTATTGGATGGACAGGAAATTATGGGAAACACAGAGAATCGCTACAGCTCAAACCTGTCAAAAGCATTTATATCATGCCTCATCACAACTATCACAGATTCACAGTTTTGCAAAAAAATATTTAGAAACTGATATTTTCCTGATTCTATCAATAAAGGTTGAGGAAAATATTCATAGATACGTTAATATATATGAATAATAAATACATTCTCCTAGAGTTTATGTTTGAAGTTTTGGCTGAAAATGTCACATCCATAATGCTGGAATCTCCCCTTTTTTATGTTCAATTTTGAGCTCAGCAGATGTGGTCACTTTGAATAAAAGTGGTTTATTTCTTCTAAAAACAAAAGCACGCAGGTTTGAAGCGATATGAGTGTGAATTAATTATTCTTGTTGCTATTTGTTTTGTGTTTGGTTGAACTGTTCCTTTAATGCAGAGATTTTTGTGAATCCACAATTCTTCCACAACCCTTTTTTACTGTATATTAGGCTTCAAGCAGCCAAAGACTTTGATTAGCAATTATAAATTACAGCATCTGTTCAAAGAACAGGTGCTCTCATCAGTGAGGCGTGTAACATCAAACGCTCTCCTGACGGAAAATAGAAAAGTATTACCATAGTTTAGCAAATTATTCTGCTCCAGCACATTATGCGTCGGTCCTCTCCCCATTGCGGTTGTGAAGTCTGTTGTCGGCAAGGCCCCGATCTTTCCCTCGTGAAAACGGCAAAGCCCATTCGCCTTTTCCCCTTCAAGTCCTTAACTTCAGACGAGAACTGACAGTATCTATCCTCCCCGGTCGTCCTTTTTGCTGACCTTTCCTGTCTGTGTTTCTCGTCCCAGGCAGGAGGGATGTAGACACTGAGTATACGGGCCAGTATGACTAAGACCGAACAAGATTACCTGTGACATGGGTGGCAGAACAGAGGCACCGGAGTGTTTCCTTTCAGAGGCGCTAACACGCTGCAGTGCATTGTGGGGGAAGAGTCGAGGCATGTTTCATTGAGCTGCCTCATTCGTCCAGAAATGACCGATATGTGGTCTCTCACTCTCTGTCAGCAAGCTCGACAACGCTTTTGAAACAAATTCACTACATTAGATAATACATTTCAAGACAATTACTGTCAGACTGTGAGCAATGTTTCTTTTTACTATGCATATGTTTTTTTTGTAAAGGCTTTTTCTGATCGCATATACATTTGTATAAGAAAACATATACGAAACATGTCTATTGGTCTGAAAATATGTTGTTTTCTTTATTTTGAACCATTTGCTGTGTCCTTGAGAATGACTCTATTCCTCACACAAAGTCCTTTCACCTCTCTTGTTGAGATTGATCTTATGTATTTCAGGGTCAACATCCCTCTTGTGTCTAAAAAAGAGGCCATCTAGAGAACGCTCACAAAGCCAAAGGGTTAAATGAAGGGAGCTTTTTTTTGTTGCACGCCCGGAGGGAAAGCCACAGATTTTCCCTCCATTTTCTTCCGCGCCGCGCGGCTAACAAAAGAGGTATTGGATATCGGGTTTGTTGTCATTTGAAAGAGATGACCTTGCCTTAGCGTCTTATGACGGGTCATACTGTTTCGCCACAGAGGCACTTATCTGGATGCCTCGTCTCGACGGGGCGACCTGCAAAAATACCTCCATAATGATGGAAGCGGTGATTGTTCACAAACAATCGACTGGAAGGCAATCCGACTGATAAGAGGAGACGGCTTTAGCAAGGAGATGGGTTATGAACATGGCAATGAGAGGTGCTAGATCTGAAATAGGAAAAGGCAGAGGCTATATAACCTGTAATCCTGGAGACAGCCCAAAGCCCTCGGCAGTCAATGAGAACGGCAATCACTGATGGATCACCTTACTGACCTGCCAGTCACGGCATAAATGGGTGCAGTGATATTTCTCTCAGAGGTTTGTGTAAAGTTAAATGCGGGTTGCTTGTCACATAGTGGCTTATAAAGCGAGCTGAAAAGACAAAGGTCGCGGGTTCAGCGTATGGAAAGGGCGACCTAAAAAAATGTGTTCTGTCGACATAGCCTTTCAGAGAAGCAGTTAGAGAGCAGTTACCCTTGTGTACAGTGGGCCAGGGAGAGGGATGTGAATATAGATCTGTGCATCAGACACAGGCCCTTTTTATCCATTTTAGCAAAAAACTCCCTTTTAGCCTTTTTATGCTAAAATGTGTGTGAGGGATGCATTTGTGAGATGTAAATGTGCTGACACTAGGTTTCGTGTTTATACAAATTCGAAGTGATAGTGCACCCAAAAATGAAAATTCTGTTATTATTTTCTCACCCTCATGCAGAACACAAAAGAAGGTAATTTGAAAAAAGTTGATTACCGAACAATGCAGAAACCCATTCACTTCAATCGTGTGGACAGAAACCATTGTAGGTCAATGGTTACCATCGCTGTTCGGTTTCACAACTTCTTTAAAATATTTTCTTCTGGAAGAAAGAAAGTTATACAGGTTTAAAATGGCGAGAGCAGGTAAGTAAATGATGACAGAATTCTCATTTTTGAGTGAACTGTCACTTTAAGAGGGTATGCTGAAATCTGATTTGGAAAGATTTTGCAACTCTGTCTGAAAGATAATTGATGTAATGTTGATTAAATATTATATTGGTTATTCTCAACGTTGATTCAAGATTAAATTATCATTGCTATCTGGGTTATGATTAATCTGAAGTTAATGATTTCAGAATAATAATAAAAAATGACTTTTAAAAAAATGTACACATTCCTAGAGGTTTTTCCAGGGATGGAACAGAACACTACCTTTATGATAATTTATTTTGCGCAGTCTTTATAGTTCATTAAAAGGTGCAGTAAATTGATATTTAGTAGAGAGACCAATGAACCACTGTGAGTGTATGAATCAGTAAGGCTGAGTTAAACATTCCTCCTGGCTTTCCACCAAGCGCTGACAATATTTCATTTTAAAAACACCTTTGCAGGCAGGTAATTAAGTGTTCTGCTCAACTCCTGGCGCAGAAACGGCCTGTAAATGACTCGAGTTGAGTTTGGACAGGAATTTAATTGATTGAAATGCAGTACTCTCTGTCACTCCTGGAGATGCCACCTGAATGAAGTGTCTTAGCGTTTGTCATATGGGAACAAAAAGCCCACAATGGAGAACTGTGACAATTAGGATAAATTTATAATGCTAAGATCAAAACTATGCCACTTTGAAGAAGGCCCCTTTTAATGCAAGGATAAAAAGAAACTTACAGTATAACGTAGATGAACATACAACGTTCAAGGATTCAACATCCTTAGATAGATATGCTTAAAAAAAGTATTTGGTCACCTAAACGGTCAGACTATGAACCTATATTTATAGTCTTACCTGTTGTCTATAAGTTGCGTATTATTTATATATATTTGATTCTTAAAAGTAATTGGAAGAAGTGAAGTTAGAATATTTTTTAATTCCAATAACGTATAAGGCCTTTATTAGTTCAGTTTCAGGTCAGTCATTTAGTTTGTTGTTTGGATGAGAGTGCATATTTTCATGTCTAAATGTGACAAGTTTCAAAATCGAACTATGGGATAAAATGCAACAACGTTCGATTACAGCCATTAATTTCACTATGATTTTGAAGTCAATATTTATAAAATTAGTAAAAACAGTAAAAAACAGTAAATTAGCTGGGTTTTCACAGATGTGCAATCAACAAACTCATTCCTGAATAGGCAGGAAAACCTATAAAACAAGCTTATGTGCGGAGAGGAAATATGCTGATGTTATCTTCTTTAAAAACAATAAGACTGCATATTTAATAAGAATGCAGACAGGGAGGGCTGGGCTTTTAAACTGTTCTTGTGACTTGTTGATAAGGGAGCGCCTGTCAGTCAGTTTGATGGACAGCTCTGAGACGCAACTGTAAATTTGCAAGCGTGTGTGTGTACTGGAGAGGAAACTGCTTTGAATGACTTGTTTTATCTGCGGGCTTATATCCTGCTCATTTTCACTATGGAATCTTCCAGTCTCTATCTCGACATCTCTCTCTCTCTCTCTCTCTCGTTTTTTTTAAATAGCTTTGTCTGGGAAGAATGAAAAAGCCCCTCTCTCTCTTTCTCTCTCTATCTCTCTTTCCTCTCTCCTGGGGTTCTAGGATGATTAGCTTATGAACTGTGAGTGACATTTGAGTGTTTGATATTGAGGCTTCTGTGCACTTTTGTGTTTGTGGGCGTTAATACTTTTCGCTCGGCTGATTTGCATTGCAGAACGCACAACTTCTCCATTCTCATGCATGAGAAGATCTTATCAGGATATAAATGTCTCTGATAGCTACGGTGGATTTGATAATAAAATGAATTAATAAACAATTTGACATGTAAATGCTCTTTCTATAATGACAGCGAAAGAGATGATGTGCGCACGCGAGCGGAGCGACATCTGTGCACTCTGGGCTCCGGCTATTTCTGGAGGGCTGGATCAGACCCTGTTGTTGCCAATGATGAGGTATTGATTGGTCGAGAAATGTCAGTGTTAAATAACAGCCTGGAGCGGTGAGGGCTATTCTCCCATCAGCCACTGGGGGAGGCTGTGAGCGTTCAGTTCTGCAGGACGGGCGCAGCGGGAGACGGATCACGCAGCGTGCGTCCCACATTACCGGAGGGCCGTGACAAGCCGATCTCATAGGAACACATGCTTTTCACTGAGCCCGCTCTCCTCTAGGCCTCGGCTGAGGTGATTGCCGATTTGAGCTGTGATTTCTTCCAGCTTTGCTTCTGAACGTTCATTTACCAGGAAAGAGGACGGTCATGAGAGCAGACATGCGGCGGTCACACACACTGTCGGAGGAGGAGAAATGGATCAAATGAGATGGAATTGCTTTTTCTTCATCTCAGTGTCTCCGAAAAAGCCCATAGGAACATAAGGCACAGCTTTGACCGCATATGCGTGTTTGAGAGATTGTGGGCCGTGTTGCAGAAACTTCTTAACTCGGAATCTTGTTATCTGATGGTGATATTATGTTAGGAACTCAGATCTTAACTTAAGTTCTCAGGTTCTGAATGTGTGAAGGAAAGAGAAATGTCAAGCACAAGAGGATAAATCCGTACATTCGAGAGTGTCAATTTATGTTCAACACTTTACGCAGGGCATTGTTGGCTGACTTAGTTCAGGTGAAACTCATACCTGTCAAGAACTTGAGGAATTTGATTTATGTGTTCAGGTATGCAGCTGGTTAGGAGCTGAATTTAATGAAAACTTGTCAGGGTTATATTTTACCATAAAGTCTATAGAAAGATTACATGTGTTTAGCTTAAAGGGGACATATGTGTTTTCTGTGTCTTTGGTGTGTTATAAGTGGCCCATTCATGTATTAGACATGTAAAATTTGAGTGTCTGAACAGAAGATGCATTCTATATAAATGCGAAAGCGACCTGCCTGAAACGCCTCGTGTAACCACACCCCCACTAATCTAAGTCAGTTTGTGGTATGATTTGACAAATAAGCAAGTAAGGTTGCGTACCTGTTAGCAAAATTGCTTTGGAAGCTGATGCTCCAAATATGGTAAAAGGAGTAACATTTCCGTCACACTCAGATCACTACGCACTGGTTGACTGGCCAATCATACGCTTTTCAGAAGGGCAGGGCAAAGAGGAAATACAAACATGCGCGATATGTGGAAAATACAACGTTATTTAACCTTAAATCATTTATACACATTGCATTACATCTAAAACAAACGAAAATATTGTGTCATGACCCCTTTAAAATTGAGTTTAAAATATAGATTTTTTTATTATAATAATTGTAATTACAAAGGTACTTCACAATGCCATAGATTAGAATAACCATTTTGGGTTCTTTATTGCTCCGTTTTTGTTTATTTTTTGTTCTATATGGTTTTTAAGAACCTTAGAATAAATGGATCTTTTGGGAATTCAAATGAGAAAAGTCCTTTGTCGCACATTTTTTAATTGTGTAATTGTAATGTAAAAGTAAAAAATATACTTATAATGTTCTGGTATATTTAAAATAGGCTTTGACTTTGTGGTGAGTAGTGAGCCAGACATGTTTCCATAAGATTCACCCTTTAATCCTCCCTGCCCCCCATAAACCTGAATAAATAAATCAGAAACTCAGTGACATCATAGGCTGTGTGGTCGGTGACTGACATTGGCATCCACTGAAACCTCTTAAGCCAAATGCCAGAAGATGCAATATTCATGCAGCCACGCTCTGAGCTCCATTGACAGACAAACCCAAGGCCCCTTGGTTTCGTTCTCTCTTCCTTTCTATTTCTTTTGAACTGGCAAACAGCCTCTTCAAAGACTGGAGTTTGCCACTAAATGTACCTCTCGTGCACAGAAACAGCCTCCTGGGTAATATTTTTAGGTCTGATTCATTGGAGAGGTTGTGCATTTCTGAATTGGCTCGTTCGCTGGGTGCCTCAGTCCCGGGAGACTCTTCAGAGAGCATCCCAGATTCACTTCACTGCAGGGCAGATCTTTTACCACCCTGTGCCCCCTCTTGAAGGAAGATTAAACGTTTTTGCAAATCAGTTGGATCATTTTAATGATGAATTATGTGGAGACTCTCCTGGTGAGACGACACAAGTGGGCTGTATGTGAAAGCCTGCTGGTGCAGCTGTGAGCGCTGGGCTGTCTCTCTCCCTGTGGCTGGAAATGGAGGTGTGCGGTTTTAACATAATCGATGTTGGGCCAGCATCCTCTGCACTCTGTTAGTCTACTACATTTCTGTATATGGCTCTTTCTTCAGTGGAACACAACAGTAGGGTGATAATACGTGCCATTTTTCCAGGACAAATCCTTGCCAAGATTTTGGTTGCATCCTCCGGAGGTCGCATTTGTCTACTGCATACAGCATTGACGTCTTCACATTTCATATAAAACAACATTATAAAATTTTCATTTATTTCTCTTAAGATGTATAATATATATATTTTGGTTTAATTCTAACCTTGAAATATAACGGTCACTTTTCTGAAATGAAATCTGAAATAATAAACCTTGATGACGTATGGGGTGGACAAATACGCCCCCAAATCCCGCCCAGAACGTGTAATGGGGAAAATGGCACATATGGTAACTCTAAACATCTTTTTGTGTCCATACAATAGAAGTCAAAGTTCTTCAAAATATCTTTCTACTGGTTTGTATGACATGAGTTCATTTTTACATGAAGTGCAACTAAAACAATAGATTTCCACTTAAAGACCTTACATTGATATGCTTATGTAGTGTATGATTTATAAAAAGTTTGAATTCACTGGGTTAAGATTAAAATAGTATGAAAACATTCAGTTTGATGGCTGTTGAACGTTTGACCAGACGGAGGCGTCGCACTTTACCGTATGATTGAGAATTTGATTGGATTTGACATGAAACGCTTAACAGACACTGTGGCAAAACTCCTACTACCTTCCTGTCTGTGGCTCCCCGAAATTAAGCTGACAGGTCTTTGACAACATCTTCTTAAGAAAAGAAGAAGGATTAATGAGTTAATTAATCATTTTATGTCACTCTGAAAAAGACCCTGGAGAGGTGTCTCGTAGTACACTGGCCTCTTCTATTTTCTTTTCTTTTTTTGGAAAATGTAATTGTTTTCAACGATATGCAGCAGCTTGCTATGTTGGCCATAGTTCTTAATTATGATTGGTGTTATTGCTCTTCAGAGCATAGCAAATTGCTGTTATGTTGTTTGCCTGAGCCTAATCTCATTGGCACGTTGTCACAAAAGTAATTATCTGTCATTTAAATTGATGCCATAAGCTCTAGTCGGAGGCACACCTGCTGCCACCAGCCAGGCAGAGAGGAGTAAAGATCAGGGCTCCTCCTACTCTCTGTCTCTCGCTCTCACTCTCTCTTTCCCCCATATGCCCTTCTCTCTCTCTCTCTTAAACTCTGGCTGAATTTTAAGTCATATACTGCTACAAAAGTATGTGCTACTGTATGCAGGCGATACGAAGGGACACATTTTTTAAGTTTAAAGTAACTATTATTTCTATACTGGGACACACTACAGTGCTGTAAAAGTTTATATTATATAAAAAACTCCACTCCAAAATTATTTTCAGATTTCAGAGATATTTTTCAGAGTTGCAAAAAACCTTTGCCAAAATGAGATTGCGATGTTGAGTGAATGCTCTTCACACAAAGTTAATGTTACTCAAATAATTTTGCTTTAAAACCTGCTAAATACCACACTGTGCCTGGTCTGAACTATTCAGTATTGCTGAAAGTAAATGCAGGAGCCCGATAAAAATGCTCAGTTAAACAAAAAGCCATATGACGAATTTAGAGGTCTTCATGCACAAGTTTTTTTTTTCCATTTTGTGAACAACATTTTTTCCACAATTCCCAAATTGTTTTTATTTGCAGAAAATTGAAACGGGACAAATTGGTCACAATGACAAAAAATGCATGCTTGCATTTCTTGAATACTGAAGAAAATCAGTGCATATTCACGTTTAAACAACATTATAACCGATGTTTTTGCATGTATTTTAGGATCTGTTCAAACATGAATATATGATGGAATAAATAAGATTTTGTGTCTCAACTTTCATACATCTTTGCATTTTCTCTGTAGAAGTTCAACAGAGACTTGGCTGGAATTGTCATAATATGCGCAGAAATGCTGATTAAAGACAAAAAGGTTTACATTTAAACGTATATTAAATGAATGCATCTGTACCTTGCAATATATATTTTACATAAAGGATAGACGTCATGTACTTTCATAGTTGAATGGATGGAGCACATAACTGAGGCCTAGGATCCTACAATGTTAGATGGTCTTGTCTGCTGTGCCACAGATTGTTTGGCATGGACTCGGGATGAGTTACCCATAATCCTCTTCAGACCTGAAGCTCTGTGAGGGATCAGCTCCTGATGGATGATCTAACACGGGGTTGGCGAATGCTCTTTTCAGCCAATGAATAACATTAAAATTTCAAGAAGCAGAAACAGGAGACAATGATGAATCTGACCTTATTAATTTTAACTTTGGATAAATAATGCAGGCCTTTCTGTTCAGCCCTCTCCCGGTCCCTTCACCTCCTCCCCCTGATGGCAGCCGCCCCCGTCTGATCTGTGATGATCCATTAACATCCTGTTCACTGTAGCCGAGAGTCTTTCTAAAAACAGCCGAGTGAATTCGGGGTTTTGCGGTAAGGACAGTGGAATCAGGATGTGATGCTGTAAAGATGAGAGGGTTCAGGTGGACACATCTCGTTGGAGGTTGTTTTGGCATCACATTCTCTCACACAAAACAGCGGCTGTGCAAACATTTCGTTACTCTGCAATGTTACAGACTGACCTTGCACTGACATTTTTAAACATTTTAATTACCGTTCAGTCACGTTTAAAACAAACACCAGTGATTACAGTAAGATCAAAAGCTTCTTACAGATGTAGAAAATTATTATATTTTACCTATGATGAAATATAAAATAATTCACATTTTCAAAAAACGATGTGTATAATCGCCAGGGTGTTGCTATAGTTGATGGTTGCTATGTGGTTCCTAGGGTGTACAGGGTGATGGCTTAGTGGTTTGCAGTAACCCCTAACCCCAGCTATGAGTAATATGAGCATGTGTGATAGTAAGCACAAGCGCCATTAAACGTAAAACACTTATTAAGAAAGTTTCTTGTGGAATTTTCAGTTTTATTACCCCCTTTCAGTTTTTATGTCATACTTTCATGTTAACTTAATTCCTTCTGGTAAGGACAGGTCTAAGCTGCCATAGATGTTTCTCTCTGTAGTCCTGAAATCCACATGGAACATGTTTCACCCTTGACAAATTGGAGTCTAAAAGGCGATCCTTTTTTTAAAATAAGAACCATCAACTTGACGGGACAGAGACAAGTCCCCTGCTCGAGACTGTGATATAAATAAAATGACAATGAGGAAGAAGAATCTGCCGAGCCTTTTCTTGTTTCTCGTCCGGCTGAAGTTGTCAGCGATGCCGTTCTTTTCTGATGACCGTTTGCGAGATTGGACTGAGTCAGTCGTGCTTGACTCGGGCTCTGATGGTCCGTTGATTGCACAGATGTCCCTAAGAAGGCAAGTTGCCGTGGAAATGATGAATGACGTGTGTCCTGCCCTTCTGCCCCTGGCTATCAAGAGCTGTCTGGAAAACAACGGAAAACTTCTCAATCAATGGAGAGTGTCAGGAAGTTTAAAATGAAACAAGTTTTCAAACGGAGAAGATGTGCTGGTGTTATCCGCTTAGCTGGATGTCTTAAAAGGAAACGAAGTGACCCCTGTGGGTTTTTATAATAAGTGGTTGTAAGACTTTTTGGGATTTATAGGAATAATGGAGAGATGAGAGGAAATGATGCGGAGAAGAGTGGGAAGCAGGGAAATTTTGTGTGCTGGATTCTTTTGGGTCATTCACATTTGAGTATATTCTGGAGTATAAATTGTCTTCCTATTGCGTCACTACATTTAAATTGAGTTCTCAAATTGTCTTATTTGTAAGTATTGTTGCCCCATCCCCCAGTGAAACGGGATGACAACAGTTTCTTAGCAGAAGTTAGTGTAAAAGCATATCTTGTTTTGTATCTTACTTCTTTCTCTTAAAGGGATACTTCACTCAAAAATTAAAATTCTGTCATCATTAACGCACCTTTGAGATGTTTGAAATCGGTATAAATGTATTTGTTCTGATGAACACAGAGAAAGATATTTGGAAGAATGTTTATAATCATACAGATTTTGCCCCCAGTTGACTCCCATAGTAGGAAAAAGGGCTTTATATTTTTTTGTTCTGTTGAACTCAAAAGACATTTTGAAGAATGTAGAATAGCAAACCTTTCTGGAGCACTTTTGACTACCATTGTATTTTTTCCTACTATGTTAGTCAATGGGGTGCAAAATAGTTTTTTTTTCTCCAGATATCAAGGTAAAATGGGTCTAGAAAAGTGTGTACCTGTACTCAAATCGAGTATTAAAAAGTGTAAAGGTTTGTGTGCTTTTGTCAGCGTGTGTGCAGGTTTCTATACATTTTGGGGATCGAATGTCCCCCACAAGTATGGTAAATCACGATGGGAATAGATTATTAAGATTATGATGCTTATTTCAAAATGCAGATAGGTTTGTGTGAGTGTTATGTTAAGGGGTAAGGTGAGGGTTAGATGATAGAATTATACAGTTTTTGTAGTCCTATAAAAGCCATTATGTCTACTGAAAGTCACCGCAATATAAAAAAACAAACATGTTTGTGTGTGTGCTCAGACCTGGCGGGCTGCAAGTTGTTCTTTGTCTGTCTCAGCCGGGATCCATAACAATTCTGCCAGTGTTTGGCTCTGACTGCTGGGCTCCCAGCAACACATCTGAATCCACCCTTATTGACCATCTTCTCGACTGATCAATATTTAATGCCTTCTTTGACAAGATCACATTCAGCAGAGAGAGATTTTAGCCTTCTTGGCTGCTGGTCTGGCAAGCGACGGGATATCTGTGTTATTACATGAAGGAACAGCGTTTGGAGGGCCTCTCGCCTCACTGACTCGTGTGATTTCAGACACGACAGAGAACGCGGCAGCCGCAGGGTTTGCGGTTGAGACCACACAACCGCAGATCATTTTGACGATTCACACCCACAGACGGGGTACTGTACTGTTAATTATGCAGATGAGAAAAAAAGACTATCATTTGGACTGGGGCCAAAAGAAATGAAAGGCTCTGTGGTTTTTATAGTAATAAAAACAGCTGATGAAATAAGATCTTAAGAGAAGAGAAAGTTGAGGCTTTCACATGAAACGTAGCTGATGAAACGCATCACTGAGAGTGGGACCGGAGCGCCCTCAAGTCAACGCAACTACCAAAATTACAAATCTGTCACCTCTAAACAACCTCATGTGTTTGAGGAGAATGTAGGAACAGGATTTTATTTTGTTTTCGGAAAATAAAATGTCTTTAGCATTGAATATGTGTGATGCACTATATATCCATTCCATTCCATTTTCTACCGCTTATCCGAACTACCTCGGGTCACGGGGAGCCTGCGCCTATCTCAGGAGTCATCGGGCATCAAGGCAGGATACACCCTGGATGGAGTGCCAACCCATCGCAGGGCCACTATATATCCAATTGATTGAAATATTGCAAATGTGCATGTTGTAATGCATTTCGCAATGGTTTGTTATTACATGTCAGATTTGTTCTGCTTATTGTACAGACTTAAACAAAAGTATTCACTTTTTAGATCATGCTTTCTTTTTCACGAAAGAAAGTGAAATGTATGTTGGTAAGAAAATAAATAATTGATCTTTAAAGGGTATTTTTATATAATAAAAACCTGTATCACTTAACAAGTTATTGCGCATCACATTTTTCTTCAAGATCTTGAAGCCATATCTAGCAGTATTTCCTTCCTTCTGACCCAGTCTGTGAAAATCATTGTACATAAAGAACATTCTGTGAAAATATAACCTTGATATCTTCAATATTGACAGAAATCAATATTTAGGAAGCCAACTTCTGGTATTTTTGGCAAAACAGTAAAAGAACCAATTCTTTAGGAGAGAATTTCCATTTGTAGTTGAACTATCCCTTTAACTGTTGAATGAGCAATCACAGACATGCATAGAGACATATGCACTCAATCATGTCTCATGACGATTGCTCTCTTGCATGTGTCAAAAATGATATAACGCGGAGAGAACTCAGGAGAAGTGGCACAGGGGAGCAGCCCGGCGCACCGGCACACGAAAGCAGCCGATCGCCTCATATTTTATTGTTTTGCAGATCATTAGTTTGAATAAAACTAGCACTCTGGCTTCTCTTGAAGCAGAAAAGATGAAAGGAAAAAAAGAGACCAGGCAGAGATTAGAAAAATATGCTCCTTTTCAGTCTATTGAAGCATGAGGAGAGTGCAGAGTGCCGCGGGAAGGGACACTTCAGTCATTTAGCTGAAAACACCAGAGAGAACTGGGCTCCGGTCCAAACTAAAGACTCCGAAAGAAATCTTAGCGAGTCAGGGTCCAGAACTAGACACGGATGGAGTATTAAATGTTAAAGTGTGATGATGGTAAAATCCCTATCTATCCAACTAAATAGGTTTCTATCTAGTTCAAGCTGGTCAAGACCGTCTTGTTTAAAGCTTGTAAACCATCTTGGTCCAACAACAACAAAAAAACACTTGACCACCTTAAACTTGAATCCCTCAATTTTTTAAAAGGTTGTTGCATGTGGGCTTTTGGATTTTCTTCTTTTCATTTGGTTGTGCGTCTGTGATATTGACGTAAAACGTGTTGATCAAAAACCTTTCTCGTTGGCACTGTGATTACAACATAATTTTGTGTTTAATTTACATTATTATGCCATAATGACTTTCAGGAGTGACACTTTCGAAGACTGCAACTGTGTGTGCTGTTTGATTTAGAGACATGATTTAGATTCCTGTTGTAACCTAGTTTGTAAATAGTTTAAATACTAGTTGCCCTGAAAGTATGTTGTCTTGTTTAATGTGTTTGCGTATGCGTATGCGAGTACAGAGCTGTTGTTTTCACACAATTAAATCGTCACTTTTATAATCACCTCTGACCAAACGGGAATACTGTTATTCAAAGCTGGAATTAATTAAACTCACAACGTGGGACAGGATGACACAGTTTGATCATATATTTTGAGTGATATGGGCCATTGACTGCTTTTACCATCGCTCGGGAACAATAATGAGGCTGATAATAATAATAATAATAAATGGAATATCTGTGGATCCATTCAAGGCGTTGATTGTTTGTGGGTATTAAATTGTCCGTACATCTCTCAATGCTGCGGCAAAAAGAACCCATTGTGAATAGTCTCTTAGCAAATTGCTACCGCTGCCATTGTGCACGCTTTGATAGATTTTTGTGTTTTCGAAAGGGGCCACATTGAAAAGCGAGGATTTGTCTGGCTTGGTCAGTTGTCCACTGCAGGGACTTCATTCTGGGAATCTGAAATGCTGATTGTTTTTCGGCAGATAACCGAGGTGACAGCTCCCACAAAAAGGTTGTATCATTTGATCAAAGTTCTTATATAAATGGGCTTTGAGTGATGCAGAATGGGCTGGAATGAGCTTTGCTGATTCTGCATATTCAAACACATGCAGAACTCCCCAGCTATTTTCTTCTCTCAAATAAAGAATTAAAATAAGCCGCTTTAAAGGCTGATTTCAGATATCAGAACTCCCACGGCATCCCCAGACTCGATGCATTTACTCTGTGTTATGTATGAAGGTTGCCTAGAGGACGGGTAGCTGTGCGGGAGCCTTTTGAGTCTACAGCGCCAGCACAAAAGAAATATTTTACAAAAGCTGTGATACAGCAATCAGAACTGAATGGAATGACAGAAAAATGAGTATAAGGAAGTAAAACCAAGATCTATCCGTCTATCTAAAATAAATATTTAATTTATATCTTAATTTATGGATATAGATTTAAATAATATTAAGAACAATAGTGTTGTTTAAAAGTGCTGCTGCTCAGGGCTGTGGATGGCATGATTGATAGTCTCTCAGTTTCCTCCATGTGTTCCTCAGTCGCGTTTGCTTGGAGGAAAATATTGATCTGGGCAGGAGAAATTGTTCAGGCTGATAACGGTATGAGCTAGACACTTTGTCTGCAAGTTAAGCCTGACATTATATAATAGAGGAAAAATAGACAGAAATTAAATAAAATATATTTTGTTGGAGCATCCTGCTTTTGTTTCAGATGCTGGATAACATTTTTTAAGCAGTAGTCCAAATATGTAATTTCAGTCATTATTTGTTTAAACCTGTGTATGACTCTTTCTTCTGTGGAACACAAAAGATATTTTGAAAGACGTCTATGTGGTTTTGTGTTCATACAATGAATGTCAACGGGGTCCCAAATTGTTCAGTCACCAACCTTCAAAATATCTTCTTTTGTGTTCTGCAGAGGAAAGAAAGTCATACAGGTTTGGAATGGCATGAGGATATTTTATTTTTTGGATGAACTATTGGCAAATAAAAAAACAAAAAAAACTATTGGAGAATGGCAAATTTATAGTTGCTAAATATATTTAGCATCGAATAAAGTACAGTACATTAATTTAGTAGATATTTTCTTACTAGAAAATGTTACATATCAAGAGCATCACTTTTTAGTAAAGTGTTAGATTAATGTTGTTTTCAAACACGTGACCCTTTTTTAGTGTTATGGGAATAATATGTGAAAATCTTTGAAAACATACAGATTTTCTAAAATAAAAGCATTCATTTATTTTCATATTTATTAATAATTCCGTTTGGAAATGGGAGCCGTTTTATTAGAATCTGACAAAGCTTGTGCTCCAGTGACCGTAAAAGCTTTCGAGAGCGCCTAACTTTTTTAAATTAAACAGCTATGAGACCTTCATTATTTCATCGGAATGGGGTCAAGGATGAACTGCAACAATGTAATTATATTAGATCAGCCAGAACTCAAAGGTTATTTTAGACATTTGGCAGCGCGACGGGGCTGCCGAGCCAAAGATGATACGCTCGCTCCGCGGGTCTAAAACAGCTCATAAACAAACCCGCGTCAGTTCAATAAAGATAATAAGAATCGGCGAAAGGCAAAAACAGGATATTAGCACAACACAAATTTTACAAACGAATTTTTGAAGAACCTCCAGTCGCTCCTTTATCGGAGTTCTTGATAACAGGAAGGCTGGCGTGTTTTGGAGACGGGAGGGGGGCCTTTGCCATTCCCGGAGAACGCTGCCGCCGCTTTTCTTTGCTGGCACGGCTGTTTTTCGCTCCCAGAAGGTCGTTTGGTTAATGCACATTTTGGTCTTCACAGGCTCTTAACTGGTTTTTAATCAGTGATTATTAGAGAGCTGGAAGCCTGTGCAGGCGCCGAGGTCCCCAGACACACGAGAGTGCCTGTCAATATGTCATGTCAATTAGCCCACTGTGAGACGCCCCCCCACATCTGATCTACTTGAACACTTACCTCAGCCTGCACGAGGAGGAGGTGATCTCATCTTCAGGTATGATGTGAATGGCTAACTACTTACTATTTTTAAAAGGAGGCATTTGCCCTGTGTATACTATCCAGGATATGCAAATTCCTGTATGCCTAAAAAACACAGTTCCATAAAAACCATTCGAAGGATACGAAGTCACTTAAGGGTTAACTTACCATAGGAGTGTGAAGAGATCGCTGTTCTCTCACACTTATACAAAATAAGTAAATCACATGATGTCTATGTAGTTTTATCAGTTTTTTTCAGAAGTTTATGATGACAGTGGGTTTCAGACAGTACACTGACAGCGAACTCCTTCATATGCAACAGAAGCGTGATTGAGCGTGAGCAACGCAGCAAAAATAGACTCGACGCCAAAATGATCGCCGCACTGCTCCGCAAGCACATGCTGTTTATGTGTGCGATATGTATGCTCTTATCTGTTAACTTGTGCGCCGGAAAAAAAATATGTGCTGCTTACGCACTGCTGACGCGTGCTGTGTGAAGCTGGCGTAAGTCTCTCATGTATGACATTTAAAGGCCAAAACATGTTCTATGCAAGCACGTAAACACAATGCTTCAAGCTACATAAGCACGTGATGACAAGTTGTTTTGTTCTAAATGTGTCAAAATACAGTTGATAACACAGAGAAAGTATGTGTTGCATTCTGTTACAGTTGTGATTAGTATGTTTTTCCTGTCCCAGGACTGCACCAAGTACACTTTATTTAAGTACACTTCCATATAATGTACTTAATGTGCACATTCATTTTGTACTTGATATACTACAAATGTTTATGTTTAGTTTTTGTACTTCTATCCATGGTTACTCAAAAGCATGGTCAAGGACACTTAGAGTACACTAAGTTTATTAAGTACTAACAACTATTTCTTTTGAGGTACAAAATCAGTTTGTGAAAAGAGAGCACTTTTTTTTACTACATGTAAGTGTATTATAGTGCACTTTTTTTTAACATGCGATGTTACAAATAAAGGTGCATAAAAGGTTTTTCACATTGATGCCATATAGAAGAACCATCTTCGATTTTACAAAGAACCATTCAGTCACAGGTTTATTAAAGAACCATCTATTTCTTATCTGTACCTTGTTTTCCTTTTTATAATCTGAAGAACCTTTTTTCGCCACAAAGAACCTTTTGTGAAACAGAATGGTTCTGTCAGGGTTCTGCCTATCATGTTTGGCTAATTCTTGGTCTTGAGGCAGAACCAAAACAGAATTCCCTGTTTTATGTGGGGAGAGAAGTTTTTGGCCTTCCATACTCTCTCCCCGAGTCTCGTCTGTTCCCACCCTTTCTGTCTCGTTAGCTTTCCCTTAGTGTTTCATCTGTGTCACCTGTCCCCTATTAATTATCCTGTGTTTGTTCCCCTATTTATACCTCTCTTGTTTCATTGTCCTGTGCTGGTTTGTTGTGTTTACTTCGTGATCCTTGCTGTGTATGTTCTTCTTAGTCCTAGCATCACATGTACCTTAGAGGCTTGCTTGAACCTCTTGTCTAGTTTCTTGGAGTTATTGCCTGTCCTCATTGTTCTTGTTTTTCTAGTTCCTGTTTTATCCTAGTAAGTGTTTAAGCTAACATCACATACGTAAACTAAACTTAGTTTAGTGTTGGTTAGTCCTCTCCTGTTATTTTGTTTGTTTGGTTTTACCCGATCGAGGGTTTTTATTTTGTGTTTAAATAAAGTTTCTGTAATTCTCGTCAACACTGCTGCCTGCGCTTGGGTTCTTCCCCTGCCATATCCTAACAGGTTCTTCTGATGTTAGTGGTTCTGAAAAAACATATACTATGGCATCGTGAAGCACCATTATTTTAAGAGTGTGGGGTGGTCAGTTTTGTCTTTCCAGTCACCCATATGAATAAAAAATCAAAGATGAGATTGCTCTCTAATATCTCAATTATTTCTTCTAGACATCGGTGAAATGAAAGGAAGGGCAAATGAAAACCTTTGCAAAAGACTACTGAATTTGAAAGTGTTTCAGATTTTTCTTATGTGAAAAAGAGACAGAAATCTCACACGTCTCCCCACATCTTTGTTTCAGAAGAGATCTCCATTATGTCAAAAATTAAGCTGAGACTTGCCAAGTCTCCAATCAAAAGTCAACATTATTGAAGATCTCAACATAACTTCAAACATTTCCCATCAAATTGAACCAAATTCAGATTATTTTACTCATGCAATCTTCATTCATTTTACACCTCCATACTTAATGTATTTTACCAATTGTTTCATTTGTTAAAAATGTTTCTCTCTCGTGCAATTTTAAGATAAACTTCAAGCAGTAATAATAACATTTTCCTTCGGGAAGCTTTTGTAATGACAGAGCAAAACAGTTGTTAAACTGTAAACATGTGTATAACTAACTACTTAAAAAACATATCTAGTTTAACAGTTTTAAGGTTAAAAAGTGTCTTTAACATCCCCCTGTGTCCTGAGGTTTGCCACAGTAACGCAAGAACGCATGTTATGCACAAATAGCCTGCATGTGTTAGCCAAACATTCCTGTCTGCTTTGGTGAACTTAAGCAGAGTATGTTTGTGATGCACTCTGTCTGCTTATTTACCTTAATGTATTCTAAACATAGACCTGACACGCTCACCCTCATCAAACACAGCGTTAATTGCTAATTAAGCCTGAGCTTCAGACTGGCGCTTAATTACCGTTCACGAGAGCCGAGTTACCGCGAGGTCCGCTCGCCTCCCACGTACCTTTACCGCGGGAAACTCGTAAACACACCAGAGCCGCAGCTGATCCGACTGTAAGAGCCTCATGAATATTCACCCGCCAGATTGGGCACGCCTCTTTAGCGTTTTAAAGATGAACTCCTGGAGGGGCATCGCAGCTTGATGTCGACTGAACTTGGCTGTGCCGCACTTGTGCAGTTAGCGTTCTGAAAGTTTAGACGTGGCGTTGAGCACAGTCGCCACAGGACCAGGAGACCCATCAAGACAAGCTGAGCTGGAATAGAACAAGTCTCACGATATGCTTACTTATGACACCTGGATATGCAAATCTCACCATGGTTGGCCTGTAGAGACTCTCAACATGAGTTCAGAGAGAAATAGTGACATAGAAAAATGTGTTTTGTTGTGTTGTAGCATAGCGTTCTCTGAGAGTAATGTGTTGACTAAATTTCTGTTGTAGAAGATTGTATTGATTCAAATCACCAACGTTAATTCATGCGGAATAGTTTTTCACAGTTTGCATCATATGGCCATTATATTCCCATAAATTACATTGTGGGAATTGAAAGTCATTAAATTCAAGTTACGGACATCATTTAAAATCTCCGCGGAGTGTTTTAGCATCTCACGAATGCAAACAATGAGCATGGGAGGAACTTTTTGTGCTGACTTGGTATAATAAGAATAACTGGGTATCATTTAAAGAAAAATGGATCGAAGAACATTAGTACACACAACAACAAAACAATATTTGGCTTTTAATGAAGGGAGGGTGTTTGTTTTCTCATATTTGAGATTAAATCTGATGAACTCCCTGTGAGCTTTGAATGATATTATTAAACAGAACAGTAATGGAGATATCAGAGCAGGATGAATGATCTTTATCTCTGACAGAATGGTATATTTGACCTGTCATCTTGACTAAATGAATGAGTCTATAGGCGTGCATATGTCCCATCTGTAGTTAATTCTGTTCAGCTATTTTGGTCAAGAGATGAAATTTTAATAATAAAGCCGGTGGAATTGATGGAATATATGAGGCGTGTATTTTATCTATCGATCATATTTCTGATGCTAATAAAGTTATGTGTGGAATTAGCTTTTATACCTCAGCGGATTATTTGACGAGAGTTATTGTTCGGTTTAAGCAAAATGTGAATTTCTATTATACTCCAGCAGCTAAGCACAGCTCAAGCTTTAATATCCATTTATGAAGATATTCATTTCAAATTCACCAAAATTCATGAGGTAGAAAATGTTATTACAGACCACATGAGCCTGTTGAGAAAAAACGTCACATCTCTGAACGCCTCTGTTAGTTCTGTCTGAACTAACCTCGCCGATGTCACAGAAAAAAAAGTCAATTTGAAGGGGTCAGATTATACGTTGGCCAGTTAGTAAATGACAATCATTAACAGTGTTGGGGAAGCTACTTTGAAACTGTAGTTAGATAAGCTACAAGCTACTCATCAATAAAAGTAGTTAAGTTACAGCTTAGCTACACATTTGAAAAAGCAGTTAGCTACACTACAAGTTACTATTAAAAAGTAGCTAGCTACATTGAAACTACTTTGATTTTAGAGTGTCATTGTATATAGAATAACTGATTCATTGTAAATGAAAAATATTTTAAGAAAACAATGTAATACAATACAGTTATGATTTCAGTGTTGTTTTATTTTGTAAACTACACAGTACGCAAGTTAAAGTTAAACTCAAATTTATCTCAAGTTTGCAAAATGTAGACAATGTGAATTATTAAAACAACAGAAAGAACAAATGTTGGGCCAAATAACTCACCTGCATGTGTTTCCTTAAATTTGTGCTTAAAGTCTTTGATGCAGACTTTTAATTTTTAGTTTTGAAAAGAATACATAAAAACGTGTAACCATTACTGTTTGCATCTTTAAGAGACATGAACTTGGACAAATAAGGCCATGGGCAATTAATCACTGAGGGTCAAGCCAGCCGCCGTTTAGATTTGGATGCGCAGATATTGAGTGGTTTACCGTAAATTCCAGGAATGCTGCTTTTAAAGCTTTATTTAAATGTAGAGGATCCGTGTCTCTTGTCAATAACCTATTTTTAATAAGTAGAAAAAACGGATGGTGGGTTTCAGTTGGGGCCGTCCCGCAATATATGCACACCTTATGGATTGTTTTACTGTACCGTTTTGGAGAAATACAGTTTTCCACTTTAAAAGGCTATAGAAACATTATACATCTTCCGATTCTGAATCTGAAATTCAGTCGACATGTCTTGCTCCATCCTGGATGGATGTGTGTGTGTCAAGTTAACTTCGGCAAATTAACGTAATCATCAGACGCGATCTGAATATTGTGCGTAAGCCGCGAGATGCGTCACAGGACACTAGCTGGCAGTAATGCAAACATTTTCAGTAGTAAGTAAGGTGACGACGCATGTGCTCAGTGCGCTGCACTACTTATTGCTTTAAAATTCGTCGCAATGGAATGTAGCGAGTAGCGTTTGGGCACACTACACCGCTACCTGCTTGTAAAAGTATTTAACTACCGGAAAAGCTACACTGTTTTTAAAGTAACTTAACTACCGTCAGGCTACAGAAAAATTTAGTTAAGTTAGTAGCGTCGCTACTTGTAGTTAGCTACTCCCCAACACTGATCATTAAACATAACAGATTTCCTTCCTAACATCGAGATCCTTTTTCAGCATATGTAGTGTTGCTCTTCCAGTTTTTAGAAATATAATTTTGTTACTTCACTGGTCGGCCAAATTCATCAACACCAGATTAGACATGGATGTTCTCCGACTTTGATAAATAAATAGTGTGTTCACATAATAATAGTGATAACTGATCAATTAAATGCTCCTGAATGAAGAAATGTAAACGTAAGACGTTAAGAACATTCAATCTTTCTGGTTACTTTTGAGATAAATGGTCTTTTTGACAAGGGAAGGAAATTTAAACAGTTAACAGATATAATTAAACAGGACTCTTTTGTTCCAGAAGATCTATGGAAAATAATTTCTCATTTGTGATGTGGCATTTATTGTATGTGAAAAGGTCATTTTGGTACGACACAAACCCACAAATAAGTAGCAATGAATGACACAAGCTTCACAACACACCTGTGGAAACAACATCTGTATAGAGAATCACTAAACAGAGCTCAGAAGACCTGCACACAATTGATTTGTTGAATTTACTTAAAAAAGCTGTGTCAAGTGGATCAATGCAACAATATTAAGTAATTTGAACAAAAAATAAATGAAAGTAATGTTGACAAAACTTTTTTGAGTAAATCCAAACCATTCCGATTGTACCAGTAATTCTAAGTTAATTTAACTCAATATTTATCCTTTTCAATGGTACTTTTGCTGTCATTCATAAATTATATACAGACTTACTGCATGTAAATCAAAACACAATGACCAAATCAGATGAGAGGCATCTCAGTACTGGCATTAGCACAGTTAAAGCTCATTGAATGATGCATTAGACATCATGGGCGCGCAAAAACCTCTCACAGACTAATCATATGTACAACTCTTCTAAACAATGGCAACTCTAAAACTAAAAAAATACAACAAACTCTTTTAAACCTCAAAGATAAGTGAACATGAAGCACAAACAAGTCTTTTTCTTTACTGAAAACACTTAAAATGACACTAAATTTCTAAATTGACTTCCTAAATGCACTCTTCCGCAAAGCATGCTGGGAACTGAAAATCCCCCTCAACCAGTCACGTTAAATTAACTTTTTTATGTTAAGTAAACTCAAAAATTTATCCAATATTATAGTGTTTTGCCTTCTACCCAACAATGTTAAGTTGACCAGTCTAACACTAGTTAAGTAAAGCTGACAGAACTTCACGTTAATTCAGCTACTTGCATTCTTTATGTACTGTTAACAAGGATGAGTTAAGTAAAACTAACAGCAGCGACCATTCATTTTTTTGAGTGTGTCGGTGTGCATATAACACAGAAAAAATGTCTTATGCATTATACAACTGGAATGTAAGGACGAAATGAAATTAAACTGAATTCTGCAGACATGTGTAGCATTGCTGATCAAATCGGATTCCAAACAGAAATTGTTTACTAGTCCCCAGAAAAAGATGATTGAGTTAAACCTAGTCTGAAAGTCTATGTCAAACCCTTATGGACGACAGATTCAGGAAGGTAAGGATTTGATGTGTTGGCATTGGCAAGTAAAGGAGTCAAAATTAGATGGAGGCAGTTTGATGTGTGCTTAGTGTGTGTCTGCAGACTCATTATTGATCAGTATCATGTTTTCAGGAAATGAGCTTTGTTTTGGTCGATTGAGCTCTGCGGTCTGTTTGGGAACCTTGACAAGCTCAAAGATCATCATGTGTTTTCTGGGTGTAAAGAGAATTTAAATAGACCTGAAATATTATGAGAATTCTATATTTTATTTGTTTAAAGGCAAAAGTGAGATCTTAATTTAAATGTGAATGTTGCCATTGTTTTGAAGCACACTAACATATTCATACTTAAAGCCATAAAACTCCCATTTTGATTTCATGGGGACTTTAAAGGTGATGGAGAACTGGCTGATAATGAACAATGGAGGATAAAGACAGCAGTCTGGTTGAGGAAGGATGATGTGGTCTTGACCGGGACATGGGTCATCTGCTGAGTTGAGACAGCTGGTGACGTCCACTTTATGAGTCAGTGCTGATGGGACAGACGTGGCCAAATATAGTTACAGGTCTGAAATGCAGGGCCACTCAAACTCCACATATCTCAAAACCTCCAGACCATCTAAACCCTCAGGAGAATCATTGGCTGGGATTGATGGGTGCTGATGTGTGACCATTATCACTATCAAAGGACATTCATTTTTTTATTTTATTTTTTAAACAAGCAGCTGTATGGACCCTTTAGAAGAAATGCATTTATTTGAAAAATGTCATACTAATATATTTAATATAATACCAAATAAAATTGTTCTCACTAAACCATATGTGTATTTTCCAACGAATACCGTGGGTTTTTAATACTGTAAAAAATGTAATAATTCCCAAACAAACAGTCTCATTTGTTGACGTCACAAATATATGTTTGCTTTTGCAGTTTGGGATGTAACATCTCAACGGTCATGTTTGTCTCCCATTTGACGTTTTTTTTCATTCTTATTTTACAGTAAGCAGTACAAGAGGACAGGTGTACAGTTATCTGTGAGCTCCATCCGTCTCCGGTAATAAAACATCAGTCATGAGAAAACCGAAGTCAGTATGAGACGGATTATCAGAGGAAGAGGAAAGTCATGGAAAGGACAAATGTCAGGTATGAAAACATCACACTGCCATACAGTGATGTCTTATATTCCAACAGACTTTCAACAGCAGAGACAAGAAAATGTCTTATAGCATATAGAATACAGTACAGTACAATAGTATAGTAAAATGCTCCTATTTATCATATTTATATAAATGGTATATTATTTTAACATTTGTTAAAAACATTTGTGCAGTTGATTGCACCAGTGCTGGATGACACATAAGCATCATTTGAGATTAAATAAGACACTGGTCTTTAAGAGCAATCCAGTAACATTTAAATGATAAAGCAGTGCATCTGTTGAGATTACATACAAACACAACAGATCAAGAGCAAAACTCTCCTAAATGCTTCTTGCAGTTTGGGAAATCCTAATTTAAATCTGAATCAACTGATACAAATATTTGACACGTACACTAAATCGGACTTTGTTTGTGCATGACCTGTTAAAAAAACTATTTACCTGAGCCTCTATGAAGTCAATGTATCTTGTTCTACATTAAGTAAAATATTTGGAAATATGGAAATGCTGCAATTTATTACTCAACAAACTTTTCATCACTCATAAAAAAAGCGTTTTATAGTTTTACTTATTGAAGTTCATGTAAAATATTTTGCAACTCCTTGAGTAAATTTTATTTGAGTGCGGTGCTTATTGTGCAAATAAAACACTTTGCTGACTGCAAATAAAATATAAAAACAAATGTTATCTGTTTATTATATTTTAAAAATTAAAGATTAAACATTTGCTTCAGTGTAGCTGGTGTAGTCAGCTCCTGAGGGAAGCTTGACTGTTGTCGAGTTGTTTTGAAACTACAGTAAACTTATAAGTCATAAATTAGTTTACTCAGTGCAAGTGTAGATATAATATTTCCCATTTTTCACCAACAGCCCCAAATACCCAGAATAAAGAACAAAATTATTGAACAAACACATTCTCTGTCTTTTTTTAATGTTTTGTATTACATTTTTCTTTTACATTTGAACATTACAACAATTTTCGTCCCTCATTCTGTTCCTTCCGTTTGTTTAAATATTATTACGTGATTGGATCTTTAAGAGGCTTCAGTGTTAACATGTGCGCCTCTGACCACCAGACTACACCAAATAAACAGAATTCATAAAACAAAACAGTTTACATCCGCAGCAGGAAAAAAGACACATTTACATCAGAATATACATATAAGATCATTAACATTAAAAATCTGCATTTTATATACGCGTTTGACCTAAACCAGCAATAAACGTTAAAGAAATCAAAACAGCAGCTCAGGTTTCAGGTCAACTTTTTTTGTCATCAACTGGCTGTATATTAAAATACGTCAATATTTAAGATAAAACGTTGGCTATATCCTTGAAATGAAATCTGAGCACACCAGTAATAGATTGCTTTTCGTTTGGCCTCCTCTCAACCTGCATTCCGGACGCCAGCGGCAGAAAAATAAAAGCAACATTCACTGAACAAGTTTTCATACATCAAATTTCCGTAAGGTCACTCGTGACAGCTAGCATGTGCAAAGAGAAAACCGTCGTTCTTTAGTACACAGTGCAAAGCTTTCTTTGTACACTTCATCTGCACGTTTGCTCTTCGAATAAATTATATCTCACAGGTCTGAGGTATGATTCATAAAAATGCTCGCTTTCTTCAGCCAAAAAAAGCAATAAACCGCTTTGTTCACGTAGTCCACAATAAGTTCCAAAATCAAGAGGAATTTCCTCTGTTAGACAACATTAACAACAACAGACAACATAGTAAGATTTTTTTCTTCTCAGGAGTATAAAAGTGTCAGAATGTGCAGAACACAGAAAAATGTCAAGTCCTTTTGTTGCTCACTACACAAAGTGTGCTTTGGATGGGAGTTTTGTTCTTTCTGAAACTCCACGCCAAATGAAAACAGATGAAGATCAAATCATCTAAAGTTTATGGGAATATGCTGGTTTTACACCTGTGAAATGATTCAGATTGTTTAAAGTAGTTGAAAATTTATGTTTTGCCACCAGAATGTCAGTTTCTTGCACCCTGCGGTGTATTTGTTTGAAACACCGTCAGAAAAAATATGCCTAAACTGAATATTTGCGGTGAAGTATATTTACATTTGAATTTCTCTTATATCTCAAGCCACAATGTTTTTTTAATTTGAAAAAAATGTTACAGTATACTTTTTTCTTGCTAGAAGACAACAACAACACAGATAGATAGATATATATATAAAAAGGACCATAAAAATATTGGAGTCCTCTCCCTCTGTATTGCCCAAAAATAGGTCATTATGATCAACAATGAGACTTCACAAGAATTAAAACAGCTACTAAGATTACGTTGTATTCTTTTTGAACGGCGCGGCGTGGTGTCTTTAAGTGGGGTCTGTCCACGTGTGTGCAAAAACTACAGCGTTAAATTTCGATTCTCACATCAACTGGCACTAAAACTGTGACTAAAAAACAACTTCTGACTTAAGCCCAAAACTAACTTGAAACGTAATCAATGCTAAACAATAGAAAGTCTATCTCAATTAAAAGCCAAATTTAAAAAAGCAGACAGAAATAAAAATGGGAGGAGTCCTGCAGTGATAGGAGGGCGGGGTTATGGTTACAGCAGTTGTGATGTGTTCTGAGATGTTTTTCTTTTCCCGTTTATTTGGTTCCACCCCCCTCGTCCTTTCACCAATCAGAACCTGTAGTGCTTGAAGTCTTATTACATCAACTGTACACGAGCCAATCAGAGTCTCCGGCAACTGTCCAAGAGCCTGCAGATGATATCTAGTGAATCAGAGACGACATGTTAGGAAACTACAAACACTAATGTTGTCTTGAAAACAGCTATCACTGATATTATTAACAGCACAAGTATCTGCATTTAAGTGTTTCAGGTGAATCCTTGTGCCACAAGTAAAACAGATTCAATAAAAGACACAATACCTCCAATGAGATGGTGCCGTATCTCAAGTGAGCTTTCAGTGGTATCCATTTGTAAATGCTGTTGCAATTAAAGGGCCCTGAAAACACAGAGATAACATGCAAGCCATTTGATGAACAGAATCATTCAAGCAGCGTAAAAACGGCGATTCTACACATTGACAGATTAACATAACAGAATAATTCACACTTTGCTCTTTGATGAACAGTCATTGAGAGCCATTATTCACTTGTGCATAAAATCAAAAAGTCCACTTTAAAAGAGAACATTTATTCAAGAATAATGCTGATGAAAGTGCCAATGAAAACGGTGTCCCACATAATTTCATTGAGAGAGAGAGAGAGAGAGAGAGAGAAATCCCCTGAGAAGACAATCATACGTTTTGGATCCCACTACCCAAAATGAGGTTTGATGCTTTGACCTTAACAGCTGCATTTTGGTTTTAAAAGCCTTTACAGACACTGCATTAACTGAAAAATAATAAATGTAGTATTTACTAAAGAAAAAGAAATTTTACGACTCTTCTAGACCTACTTATAAAAGCATATTATACCTTCAGGCCCAGTGTGGACAAACGTACGTACAACAGAAATACAACTATAACCCACAATCCATGTCAAGGCAACTTGAAATCATTCAAAAGTAAAGAAAATAAAGCCGATGAAAAAGCACAGGGCATGATCCTTCCTCCGTGAAGCTGATCAGGGCTAAATAAATAAATCCTGACCATTGTCCGACGCCGTTTGGGAACTCGCAAACCCACATGGCTGATTTAGAGGGCAAACGGCAAACTGTCAACAAGCCTTTCTGAGAAACACGGCCGCTTATCGGGGCCTGTCATCGGCCTATTGTGTGCATGGCAGGAGCGGATCTGTCTAATCCATACGAATAAATCAAAGTCAGTCCAACCCGGCACGATAGAGGACAGGAAGGAAAGGCTTTCGGGAGTTTATATTGGCTTTTCTTCCACATTTCCTCAATTAAGGATCGTGAAACTTTATTTCATTTGAGACATGTGTTGATACTACAAGACATGTTTAAGAGAGACAGAGAGAGAGATAGAGATAGAGAGAGGGGGGGTTCCAGTAGGAGGTGAACTGATGACACGTGTCAGTGAAATAAATGGAGACGAGCATTTTAGTTCTGCGTCATTTCCTGTGTTAATGTTCTGCACTGAGACATCGAAAGCTAAACACACATCTATCAGTCCAGCTGAACTAACTCGCGCTAAATTTAGAATTAATCGCACGGCACAAAACGGCACTCGCTCAGAACTGCACTAATGTGGGTGAATAAAGTTATGAATTTGTGCCGTGACGGGTTTTATTTAGATGCCAGGAGGCAGCAATGAAGTAGAAAAGATCCGAGTTTTTGCTCATTTCTGTTTCCAGGCAGCAGTTAATATCCCCGCCATCAATGAAGTCCTTGGTAAAAATGTATGGAATAATTGAGAATCATAAACTATTCTTTCACATTTAAAACATATTAATACTTATTCATGGGTTTTTGATGAGTCTGATTCTCTAATTAACACCATACAGAAGACAAGAACAGGAGTTCACTGCAAACACAAGCATAAATTAAAATCTGTGCCTTTTCGCGGGGACGGGATGAATAATTTAATTTCAATTTGGCATCGCACTATAAATGCTTTTCTACTTCAAATTGAGATCCGCGCCCACACCGAGCTGCAACCTGACGTCCGTGACATCTGCAGACACAATCCCTGAGCTCCCCGCCAAAAGCCAATTAAAGCAACTTTTGTGCAACGCAAGGCTTTTGTTTGGAGATGGTGTCAGAGCATCTGCTAGTTACAGGGACATCTGATTTTGACAATTTGCTCATTTCCAAGCATGGAAGCTTTTCACTTTCTCAAAACTGTTTGTGATGCTTTTATTCCCCAAACAAAACATCGGTGACAAGCGAACTGTCAGTCTAACTAAGGTTCGTGACTCGATGGATTTCCGAACGGAACTAATTCCTCTGGTGTTCATTATCAAGACTTCAGTTCTGAATTGATGCGCTGACAATCAAGCGTTTGATGGGGAAAAACAAACAGCCGATCAGATTGTGACTATTTACATGGTGGAAAATAATTAAAATTTGAGGAATAGGAGGAAGCAGACATGTCATGTCTCTGTATTTAGGCATGTCCTGACTGTTTAAGAAGAGGCAGAGGGCGATTAAGAGAGCGTTACTCACCGCAATACTGTGATTGAACCCGGAGGCCGGTTGTGGGCTTGCAGCGCTGATGTAATTTCCCACAGCTGAGTCCTGACTGCCGGGGCCGTACAGGTCTGCCACGGGTCCCGGACTGTTGGCACCGGGGAAACCTAACTGCCGAGGAGGATTAGCACCTGTACAGGACACACACACACACCACAATTCTGATAAACTTTTTGATTCTAGACGAGAGAATTATGGGACAAAGGCCATTATATTAATTATGGCCATTTAAAAAATTTAACACATTTTTTTGAAGGTGCTCTGTGCCATTTTTAGAGGATCTATCGACAGAAATGCAATATAGTATACATAACTATGTCTTCAAAGGTGAAAAGCGAAAACGTGATGCCATGTTTGTCCCTATGAGAGCCAGTGTAGTGTTTCAAAAGGAGGGGGGAGTGAGCAGTTGGATGCCAACGCTAGATGCCGGTAAATTTATACATTATGAAATTTAATACGATCAAAATCAAAAAGGATGAAAAAACACTTAATGTGACAGGCTATAAAGCTATATAACATTTTCATCCACACATGACATATTTATCCTCGTTGATTTTTTACTGTTGGTCTAGTAAGTATAAAACTCTTTTAAACACGTGTCGAGACACCTGCCATCTGGTTGTAGGTGCAAAAACACGTTTTCCGTGATGCACGTGAAAAGAAAAATCTGTTAACCGTCATTTTCTCAAACACAGTGGACAGTAGATACCTTAAACACGCACACAACAACCATGAAAGCGTGCGACCACATGTTGTGCATTAAACTGCTCTGATGGAAGAGTGGAACAGACATTTTTTTAATGTCTGGAGAGATGTACAATATAGAGACTGTATGTTTACTTCAGAATGACAGAATACAGCTTGAGGAATGAGACATAGGAAAATGACTACAACAAGCATATAAACCAGGAGAAAGTAAAGCATGTGCCACAAAATCACCAAATCATAAGTGGTCGGACTACAGACTACAGAAAACATGTTGTTACGGTACACACATTCTTTGTTGTAAAATAAATATTTAGTTAAATGCTGCCATGTTGTCAATTACGATATGTAGATTGTGTCAAATTAGTAAGAACAGACGGCACTAACTAACTCTCCAGAAAAGCCCAATGCTTCTTATCTCAGTCCTGCGGCTTACTGCGCTTTCACAGGCGTTTTGTGTTTGTACTGTAATCTTTATTCCGTATAATTGCTGGATTCTGTTGAGGTGAGTGCTGTCCTCTCTCTCTCTGCCAGAAAAAGGATTTATGCTTCAAATTAAACCCCGGGGCTAAACCGTTACTGCTATTAGCTTTAATAGCTAAACATGACTTACATTTATTGGCTTTGACTGGTAGCTTAGCAGCAGCCATGCTAATTAAACCCGCCGGCCCGCGATTACGCTGTGTGTTTTTAAGATGCAGGTGACTCATCTGTCCCACTTCGGCTCCCAGCGCTCTGTTTTAATCGATGTCACCCTTCACATTCGGCGGCAAGATAACAAACTGCTTTGCTGGGACGGGGATGCAGACGTTCTGCTTTTCTCAGAGCGCACGCAAAACTACACACCGATATCGTCATTATCGACCCCTGAAAGACCGTAACAAATGTACAGGAGGATTTCAGATCCTCATAACAGAGTTTTCTCTATACACGGAAAGCAATATTAAGGTCATATATTGCTGTGAACGGATAGATGAGTTTCAGCTTTCAAAGGCAACACAAAAGAGAAAACTGAGGGATGTTTTTTGGTTTGTCTGGTTCAAGTTAATATCTAGAACCATCAGACAAAGAAAAGACAGCTGTTGGAAAAGAGGATCGCCAATAACAACAAAACCTCCCGCAAATCAATATTTGATCTTATGAACTCACAGACAGATGAATAGTGCACAAAACATCTAAAGAGAAAATGTCCACTGCAAAATGTATTTTACAGATCTTAAAATCAACACAAAATTGTGTTTACTTCTGCAAATTGACTTATTTAGGTGAGAAGCAAGATATTCAATGTGAAAAAAAACTCCGTGAACTGATTTTATTAAAGGAGAACTGACTGGATCTCTAAACTATTAGCGCTTAGAGGCGAGGAGTTGAAAAATAAGAGGGCTCCGTGAAATCAGCCTGAAATGAAAGTTGGTTCAAAGTTATCACGTTTTGATTATAGATACAATAAAGAAGAAAACAATGTGCATCTAAGAATTGTAAGAGCCCGGGCACGATTTTGTGCATACTTTCTCGTAAAACTAATAAGGCGCGCAAGTTCTCGGCGGAAGTATCTGCATGAGTCAACCCCATGTCCAATCTATGAGATCATTGGTGTACAGCAGAAGACTACAGAGATTCTCTTGTTGCCTGCCAAATGAAATGAGGCGAAAGAAGTAGGACATAAGGAGCCAAAACCCAAAGATCCCCAACACCTGGCCTGACTCGAGCCATATCACAACGGCGATTAGAAGAGTACCACACATGAGTTCCATAACACGACTCGCATCCGTTCTCCACATATTCAAACAGTTACTGGAGGGATTCAAGTCCTTTCTACATTTGTTTAATTTGCTGAAATACGATAGTTCACTTTAAAGTGATCAGCATGCATCATGCGGAAGTGATTTTATTGCAACATGAGTGGATGCACAAAAGGTCATTTTCCTTGAAAAAATAAAATAGATGCTCATACTGTACAGCATGCAATGTGCTGGTTTTGTTTGAAAAATGTTCTTAAGGGGTGTATCATAACAAGTCTAAAAGTGCGAAATACATACCTGAGCTCTTAAAGTGGTCCGGGCTTGGGTGGTGCTGGGAGGGCGAGTTGCAGGTGGAGGTGACGTGCTCGCTTTGAAGCATCTGACCCGTATGAGGCCCCAGGGTGGCATAGTCGGCAAAGGAGCAGGGAGCGGCGCGCTGGTCTCCGGGCCCAGAATAAAAGCCGTAGTCGGGGAACCCTGAGAGATAGAGGGGACACAGAGGAGGTGGGACGCCATCATTGAGGGGACAGGTGTTGTTATGATGTGTGTGTATAGTCTAACAGAAATGCGGGTGGAAATGGGTGAACACAGAAATGAGGTGAGACTCCATCTTGGAAGGTAGGATTTAACACCAATCATCCTAAAAACATTTGAAGGTCATTTTAGAGTAAATCTGTGTATTGTCATACAATAGTAGAATACGATGATTTACAGCATAATGACAAATAACATTTATAGCAGTTTTTTTAACTAAGCATGTGCGGTTGCTATCTACATGGCATTGAACGTCTTCATCCCCCTTTTGCAACAGCAGACGATTCAATCAAGGAAAGCCAAGTTCTGCCACACAGCCTTTTTATTTTCCATCTCCCCTGCTGAATGTTTGCTTTTCATTGGGGTCTGGGACCTGCAGGAGCGGCCTGAAGTCTCGCTGAACATCACAGCGCTGATGACGCCCTCGACAGCTGCCAAGAGTAATCTGAAGCTCTAAGTAGTTTCTCTGTCATCAAATGCTACAGTTCCCCTCGCCGTCTACGGTTTGTGGGCAAAACGCATGCCTGTCATATTACGCTCAATGCCTGAGCAATGGCTCGGCTCCAATACTGCCTGCTTACTGTAATTTGTGACTTGATGAATCAAAGATATGTGCTGCCGTACTGATCTATTAATATCTGTGTTTATGTGTCTTTTTCTGTAAGTCACTAAATTGAACGTGTAAAGCCCCATAATGTTCTAGAGAATCTGTAATCTGCAAATATTTTTAGTTTCTTTAACACAATGATTGTACAGAAAATATGCAGAAAGGATTTTGCAAGTTGCTAAAATGTCCTAAATGCATGGCAGAGAAAAACCCACTTTTACGTGAAATCCATGTACAAGGGCGCTCGGTCATCTTTGTAGAAATTGAGCTACAATCTGCAACATTTTACTATTTAAAACTGCCACCTTATCTTAACCAAATTCAAAAGAGTAAAGTTATAATAAAATAAAAAGGATATATGAAATTTATATATAAAATGAGGAAAATAAAATATGCAGAATCAATTTGCATGTTGCTAAAATGTGCTACAGATGTGGCTAGTAACAAATTAAGTTGTAATAAAATCAAAATGAAATATTACATTTATATATAAAATATAAACCCTGACCTTAGGGTTATAATAATATATATATTTTTTTTATACATGTATGATGAAATAGAGGCAAACGTTTTCACACAATGAGGTCATTCCAGGTCACTTTGAAGAATCTTACAGTAACTTAAGTCTTTTGGACCTTTATATCTCTTCTCACTCCACCTGCTCTGTTGTTCAAGCCTAAACTGACTTTCACGCTTCATCTCAACTTTCAGCCCTCTGCTCACAGTCAAGAATCAACAACACAACAGCTAAACAAAGGCCGGGCACCCTTTTCCGTCCTAATCCATTTCATTCGGCGTGCATTCTAATCGCCAGTCGCCCTTGAATTTCAAAGTGGCTTTTGTGCTTGCCGCTAATTAGACAAGCTTCCTCTGTCTGTTCTGCACTCTCTAATTAGATCTTTAACAACAAACAACAGTCAACCTCTGCGAAAGCTCCTCCATTTGTTTAACGGGCTAGCGGGGCGCAGCCTGGCGAACGCCGGCACCCCTCCCGCACCGGAACCTCGCCGTGCGCATTCCGCGAGTGGGGAGATCGCCAGAACGCCACAATGGCAGCTTCCTGTTCCATCTGCCTAATTCCACCGATTACAGGATACCGGGAGCGACGGTACACAAAGCAGACATTCACACACACGACGGATGTACACAGGCGCTTTGTTTACGCTGACATGGACAATTAGCCCTCAGCTGCACAAGGCTCTCAGTCGGGAAGGTCTTATCTAATAAAGGCAAGGAAAATTACCTTTATTGTTCAGGTAGATTGCCTCTAATGATAGTGCCATCAGTGTAAAGGATATGAATAAAATGAGGCAGAAAAGAGCTCTCCAGTCGGATAGCAAGACGGCAGAAGCAGGCATCTGGGAGCGAGCCGTCGCCTGATTATCTTCCCCTGCTCATTTTCTTTTCAGAGTGTACAAATGATTTACTTTCACTTGAGCAAAGGTGAGAAACGTAGACGGCTTCGTTTCTCTGACATCAAAGTTGGAGAAATAATAGCTTTCCTTTGATCTTTTAAAACAACAGCCAAGCGTTTTTTTTGGGAGGCGGCGGGCCTCTCATCGGGGGCTGCGATGATGCGGTCGTCTTGCGCAGAAATGCATTTTGTCGCCATGCTGCAATATGTGTGCAAATTAGCAGCTCACTAATGAACACCAATCAAACGCTGTGTTTTAGTAGTACAGACATCTGCTGTAACGTTTCATCAATAACACTGTTCCACCAAAGCTCAGAGCTCTTGGAGCTGAAACTGAACATCTCGCTTTACTGCAAACTGGGAATAAAGGAAACAAAAAGCAATCGCTGAGGTTTGATAGTGTGTCACAAAGGTAAACTGGTTTTTAATGGAATAGTTCACTCAAAAATAAAAAAAGATTCATCATTGATTCATGTCAAAACCTATAGATTTTTCTGTGAAAGATGTTTGAGAAATGTCAGTGGTTTAGAATGACATGAGGCTAAATAAATGATTTCAGTTTAGAGCAAACTATCAGCGAAGCGGGACAATAAATTGAATGAAATAAACTTACGTACTGTAAATAAAGGAGTAAGAGCAATTTTGTTTCATTTAATTTTGAATAACCTCTATATCACAGCAGTCTTGCATTTACTCTTATGACTTGAATGATGTTGGAATGGTATCAGCTTCTGTCTAAATGCCATAGAAACCATAAACGCACACATACACACTCGCTTCCTTTACCGAGAGCAGAACTACAGTGTGAAGTGCATGTGTTAAATGAGAAAGAGAGCCGTGTGGGAGAACCAGCGGAAGACTCGCCTCAGCTCCCGGTTACAGTATTACAGCCGATCGTATCTTCAGCCCAATTATTAATATTCCAGCTATCAGCGCGAAACAAAAGAGCCCTTCTTCCATTTGTTTCTCTTTTTTCTTCTTCTCGCTAGTCTAATTGGATGTAATTACTCATCTGCAAAACAAATGAGTGGGTCGGCGTTGCCGTGACGACCGGATCAGCGGGCCCAGCAGTGCGAATCGTTCGCCGAGCCTCATTTCTGCCGATAATTATCCTTCTCCCCCTCTTTCGCACTCCCGGCCTCACCATCTCTCTCCTGAAGAACAGGGCGGCTGGGGGGGCTCGTAGAGTCACGGCTGTCGCGCGCATGTCGTCATCAGCCCGGCTTCCTGTGAGTGGATAACAGCTCACCACTTTAGATGACAGACCTGACCTCAAACTGCCTCTCTCTCTCCGATGCTAAACACGCGTCAAACTCCATCTAAGAGCCTTCGATCACATTCCCAATAAAACAGACCAGAGTCTCTCTTTTTACACAGCCGAGCTGTTTAAGAGTGCATCAGCGATGAGTGTCACACACGGCGAAATCCCCGGTGGCCATCAGAACGAGCCACTTGATGGCGGATGTCAGTAAGTCCGTCATATTGGCCCTCGAATTAGCTTTGAATTTCAGAGCAGCCGTAATTAGCCTCTCCATTTCCACCTTAGTCAATTTAAAAATGAGAAAAAGCCCCGGCCGTGCCCGGAGTCGGCTTTCACTTTCCATTTAAAACAGTCCATTCTGACTGAGCGTCTGCCTAATTAACATCACTAGACCTCTTTTTTTCGGTAAGTGCCGACATTTAATAAATAATACATATTTAATGTCTTGTCATTTTGGTGCTCAGAAAGGCTTCGCTAATGAATTTTAACACATGATTTATTCGGGCGTTTTTTGGCATGCGCTCAGGTCCCCGTGCTCAGACATTCAAGACGGAAGATCTAAATTAGTGACAGCTCAGTTACAATGCTTTCCACGGAGTTTGTGATATGCAGATGCGCACAACAGGAAAAACCCTTGGAAGTGGCGTGTGTATTAAAAAGCAACATCTGACATTTTGGTTTCACAGGGGTCTTAACTGAATCTAATCCCAAAAAGGTATCACTGGCGATAGGGATGGGTTTTTTAGGTGCACAGTTTGTCTCATTTTGCTGGAGGCCTGGGGGATTTTAATCACATGCCGTCCAGGGGGAACACGGGCAGTGAGGGACCGGAGCCCACAGGGGCCGTAGAGCCAGTTTAATCTCACCTTCTCTACAAGAGCCAAGACGGCACTCTGCGGAGAGGCATTTTAAGGCTCACAGAGCTTGTTGGGATGAAATGGATAATGATCTCAGATAATGTGAGGTATTTTGCCAAACAGGAGTATCTTCATGCCCAAGCAGGCGGGGCAGGCAGCCCACGGCAGCAGAGCAGAACGTAACACAGCTTTGGTCTCATCTGCTCCCTCAAATCTAACCAACAAACCCATTTGGGGGAGCCGGGCGAGGGGAATGCTTTAGAAAGAACATCACTTACTGAAAAACATACCGCGTTTAACATATTCCTGGTTTTTAATTATAACCAACAAACCTGACCCTGTTCAGCGCTTGGTTTCGCAGCGCTAATAATATGACGGGAAAAAAGAAGAGCAGCAGATTTCATAGGACACTTGGGTTAAATGCAGCACTGTCATCCATTGAAAAATATCCTGACACAGGACTGATTATTCAAGAGAGCGCAGCAATGTTGAACCTTCAACACTTCCACAATCCACCGGGGTACGAGAAACTGCCTCCGCTGCACTCCATCTGCTGAGCAAACTCATCACTTTCCACTGATCTGTTAGCGTTTCACGACAACTACCAACTCACCAGGGAGAGAGAAGATAAAGACCAGACGAAAGACAGAAATAGTAGAAGGGGGGATGGAGGAGATGAGAAATCTAAGCAACCAAGACTGGTGAGGAGAACCGAAAGCGAAAGAGACGTTCCCGCTGGAATGATCACGGGTGGATCGATCCACACGCGGCAACCTCTAGAACAACATGCATCCCATGATCCTCTGAGAGGGACACAGAGATCTGGAGGGAGATGTCTCAGACAGCGGGACAGGACGAGGCACATCGGATGGACACACGAGCTGGCAGGTTTGTGCACCTGGGAGATCAGCCTCCAGAAGGCTGCGAGACTCCCGTGGAGGAGGCCCCTGCGGAGCCAGCGCTCTCTCTCCCGTCTCTCTGTCAGGCCCGGAGAGAATACCACAGATATTTCAGAGCATCACTGAAACTCTCTATGACACAGAACGCAGCAGTGAAAAGGGCATGGGGGACAAATTCAAATGAGGATTGAGTGTATTTAAATCACAACGACAAATAAGTGCGGTCTTGGTCCCATACTCTTAAACAAAAATAAGAATGTTTCCGAGTACTAAAATCCTTTAAGTTAAGCGAGTCAATCGAGTGCCCATGTTCATGTATATTTCAAACAGCTCATCGCCCAAGTACCAACTTGAGTGAGGAAAGTAAAGACACAGACAGATGAAAGTTTAGGGTCACTTGACGAAAATGTTTTATCTGATCTGAAGGTGTATGCTTAACTGTTTGAAATGATTTTGATAGACAAAATCTAAATGTATTACTGAATAAAGAGGTAAAACTAATTTTTAAACATAAGTACTGTAAAACGAGTGGTTTATTTTTTTTGAGTTGTGGAAATAATAATAATAACGAACAGATGGTCTAATCCTTTGACCAGCGGTGTATATCCAGATCTAAGAATGTCAGATAGATAAAGCGAATGATGATGTGTGAATAAATGAAATGACATATGATAAGTAAACACTATGACAGTAAAATAACACTATTAAAGCTGAGTGTTTGAGAAGTGTTTGTCTGGGGAGGGCAGTGGCTACTAAGAACACAGGCTGTAAGACAGTATATCTGGCCCTGCGTTCTGTGGGTATGCCAAGTAGCCGCATCTTCCCCGGGTCGCCCTACCTGAGCCTCGCGCTGCCGCCACAGCTGCCGCCGCCGCCACGGGTCCGTAAGCCGTCGCTGGAAAACCTGAAGAGAAGACAGAATGATTAACTGATGCTCTTCATCTCAATCACATTTACAAGCGCACCAGCATAAAACAGCTCAGTTCAGACTGCAGCAACACGCACAGGGGACAAGCTACATCATCGCTCAAATAATTACATATAAATCAAAAGAACTCAAATATAATTACTCAAATGAAACCGTTTAGAACGGCTGGTGAGACGTGTCTATTGAGCTTACAGGCCTCAGATGTACTCTCTCTCTCTCAATGTCGCTCTCTCAACGTGTGTAATGTCTTACACACGTGTGTAAGAGAGCTGATGGAAACACATCAGATGACATTACATCAGGCTGATCATTTGTAAGGTGGACATATGACGTGAAGGCAACGGGATGCTTGACCGGCCTGTTAAGGGGGGGAATCTGGATGATTCTCTATAGCAGAGCTGAGAGCAGAGGATTGTGGGATTAATTGCTTGTAACTGAGTGCCTATTATCTCAGTGAGAAGCATCAGAGGACATGCGGTTCTCTTTAAGGTCCATAATGGCAGGTAGTAATGACTGTGTGTGTGTGTGAGAGAGAGAGAGCACATTAAACTTTGTGAGCGCTCTCATTTAAAAGCACGGCTTATGGAATCACAGACTACCCCTCCCGTACGGCTCATCTCTTCTTGTGTGTTTATGAAAATTCATCAGTTGAGACTTAATTATTTCTACACAACTAAATACTGAACTACACAAAAGACTAAGGCAAACTCGGCTGAATGACATTGCGATTAATGCTCAAGAATCTACATATTTAACGACAGCGGTAAGTTCACAATGTTCAAACAATATAATCAAACATAATCATCATCATTGTAAAAGCCAATTAAAGAAATCCACCAGGCCAGCGCATCAACGGCACTATTATTCTATAACAAACGTAATTACAGTCCCGCCACTTTAATGAAGGCATGTATCTGCGTTTGACAGCTGCTCATCAGAGCAGTGAAGAAATGAAAAGAGGTCCGAGGGGCATCGACGCGCCATCATTCTGAACGTCAAGCACTGTTTGGACCGCTACATATACAGCTTTGCAGAGATGACACCATGAAAAATTGTTGCTAGGTAACAAAATTAATTTTAAATAACCTGCCAAAATATATCTTATTAGCCATAAAATTGCTTTCATAATTTTTTTTAAATATGTTTGTTTTTGTTCCAATTAATTATTCTTGCATATTTGCATCATACATGTGTCACTGTGAAACATCTGTCACAAATCATGAAGACAGTCATTTTGTTCTCCATATTTTCTTGTTTTGGTGTCTGAAAGCAAGAAGTGGTTTACGTGAGCCGGTCCATAGTTCTGAAGAGGAAAAACATGGTGAAATACAAATCAAAGTCAGTCATCAACAAATGTTGCATAATGCTCATTATAGTGAAAAATAAATGCAGCTATCCCTTAAACCAGAAAAACAAAAATGGGTGTTTAATCGTTTTTTCCCCAGTGATGTGGAAACACTTGCTGTTGATCTCACCTTGTCTCACATTTAACTCTTTTTTTCTTCTTCAACAACATGAATACTTAAATGCAAAATAGCTTTCACTTGTCGCCCCCAAATTAAAAGGAAAGGAACGAGATCCTTACTGGTGTTTATGTTGCACATGCTGTTGATTGTGTTTCAAGCTGTAATTCGTAACTTTTGTCTCTTTATCGCCATCTCTGTTTAAAACATAACATTGCAGTTTTTTACTTTTTATTTATTTTAACCAGGAATAAAGTCAAATGATGTCAAATTGACATTTGTCACAAAATTAAACTCTAGTCTACTACTCTAGTATCCTAGAAGAAAACGTCAGTAAAACATGACTAAAGAAAAAATGAAAAGGTGTAAACAGGTCCTGATGAATGAGTGTTAATCCCAAACCTCTGTGGCCTCTCTAGTTTAAATTACGCATGTCATTTCCTGTTCCTTTCCTCAGTTCATTAATCTCTTCACAAAGCACAAATCAGTATGCTAATGCTAATGCTAATGTCGGTCATGCATCCCTGCCTCTCTTTCTCTCCGCTCGCTGTTGCCGAGCAGAAGTGTCCTTCAGCGGAGGAGTCATTGGTACTTCTGTATTTCCCCATCACTTTCACCGTATCTTCCGTCTCCCAGTGGTCTCTTCCTCCTCCGAAGTTAGTGCTGGAACAAAGTTCTTGCGAAAGATTAACTTTGGCGGATTAGGCGGGATAATTATTAGATCTCTGAGGCTCATTGTTTTGTGTTTCCGCCATGAGAGGCTGCTTGAGAGAGGCGCTGCAGCATTAAATCAATTTCATGGGCTTTTTATTACGTAGGAGATAACGCCAATATTTAGCATTCGGTTTTATGGCGTTATTTGAATCTGCTCCAGCAAACGGGCTGATGGGGGAGAAAAAGCCTGCTGAGAGCACAAGGACACAGTGCTCTCCCGCTGCTGTCAGAGCCCCCAGGGCAACGTAAAACCTCACACGTGGACCCCGAGGGAACACAGAGGGATTGGAGACGCTCTGCTCTGTGATAAAAGAGAGGGAGGAACCCGGACAGGAGGAAATAATGAATCCAACCTGAGGAACATCAAGATCTGGGGATGAAGAGTTTATAGTTTAACAGATCTGAGAAAACAAAATGAATGGAAGAATCATTTCATGATATAAAACGGATCTTTCTTTCCTTTCACAGCAGTGCAAGCTTACCAAATTTAGCATCTACATGAGAAAAACACGAACATTTACGGATTTCTTTGCTTCCTATTTGCATCAAAACACACACCTGCAAGGAATATCACGCATATGATTCTATGCCCATGAGTCTCTAAATCAAACCAAGATCACTCTTCATAGGTGAAAGGTTTTGCCCAAAATGAAACCATTTGCGGCACTGGATCTTCATCGTGAAAGTCTTCTGCCGTTTGATTAGGGGACGAAAAGTCATTTCGCCCGGCAGATTAAAGGGCTCAATCTTTTTTTAGCCCTTTCATACACCATTAACCATAACTATGAAGGCGGGAGTAGAAATCTCCAGAAAGATCCCAGGACATCACGAAACCCTTCAAACGGCACCATCGGCCACACCGTAATGACAGATGATTTTACGAGCAGCGGGACGGCATGACTGCGCAACCCAAACACCAGTGTGATCTGATCAGAGAACCTCATCACGCTGGATCTGGAGAAACAGTTGGGTTTTAATCACGTATGAGCTGTGATTCACCCGTGTTAGCACGTGTCTAATGGAGAGATGAATCTTACACCTCTGAAGCAGATGTCACGGAGGTGACAGCCGTTACCTAATGCACATCAAATCATAAAACAAAACCATCTCTCTGTGTCCTGTCTCAGATCGGACCGTCGTGTGTCACAGAGCGATCAAGCAGGCCGAACTTTGTTGTCGAAAATAAATCATTCCGGCCAGCCACAAAAGAGTCGAAGCGCTTGGCCTATTTCTAATGGAAGTCTTTTCAGGCTGATGGTTTCTGACGACCTCTCCGGCCATCCGTAGGTGAACATTTTAGATGCGTGCAGAGATGAGACTGCTTGCTACAGATGAGAAACATCTGCATGAAAACACGACACTATAAGAAATGAAATATGATACAGATGTTCTTGTGAGCAATATTTTACTATTTTAAATTCATGCATGACGTGTAAATGTAAAAGACAATCTGAAATTGAAATCTTGTGAAAATTATAATACATAAATTAAACAGAATTTTAGCATTTGTAAACCGAGTCTGATTTATAATCTAAAATAAATAAAAAATCGTCTTATACCAAGATAAGACATATTTATAATGCCTAATATTGTTCCTGAACTCCAGTTGGCGACACATACGGGCTTAAGCATCTCAGAGTATCAGAAGGAATGACTCCGCCCACTTAATGATCGGCCTGTCATGTTAGCCAGAAGCACTTAGCATTCATTAGCTCGTCCAGCTCTTTATTACTCAAGTAAACACTTTGATAATTTGTTATGCATTTTAACGGCCTCCACCAAACACTCACGATGAACCTTTAGGCACTTCATAACCGCTAACACCTCAAGACAGCTCGGAAATATCTGTAAGACATTGACTCTTGTGAAGCTCTGACACAAAAACATGTGAAAAGCTTTCATGGTGACATATAGAGAGAAAGAGAGAGACTCCAGACTAAAGTCACCTGCACTCAGAGAACTAGGGGCACTTTTTTCATTTTCTCCAAAGATAAAAATTCAGTGGACTGACCGTATTGATACTTTAACTTCTTAAAACAAAAAACACATTTTTTATAGCCTGATTCTGACAAATTAATATTAAGGAATGAACTGCCTATGAGGAAAATAAATGGAAAGTGAGTTAACTGAATTCTGCTTTCAGGTCCTCCCGAGACATGATCACCTTTAAAAAATGTAACCGATTCCAGTAGGAACAATTCACATTAACCTTGTTCTTTTGTACCTCCTACGGTAAAAAGACAACTCCGCTAGCACTCAATTATGTGTGTGTGTATAAAGAAATACCACTGCAAGACTTGAAATGCAACGCACAGGTGAAATGAGAAAAAAATGAGATGAAGAGAATAAAAAGGCAACCGCTCTTCAAGACTCTCCTTCCAGATGGTTGATTTCCATAATGACGAGAGAGAGAGAGGAAAAGAGAGAGATCACCAGGTTTTCTCAGTGGCTTCATTCATGCTCTCAGAAAGATTCTAATTGACTTTAAGTGTGTGAGAGAGAATTACTGACATCAGGATCTGTGTGTGTTTCACTGCTGTCCTGTTGAGCAACCATGTACGCACGTGCACACACACAAACATCAACAATTCTCTATCACACACATCCTTACATGAATCAGTCCTGTCAATGTAAGTATGACCATAGACTGTATAAAACACGTGACGTCACCCGTCCACACCCGAGGAGCTGTTTAGTGGGCAGAGCCAGCCGTCGCCATCAGCGCGTCACTCCCGGATAATCAAAAAAGGGCAAAGAGGCGGGACATGGTTGGAGCTGAGGCACCTGGTTGCTGTCACTCAAGTGGCTTATTTTTGTACAAGGCTGTAAACATGTTTTTTTCTGCTTTAAAGTTGCCCATTTTAACATGGGGAGCAAGTCTCTGTCGGCCAGTTGAGGAATTGCAGTTTAAGTCACTTACATGATGGCTTTACGAGAATGATGGGATGGTTGCCGCTTGAGTATGACACATCACTTATGAAGCATTGAGATGAACAATAACTAAAGTGTGAATGAGAAACAAACCCTCCACAACACACACAAATACTTTACAGATTACCAAAAAATAAAGTGGAGGATATTAAGTCTAAACTGTTGCACACAGTGCTCTCTGGTCTCTTGGCACAAATAGGTTATTTCTGTGGTTTGTCCTTCCTCTCAGTGTATTAATTCATAAATAAGTGCACAGTCGGAACATGATGAAGAAAAAAGAAACATCAATCAAACACACGTACACACACAGAGAGAAAAGCCATTACAGAATTGTGTGCTGCTGTCAGATATTTCCCATCATGCCTTATCAGCTGTGCTCATGATATCAGCAGGCAGGTGGCCGTCGGCAACGACTCACCTTTACGTCTCTAGCACACATGCAAACACACACACAAACCACACGAATTTGATGCACTTTGCGTTCACAAACCGAGAACAATCAGGGACAGTTATGGACATACAATAACGTTAAAACTGTACTCGCCTGGAAACTGATAACTGTAACTCGGAGAAAATCCTGTGTATCCTCGACCGTATGTTGCCACGATGTTTGGATAACCTATAGACACACAAACAACATCAATGCACTTTCTGCCCCACGGGGTAAAATCTGTGTATCTGACTCAAACCCGATCAATAGTGCTCTAATCTGGAGCCGGGCCTGAACGAAGCGTGCATACGTTCCCTCACACCGTAGTGAGCATCAGTGTTTTAATAAGAGGATGAATATTACAACAGGATGTTTTCAAGCACATGAGCAGCTCAAATGAAGAGGCAACTTCAGGGAATTTCAGTGCCATCTGTTTCTCTACTGCGGCGAGAGAGACAGTGATGTACTGATGGTGTTATTCTTGGCTTTATTTTCTCACTTTTTCTCTGTAATTTACATTGTTGTATTAATTTAACGTTGTTTTTCGCAAACAAGAGCAAGAAGCAGCAGTCGCTGTCATAAATCACAACACACACGGATTTAAGACGACGCTCTTAACATGACTGTGTAAAGCCTGCATGTGTGTTTTTATGGGTTTTACAATGTTGTCATGAGGCACCCTTTCATTTTTAGAAAGCAATAAAGCTCTCGCAAAAAAACACTGCTAAAAGTAGAGATGCATCCATTGGTCAATTTTGGCCGATAACAATAGCCACTAATTCTCTAACATTGGAAGCCAATAACCAATATAGTGGCTGATAAAAAGTATATAAATAATAATATAAAATTCCCTAATAATGAAACAAAAGGCAAAAAGTTGAGAACTGCTTTTATTTGAAAACATTTACTGCAGAAAACAAGGTCATCATTTGTTATCATTTTCCACCTCAAAAAATCATGTATCAAGCCTAGTTTACACTAGATAAATATTCTTTAACCTTCAAACTTTTCTGGTATATTTTTTATTTGACAAGTAAGGGATAATGTACAGGGAGCCGGTTGTTATCGCAGAAATAAACTCAGACGAAGCAAAGCGGAGGGTCTTGTATCACACTGAAGAGGCTTATTTCGCGATGAAAGCCAGCTGCATGTACATTATCTCGCTTTTTACACGGCTGCTCGCCACATGAGAGAAAAACTGGACCTAAAATGTGAATTTGAAATATTTTATTAGTCATTTTTACCGGATGCAGACCTTTCGTGAGGAAAAGCCTGTTTAGTTTCGGTTTTAGAGTAAGAAACGATGTTCAAAGGTCACGAACAGGCAAATTTGTTTAATCGATTGCAAATATAATGTCCTATATCTTATTAAAATACATATTAATAATTATTTTGAATCAACTTATTAATAATATTAAACTGCCCCTCTCAAACAATATGCTTTTGTTGCTATAATTTACACATTCTTATATAATGTATTCACATACCGTCCCTACATCAACATTGTTTTGCTAAAAGCAGTACCGTAATGTATTTTAACTGTGAGCAGCGCGCAGCTGAAGAAGTTTAACCAGAGGAAATGATCTATGATTTATCGGCTATATTATATCGGCTGATACCGATAACATTAAAAATGACCATTTATCATCCGATACCGATATGGTTGATAATTTATCCCTACTTAAAAGGGTTTTTATGTGCCAATGCACACAGAAAATATGCAATCCCAAACCTTTCAAGAGCTCATCTCTTCCAGCAGTAGTGCTGTACATCTAATTGTGTCTTCATACAGTACAGTTTGTGTTAAAGTGATACTTCATCATTTACTCACCCTCTAGTCATTTCAACCTTTGTGACTACTGCAGAACAAAAAAGAAGATATTTTGAAGAACGTTGGTAACTGAACAGCATTGGACCCCATTGACTCTACTTTATGGACACAAAACCAATGCAAGTGAATGGGGTCCAGTTAACAACATTTTTGAAAACATCTGCTTTTGTTTTCTGACTTTCTGATGATGACAGAATTTTAAATTTTTGGTGAACTATCACTTTAAGAATAAAAGAGACAAACGTTAAAGAGATGAGAAGAGAACAGAAGAAAAGAAATGAGAAAAGAGAACATGATATGCAAAAAAAAGAGAGAGATGCGAAGAGACCAAATGAGTAGAAAGAGTAAAAAAAGAGACACAAGTAAATAAGATAATGCAAGTAGATGAAACAAATAAAATTTAAAGAGACAATATGAGATGTAACAAGAAAATGAGATGAGACAAGAAGAGACGAAAAGAGTCAAGAAAAAAATCTGATCACACAAAGAGGTGATAGAACAGGAGAGAACTGATAAGGGACAAGATGAGAAAAAAAACAACAGGAGTCCAAAATAGACAATACAAGGAGCTAATGAGATGACAAGGAAGGAGACAGAATGAGCTGATACAAGGGGAAGATGATAATAGAAAAAGTTATTGAGAAGAGATAAGATGAGACACAAAGAAAAAATAAGATGAGACCATACAAAGAGCTGAGACAATAAGATGAGATACAAAGAAAAATAAGTCGAGACCTGACACAATAACAGAAGATGAGACAAGAAGAGACCAAATGAGCTGAGATGAGACAACAAAAAGATAATGCAAGGAGGAGATTAGAACATAAAAAAGATGAGACGAGACCAAAAGAATCCAGAGATGAGATTTCTGTATCCTATTGCATTGTGGGAAAAATTCAGTGTCCTCCCTTGGTTCTGCTGTCTCTCTGTCTCCCTGATTTGCATTATTAATGTTCAGTCTAATATACCTATTTTATGCTCAACAGCTCAGATTCACTTTAAAATCAATTATACATCTGCGGCAGCTGAATCGAGCGCCGGTTCAAATGTGTATTAATCTCAGCAAACATACACGCGGCTCCTGACTATAAAGATAAATGACACGATTAGCTGCGGTAAACAAAAGCGAGAGCGCGCCGGCTTTAATGAGATTCGGCATATAAGAAACGTACAGTTCCTTAAATAATGAGCCCAATTCTGCTTTTTTTCATATGCAAATTATACAAAGTTCTGTCTGGTCGTCCCGTTCGGTGGGGTTTCATTTAGATAAGACGCAAGTTAATATTTTCACATGAGTGCTTTCATGCCCTCGTTCCCTCTCTCTCGCTTGTTCCTCCACAGCAGTAATCCATGAGAATGTCTAGAAAGTGCACGGCTTGTTAAAGTTAAGGATGAGGGAAGATCGAGGAGAGAACAAATGATACTCGTCCCATTTCAGGGTCAAAACGTCTGAGACATAACAGAGCAAAAAAGAGAGACGGCAAATCTACGACGTAACTGTTTGCATACTATATCATGTATAGTGTAATATTAGTATGTAATATTCAAATCTAGTTAGTAAAATAAAGAAAGAAGTAAAATGATAAGTGTGTGTGCTGATGGTTTGGTCTCATTCAGTCGTGGCGTCATTAGCGGGTGCAGAGGTCAGGCAGATGGCTGCTCTGAACATTACCTTCATTTTCCTCTTCATTTGAGCCATTAATACAGACATTTATCTGCTCGTCAGGTCTGCAGCACCTACACATTACTCTCTATCACCATTCAGACGGTCAGGTGAACAGTCACAGTGTGACACTCACTCAACATGCCCATGCCCAGCATGAAGGCGTCCATGGTGTATGGAAGACTTCTCGCCCTGCCCCTCGTGCCGGGGGGAAACATCACTTCCTTCGGCTGGGCCTTCTTACATTCTACCTGTGGACAGAAAGAGAGAGAGAGAGTGAGAGGAAATTAATTATTCTTCCATGTAATCCAAGATAAAATTACAATGAAATATTTCCATTGGCCGCAAGCAACAATCCAATGTATTATACATGTAAAGAAACAATTCAATCATATAATAATCTAACAAGTTACAAATAATACCACTGGGATCATTTTTATTTAAATCATTCAAAAAACCAATTTGTTTAGGAATTGGGATTCATCTGCTTTTGGAAAGGCATCACTACACTTCCAAGCGAAGTGCTTTTGTGACTCATAACAATAAGTTAAATTCTGTTTCCTGAACTTGCATAACTGGCATCAATTTTCTTTTAATTTATTCAGAGCGTCACATCTAACTTACTTAAAAAGATGAACTAAAAAGTGCAACACTATATAAAAATGGTTAAAAAACCTTCATTATCACCTCATTCACTCGATTTACAAAGTATTTCATCGTATGCAAAAATATATATTTTTTGTATGTAGTTACAGATCTTTATGGAGAGCTGAATACACAGTCTGAGTCAACGTCCCGTCATTTCTTTCCCTGATTCTTCTTTTGCTCTTTTCTCATATCCTCTCTTACTAGTTTTCTGTCAATTGCTGGAGTTTTAAAGACACTTCATCCTGTCATGTGTATATCCCCAATAATAGTGGATACAACTGCTGCTTTTCCTTCACTGTTTCCCTTCATTATTCACAATCACATCAGCATCTCATGTTATCCTCTCATTATCCTCCTCTGCACAAAAGCCTCTTCTTACATTTTTTCCAGACAAATTACTTTAGTCCTACATTGCTCATCCCTTCACCTTGTCTATGCGTTTTCTTGCATCTCTTTGCATCTCACCAAAGAGAGATGCAAAGGTGTGCCACCTCAAGATCTCCAAGCAACTGAATATATGTATATTTTGTACCGTTGCTGATTCAAACTGTTCTATATTAAACTTCAAAGCAAAATTAAAAGCAAAATGATTGTTTTTTTCCGCATTTATGTACTGAGAATGTTCTTGCTCTTCAGTATTGAGAAGTGGAGAGATGAGAGGAGTGTGCAGATTTATTTCATTAGGCCAAATGTCATTTATAACAGCTTTCTTCAGGGATGAAAAATAATCGTGGTGTTTTTGACAGGATGCGTCACTGCCACCTCGCTGTTTCCAAAACGAAGCCATAGAAAATTCTCACAATATTTTGAACAGAGCTCAAGTCATTTTCCTCTGTCAGTTTCAGTTTTGCATGCTTTACCGGCATGACAAACAGCGATACGTTTAGTGAAAATCACAAAAACTTGAATTGAATTCAATTAAAAGGTCCTGTCTTTCAGATTCTGCCCTCAGATCTCCCCTGCGCCGCCTCCTCGCGTTCTCGCGCTCTGATTGACATTTAACCTCCAGAGTTGAGCACATGAGCGGACAGCAGACAGCAGTCTCTGCCTGAGAGACAGAAATATTCCTCTGGAGAATAAAGGGGGAAAGACAGCGTGTCTCTGGCAAAAAGCGAGAAGTAAACAAACACACAAGCACAAACATCAAACCCGAACAAACACACAGACGCTCGCTCGCTCTCTGGTGATACGAGCATAACCGGGTCAGACTAGGAAAGACTTTCTTCCTGACAGGCCTAGCAGGCAGAGGATCTGATTTACCAAGAACATCTGCATGCTCACAAGACTGTGTGTTTGTGTGTGTGTGTGTGTGTGTGTGTGTGTGTATATGTGTGGTGTGCTGACACTGACTCTACCATACGAACAGGATGCATTTGCACTTGGCTGAATCTGTCTGCCCTCTGCGTTGATCGACTTGTCTGGATGCCCAGTGCCCGTCCATCTGTGTGAGTGTGTGTGTAGCTTGGCCCTTCACAACACACACATATACACACACAGTCGATATCTCTTACAGAGACACACACAGACGTTGCTTTGGCACAGCAGGACACACACGCACACATCTCTGCTCCTCTACTGAAGTCAAGCACACCGTGCCATCATCACTGCTCTGAATACATATTTTTGATGTAAATTCAATTTCAACAAAAAAAACATTTCTGGACAAGAACACACACTAAACAGAACTGTTAACAGGTTGGTGTGGTTTGTGTCTATAAAGGAGTAAAAACTACAGACAGTTCAAAAGCACACTCCACAACAACAGAGGGACAAATCTAAGAGAGGAAGGGGGGAAGATATTTGGAAGAATGTCATTAACCGAACAGATCTCGTCCTCAATTTACTGCCATTGTAAGTAAAAAAAATACTATGGGAGGGAATGGGGGATGAGATCGGTTTGGTTGCCGAACTCATTCCAAATATCTTCATTTCTGTTCAGAAGAACCAATAAATATATAAGGTTTGGAAATATCTGAGTGCGATATATTTTTGGGTGAACTGTCACTGTAGGAGGGGATGTTCTGGACTAACTGTTTTATGTCAATATGAACCGTTACTGGTCTAATTCAAACACTCCAGCCGGACATCATCCAGGAGAGATAACATCACCGCCTATATTCTCTTCACACAAAAACACGCACAGTGTTGTCGCTGTTGTCTTGTGTGTGCTTTAAATAGAGAAAAACAAGTAAAGACTTACAGAGACTCGTATTCAAAGATTCTCAACAGATTCATCACAGCGAGCTGTTTCATTAGTAAAACCATCCTGACAAACACAATCTAATACCCTCATCCATTCACTTCAGATGTTTAAACAGTGTCTGTGTGAATGACAGAGAAAAACATTCATTCAAAATAATCACAAGAGCTGTTGAGGATTCATTTAGTATGGGTGGCAATCTTATTTATTTAATTCGTGCATTCTTCATTCAGTAGGAATGCTATGCTGCCCTACAACTTGAATGAAGTATAAATATATAAAAAGCTCAAAAATGTTCCCTCTGCATTTTTGGAACAGAACATATATTTCTTATACTGTAGACCTCTCCGGATCATGTACACATCGCTTGTTCAACGCTGGTCCAGAAGAACTTCCTGTTTCAGTTTCAGTTAACGCTACACAAATGTTTAAAACAAAATACCAGCAACAAAATATTTATCATCGATTCAAAATGTTTAACAAACATCTTTAAGATTTAATATAATAAAAAAATTCTACTCATAAATAAAAACTGAAATCAAAAGTGCTTCTGAACCAGTAATCAGTCTTGCAAAGTAGTCTTGAATAAATATGACCCTGGACAACAAAACTAGTCTTTTGGGTCAATTTTTCGAAATTGAGATTTTGACATAATCTGGAAGCTCAGTAAATAAGATTTGTATTGATGTATGAGTGGTTAGAATAGGGCAATATCTGGCCGGGATACAACCGTTTAAAACTCAGGAATCTGAGAGTGCAAGAAACCAAAATATTGAGAAAGTTGCCTTTGAAGTTGTTCATCAGATGCACTGTGGCAGGCCATCAACTCACAAAAATAAAGTTTCTATATATTTAAGGCAGGAAACTTACAAAATATCTTCATGGAACATGATCTTAATATCCTAATGATTTTTGAAATAAAAGTAAAATCTATAATTTTGACCCATACGATGTATTTTTGTCTTTTACTAAAAATGTTCCCGTGCTTCTTAGACTGGTTTTATGATCCAGGGTCACATATAAGCACGCACGCACATACACACACAGACGAATATGAAAATCCATTTGTGAGGACAAAGAGCGACAACATCTGCCTGTGAGAGCTCCTCTCAGGAGCTAGAGGAGTTTAATCTGCTTCTCTCTGGGCTGTAATTGGTCAGCAGCTGTCTGAACAAAACACCCGTTGAATAAAATTCCAGCCTCCGGCAGGGATCATTTTCCACTGAGAAAGATCATAAATGACACATTCGAGAACAAAACTTCAAAGGGCATCTCCTAAACCCATATGAGTCCATACCGGTTCCACCCGATGCGTTAAAACACAGAAACAGAAGAGCTGAGCAAAAATTAAAACTGATTTAGGATCAGTTTAGTCTACTTCCTGCCCATCTGTGATCCGATTGGTTGACTTCAATGTTTTCCAGGAGTCAGTCGGCAGGCTTTAAGAGCCCGCAGGGAAACAACGTGATGTTTACAGCATATCAGAGTGCTCAAGAGAGTGCTCTTCAGAAAGCACTAATGTAGATACAGAATCTGACAAAACCTATGAGGTTTTCTGCTTATTTCGTCTGTGTTATCTTTACAACCCTTCACGGAGATCACGACAGCATGAACTGAATCTTACATGTCAGTCAGATGAACCCCACCTGTTCCAATCGGTGATTCTGGGCCCGAATGAATCAGATACATGCTGACAGACTGCGAAAATAGTTTCCTCCAATCAGGATTTGATATACAGACGACAGATAAGAACAGACATCAAATCAGTGAGCACTACCTTTCCAAAGACAGCCAGATACTACAAATACTCGCATTTAAATGTCCTGAAGTAACTGTGAGTGCCGCTTCCCTGCGGGAAGAGATTTATATTTACACATTTTGCAGATGCTTTTATCCAAAATGATTTACAGTAACCTTTTATTAAAGCTATATGTTTTATCAGCATGTGTGTGGTGTTCAGATCTACGACTATTGTGTTGCTTACATATCAATTGATCTACAGGAACTAAACAACTGCTGTGTTTTTAACTCTGAAGTCTTTTCAAACATGAAATGTTGAAGATGCTCTAGTTTGTAACCGATAACAGTGTGATTGTGAAAGCATCCTGTGATTTGTTCTGTAGGTGCCCGTGACAAAAGCTTCACTTCTTTCCATATAACACACTCAAGAATACAGAGAAAAAACAGCAACACGATTCAACACTTTACCGGTCATGTCAATGAGAACTGAGCTAAAGAAAGCGTTTCGTTTAAAACTGTCTACACAGGGAGGAAACAAAGTCACAATATCTACTTCCAAAAAGCTCTCTTTCTGTGTCTGTCAGCTGGTGTGTTAGGTAAAGTCTTTCTGTGTACAGTGTCAGTGTTGTGTTTAGGTTCTTTATGACACAGGCCGTCTCTTCATGAAGCCCCCTGTAGCCTTACAAAGACACAGCGAGGATCATCAGACCTGAAAAGCTTGTGAAGCTGGATGGACACTCAGATGGCAGACGGGTTCACTATGGCATGGACTCCTATCGTGTGTGTGTGACTATAGACACAGTTTCTCAGGGTCAGAGTTTCACATCTTTTGTTCGCTTCAACAGGCTGTAAATAATATCTGGAGATTGGAAGGTGAAGTCTGAACAGGAAGCTTGTGTGACTGTGGTGGGTCTTGGGTGGATGTGAGCAGGAAGTCTGCACGGATGTGTGTACATTTGAGATGTCAAAAAACTATTATGTCAATACAGAGATAGTAAAATACAAAACTGAAAAGCTTTTCTCACGGGATTGACTGACTACTTTTAAATGTTAAAAGTCACAGTTAGAGAGACGACTGTTGAACGGTTGAGACTAGAAATGCTCACGCTACAATGACAACAAACCACCAACATTACAAAAAATCGATCACACAAGCTTGTGTTCAGCCAAACGCCGTCTGTCCCCGAGTTCTGGAACAATTTGTCTGTGACGGAGGATGATTTTGATGGTTTGATCCTCTGCTCCTGATATTCTGTGCTACCCAGTTCTTCCCTCTAAGGACCCGACTGCTGTCCTGGGACGTGGGGTTAGTCATGTACAGCGCTAGGGATGGGTGTAAGCATAGGAGAGGTACTGATGCTTTGCACTGCACGGCTCCTGTCAATCACAGCACAGCGCCCTGCGGGGGCAACACGCGGCCGGGGGGAGTTCCTCTGTGCATGAAACATCCTATCAACTCATCCTTTCATCCTTCTGCTCAAACAGCCACTGCTGCCTGTCTTATACTGTAGTTTTCAACCTCCTCCTTTGGAACTGAGCATGTATAGCTAGACTTTTGACCATCAGGACCACATGAAACCTTATTTTTGCATGTATACTGAGCAGATTGATTTTTAAGTGACATGGAAATCTGGAAATCCTGATGTTAACTGAATGAGTGCTCAGACATAGAATCTCATTCATTAAGTGTATAAAATATACTTCTCCCACTGAATACTGCACACTTGTTGCATAATAATTTTACACACACGTGTAGAACATGCATCCACACAAGCGAAGCGCACACAATTTCACGCTTTCTGGACACTGCAAAACACTTTCCACAGTTTATACACACTCGGCACATACAAGCGTTTGCTAAATGGGAATAAAATATGAACCCTGCAAAAATCGAAAATCTGGAGCGCACTTACCATTTTATTATTGATTTCATGAAAATGAATTTCACAGACTTTCTCTACAATGTCTTCATTCTCAAACGTTACGAAGCCAAAGCCTGCGAAAAGACAAACAGAAAGAGGAACAGTCAGTCGGTGTAGCCTTTGAAGCCGGATCCAGCAAACGTCGGCCCCTGTCTGAGAAAAACATAGTAGTGGCAGAATTCAGATCTGAACGGACATTGTCTTTTTGAAAGCAGAGCGCTGATGAAATCGCTCTCACGACCGAGTGGACGAGAGGGAAATCGGACAGTAGAAAAGCACAAAGCCTGTTAATGAGATTCATGGAGCCACATCTGAATTTCATTAAAAAGCGTTCTGCGCTCCCTTCATTGAAATTTCATCGCATAACAAGCTCTCGTTTTAATGTAAATGTGGGGCTGGCAACCCCTGAATCTGTCTGCGACCGTGGGATCGTCTTCTTTTTTCATATTTATGAAATAAGAAGTATAACCCGGCTTAACAAGGATCTGCCTGTGCTTTCATTATAATGAGAGAAAGAGAAACGCTTTTCTACGCTGCCGAAATCAAAGCACACGAGGGAAAATGATTTTCTATTCCTGGGTGTTAAGAGGAGGCCAACGGTGAGAACACATAGAAAACAATTCAGAGAGGAAAATAAACACTTTACTCACTGTTTGTTTATAAAGACAGGATGCTCTTTCAGTCGCACAAAACACACACACACAATCCCCATCATTTTCACCAGACCAGCAAAAAAGTGTGGGTATGAAGATGCTAATGTCTGGCATTTGTGCAGTTCAGCAGTATTTTTTCGTACTGTACATGAATGAGGAAGTTTACAGCTATAAAACGGCTCTTAAATATCTCAACTGAATCTCCTAGACAGAAATAATATTAAATGGAGAACGCAGAGACATCTCAATAAAGTCTTAAAGGTCCATTGTGTATTTTTTTGGAGGATCCATTGACAGAAATGCAATCTAATATACATAACTATGTCTTCAGAGGTGTATAAAGAACTGACGTGGTAATGAAGCTTTGTGTTTTTATTACCTTAGGCTGAGCTACTTCTATCTACACACACCACGGGTCTCCTTACATGGGTCTCCATGTTGTTTCTTAAGAAGCCATAAAAGGACAAAATAATAACGTTATCTACTTCGGCAAAGAAGCGAAAAACAAGACGACATCTTAATCCTGTGTCAGTCACCGTAGTGCTTCCAAAGATATTGCAGCCGTTGGTTGCAATTTCGTAGCCTCACCACTAGATGCCGCTAAATATAATACACTGTCCCTATAAACTGTGTATTAGATTTGCTAAAATACAAAAATCTTGAATCAAAGGTCAAATCCAATGAGATTTTGATATTAAATAAAACATGAAGACCAAGAGTTATGCTGTCATTTACAATTCTCCATAGGAACATCTGGGAATATAGGCTCATTCACATCAATAAAAACAATAATAACTAGTTTACTGTCCACACCCAAAGACGATGATTTCAAGTTAATTATTTTGGAAAGGGGGCTTTTACCATTTTTGATAGACAGCACATTTTGTACAGAGACAGCACAGTATACAGTAGACAGACATGTTGCGATGGGGAGGGGAGAAGGCAGGATTAGAAAATGATTCGAACTCGAAAAAGCAATGTCTGAGTAATCATACATTCTGCAGGGATCATTTTATTTCTTAATAAATTAAGATGTTTGGAGTTCTTGCACTGAAAAATGCAAACAACTGTTAATCTCTCGCTCTCCGCTAGAGGAAACCACTGGATTCATTTTTCATAGGCAGTTCTGAAGTTTTCCCTGACCCTAACTCTTATCTCAACCTTTTAAAAGATTAAAGATGTTTGCAGGGCTCCCCTCTCGCTCTCTCTCTCTCCGGCGGTCAGCTGGGCGTCAGAATGAAAGCTGGGGGCAAGGGGTCAAGCGTAGCAGACTGCAGCAGCATGTGAAACACTCAAGAGATGCAAAGAGATAAAAGACCATAAAAGACGACGAATATATCAACACACCTGTTCAGCGCGATCACACACACCTGCAGGACTGTATTGGACTATATATTCATATGCAAAAAGATTTGACGAACATTATAGACATAATTTACATAGACACTGAGTACTGTTGCCAAGTATATGACTGTATAAAGAGGATTACATGTTTGCAGTCTAATTGACTGTTTGGAAATATTGCTTATTTTGTGTGTGTGCGATCTGAATGGTAGCTGGGTGATTTTTAAAACTAAAAAGAAGCCCCACAACCATCAAAAGCCATTTGTCACCGCAGATTTCTCAGGGATAAGCACACAAACACATCTGCGGTCTCTAGAGACATGAATTGACCACAACAAACGTCCTCAAATCTAGACAAACAGGTTTCACGTCACCATGCAATTCCACCAGGAGCCTGAAGGGGGCAGCGCTGTGATAACGGTGCATCTGGTTATGGGACAATCTTGACCTCTGTGTTAACAAACACCCACTCACTTTCACACACTTAGAATCTCACAAACAAACATAAACCCACACACATACACCACAGAGAGTCGTCCAAGTCCCTGTACACTGAAGAGGCAACACTTTTGAGAAGAAACATATGCTCGTCTCAGTTAAGTGTGGAGCTCTATCTGCTCCCTAGTGTGGCGGCTCCCAGTCCTGCGTTCACTCAGATCTGAACGTTCGAGACTGATGTCTCTATTTAACCCACAGTACTGTAATGGCTATGAAACTGACCCTGGTACAGAAGTTGTCTATTCTATGTGGTTTCAAATATGCAGACGGTATTGCAGACAGCCTTTGATGACAGGCCGCAAGCATTCATGGACTGTCTGATGCGAACTATTTTGTAAACTTTAAAGTCATTTTAAGCTGTAACTTTAAAAAACATTATGTGTTCAGATTTTTTTTAAGAGATGTCTGAGATAATTGGTACTTTATCAAAAGGTTATTAAAGTTTATAATACTACACTATTAAAATATTACATATTTGACTAAATTTTATTTGAAACACTTAAACTAAACTAACTTTAACTAAATCATTTTTTTTGCTTAGTAATAAACTAAAATATGTATAAGGTAAGGCATAAAAATTATTAACTGAAAATTAACAAAAATAAATTCAATTTAATTAGCAACAAATGAATCTAGCAAAATTAAATAAACTAAATTTTATTTGGAATAAGTTGAATAAGGTACTGTGTGCATTCTGAGCAGTTTTAAGATATTGAGTGCATTTGCATATGTTTATGATTTAGTATATATGTAAAAATGTCTTTTCTAAGATGTTTATCAGATGTTTCTACACACCAGATGTTTCCCAGATCTCCAGGTCTTTAGCAGACATCTCACAGATGCATACGAATATGTGATTAACTCATTATTGACAAAGAATGTCAGATTCCAAGGTGACGAAATATAAAAATAAAATCTAATTCAAAATATGAATAAAACTACTGTAAAATTTAAAACAAAACTTTTATTTAAGGTAAATGGAAATTCTGAAAATGTAAAGTCTATACACATTCAGCTTTGTTTGTACTATTTACAGAGATTGCCGGAAACATTTTTCCCACTTTGATTTATTCTTGTTGTATTTATTGATACAAATATATCAGCTGTTATCCGGTCATTACGGCAACTATTAGCATCATCATCCGGCTCTATATCCGATGTCTCCCCGCATTAATGTATGTACTGTATGTGCTGCTCACAGTGAAACAGAACACCAGTTTTGCTCCATCCTCAGTGCTGTTGACCCTTGGTTCCTGCAGTCTGACCTCCACCATTCCTGCTGCGTTCACCCCCAGGGCCTCTTCAGCACAGCAGATGGCTAAAGCACCAGTCATCCACGGTTATTAAGACCAACAGCGTCCCCGCGGCTCTGAGCACAATCAACACCTCTCTCTCTCTCTTCACAACTTTACCTTCACCTCAGACAATCTGCTTTGACTCCAAGCATTCCGCATCCGCTGGCACAGGTGGCGAGAGTTGTTAGCATTTTCCGGCTAAAATGCATCTCACACAGAGCAATCAGCCCACGTTCGTATATCTCTCTCTCTCTCGGGTTAACGGGTTTCCTCCTCGGCACACGGCGCTAAACCCATTAAAATGCTAAATCAATGAGACATTAAGTGATCTTTGCATAAAAGCAGACTGTGCTAGCGGCTCTTAGACATGTTTAAAGTAGAACACATCAGAGAGAAACTTCCAGAAGGCCGTAATTTGCGAGGGAGAGAGAAAGCAGCGATAGCTAAAGTTCATGAGCCGTCAGACTTCGTTTTAAAACGTCCACTTGCGCTCTCTCTCACGAAGGGATTTTTAAATTGATCTAAATGCTAAACAGCCCCCCGAGAACATTTACAGAAACACACATAAGTTGTCCGGTGCGCTCATTAGGAAACGGGAAGCCAGCTTCTGAGAAGGCACATCAGAGAGTGTAAAAACACACATTTGGAAACTCACACAGAGGAAGTTAAAGTAAAGTTTAGGTTGTGTGGAGTCTCAGATGGAGGGAGAGAAATCCAATAAACACTGAGGTATGGAGATCCATTATGCACCCAGGATGACGGCCGCTGTGGGATAGTTTAGATTACACCGCATGGGGAGAAATCATTAGCATCCTGTTGGAAACATGTGGTGGGCTGTGTCGTGTCCTCTGTCTCGACGCAATGAGAGATACTAACACCAGACTGACCACAGTTAGAGATTAAGTTATAGTACTTAAACCTGTCCTTGTGTTTCAACTGTTCTCACTTCCCCCCTATTAAAGTTTAAAAATGTTAACAGACACCACTGCTCAAACGTTTACACTAGTAATAGCTTTACTACTTATTCTTTACGACCCTAATAGCACAAATGCTGTAAGAACATCTAAGAAACGTCCATTTGATGTCTGCATTTACATTTGTGAGACGTATTTTTGGATTGTTTGCTCATCTGCAATATGTCTTTGATATGTCAGATGTGATAAAGACATCTAGAAGATGAATTAGAATAGACGGAATGCTGCCTTTTCTAAGACGTTTATCTGATGTTTTTCCACAGCAGATGTTCACACCAAACGCGTCTTGCACGAATAAATCGCGATATTCGCACGTAATTGTACACTTGAACATTTTGAGTTTACTTGCTTGATTCGCGCGGGAAATTCGCGTCATGGGAGGGGCTTCTGCCAGGCGGTCTCGTATATACATATATAGCTCAAATTGAGTAAAGAGCGATCTTTACAACTTACCAGATTGTCCGACCTCCTCATTCACTTTCTTCCAAGCAAGATTCTTTTATTCCAGTTTCGATAAAAGTAAGATGTATCGATCAGCTCCAGGTATCATACTGCATCGATGATTTTGTCCTCCATTGTTGTTTGGGATTTCCGCCTCCACTCGCCACGTCATAATCACGTCACTACTAGAGCAAGCTGTACACACTTCTCCTCAATGTTCACCAATAGTACGGAGCCGTGGTGAACTGCAGAGCAGAGGGCCGGTGACCTACACGTGTCTCAGATTGACATGTGCGGCTAACTACACTGACAACCCCTGACCTGCTGTCAATCTATCCCAGAACACAGTCACTCCAGAGCACTCCAGAGAAATAACTCCAGACAAAAGTGAACAGCTTCTAAGGAGGAGCAGCAAACAGTAGATATGAATTAATAACGTGCCGGCACTCCGCTCCATTCAGACGCTGACGTAACTCTATGTCGAACGAGCCCAATTACAGCTAGAGAGAGTCAGATGATTTATCAGCGCTGTTGCTCTGCCACACAACCGCTGTTACATTAATAAAAACAAAAGCGCAGATCAAAGCCATGAGGCTGAAATAAATCCCCGGCAGGTTTTCCCAGGAAATCCCGCGCGACGAGCCCCTCCAACCCCACGCAGACTAAGAGCGTTAAATGTGCTTTTGGTCGCCGGCTCCGTTGACTTCATCAACATCAGACCTGTGGCCTCAACAGCCAATTAAAGGAGAGGCAGAGGAGGAAAGCCGAGGGTGTTTATTTACCTGAAAACCCTCCGGTGAATCCAGGCCATTAAAAGAGGATAGCAGCATCAGCTCAGATCACAACACAGATAAATAACAGCTTCCGGAGACTTCTTCTCGACACGCACGAACACTCACACACCCTAGGCATTGTGCGGACACCTGTTTTGAGTCGTGCTTCGGCATATATTTAGATTTATTTAAAACAACACGCACTGATGAATCGACCGAGAATGTCAATTGAGAAAGCGTACAGGGTCAATTCTGATGTTATGTTTACTTTTCTACAGATTATAAAATAGATGCCTTCGGCAATGACGTACAAAACGGTCCACGCTGAGCGGCAGGGTCAAAGGTGACAGGTGGAACGATGGTTATGTTTCTTGTTTCCTGTGACCTGAACCTGAATGGGATAAAGCAGTGTGGTTTATGCACCCGGAGATGTGTGTTATGTGTGTCTGGGGCGGCGGGGGGGAGAAACGGTAACGTCTTGCTGCTTTACTGGTTTTATTTATGCCTGTCGCTTCCAGGAAATCTGTGTGTGTGGGCCACCTGCTTGCAAATTCCCTATAAATTTAATGATTACTTTGGTTCATCTCGGCTTTCCGTCCTGTCAGTTTGAATCAGCGTCCTCTAGATTCTCGCACGTGTCTGTGTGTGTGTTCATTCCCACGGCTTTCTTTCATTCTTTCCATAGTTTTACCGTCTTTCATATGTTCTTCTTAATAAGGCTTATTTCTTTTGAAAGCTATATGAGAGTGTCACAAACACAATATAGTAAATCTGTTTGCTTAGAAAGCATCTGCCAGAGGCATAAATGTAGAAATGCAAATGTGTGTGTGCTGCAGGTGAGGTGCTTTAGAGAATGCTGGCAAAATATTTTGTCTGTGTCTCAATGTAGGTCAGCTAACAGCACAGGCCATCCATTCCTGTGTCCTACTTCTAGACACGCGTGTGCAGACGTTGTGGTTCTACCTCTCATTCTCTTACTCCAAAGACCACGAGAAAGAGAAAGAAAATATAACAGGGATGAGTGACCTGTAAAAAGCAACCAAAATTATGCCATTATATACTGTATATAATATTCCTTTTTTTGGCAACAAGCATACCAAATCTATGTTTGTTTAAAATTGGTTTCCCAAACATGAATTAACTCACATTTGTCATTCCAAACCTGTATGCTAATTTATTCTAAAAAGAAGATATTTTGAAGAATGTTGGTAACAAAACAACACTTTCCCAATTGTCTTTCATTGTATGAACACAAAACCAGAGTGACATTTCTCAAAATATCATCTTTTGTGTTTTCCTGAAGAAAGAGTCATAAACGGGTTTGAACAACACAAGGGTGACTAAATGATGACAGCATTTTTTTTTTTGGGTGAACTAACCTTTTAATATAATTACAATCCCAGAACAAGTGCTGCGATAATCGTGTAAAAGAAAAAACTCAGAAAAAAACAACTCCTGCATTTCTGCAAACATGTGAATCTAAATGCAAAAGAAACATCTGTTTGTGAAAATGCTCCTCTCCTGCTAGGCAATATGATGTGGCTTTGATTTCCGACTCGAATTCCACCAAGATAAATCTGCAAACCCCCCTGCTGTACATGTCCCAGACCCCAGCGATTCCCTATCTGCCATCTCCATTCCTCCGCAACACAAAGCGGGGCATCCTTAAAGAACCGTGGTATGATCGGGCTTCACGCCAAATGCGCATTCAGAGTTCCGATGAGGTTCTTTCAGATTGGAATCGCTTTTGAATCCGCCGCTTTTGTGAAGTCCGGCGACCGTACGTGTTTATTCATCTGAGGCGAGGGGTGGATTTGAATAGAACACAATGTGTAACAAATTAGCAATTGAGCAAAATGGAGATGGCGAACAGAAAGGGGATTGACTCCGGATTAGAGGAACAGACAGTATGGATGTTTCTGAGGTCATGCAGAAGAGAGGTGGTGTGAAGAGAGGATGAGAGAATGAAAGGAGAGATGAGAGAATGAGCAGATTTCTCCATCTGTGCATTCACTCTTGCTGTAATTGCATTAGAATTTCAATGGTGCTTTCGAAAAGCGCAGAAAGGGAGCGAACCCTTCAGATGAATCAGACAGCGGTGAACATTTAAAGTGAATCGCACGCGAGCTCGCCGCAAAGTAGCATTGATTAAACTTAATTAGGCTTTTGGTGGGCACTCAGACTAGACTCGGCGTGTGCGCCGCAGCTCTTTAAAAGCCACACAATGCATCAGTTCATCTGTAATGAAGAACATCGATGATACCGCTTGTGTTTGTGCAGCCGAGATGAATCATCCGCCACAGATAAAGTGAAGCGATAGCATTTATGAGCCGTCAGTTTACATGGGCCGGACTTCTCTTAAACAATGCAGACTGGAATTTATCACAGAGCAAATTAAAAGCGAAATTAATTCAATCTCGGATGACCAGGCTCGATCAGAGCGACCGGTTATGCAAACGCGCACCGGGAGGCCGAAATCGTAACTTCGCTGCGTTCTCAGCTCGCTGGGTTTGTTCAGGTCCCCAGCCGAGTGTAATTGGTATAATTCGTTGTATAAATCAAAACGGCGAGCTCTGAAATCGGGAGGTGCTTCAGTCCTGAGCTAAGCAGAGGCGTGGGGAAGTGGAATTAGCTTCAGTGCAAACCTCAACGTCTGTCTTGTGTAAGTTCCTTTGTTATTTATCTGTTCAACCTGAGAGAGATTATTCAACACACAGAAAGTGTTTCATTTGAAAAAAATCTACGTAGATAAAAAACAACTATGATCTGAAACGTGAAGAAAAGTAGACGGCGATAAAAATAAAATGTCACACGTCAAGATGACAAGATGTCAATGTTACTAGTAAACCTGCACTTTAAAAAGAAAAGAAAATGCTGGGATGTTTGGACATTTATCAACATTTGGCTTTGTGCGTATTTTACCCAACTACAGCTCAAAAACACACCATACTTACAGCTTTTCATCTGTAAAGTGTTTGTTTATTGAGGTGAGCATGTAGGCGCTCAATGATCAGTAAGAGATCACCGCTGACGTGATGTTCCTGCTGCTGGAGTGTTCGCTCTTCTTTACGAAGCGCTGCACATTACTGACGGAGAAAGATCAACGGTACAAGACAAAGAAATGTGAAGTCACTCGAGTGTCTTCAGCCCCGGTATGTGTGGGCTTTAAATGTCAGCTCTGTCAGGGATCACACTCTCTTTCTAGAACAGAATAATAAAAAAAGGTTAAAAAAATTAATCTCTTACTGCTTTATTCCACACTGCCATTAAAATTAAACAGGCCTGCTATTCTTAAGTGTACTAAAAGACAAGCGGAGTCCACTGTGCAACCAGAGAGACGAATCCAGTTAACTAACGCCAACGTTTTTCAAAGAATATTTACTTAGATGACCATTTTTTGATTTTCTGCCCTATGATTTAGCAGTTTAGTGACCTTCACGTGTCTTAGATTTTAAGGCATAATTCACCCAAAATGGAAATTCTGTCATTATTTACTCACCTTCATGTCATTTAAAATCTCTATGACAAAACACAAAAGAAGATATTCTGAAGAATGTTCCGAACAACAGCGGTACCCATTCACTTCTACTGTATAGACACAAAACAAATGCAAGTTACTGTGTCCCGGCGTTGTTCGGTTGCCTTTTGTGTTCTGCAAAGAAACGAAAGTCATACAGGTTTGATATGACGTGTGAGTGAGTAATTGATGACAGAATTTCCTTTTTTCGGTGAACTATGGGCCATATATACTCCACTACATTCCATAAGAGTCTTTCTCTTCTGGGATTGACCAAAAACCTTTGCTGTGATCCCTTCAGGAGAATACATCCCCTCTTTGATACCACCTGGAACTAGAAAGTAGCAGAGCACAGCTTACGGCCTGAACTAAAGGCCTTTCAATACCAAAACTTTTGTCATCTGATCACTTCATAACATCTTTCTCCATTAAGATCACAAATACACAGACGCGGGATTGAATCTTGAGGGACAAAGACGGCAAACAAACAATCTAACCGGTTGATTGGAAGAGAGATGCTGCCCTAAGATTCTCTCTCTGTCACACACAGAGAAATTACAGCCAGGTGAAAATGCTGAACAAGTCCAGAGCTGCACTTCGCCTCTCAGGTTCAGCAATTAGCACTCAAGAGGGACATTTCTGATAATTAATTCTCAATGTGTAATTAGTGAGAGAAACTGGGAATTTAGAAGAGGTGCGACGGTGAAAGAGAGGGGAGAGGTGTAGTGCATCCAAGGAATATTCCACACAAAAATAATGATTCTCTGTTAATTAACTCTCCCTCGTGATGATGTCATATAGATCCGAGATGGCATAAAGATCAGCGATTATTGTTTTTATTATATTTTGGGGAGAGTTACTGTATGACTTGTGCATAAGACGAGCCAAAGTTTGCGTGTCAAAGTCATCATCTCTACTGTAAACAAGGCTTTTCATAAGACTGACCTGCTCACTTTCTCATACACACACACTCCATTCATTGCCATGCCAACCAAACGCTGTTGTCACTCTCCTCTCTGGACATCTTTATCAGCTTCGGCAAGAAAGCTATTGGAGTGGAGAGCATCTTATCGGACCAATTCCTCTGTGTAAAAATAGAAAGCGTGTCTGAGATCGGCATCTATCTCGCCATCTTATGACATTCACACAGCACAGAAAAATCTTTCCGTGTGTAATGAGCTGTGACTGGCGTGACAGAACACACTCCACACAAGTGCTCAGATGTTAATGGTGATTTATGCTATGAAGGCAGGTATTTCATAAAAGCACATTTTGTTGCTGTGTACGTGGGTGTTTCTGCGCTTCGATCGTATTCAAATACATTTGCACAGTGTCTTTCTATTTGTTCGCCTCCAACAGCATGTTATCGACGTCTTAAATACTTCTCTATGCGTTTTATTCGTTTGAAATCCAATTGGCGTCGAGTCTTGACAGGCTTATTCCTCACCCGGCGTGTGTAATTCTTCTTCAGGGAGAAATATCATTGATTTTTCATTTGAAATAGAGTTAATATGCAGACAAACTCTAACACAAAGCGATCCGCACAGACACGTGTATAGGCTACAGGTCAGCAAAACCACAGCTGGGTGTGTGTGTGTGTGTGTGTGTGTGTGTGTGTGTGAGACGGATCAGTTGAAGAGCAGAATGGAGAGGCAGGTCTTCATCCTTCAGTCCATCAAACCGCTCTTGACAGCTCTCTTTGGACAAAAAGCGTGTGTGCGTATTCTACGTCAGTGTGTGTCTCTGATAAGGGCCAGTGGGCTGCTTTGTCCTCGGGAGATAAAAGAGCCGAAATGAAATCTGAAGACTGAAAGGACGTTGTCCCGCCCCGAGAGCTTAGACAGAGAGGGGAAATGGTCTATTGGAGGAAAGAAAGAGAACAAGAGAAAGTCTAAGGTACTTGTGGAGACTTTCACAGCTTTTCTATGGTCTTTTGAAAGGCGGGGGACCGTTCCGTACATCTGGATTAAACACCTGCTAGATCAATTCAAGCATTAAGACAACACACAACAACAAACACACACAGGAGCGACTATTCACGCTCTCTCATTACAACTTGTAAGAAATTCCTGTGTTTATCGGAATTTGCTCATATCCAAATTATGGTATAATCACGGTTTCTAGAACTACGAAAAATATATCAATAAATTTACAGCTATGGAAAACAACTAAGAGTTTATTCATAATTTGATTTATTCAGCATTTCTCAATGTACTGTGACCATTCCAGTCCAGTGTCTGTTGTATTTCAACAAAATCAAACCTCAGAAGTGACAAAGTCAACCAACAACAATGTGAAAGACTGACAGCATGACAAGACACATTAAAACTGTGATAAAAGAATCACATAAGGTTATCACATAAAATATATGTTTATGAACTTTTCGTCAATACATGTACAAATGAAGAGTTTTCGATCATAAGTCTTTTAAAAAATCCTGTTTTTTATTGTGCATTCCAATTAAAATCAATCAAACTGCAGTTGGTTTGTTGTGATTTAAGCCATAATAACAAAAAATACAGCTAACAAACGTTGATGATGATAACATTATAAAAACATGATTTTTGAAATATTTCATTTTGGAACCAAGCTCCTTATCAATATCACTGTTGTATTGCTTAAAAGTGAATCGGAACTTTGCAGTATTTGAGGTCTGAAAACTACAGAGCATCTCTTCGGTTTCTTTTGTTGCAAATAAATGCAAATAGAAACTATATTTTTATTTGAAATGTTGTTAATAGTACACAGAATGAAACAAAAATGATAATTTTACCTAAACACATTGCTATTTATGGTAAACTCAGAAGTTTTGAAAGTTATTTTGAAATGGTCTGTTGAAATTTTCCCCGGCTGTATATTCAATGAATGTATGTTGTATGTAAATAACCAATAAAATACCCAGAAAAGTTTAGTGAATCAACAAAACCTAGCTGGAATGAAGAGGAAAGATACTTTCTCTAAAACTGAAAAATTGTATATAAATCAATGTACAGATGGCCAAACACATGAAAGCTGTTTCACAGCGTATACAGGCGGCAATTTACTGCAGTCTTATGTCCTACTTTTAGGACACGAATAAAAATTAATGAGTTGATTAAATTACTTTTCAGAATGGCTAAAATACATCATAACAAATGAAAAGGACCTTCAGAATCTCCATAAAAGAATAGTGGAAAAAGAAAGCGCATGTCATTTTTTCAAACATGCTGATTACCATGAATATTTTAATATCTTTCTGTGTTTTCTGTTGTGATATTTTTTTCAAATTCCACAAGAAACGAGTCTGCAACCAAACCTACGGACAACAGAGGGGCAACGACTTTCAGAACAATGAATGGATCGTTGAATGCAAGGATGGATGTACACACTAGAACAAAGAAGCAGAAAAGACAACACTTTTTTTCCAGAGACAGCGAAGAGATGTGACATTTACAGAAATAAAAAATAAAAGAGACGAAGCGAGAGAGAGAGTCTCCTGGGAACACTTCTCCAGAACATACGAGAGGTGGAGCGCTTTGAAGAAAGGCTCAGGGAAAGAAAAGAGAATAAAGCGTGCGTGTGTGTTAAGGTAGTGGCGATATATATATATAAAAGCTGTTCTTTAACTCTGACAGCAGAAACCGAGACCTCCCATCTTTTAAAGACCCATCCCATACTCCCTGCACAGACAGGTATCAAAGAGCCTCTGTGATCTGCCACGATTCCTGCGAGAGAGAAAGAAAGAGATGGGAACGCACAGAGAAACGAGCCGCTGAACACATCTTTGCCACCACGCTGACTTCTAAACACACACATGTGCTCATGGTAAAGCCCCAGTTGTTGATTTTTGTCACCTGGGAAAAGACCCTCATTATTCACGAGTCTCCGCCCCTTCCTCTCACCTCACGTACAATCAAGCAGCGTAATAGTCGGTGTGACTCAATTTTGCTTTACGGAATGCGATTGATTTTCCCTGAATTGCTCTCGCATGACAAACAGGCGTCCTCGTCAAAATGTAAATGACATTGAGGGGGAGATCCCACAGAGACCACACGTGTATGTCCATGAGCCCATCAATCTAACCCAAACCACTGACAAGCGTGCCACGCGCAGAAGAAACCACGTTCACGTTCGGCTCAATTAGCCGAGCGTCGCTATTGCCATGCCACATTTATCGGCATGTCAATAAGAGATAAAATCTGAGAATGATTGACAGCCTGTCAGTTCAGCTCATCTCTGCAAAACAATAATACTGTTATCAACAACACAGAGAGATGATGATGTTCGAACATCTCTTGCGGAGTCGTTACTATGAGTCAGTTTAACGGCTCAATTATGGATTCACAATTAAATTCTTAAGCAAATGAAAATGCCATTAAATGGTAAATGAATTTAAGTGTGCAAGTATAAAATCAGTATTGGACATGATGGTCTGACAGCACTGAGCTTTTAGGCAGCGTGGCAGATTTTTACTTGATGAAGCGAGCGAAGCTTCTGTCATGCGGATCTGATTTGTCTATCAGGTTTCTACAACAGGTCCATAAGAGTTGATGAGTGCTGTCCAATTCTCCTAAAGATTTTTCATCTGACACATCTGTCTCCCTCAGAACCACCTGGAGCTCGCACAAGCGCTAAACATAACCTGAATGTTCTCTGAGTGATAAGAAAATAGATCAGTCTAAAGTTAAAGCTCATGTAAACATTCTTCATTATTATTCTTTCACAATTTAAAATAATAGCAAATGGTCTGTTACTCACCATCATCCTGTACATGACTGTACATTGTGGAACACAAAGGAAGATATTTTGAGAAATGTCTCGGGGGTTTTGTGTCCATACAATGGAAGTCAATGGGGGCCAACGTTGTTTAGTTATCAACGTTTGTCAAAATATCTTCTTTTGTGTTCTGCACAAGACAGAATTTCCTAGAGGTTTGACATGAAGCTAAGTAAATGATGAAAGATTTTTCTTTTTTTCAGGTTAACTGTTCCTTTAACGCAAAAGTAACCGAGGGATTTATGTTGTTAACCTCTTAAAGTAACAGCATTTATAAATCATAAAGAGATCAGGAGATTCAGTTTATATATCTGGATGTCATCTGGTCGGCCTCTGTGTACTGATACTTTGGCAATATAGTAACTTGGAATCAGATGTTTACAGGAGGTGTGTGGTTTCTCTCTCTCTCTCTCTCTTGGCTGATGGCAGGAAACAGCTGTTAGTGATGCTCACTGCATTAGATATTTATAAGATTTGCCCTGAGAAGCTGCCAGCACTTGTTTAATAAGAAAACAGTTCCCCGCAGACTAAACGCCCACATCCACCGTCTAATATTTGCACACTTCACTATCAACAGATGGACAATAGGTTTGCACTCAAAACAGACAAACACCATTTTATAATTGGGCAGCTGTGCAGACTGGACGATGTCACGACCGTGTCCCTCTCTCGCTCCTCAAATGACTCTCTACAAGCTTTTAGAGGACAATCTGTCATCTTCCAGCTACTGTTTTCTCCAAAAAACAAGCCAATGGAAAGTTCAGGGCACTGCTCTGGAAAAAAATCCTATTTCTTTTTGTGGAAATCTACGTAAAGAGACGAATTAATAACAGATTTCAAACAGTTCCAGGCTAAGCCGTGCTAACCCTACAGCTTCTATCCACATCAGCACACAGCCTCAGACATATAAGTTATATTTGTTAACACAATGCACTTTCTCCCGGGTACACGTGCAGTCCATTTCTCTGATGGGGTTAACCGGATTCCAGCAGACAGGGATTTGACAGGGTGTACCGGACAGGTCAGTAAGTTATTAGAGATAAATAGCACACAAACCTGAAATAAGCCTGAGATGTAATGTGTTTGCACAAGCATGTATTTGATAAACTTAATACGCTGTGGACTCAGCGTTCTTCATGCTGGCCTCAATCTCAGAGAGTTTAACCCGTGTCCCTGATTCCCCACCACAAGTCTGTATATATACACAACATATACATTAGCACTAGGAGATTAAAAGGTGAAAGGTTGTAACAACGACAACTGAAATGCAATATTTTCAGTTCCAGAAGACATGGCTCGACCACACATCTAGTTAAACTGTAACCCGGATACAAGGAAACTGGATGTAAAGATGTTTGTACACACTTTGCAAACCTTCAACTTACGGTTCTGAGGTTAAGATGAGGTAAAAACTGATAAATCTGATTCATATGCCAGTTTTAAGAGTTTATCATAGACGGTTTCATCGACACACACGCCGAAGTTAACTTCCGCCCTGTGTCTGGTTATCAGTCTGGCAAGCGGCTGATAATTAAAAAAGTTTCATTTATATTAATAGATTCACTGATATATCAGTATTGTTTAATAAAAGCTATTTTTCACACTATTGGCTATCGGCCGATAGTTTAAAAACAGCCAATGATCAGGGCTGATGTAATCTATCAATCAAATAAGGACAGGAAAATGCAATGAATCTGTGCTCTGTCAATAGAAAATGTTAAGAAGAATCACCAGTTTGATGTTCAATATTAATAGTCATTATATGAATTAATAACATTCAGAAAATTGAGAACAATTTAAGGGATAGTTCAGACAAAAATTCAAATTCTGTGATCATTTACTCAACCTCAGATTAATTTAAATCTGTATACATTTATTTTGTTCTGCTAAACACAAAGGAAGATATTTAGCAGAATGTCAGTAACCAAACAGTTTTCATCCCCCATTGACTTCCCTACTATGGCAGAACTGTTCGGGTACTGGCATTCCTCCAAATATCTTCTTTTGTGTTTAGCAGAAAAAAGAAGTTTATACAGATTTGAAACAACTTGAGGGGGAGTAAATGATGACAGAAATGTCCTTTTTGGGTGAACTATCCCTTTAATTTTCATCTTCGAAATCTGTTTAGGCAGATATCACTTTGAATAATCGGCTATCGGTATTGGTGGAGAAATTTAGTCTCATCGCATCTCTAATATACATTTATATTAATATTTTATTGTATATAAATTATATTAAATTAAATTCAAAGTAATCAACATTTATTGAGATCTACCGGAAGTTATGTGTGAGCCACTAAAACCGTCGACAAATGGAAAATCCATTTTAAAGCCGCTTTAATCAAATACATGTCACAATTTGGAAGAGAAAACCACTGCAACTTCTGTTTTTTGGCAACTTTAAATCTTCATTTCTGACTGATCACCCATCTATATACAGTAGGTGACAACTTCCCATTCATTCATTCATTCATTTATTCACTTCGAACAGTGATGAGAATGAAAAGAAACACAGAACGCAAATGTTTTTTTCTGGGCGACTGAAGCGAACAGACTCTGTAAACAGGCCATATATCCTGTGGTGGCAATCACAGGCTGTTTCTGAGGAATTCTGAGATGCTAGGAAAGCAAGATGAAGAGAGAAATAAAGAGTATGTCTGATCAATGACACTGAGAGCTATAAACCCCCGCTCGATTGTCAATCTGATCGCCGCTATAAGAGTCAGAGTGAAAGCAGAATATCAATGACACAACTAACAAAAACCTCACACATAAATACAGTAAAAGGGCACAAAGTTATCAGAGCCAAACAGACACACACATTCTGGGGACCCGGGAACGCCGATCCAGGTAAGCAGATTACAGACACACACAATACAGCCTTCTGTTCGCCTTCCAGGAACAAACCCATCCTCTCCAGCATCGTGCAAACGCAAAACAAAACCTTGTGCACGGCCAAGAACTACAAACTCAGCCGAACACCTGCTTTTCGCTATCTTTCCTTACTCTTTCCTGCTAAACAATAAAAATCATAATTTATGCTCTCTGTTGATCAAACTGAGACGCTGTTACTTTTACTTACATCATTTGAAAATCACAAAGTTCCAGCTGTAATCAAACGCTCCTTCTGAAGCCTGTTGAGCGGGAATATCAGCATCCGTGACGTTACACCGGCTTTCATCATCTCGGTAGACTTTTATATTTCGGGAAAATTGGCCAAGAAAAAGAGCTTGAACGTCTGCCATGGGAATTACAGGTGTGACGCATCTTTTGTTGCAAGGGGAACAAAAATCTGTGTGAGAAAAATGTGTGAAACGGACCAAGAAACATGCTATCGATTTAAAGGAAAGTGGAATCATGGGAATTGATGTCCCGCCTTTGGCACTGTCAGCACTGCATTAAATCGGACCCAATAGTCATCTAGACTAAAACAACTCCACCTTCCGTCAGACACAAGCATGTTCGATGGGAAACTAAAAAAGTCCTTTAATGGTAAGCGGAATATAACCTTAAAGGCTCTTCATACACTCTTCCATACTGTACCGTATGCCGTTTTAAAAATAAACCATAAATGCTGGTCTTTATGACGCCGTGTTATTTCACGCACAGTATGTGTTCTGCCAGAGCCGGGTCTGGACGGCCGCTGGGTATTCACAGTAACGGCACACAATGGTCTCACAAAAGCGACCAGCAGAGCTCTGATGAAAATCACACCATTACATCTGTAATTAACAGCATGAAATCCTGCCACAAAACCCCTTCACTGTCTGAATAACATCCCTGATCCACACACCCACAGGAGAGCCGATGCGTGTTCCCACAATTCACTGGGGCAGCGGGGACTGATGGAGCTTTGGAGCTCAATTTCCAACACAATCATCCTCATTTCAGCCTGCAAATGCCAGAGAGATCTGCTGCAGTCTCTTTAGTCAGTGAGTGTGTGAGAGAGAGAGAGAGAGAGAGAGGGGGGGGGAGAGAGGGAGAGAGAGATAAAGAGAGAGAAAGAGAGTGAGAGAGAGAGTGAGAGAGAGAGAGAGAGAGAGAGAAGAATAGAGGCTAACAAAGAGCATCTTTAAACAGCAGTTTAACAGTCACCTGGAGGGCATGAAGGACATGAGCGAGAATTTGAGAGAAAGCAGATAGTTTGTATGCAAGAATATGTATGTGTGTGTGTGTGTGTGTGTGCGTGCGTGCGTGTGTGTGTGTGTGTGTGTGTGCGCGAGTGGTATTTGCAAGACAAATTCTTTCTGGAACAATCTGTACTGTACATGTTCATTTCATTATAATGAAAAGAACAAAAGAAATACAAACTTATGATTCGCTGATATTAAATAAGACAAACTCCACTCATTGCTCATCCTTCAGGACAGAGATTCTTTAAAAGCCTTCACAAAATATATAATCCTACAGAATTGTCTGGCAATGGCACTTAATACGACAGTAGAGAAGATCAGAGCGACTAAAAGAAGACGGATCTTCTTAGTATCACACACACACCGTTTATCATTCACAACATTAAATGTGCTCAAATACATTATCAAATACAGAAATCAGATTGTCTCACCTCTATGTCTGTTTGTAGTTTTATCGAACATAAGCATGGCATCTTCTACCTGAAATATAAACAAACACACTTAAGTCAGAGAATCATTTGTATTTACACAAAACACAGAGGCACATATTGATTGTGTTCCTGAAAATTACCACACAGCAGGATTGATGCTTAAAAGTTTATTTTTTCCCCGGCTCAATCCATGACACGAACATTAAAATTAAACTTAATGTGTAGATATGTGCTTAAAGTTTTCAAAAGCAAACACACTCCGAATCCCACAGACATTTACCCTTCATAACTCGCAAAATAAAACACGCACACAATGTCTAGATACAGCCCACTCTATACAAGCGACAGAAAGCGGTCCATGTGTCCGCATGCTGCTTGCCTCCTGGATACGGTCGCTAGGTAACATGATTGTAACAGACAGGCCGTCCAGCACAGCGGGGGGACCCCAGGACGAGGGCGCCGGGTCCACCCACACATTCAGGTAAGCAGGGGCTCTGGTGTGGTTTAAACAAACAGGTAAATATCACAGAAGTACGAATCCTGGACTTGAACCCGTCGCTCACAATAGAACCGCTGCTTATGAAATCACAGCAAAATGGTACAAAACAAACTATTTTAATTTAAAGAGACAGTCCACCGTGAGCCTGGATAATTCTGGGGTTAAACACTATAACCACAAACTTAGATTACTTATCCAAATACTCATTACCAGACCAGAATTAAACAAAAACACACAACGGACAATGTGGATGTTGCAAGAACTTCTGAAACGTCACACTCCAGTAATACGCACACAAACACAGAGCTGTCTGGTGAAATGAGTGTAGTGTTTCAGTCCTTTCAAAGGTGTCTTTCAGACTCTGCTATAGCTCTCTGCCTCTATCTGATAGAAGGGTCAAGGACCTCTTCACACACACCTCTCCTGAAAAGCAAGAGAGGCAGACACAGTTCTTATGACTCTCCACTGGCCTTTCGTGAGAATCAAGAAAAGACTTCTGCTAACAGAGGCTAGACTTAGAAAGTGAATGCATCCTTCACATATTCCTATGCTACTGTATTTACAAACTGTTTACAAAATTCTCTCAAACATGTCGTTCCAGACCCACTTGACTTCTTTTTAAAACGCAAAACAAAACAGGAACCGTGACGTTTCAAACTGGCAACCCAAGTCACCATTCACTCACACTGTGTGTAATACAAGTGAATGATGACCGAGGCTGTCAGTCCCTTAACATTCTTCCCAATGTTTTCCACAGAAGAAAGAAACTCTAAAGAACACGAGGGTGAGTTATTCCTGTCAGATATTTTCCTCTTTTGTTAAACTACTCCTTCAACTCACAAATAACCCATGGGTGGAAGCTGAACTTGTTTCTGTCAGGTAAGTCAATATGACTTTAAACGTCCATTATAGAACAAACACAATCATGTGGGTCAGAAAAACACCATACAGACAGGAAGTGTGAATAATTTACCAGTGAAACAGCAGCATTAATAAAAGAGGAGGAGAGAAAGAGTGTGCAGAAACGCATTCTGACAGCTGCGAGATCAACCGCTACTACACTATTGACATTCAACACACACACATACAAGAGAAAAGCTTTACTGCCTGAACCACATAAGAAGCTCATCCAGCTTATGTGTGTTTCTGTACTGTAAAGGAACAGTTCACCCAAGAATAAAAATTCACACCGGAGATGATGCAGACACGGTAGATGCAGTGAAATCTACCTTACAATTACAAGTAATATTTTCGTAGTTTTTAAAGCATGTCTGTCGGTAATGTATTGTTTTTGCTCTTGGTCTACTGTAACAGTATTTTTGGAAGTCTGCCTAATTAAACTAGTGAAACCGATATCATCTTTTAACACCACATTCGCTGTTGTTGTTGTTGTCGCTGTGCCTTCACAAAAAAACCTGTTATGAAAAGAGTGTTGTGCTCTGCAGACAACTCTGAATAAAATAGGTAATACAGTGATTATTTCTAATATTTCCTGGACTGTTACCATAAGCGGATCCTGTAAATAATAACTGCAATATGCAAACACTGGTATATCCATCCATCCATGTGAAATAAAAACATTCTGCTAACTAATAAAAAAGTGAAAACAACCAAACCATGGGATGTGTGGAGGCACAAACTGCTCATACTTTTTTAAACCGCGTTGACATGTATCTCTTGCCTGAACCCCCCCCATCGCGGGTCTCCCAGAATTTGGTACCCAAATGTGGACAGGTATGGTCACAAGTGATTTTAGGTTTACTAATTTTGTGAGGACACACACTTCTTGACATGAAACAAAATACAGAGACCACACACACACACACGCATGATTCCGGATTCATTTTCTGTTAAATGTAGGTTAGGCGTCTGTGAGGAGACCAAAAGCGCTCGCTCTCCTCTCCCTCAAAAATACATGCAACCTTTTCCAGGCGTTGCAGCTGAAATATTAATAATTCACCCTTCAGAACGAGAAACATATTTACGATTTGTATTTGAAACGAGTACAGGAGATGTAATCCGGCCTGACTGGGCCGGATAGATTTCAGAGAGGCCCAGGAGATGAACGCGGAGGAATTCCCGGTCTTATTGGCTCAGGGTGAGAATGTAACGCATGAATGAATGATCTCTCATCTGATCCGGGATCAGGTCGCCCGCGTTCCTGAGCCTTACAGCTCTGCGAAGAGCTCACCACACGCATCATGGATACAGAAATCCACTTCCTGTGTGTGTCACTTGAAGGGTATCCAGGTAAAGTCACTTTTCTTGTAATAATTTGAAAAACAATCTTTTGAACTGTAATGATGGTTCAAATGACAGACAATGCGTTTGGGTTTTGTCATCTCGGACATTAATCGATATTCACATGCTGAAGAAGGCAGATCTAATGCTGACTTCCCAAACATAACTTAAAAAAACAGATGAGACAGACTGCATTTAAACTACTTTATGGCTTTTGCAATCAGTTATTAAAATAACCGATTAATCTACACTTAGAATAATCAACCAAATTCAAGATAGCAAAAGACACTCGAGATTTCAAGACCCGAATCTACATTTCATTTCACAGAGTGAAGACACACCTGTGCTTCTGTAACTCTCGTGTAAATATTCATGAGCCCTGCCTTCCTTAACCAACCAGGGCAAAGATGAACTGATGCATATTCTATAGGAGACCTTGGCATGTCCATAGTTACCACAGCGCCGAGAGGCAGGGATGCTGAGGGCGAGGGGGGGTTGACTGGGGCACGGGGTGAGACGGCGGTGGGGGGTGGACGTTTTACTCTGAAGGGTCCGTAAGGGACGGATCTGCAGGCAGAGACCGACACCATCATCCATCAGAGCGTTTTAGAGACGAGGCTGCCGGGGAGGACGGACAATTATAGGTCATTTTATTAAAAGGCCTTTAATGTTTCATCTCGACGGTGCACGCACATACACGACCCGACACACATATCTTAAAGGTGAAAATATTGTCCTTTCTAGCTGAAATGTAATTGGAGAGGTGAGAAATTCCTTTAGCCGTAAGGAAACGGTTTAATATGAGGGACTCGTTCTGTTCTGGCTCAGTCATCGTGATTTCCCCCCCCGCTTTTTTTCTATAGACGCTTGTCTCTACCTCTTACCCTCTCGCTGGCTTATCAGCGGGCTAATTATATTAATCAACAGAAAAAGCGGTTAATAAACCTGCTAATTGGTATGTAAATAAGATCATCCTGTCACTAACGCTGCCACAACAACTTTAATTTAAATAAATATAAATATGTCAGTATTCATTTAGCTCCATGACGACTGCCAGCGAGCGGTAAAGCAGCCGATATCAGACCCCCCCTTCGCCTCCCTGCAATCTATTCATCTCATTTTTCTTCATTCCGCTGCAAAAGCGTCTGACAGCATCCAAGAGCCCGAACCGTCTCCACCGGCAGCAGCCAGTAAAAGCACATTTCCATCAGGGCTGACCGATCAATAACAGCGAAAAAAACCAAAGCGAGAGAAATATGGAAAAAAGAAAGAGAGATACAGATAAAGAGAGAGAGAGGGTGATATAGAGAGACATGGAAAAGATAAACAATTAGATAGAAAGAATGAGTAGGGCACATACGTGAAGATGAGAGATAGACAGATAGAGAGATACAAACAATAAGACGAAAGAGACAGGAAGAATGAGAAAGAGGGGCAGAGGAAACAAAATGAATGAAAAGACAAAGAGAGACAGATAGAGGGAGAGAAAGACAGTCATAAAGAAAAAAGAGATGTACAGAAATAAATAACTGAGGAGATAGTGATGGATGACTGGGAGAGAGACAGATGTAAAGACAGAGGGAGATGGAGAGACAGGTGAGCGTGTGAGACAGACAGAGCCAGAAAGACAGGGGCTTTGTGTCATTTTCTATATAATGAGAAAAGTAATGGCATCTTTACTTTTTTCTTCAGACTGTGATTGGAGGTGAGGGCCGTACAACAGAAATTCACATCAATCCTTTCTCTCCGTCTGGCTCGCTTCCAAAACCAAGCGAGCTGCTGACGCTCACGCAAGACGTTTGTGCTCCACTGACTTCCATTCATGCTCAAGCCAACATAGGAGGACGGGAACGCAAACTGGTGCGGGAAAACAATGTGCTTTTCATTTACTCCCTTTACAAACGGAAGACGAATAGACCATCCAAACATCACATGGGTACCACAAAGAACACATATATCTCAAGATGGCCACTTAAATTTGATGCCAGACTGTGTAGAAGTTTGGAAAAACAGGAACCAGAAAGGAAACTTACCAGGTTTTGTAACAAATACTCCATTAAGTACACCTGCGTATATGTAAAATCCCTCACTTAAACAGCTCCGATCCTTTAGGACCATTAAGAGGATCCCCGTTTTAATCGTCGATATCACAGACGCATAATAGGGTTCCAGACAAAGCAAAAATAAACCCAATCTTTCCTGTGTCAGTCAGATAATCTGCTCTATGAAAATGCATAAAGAGCTTAAGAAGAAAAGAACTGAATTCAATTATACCTGTTAATTACATTCATCTCCAGTGTTTTCTTTCAGATTAGGTTCTAATCTTTTCCAAATGCCGTTTCGGTAATATGACATTTTCCATCATATCAGAAAAGAATAAGTGTCAATCAAATCTTTTCATGTGATGTCTCATGCGTCCCAGCTGCTTTGAATGACACAACCCTCTTTGTCACAGCAGACGCGGGAGTTTTTATTTGAAACCGGCGCGATGTTGCTGTATTTATTTCATCTCGGATTAACATGACAGCTATTTTTAGTTAGGGGAGGTCTTTAACACGGCAGAGGCGCCGTAATACACGCCGCCAAAATGTGACAGTGATGTTAGGTTCTCTGAAGCGAGCGGGATGAGAGAGGGGAATTTCTGCGGGGTTTTTCTTCAACCCAAGAGGCAGTTTTATTGAAGTGTCAGATTTCAACGTGGGTTAAATCAGAAAAACAAATTATGAAAATGTGTTACATGGCAGCTGTAGGACTGGAAGAGCAACGTTTAAGAAAAAGACTGCCACATCTTTTGTTACTCGAGCGTTTTCAACTAGGACCCGACCCGATTAGAAGTCATTCGCACCCTCTCTGTATCACGTGACTTCACCACGAGAAGGTTTATCATCTCCTCACACCCCCAATTACCATGACAACATTACAATTCTCCTGCCACACCACAAGCGCTTTAACCCATGTCATTTTCTCTACGATTTACACGCAGTGTTAGACTGAAGACTGCGTGTGAGTGTGTGCGCTCAATCCCACCCACACCTGGCAGCCCCTGAATGGGTTTTAATGTCTTTCATCCGGCGCTTTATAAAACACAAAACAAGACAAATAAAGAAGATCTGCGTTTACTGGCAGGATAGACGCTTTGAAAATGACTGTGAGAATATGCGGATCATTTTGTTCTATGACACCTGGAAGCTTCCAGCTTTAGAGGACAGTAAATAATGTATAATTCACAAGCTCGGGCTTTGAGAATAATGGCATCAAACGCAGAAGAAAGTTCTGGATAGGACAAGTGGCCTTCACGTTTCCACCTGGTATTAAATCCATCCCGGGTCGGGTGACCACAAGCGGTCAGCTAAGAAAGATTGCCATTTACACATGGTTTTTACAGGGGTCACAAGAGTAGGTGAAGATATTTTAAATATCAATGTGAATGTTTCACTCAAAAAATAGATAGACAGACAAATAAAAATATGGGGCAAAAATGCCACTTACAGAATTTCTCTGTTTTCTTATAACGTTTCTTTTTTATACTTTTACAAACTTAATATAGTATTTTACTTACATTTTATTTGTATGACCGTTTGTTAATATTTATGGATTGGACCTCATTGTCATTGCGCAACAGATGCAATACATCAATCAATATTCTATTTATAATGAAAAACGTCTCAAAATCACACTAAAATAATATTTAAAATATCTTCAAAACTGAATTTTGTGATAATCTGAAATAGAAAAACTTCTTTGGGGAACCCGGGCACTCACCCGTCATTAAATGAAACTTCAGATATCTAATGCAGCAGGTGCTCTAATGCTTACCAGACCTTTAAAGGTAAATTAAAGACCAAAGCAGAACAGCTCAGCTGGCTCTTGTCTTTTGTTCTTAAAGGGGATTCCTCATCTCAAAGGCGTATGCTGAAAACAGTGTGTCGCTTACATCTGGCCCACTTTCATTGAACCTGCTTTCAGACGGACCCTTTTTCAAAGACAACATTCTGCACTATGAAGTTCTCGCAGATAAATGTGAAGCATTAGGCAAATGCTGTGTGAAGGCTGAGGAGGAGGAAACGTGACCTGCTGAGCTGAGACGTGAAGCACGAACCCCGGAGGAGCTTCAGGACGGTTTTAATGCGAGAAAGACAAGAGAGAAAATTAAACTCCTCTCAGTCTCCATGGAGTTCCAGCTGGAAGCCAGTGTGTGACTGTGTGTGTACTTTAGGTGTAAATCTGTGTATTTAAGGTTGTGTGCTTAGTGTAAGTTCCTACTAATAAAGCTCAAAGGAATCCCACTGCAAACATGTTGGCATCGCCATTACAGAAGAACCTCTGTTTGGACAACCTGCTGAGAAGCAAACAACTCCCTTAAAAAAATAACATTGAGAGGGAGAGAGTGTGAGAGAGAGACAGAGGGAGAGAGCGAGAGTGAGACAGAGGGAGAGAGAGAGAGAGACAGAGGGAATGAGAGAGAGGTGCGTTGCCAGTCCCTCATATGTTTTTTATCAAGCAAATGAAATGAAACTCATTGAATCTCAACCCCCTCCACACAACATCAGATCAATCTAACATGATAAACACACAGAAGAAAGGATTACATTATACCACCACATTACATCATCTCAGATCAAAGCCGCTTATATGTAATGATACCACTAAATCGCAGGGTTTTCAAGGAATCAAAAATATCCCCTTTATTTTATTGGACAGATAATATCAAATTCCAAAGGAAATATTTGAGATGTTCTCCAACAGATGCATCGGCCTAGACCTGTCAAACACTATCACAGATTGTGCTGCCTGGTGTGTATGTCGTCCAACTGATGCCAGTTAAGCTCTCTTAATGTGTCTTGAAGACTTCAGTGTGCAGTTTTGCATTGAAAATGGCAAAGGCAACCTGTCAAAGCTGTCTTATTCGTCAAAGCTGCCTTTTTATTTTTGACAACTGTGAGCGATCGAGATGGAGATCGCAGCATTTTGTGCATTTTGAGATCACAGCAATATTTATAGCTCACAGTAACTTTCTGAAAAAAATCTGCAAAGTAAAAACAAACAAACAAACGGAATGAAGAACTCAACTACGACTGAGAGAAGATTAGCGTGACATGAGTTTCTTAAGGAAAAATAAAACCGTACAGTCCAGATCGAAGGAACTAATGGCTTTTATTGATCAATGAGAGAGATTTTCTCTTTCATCTCCATTGGTAACTGACATGAGTTTAATTCAACTCAATTAAAACAACCTGCGCTCAGGAGTTCTCTTACACCATCCAACCGGCTCTAGCCGCCATCTGGCTGTACTCCACATCATTACCTCCGCTATGCTCCAGCGACGCCTGTCAATCAACTTGGGACGAATCTTTTTCAGCCGGTGTCTTGTTTTCCCACTAAAAATATCAAAAGAACCCTAAATAAGGGTGTGTATGCCATGATTCAATTTAAACAAACCCTGGTGCGATTGCTGAACACAACACGGACCAATGGCATCAAACCCAACCATAAACAGGAAGTGATAACAATATACGACACAAGAATCAAGTGATTTGGTAATATAAAAGGATTGCTTATTAGATCTATGCTTGCGCATGTTATGGAGGAATTCCTGGCGCCGTTTGGACTGCTTTAAACACTTCAAGAGGTCTTTGCAAGTTACTGGCTTGCTTAAAATACCCTCATATGCGCATGTATAACCCAGCACACAGCTTTGTTTTGGATGCCCAGTTGGTTCCGTTTTAAAATAAAGATCATAAAAGCTGTATAAGTTGCGACTTTACACCTAAGCTCTTAGGTTCCATATCTTTAGGTTCGCTGTTAAAATGCCAGTCTGAACGCGAAGCGAACCAGGACTACATTTAATTTTTTTGGTCCGGACCAAAATGACCAAACTACAAATAAGAACTCACAATAACATACATTTAAAGGAAGCAAAGCGATATTGAGGCATGCGGTTTCCAGAAAAATAAAACAAAAGTTAGAGCGGTTTATTAAACAAACTTGTTCGATCATTTTTCTTTCCCTAGCAGCAAAATTGTCTTTTTTCGTGTCTATAAGCATAAATCTCAAATGTTGTCAGATTTCTCTGAACCTAATGTTCCATTTAATTTTGCTTAAGTAAAGAATGCTGTTAAGGATCTGAATATATTTTCAACGGAAAATAAGACAAAATACAAATAAAACAGAGGTACACATAGATGTAGTTCAACTAAACTCATATATTAAAAAGCATTTGAAAGCATTCAATATTTTTTACTAAACTTTGAATTAAAAGCAATGATCCCTCAAAAACAAGATGAGAAGAGGTGTGCATTTAGATTTCAAAGTTTTGTCGCTAAAAAGACTGTGAAACCCAACACACAAACGCCTCTTTACAGCTGCCACACAGAAACAGCTTTAAGATGGGGTAAAACTCATCTCTCTCTCCCCCTCTGTCCATAAAGAAGTGCTTCTACCCCTCTTCTCATTTCCTGCGTCTGTTGAAAGCGCCAAGACCTCAGGCGGGCAGCCATCTGTTCTCTTTCACAGACACAAGGACACATGAAACTCTCTCATCTGTCCGCACTCATTAGACTACATCACAGCATCTGCACGCATGGATCAGATTCATTTATGCCATTTCAGCCCATCCGCGTTTGTTATACTGTGAAATATCAGGGCCTCGCCAGAGTGAGTGAAAACTCTTCGTCACACATCCTCGTTACCCCGGAGAACCAGGGCATTGTGGGACTGAGTGTTGACATGAACACACAAAATCCATAATTCATGAGTCATGCCGAACAGACTGGCAAACATGCTGCTTGCAGCACCGACAACCCACCGCTGAACTGTGCTTCCCCGTCAGAAGAGAGGAAGAACGGAGAGAAAATGAGTGAATATGATGATGGTCGCTGCAAGACGAGATCTTTTCTTCACCGGCTGCTGCCATTGACACGGGAAAATCACACTCCTAAATGAAAGCAGACAGAGCGTGTTTTTTTTGTCTTCTCTGCTATTGCACTTTTAACAGACCTGTGAATGATCAAGAGCATCAATAGAAAGAAAAAGACTTTCATCTCCTGACGGAGAGAGGCACAGAGAGAGCATTGTATCATCAGCGCATGGTAATTGTACAAAGCCTTCCTCTCCTCTCTTTGATTTCCGCCTGCTCTGACCACTGCCCTAACCTTCTCTCTCTCTCTCTCGCTCTCTCTCTCGGCTGAAGCTCAGACTTTGAGCCACACGGCTTCATTTCAGTACACTACAGTTATTACCGGCAAACTCAGGCACTTCCATAAAGGATATGTCCAACTCCAGCCTCAAGCACAGCTGCTGAGACAAGACAGACCAGACCAGAATACATCAGAAATAATCCACTGAGATCAATATGTCGTGGCTTCCAGATCTTCTCTTGTCTTCTGCCTGACATGAGTAACACTAAAAATATCAAGAGAGAAGCTCCAGAAAAGTGTGTATTCTCAGTGTCGTAGCCTTTCTCGTGCTCGGCATGAACTAGATTCCACATAGTTTCGGAACGCCACTGAATCCACCAATGCGTTACCTTTTCATAGATCGTTTTATAAATCGTACATTTAAATGACTAGAGCTGAGTGGACTTGAGTTTCTATCTGATGGGCCTCAATGTCATTATCTTGAAAAAATGAAGTAATTATTTGATCTTGTCTGAGTGGGTGTATCTTGAGCATGAGCTGCAAAAGACCTTATATTACAGATCATTTCAACATGAATATGACCGAAAACAACGACAATCAAATATTGTGACAATCAAATAAGATTAATTTAAATGTATTTGTTTTGGTATACTTATTTCAAACTTAATCTATACTTTATTTTAAGTATAAACATGATGTTTTCAGTCATATTCGGTATGCCTATTCGCCAATGTGTTACCTTTTCATAGATCATTTAATTTATATTGCACACTTGAATCACTAAAGATGAGTGGATTTGAATTTCTATCTGTTGGGCTTCAATGTCTTAAAAAGGTTAATAAATATACAGAATCAAACCTTTCAAATATTTAGTGAATAGTAGCAAATAAACTAACCTACATGTCAGTGAATAATATATATATATATATATATAAAAATGATCTTGTCTAAGTGTGTGGATTTTAACCATAAGCTGCAAAAGGACCTATTTTTAGCATTTACATGATGGCGTTTGGTCATATTAATGCAGAAATAAGTTAAATAAAGGACTCAAACAACAACAAAACTAGACAATGAACTTATGGAACCTTTAATACGCTAAATGCATTGCCGTCCTACACTTTTCTCATAATTCTTTTGTGTCCCTATGTCGAAAAAAAACTCTTGCTCATGAGCTGCTTCAGTCTTCTGCCATGGCAATTAGGGCTTGAAATAAGATTTACAAGACTTTTGCTGATAAGAATCAGTTCGAAGCTTTTAACTGAGCGAAAGCTGTGAGAGTCTCACTCATCTAAGATAAACACGCTCTCAACTCTCAAAGGAAAGATTTGGGACCAATCTGTTTTTGTTAAAAACACAGAATCTCCTCTGAAATGGAGACGTAAGAAGACAACGCAGAGGTGGTGTATGCAAACAAACACAAGTTGAAAGAGCATTTGATCCAAAGCTGGCTCAACAATTTGATGCTTATGTATTTTAAAGAGAGAGAGCGTCTGTGTGTACTGTCCGTGTTTTAGATCCCGTCTCACTCTCCTTACGCTTGGCTTCAGCAAAGCCGGTGCATCGTTCTGCCTATCTCCGTTTCAGAGCAGATTGGGGAAAAATCTGCTTGATTGAAGCCCCTGCAAGCATCCAATCACAGTTCTCCACCGGCTGTCCGCTCCCGAGCGGCATCGTGGGAGCTGACGTACGTGAGAGGCACGCTCTCAAACACACACGCAACATCAGAGAAGTACACACAATTGACCTCTACAGGAGAGGCATGCATACACTTTAAAAGCACTCCGTCTTAACTGCTGACCAGAAGCAGACTGAACCAGAGGGCAAATCAGAAACGTTCACTGAAGGGTTGTCTAGAGTCGAGACGTGAGGGGAGGAGAGGGTCTAAGGACCTTTTCTGAGTATGTGGTTTTAAATTAATTAGTACTGGAGCGAGAAAAATGTGTGCGAATATGCACCAAACACTGAGAATGTTCGGGCCACCATCAACGTTGCTGTAGTTTATTGATCACCACTAAACGCTCCAGCTGGCGAGATATGAAATATTCATATTTCAATTTCGACAGCTGTTTTTAGAAGCCTTATAAATATCACCCGACCTGAAATAAGAAGATTTTGCACATCAACTCATTGCCACAGATACACGCTGAATGAACAGCATTTGTGACACACTATCAATAACCACGAAAATTATTTTGAGCTTATAAAAACAATAGTATAAATGATAAATCACTTACAATGGAAGTCTATTGCACTGTGTGACTAAAAGCATCTAAGACATCAATTTTTAGTTCATCAAGTTGCAAACCTTGGACTAGAATTAAAAAAAATGACTTTATTTTCTTTATTATTAGGTCCAAGTCATCCATTATAAATTGTTTTCCATAAAATGTGTGTTTTCAAATAAAAGAAATTGATATGTTGTCAAAATTGTATTGTTGACTACAAAAGTAATTTCAAACATTTAGAGGGATAGTTCACCCACAAATGAAAACTCATCATTTACGTCACTTCAAACCTGTATGACTTCTTTCTTCCCCCGAACACAAAAAGAGATATTTTAAAGAATGCCGGTAACAGAACAACGTTGATACAATGTGTCTATACAACAGAAGTGAATAGGTACCACCATTGTTCGGTTACCAACACTGTTTTGTGTTCTGCAGAATATGCTCACAGGTGTGAAATGACAAGAGGGTGAGTAAAATGATGACAGAATTTTCATTTTTGGGAGAAGTACCCTTTAAGCGTACACTTTAAGAGGAAAAGATTTAAGATTATTAGAAACATTTCTGACTGCATAGTGCGAACTGTATGTTCAGCATGAAACGTCCAACGTTCAGTGTCACAAACATATGAATCGGATCATACAAATCAGTCACCTTGTAAAACAGTTACGAAATACTGTGAGATTGTGTGGGCATTTATATTAATAATCACCATTAATATTATATTTCCTGTCAAGCTTGGTAACCAGATCCTCAACAGATTAATTACAGCTCTCAGGTAAGCACCTGATTCCAGGTAAAATCGTATTTAATTCGCACTGAAGCAATTACACAGCTGTTATATTAAGAGTCCTTATCCACATCCGGATACCAGCAACCGTGTGGTTCTTCTAACGACTTCATTAAACAGACAAAACAATAATCACTAGGTCTGTGAGAGTCTTTTTGCACATACGTGTAGGCGTGGTGTGAGTTTTGTACGCATTTGTGTCCGCCGTGTTCAGACAAAGCCGTCTGGATTCAGATATGGTAATGATGAAGGCTATCAGTAATTATAGCTTCAGGCTTAAAGATGCTGTTAACAGTTCTAGTGTTTCTTTCTCTGTGCTGCAAGTACAAACATTACACAGATAGAGGCATGACTTGCCTGGTTTGCCTTCTCTCTCTCCATCTCTCCTCTTTGACTCTTATTAAACGTACATAAACCAGCCACTTTCCTCAAAAAGCGCAGCCTGACGCCGTTTCTCTACCTCACAAGCATCTGAACCCGGTTCCTCTGCGATGTGGAGGAGAGCCGCGTCTCTCCTCTGACTGCTCTTCAAGTGACTTACTAAAGAGAGGCTGAGGGTTCTTCATCCTGAGAGAGAGCGAGTGTTAAATCAAAGCCTGTGAGAAATCGCACCGCACCACCCACACGGCAAACAGCTTAACGGAGCGACTCGCGTCTGCCATTATTGACATGACTGTGTTACATCCTGATTTAACGCTGCCGGAGTTATATGAGTGTACAGGACACAATGTGAGAATAAACACGTCTCTCTCTCTTTCTCTCTTCTGCTAATGCAAACAGAGAGTTTTATATGGAGGACAGTGTGCGGTGGCAGGGGGTGATGTTGGCTCCTCGTCCCGCGCCTGCTCGAACGCCTTTGAAACCTCAATGGTGTTGTAGACTCCTCTCACGCACACGACTCTTTCACCTTCGGTAAATCTTTATTTATCCTGTGTTAAATGTCTTTAGTTTGGGGACTTGAGAAGCATGTGGGTGGGTCATAGTATGCGCTTTTTGAAATACTAGATTACAAAAACAATTTGGAAAATGAAAATGAAAATCACATCTTGAGGAGTGAAGACAGGACAGATATATAATTAGGGTTCCTGTAGGTAAATTAGTGCATGAGAAACACAAAGCTTATGGTTTCGATTCACAGGGAAGTAAATTTAAAAAAATCTGTGTGTTTCAGAGAGGCGGGGCAAAGAGGAGATACAAACATGCACGGTAGGTGGAATACAGAGTTTTTGAACCTTAAATCGTGTAGACACATTGCATTACATCTAAAACAAACGATAATATTTGTTTTAGCCATCTCACATGAGCCCTTTAACAACAACATGGTTAGCTTTAGTAGTCTCACAAAAAAGCTACTGCAAAGCTTTCCAAATCAGCTTAAAGGTCTAATGTGTAATACTTTGGAGGATCAACTGACAGAAATGCAATATAATATACATAACTGTGTCTTCAGAGGTGTCTAAAGACCTAACATAAGGAGCCATTTCTATCTACATATATCGCGGGTCCCCTTGCATGAAATTCCTCATGTTGTTTCTACAGTAGCCCTAACGGACAAACTGCGAACAGAGCGCGTTTCATAAATATGTCGTTTGGCAAAGAAACGAACCGTGATGACATCTTTGTCCTGTGAGGAGTGCCGCTAAAATCTCCACACTGCCCCTTTAATGCCATTCAAACATAGGTGGAAGCATTGACGTGTGTGTGTGTCAGAACACCTGCATCTGGTCTGATTCTCTGATTCACTTTTATTTTACAAAGGGTCTGACTCTAACAGCCCGTCCCCTGAACAGACACTCAGCACCATGGACAGAGACAGGTGCACAACCTCTTATAAGACCCTCATTTTGTTACGTACAGTGCTGTTAGACATGAACTTCATACACAAAAACACCACAGCCTTTTCGGCAGAAGCATAGAGAGAAATGAACTGATGATGTAATTGTTGTGACTGTTTCTTCTCACCGCTGTCTCTCTTCTAAGTCTCTCTGTCTGACCTTTGATTCATGTGTGAACCGGGCATATAAAATGGCGTCTTTGTCTCTATGCTACATGTCTTTGCTGGAGCCAATGTCTGACTGAGACACATAAGATCTAGAGGTCGACCAACGATAGATTTTGCACTTACTAATAGCTGCGATGTTAAAAAAAAATTATTTAAAAAAATGAACATTGGGACACTTCTAAAAGAGCTTGTTAAGCGGGCGAGTCTCAGCACTAATGGAAAAAAATGATGCCCTACAGTACAATACAAAATTACCAATGTAAAATCAATATTATCAAAACAAATGAGTTCAATGACACCTAAAATCATCCGTGTTTGTCACAAAATAATCCAGCTTTGCATTTCATCTACTATCCTAAAGTTCTGCTATTGGCATCAATTAAATAGCAAAATCTATAAATCGGTCCACCTCCATCACCCCCTGATCTCACAAACATGCCCAGCTCCTATTCCTGGCCATGTGATGAATTTCATCCTCGGGCTGAGATGCATCATTCAGTGCCTCTCAGGAAGCAGATGGCAGGATAAGACGGGAGGGACCGTTTCCCCCGGGAATGAGAGAACATATCTTTCTCTACCTCTCCAGCAAGAGAGTCTTCATCTTCGTCTGGCCCGATGAGCCTTTAAGAGTTTTAAATGGCTTTCTGACTCCGAGGCTCCACTGGAAGCAGCCCACCTGAGTCCAAAACTACTCGCTTTTTAAAAGGCTGAAATTCTGATGTCCCGACCGTGCTGGGGTCGACATCGTCACAGATACTAGTGGGAAATCTGTGTAGATTTCGTTATCAGACATTCAACCAAAGTCATTTAAAACCACCAGCTATTTATAATAGCAACGTTTGGCAAATCTAGCAACAACACATCAGCCAATTAAATTTAAGCTTTGGAAAGCTATTGGCAGTCTATGACTGTGTTATCTGAGACTAAGCCTGTGTCAGTACAAGAGGATCAGAGTGATATCACTATGGTGGTGTAAATAACACTGTTTGCGCACGGGTGTGTTGTGCTTTTTAACTGTCCATCCAGGACACTGTGAGAACCGACAACAAGCTGTCCACGGAGGACGGACAGAAAGCGATGAAGAGCGCCGGCCGTACAGGCCCGCAGTCCGAGGCCAAAATTCAGCGGTGGACAAAAAGGCCCGTGCGAACACAAAAGAGCCGGTGCGAATTTGAATTAGCCACTTAAAGAATGAAAGATTCTGCTCCCAGTTGCCCTGCTTTCTTAATGACATGAAACTCGGTTCAGCTTTCCCAGGCACTCCGCCAAAACACTCAGTCTATTTCCTTCTCTCTCTCTCTATCTGTTCTTTAATTAATCTGCTTTTCTCATTTGTAAGGTTTTGTTCCAGTAGCTTCACTGTTTGTGCTCGGTGAAAGAGAGGATGACTCTTCAACATGAGTGAGCAAAAACTCCAAAACCAGCCTCCTCTCTCTCCTCTATTGTCACTCATGGCATCTTCTCAGTCAAAACCATCTGTTCCTGGAGACAAGAGTGTCACGACTGTGAAAAACAGCCCAATTCGGGCCCAATTGGTCGTAAAGCTTAATGCGGCTGTAATGTGCTTGGATAACAGCAATGTTGCACACACCAAGAGTCCGTGAATATGAACTCGCTCACACTCTTACTCTACAAGTGTGTGTGAGTCAAGCAGAGCATCAACATTTTTTGGGTTCTTTGGAACATTGTATCGATAAAGCACACTAATACAACTAGAGAAATGCATTAATGACGTGGAATAAAACACAACAACCAAACCAAACAACAGACTATCAAAGCTACTTTTGTAACATCTGTTCAATTCTCTATTGGTCTACAATAAAAATCTTTTGTCTGTAAATTAACTTTTTTGGGAAGCCTAATATATTGAAGTTTTGTCATGAATTTGATGAATTACTTATCAAATCATTATGAATTGATTACATTCTTAAAAAGATTGAAAGCTATAATAAAACATCAGGCTCATGGGCGACCGCACTGTCAAGCTGCAAGAAAATAACAGGATCATTAATACTAACGGAAATCAAAATGCCCCGAACGGTCAACCTCTCATTAGCGCTTTAATTAAAGCATCTGGGTGAGGAAAGAATTTGCTTTATTACTGAAGATCTCTGGAAATAAGGGCAACAAGAACCTGAAACTGTTCAACTTAAAATGTAATTATTACTTTCCAGTAGGGCAGCGCAATATATTGAAATATCAAATGTGCATATCGCAATGGTTTGCAATAAATTAGCTATTTAATTCTTTGAAAAGTTACGGATGGTCAAAGTTTTAGGTCGATGGGGATAGTAGTATCTATCTGGCAAGCGGATGTTAGTTGGAATATAAGTGCGTACGAATGCTAGCGTGCATGTACGAAGAAGAACCTCAAAGATATGGCAGAATTTTTCAGCAATCTTTCAGAATTTGTAGTTATGCTTTCTTTTTCCTAAAATAATGTGAAACATATGTTAGTTGTATGATTTTTGAAATATATTTTAATACAATTTAAATAGATTTTAGAAAAATAAATGTCGTATCGCATATCGAATATCGCATTATTTAGCATGCTATCGCATATCGCATTTTTCCTCAATATCGCACAGACCTGCTTTCCATAATAACATCTTGTAAGAAATTACAAAGATTTTAAATAATTACGCATTCCATCTACCTGTGCTGATTGTGCACGATGTTCTTTCCAAACAATGCCCTTAAATCACTATTTTATGTCAGGATATGACATCATCCCTTGAAAATATGTGCCTGTTAGGGTCAGCTGCGAGTCGCCCTTGTCCTCTGTTCTCTACCTCCTGTCCCTCTGAAGTGGTTATGACAACGTTCATGCCAAGAAAACTAATGATACACCTTCACCGTCTGTCTATCTGTCTGTCTCTTTCTCAGCAGCTGTGTTAGCGCTGCCCTCAGTGTGTGTGTGCTGGGGCAAATATTCCTGCATCAATCAACATATCCGCTTCCTATCCAAACAACAGAACACACCGTCCACCCTGTTATAGATGGTGAATCCCACTAAATTACTGTTGCTGGTGTGGCAGACGGATAAGTGCAGGCTTCAAATGATTCATCATCACGCTACACATTGGAGACTGCAAAGCTATACATCAATTAAAAAATCACCTATAAATGGCATTGTTCTTAGACATGGTTTGTATGTAGTATGTGCATGACTACTGCACATGTAGAAAACCATCAAATTTTAACATCATTTTCAGCACTAAATTGATTTTTATAGCCATCATTTAGATTAAAATGATCCCTCAGGTTGCTGCAATGCATTTAAATGACTGTGCATCTTAAAAAGCAGCGTACCTTTGTAGTCTGCAGTTTACATTTGCACCCATCTGTGCACAGAGATATCTAGATGGGCAGCTCACTAGGTTTTAGAACACAGTCGGCGTGTCTTTTGTGACTGATGGGACAAGCACTCGACTGCTTTTAAAACATAGTTACATCCTAACGCCTGACTGTTCTCCAAACAAATCAGCTGTGAAAACGAAATCTAGAATGACATACGCATTCCTACATTCATTCATCCATCCATCCCGAAAGGCCTTACAGACACAGAAATCTGTCAAAGATAAAATCTGAACACTCTGCATGAACAAATCAGCTCAATCTGTGAAGTTCTGTGGGATCTTCAAGAGAAAGTATGTTTGTACTGCCGTCACCTGCAGTGACAGACCGTACAATTTCAAGCATGGAATATAAGTGAATGTATTAATATGCATGGCAAATTGTGCTATTACTACAATTTTCATGGTCTGTGTGTGTGTGTCCGTGCGTGTGTCCGTGCCTGTGTGTGTGTGTGTGTGTGTGTGTGTGTGTGGAGGCCAATTAGAGCAGCTCAAACATCTGTGAATAAACTCACACACAGTTTCACTCTGGAGGCATTTCAATTACACCAGTCAGTGCACTCGCACACACACACACACACACACACACACACACACACAGGACTTCATACCATGGACACTCACATCATGCAAAGGGTGCGAATGGAGGATGAAGGATAGTAATGCCATTAGAGACACCACACGTGTGGTGTGTGTGTGTGCGTGGAGACACTAAGGTCACGCTGGTTAATGAAGCAGTCTGTTAGTGCTAACGATGATTACCTCTCTCCACCTAAACATTCATTCACTTTAATCACCACATACGCACAAGCACATGCAGGCACAACAACTAGTGCAATTTCATCCTCCAAATCTGCCATCCAAACAAAAATACCACACTAAAATATTACAGATACACTTGCGATAATCTGATTTGTACAAATGTGTAAGAGTTAATATTACAAACAACATTTTTAAATGTTGTGTAGTGTACCACTATCTGTACCTCAACCGAAAGGCTTTAGGAAAACCAATGCAACTAACACATAAGGGGAGTAAACCTGCAAGTCTCCGTTCAGAGCGACGCCGAGTAAATGTTGTGCAAACAGGTTGGAGCAGCACTGGCCATGTGGAGATAAATAAAGATTCACTGTATGTGACACTGAGCTGAGATCAGCCCCCGCTGATCCATCAGACAGAAATCCCATCAGTCATGAAACAACTTCTATAGCACCGGTGAGGGACTTACTGTAACCAAGTGTGCATCAGAGAGAAAAACATGTACACTGGTTGAATACTGCCTTAGTTCCTCTCCATAGATAAGAATAAATCCAGCAGCGGAATAGAATCAGCTATATGTGTCTACTAACAGACAGGAAATGTGTTTGTAACCATGTATACCGTTACAACATCTGCAAGTGACTTTATTACACTGGATGTGATGTGATATGATCTTAACGTCACAGAAAATACACAAAATGAAATCAAAGTATCACATCTGTGGGTTCATTTCATCATTTAAAGACACAGCTGTCCTTTATCTACTGTGAGCTGCTCATCTTTACTCCATTCCATATAAGTGAAGAATGTAGACAGGCATCTTTCATCATTCATTGGCCGGAAATATTGAATGTCTAACCATTGTACATCTTGAAGCGAGCAGTTCGAGCAGACGACTACAATTCTCCAAGGAAAAACAATTACACAGCTAACTAACAGATCAACAGAAAACAAAAATCTAATGTAATTACATTTTTTCCAGATACTTAACACACAGCTATAAATTAAAGTACAGTATCAAAATATAAACTATTTATGAGATCCCATTTTGGGATCCCAGTTACCATGCGCATTGTCTACATGTCTACGAAAGCATCATATTGTATTTTAAAAGGGGTCATGTTTTATAATGTTCCCCTCCACGTCCACTTATATGAAGAAAAAAATACATGACCTTTTTTCTTCTGTTCGCATCAAATACTAGAGGATCTGGTCAAAGTAAATCCATTAAAATGACTTTGGGAACAGCTGGTCAAAGCTAATTTAAAAAGCGTATTACTTTAGAATAAGTATATGTTTTGGCATAATTTGTTTGCACTTGGTTAGAAATCGTGTAATCTGCTACATTTTAAATCCAGTGTATGTGAGAATTCAGATGAGTCTCATTCAGCTAGACTGTTAAAATTTTAATGTCTGGGAACACACAATTTTTCCCCTAAAGTACAGAGAAGTTAGAAACGCACACAAATGCACAGTTAAAGTGTGAAGGCTGTTCTTTAAAGGTCACATGAGCACTTAAGCTGCAGGAATTGCAGTAACTGTCTTCCTGTTTTTCTCTTTTGTCAGTAGCTCCTTAAGGCCAAAGATAATCAACACACGTGCGCGCACACACACACACACAGTGTGATTAGCTGTGTGACTGACGAAGCGAAGCATAAAACTGAAAATTACTGAAATTATCCAATTGAAGTGAGTGACATAAACCCTTCAGAGAGAAAGAGGTAAAGATTGCATCAGAATAAATCGGTTAAAGCCTAAAAAAATAATGGTAAAACTGAATAATAATAGTAAAATCATTGTGAGCATAGCAGAGGAGATTGTAATTCAGCGCCTTTATCAGTGAACTAAAGACCCAGATTGTGCGAACAGCTGTTACGGCACAAAAACCTTGTGTAGAAGTGCTAATTAAAGACGTGTTGAAACAGGCCTTCTCTCTCTGTCTAAATAAAGATGACAAGTGTCAAATCTACATTTTGTTACGTTGCCGTTCAAAAACGATAAAAATGACAGACTGTCGCCCTGTGAGTCAGCAAGACTCGATTCAAAGGATACAGGTGTGCTGGCTGCGAGGACACAGACACACTTTTTCAGCGGCCAGGTAGATGGACCAGCAGGACTCTTTAGGTCTTCTGCTTCACTCTCAATCGAAAATCAATTACCCAGAACTCCTTGCTCCTCACAGTATGGCACAAAAGCTTGTGGCAGAGGTCCAGACCCCAGAACTTTATGGGTCGATCAGAGGCCAAAAAAAGGTTAGGACGGAGGTCAAGACTTCTTTTTGAAGACACACAAGTCTTAAAACAACAAATGAACTAAAAAAAATACATATTAATTTGTTACATTTTAGAAACAGAGGTTCAAATAAGGTCCACTGTTGCTTACAAAAAGCTGGTGAAAAATGTATGCATCACATTTAACAAATAGAAAAAACTAGATAATAGCACATCTGAGTGGTGGTACGGGTTGAGCAGAAAGAGATACGAATTCTTTTACCTTCAGCTGAGCTGAGCTGCATTAGAGGATCAGAGGTCAACACAGAGAGAGAAATGAAATCTCAGACACAAAATTCACTATAATTAAAACCTTTTCAGAGTCAAAGGGCCAAAGACATATTGAAACTATCTGAAATGTCTCCCCTAGGCTGTAGATCTCACCAGCATGAGTGAGTGTTGAATCTGCAGATTTTCTCTGCAAGAGACTGACAAAATCATTCAAAATTATTCTATCGTAATTAAACTAAATGAAAGTTGTTTCATAGGGAATACAGCTCTTTCAATTGCTTAAATTGACAACTGACAATAAATGCTAAAACGTAAAAAATATGGTTAATCTAAAACAAGCATTTCTGTCATTATTTACTACCTCATGTCATTTAAGATGCGATATTTCTTCTGTGGTAAAATTATGAATTTTAAAAAGCCAGAAAATAAATGAATTTTAATTTCATGGAGACAATTTATAAAGTTTATTTCAGTCTTTTGTTTTAACTATTTATTGATATGTGTTTAGGAACAATTATCACTCTCATTTCATTCTCTGAACTACTAATCATATTTCTACCAAATTTCCAATAAAAATATTGCTTATATTTGCTGTTATTGGTAGAAAATGAAAATTGGAGAAACTTATAGGAAATATGCTCTGTATTTTTTCAGATCTCAAACACTGCAAAGAAAACAAGCTCAACTTCACTTTAAGGATAATACAACAGTAATATTTGAACAAGTATTTAGGAAATCTTCAAAAATATTTTTTATGTGATAACCTAGGTCTGGACTCACAAAACATTCCCAAACAAACTTCTTAATTTTTTTCAAGATTTGATTTACAAAGCATATGTTATTTTATTCTTATGAAAAAATTAAGACTTTATTAAGAAATATTTTGTCATGAATCCATTTTATTCCTTAAAATGCTCGCTTTAGAAGTTAAAGTGATAGAACAGGTTTGTACCAAATCCGAATGTCTCTGTCATGTTAGAGAAAGTGTGAGGTCCGTCAGTTTTTAAGATATTACAGCAAAAAGCTTTGTCTTACTCAAAATACTTACACAAAAAAGTACACGCGTACAAAGGCAAAGCAAACACACTAGCATGTTTGTTGAAGTGTGGAAAATATGAGGCTTTAGACAAAAATCCTCCTAATCTGGAGCAAGATGTTAATTCATTCACTTCTAATTTAACACTTTTTCCTTCACACATACACACACAGAGGAAGAGGAGGAACAAGGACATAACTCTCTGCCTTTTAAGAGGACAGCCGGCGGGTGGAAGTCGTCTCAAGAGATGCTGCAAGTTTATGTAGCGATGTACGTGACCATTCAAACCATAAAGGTAGAGAAGTCTTTTCTGCACAGTCAGCACACACAGTCTGAGAAACTCAAACTGAACCCAATTAGATTTCAGTTCTGTCAGAACAGTTCAGACAGCAAGTCTTAAGTAGATATTAAAAAGTAAAACTAACTTGCAAAGCTATGTAAAGCTGTAACTTTGATAGGGAACGGGTGGATTAGGTCAAAGAAACGTCACTGGTTCAATACAACTCATTGTGACACGCTGCAGATTATCTAATAATATTGTTGCATGAAGCTACAAAAACAGATTTAAAGTAAATACACTTACAATGGCATTTCATGTGGAAACGGTAAACCTTAATTCTTCTGGATGCAGTTTCTAAGTAAACTAGACAGAACTTTACACAAAGTTATCAAGCAGTTTTATCACTCTTAATGTCACACATTTGAAGACAAGAGTATTTTATAGTTACCCCAGAGCAATGCTTTTACTTCAATGAAATCTAATACACAGGGGACTTTTCCCTGTGGGCCTTATCTAAACGTGCGCCGACACATGAACAAAAGGAGGGGGACCCCATAACACAAAATATGGAACACAAAACACGGAATGGAATAGCGGACGGATGGAACAGACGAAGGACCGCTCTCGTCCAAGAAGTCCAGCCCTAGTAAGCTAATACAGAAACAGGATTTGTTTATGTTTACAAACTGAAGCACAGCTCGAAATAACATAAAAGACAGATCTCTTCTATTCTAAAAACCCTCAAGAGATCAGAATGATACCTGAATTTCATTACTCTTTTGGTTAAGTCTTCTGTCAGGCAAAATCAGAATCTTAAAGACTCGTGATGAAAAAGCCTGTTAACCCTCGAACACACAGCCCAAAAAAAGACGCGTGTGTGGTTCCTGCTGTACCACTGGCCTGTTTTAAGCCTCTTTGTACCGAGCCTAAATATCACACAAGCTGACCTGATCTTCCCTACTACTGTAGCTTTGGGCCAGTCTTTAATCCCTATGGACACAAAGGAACCCAAGTGATCAGGAGAAGATGAGTCTCTCTGAAAACTTCTCTAAATGTCAGAGACATGAGAAGGGTCTCGTCTACATCCGGAAATCTTGTCACTCAAACACCCGAGAGATTTCAGACAACCTTCCTCCTGGTGGGCACAGCAGCTGAAATGCTATCTGTGTGAGTCCACTGTAATATTGATAGCTGGTTTATCCCAAACCTTCCTTTATTATGCTGAGATAACTACTGAAAAATACAGGTGATGGAGGTTGAGAAATGTTAAAACAATGTATATGATATTAAAAATGAAAACCATTCTACCCAAATATGTATTAATCACAACATAGTACCATATCACGCACTAACAGTACAGTATTGATAATGATGCTGCAATATCAGGCAGCTGCTTCTATAGGCAGCCGGCACCGAGGCAGCTAACCAGGTTTTGGAGCACGTCTATTGTCTTCATGAATGTTTCAACAAGATAACCGACTCTCTGGAGCAGTTCCTGCATGCTCAACATGTTTTCAGAGGAAATATGAAATAATTAACAGGCTCCTACTGTCTTACTCTACTTTTCTCCTTCCTTTGGCTAATGCCTTACCAGTTCATTTCCACAATGATTCTCCTTCTGCCTGCGGGCACGGCAGCTCTGAACAAAGATGAAACTGCTTCACTACCATCCATAAAACCCCACAGTCTACTGTTCACAAAGCTCTAAAATGTGCACAGTATTACATAGATTAAGAAGAATGGCAGTAATCAGCCAGGTTTAATAGACAAAGAAACTACAACTAAAAAAGGACAGAAACTTTTATACATTTACAAAATGTAAAGTTATGAAAATGTGCACCTGTAAATAATCAGAGCTTACAGGTCCCATAATACCAACACTGGTCCAGAACAGAAATAACCAAAAAAGGGATTATAAGGATTATACTTTCGTGTTTATCTTTTAGACATCGATGAGGCAAATAAATCTTTCAAAGAGTAACACAAAAGCAGTTGTGGGTTCAAACTGAGTTTATAAGTCATTGCGGCGACAGTGAACATCTGCTAATGGTCATTATATTCATTTCAAGTTATTAAGCATTCATGTCACTAAAAGAACGGATATAGCACACAGAGCCTTCTGCTGGATTGTTTTATATTACTGGCATGCTAGTTACAAAAATCTCAATATAAACAAAACATCTGCCATTATATTACAAAACAAATTTCCTGTCTCTGACCCTGGCATCTCTTTATCCTTCCGAAAAAATGTGTTTTTTTATTCTCTTTCCTCTGAGAGGAAGAACACAAGCACCCTGAGGTGGCTGATGCTCTCTCTCTCTCTCTCTCTCTCTCTCTCATCTCATGAGGGAGTCGTTGTCAACTGTGGCCAGCTGCGTCTCTGTGTGATGTTCAGAGATGCACTTGAGCGAACTCTCTACTACACACCTCTGTGTTCTCTTTTTTGTCTGAGCGCACACCTGAGTGTAGAACATCAATGTTTTTTCCTCTTGTCTTTGTACTGCCTCTCAATTTCCCCCATCACATTAGGCCAACAGCAACAAAACCAAAGAGTACATACCAACAGAGCATGTCAGTATACCAAATGGGCCAGATTATAGACTGTGTTTAATTTGACATGAATAAGAATGTCAAGTGTCATGTGTCCAGCTCTAACCCCACACAAAGCAACTGGACACATACCCCTGAACCTATCTAATCCAGCATGTATGGTGTCAGTGTGGCTTGGCTATATCTGTTAAAACTTGTTTTGAAAAACTGCTACGAAAACAATAAAAGTCTGGTTCATCAGTAAATTAAAACAACCTGTGTGTGAGTCTGTGTGTGTGTTTTATGAGAGAGGTAGTAAATTTCTGCTTACACCTGTTTCCTTTTCTCAGTTTTTAACCAACCGCCACAACTACCAAATAACACAATCATGCCAATTTACAAAATATTTTTACAACAAAAAAATAGATGCCGTCTCTCTCTCTCTCTCTCTCTCTCTCTCACACACACACACACACACACACGTGATGACATTTCAGCTCACTAAGAAATTCCAAGCATGTCCGACCAGACATTTGAATGGCCTGACCGCTCTCTCTCTCTATCTCCCTCTTTCACTCTCTGTCTGTCTGTTCTTCCGTCTGTTTTTCCCTCTCTTTCTCAGTCTGACTGTCTGCCTGTCTGTCTGTCTGACTATCAGCAGATGGATCTAAAGGATTGGCTCCCCGTCTACGGGGAGTCTCAGTGCTCCACAAACACACAGAGATAATGGCAGGGTGCTGCAGACGGGCAGTTTATTTAATAAACATACAAATCCACCTGACAAACAGAAACCCGGCCTTTGAGAGAGAGCGAGAGAGCGAGAGAGAGAGCGAGAGAGAGACAACAGAATAGAGAGGCTCTGATTTCAGATGACACACTCAATCACACTGATTTGTTTGTGCTCTTAAAAGCTTCTACGAGACAGTAAAAAGAACAGCCACGAGAAGCTAAACAAGCTTCATCATATAATCAAGTCAATCAAGTCCTGCTCACTCTCCATGATTGCAGCTGGCGTGCTGAATATTTCGTTTTTTATATAAGCAGTCAGGTAAGTAGCAGTAGAGCTGAATCTCCAGAGCTGATAATTACGGCATCAATACCCAGATTTGAATCCAGTCCAACTCCACCCTTGTCACGCAATAAAGCTCCACCACTGACACTACACAATTAACCCCACCCCAATAATCTTACCCAATCCAGCTCTAAACCCACATAAAAGCTGAACACCTACCCATGAACCTATCCAATGCAGCACATCTCCAGCCTCAACAGCACCAGTCTACATTTTCCAAGACCTCATCTTTTCAGATCCTATTTTAAACCTTATCCCCAAGCCCTATATTTAAAGCCAAAACCAAATTCAAATCCTACTCAATACATTTTTACATACTTGTCTCTGTGACAACTGTGCCAAACGCATGTTGATAAAAATACAAATCTACATTCTACAAGTTTCAACATCGCTGTAAACCGCTGCGTTGTTGATACAGGAAACGGTTGCTTTTCTGCAGTCTTCAGACACCTGCATCCTAAATTCCAGTACTGCGCTCTAACGATCACATCCGGAGGAGATGTGAGCTTGTGTCTGTTTGTGTGTCTGTGTAATAGGGTGGAGATCAGAAAACATTCATTTTGGCATGTCATCATATAAAAGATGTTGGGGTCTTACCTTTCCGAACTGTTCAAAATACTGTTTCACATCTTCAACAACTGTGCTCGCCGATAATCCGCCCACAAATATTTTCTTTGTTCTTGTGACCATCTGGTGAACAAGAGAGAGAAGAGAAAAAAACATGAGCAAACCAAAATGATCCCATATTCCTGTGTAGACGGTTTCAGCCGCAACAACATAAACAAACATTATGTGGCCTAAACGTAATTTCTAGGAGACATCAGCAAAGAATTTATAACTGTTGAGGAGTTTTTTGTATATACATTTAATAATATTAATATACAATGAAATATTCATATAAATTAAAGGGGACAGTTCAGCCAAAAATGAAAATTATGTCATCATTCACTGACCCTCAGATTGTTCAAAACCTGTATAGATTTCTTTGTTCTGCTAAACACAAAGGAAGATATTTGGAAAAATGTCAGTAACCAAACAGATCTCATCCCCCATTAACTCTAATAGTATTAATTTCCCTACTATGGCAGTGAATGGGGGATGAGATATGTGTGGTTACTGACATTCTTCCAAATATCTCTTTTCTTTTATTGAGTGAATGATGACAGAATTTAAATTTCAGGGTGAACTGTCCCTTTAATATCAAATAAATTGTTATATTAACCAAACACGGTTGAAACCGTCTATATACAGTATACATTTGTATCATCTACTATTATGTGTGATTTAAACATTTGTAAATATATTCAAACTGTTCTTTATAATGTTCAAAGACAAGCGATTAAAGAAAAGTCATATTTGCCCACACACTTGATCATGTGATATTACTTCTATATATTAACCTTTTTGCAGTAGTAACTGTTAATGATTCATGCCATTTCTTAGTCCAATCTCAAAGAAGACATGTTATGTACAGTCTCTCAGAATGGCTCAGACTGGTGACATTAGGTTCATGTTGAGGTCAAAAGTCTGACCTCGGCTGACAGGTTTGTCTTTGAAGATCTGCTTCCTCTCTAAACAAATTCTTTACGAAAGCTTTAAAGGAAGTGCCGTAATGATTCCAGTCAAAACAAAAGACACACTTCCTCAAGAGTTCACTGCTAATAATCCTGTTACAAATCACTTCCCTGATGCCATACACACGTTTGGGACCATTAGCGCACCCTTCCATTCCGTTAAACCCCTGACATGTTTACTTCTGCTCTGACACACGTCCAGGTGCTTTTCACCTCCGGTTGCACATAAAAACAATAACCGAGCAAAAAAAAAATCGTCATTTTCCCCTCAAAACACAATTTAGAGACGAAGAGGGAAAGGAGGGGGTGCATTAAAACCTCAATTAATTCCTAAGCCAAGTAAATACGATTATAAACAGCACGCAGGGACTGTAGACAAGATCATACACCTAAAATACATCAGCAGAAAAAATTGAAATAAGAAAAGCAATTAAATACAATAAATGTGTCTATTCTGTCACAGAAAATGCAATAACCACACCCACCAGATAAAACACCAATCAACAGTGAGCATGTTTAAAAGCAGGGCCATGAAATATACAGGACTATCTGTGCGTCTACAATAGGGATGCACGAAAAAAATTAGCTGCCATATCAGCCGATGCCGATAACATTAAAAAATACTAATTTATCGTGCATCCCTATTGTAGACGCACATATAATACAATTAAGGCCGATATATTATAGCCAGTAAATCATTTCATCTGGTTAAACTTCTTCAGCTACACGCTGCTGACAGTTAAAATACAGCACAGTACTGTCTTTCCGTCTTGCTCATTCACTTACTGCTATAAGAATTTTTTTTTTGATATTTGTACGGTATGTAGATACAGTATTTATGAATGTGTAAATTGAGACCTGTTAGACATGTGACAATTAAGAACAATTTTCTGGGTTGGTCTGGAAAAACGTCTATAATTTGTTTATTAAATCAAAAATATACCAGAAAAGTTTGAAGGATAAAGAATAGTAAAGTAGGCTTGGTACATGGTTTTAAGAGAAAAAAATGGAACTAATGGTGACCTTGTTTTCTGCAGTAAATGTTTTCAAATAAAAGCAATTGTACACTTTTTGCATTTCATATTAATATTTAGATACTGAATATCGGCCAATATATTGGTTATCAACTTTCAATGTTAAAGAAGTATCGGTTTTCATTATCGTCCAAAATTTACATATCAGTGCATCCGTAGTCTACAACCCGTTTACTTCATCAGAGCCCAAAACGAGAGCCACCAGGCTTTCTGACGTTATCAGGGTCACGTCTATCCCCCTCATTCTGTCTGCATGTTTACCAGCATCCCCGTTTTTATCAGCACTGATCTGGCAAATGGAAACAGCACCCGGCCGTGTCCCCATCCTCCCGCCGTTTCATCAGCTTCCAGTGACACCTCGGCTCTCGGCGAGAGGCGTTTACCTTACCACCGCCGCCGCTGCTCTGTCTGTGGACGCTTACGTTTTTAGCCGCCTCTTTATGCTCTGTGACAGGCTTGCCCAGAGGGCTGATGGGATTTCTACAAGCAATGCAACAACGCAATTACTTTCTCTCCTGCTTTCTCCATGGTGACAACCCGACTGGCTCAATCCTCCAGAAAACTTGCAGAGACGGAAAGACAGAGGGATAGCTGGATAAAAAAACTTTTTTCTTTTTTGTTTATGTTTAATGTTTCACATAACTAAACTACTTCATAGCCACAAACTCACACCTCTGAATCCCTGTCAGCCAATCAGAATCAAGCGTTCTACAGTGTAAAACTGTACACACACAATATTTGATGAATTGATGTCAAAAGAGAGCGTTTTTATAGAATTAAACTGTAGATGGCATCGAGCAGAAGAGGCTAATGAAGCCATGCTAACCATTAAAACTCCTCAACCACCTGATCGCACCAGGTCCTTCGTGACCGAGAGCAGGGATCCGTTTCACTCCAGGAGAAAGAGAATGAGATTTGCACTAATATGAGGTTGTCGCTCAATATTTGTGCAGAATGTGTTACTGTCACTTATTTAAATAAGATCTGAGTTATGAAGATGTATTCCCAGCTCAGCTCAAACAGACAGGAACGCAGCCGAAGGGCTCCAGGGAGGAGCCAGAGAAACGGAGGAGAAGAGTAACATACTGAACCGCACACACATGCTGCTGTTTTACAGCTGTAACACTGAAGGAGAAGCCAAGAGCATGAGAGAGGACTCACTCCGAGAATGAAAGACCTCTCTCGGTTCCTAGAAGGACAAGGTCTCCTTCTCTTATTTTTATCTCATATTTGAGTGCATGAGATCTACTGTGGGGTCACAGGTCTTTTCCAAGGACACATTCACTCAGGCATGAATAGAGAGGAATAGCAGAGTAAAATACATGGTTGCACATGACCGGGGCCAAAAGAACTTGTAAGGTGATACAAATACAGTGTTGTATTAAAATAACCATTTGATTTTTCTTCTTTTTAGAAAAAAAATACTTTGAAGACGTAAACATTTACAAAACATAACAATGGACTGGTTTGAATTCAGCTGAAAAATAATTGAGTTAACATTGCCCTTGAGATATATACTTGGCAAGAATAAACAGTCTGCTGGATCTGGACTGTGAAAAATCTGGATTTGCATTGTGACTTTGGTGAAGCTGGGCGATCTTCATATGGCCACACTCCAAAATCCAAAACATATTCATACGTCTGACCAAAATACAAGAGTCCAAATTAAAACTGTATATAAGGGATAGTTGTTATAAAATGAAAATTCTGTCATCATTTACTCACCCTCAAACCTTCATACATTTCTTTGTTCTGCTAAACACAAAGGAAGATATTTGGAAGAATGTCAATAACCAAACCGATCTCGTCCCCCATTTAGTCGCATAGCATTTATTGTGTTTAGGAGAACGAAGAAATCGATACAGGTTTGGAACATCCTGAGAGTGAATAAAGGAGGACAGAATTTTCATTTTTGGGCGAACTTTCACGCATACCATTTCATTTGAATGAAGAAGTGAGATTTTTTTTAAATGTAAGATATCTATAAAATACAAGATTAAAAGGAACATTTCTGCAGTCATCATAATAATCTACGGAAGTATAACTTCATTTATGATGCGTTGCATCAGAATATTTGAGCAACCATTGTGCAACGATAAACTCAACCTTTTATAACTCTGTATAAATGACGCTGAAATCATTCAAAGGTCTGTTATTGTCGACTTCAACGCCCTGTAAACTTTCAAAGCCTTTTGTGAGATCAAACCAAAGGCTTGGTCACTTCTGAAAGTAACACGCCGCCTGCCAGGCAGCGACAAAAGCTTAAAAAATTCACCAAATCATGAGCTCATACATCTGTGAACGCAAGAAGAGCGAGAGCACTCTGGAGAAGAACACACTCTGGAGAGCCTCTCTATAACACACACACACTTTAATTCCTGCATGACAAGAATGAGAGCCTCTCTCTCACACACATACACACACATTGTTATCCTCCATGGCCCCTGATTTAGTGAATGACAGTATTTGTGGACAGCTGATTACAGTGGTCTGACTTTGGTTTCATCCTTTAAACAAGGCCACTTGAACCCAGAGGCATCCGTTCAGCCGACACCTCTTTCCTGTGTGGAGCTTTTCTTCATCTCGTCTCTCAATCAGAGCACTTTCTCCCTCAGCTTTCTGCCTTCTGTTCGTTTTAAAAGAGCAGTGATTAGAATGTGGCCGTAGCCATCAGCGATCCACAGCGGCTCTCGCTTTCCTACCGGTGATTACAGGGCTTGACGTCCACCTGCCCGAACGCCAGACCAGATCAGCACACACACGGGAACATTTAAAACTGCTGTGGTAACTCGCACGCTCTTCCAGCCTTCAGTTTATAGCACAAAGCTCTGTCTATGTCTATCCAAAGATATTTCTGGGATGTATTTTATAATGTGGCATGCTTTTATATGAGCTGTTTTTATGAACGATCAGTGCGAGGAAGTGTCCACACAAACAATTCAACAAGATTTACTCAGCTGAAGAGAGAGATGTGCTCACACAAAACTGCTGTCAAAAGCGCTTGAGGTGAGCATTATATGCAACATTAATACATGAAATGTGAAAATGCAGCATCACATCAGTCTGTCACTGGTGCCACTTAGCTATAATTCTAATGTTATACGTAGCAGATCAACTCAAAATACATAGAATGAAAAAGAAAGATCTGTCAAGAGCCCTAAAACCAACAGTCTGTGTTGAACTGTTTTCTACATAAAGTCCTCTCGCATAATGTAGAGAGCACTCTATAAAAACACTATCATGATGTCTTTAATATTGACCGAGTAATCACATGTTCAAAATTGAAATCTTAGTGAAATTAATGGTTTAAATCAAACTTTAATTCTCATTATCTTAAAGCTAAATACCTGAACCTGGATATCACAGAGTAGGTCACACAAAACTCTTATCTTTGACAGAAATTAAATGAAATAATCTTCTAAATAAGTCTTCTTTAACTCATTTTATTGCTTTTCCTCACATCCACTGCATAATTTAACAAACTTTATTTACTGTACGATAAACAATATGTCAATGTCCAAATATATTGCAATGTGAATATTTTTTTAACCATAAGATCTAAGCTATCCACATGACAGTTGCAGCCTAAAGCTTATGTACTATTGTTAACAATGGTCTCAATTGTGTATATTTTTATGTCTCCCGAGGTAAATAAGGAGAAGTAAAATGAGAAAGAGCAAAAATGTACATAAAGTACATACATTTCTGATTTGTAATCTGATTAGTATAGTTAAGGGAAAAGTTCCCTTAGTTATAAGGGATAGTTCTCTAAAAAATTAAATTCTGTTATCCTTTACTCATCTTCTTGTAACTTCCAACCTGTATGACTTTCTTTCTTCGACAAAACCCAAAAGAAGATATTTTAAAAATGTTGGTAACCAAAAACCATTGGACAAAACACCAACTCAAGTCAATGGGGACCATTGGTTTTCTCCAACCAACATTCTTCAAAATATCTTCTTTTCTGTTCTGCAGGAGAAAGAAAGCCTCAGAGGTTTGAAATGTCAAGAAGGTGAGTAAACGATGACAGAATTTGGGGGGAACTATCCCTTAAAGTTTCTTAAATCAAAAGAAGGAGCAATCACTGAGCCAAACTTTCCTGTAGGTTATTCTGTTTACTTCTGCTGTCCTTTAAAGAACTGACCCAATCAAAGCTTTCCTGCATATAAATGTATCCTTAATTACTAATTACAACATCATTAGTGCTAAAGTAATGAGAGAGGCAGAGACGCTGGAACTTAAATACATGACTGACAGGGGAAATCATTCAAGATCAGTTACCCCACGACTTGACAGTTACCTTAAAAACACTCACACACACCAAGACACATGGTTACACACGTTCATCCTTCAACATCTCCCAAATGACACTCGAGTTTGCAGCTTCTGTGGGATTGGGACTTTCACCGCCTTGAATCCACAATGTATTTATTCTGTTTAAAAAAAGCGTCACCATCAACAGGAAAGATCATGCGGATTTTGCGTATCGTTGATGAAAGTGTATCATTATTGGACAAATATAAAAAAGAAGAAAATGTGCTTATGGCACATTAAGCACATCCGAGAATGAATTTCTTAAAACTATTTAGAAATATTCATTTTATGATTATAAATTACTTGTCTTAGGCTGAATTTAGGGAATTTGTGCTTAGTAGTTGCAACCGTTTAAAAAATGACCTCGAATGTGCCCCTCTAATATTGCAGCATCCCATCCCATCTCTCTCTCTCTCTCTCTCTCTTTCTGCCTCTGCACCCACATTCCCGCTGAGTCACCATACACCACAACTGGAAGAAAGAGAGCGTGAGAGAGAGAGAAAGTTTTTGCTGTGAATGTGTAAAGCAAGTTGGCACATTTAGTCCTCCCCCTCCTGACGCTGGTCTCACAGATGACTGGGCACCAAGCTGGCACTGCCATCCTGCGGCTCTGCCCTGCGCTCTGCAGAGCACCTTCACGGCTGCCGAGTTCAGATCGGTTCTCTCCTGCACCGCAACAGTCCTGTAACCTCATCACTGCGGGATTTTTAACAGGGGCCAATGAGCAAGGCACCGAACCTGCCAGATTGGATCTTGACGGCTCAAGCTATGAATTGCTATACATGGAAGCACGTTTAAGTTTAAAGACTGAAAAACAGCTTGAAGAAATATGTTGTTATAGACCACCAACTTTTTCATTATCCAAATAAATCCCAACATTATTTTCCCATTAAATATTCTATTTGACTCAGAAATGTCACATTACACAATAGTCATCGCTACATCTTTCTGTTTATCATGTCTCTCTCTCTCAGGTTTTCAAAATGAAGCTGTTCATCTGAGCAGGAAACTTGGCATCTGGTCAGCCTCTGGGGAGTCCAAACCACTGAGTTACCCTAACACGCACGCACACATGCACACGTACACACAGACTAACCAAATCTCTTCATCTATCTCATTTTCACTGACTCACTCATTTCTCGCCCTCATCTCTCCTCCGTTCGCATCTCTCCTCTATCTATCTTTGGTAATTGCTCCCAGATCTCTCATTTTCTCAGCCACGCTCTGCTGCTAAGCTCTTAAAGATTTAGGCACGTCACATAAACCCGTCCTGTCGCACACCTCCACAGAACCGCAGGAACTCTTCGTCTCTTCATTCTCTTCTGTTTAACCTGTAGGTCCGAGAGACGATTAAAAACAGGGTTCTTGTCAAATGGAGCCCTTGGGCCCATAAAATTGTGGGTCAATTCAGAGAAAAACAGCTCTGCGCACAATGTGTTCTTTTCAGAAGGAATTATGATGTTTTAAAGCACTTCGGTAAAAGAAAATAACACTTTTAAAACACTCAGAGTCAATCAGCACTTCAGAGGTAGTCAGGAACAGTAACATTAAGTACACTTCACTGATATACAGTCAAAGAAAAGTTGACTTGCGTAACAAAGCGGAATAAAATTCAAGGGAAACTAGTTCAATTAAGTGATTTGAGCAGTTGTTACTGCAGCTGGATTTTCACTTGGACACTTGATCTGATCTACGGATACAATCGTGACAAGGTTTATTCTTAAAACAATGTGCCCTTGGATCACAAAACCAGATTTTCTTTCAATTTTTGGAAAATTGAAGTTTATGCACCATCTGAAAGCAGAAATGCACCAAATATGCTTTCCATTGATTTATGGTTTGTTAGAATCTGACAATTTTGGGCCGAGAAACAACTATTTGAAAATCTGAGGGTGCATAGAAGCAAAATATTGAGAAAATCCCATTTAAAGTTGTCCATAAGAGGCGCTGTAGCAGGTCGTCCCTAAAAAACAACAGGTTTGCTTTAATGCTCTTTATTGGCTTAACGCTATTAGCTTAATGACGTTGTGGAGAGTAGATGAAAAAAGCATAAATTCTAAGCTTTATATAGATAAACTAATAAACCAAACTTGAGTGGGTAATTCCCAAAGAGCTGTCAGCAGCGAGTGATGTTTGTTAGCGTTTTTCTGCCCATTTTGGTTACGATTTTGCTGCATCCACTCACAAAAAGTTTTTATATTTTTACGGTAGGAAATTCAAAAACATATTTTTATGAAACATGATCTTTACTCAAAACCCTAATGATTTTTGCCATAAAAGAAAAAAAACATTCAATCATTTTGCTGGCTATTGCTACAAATAAGGAGTTTCCAAAATGAAATAACTTGATAAAAAAATTATAAATTATATTATTATAATTATCGTAAAACTCATTTTGGAAATAAACTCTTCAAATACACCTCTGCTACTTATAACTTGTGTCAAGGGTCACATATGCATGTAGTGATAAAAAAAGTATTTAAATGCAATGCATTTATCCTCAGTTAGGTGGCTGTCAAATGCATACAAGAAAAAAATATAACAAAGAAATAACATGTAGAAAAAACACTAAAAGGGAAAGATGTTCATTTGTTATCTTGTGTTTATAATGTTTAGTGAAGTAAAGATCAGACATCAGAGAAAAGGAGAAACACAAACAGACACCCGTATAAGTTCAGTCAACAGTGAAATGACTTTTATTTAGTCTTTAATGATGATAAAGGACATCTGACCTGACAGTAATATCTGAGACATGGAAACTACAACGAAAAATGAAAGAAAGGGATCAGATTTTATTAATAATTCACAAGTAAATGTCAGTGCAGTCTGGGGGCCTCGCTGTTAACATATATGTGTCCTTCCTTGAATTGTGAAAGATTTCTCAAGTTCATGGCCACAATACAATAACTTTTTCAACTTAAATTAGTGTGGATGCCCGTTTTATATTTAAATATCGCCATTAAAATGTCCAATTTTATAAATTGCAACTCCAGTTTGAATAGAGCTTCAGTCTGTACTGAATAAACATTGTTGGGTTGGAGTGTAAACAGCACATAGCTCTGTGTCTCTCTGATAAGACCTATCCAACCCATTTGGAGCTTGGACAACGTTTCTTAAACATTCGCTACAACAAAAACATTCTGTGGTTACAGGTGTCATCTTTACAACAATTGAGGAATTTTAAATAACCTTTAATGCATGCACCTGTTCTCATGTCTGAACGGACTTTGACAGATTAAGACAACAGAGGTGGATTCAATACAACGGCAGCACATTGTGACGTTAAAACTTCAAGAAGCAAACAAGATTGTCATTAAGAAGTCTGTGCAGCTTGCTTATCATTGTTTCCAGTAATATGACGGTTTTTATACAAATTCATTTGTAATTCACAAGACAGTGCTGTGCCAGCAAAGACATCCATTAAATCTTCTTTTATGTTAAGAAGAAAATAAAGGCTTATAACTACATAATAAAGGTGAGCAAATGACTGAGGTTTCAAAACCTACTCAAAAGCAACAGATTTTGGATGTTGTGAATCTGACAGAAATATGACCGAACAATTATACACATTCCAGACTCTTAGCACCAAAAAACATGTAGAAAGTTCTCTCCATAACCTAAAAAACTGTTTCTTTGTAATATTCAAGCGTTTTTCATCTGCATAGATACCAAAAATGTGCATGAAAATGCACAACAGTCATTACGTCTCTTTCCATGTAGACTAACAACCACCACACGCAGACTCACACAAAAAGAGTCATAATATATTTTGTTGAGACAAGTAAACAATGCATTAAACATCAAACTCAATCCAAACATCCAAGAGTGTCTCATACAGGTGTTGATCTTTACTGACAGCATGAGAAATATTGATCAACATTGAAGGCTGTTTGGCAGAAAATGAGAATCCTTTATATTTGCAGGCCTTTCAAAATGAGCTTGTCTGTATAATTATCCTGAGAAAACCCAAAATCTTAAGAGAGATTAAAAGAGAAAATAAACGAGAGACAAAAAGATTGCTTCCTCCGGTCTTCTTTCTTTTATTCCAGTTTTCCTTCACTATAGTATTCACATCAAAGCATTTCACGTCTTGCCAAAACAGGAGCCTGAGTTTATTTACATGAACTTCAAAATGCCGCTCTATTTATGAGGAAACAAAGACACCAGACATCAAAGTTCATAAGATCTGGCCAGCGCCTCAGCCACCACAGGCCTTGAGTAAACCTCTGAAAAGGATGTTTTCTTTTTTCCCACCCAACAAATTTATTTTCTATTGTCATTCTCTCACGAGGACAGGAAAATTAACAGAGAACACTCTGAGAACGTTTCATCTGTTTTGGCTGCGAGTTTGTCAGGGCACAGAGGGGTTCTAGACCTCCAGGGTGACAGAGAAAGCAGAACACATCGTCCTCAGCTTTCCACTTGTTTTCTGACACTGGCACATAGGGAAATACAAGAAAAAAGGGACGTCTGCTGACAAATCGCTGAAAATTTAAAAGATCCTCATAGATTTAGAGAACACACCGGATGACTCAGGCTACAGTTTTGAGTTGTTAAAAAGTAAAAACAACTTTTCTCCATCAGAGGTCATAACCTCTTTCTCAAAAATGTTTCAACTCTCCACTCATAATAAATGTTCATTTCTGTTGACATAGCCAAGACCAAATTATTATTAACCAATAATTTTTCCGACATCCCCTACATAACATCTGGCATTACTGAATCAAATCCCACCCTTCACTTTTCCACCAAACAAAGTTTCAATATGAAACAGCAGTTTACATAAGCTGAATGCATTGTGAATGGCATTTGGTGTTGTTTTTAAACAAAAATAAACCGTTCTAACCACACCTGCTATAGAGGTTGGAGACAGATATAGGAAAGAGAGGTGCTGGGAATAGAGAGAGAGCGAGGCATGGCGTGGAGAAATTGAGATCAAGGCCTTTTGTCCCCATTCACGTGTGTCGTCTCTCTCTGCAGACCACCGGCGTGCAGGCAGCGGGACAGAATGAGCTGCGTCCATGCTGCCTGCAGTCCGCTGTTCCTGCACTGCTCTAGAGGGATTTCAGCTGACAGCTGTTATTAATAAACGAGTGCTGGAGGTCAGCTCATTCCTCCGCCTTCTCTCCACCTGACTCCAGCACAGCTACATGTCCAGCATCCCACCAGCTGCTCTCAGCACCTCTGCAGGAGCTGTGGACTAAAAAACGCTCTTTAATCAACAGCTACACTGACTGGCTGTGTGGTAAATACATTCTACATGACCGGGCGGACGTCCAATAAGACGTATGTGTCCTACGTCTCGCAGAGAGCTGGAAAATAAAAAATCGACAATATAATACACTTATTAATAACTTAAAGGGACAGTTCACCCAAAATGTAAAATTGTTTCATCATTTACTCACCCTCGTGTCATTTCAAACCTGTATGACTTTCTTTCTTCTGCAGAACAGAAAAGACCATATTTTGAGGAATGTTGGTATCATGGTACCCATTCACTTCTATTGTATGGACACAAAACCACAGGTCAATGGGTACCGCCGTTGTTATCAACATTTTTCAAAACATCTTCCCGTGTTCTGCAGAAGAAAGAAAGCCATACCTGTATGAAATAAAATGAGGGTGTGTACATTTCCATCACCCTTTAAAGTCCCTGTGAATCGTAAGTTGTGATCGTTTTTACTTTTCACTTCTGTATTTTGATGCATTTCCGATTGACATGGAATGTCGAATAGTGGGAGCGGCTTGCATTTTTCACTGTGGATTGATTGGATATATAAAACAGTCGTGCATTTTGAACTGGAACTGGCAGCAGACTGCGAGTTGAAGGGGAGGAGTTTACAGATGCTCCGCCCAAGTCATCTAACATACGTCATTTGAGTTGGATAGTCACTACAGGAAGTGCATTTTCAGATTTTTAGCCCAAATGCATTTTAAAAAGACACTGACCCACACTGATACGCTATGAACAATGCTATTAACAACAAACATTGCAATATTTCATGAAAAAATAGGAACTATAATTTTTATTTCACTGAGACTTTAACACTACTTTAAGGCAACATATAAAATGCATTCAAGTTATGTTTGTGTATTAATGAATTCAAAATCTATGATTATTCTATGATAGGTTGTATGGCTATGTATTCATAATTTATGTATAACACCTAAAAACTTTTGCATTAAAACTGTATATCTCGATAAATTATGCTTTTGAACAGGTAAGCATTTAGCAACACTGATTGGATTACATTATGTATTAAAATGGACACACAGGCCTAAATTAACGTGAAAGTTAAAATAGTTTTGCAAAAAGACCATCAGACAGAGAATATTGTAACTAGCAGCCCACGTAGCCATAAGAACTGGAGCACAGTTCCCTTGCAGTGGACAACCATTTACACTTCCTGTTTAAACACCAACAATAAACATTTGTTTTGAGATCAAAGAACTGCTGTTTTGTATCTTTGCTGCTGATCATCTTTCCAAAACGCACTAAATCATTTTTATTTTTGAAAGGATCCAGGTTTCCAACCACTCATAATAAAAATGCCCTCCTCTCACTCAAGGCCTTGTACTTTGACCTGTAAACGGACTGCAGAAAATCTCATACATCATTAATGTGTGAAAATATGTATGCGGGACACAGGCAACTCCTCCCTGAGGAGCGAACCCTAAACACACAGAGCGTCAGCTTCCAGAGCTTAATTCTGCAGTTAACACACTCTCACATCTGCCTGAAGAATATCCAACTAACCGCACACACACACGGTTTTGCCTAAAAAAGGGGCGATTCAGCATGCAATGCCTTTAGCTCTGAATTAGACTCGCATAAGGAGTTTCCACTGGAATAACAGAGTGATTTTACTGCCATTTTCAAGAGCCGGCACTCATCCTAGAGAGACACACACTCTTTCTCCTCATCCTCTCTCTCTCTGGTTCTGTTGTTTGGCTTTCTGCTCTCAGCATTAAGCATGGGGACGTAATGTCTGTGAATCATACAGACGCAGCACATTTTATTAATGTAAAAGCATATAAAAGCCGGTCAGAGACTGCAAGTATAAAACTGTTCATTTTGAACAGCACGAGTTTTAATATGCCAATAATGCCTGTTTCATTGAAATCTTATATATATAATATTGCCCAAAAAGCTGTCAGCTATTGCAAAAGTTTGGTAACTACATCACCCAGCGCTTCAGTATGAAAAGAAAAAGGATCTTTTTTTTGCGATTAACCTTCTCTCTCTCTTTTCTCTCTCCCACATTTAAAGAACATCCAGAGACGGTTAAAAATAACAGAAACACAAACAGCGGTCGTCATTGCCCTCACCTCACCTACCCCGTGCCACAATTAATCACACACACAGCTTTATAAAACAGAGCCACCAGACACACAAACACACACACATAGTCTTCCAGCTCTCGTGACTTGACTGTGTCCTGCAGCGTGACATTCCATCAGCAACAGTAGATTTGAAATGCACCTGCCTCTGCTGTCACAGAAATCAGCCGTCTCTGACCCGTCAAACACATGCTGAGAATACATTCAAGCCCAAGACCTGTCAATCAAAACCCTATTCCCCTATAGGAGGCGATGTTAATGTGCCGTCACGACAAGTGGCTGACGATTACGAAGTCATCAGAATAGTGAAGAGATTTACGCATGCTTCATTTCTTATGTCACAGACATAGAGTAACTGACATGTCATTAGCTGTGTGTACTGATTTAACAGATGGAGGAAAAAACACAAATCACTAAGCTTAGGGCTACATCTGTGGCAAGATAAACTTTCTCTGCACTTAAATTTATGTTTGTCTTCACACATGAACCAAAATGTCACTCTCTAAAAAAGGCTTGAAGATGCAACACAGTTATTTCGAGAAGGTATTGAGAGCTAGACTGCCCTACAAAGGCAAAGTGCACTAACTAATGTATGCAAACTCAAACTGAGAAAAAAGTAAAGTAAAGTTTTTACACCAGCCAGTCAAACGTGTTGTGGGTAGATTAGTGGGGATGCATTTATGAAATGCCTTATTAGGAAGACATTTTTTGTAGATAAAAACCATGACCACTTATGTGACCTTTGACCACCAAAATGCAGATACTGCACTCTGCCTCTGGATGACTAGACACAACTAAAACACTATTGCAAAAGCAAAGTGCCGTATCTACAACCTTTCTTCTTGTGTTTCTTACTACATGTTAATTGTTTCAAACAACTTTAATAATTCAAATGATGTTTGCTCGTTGGGAATGTCAGGAATGACAGGACACTAATTAAACTAATAATATCTGATATATTTACTGATTATGAAATAAAATCTATAATCATAAAAGCGGTTGCGTCCATCGTTTTATTGAGTTGGCAATTAAGGCGGACTTATTCAGTCTCAAACACAGGCGGATTGATTTAAAAGAATCAGACTCATCACCTATGTAATTTTAATTTGACACACAGTAGCCTTGAGAAGGTGGCCATGATGCTCCTGAGGAGGAATTCATCATTAAACAAGAAGAAGAAGAAAGGTGGATTGGCAGCTATTTCTGTTGATGCCGGGAGCACGTCGGGTTGATACTTTGCTGAGGAGGCGCAGCTATTGTTAGCTAATTGCGCATAACAATAACTTTCCAAGCGCCAGCAAACTTTTGAGGGAGTATCCCTTGTCACTACAATTGGATTATCTGCCTGAAAGATGTCCGAATCGACAAACATCAACGCAATTATAAATCGGATTATCATTACGAGTGTCAGAGTGGAGAAGGTAGGCTATTGTCTGTTTAGTTTGCTAGCAGCTGGCTAGTTATTGTTACTTTCTATAAAGCTGACATTTGCCTGGCTAGGAGTTAATATTTTGCGATCTTCCTTACACGTCTTTGGATATTTGGGTTTTAACCTGAGTTCAACCATCATTTGACCACAGGATTGTGTCACGGCAGGCTAGCTGGTTGGCTTGTTGGTTCTTTGTGAGTGTTATGGCTAACAAGGCAGAACGCAGTATCTGCGGTGTCAAGGCGGGAAAACAAAACCAGAACCCAGCAACTTCACTTACTGTGGTTTATCTTGGTATTAGCTTGGATTTCGTAGTTACTGCAATTTAAAGATTGAACAAGGAGACTTTGTCTCAAGACAGAGCAGATGTCACAAAATTTTGACCAAATGTATAGTTACTGCGCTTTGCCTTTGGCCGGCATTAGACATCAGCGCTGTTCCAAAACTTACTGAGCTGCCAGCAGGAAGCATTAAAAGGCATTGTAGACACGAAGGCTACTACAAAAGAACAAAACAGATCTTGGCCAACATTCACTAAAATAGTAGGAAAATGACAATAGTCAAAAGTGTTTTCCTACATTCTTCAAAATATCTTCTTCAAAGAAATACATTTATAAAGCAGTTTTTCCTACCAAGTTAGGCAATGGTGGCCCGGAACTGTTCTTCCAAATATCTTTCTCAAAATCTGTATACAGATTTGGAACAACTCAAGGGTGAGTAGATGAAAACAGAATTTTCATTTTTGGGTGTCCTTTAAGGTTTTATTTCAGCTCGGATGTTGTCCTGAAAGGAAGCTTCCTATGTAGGCAGTAGACATCAATGAACCTCATTTTACTGTCTAAAATTAGAGACAGATAATGAGGGTTAACTGCTTGTGACCATAGTATGATTTTATTCTAGGACACAGTCACACTTACTCATATGAAAGTGGAGTCTGTTCCTGGGTTGAGTGGAGACGAATGCGCCATCATCACTCACACTCTCTCTCTCCCTCTCAACACACTCATACAAAGCGTCTGAAAGCAGCTCACAGTTGGTACGTCATAGCGTGGTAAAAATCCCTTTATATAACAATTAACAGGGCCATTTAAAACCACTCTGCTCAACAAAGCTAATTACCCCAGATGACTTCTGCCCTCACTTTGCCATTGTGGCCCAAAATAGCTGGATTCAACGATCTCAACGGGCATCTCGTAGACCGACGTCACACTACAGATCCCATGAGCTTTTCTCAGCGCTGGCCCATGAGAATGACAGATTGACCACAGCTACCTATCAGCGTGAAATCAACCAATATCTCTGCCGTCTTCTTCCAGACTGAGTGAATATGCCCTCACAAAGGCCCTGTTTTTTGCCAGTTGCAGCTGCTAAAATCCACACAGTGAAACAGGTGTGAGCGATTAACCACTTCATTCAGTTAACGCAAGGTGATCGAAGAAATTAAGCTTCCGAAATCAAATCAAATGTTATTTCCTCTTCAGTATTTCTTTCAAAAGGACCTCTCCGTAGTGAAATTCAGATTTTCTACTGCAAACAGCTAAGTCTGATTCATTGCAGCTCTTCAGAGTCAAATACACACAATGAGTTAAAAATAGAGATCCTCACTTCCTGCTCCCATTAGCTCTGTCTTAGAATAGAAGGCCAACGTTTATAGAGACGCCAACACAAAGGAGAAAGACAGAAAGAGAGAAAATGTTCTGTTCTGAGTTTAAAATACAGAGCGGGTACACTCGAACAATGTGAAATATAATATACAAACACATCTAATCTACTGCACACATACACAAAAGCAACATCAGAGAGCGCTGTGAACGCATTAGTTTCATTGGGGATTGGACATAAATGCAAAAGTCTGCGAAAGAGATGCTTTTATGGTTGGGTATTGAGAACCGGTTCCATTTTAGAACCGGTTCCAAATTTCAAAGAACCGAGGAATTCGATAGGACACGCGCATTTCGGTTCTGTTAATCGATTCATGACTTTTTCAAATCACTTGCGAACGGTAGTGATCATTTTACCGTTGTGTCTGTCTGCCAGGACCTGTGACAAGGACCTTATCTCATTACGCACATGCGCAGTTTATTATCGTCGCCACTATGAACGTAGCAAACGTTCAAAAGTTTGGTCAAACTTTGTGAAAAAAGCTGATAGCATTGCCACATGCAATTCGTGTGGTAAAGATATTTCGCGAAAGGGAGTAAGTATTTCTCATATGATGAAATGCGTCATTAATCTGAAGTCTCTCAGCCTCGAGTTCAGACAATTTACAGCTAATAGCAGCGTCTCACACTCAGGTAAGTTACAAAATACAGATAGAGATGATGAGACTATCAGTTTTGTTTAAGTTGCTTTATCTTTTTAAATAGTGATCACAATTAAATACATCCAGGAAGATACAGGACAACATGTTTCAGTTTATTTCAAATGATATTAACTTAAATTATTAATTCAATCACTTTTTAAAAACTATTTAACTCAGTATTTTATTCACAAATAATTGTTTACCTAATGGACGATCTAGCAACTGCATGTTATTTATTTTATGTTGTATTTTCATACTTAAACAGTTATGTGGCAAGACTAAAAGGTAAAAAAAATCTTTAAGTGTTTGCTATTTTTTTCTCTCACCCAAAAATGATTGGAATGGGAATAGATAATCGATAAGAACCGGATTCGATAAGCTGTATCGGAATCGGAACCAGAATCGCTAAATTAAAACGATATCCACCCCTATTTGCCATGCCAGACATCACTGAACAATGAATTTCTGACAGCTCGCTCCAGGCTTCACAGTCAAAAGCATTTTCACAATTGTGCAAAAACCAAGGAAATAACATCCCGGTGGTACATCCAAAAGTCCAGAAAGGTCAGACTTTCTTAACCATCTTGCTACATATTTTTCTTCCTCAATGGGCCGACAGGAATCACGACAAAGGGTGGCACATCCTCACAGCCGTGTGTAACATAGCTCTGGTCCATCATTACCATAATTCTAGTAGTCCAGACTGAATCTAGTCATAACACTCTCAGACTCTGCAAAAACAGCTTCCCTGCGGCTGCAGGCCACGATGAAACAAAGAAATAAAACATGACTCAAACCTGAATATAAAAAGGTCAGTGTCAGGTTAGCAGGATAAGCTTTAGACAAGGGCTGGTCACTGGTTGTAATTGGACGTATCTGGTTTCTGGTATCACATGTTTGGCATAAAAAAGCCCAAAACGACACACTATTATCTCAAAAACTTTAAAAATGTGTTTTGTCTGGACTAAGGAAACCTCAAGACAAGTGGAGCGGAAAAAAAGACAGCTACGTGACCTCTGCCCTCTCCGGCGGCCAAAAAACTATTGACCCGGCTGGCCGGTCAGGATGAGCATCTGGATCACGGTGCCCGTCTAATCAGGACTGATGAATGTGGGTCGGCTTTAATCTTGCCAGGTTGAACTGATAGGAAAGTAGACCCTGCTTTGAAGTGGAGAATTCCATTAGCTTCCGGCGCTCTGATCCGACCGGTCCAGGGAAGTCATCACACTCACCCTTCTTTACACCATCACCCACACAAGCATCACAAGCACGCAAGCATCTCCCAAAGGCAACTGTAGAAGCCTATTTTTACAAAAAACTGCAAATATCTATGTAAAGAGCATCTGTAGAGGATACAAACTTGGTCTGTCCTGGCTCTCTGGGCAGCACAGTGGCATCCTGACCAACTTCAAGGGCTCGTCTTCACTTTGATCCAGTCAAATACGACAACTGGCTGTTAAGGGATCACAGACAGCGGAGCTGGGCTTAAGCAAAGAGCCTGTGAAGAGAAGAAAGCAAGCCGCCATCTGGGCTGACCACCAACTCGCTCTCCTCACAAAAGACAGGTGTACCGATCCTCTCCGCTCAACTGCCTAAAAGACAGAATGTACCTGAAGCTCCCAGACACCTATTTTTCATTCCTCTTCAAACCATTTCGAAAGACCTTTTATATCCAAGAGTGGTTTGATATCTCCACACAACAGCTGCCTGAAACTGGGAATCTTTTGTGAGTGTGATCTAGTCTGAAGCCAACACTTACAGGCATCAGTACATAAAAATCAGCGTTTGAAGTCATAAAAAAGGGAGAAGCCAAAGGCACAGTGGTTACGGGCTCTGTAAGGAAGGAGATGGAGAGAGAAAGAACCCCGAGACATATCACTGCAGTTTGTATTCAAACAGAACGACGAGCAGCAGTCAAAAAGCGAGGTAGAGCAAACAGAGCCCGCGTTGGTTCGTCTTATATTATCACAGGGCAGGTGCAGAAGAGAAAGACGATAAATTAGGACAAGAAACTGCAAGGAAAGCAAACGTAAGCGGTCACCTCTGGTGCTACAATCCAGCTGAGAGCCATTTATATTCCCAGACATGATTTAAATTTTAATATTACAGCCAAACAAAACCAAACAGGGTCGGATTATAAAGCACTCGACGGAATCTCTTCTCCATACAGTCAGAGAAGCTGGAAAACCTCAGGACGACTGGTTGGGTTTGCTTTTTTTTTGTTTATTTAGGAAACTGTCTGGGCTCAAGGGAACAGAGCAAGATGAAAGAAAGAGACAGGCCAAAAATAAGCAGCGAGAGATCAAGAAGCTGAGAAAAGGACTGGACTAAAACAGGAGAGAGAGACAGGATGGATCGCAGAAAAGAGAGAGAGACAGACAGTGCTGAGATCAGAAAGTATGCCTGTATGTCTCATATTAAGATTATCCTTGTTTACTTGAACAATTATTATCTCTTCTTTATTATGTTATGCTAAGGTCCAATTCTTGCTGTTAACAAACCATCAAGTACAACTTTAGCCTCAATAAACTCCTAATTTGTTGCTTATTAATAGTTAGTATGGTAGTTGTTAGGTTTAGGTATTGGGTAGTATTAAGGATGTAGAATATGGTCATCCAGCAAAATGTGCTTTATAAGTACTAATAAACAGCCAATATGCCAATAATAGGCATGCTAATAACAACCATTTAATAGTGAGAATTTTCTTTGGAAATATCAGTTACTTGCACAAGGTACACTGTAAAAAACAACAAGTAAGATTTACTTCGTTTTTTGCACAGTTTAAGGAAAATTTACTTACAAAAAATTAAGTACACAAACAAATTAAGTACAATTTAATATAAAAGAACTGTGGGGAAAACCTAGGCAAATTTCCCCAAAAATAAATCATAAAAATGTTTTTAACAGTCTACTGCTACCGTTCTTTACATTTAACGAGCTTCTGTCATGCATATGAACACTGAAATTCCAATTGTGAACACAGAGAAGAGAGAGACAGGATTTAGGACAGTATACAGACACTGTATGCACAGTACTAGAGACACGATGTACATTTATTAAGAGCGAGTGAGACGGTTTTCAAATCAGGAGAAAGAGAGACACATGACTGAGGACAGGAGAAAGGTCCAGTTAGACAGCTCAGAGACCAGTAGTAAAAGAGACCGAAATCAGAGAAGGGAGAGAGACAAGAGAGAGAGACAGCAATGAGATCAGGATAGGGCAACGAGACTAAGGGTACGAGACGGTGCTGAGAGAGAGACATGCCCTATGCTGTGCATTAGCGTTAAATAGAGAGATAAAGCAACCAAACACAGAAGAGTGCAGCGGGGTGTCTGGCTGCTTTATTGCAAGATATTGGGTCATGCCTCTGTACACAGGCATGAGTATGTCTGCGAGACACATCTGTGTTTCACCCCACAACACATCCAGCTCTGGCACGTCCAATGTGTCCGAGAGCTGTGGCTTCTTGGGGCTGCTTTGAATTAGCGATTCTCAATGGACTGAGAACTTGTTCAAGAGCCCAGATCCAACAACATAATGACTTTAAATCCCTCTCAGGTCACCAGAAGACGCCACGCTTTTTATTAATTACTAAGAGGAAATATCACAGTCCCGGTGTCAGCAGAAACATGCAAAAATCAAAGCAGCAGCTATTTGGTTCAGTTAGTGTCTGTAGCACTGAGCGGAATCAAACAAAACTAATACAACACATGAAATTAAACAATGACCTTCAGACGTCCTTCATTACACAAACAGCATTCTGACGGATTTCCCGGGGTAATTATATGTGTGTTTTATCTAATTGGCAGGTATGAGTAGCAATTCATTAAATCGTTTGATGACATTAAGATTTTAATTGTTGTTTCGCTGTAATCCTCAGCTGTAGCTCATGGATTCTAATCGGCCTAAAGAGAGAAGACTGACTCTATTGTTTTCTTTTCATGGCTGTTGAGAATGAGTAAAATTTTGCTTATTTTGAAACAAAAGACTGCTGAAAGTCTACAGCATTGACTTATCATTCTCTTTGGATTGTCTACATTTAGAATAAACAATTTAAATATCATTAATCTATAAATTACAAAACTCTTTACATCACTGTGACGTCTCAAACAAAGTCCCACAAAAATGTATTTAAAATACGTCTATTCCAAGGTCAATGGGCCCATATAAGTCCCTTTAACATATGTGTTGGGCCTATGCCTCCATAAAGAATCCAGAGAAGAAGAGATATATGAGAATGGAGCTGGAGCTTGGACTGACAGGCAGAAAGACAGTGAGAGACAGTGACGGCAGCAGTGAGACTGACAGTCCAAAGAGAGAGAGACAGACAGACAATAGAGAGAAAAAATAGAACGAGTGAAAACTCAATCACACAGGAGGAGGCCCAACACAACGGCTGATTCTGCCTTCCCACAGAGAGACGAAAAACATAAATTATCAAAATAAACCAGGCGAACGGACAAAAAAACGTCTAAAAAAAGAAGGACCAAAAATGACATCCACACACCGAAATGACAGTTTCTTTCATGCACACACAGACATCATCCAGTCTTACTGCAGTGCTTGTTTAAAAAGTGCTTATAACTCAGGAGTTTTAGCTGTGGAAGTCACAGAAAGATGGAGACAAAGCTCTCTCTCCCTCCAAGTCTCTCTCTGCGTTTTGCTGGTGTAATTACTTGTGCAGATGCCTCACCACAAACACACACACAGCTGACAAGTGCAGATGTAAACTCGTCTACTAACAAAACTGTTGTTTTCCACTAAGCACAAAAACAGAGGTGTGTGTGTGCACGTGTGATAGTCCCCCCCAAAAAAGCATAACACGACCTCAGGCTAAAGTGACGTCTCAGCACCTGCAAAGTTTTCATACCAGATTAAAGACAGACTAGCTGTAATTCCACAATCCATAGCAGCCTGATATCAGCACTATATATCAGAAAGGCAGGGAGACAGAGAGATGGATAGACGCATTGAGAGAGAAGATGGAGACACGCGTATAATAACTTAAAAACATGTTTTGTACATACAGGGAGATGCAAAAGTACATAACAGGAAAGATGCAACTAGGAAAGAAAGTATACAAACACTACACACAGCATATAAAACAATGACAGCAACCAGAATCCATTGATAACACACACACACAAGCGCACACAGACCTAAACACAGCCATGACAGATCTGGGCAGCAGAATCAATAGATCCCCTCACAGAGGACCACAATCTCACATTCGCCCTGAAAACCGGCAAACAGCTCACACACACACGGATGAATCAGACTTCTGCCTGCCTGTGTTTTATTTACTCCTTTATTGCTTTTTTTAAAAACAGATTTTGTCACGGTTACATCATTTGATTAATAAAATTGTCTCTGGAACAAAGAGTAAAATGAATCTATGAGCAAAGAAACACTTCCTACGCTAGTTCAGAGAAAGAAAGACAGTGCTTGCGTCCTTATTACAGGCAGTCTCAGCCTCAGACAGAATGCCCACAGACCGCCCACAGTACATTTAGAGGCCGTCTGATACATACTGCACACAATGCTGAAAAGCACTGGCAAAAATTTCAAGCCCAGACAAGATATGCTAAAATGAAACTGGATTCATTTATGGTACCCAGGTTTTTACTATTCCAGGGGCCCGTTTCAGAAAGGATGTTTAGTGAAAACTCTGAGTATATTAACCCTGAAATGAGGGAAACTGAATGCGAGGTATGTCAAACCAGAGAAAGCGGGTTACCCCGAGCCCGTTTCTAAAAGAGAGGTAACTTGTACTCAAGAGTCCGTAACCATAGTAATTCTGTTACTATGTAACAGAGTTTCTATTAATCTCAAAAGTGAAATTGACACCAAATTTCAAAGTCTAACTTTAAAATCTGTGCTTTAATGTGTAATACACACATTTGTAATACTTTGGTCAGTAAATAAGAGTACTTTGTGTAGTTTAATATTATTTATTTGAATGAAAAGAGCAGTTTCATGTCCATCCTTAAATCACTTAACTAATCAAGGTATAGGATAAAGAAATTAATTAGTACTTAGTAACTAAATACTTTTTGGAGAGAGTAATTTGTACATTCATCTTATTACACTATTGAATATGAAATTAGTAACTAGTAATTCATTACTTTTTCAGAGTAAATAAAACACACTCATCACTAGAGCGCTGATGCAAACCTGTGAACATATATTTTTGTATTATTTATGTTTTATTTCTGTTGTTTCATTTATATAATGATTAATTTGTTTGTTTGTTGGTACATTTATCTATTTATTCATTTAAACTTTTTTACAGCACATTTGAAAATCCACTGCATGCGGAGCGGAAAGTGTGCCTCACTTTCAAACGCTTTCTGCCGCCATGTTGCTTTTTTTATGCCGTTCCCATGATGTGAATTGTTATATTGGAGCTCCATTGATCATGACTTATCGCGGTGCAAGCTCTTAACTCAAGGTAAGCCTACCCAGAGTTGATAGAACTACCTGAAATCAGCTGTTCTGAAACCATAACTCAAAGTTTCGCATCTCAGTGTAAATCAACTCAGAGTTCACATTTTTACTGGTTGGTTAAACTTCCTTATTGAAACAGCCCCTGGAAACAAAATCATGTTTACAAGTTATCAGTAAATACAGCACTTTTGGACAGGACTTGGGTCTGCCAAATCAAACGTTACATTACTAGAAAGATATTCAGAGTTTTGTTTGAAGCACTAGAAATGTAAATTCTGCTTTGTTTTTGAATAATGTCTTTGAAGTAATCAGCATTTGCTGTTTGATTTCAGAGTCAAAGTTTTAAAGATTAAACACGTTTCATCTTTACAGCCAATCACGAAAATTGCTTTGCTATTATTCAAATGAGTTTTTCCAACCCTGTGTATTTTAATGATACTATTTCAGATTTACCTTTCCCTAAACATCACATGAAAATATGTTGGTGAGACATTCTGCTCCTATCCAAGCAGGTAGAACACGCCCAGGGACCGTTGGCTAAACGTCTGATGCATAAGGCACACTTTTCTGGAAACACTTCAGCACGTTTGAAGTCGTCATCTGATTGGTTGAATTTGGCAGGATTCCAAGGAGACGTGTGCGTCGCGTTCTTTAACGGTCCACATGGAAACAACACAAAGCTGTCTGATCTAAGTAAGCTGTCAAACGGTTGCTATAAGAATTCATCATGATCGACTAAACGCTTAATTCTTAAAAGTATGCAAGGTTCATGGCATAAACTTATAATCATTTGGTTGCTGTTAACTTTTGACACGTTCATGAATTTACAGCGGAATGTTACTGCGGGCACATTTCCACGCCTCTAAACATAACTTGGCACAAAACGAAACGTGATTGGTTGCTTTAGCTGTAAGTCATGTGGCCTTTTGAGCGGTGCTCGGCCAAAGAAAGAGGCGATAAGTTCCATGAAGGTCTGGCTACGCGAGACTACCAACCAGGCAGACTAGACCAGACTTCATGCCACAAGTCTGTCTCCTAACTAGCTGACTTTCTTTACATTTCTCTTTTCTGACAACTGTCTGCATGTTTAACCCTGTGCACATAGACTTAGATCAACCTTGATCCCTGCAATAATACAACATAAGCCATGTTATGCAGCATAAGCCATTGTGTTTTTGCATTTAGCGTAAGTGTGTTAATATTTAGTTGTCTGTATCATGTCACCACACACACTAAGCTAACCCTTAAATGTCTTATGCTCAAGATACAAATCTTTATAAAAGAGTAAAGCAGGTATTGCTATATGGTAAAATACAACATGAAATGGCAGCACAAGTTAATAGCAATATGCCGAAATTTTCAACGGCTTCATTTTAATCGACAAAGCTGTACACAGCGGGGCAAAAAAAAAATTGACGCCGCTTTAATCTCTACTGAAACCCTCAATACAGCTAAACTGGCTACAATGGCAGAAAACAGGCAAAATGACAGACATTGCCATTCATGGATCTGCATTGATTTGCAGCCAAAACCTGTTAAACACACAGAGTGAAAAAGTATGAGCAGCGACTCGGAGTTTACAGAGGGCTGGAGATGACCTGATTCCCCATCGATCACACAGCCACCGTTCTCCAATTCTCCCGGGATCGAATGAGCAAATGTCCAGCCAGTCTAATTAATCCGTTAGTCAAACTGATTTAATTAAGGCGGCACTTCTGCCTGAGCAGCAAACAGGCAGGAGAAAACACAATCTCGCTCTTTGTTTAAAGGGAGCAAAGATTTTAACAGCGGGCCGAGTACCGAACACAATGGAGAAAGTTTCCATTGACGCCTGAAAGCTCAGACGTGCCGTTTTATACATTTATCGACGCCAGACCAAAAACTGTGATATTCATTTAACATCCCATTAAAAGCCAAGTCACAAAAGAAAAAACAAACACAACGTGTGAACTTCAAATTACTGCAAATATAGAGTTTTGATCTTGAAAACAATTATTTTAAGATGCACAAAGGTTTAAAGTTTTAGTATATTCAATACTTTTTAGGCCCTGACACTTTGGAGCATCTTTCTTTCTGTGAAAGTGGAAGTTGCATTTCCAGAGAAATCTCACAGCAATGCTCCATCAAACCTGACACAAGACAGTAAGAACTAATGTGGTACAGGGATGAACAGGCAAAAACTTGTTCTTTGTACACGAAAAGAGAACACTCCTCTACCAGTCTGAGAGACAATAAGATCTGCGAACGCTGCAATGACTCTTTTCGATTTTTGGGTATGACATGGGACTTGTCAAAGACAATCACCCTGTGGTTCTGCCCACGGCAGCCTGCGTTCTGCTCCTGTCTCACGCAGCACAGAAAAAGCCATAAAACCCGACAGAAATCCCTCTAGTCTACAGCGAGGAGAAAACAAAACCACAGAGAATGAACGAGAAAGAAATGTGTGTGCTGTTGTTTTTCAGTCCTATGGTCTATCACCTTGATCTGGTCTGATCGAGCAGCTGTGTACTGGACAAAATCTTGGCTTAAACCCCCCGTCTCCATCTAATAAACCCAAATCCAGCAGCCGGATATCAGCTTCTCTCTGTGTGCCCTCCCGCTGTTGTGGAAATGTCCTGTTATTGCTGCTCTCTCTCTATTGATCGGGGTGTAATTGCTCTAAAACTCGGTTGTTCCGAGGCGCTTCCTCTTTCCATGCCGTTTGGGGGGTAGTGGGGTTTCTAAACAACTCGAACCGCAAGCCACAGTGGAAGTCTTTCCCAGAGACATTTAACTCCCAGACAGACACTCTGCACGACACGGCCTCTTAGAAAGAGCACAATGACTTCCTCACGGTGTCTATGAGCTCATCTATCCAGCCTGAGTGGGCCATCGAACGCGAGCGGTTGTTCCAATGAAAAAAAAACATTCCCGGTGTGAGGACTGCAGTTCCTGTGCTGACAGGACACAAGAAGCTGATGCTTTTAGATAACTGCATCAGAAGAGCTAAAGCACTTACAGACACTTCACAATGAGAGAGAGATATTTCCAATATATGTACAGAACATTTTTTTCTTTTTCAACATATTTTGTAAATCTTTGTTTAAACTATACTCTATTTCTGTTTTCATATATTTACTTATAATATAAACCACTTTAAGTTGCACTACATACAGCACACTTTATTTTATTTGATTACTATAGTTATCCTTCTTTTCGTTTATATACATACTTCCACTATTTGTACGCAGCTTAGCTGCAAATGCTTTTGCAATATGAATGCACACTTTGTCATGCCAATAAAGCACACTTAAATTGAAAATTGAAATTGAGAGAGAGAGAGATGTATATTATGAGTCACGTTCAGACAGACCCAAAATACATCTCTACTAAAATAGCACAACAGACTGACACGCACACACACACACGTTAGATGAAAAGGCCCCCAGCAAGATCACAGCAGAGGAGGAGTAGATGACTGCTGAAATAAAAACAAGAGTGAGAGAAGGAAAGAGACAGAAAAGGAGTGAGAGAGAATCTATAACTAAATCAGCAAATCATCTCTCTATCTCTCTGGTTTGATGATTTTACATCGCATGTAAATGTTGGTGGACTCTGTTGGTCACATATAATTCAGCCCAGTTCCGAGTAGGACGGCACTTTATCAAACCAGCTCTCTCAGCATTACAGCAGTAGAATTATATGCCTGAATGAGAGTGAATCTCATAACTGTCCTTCACTTTTATCTGCTCTAGATTCATCCCACACCTGTTTTCAACAAAGCATCAGAAGACAGGCCTTCAATAAGATGCTGCAGTTCTCTGTTTCTGCTGCACCAGAAAGATAGAGAAGAAGGCATACTGGAACAGAAAAGCAACACAACAGTATACTTTTGAGATATCTGTAAAATAGAGACACTTCTTCCAACACTGATGTTAAACAGCCTGACTACATGCTCAAGGAGTCTGCATGGTTTTTGTAAGGATTAAGATGGAATTCTGTAGATCGGGACACATATGCGTACAGTAAATAGTTAAAAAAAAAACATAAAAACATGATGATACATATTTAGCATTTCAAAATTATTATTTTTTTATTTATTTTTTTTATTTACTTTTTATGTGTTCAGGTAAAATTATATATATTTTTTTCATTCTGTGAATTACTAATTTTTTTTGATATATACATTTTTTGATATAAATATTTCAAATAAATATAATGTTTATATTTGCATTTACTTGCAGAAAATGAAAACTGGAGAAAGTGGTCAAAATGACAGAAAAGATGCTCTGTATTATTTCAGACCTTAAAACAAGTTCATATTTACTTATATTTCTCAATGTATTTAGGAAAAGTTCAAAAACTTATGTTTGTGATATATATATACATACATGTATGTGATAACCTTGATTTTTATTACAGTTTTCATGTGTCTTGTCATGTTATCAGTCTTTCAAATTGCAGTTGGATGACAGCAATGTCACTCCTGTGGTTTTATTTTGTAAAATATAATCAAATACTGAACAAAGAACATCTAACGTAGAAGAGATGATTTAATGGAAATTTGGAATGGTCCCTTGATTTTGTCTGCAGCTATGTGGGTCAAAGCCGAAAAAGGGTTCAAGCATAAAAACAATGGGCCTAAAATGATACATTTGTAAATATATGAGTAAAGTCAGAGTAATTTGCACATAAACAGACCTTCCCGAAAACATCCGGATTCACAAATACTTTGTAAAAGTCAGATTTCATGGTAAAACGTGTGTTTGTTAAAGAATTCTGTTTATTGCACTTTTGTTTTTCTGAGCAAAAAAACTTTTTTGAGCAATTTATTTATTATCAAGGTCCGATATATGTTCAGCATAAATCAGCATAAAGGGAGCACTACATGCCTAACTTCTTCTGGTCTCCGCAACTGTTCTGTGAAGTGAACGGTTATATAAAATGTTATATAGCCCCTTATTCTTTTATATATTTTAACATGCACAAGTCAGAATAAGCATGTTGTTTGAATTTATGCATAAATATTGTGTTGCACTGAATGACTATTTAACATTATTTAAATCAAATTATGACATTTTATCCTCCCAAAATTTAGTTGAAACCATAAACTACACATTTTACTTGCATTTAATGTGTATAAAATCAATTTTGTAAATTTCTTTTGATGGGGACATCTTGACATCTTTGACCCATGTATATAGATATTGACATTAGCACACTATTATTGGTAACTGGAAGCATGATCAAATTTGACATAAATTCCACAATGGACTGCAAACACAGACCTGTTTAACTCAGAAATCCCTTTATGAATGTTGTCATCTTGTGCGTGCATGCGTTTCACTGGTTAAATACAGACACCCTGAATCCCATCTCAACTGGAAATCCCTAACGGATGGACCCACAACCTATAATGTAAGACCTTGTGATAAGGTAAAAACGATCACATAAATATAAAAAGATTCTCTGCAGTCAAGCTCAGGAAGTGAGTGACCCGTGTTGAATTATTAAGCAAACTCCGTCGGCTAAGTTTAGAAACACATCCATGTCTCCAGTCTTTTAGTCCCGTTTTACATCGGGCTGCTTAATTTTTTTCCTTTCATTGATAGAGACAGTCAAGAAATGGGATGAAATAATGGGAATGAGCAGAGGGCAACGTGACCAGAAAAGGGCGCAAACCACATTTTAACCTGAAGCACCACCACAGCACACCCCCAGCAATATTAATGAGCTTGTCCACAGCATTCACATTCTCCTCTTTCAGCACTTCCCGTCTGATCTGCAAAGTAACCGCAGCAGTCACTCTTCCACAGGCCATTTCACTTCAGAACCTACCGCATCCTTCCCCCACTGCTTGTTTGTGCATGTTATAATCTTTTTTTTACGGTGAGAGCGTGGCGTCCCGATACCGTGATCCCATCAACTCAGCGCTTGCTGATTGACTTTTCCTTCCCAACGATCGTCTCTGCCTTTGCCAGATATTGGATTGTCTTTTGTTTTCTGTGAAACGTCAATGGACGTCCTGTCTGTTTTGCAGAACTATTTTAAACTGCATTTCTTCTGCATTACTTCCAAAATCATACGGTGCATGCGGGGGGGTCGGCTGAACCAAAGCACGTGCGCACCCATTGCCAACAAAACACAGACATCAGTTTTCACTATCCCCATTTAGTCGCAGTGTGGAGCACTGGTGTATTTCTTTTACCCCGGCCATCGCTATTGCGGAGCTGAAGCTGTGTGTCTCTCGACTGTCCGGCTGCCAGACCACTCTCGCAAAAAAGAACCTGCCTTTTTTGTTCCAATAACATCAATTTCTAGTAACTAGAATTTTTTTTTTAAAATCTGTGAATCGATAAGAATCGCTAGAGGACTGAATCGCTGGAGGACTGGATCGCGATTCATATGTGAATCGATTTTTTCCCCCCACCCCTGTAACATTAGTACATGCACTTCAAAGATGATTACAGATGTTTCATACTTGTGCCAAAACTGTTTGGCCTGTGCTACAAAACTGTAAACCTCTGTGACACCAGTGCTATGTGCAAAAAAAGTTAACGTACAGCCCTAATATAGATTTGTGTAAACACAACTTACTAAAATCACACACACAAAAAAGAAAAGTTTGGTAAACCAGGGATGAATCTGAAACACGGCTTATTAACCTGAAACACATCTCTTCAGAAAGCGAAGCAACTGTTCTGAATTGGACGGCTGTCTTATTTAAATTATGACAATCAGGGATGTCTCAAACCTGAGTGGCAGTTCACCGTGAGTACATGCTAATAAGGCAAACAGGAAAGAGTTAATCACAACGGTCACCTCTTCTGAAGAGATTCATGACTAGCTTCCATTTCCATAACAAGCTTTCAAGCTCTTAACAACACATAGGCCATAGTCCCAGCGGCAATTAAAATCACGTTGAGACACGCCATGATCTGTTGAGATATCATAGTGTGGCACAACGGCGGCAACAAATGTTGGCTGGGAAAATCATCTCGAGACATGACTGGCAACGGTCACTTTGGCTTCCAATGACAAGCTCAATTCTGAGATGAGAGACAGCAGTTGGGAAAAACTCAACCACGAATTAAGTGTAAATGAAACCACTAGTAACATCATCATGGACTCTTGGCACCAGAGCAGAAGGTCATTAGTCAAATGTTAAAATCACCTCAGCTATCCGTTGCACTTAATGCAAGTCCATGATATTTCTCCTTATGCTCACGTCTTTGAATCACATGGTAATAACACTCAACAGCTACAAAGAGTCATAACCAACAGGACAGTTAGTTTAACAAACAAGCAATAATGTTAAAAAATACAGAATTTGTAGAGACAATAATTTAAATTGAAATAAACACAACTGCTACTGTTCAGCAAATGCAGGCAAGATGTGTTACAGGACCGATTAGTCGATTGCTTGCGGTCTAAAATAAATACATTTTACATGTAAAAAATAATCTGTGCAACGCCCGTAGGTCTGCCTTAATCCTGTTGCCTTAAAATCCTTTAAAATCTATGTTCTCTGCTTCACACTGACGTAAATACAGCTTTATCAGCACTGATGAGCTCGGCTTTCCGTTCTCTTTTAAAAATGAACAACAGTACAATAAGCTATTTTATTTATCTCTGTGACACCAAAAAAACACACACAGAAAGGATGCTGTTACAAAAGCGAGAAACCCGTTCGTGTCTCCCTGAAATTGACAATTCGGTTCTCATAACCTGCCATCCACAGGGGAGTTCATATTGTTTTAGGAGGTTCAAAAAAATAACAGCGCTGCCTGGGAGCAAAAATGTATTTTCTTTGTTTCAACAGGAATCCAGGGACCTGCGGGGGGGAAACGTCTGAGCCGTTTTTGAAGTTGCACAAAAAAGGTTAAGAGACCAAAACTGCAAAATAAAAAAAGTCTAGAAACTTGGGAAATGTACACCAACAGGCCTAGACTACACGAAATGGATCTGATTCCCTCCCACTGAAACCAGAGCCATTCAACCCCATCCGTGAGGCACTTAAAATCAAGGAAAATTCACCATTGATCTTTCTTTGTTTTGGGACAAACGGAAAAACCTGCCAGAGTGGACGGCACTTGGGCGGACAGTCTGAGCTTCAGACCAATTTACAGAGTAAAGAGGAAGAACCGCATTAGCACCAAAAAGGCGGACACATTGACAAATAATCAGAGAACTATCCACAAATCCCCGCAAATCACTTCGGGTGCACTCCCATGACTGACCACATACACATCATCGCCATCCCACTGCCTAATGCTTATTACAAAGTAAAAGTTCATTTACTTAACAATACAGGGCCAAACCTAAATTACACCACATCATATTTGCAGGGAAATGTTGTGATGCAAAGCAAAAGTTTTTAATTCTGACCTTGGGTTGAGCACGTCGAGGAAAGGCGACCTTAGGATCAATCTGTACACAAAAGAGAGAGAAAAATTAAATGACAAACAAAGTCATAATTAAATGCACTTTTGCAGACCAAAATGTATCATTCAAAATACAATGATATTTCAAATAATCATACTGAAATTATAAGCATGGATGGGTCATAATAGAACAATGATATAGACATGAATCAGAATCATCTTTGGCTTGTCATCTTGTTAATTTCAGCTTTTGTGCCATCTTACTGCTAACTTTATGTGCAGAAAGAAAGAATGATCATAGAAACTATTTCATGCTCCAATGTCACACTGTCTTCCCTCAGCCTTAAAACAGCTTCTTATAAAGGGGAGTTTCAAACAATCTCATCCAGACAGACTTAGTCAAGAGGAAAAACATAAACAGATCGAAATTGGCCTCTTGCAGGAAATTACTTGTCCATGTTCAGCAAGGCAAGGGCTTTAGATTGGAGCAGAACTCCCAGCGTAGAATTGAACGTTTGCCCGAGGGCTCGGCAGCATGTAAGTGTGTATCATTACAGACGTACTATTCCTGAATAATACACACACACATACAAACACACTGCTTACTGCTGCACACCCTGGACATTACCGACTTGGATGTCAACTGCTATTTTCCCTTCCATCTCTTCAATGCAAAATATCAACTGAGTCACTTTCTTTTAAAATGTTGGAAAAAGTAGCTAAATGTTCACATTGAGGACATTTAGACAAGTATGATGGGTTAGGGTGTGAAACGACACACTGGTGTGTCTACTGAACCAAACCTTTTTTATCCCATAATTCCAATTGACTGATCCATGATTGTTATCTCTTTAAATCAGGTCAATTAGAGAGATGGATTTTGTAACACCTGGGTATGGAAGCCTTCTCAGTGATGAATTCAATGTAGCGATTCGTTTTAGAAATTAGCCTGAGGCTTAACCAATTCAACCTCAATTATGCCATAGAAACAGTGAGCAGAAACAATATTATGCTTTGAATTTCGTATTCTCTCTACACCCTGAAACCAAACTTCCAATTCCAAAAGAATGAACGGACAGACATAAAAACATTCATATGGAAATCGGATTATATTTCTACCTAATAAACATCATATTAATCCAATTGCAAATAACCCAGTCGTCCGATCAGACTCTATTAAATGAATGAGCAGCATCTATGGGGTCAGAACCTTCGTCTGCCGCTGCTGGTGCTGTATCAGAAAAACATATTTTTACAAGCAGTCCCAGCCATTCAGTCAGACAACCAAATCACAGATCATTTCATAACCCTTTAAACCCATTGAAAGCAGACAGCAGTTATTAGGGCGATATATAATTTAGACAAGAGCACACATTGTACGTATTGTGTGTGTGATGCCCTGTTATCAGATGAAACATTTACCAAGGTTTGCCCAACTCAGTATCAATACAGGAGAGTTTAATATCTTTTTCCTATAGTGACCCTGTTTGCACCTGGCATTAACATCCATTTTAGGTAATCTGATAACAAGTGGTCACAGCTAAATATGGGTCTGCACAGGGTTTTGTGATCCGATAACTTCAACCACATTCAAAAGGCACCCAACAACACATCTTATCTGTAGAATAAACACATTTTCATCCTGGTGCATACAAGTCTATATTTTGTAATCAACATTGTGTGGAAATTGCTAGCTCTGTTTTAAAAGAAAACAACCTAATTAAAATGAATTTATAAAGCGTAAAGCGTATGCGTTCTTAATTTAGCAGTACATCTTAAGTATGACACAGTTCGTATGAAGCACATATGACCTTCAGAAAACATACTCAAAATAACGTATTGCATGACCGCTTCTGATTATGTAAGTCGGGTGATACCAGGAGTTGACAAAACAAGCAAGCTTCCTTTTCTCCACACTACCTTTTAACACTCACTGAATTGCTAACCTCAATCGTGTTTTGGCTACACACTTCCTAACAATTAAAGATATTAAAATTAACAAGATGCGCCACTACCGTTACAATGAATGGCGAGGAATGCAATGTTCAATATGGCCGCTCTAGCGAAGTAAGTCCCGCCTTCCAGTAAAATAAGCGAAGCTCTCGTGAGGCGCTTGCCAGACTGTGCACAGCAGATGATGCGACTTTTACTTCTTTTTTTTTTCGCAATTTAAGCTAAGCAAAAGTTATGATCCAGTTCATGTCATGTTCAATTATTGATCGGAAATATGCCGTTTAATTGGGGTTTTTGAACTATATGCCCTCCCCTGGACTTGCCGCCCAGAGGTGTCGCAAACATGCCCGCCGAGTGGCGTGACTTCCGTAAATGGAATTTGCTAACAATGCTGTCTAGATAGGCAGCTGACTGAGTTTTGGGACACAGCCTCTGACTTTACAGATATGCCTAGATGTATTTTCTCTCCAGAGTTATTCAGGAAGACATCACTCAAAGTGTTTACTGTTCCCGCACACTGTACAAAACTCATCACTGATTGCAGGAGACGAGATAACAACCCCCCGCTGCGATAAAAACCTCACAGAAATCTGATTTCAGCTGAATACAGCGACACGCTGCAGAGCCCCGAAACCTCACTGCCAGTCGTAATTATTCATTACCGTCAGATTTGCCGACAGCGTCAGACACATGAGCGTTTCTGGAGCACGGAAGACTGAAGAACGAAGGCAGCTTGTGGCGCAGTCACTCCAGGTGTTCGGCACGGTTTGTCTGACATTTCGTTTTTTGTTTTTCGTATGACCAAACAATAAAAAAATCAACGAGTGGCAGAGAGGTGTCATTTTCAGAACGCCTGATGTAAGAATACATTTCTGCTATGAATGGCAATTATAGTACCACATACATATTCCTTGTATACAATACAGTATACTTTATAATTTATACATACTAAATAGTAAAACATAATATACTTGATACTGTATACAAATCTGTACACTTCTGATAGGAAAAGTTCACCAAGAAGTCTTCATTTAGTCACCCTCGAGTTCCAAATCTGTATATATGTCTTTGTTCTGAGGAACACAGAGAAAGATATTTGGAAGAATGTATGTAACCAAAAAGTTCTTGGCCACCATTGACTACTATTGTAGGAAAAAAATATTTGTTAATGTCTTTGTTCTGTTGAACACAAAAGAAGATATTGTGAAGAATGAAGGAAAGGAAAACAGTTCTGGGGCACTTTTGACTACCATTGAAAATGTTCCTCCTACAGTAGTCAATGGTGGCCAAGAACTGTTTGGTTAAAATAATTCTTCCAAATATCATTCCTTTGTTCTTCAGAACAAAGAAATGTATGCAGATTTGGAACAACTCGAGTGTGACTAAATGATGACAGAACTTTCATTTTGGGGTAAATTGTCTCTTTAACCAAGTGAGGGGAAAACAGGTTTTGTTATTCAAGCTACAGAAGTTAAAATCTTCCTGAACGTGTGCACGTTTATTATATTAAGACGCAAAGTGAAACAACAATTCCCTGAGGGTGGAAAGTGCACGTCCCCATGAGTCTAAGGTGACTGTGATGCAAAAGGAAGGGAAAACCCAAAGGTCTCTGTTCAGAATGAGATCAGATGGGTTCATAACGGTCCTCTTATGTTATATCCCAGATTAGCAGATGAAGGACACATTTCAGCTCAGAGTCCTTGAGTGAATGTCAGTCTACAGACTATCACATATGCCACATTCTTCTTAACACACAGCATGCAATTCTATGGTTGCTTGTTTCTCTTTTACATATGGAGGGCTGAACAATACGATGTTTTGCCTTTTTGAGCCAGTAAAAAGTAATTTGCCAAGCCAACATTTTTACTATCCACTTCACAAACACGACGAATGTCAAATAAAAAAAGATCTATAAAGTAACCATGATGGTTATATAGAGACATGTGCATGAACAAAGGATCTAACGTGCACTGACAACAAGGCACTTGCTCCACAAGGTTGCATCAACAAGCCCAAAACTCAAACACTGGCTGCGGGCCATTCTTACTGTTGAGCCCTGATATGCAAGTAATTCACAGTCCACTCAAGCCCATGAGAAAAACGAACACATTAATAAAGAAGCAGGAAATAAACAGAGATGAAAAAGGAAATTAAAAAACGCCGTGGGAAAGAACCACACCAGAATTTGCCGTTATATTGGATTTACTTCTGACTCGATACTCGCACACATGCAGCACACTTAAAGACGTGAACAAATTGCAGCATCAAGCGTTATGAAGCGGTACATACCGTCTTGGAGTCTAATTCGTGGTGTGGTTGAGCTAAGACTTTATCTACACTGGAAACATCTGCAAACGTGATGAAGCCAAATCCTCTGTGGAGCAAAACAAAAACACACTGAAGGTCAGACGATAACACCATAGAAGAAACAGTGACACTACACACTCCTGTGCTTAACTCTTGTTTATCTTATATATTCAGATACGGATAGTACACATGTATCAATGCTTTTACATAGTTCTACATTCTCCAACATGACAATTTGAGATTTAGTAAGACTCATCTTAATCCTTCCCCAACACATTGCTACACCACTGCATAAAGTACACAATATAAAACTTAAAAAAACATAATGACACAAACCCCATAAATTACCTTTATTTACATTCTGAGTTTTTCAAAACACCTTCACAGTAATCAAATAGACAGAACGTCATCTGTCAACTTCAAAGTCTTAAAATCTGACCTTCAGCTTTTTTTATAGGAAAGTGCGCGTGTAACATAAACATAAGCATACATTGAAGATACACATCTATAGTACACAGTCGTATATTGTATGAATACTTGCAGGTCTTTCACAATCTTCAAATATGTTTACTTTGCATGTTTAGAGGACCACACACCATCTCTCTCTCTCTCGAACAGTACAGTACAGTACAGTACAGTCCTGACTCAATGTCAAGTTTCATTCTGGATCAGCTTTCTGTCTTCTTCTTGATCTGCCCTCATAGCACAAGCTGAACACACACAGACAGTCAAGCAGTTGTGTTTACCTGGAGCGTTTGGTGGTAGGGTCACGCATCACCATACATTCTCTAATATCCCCGAATTTGCTGAAATAGTCTCTAAGGCTGTCTGAACACAAACACAAGAACACAAACACAAGGACACAAGAGGGTTACACCGCGGCTACACGGCGAACGAGCGACGCGTTCAAGTTTAGTCGCGTCGCTCGCTGTCAGTGAATGTCAGATGAATGGAAATCACAATAACCTTGCGCGCAGCGACACTCGCACACAATACACATATCATAGATGGATGACGGTAAGTGAGCTAAAACAGCTCCATAAATAAAATAAACACCGCTTACCTGGTGAGGTTTGCCAGCTGAGGCCACCGATAAACATTTTACTGTAAGGAGAAAACATGGTATAAGTGACTCCAGATGTCAAAACAGCCATTATTCCGTGTAAATACCTCATAAAAAACAGCTCGAGCTGCGCGACGGCCGTTAGAAATGAGCCGTTAGAAATGACCTTTCAATCAAACACTAGCAGAACTGCGCGAGGAAGGACGCGAGCGGGCTCGCGCCGACACAACTGAATCAAACTCCAAACACACACACTGGCGCGCGCACTCGTCCTGTTCTTCTTACCCCGGGTCGTGTTGCGAATCGTTCGGGCTTCCGGAGGTGACTTGACTCGCGTCCGCTTCCATAGCTCACAGCCCGACCAACTCCACACATAAGCGTACACGCGCGCACGCACTGCAGCCACAGCTCGAGGAATATTTCCGAACAGGGATCGCGAGCGTCACACGTGGGATCAGCGCGCTTCTCCCGCCCCTCGAAGAGCGGAGGGCGGGGTAAGGAGCGTGGGGAGACCAATCCGAAGGACGCGATTCGGGAGCCCCGCCTAGATAAGAAGAGAACCACGCCCCTTGTTGGTAAGCAGCAATTGAGGTAGACAGACCTCTGAAGAGTGCGGTTCTTCAAAAAGGTCTTTACGCTTCATAATGTATAGATTTGCGTCACCTTATGGATAAATACCACTAAGAGCGTCTGAGAAACAGAATGTGTTATTAAAAGCTATGTTTTATTTTAGTTATGCACAAAAAGAGGCGCGCGCACACAGTGAACAGTACGTTTTCTGACTTCTTTGATTTGAAAATACTCAAATTCATAAACTGACTGCAGCTCTGCATGCTTCAAAAACCCAAAACAACCCACCAGCTCATAACTCTTTAAAGCATCCGATAATGTGACATCGTTTCTTGCCTCACACAAAAGCCATAGATAAGTGTTCTAATAAACTCTCTGGATATCAAAGCATTAGAAGTGCACGAACCCCGTATCGCATTCGTGTTCCAGTTCCAAAAGGTGTTGCTAAAACGACCCCTGGTGGTGAAGATGGCACTGAAACTTACCTTTTTGGAAATCGTGGTGGTTTGTGCATCGCGAGCAATAAACTGCATTGTGTTACACGAGCCCAATCTGAGAGAGATAGCGACGTCACCGCAGCATCTGTGTTTGATTAATGAGTGGATATTCGACTTACTGAAAGTCTCATTTTTTAATGCTGTGCATCTGTTAGCTGCTTATCAGATCAATGCAGCCTCTTTAGGATTATACACATTCATCAGGCAGCTTTGCACATGCGAGGATTTTATGCTCAGGGAAATATAAATCTCAAAATCACACTGGAGAATACGAGACTACACATGAAATAGAATCAGCTGTGGCATTCAGCTTCCCCAGAGCTAACCAATCAGACTCCCCGCTGTGGGCAGATACCATGCCACTGGCAAATACATGGGCTTTTCTGCATGTTTATTGAAGAATGCCAACACTTACTCGAAATATTCAGCCCATTTTTATAAACTTTGTGTGATATTTTGTTGCAATTGTTGCAATAAGCCACTTTCCCAGCGGAAGTGTTTTGGTGTGACAATGTGTGATCCTGCAACATTCAGCCAATTGTTCTATTCAAATGGTTTGCTAGTTTACTCAAATAATAAATGTAATCATTTATTGTTTAAAACCTTTGTTGTTTTCTTCAGTAGAACACACATTCTACTCTTATTAATGCTGAAGTTACAATATTTGGTATTAAATGCTAAACCTAAACCACATGTCAGCAGTCTGAGTGCAGCTATGACACGTCAGAGGGGATCTGGCTCTCCCGGTTGAGCCTGGTTTCTCCCGAGGTTTTTTTCTCCATTAATCTATCATTGGAGTTTGGGTTCCTCGCCACAGCAGGGCAGTGTTGGCCTGCTCACCGGGAGACTGCATTCATTCATTTATTTATTTATTTATTTAGAAATTAGATGTTATTTATTAGAATGAACTTACTCGTTGTATAAATACCATGCACTGTGCTGTGTTTTAACTTTTCTGTTTTTCCTGTTTGCCCCTGTAAAGCTGCTTTGAAACAATACACATTGTGAAAAGCGCTATATAAATAAACTTGAATTGAATTGAACATGAAGATTTTGATAAATGCTTAACTGTTTTGTGTCCATAAAGTGGAGCCCAACATTCTTCAAAATATCTTCTTTTGTGCACTGTAGAAGAAAGTCATTTTTGGAATGAGGGTGAGAAAATGAAATAATTTTCACGTAAACTCCCTGTTTGAACAGTAGCTGGAGCAGCTATTGGATTTTCTACTCCAGGTTCAATAAAACATTATATCCACATTCATATGTTATGAGGTTTCAACGTGTATTAGCAATGCCAATTATTGCATATACATGCTTAAAACAAAACCTTCTCCATCACTAGTTGTGTAGTTTTTAGTCTTTATAGAAGAGGTTATCTAATAAAAAATATCAGACTATTCTGAAACCTCATACAACAGGACTAGCCTTAAAGCTTATGTTTTTGTTTTGTCTCAAAGTTTCACACATTAAACTTAAGGCACAGTAGTCAGCCATAACATGCATCCCTTCAAATCCCTTACAATGAGTGACATCTGTTGGCCAGAAACAGATAGTACGTGTTATTTGTTCAGATGCAGTGAAAAAAGACATTCAGAAAAATACATTTCAAATACTAAGCAGACATTATATTTCCGGACTAAGAACATCTTAAGAAATGTATCCACATACTATTCGGAAATAATGGAGATGAGAATGTCTGTGTATCTCCCCAGCATTCCCTCTTAGCTTATGTTTAAAGATGATGAAAGCTTAACGTTTAAAGAGTCATGCTGTAAAATGCTGAATTTTCGTTCTAAAGCTGGGTAAAAAGGAAACCACGAACTATAAAGTTTACCAAAATCACTGTCCTTAAGGATTCATTCCATCCTCAATTCAAAGGCATGTTAATTACTTTGAATTAAAAAACCTCAAAACATCTGCTCAATTACCAGCAACCTGCATTTACAAGGGAGACAGAAAAACACGACGCAATTTTGATATCCACAGTTCTTTTACTTTAACAGCAGTGTATTTGGCAGCTTCACTGTGGGAGTACAAAGCACTAAACTGCAAAGTTGATTTGAACAGGGTTTTATAGTGCTCAAACACAACAGTTCTTCACTGCTGGAGTTCTTTGAGTTTCACAGTCAGAGTACAACACCGTCCCCACCCTTATCTCACAGGAAAAAGAAAAGTAAACAAAGTACACAAACCAAGAGAAATAAACAAATATGCTTCAATCTGCAAGACAAATGTCTTGTGTAAATAAGCTTCAATAACAAATACCTGAGCAAAACACACATTCAAGTCAAGAAAGAACACAAAGAAATTGAAATCTTGTGTCATCTCTTAATCCCTCACTTAATATGCTTCGTTTTAACGTATCATTTAGATTGCTCAATAGACTCAAAAGTACAATATTTTTTAAATAACAAAAGCACAAAAAATTAAATATGGACTAAATATAAATAAAAAAATCAGGTCTTAAATTAATCGCCAACAAATGCAGCATGCAACAAATAAATATACAAATCTTACAGACATATAAATTAAATGATTTACTCTGCATACAGAGATTAAAGAAGTGAGAAGATAAGAGAAAAAATGTGAGTTTATTGTGCGTCTAACCAGGTGCAAACCCCTCGATCGGCCAGTAATTTGTTCACCAAAACAACCTGCAAAAACACCGAAATATTCAGAAGAAGGAAACTAGCCCACGTGAGACCCCTGCCTCAGTGGAATTATTAGATTTACATTATAGTTACATATGCGAGCCGATGAATTTAAGGATTCAAAATACACATTTAGAAGGACTTGATTCATACACACCTCATCTACCATCTGTTTCCACATGTGCACCAGGGGAAGGCCGTCCTGACTGCCTGTCACCTAAATATAGAAAACATCATCCATCACATTCTAGAAACTATAATGCGGAACTGTGTCTGAAGTACAATGATATGAAACTATACAGAAAAAAAGAAAGAAGAGAGAAAGTGTCTGTTTATTACAACCTTCAGAATCAAGGCTGTGTTCACAGTTATTTCCTCCAGTGCTGTTTTGGCCTCCAGAGAAAACTCAACCTCTCCTAACACACACAAACAAACAGCATTTTAGTTTCATAACACACATTATTTTTATGAGGGATCAAAGGGATCACCCGAAAACAAATTTATTTTATCATTTATTCACCCTCATGTCATTCCAAACCTGTTTGACTATCTTCTAAAGAACGCAATCAATCAAACAGCATTGGCCCCCATTGTAAACACTGAAACATTTCTCAAAATATTTTCTTTTATCTTCCACAGAAAAAAAAACAGGTTTTGAACAACATAAGGGTATATAAATGACGACAGGATTTTTTTTTGATTGAACTATTCCTTGAAATCTTAAGCAGGTCTATATTTCACCTGGCAAAGGTGCGATATTATCCAACAAAACCTCCGCTGACTGGAATGGTAAAGTCACAAAGTCCGATCTGTGAAGAAAAGAACAAAATATTTTGATATGTGATGATTCAAACAAGACTCATAAGAATCACTGGTGGTAAGAAATGCTGTTATATACACATAAAACCAAACTTAAGCTCTCTCACCTGATCTGCCTCAGGGTGGAGCTGTTTACAGCATCATAACCTCCGTTATCTACATTTCTGATATGAGCCGTGTCGGACTCTTCGTCGTACTGGATGACCTGGGCTCTCTGCCAGCCACTTCCTGTCACTGGAGCGGCACAGACCACCCCCACTTAAAAACATCACAGAGAAAAGCATTTCATGAATGATTGTAGATACCGGCAACATCCAACTACAGTTCAGCTCGTCATTGTTTATGTGAAAGCAACAACCATCATCTACAGTACATTTATACATACAAGACCAGTCAAGACAATGACTATGTGTTTATTATATAAAGAACTTTTTTCACATCAAAGAGCTTTTAATTTAAAGGACTAATCAAGAACGCATGAAATTAGTTTGGTAGATAAAAATCTTCACAAAACTAAATCAAAAGTCAACATAGTGAATGTATACAGAATTTCATTTGGGAAAAAAATTCCTCTCCTGCTAAATGTGTTTTTTTCCATTATTGCATAGCAGTTTTACAGAACTCTCAAAAGTGCTATTACAATCAATTTGAAATGAGGATGTGCACGAATGATTTTAAATTTTAAAACAAAATTTGCACGTCTCTGCTGTATTCAGCTGCGAGCGACCACAAGGTTGAATCCAGCTTCACACAAAGCACGATGCTACATTTTATATTGCACGTTTTGAACGGCGATGTAAAAAACTTAAAACTGAAAGGCACTTTTTCTGTGGTGTGCATCAACACAAAAAAAACATAAAAAATAATTTCCAGCCAAATCTTTCCTTTGTGTTTTCTGCATAGTGGAAAAGCACAAAACAAGCCAACGGCAGGAAAATACATATTTTATGGCGCATGATACCAACAACGACTATTAGGCATGCAAAGTTTTTCAAAACAAGCACAGTACTGTGGATGAGAACACAAGACGATCTCCGTGGGTGCGTGTGTTAGGACTCTACCTTCCACAGGCTTGGGCAGGCCCGGACATCCGGGCTGAGAGTAGCAAAAATTCATGTGCTCCATGAGGGTGGGCAGGGCCTGATATGACGGATGATTGTACTGATGGACGAACAGATGATAACCAGCCTCCACCCGCGACACGATCACCTCCACAAACACGTCCTGAGGTAGCAGCAGCTTTAGAGACGAGAGGAAAATACACACAGTAACACAAACGTTACTTTTAGGAAAACAATGGCTGCTCTCACGTCATGAAACTCATATAATAATGGCAAACTAAAAATAGCAAAAGTCCTCACCCAGGACGTAACTGGCAGGCAGGGCAGTGGGATGCAATGACTCAGATCTAGATCTTTGAACTTTTTCTGGATGAGCACGAGAGCGTCGTCCACTTGCGGCTGTGACCCTTGAGGAAAACAAAAATAAAAATGTGTCATTATTTACACTCGAGTTTTCCAAATCTGTATACATTTTTTCTAACGAACACGAAGATATTTGAAAGAATGCTTGTAATCAAAGAATTCTTGGCCACCATTGACTAGCATAGTAGGACCGTTTTAATTGGCAGTCAAAAGTGCTACAGAACGGTTTGTTTTATAAAAATATCTTCTTTTGTGTTTAACAGAACAAGGACATAAAAAAATCCAACTTTGGTAGTCAATGGTGGGAAAGAACTGTTTGGTTACAAGCATTCTTCAAAATATCTTTCTCTGTGTTCCTCAGCACAATGAAATCAATACAGGTTTGGAACTTGAGGGTGAGTAAATGAAGATAGAATTTTCATTTTTGGGTGAACTGTTCCTTTAAGAATAGCAGATGGCTTCAGGACCCTGGATCTTTTTGTAAAGCTCACCCTGGATGTGACAAATCTGAAAGTCTTGAGTGAAAGGCAGTGTTGAGATGTAGATCTTCGCTCCAGAGCTCTGCTTCAGAAAGTTGACAAACTTCCCCTGCTTTCCGATCAATCGACCAACCAGGTGCTGCCAAGACCAGGGAGTTGCAGAGCATATCTTTAGAAGCTTTGAATGGGCAATTTCTATAAATAAAATCCTCAACAAGGTGAAAGAGCTTAGTATATAAAAAATGACCAGTTGTATGCATGTGTGTTTACTGCAATATTTTCACAATTGTTTGTCAATGAACTCATCAACCTCAACAAACTCGCACCGTCTAACGGTCTCTACATGATCTGTAACCAGAGCTTTCACTTAAGATGAGTAACTCAGCATGTGGGCGGAGCTTACCGCAGGCACCTCTACATCCCACAAAATGATGGGTGGGTCTGGAGGCGGAGCTGAGCCACTGCTTTTCACCAAAGCTTCGGCACTTACACAATTGAAACTTTCAACAACCAATTCTGAAGACAAGTAAAACACAAAAGGACAAATCAGCAAAAGCAGCAAACCGTGATTCGTAGTAAATCAAATAAATGGGCTAACAACGAATTCAATGGGCACAATCTTGTTGTAGACTTTTAGAATAAACATCGAACACAAATTTTACGGTATTTCACCTCTGCATGCTTCATCTACTCTGTCCGCCGCTTCACAAATGCTGGGAATCATTTTGTTTTCAGCACCCCTGGGGGTTATCAAAAAACCCTGCCCCTCTTCAGACAGCTCGCTGGGCAGCCTGTCGGCACGCACGTCCTCTGAAATGCTGGAACCGCATCCAGATTCATTCCCAACAGAAGATCCAAAATGACTTTGTGTTCTTTCCCTGAAGAAGCCGATTGTCTGCCGAGGGTTTTTGCTGCTGTCGTCACTGCTGTCTTGGTTGAAGTTTTGTCGCTGAAACAGATCTTCCTGAGGTCTCAAAGCACAATCAAGCTCACATTTCGCTTCAGCTATAACCTGTTGGAACGGACTGTAATTGATCTTCTCCTTGTCCTCCTGGTCAGGAGAAACATCAGACAGGTTGCCGCGTTCATGACTGTCCGAGCTAACAGGATCTGATTGTTGTCCCGTTGAGATGGAAAGGCAGCTTGCAGAAAGAGAGACAGGATCAGATTCAAGACCAGAGTCATCTTCACCGGCTTCTCCACAGTGTGGAAGGTCTTCTGTGGAAATGATGGTCTTTTCATTCCGTGATCGAATGGAAACCTCTCCTTCCGGATCAGGTCGAACACCCTTGGTGAGGCGGGGCGCTGCCGGGAGGCCACGGTTGTTTGTTTTTGCTATATCTGTGAAGTTACTTGTGTCCGATCCTGACAAGCTGTGGTCCATCTGTAGGTTACTGCGAAAAAAAGTTTTAACGTGCAACAAATTTGATGTAGTGCATTTTATAATTGTGTCATACAGCGTTTTTTTCTTCAGTATACATTGGCTTTGCAGTTAAGACATTACTCTGTTCTACCGACCTTTTGGAGCCAGCAGGGGAGCAGGAAACCAAGCTTTTTTCCTCCAGAAAACACACCTCCTCTTCAGTGAGGAGATGAGCTGTCCTCCTCCTTCTGAAGCTGTACCAGCACCAGCCCAGCAGAGTCACCACAGAGACCGAGACCAGGGGCCTATACGACAGCCCCATCCTCTTTCTACTGATCCTACAGTGTGTGAAAGAGAGAGAGAGACACGCTGTAGAGAGAGGGGTCAGTTACAGCTAATAAGACCCTTCCTAGACTGGGGCGGCACTACATTGTAAGAAAAGACGCTTGATTCCCATGGGGGCGTGTGTCTTGACAACAATACTGCTGCAATAGAAGACCGAACCAGAGCAATCTCATTACCGGCTCAAATATCCCACTCCAACACCTCAACAGCACACAATACAGTAACACCTCCACCTGTCAACTGAGTCGCATCCAACCTTCACAAACTAGGCTACCAAGATTTATACGGCTCTGTGTTTATAGCGGACAAGCCATTCCAATAAATAAAAATATAAAATCGAATGGTTTCCATTACAAATACCATATTAAGCAACGAGTTGTTTAAATCATTTCAAGATCCCCTGATGTTCTTCCAGCAGGATTCTATCGGTGTTCACCATCCAGACAACATCCCATATTCCCAATTCAAATTATAACCATTAAATCCTACAGAATGTCTGTGATGGTTTCTATTGTTATTCAGGCAGTGACGAACATTTCCAATGAAAGAAAAGCACAGAAATAACAATATCACGATTGTTACATATATCTTTCACACAGGCATCACAGTAACAAGCCTTATTTAGGACTTTAAAACAAAAAATCCTTTGGCACACAAACAATTCGACTGCAAAAAACAACTTGGACAAATGTCATTGTTTGTATAGTTAACTTACTACAACTTTCATGGTTAAACTGTGGTGACATTGGTGAGACTGCTAAATTTGTGATTACTTTGGGTTTACAACAAATACTGCTGACAAAACTCCATTTTATTTGCAGGTTGAAAGCCATCTAAACAGAGTTTACGTGTTACTACGGTCCTCCTGACACACGCAGCCAAACCAAGACATTAGGAAAAAAACTTAAATACGAATTACGGTGAATATCCAAACACACGCAGATATTCGAGGTCTCTGCTCACCTTGAGATTCAGCAGCAACGGTGCGTGTGTGACGTCACGGGAGCACACCTGGGTGCGCGTCCATAATGAAGAGCTACAATCACCCCAGTCCGAAATTCGCTAGAATCAAGACGTTTCAATTCATATTTCTTACAATTCAACTATTTTGATTTATTTAGGATCAATCTTTAATTACCATAAACAATACTGAGAAAGAAAAAAATATTACAGTTAGAAAATTAAACACGTAGATAAGACGTCATGTGAAAGTAACACCATTGACACTCAATTGACCGGATGTGGTCTGCTGATGGTCTGCCTCGCGCTCCATCTGACAGAAGTCACATAACATATGAACATCTTCGCGACATTTACAAAGACAGTTTTATTGACCTCTTTTGATTTTTTTCTTTGAATATTTCCTGCTAGAAACATTAACTAACAATATTTTAAGGCAATTTAATTGTAACTGCAAAAACAGCATAGGCCTAAAGCTACTGTCGTCACGTCACGTGGTTTCACGATAAAACAGTGGTAACTTGTTTTACAAAGGATTACTACAAATTTAAAATAAATGCGGTTGAAGATAAATGCCTGTTTGATTTATGATTTCACTTCACTGTAAATACTAAATAAATATTTAAGAGTTAAAGAAGGGCTATACACATGACGTCAATATGTATATTGGGGTCTTAGAAAAGACCCTTCTTACCATATAACAAGACACACTGTACACAATAATGAACTGGACAGAAATGGATTTTATTAGTGTTACATCTGTAAATATGAAATTTGATGACAATGATGTATTATATAAAGAGGACCTTGAGGACATTTCCTCCATTTTAATCAACATATTGTAGTGAACATGACAGACCGACAATAATTCATATTTTATGTCGTACATATTTATCAATTAACTGCTTTACAAAAAGCAAAATAATACAATGTCATAGTCGCTTGTATTTACACTGTAGTAAATATACTTTTCTTTCTGTTTTTACACAAAAATATTTACAAAGGTGAAGCAGTCAGCATAAAAAAAGAAACTGAAGAGAATAATTATGTAACATTTGCATAACCCCAGGTGCCAAAAAAAAATCTCTGCCATGACTAACCCTAAATGTTGAATATCACATGACAACCAGCCTATACCTGGAAACGTACCATCACGAGAACTATAATCGATGTCTGTGGTTATAAAAGCAGAACTAATAAAATGCCCTTCATTAACACAAACATGTCAGAGGTAAAATGGCACCATTGTATATGAGGCGAAGAACAATTAAACGGAAATACATCAGTACACGGAGCATAAAGTTTACATGACCGATTTCTTGCATCGCCAGGCAAACAAAAGTGCCTAAAACAGTTCTGTCCATGAGTTTTCTGTTCAATTCAGCTCTCTTTATCTGATTGCATTGTTTGGCTGATTGTTTTCTTATTTGCAGAACAGATTTTTCATCTACTAAATTATATTCGATCCTCCAATTTCTGCTTTCTAATCCAAGAGTGGCAGATCATTACTATTTTCGCAGAAGTTCATTTATTTGCAGAAATAATAGCTGTACACTTCAGATGAAAAGGGCCTATCAGAAATATTCACAATTACATAGCGAGATTTAGTGTTTCTAACGTTTCTTGAGAAGAAGTAAAGTACATTTTGTCTGTCTCTCTGCCAGCAAAACCATTTCTGCCCGATACAGAACATGAATGCTTAACTAAGACTAAAAGTAAACATGAAGCAACTAAAAATACTAAAGGAATTGCACTTGAGTAATACTTCTACGAAAAATTAGTGCATTAAAACATAATATACTCAAAATGCCATCCTCAGGCAATCTCGGATTTATTAAACAAAAAAAATCAAATGGGCACAAAAAAAGGTGACTTCCTCTCGTGTATCAAACAGTGACTGGTTAAAAAACAGATGCCTTCAGTTCATTTCGATACAGGAAACCCTGCTGAACGATTCAAGGAGAACCTAAAGATGACTGTTTACCATAAGTGAAGAGCTACTGTGTAAAATGCAGCGTAATGTCTGCTTAATGTCCAGCAGGAGCTAAACCCTGCCGTGCTGTAATTCTCATACGATCTTTTTAATGCTAGGTCTTTTAAAGCTGCCCGTGCTGCGTTGTTTCTGGACCTGGCTGGCCGAGCCGTGACGCGTGCGTCCGCTTGCAGAGAGACCTGATGTGGGCGACAGGTCCGCCTTCTCTTTATCGATTTCTGTTTAAGAAAACACAGACGTGCATGATGACAACTCTAAATTCAAGGGGAGATAAGCCTTACAAGGCGCAATACATTATGCAGTGTGGGTAGAAAAAGATAGGGGGATGGAGAGAGATTGAATTAAAGCAGGAAATGTCAGACAGTTTAAAATAGGAGAGGAAAAGAGCTGATGAGGAAGCATGAAGCGTGCAAAAGGGTTGATAAAAGGAAGAAATTGCATGATTCATTGATGTGTGAATAAACACAGTTGTGAAGCAACCATTCGACTGTGAAGTGCAGACATACTGACATACAGACCTGGACCGTGCTGGGAGGTGGCCAGCGAGGTCATTGAATTAGAAAGGTTGAGGTTGGCAGTGATGCTCAGCTGGCTTTGGACGGGTGGAGGGTATGGAGAGGTCGGCGTCCGGAGACCCTCTTCACTTGTTTCCTCGTCAATTCCGGGGAGATAGGTGTCAATCAGGGCGTCCAGAAACTTGACAATTAACTCTGCGTAGTTTGGAAACTGAGTTTGCTGTAAAGGAGAGAAACTCAATATTCAGTACACTTCTTTTTAAATCTCTGTTTTTAGGTCCAGTGTTTGAAATTTAACGGCATCTAGTGGTGAGGTTGTGAATTGCAACCAACGGCTTACTCCACGACTCTCTTTTGAAGCACTACGGTGGCCCTCACAGAACTAAGATGTCGTCACGTTTTTGCTTATTTGCCCGAAGAATATCAAGTTTTTATGAAATGCGCTAAAAAAGCGAATGCCAAATACCTTAGAGAAAGGACCAGCAAATCTCCAGAGTCCATTAAACCCGAAAGCTGTAAAGAAAACAACATATTATATACTTTCATTCTGGATGTTTTGATCGGACTGTCAATGATTCAAATGAACTTTTCTCAAAGTGAGGTCCATTTTATTGTTGTTTTATCATAACATAAATATAAAAAGACTGATAAACCGTCTCAGGTCATGTGAAGTTATGTGATGTGTTTTACTTTGCAGGTAGGACGTTTGGTACTGAGGTGGAGACTCTTCATGATAAACTACACTCTGCACAATTCCATGAACCGGATTCAGAAGATTCGGGTCCTGGCACAGTGACAGCAAAGTATTAATCTTTGAATCCAGGAGGTTGTGACTGAAACAAACAAAAAAACACAGCGGTAAGAATCGTTATCTAGCAGTCACAACAATGGAAAATACATAATGATTGTGTCTACACTTACACAACAGGAAAGACCTTTGGAAACACAACAGTGGCCTCAGCTAGAAACTCATACAGGATCCTCTGTTCAAACTCATCAGATGTGTTTTTCACCTGAGTGGCCTGAAAATCATAAAATCAATGACCTAGATGTGTCAAATGCAGAGGAAAGAGGTGAAGATGTGCGAAGGATGTGACACATGCGGAGAGGAAGTGACACGTAATTTCAGAGAAACAAATGGAGACAAAAAAGTACATTGCAAATATTTAAATAAATAAAAAAATACAAAACTGATTTCTAAATAGGGAACTGAAAATGACACCCATTCTAGGAAAGGGATATATAACTTTGTTCCAAATACTAAGATGTCCCTGAATTATCATTTTTTTGGACCACAGCCTGTTGGTTCTCTGATCTTACCAGTACGGTCAGAAGTAGTGCCTGGATTTTGGGGTCAGTGAGAACCTCCTCATTAAGAAGAACGTTAGACTCGGACACAGAGACCTTGCGCAGATGGTGATGCTGGGAAATTCTTTGGGTTTCTTATATCAAGAAAACAAAGATATAAATAAATGGAAATGTTCAGAGTCACGTGACTATGCTGTGAACGTAGCGACACCCTTACCAATTTCATACTCATTTTCAGCTACTCTCCTCATCTTGGGTGGTGTTGTAATACCCGATTCCATTTCAGGCCTCTTCGGTGCTTTGGTGTCTGATATCAGATGGTCAAAACTTTTTCTGGTGCCTGAGAAACCAAAATGATCAACTTCTATTTATTTGAAAAGTATTTTTTTAATTTACAGGAATAGTTCACCCAAAATGATGTATTTTCTTTGTTTGCTTACCCTCCAGTTGATACAAACCTGTAGAGATATTTTAATGAATGTTTGTAACTAAGCCGTTTTGGGTCCCATTTCACTCCCATAGTAGTTTATTGTCCTACTATGGGAGTCAGTGGTGACTTTTATTAAAATATCTAAATATAACTTTCATTAAAATATCTTAATTTGTGTTCGGCACAACAGAGAAATAGAAACAGGTTTGTAACAACTGGAGGGTGTGCAAAAGATGATAACCTTTTCTTTTTTGGATGTGCTGTTTCTTTAACTCTATTAAAACCTTTCAGTGGCTTTCAGAAGCCTCAAAGGGATAGTTCGCCCTTTTAATAACTGCAGAACTCAAAAAAGATTGATAGTCTTCTTTTGTGTTCCACAGAATAAAGAGTCATATACAGCTTATGGATGACATGAAAGTGAATAAATGGAGGAATAGGAATGCATGAGTTACCCAGTAACTTCTTGGTGTTGACCTGAGAAGGCTGCCCCATGTCCAGGCTCATGGATTTGCGTGTACGTGGGCTGATCTGACCCACTATGGGATAATGTGCCACCAGGTACCGTTCTGAGACTTTTGGCGATGCCCACGGCTGGCTTTCCTGCAGCGTCCTGCATGAAAGTGATGAGAATTTACGCCGGGATGTAAAAACTATCACAGACTGAATGTTTCTATGCGCTTATTCAAAGGCAAACTATTGTCTGGGTGGCACCTGCAGCTGGGGTCCTCATGATGCACAGTGTATGTCTCCAGAGCAACATTCTCCAAGGTGACATCAGACAGTATCAACTTCCTGTGTTTCAGACTGCAGCGGCTGCGCACTTCCTCTGACACCGGAAGGAGAGCTGAACACATGGACGGGAACATTACTAACTGCTGAATACTTTAACTAGGGTAAACACCTGCCTCTGTTTAACACTTCCTTTTTTTAAAGTCAGACTGCACAAAATGGAAAGTGGAAGAATAAGGCAGAGGAGGAATGAGAAAGAAATCAAGACTTTCTTACCGGCCAGATATGCAACACTCTCTGTGTTCACCTCAAACTTATCACAGTTCAGGTGTTTGCCTACCAAGGCCAGAAGCATGTGCAGAATACGAATCGTGCGTGCCACTGTGGATGGGGACGGGTGCCTGAAGCCTGGCAAAAAAAACAAAATACAGACTTACAACTATTAAACACATCGACAATGCACAGCCCACACATCTTTGATTCATATTCAAATTAAAATATTAACTGTTAACACCTATATACAAAAATCAACTGCTTAATTTATATATTTTGTTTGACTGCAATGACATTTTTTTACTCGCCTTTACTGTTTTACTGCTTTAATATGGTTTAAAAAATTGGTAAAATTCACATTTAGAATTTTAAAACATTGTTAAAATTCCCAATAGAGGATATAAGCATATAAACATGGCATTATTCATTCAACACTTCAGCTTCTCATCCAATTTCGGGCTATGAGGTGAACTAAACTCTGTTGGCTATTTGAAAAGGGAGAGGGGCTACTCAATAAGTCTCACTTTAGCTTCCTGCGTTATTGGAAATGACATCATTGCATTGAACTAAGCTGTGCATGTCAAGGCAGCTCCGTCTTTAAAGCATAAGCAAGTAACAATATGTTGGTGTTACAAGACTTGATCATCTTAACCATTTTACAGGATTACATGATTTATTTTCATTTTTCAATGTGTCTGTATTTACAATATATTCCTTTTACATGTATTCATTAAGCAGACCCTTTGATCCAAAGTGACCTATAAGAAAGCATTTCATATATATATATTTTTTCATATTAAAACCTGATGTTTTTGCATTTGTTTTATAATATCTGCATAAATCAGAATCTTTTACCTTTGAGTAGATGTCCAACCAGAGCAAAGTTAAAGTTGGAGTTAAAGTTGAGACCCACAAAATGGTCCATCTGTTTACAGTGCCATTCCAAAGGCTGTCGGATTTCCATAAACACCTCTTCAGGACTCTGAGAGAGACAGAAGAAAAATCCGACAATTATCTAATGCATGAGTCTGTGTGCAGGCTTGTTTGGAATCTGCTGAAATCCCGTATTCTGCATGGGCCTATCAACGTCTATTTACACTGTATGGACCATAACATTGATATTTGATTTTGATAGGAAGTGGGTGTGTGATGACCTTGTCATTAAAGACGTGCAGACTGTCGAGCGTGTGCAGGTTCTGTTCGAGGAGAGCGGTCCCGGCCGAGTACAGATTCACTTCATCCAACTGCAGCACGGCAATGGCGACCCAGAACAGAGCTTTGTGCATGGGTGAGTCCTGGGAGACATCAGAGTTGAAGAAATCACACATTCGTACGCACATACTTGTGTCTGGAAGAAAGTTGCGATTTGATACCTTGTTAAGCAGAGGCTGGAGTTTTGTAAGAGCGATTACTGTAGCTTCAATAAGCACCTGACTGTTACAGTTATCAGGACTTTTCAGACAGCTCTCTAAACCCTGAAGAAGAAAACTAATATCAATATGTGGCTTTCAGAACTTATTTTTATGGCTAGACTATAAAGAACTCGACTTGAGTTCTGGTGTTTTTAGAAACAGTTTCTGACCCGATCGATACTGAGGAGAGGGCTGGCCTTGCTCAGGATCCGTATGATTTGTTTGATCTGGGCGTGTGTCACACGTTTACTGATGCAGCCGAACACAACAAGAGCTCGCGGCTGCAGGGACGGATTGTACTGAAACGCAAACCTGCACATTTAACACACAAACAGACGTTTGTTAATAGTTATTACATGCATTTCGAAAATATGTAAATTCTGAAATCTGCATGGAGTAGAAATAACGCACTTTTGTGCCAGATCGGTCCACTGATCCAACCATTTACAGCCTGGAATGTCCCTCATACATGCCTAAAAAGATGACGGGAAAAACCCAGTTACAAGCTAGACCTAAAACACTTTCCCACAACAAACAGTGTTATGAGGAGAAATGAAACTGACAGATGCACCGCATTTTTATACCGTAGATATTTCAGGCTCTGAGTATTTAAAAAAAAACATATGCAGGCATATGCAGAACTAAAAATACAAAGAACCATTTCCTGTTAGCTTCTAACAGCACGTGAATTCCATCATTTTACTGCATGTCTGAATGTCTTTATCGGTTTTGTGTGTTTATTTGTAGGGATAGTTCACTCAAAAATGAAAATTCTTTCATCATTTACACACCGACATGTCTTTCTAAACCTGTTTTTCTCACTTCTGCATTAACACAAAAGAAGATATTTTGTAGACCGTTGAAGACCAAACAACTCTGGCCCCCGACTTCAATTGTATGGACACAAAACCACCGAGAGATTTCTCAAAATATCTTAAGTTTTGTGTTCCACGAGTAGTGAACCACTAAGGGTGAATCTATGCTGACTGAGTTTTATTTTTGGGGCGAGATATCCCTTTATCACAGCAAATGTCGAACATGTTCTACCTCCATGATCTCTAGTAATGCCTCTGTAACCATCTCTAGTGATGACAGAGCAAACGTCTCTCTCTCATAGGAGCCTGGAGAAAAGGATCGATCTCTGTAGCTGGAACGAAAGGCGATGACCGCGGCAGATTTGACCTTGCTGATGCCGAACAGCAGGTAAAACTTCGGCAACGAGAACTCAGTCAGACTTAAACGCAGAACCTCCTTGGTCTCCTCTGCAAAACAGATCAAAACAATAATCAATAACTTGTTCTTTCATGAAAGCGTCTCTGGGACGTAGACGCTCTTACCGCTGAAGCTCAGCTGGGAGCATGTGCAGAGCGAGTGGATTATGTTGATGACCAGGCCGTGCGTGGATGCCCGCAGCGACAAAGGTCCAGTGGCCACCAGCAGGGTCACGACATGGAAGAGGTAGGGGAGGTGGGCGGCCACGTCAAGAGAGTTGTTGAAGGACAGCATGAGCATGTATCTAGCCAAGATGGCGATATCGTCCCACATCAGGTGTTGTTCTAGGGTGGGTGTAGGGGACAGACATGTCTTATCGATGATTTTACACATCCGAATAATCACCTGTGGAGAAAATGCAGACAAATTTCATGTCTTTGCAAACTATGATGGATGAAAGAGTGCTACAAACAAAAACAGTTTTCAACAGAAGCAGAGAGTTGTTTGAATTAACAGGAACTCCGACATTAGCTTCCATAACAAAATGAGAAAGAGGGCGAGAGAGAGATAGTGTGGTTGAACAATGTTCACATACTAGTTCTATATTTAAAACCACTATTAGGTCACAAGTTTAAAGGGATAGGTTACCCAAAAACGAAATTATTTATCATTTACTCTCTTCTCATGTAATTTCAAACGTGTATGACTTTCTTCTTCTTCTGCAGAACACAAAAGAAGATATTTTGAAGAATGTTCGTAACTGAACAACACTGGCACCCTATTGACTTTCTTTAAATTAACTTTTTTCAGAATATCGTTTATGTTTATATACTTTACCCTTTCAGTGACACAAGGGTGTATAAATGATGTCAGGATTTTGGGAGAATGATCTCTTTAAGACTTCAACTTCAATCAACTTAAGGTAAACTGGTTGTGTGCATTGATGTTTATTATATTTTTTCATCACAAAGTGTGTATCACCTTGCTGGACACCAGCTTGACGTTGCCAGAGGCCAAAGCCACGGCAGTGTCTGCCATCACTTCTGCTTTAATGGATCCGAGACCACCGGTGGCACTTGTTTTTATAAAACTGTCCAGAACAACATCGAGTAGATCCGTTATCTGCAAAAGTGGAAAAATAACATTATGTAGATGTCAGATGATAGTATTTCAATTAATCTTAAAACTGTCGATATCAACTATAAAAGAAGAAAGTGAGTGCCTTAAACTACAGAGAGCCTGAAATATGTTAATAAGTCCATTTGAAACTGTTATGGTATCGAAAGCACAACACTGAAACCACAAATGGAGCATCATGTGTTCTAAAAATAAGACGGGGCCTTGTGTTATGCTTTTGTTACACTTCATGTGGACACTTAACCTGAACACGTCTCTTGAAAACCCCAGTAACACAATGCTTTACTGAAACGCCTGACAGAACACCTAATCGAAGGGGATTTCTTTCACTTCAGTTCATATTAGCTTTGTTACCTGTCCCAAGCTGCCCCAGATCTTGGCTTGTATTGATGGATACATCTGCTTTTCGTTTATCGTCATGGTAATGAGTTTGTCCAGAATGGCAGTGACCCGTTGGCGTTTGGCATCATCACTGTGCTTGCAGAAGCCTTTCAAGTTTAACAGCCAAGGAGTCATATACTCCAAACAGAGATGTTTCAGTTCTATACCTGAAACAGATGAATGTAGAATGGAGTCATCAGTTATTGGAAACCATTTTTCTTCCTGGACTTTCTGGTTTTGTAGATGTTACGCAAACTGTGTACACGTACTTAACAAGTTTACCGAAATATAAAAATACTGTCATTCCAAACCTGTATGACTTCCTTTCTTCTGCAGAACATAAAAAAAGAAGATATATTAAAGGACGTTGGTTACTGAACCACATTGGAGCTTATTTATTTCTAATGTATGGAAATAACAAAACCACTGAGACATTTCTCAAAATATCCTCTTTAGTGTGAAGAAAGAGACAAATACAGGAATGACATGAAGATGAATAAATAATGACAGGATTTTCATTTTTGGGTGAACTATCCCTGTAACCTTTATAAACAAAAGTTTGGACTAAAGTTGACAAGAATTGAAATGAACACTGACTGGATTTGCTGAAGCCAGAGATGCATTCCTCCAAGAACTCCAGCGTCAGGTGAGGCTCATTGGCTGCCAGAGTCTTACTGATGGACACGATGAAAAGAGTGTTGTTGGCAGGTATGCAAAGTCCAGAGGTCTCCAGAAGTTGGCCTTCAATCTTCAGGTTAAAGGTGCAGGTTAAGGCACACAGGAGGTTATAAGCCGCAGACCTGTAAACAAAACCCATACATGGAAAAACTAAGATACTCCAATATTTTTTTGATATGACAGCTGTTATAAATTCTGGATGACTTGTCACCTTAAACTGGGGTCAGAGCTGCCCAAGTTGAGCAGGGCGATGTTGAGCAGCGTGCCGGGAACATCTTTGGGTCTGATTTTGGTATGCTGGGGGATGGAGTCGGGCTGAGACAGCTCCCAGCGCGTGCGGATGTGGATGATGGAGTGAACGATGCTTTCGCACTCCTGATGCATGAAGGTCAGCGGCGTACCCTGGTTGGCGATGGTCAGCGTGAACTGATTCTCATCCACCAGACAGATCTCCTCGATCTCAGAGGCGTAGTAGATGTCATTGAGGAACACAGACTGACCCAGGACTCGCGTCCGCTCGGCTGACGTCACCTGCACGGCCGTGCTGCCCACCTGGAACACAAAAATATTAGGATAAAACAAGACAAACGTTAGGAGTACGTGTGAATATCTTATCCAGCACACCTTAATGGACACCTTAGTGTCCTTGTGAGCCAGTTTCAGGGCATTGTGAAAGACTTTTAGATCTTCCTCCAGCGCAAGAGTAGCAGCAGGAAGCTTCTGTTGCTCCGGTTCCACAAACTCAGCCAACCTTGCAGGCGATTCAATGAATTGTAACTTCTTACTGCCCTTGAGACCTGTCAGCAGTCTCTCGTGGTATTTGGTGTATTCCCGTACCCAGGTGTTACAGTTGTAGATGTAGATGGCGGCCACGTTCTCGTAAGCAAATCCAGGAAAGACGACAAACCATTTGGAGAGGAAGTCTGTCTTGAAGCGGTTGCTGGGGCCGGCGTGGGTCAAGTCCACCACCAGCTCGTAGGGTTTGGCGTAGTAGGGTTTGAGAGTGAGGAGGACGTGGTATATGAGTAAATCCCCGTTTATCTGGCCCGTCTTGAATCTGTTGTGGAAAGAAAGAATACATTTGATAGAGGAAGTGCCAAAAATAAAAGGAAAAGTAGGATGGGTTTTTCATATGCATAAATAATATAAATCTTACACATGATCTGATAATGACAGTACTGTAGATCAAGTTTATTTTTGTTCAATAAAACGTTTCTGTTCATTAAAAACAAATCAAATATTGACCTTCAAATTATTCTTAAGATTTTTTTTAATGTTGCCATAAAAATAAACTGAAATAAGTTACAATTATTAAAAAAATTACATGATAAAATGTCAAAAGCATATAACAAAATTGCTTAACTAAAACAAAAGCTCGATTAAAATATGAATAGAATGAAATAAAACTCAAATGTAAACTATAATATATTGTAAACGTTTTAATATTGTAAATTAAAAACGTCTGTTAGTGTGTAAGTTTCCACCCTCCTGAAGAAAAACTCTTTCTTCAAAAAGAAGATATTTTGAGAAATGTCTCCTGGGTTTTGTGGGTCGATATTGTTTGGTTACCAACATTCTTTAAAATATCTTCTTTTGTGTTCTACAGAAGAAAGAAAGGGCACACGGGTTTGAGGGCGAGTAAAAGATGACAGCGTTTTCATTTTTGGGTGAACTATTCCTTAAAATGATTGATAAAATTTGATGGTTACACAGGCAGAAAGGTAGCTAATGTTGGTCCTGTTCTTGCAGTACCTAATGTAAAAATGTTCTTATGAGCTCTTGTTGCAGTCGCCATGAATAGATATGGCAAAAAAAAGAATCCGATGACTCTAGCCACACAGCGGTTAATGTGCAAAGTTTGATATAAAAGCTTATGCAGAAGTGAAAGACAGACAGGAAACTCATCAGTGGTCAATAAGGGTTTGCGTGTGTGCACCTGCCGCTTCTGTTGTAAAATTACCACTTCTCAAAAACCGCTCTAGCGCTGTGCAGCTTATACTAACACATATACACTCTCACATAGAGACATTTACACCTCTTCAGATAACAGAATCTCAACACTGAGAAGGTAAGAAACTACACTTTGTCTTTCATTCAAGCCGCTCCATTTCAGTTCTTATCATTTAATAGAGAGCTAAAGGTAAAGTTCACCCAAAAAGAATGAAAAGAAAATCCATCCTCATTCATTCACTCTCATGGGATCTGAAACATGTGTGACTGTGGAACAAAAAATATTATACATTTTGAGAGATGGAAGTCAACGGGGGACAATGTTGTTTAAATGATAATTTTTGTGTTCTGCAGAAGAAATGAAGTGATAGAAATTAAGGATTTTCATTTTATGGTGAACTATTCCTTTAATCTGGTTTAAAGAAGGAACATGATAACATGAAATTTCTTTTATAAAAAATGAAGACTTTTAACCGATACAGGAAGAAACATTTCATTTCTGACAATCTGATTAGATAAATATGGTTTGTTTAATAATTCCGCCATTTTGGTGGAAAATCCTTTCCATTAAAGGCTCAAGTAATGTTATTACAGGAATCAACTAAATGTCTCTCTTTTATGTCTTCTAGAACAATGAGAACTGCCAAGACAGTGTGTTTTGTGTGCTTTCTTTTATTCTTTGGAACCGTGCGTGCTCAAAACAACGGGACCTCGACAAACAGTCCATTGAAAAATAAAGCAGACACTTCTCAAACTAAAGCGATTACTTCCAATGACAAGCCAACAATATCACGTGTAACAGAACAACTCAAAACAAATGGATCAAATCAAGGTTGTGTATGCCCTAAGTTCCCTACCGAAAGCACACAAAGACTATGCCTTTTGTTTCTGCCTGAAGGGAATACATTGAATCTGGTTTTGGGTGCTCTCGCGTTGGCTTGCTTTATTTTGCTTCTGACCACGCTGATGTGTGCCTGCCAGCTTTGCAAAATGAAAGTATTGATCTCTAAGTTCCAGCCTAATCACAACTACATAGACCTTCAAGCCATGAGAAAGAGAAGCGAATCACCATCCAGGGACGAAGGACCAGCAGTGAGGGAACCAACCGAGACCTGTGTCATGTTGTCAGCGGTCACAACACAGGAGGAGGAAAACAAAGAGGAGAGCATTCAAACCTTTCCCGAGCCGTATGTGGAAGGTCCAAATGGAGAGGTTGCTCAGGAGAGCGGGAACAGTTGCAAAGCTGAGAGTAAGGAGCCTGATGTAGAAGCACCAGAGAGCTCGACCATAGAGGTGTGAACAACACGCTTGAACAAACTGGTGTCACACAGCTCCCCCTGGTGGCATTTAAAGTCTTTTGCAGCTTAAGCTTGATTTACAGCTTTGTGAATGGTTTGTAGGTCTTAAACACCAGACTCAAGGGGAAGTAATTCATGAGAATGATTTTAAGACTGCTTATTAAGTTACGCAATCTCAGACCAAAATTCCAGGAATGAAAATCTAAAAATAAGCTTTCAACATTGTATTTAGTATCCACAAATGTATTGTGTGACCTTGTTTAAAATGTGTGCATTCATGCTTTTTGTGCTTTTCATTTTAAATCTTTTTTTGTGCTTTTTAACATTTAAATTTCTGGACAATAAAAATGTTGTCTAAGTTTTTATTTCGTATCTTATCCTACCAGCTCTGGAGGGGGAGCAACTAATGAATGGCAGATCTAACTATAAATCTGTGGGAAAATATCTTTTAGTCTTCTTTTACCCATTATGTTGTTTTTAGTAAAAACATTCTTGAGAAAGAGCAGAAAAACAGTAACATTTTTGAAACTATCATTAGATCCTGAGCAAGTTAATGTGATGATGTCACTTGACACAACAGATGCTCACTAACATCCTTAACATGCCAGCATTCCGACTTAAACAAATTCTGATTTAACAAATAAGTGAGTCACAGTCTCACCGTCTTGCGTATGCAAACACAGAACCACTTCAGTCACTTACATAATGAAAGATTGTTTTACATATTTCTTATAGACACTTAAGACGAAAGCAGTGTATCTAGAGAAATATACAATAAAATGGTAGTTTATAATATTTTTATTATTATTAACAAGATTAGTCAATATGAATATTTTTTAATATTAACATTATTAACAGTTTAAAAAATATATATATTAAGTAGCGTTATGAGTTAAAAAAAAAAAAATTTTTACTAAAAAATATAAATTGAAATGAAAAGTAAAGTAAAAAATAGATTAAAAAAGAAAGAAATAGTATTTCTATGTTATATTTGACTAATCATTGTATGTTAGTTTCGTGATAGTTTAGACTATTCAATGTAATATAAGAATATATAAACCTAAATATGTTTCATATGTTTCCCTAAGATCAAATATTTTTCCATCTGTATTTAAAACATATACAACTTTATGAATTACTTTATTATAAGAATGGAAAGTGAAAAATTTGTTTAGAATCTGTAAACAAATGAATTAAGCAGTGAATATCTTCTTGTTCTGGGAATACCAGACGAATACATGAAAACATTAACAACACAGAACGGATGGCCCAGAATTAGTTAAAATGTTTTGTAAATGAGTGTTTGTGTGGTGTTAGATGAACAAATCAATAAACTAATTGAAGAAACTGAACAGCACACGTAAAATAAGACCTGAGCGCAGCGTCAAGCTGTTTGACCGTGTCCAATTTTTGTTTTACACACAGCAACACACACACACACACACACACACACAGAGCACATTAGTACACAGAGCATGTAGCATTACTGGCACCATTAGCAGCTTCTGAAAGAATGAAGCGATTGAGAAAGAAAGAGAGAGATGTGGAGAGTGGCAGTGAAAAGGTTTTTTAGAGTTCTGGAAACACCAGCACTCCTTTGTTCAGAACACACACATACACACACCTGCCAGGAGAAAACATGGTGGTGGGGACAATCGAATGAATTGGCCAAAAAGCCTGCTAAGAATTTGAAAAGACATCACCAAAGAAATATTTTTAATATTGGGGTTTCAATCGTGCATACTGGTCAAAAGGTAATGTGATAAAAAGTGCTGACAATTATTAAATAAGCTAAAATATTAACCAAACACGCAAGCGCTATTTGGGATGTGCATATCTACGACAAAATTCATTAAAAGTAAAAATTTGAAGGAACACTCTAGGTGCAAACATTCCATGTTGGCCAGGAAACAGAGGTGCCGAAATCTGTATGGTGACATTGTCCATCTTAGTCTAGAAAAAAACATCTACAGATCTAAATAACAAGTTACGTAAAAAACAAGAACAGGAAGGAGAGAAAAAGTAAGAGAAGAAAAGGGCACAAAATACAGGGGAAATGAATGCTCAATGCTGGATACTAAAGAGGAAACACAGGCGTCAGCACTTCCTCCCTCATCCCCCCCCCCCCCTCTCTCTCTCTCTCTCTCTCTGTACCAGGGACTCTACTATATCCCCCTTGCCTCTCCCTCACCCCCCCATCACAGTCATCCCAGAAAGGGATCTGCACTAAATAAGACAGGATTTTTATTTTACTGCAGAATAGAAACACAAGAACCGCAGACCATAAGATCCCAGAACCACACTGATCAAAAGCCGAACATAAAGAGAGAGATGGAGAGAATTTAAACGACACAGTGATGACAAGTAAAAGGTAAGTGATTCACAATGCAGCACGCCTCACCTGAGGAAAGCTCACACACATAGACAGCTTCCCAGAATCGAGATACCGAATGTCAAATATAAATATATGTGTACAAGCTTAAAGAATAAAGTCATGTAGGTGCAGGAAGATCTGCAGAGATGCTGCATGAAGGTTTCTGTCTGTTCACGTTGGTGTTTCACTGATCTAGAAACATGGTGAATTCACACCGCAGGCAGAACAAACGGCACACTTTTCAGTGTAACATGCAAATAGATTCATCATCATCACTATTATCACACAACACTAAAGTCGGTCTCAATGTCATTAGGTCTAATCGCAAGACTCCATTGCCATGGAAACATATCGTCAGAAACATCTTACGTATATAATCAGGCTTATTCTTACTATTTAGACAATGAAGTTAAAGCTCGCTGCTGTTATCGGACTGCTGTGGATAGCTATGATCAGAGTCTGTATCTTCATTATAACCACACCAGGTGACTCATAGATACATTTCAGCTTCATTTAAACACATCACGTCACAATCACACCCACATCTTCAAATTCACTATAATCAGATTGAAATGTGTAAGTGTACTGTGCTCTGTATGATCACTTGATATGACAAACTATATTGGCTCTATATCACTGTATTTTTTAACAAAATAAAACAAATGGAAATTTGTGATTTTTTACTCCCGAAACAATAACAATTTTCCATTTTGTTTCTTAAACCTTCTGTGTGTAAACGAATTAACATTGAATTAGTCTGCGCAATTAAAGCATTATGGATTCTGATGGATGTATTTATTACCAATATATTGAATAATCCGTTTGAATTTGACTAAACCCCGATGATAGAGTCGTCAGAAAAATGTGTGCATGTTTTCTATTTTAAAAAAGTGAACAATGAATGCATTATGGATGTGACAAAAAAGGAAGCACTTTTTAAGTGTCAACATACTTTGTAGGATTTCTGGGAATTAAAATGAGCAAGAAGCAATAATACTAAACAAATGGAGAGTTTTGTAAAAAAAAAGAGTCTTTATAGAACATATAAAAGTTACTATATTTTTTTCATGTGCACATTTATGAGGAGCATATATGGATGTTATGGATGTGACCATTCTAAAAGAAAATATCTTAAAGGTCCAGTGTATGAAATGTAGCGGCATCTAGCAGTGAGGTTGCGAATTGCAACCAACAGTTCACACCACACCTCCACTCTCCTTTCCCAAGCACTCCTGCGGCTCTCACAGAAGAAAATCGTTTCACTTCATGCTGAAGGAGATAACGTATTTCTTTGGCAAAACATTTGTCCGTTCATTGTAAAATTCATGCATTATGACTGCATGTGTTAGCAAGTCAACCAATATGATGAAACAGACGGCACTGTAAAAGTAAAACAGCTTTTGTATCGTGATATAATGTGCCACTGTATCCCATAGTGCACAGTGAAATAAAATAGTTAGTTCACCCCAAAATAAAAGTTCTTTCAAAATTTGTTCCCTCAAAATGTTGTTTATACCTGTATATGACTCTTTCATAAGTGTAACATAAAAGAAGATATTTTGAGAAATGTCTTAGTGGTTTTATGTCCATACAATGGAAGTAAACGGTGCCAGTGTTGTACGGTCACCAACAATCTCCAAAATCACATCTTTGGGCTTTTCTGCAGTAGAAAGAAAGTAATACAGGTCTGAAATAACATGAGGGTGAGTAAATAATGAAAGAATTAGCATTTTTGGGGGAACTTTCCCTCACAAAGGGATACGCTCAAAGTTGTCTTTGTGTTGTCCACAGGAACACCGTGTCAATGCTTTGGTCTGCTTTGCTATCCCACCTCCTCACACTGCACACATGCGCATACGTGCAAGCAGAATGTCCCGCTCTCTGCTCCTGCAGCGAGAGCCATCGGACTGTAGACTGTTCCTGGCGTGGACTGAGACACCTGCCTGTCGGACTAGAGCGTAACGTTCAGTCTCTCAACATGAGCCACAATCATCTATCCGACCTGGACCATCATCTGAGCTCCTTCACGCACCTGCGCATCCTGGACATCTCCTACAACCGACTGCTCCATTTTCCCGCCTCCCTCCCCCGGGCTCTGTGGGAACTCGACATCTCTGGAAACCGTCTTCATGTGCTTAACAAAGACGACACGGCCTACCAGTGGAACCTTAGGGTTCTGGATCTGTCGATCAATAAGCTTGAGCGTGTCGTCTTCATCAACAACACGCTCCCAAACCTGAAGTCTCTCAACCTCAGTTACAACAAGTTCTGGACGGTGCCCACCAACATGCCGCAAAACGTAGAAACGGTGGATTTGTCCCATAACACCCTGGTTCAGATCTTGCCAGGTTCATTGAATCGGTTACCCAAGCTGTCTCGGTTATACTTGCACGCAAACCGCTTCGCCGCGGTTCACTATGGAGCGTTCAAGCATCTGCAAGGTCTTGAGGTCATCGCACTTGGAGACAACCCTTGGGCGTGTGAAGATGCAGCAAATATTAGCCATCTGTTGCTTTGGACCAAACGTACGTCCGCCAGGGTGTTGGGATGCCCGTGTCACACGTGGCACACATGTGGAGAGGCTCATCTGTCCCGGACGGGAAGCTGGCACTCCGGCACCAACACGTTGTCTCCGTACGTGTTAAGAATCAACGAGCAGAGTCATCCATCTATCCAAACAGTCACTACACAATTCTGGTCACTCTTGAACACAAGAGACGACCAAACAGCGACTGGGAGTGCCAAGGAGTCTTTCATAATGGATGCCAAGTCAACTTCAAGAGTTCCCTATTCAGATATATACACAACTACAGAAGGCCCAGTCACAACTGGCCACTTCACCACCAGCGACATCATGATCTCCACCACCCGCAGGACAACTACTCTCCGTACCCGGAGTGTGAAGAGAGCGAAAAAGGACTTCGGGAGAAACAAAAGTTCAGGATGTTCCCGTTCGCTCTCCACATCAGTTTTCTGTATGCTTCTTTTAACAGCCACAATGTAAAATATCTGAAGGTGTGAAAATGTGTAAATGTCCCTCAAAACCATACACTATGAAGTCACGCTAACACACGGATAACATGTTTCGCACATTCAGTCATTAGTTTCACTTTATGTTAAAAAATGCATTAAATGGATTTAAACATTTTGTGTTGGAGCATATGGACCAACAAACAGGTTTATATTCTCACAAATCAAAACAATTCTTTGTTACTGACATAAAAATGTAAATAAAAGTATTTAAAAACAAATTTCATACTTCGTTATTAAACCCCCCACAAAAAAATCGACTGATGCCGTATTTTAGCACTGTGTGAGGCAAAGAACACTTTCATTTACTTTATCAATAATAAGTGAGTGATAAATTTCATAAATATGACCCGGTCGGGGATAACCAAGCTAGTAGTTTTTTGTGATTTACAGTTAAAAATTTTTTTACATAAAATTGTCCTGCATGATGTTAAGAACATTCTGTGAAAATATAATCTCTAACAGAGATTCTCCACTTTTTGCATTCAAATAACAAGCTGTTCCAATATCATGTAATAAGTACGGCGAAGTTCAATTGTGCGTGTATATGAACCAATGTTTGCGTTCTCGGGGTAGAGCAGCCATTTTGAAACGTACATGAAGAGGAAACAATGAAATCCTACATAATGCTGTGTAATGGTCATTTATTACTATTAGAAAATATTTGAAGAAAAGCAGACAGGAAGGAAGAAACATACACAGCAGCTTTTCAAGTTTGAGCTTACTAAAATCAGGAGAGCCTATTGACATTAGCTTCATAAAACTTTTCAACAGGAACTCTATACAATGTGGTACACAAATAAAAATGGCTCGATTTGGCCCTAAATCAGCTCAGAGAAGCTAGAAACCAGCTACCATACTCCACAACGCAACTATTAAGCTGTTTTCCTAAAAGAAACACAATCTTTCACTTAAACCTTTAGAATAAAATTGATCTTTATAATCGTAATCTTTGGTTGCGAATGCTCAAACTCAAAGCCAGTGTTCTGTAGCATGTTACCTGAATGGAAAACAACTAAAAGATTTGTTAAACAAAAATAAATCTTTGCAGCATGATCCTTCCTTTCCAATGAAGGCAGCACCTCATGTGACCACAGCTTCTGTTAGTATAAAACCCAGCAGTGTTTGTAAAGAGACACACTGAACATCTTCACTCAACACAAACATAACATCGCTCAACACTGCAGGTGAGTACCTAAAGAATGATTTGTCTTCAGAACGCTCATCATTTCTCTACAAACAATGATCAAACCTCTTAATCTAAACATGGATTGGTATTTACAATGCGTGTTACACTCAGAATAAAAAAAATATTTACAAGACCTAAGGTACTAAAAAGCTATTAAAGAGACTTGTATGACTTTTATTCTTCTGCAGAATACAAGCGATATTTTGAAAAACATTGACTTCCACTGCATGGCCAAAGCAGAGACATTTCTGAAAATATCTTATTTTGTCTTCTACAGAAGGAATAAAAGTATACAGATTTTAGACTGACATAAAGGTAGATTAATGGTGAACTATTCATTCAAGTATTTATGAAATTTGTTATTAAAATGATTTCATTCTGCAATTTATCTTTAAATCTATATCAGACTATTTGAGGGTTTGTTTTATGTATTGTTTAATCTTTTTGTGTTTGCACTAGTTTGAGCAAACATAAATGAATAACCAAAATTTCACAATTAAATTAAACCTTTATGATTTTTTGATGTTGCAATATCGTCATCACAGATCAGAGAATGGCTTTGAAAATGGAAAGCTACATGGCACTGCTGGCTGTCACGTTTGCCTTCATTATGGTCCAAATGGAAATCTCTGTAGATGGTCAAAATACAGTCGCCTCCCGGCCCAACACTACCAACACTACCAACACTACCTACACTACCAACACTACCAACGGCAAAAACAACATCAACAACACTGGAACTGGTGTCACCACAAGCACCGGCGTCACCGCGGGCACCGGCGGGGGCACGGGCGGGGGCACGGGCGGGGGCACGGGCGGGGGCACGGGCATCACCGGCGCAGGCACAGGCGGCACCGGCGTCTACGCAGGCATGGCCAGCTATACTTCATCTTCCACCTCATCCTTTAAGACCGGCTGCTTCCAAATCCTGCAGCATGTGCTCATGGCTTTGAGCTTTCTACAGATCATACAGTGATCAATAACTTTACCTCATCTTCTGGACCACTTGGGACTTTAAAGTAACCTACGAGTCTTTAATAATGTTAATGATTTTTCTCAGATTGATGGTCACCTTTTTGCTTCACATTATGCAAATGATTTGAGTAATGAAAAATGTTAAGTTATATAAAAGAGCCGAGAGGTTGTGTTAAGCAACCGCTCAATATGTAAAAGCTAACAATTGAAAGGTAACCATAGGTACCTGTTATCTGTCACTAGTGAACGTCTTAGTACAAAATAAAACTGGACAAATAATATTTTTTGTGTGATTTTCAAATGATTTCACTGAATCAGGTTTCAAAATGGTTACATATGAAGGGTTTTATAAATTTTATTAAAGCCATTTTATCTCATAATATCATGCTTGGATGGGACTATTTCTGGTCATGTGTGTATAGAAAAGAAATTACACTCATTTTCAGAAAGAACATTCTGCAAAGATCCTCTCTAAATGTTTGTTGACAGTTGGTCCAAAAACTGAAGTGATTATTAATAAAAATAACAGTTAGTCGTAACAAACAAATAAAAGAGAAAATACTGGTAAAAACAGCAGAACCAACGCCAATGTCACAGCTTCGATTTTCTGGAAATGCAAGTACTGATAAACATAAAACTTACCTGCGGGTGACATAGTAAAACACTGGGTTTCCATTCTTTGAGGTTCCGGCCTGATAAAAGATATTAAGAGTCTTCAGCGCTTTAAACTCATCTTTCTCATGCACCTGATGTCTGAAAAAAGACACATAGGAATCTGTAAACAACATGATGATCACATATAAACAAAACAGTTGTTTTTGTCAAATTTAAGGGAATTGTTCACCCTAAAATGAAAGTGTGTGATATGAGAATATCCATGGAAGTAAATCTAAACATTCATACTAAGTCAAGATTGTGCTTCAAGAGAATCATTTTACCTGGTCATAAACTCCTCAAATTTGGAGCTGGTGAGATTCAAGCTTGACCAGTGAGTGTCCGCCACAGGTTTGTGTTCGGGGGGACCCAGGTAAGCCAGCAAGGTGGCCATCTTATCAAAAGGCCTTCGCCCGACTGCTTTATGATCCCTATAGAGAGACGGAAATCACAGCATGATTGGGTTTACCCACCCTTTTAAAAGTTTAGGATCACTTGCAGAGGCGATTCTAGGATTTTTATCATGGGGGGCACAAGTGGGCCGCAAAAAAAACATAGGAGAATATTGTATAATTATATGTACGTATCATTATAGTTCAGTAAGCTTGAAAACTAAAAATAAACAGTAATACCTTTTTAACTTGAGTAATTGTTAATCAAATACAAACAAGTCACAATTTCACCTTCATACATATGTATATGATGTCAGCTGTGTTTCACAAAGTCACAATAGCTTCATGATTTCCTGCAATCACACTTTTTAATAATAAACCACAAACACCCAGCATGTTATAAGCTTACATTGGTGAGAGAAACCGATCTTATCACACTGTCAGACCTCTTCCTCCACTGACTAAACCTTCATTTCTCTTCATTGTCTTCAGAAAAAGACAGTTAAAACTAGGCTATATATTATAAATGCATCAGGTTATATGCTGCACGTGAAGGAAACGCGATCGTTTATTCTGAAGAGATCTGCTCGTGAATGTCAGAAAAAAACATATTGCGAACTTGCATTTGCTATACTTGTGGTAAAGTCAGCTGCTGTTCAACCGTGTGTCCAGTGACGTTTGAACTTGTGATCAACAACCTGGCAGGCAATTAGAGGGGTGGGGGAACACCGGGGGGCAATCATCTTTCAGAGGGGGCCAGTCCCCCATTGCCCCACCCCTGATACCCCACTGATCACTTGAAAAAAAAGTTTCTCATGGTCTTAAATATATATTAATCTGAAGGTGTGTGTTCTAATTTTTGAAATCACTTTGGTTGACAAGAATATAAGTGTGCCAACATATTAATACATTTTATATAAACCTTTTTATATGAAAATCTTTTTGAAATGGATTATTTGGACCAAATAATAAATAAAAAGCAGTCAATATGAGTCCTGCTTCCTAGTTTGAGAACTCGAGAAGCTGGATGATAAAATGTCAAGTGTACGATCAAAAGGGTGGCTACTTTAAAAATAGGAATAATATAGTTCATTTATTTTGGGTGCTTTTAGTCACGACACAATTCCCACAGCGACATGTGTTATTTCATGGTTTCCATGGGTTTAATATTCTTCTAAACTGTGGAAAAATATGAATGAACTAACCGTTGTATAATACAGTATATTTTTTTGTATTATTTACAGTATTATTAATAGCAAAATAATAAAACGTACAGATTGTTTGAGGAAGACTGACTTGATTCTGTAATGTTTATAAAGTATATCATATTCAGGGCTGAGGAGGAGGGACTTTGGGGGTCAACTTAGTCCAAGAAGTGAATTTCGAGGGTAGGAAGAAGCTCCAGTTCAAACTGTGGTGGTTTTCCATCTTTTTATTTTGGTTTAAGAAAAAAAAATGTGTTTCACTAGTGAATTTTTGCCATTTCCCTGTATATCTGCACAAGCTCAGAGACACTGAAACACACTTTCATTTTTAAATAACTTGGTTTCTAAGGAAAATTAAATGGGGTTGTAGGAAATTCACTTTCCAGTATTGATGAGATCAGACAGGTGAATTACACAGAACAAATCTTAAGTCTTAAAATCAGCATCTTATTATAATGATCAGACCTTTGAGAACAAGATGAGCCATAAGAGGTAAAGTGAATTCTCACTGCAGTCAAACAGACATTTGGATAGCAAACAAATCTAGAAGAAAATGTCCTATTCTGAAGACATCCCCAACTTGCATTTGCATTTGCATTTACAATAACATTTCCTTTAATGGTGGTACCAGGATCTGAAGCATCACACCAGACTCACCTGTTACTGGACAAATACTGGCCGATTTTCTCTTGATTGTTCCACAGCAGCCGGTGTAGGGCCAACACGTTCCCATCGCTTATGAAGGACAGACTGTGGTTCAGAGAGTCGCTCGCTGGGCAGTCAGAGGCAATGTCAAGAAAAAACCTGCAGATGAACCCAAAACATCAGTAACTAAGTCCAGTTTCAAACAAACCAAAGACTGCTGCTTTCTTACCTTCGTGCCGCATCAAAATTAGTCTTCACAAAGTCATTAAAAGGCCTCATGTGCTCCTCTTTTGTAAACAAAACATGGTTGGCGATACTTTGGAGAATCTGTGAACGTGTGAGAAATGACATTGAGATTTTTTATGAATCTGGATTCCACCTGTTAGCGGTATGACCTCTTCGATATCTCACCTTCGACATAAGTTTTAGGCCTCTTTCTATCCTGGGTGGAGGCTTCTTATGGAGAATCCCGGCTTCATACGGAGAGACTATCGCTGGGTTGACAAACCGTAAGAACATGGCGCTACCCACAGCTCCAATACTGTTCTGAGGAAACCGCTGACTGACCACCTGAAACCAAGAGACACACACACAAAGAGGGATTTACAGCTAGAGAATGTGGTACCGTTTCACAAGACAGCGCCTAACCGGAAATACAAAGGTGTGAAGATTAAATGGTTTGTTCCACCAAATTATATGCTTAATAATGCCATTTGTGTTTCATAATCTGGGGTTTTGTGTTGAAACTCCCTAAATGAAATGGCATCAGAGGTTAAAGTGTTAAAATGCAGGAAGTTTCTTAAAGCTGTTAAACAGTTCAATGAAGGCGGCGCTTCACCAGTGACGTTAAGGAGTGTTACAGAAGGAAAGGAAAAGCAGAGCATTTAAAATGGCACTTTTGAGAAATAAGTTTCATTCGGAAAATAAGTTTTAGATTGAAAAATTCTGGCGTACAGGACGTCGCAGAGTCTGGTACCAATCCGGTTTACCCATAAAGCACCACTGCATCCAATGTCTTCATAACTCCAGCATTATTTTCTAAAACCAGTGGAGCTCTGAACCAAGGGTCCATATAAAGAGGAAGTCAAGTATGTTGCTTTTCAAGGTGCTCATGTTAAAGGGATAGTTCATCCAAAAATGAGAATTCTGTCATCGTCTACTTGCCATCATGTCATTCCAAACCTGTACCACTTTCTACTGCACGACACAAAAGAAGATATTCTGAAGAACGTTGGTAACCAAACAACACTGACCCCATTGACTTTCATTGTGTGGATCCAAAACCACTGGGACATTTCTCAAAATATCTTCTCTTGTGTTTGACAGAGATAATTTCGTTTTGGCAAAAGTTTGCCATGACATGAGAATGATGAGATTTTAGGGAAACTATCCCTTTAAGAAGGGCATCCATTGGAAAGCTTCAGCTAGCCAGAAGTCAGAACATTAGTGGATATGATCTGATGTCAGTAAAGCAGGACTGAGAAATACAGAAGTCTCAGATTAATGAAGCGATTCAGGACAGGAAGCAGATTTGTCCGTCATTTACACTTACTGCTTTTCTCATTTCCTTTCTGTCTTTGACAGATGCTTTAGACAGGAGAGAGTGACAAGTAGCCTACAGGATAGAAATGATCACAAACATGTCACGACACAAGCCAACACAAACACACTCTCAGATTAATAGGCCCGCATGGTATTTTGTGCAGGAACTTCAACAGACTTTAAAGAGGAACTCAACACACACAGTGACTGATGTCAAATATGCATTTGGAATAAACTAGTTTATTTGACATTAGTGATGTCAATCACACAGTTTTCCACTGGAAATTGTAGACACACAACGTCCACAGAAACAGCCGGACAATGAACTCAACCGGTAACCTCACCTGAAAGAGACAGTGACAGACGCTGCGGAGCTGAGGGGGAAACTCTCCAGAAGAGTTAATTATGGCCTGAAAGAAGCGTTCGGTCATCCGGAGAAGATTACGCTGGTTCTCCTCCAAGTTCTCACCGGCCTCAAGCCTGCAGAAAGAACTCACAAATCATCTCCAAACTGAAAATGAACATCTCATCGACTCCCCTAAAAAACACTTACACATTTGGGTTGCTTTAAAGTAGAAACTTTTTTATTTATTTATTCATATTTTCATTATATAATATACAATAAGTATTATAAACTATTTTACTAATACAATAATAATCATTAACCATTAACTACAACTTTTTCCCCAATAAACTCTTGATTTCTTGCATATTAATAGTTAGTAAGGTATTTGTTAGGTTTAGGTATTGGGTAGGATTAGGGATGTAGAATATGGTCATCCAGAATATGTGCTTTATAAGTACTAATAAACAGCCAATATGCCAATAATAGGAATGCTAATAACAACTAGTTAATAGGTAGAATTTCCCCCTATACTGAAATGTTACAGTACCAATTTTACTATAATTTTTGTGATATTGTGATGTTACTTCTTATTTCGATTACTCATTTTCTTAATATTTTTGTCTTGTTTATAAAACAATGATTTAAACATTGATCAAAAAAAATTGTAGATTTGATACCTTATTTACTATATTTATAATTTTTGTATATGATACTATATACAGCCAAAGAAAAATTAAGAGACCATTACAAAATCATTTTCAGTTTTTCTGAGTTTACTATTCAAAGGTATGTGTTTAGGTAAAATTATTGTTTTTGTTTCTTTCTGTAAACTTCGAACAATATTTCTCCAAAAATAATAAATATTTTGCTTCTATTTGCAGAAAATGAAAACTAAAGGAAAAGATGCTCTGTATTTTTTCAGATCTCAAAATCTGCAAAGAAAACAAGTCCATGTTCACTTTTTAGCAATACAACAGTAATATTCGTGTTCAGTCTTTGCTTATTGGATGACTTTATGTCACTCCCGAGGTTTGATTTTGTTGAAATTCAACAAGCACGGAACTGGAATGACCCCAATACATCTAGAAATGCTGATTTGAAATGAAAACTTGGAATGGTCTCTGTCTATATATAGTGCAGTTGTGTAACATTCACACCATCGCACAACCTGTGAAGTGACAGGACAAGTGACATATTCAGGGTCAGTTGGACAGCTACCTTGTGGAATCCACCTCAAAGCTTAACATCTGCCACTCAGATCCCGTGAGAATCCTCCTGAGCAACGGCTCCAACAACTTCTGGAGGTACGTAGCACCGTACACCTGATGGGAGAAATTTTGTACCTCGTGAATTTGGCAAATGGCAAACTACGTTAATCCATTTGATTTGCCTCTGTGATTGTAGATTAGAGGAAGTGCAGAAGTACCTTAAAACAGAAGGTCATGATTTTACTGGCCAGGCTGTTTCCACGAAACAGAGTCTGCATGGAATCTGCCAACTCCACCTCCTTAGAGAACATGTTCCACAGGAGCTGATACAACAGATGTCTCGAATCAAAGAGAGTCACCAGGACACGAGCCAGTTCATCCTGAAAGACCGACAGCAGATGAACGAAATCAGACATATCCGAGATCACCAAACATTGACGCATTTGTACATCACTTGTACATCTTGTGTAATGTGCTTCATGTATTTTAATGCTAATATTGTGTATTATTGCATTTAATTGTATAATTGGTCTATACGATGTTCTACCACAAGTATATAAGTACTTCTAACTCACTGCTTATTGTTATCTGTAATGTTTGTGTATTTTTGTGTTTATCTTTTAATATACACAGTGTTGCAAGACATTTTATTTTTATTTATTTATCAGAAATAATGAAGTCTTTAAAATTTCTATTTAGTTGTAAATGTTCAGTTGGTTGTGTACAGTATTGTAAACTCTGTATAAGTTTGCTGTAATTCAAGTATATAATCACTTGTGTACCTTCCACTTGGTTTTATAATGTGTATTAAAGTATATATATTTTGTATAATTGGTATACGTTGTATGACAAAGTACTTGTGTACTGTGCTTCATGTTTTATTGTGTGTTTTGTGAAATTTTGCATATATATATTGCATACTACTATCTATAGACAGTTTCATCGGCAACAACTAACCCACACTCAACTGTATTGAAGTGTAGGTAAAGGTACAATTTTATGAAACAAACCCAAATATTGTTAGATAAAAATGTGAGCGATTGTGAGCAAAGAGCCACAAAAATAGAGCGTATGATAATAATATGGATATATAAATTAATATTATTTATCCATCCATCCTCTAAAAAACATTTCAACTTGTAAATGAACAGGGATAAAAGAAAAAAAGGGATCGCTCATTACACAGCACAATTTCAAAACAGTATGCAAATGCCTTATGTAAGGAATAGGCATTCACAAATCAGTTTACAAATACAACATCGACATCATTGTTGTAGGTAAGATCTTAATCTATCTTAATATTGAACGCTCAAACCACTGCCACTCAATTCTTGATTAAAAGAATGAATATAACAAAAATACACAGTTCTAAAGGTTTTTGCAAATCGCAGTTTGAATGGTTGCTTTATTCACTGTAAAATTAAGTTATTTTACAAAACAAAAACAGGCAAAAATGTACCCACCCACTGGGAACAAGGCACCACATTGGCCAGCGCCATGGCGATAGGTAACTCCCCCTGGTCGCCCATCATCGTGACGAGTTCAACAAGCCTCTCGAAACGGTCGGCCAGGGCGGTTTCAGCCAGCGTGTCAAACTCAGTCCCCTGCTGCAGAATCTTTGTGAGGACCTCCATAAAAGTGGCACGGGTGTGCAGGTCCTTATGATAGCCCAGACCTGCAAGAGGACAACACAAAGTATAAACATTTGAAACATTTTTATATAATAAACTGTGCTTTTATGCATTTCCACTAAATCATTTTTTATATTTTTAGAGCTCCAGAGACCTTTGTCTTGTAGAGAGATTAATGTTTGTGTAAAGGTGTTGGTCTAGAGAAGTTTGTAAATGCAAGAAGTGTTGGAGTGCCCAGAGGCATTGTGCGCTTGTAAAGATGTTTTTTTTCAATTTGTGCGGGTTTGCGGCCGGTCGTGGTTTAGTGTTAAAAATAAATATGCTTGGGGTTTGCATGGTGTGCCTTGAATCTCTCACCGATGGAATGCATGAGCCCGCTGTCCACATTGGCATTGAGCAGGTTGGACATCGCCAGAACGGTACAGTGACGTAGCGACGCCAACCGCCTGGACATCCCTCGCTTGCGGCCGGCCACCTGCTGACCCTCATCCTCCACTTCACTGCAGTCATTCAGCAGGTTCATGAACAGAGTGAAGTACCTGCAGAGACCGACAGGGGGCGGAGTTAAAAATAAACCACGTCACAGGGTAAAATAAAGACCATATGGATGTGAGGGTCTTACTTGAGGAACAGCTGTGATTTGGCCTCCATCAGCTCCACACCATCACCCTCCTCCGGCTGCAGGGGGAGACCGGCTAACAGAGACACCACCGCCTCCATACTCGCCTGGTCCAGATCCCTGTCAATCAAATCAAAAGTCTCTAAAAAAATTAAGAACCTTTAGCCCTGCTTCATTTAATGCAGTAACGAAAGCTCGGATGTCCAAATTTGCTGTCCTTCGGGAAATGGAATTCACTTTTCAAAAGATTAATGATTTTAATGTGCTTTATTGGTTAGGTTTTGGTCAAACCTAGCGACAAGTACATAAAGGATAAATAATAATAATGATTTATGGCAAATAAAACATATGGAGATACGAGGTTTCAAATCGACAGCAGCAAAATGAAATACTCTAATTTACTGGCTAGTAATAGTAAACTTTATTTCGATTTTTTTATTTTTTGTCTATATTTTTAAGAGTGCAGTTTTATTCCTTTCAGACGAATGACAAAGATTCAAATGGTCTGCCATTTGTTGGAACAGTCTGAACCCTTCAGTATGTAAAACAAAGACTTTTGTGTAATGAATGGGAAACCTATTTGAATATGAACACAGTCTAAACGCTGTAACCAAGAGCCAGGGGCAATCGCTCAATTGATTAACAAATAGCCGCCCATATTTCCAGCCCTTTGGAGTCCTGAACGTTTTGACATAATCCCTTTCCGAACCGCCTGTTTCTGCAGTTCAGTTTTGGTTTGGATAAATTTTATGACGTTCATGAGGTTTTCACCTTGTGAGACACTTCACATCGTCGTCGGCTGCTTGGTTAGACGTTCCCATCACCCAGTCTGTCAAATACTCCACCATCTTGTTCCTGAGACAAACACAAACCCAATGCACTCCACATGAGGACAACGCAAGCAAATCTGAGCTTCAAATAAACAACAGGGCAACAACGGGCCTTTCACCTGAACTTCATCTCCTGACAGAAGGAGAGATCATCTCTACGCTTCATCATGACTTCCACCAGCTGGCACAGTTTGGTTTTGATCTGAATGGCGTGGACCATGTTGCCCAGTATCCGCACGTACCTGCCAACATACAAACAGATTCATAAACATGTCTGTTTATGAACAGCTCCGTTACAATCTGGTGCTTTAATATTATTTGCATCCCAAATTGTTGACCTTTTTAAAATAAATAAATAATGCTATCAGTCTAATTTATCTTTCATTTGTTTATTTCAAAATGTAATTAATAATCACAATTAAAATACACATTAAATATACACAATATGTCTTTCAACGCCACTAATGTGCATTACTGTACCCAGGAATCAAACCCATCACCTTCCCTGCGTCCCAAATTGTCTACTTACACAATAAATATAGTAGGTGAAAATGCGAGTCATGACGAGACCGTTTCAAAGTAACAACATACAAAACGTTACTCCGCGTGCGCTCGTTCGTGGGCTGCCCTTAACTTCCGCCTCACGTTCGTAAACAATACAGTGCCTGTTTATTATTTCTGATAACAAGCAAAAGAAATCCTTACTTGGCTAAACTTGGCTCTCCAATTTTTTAATTTAGACTGCGATACCAAGCTCAACCACTAGATGTCAATGTCCCATTCAGTTTCTTTCAATGCGACAAAGCTACAGAACCCTCGTAACAAATCATTTATTTAAGGAAATTAACAAAGAGTTTATTTAATACAATGATTTTACATAACAATGATAATATAAATTAATATTAATTTATTATTTAATAATATTTTTTTATTGTATTATTATATACTAGCCAGACCGATAATCAAACAGGAAGATAACTGCAATCCAGGCGCACGCATCCGATAAAACGATCTAAAGTATGTCCGAAACATCAGTATGCAAAAAATAGTTGCAAGAAATTGACCAAAAATAACTATTTGTCTTGTTGCACTCGTCTTATTCTGCACACTGTTAGTAGAAAAAAGAAACACATTTTTACGAGCGTGAACGTTTACCGAGGGAAAGAAACTTTGTGTTTTTGGTTCAAGAGGGGATGTGGCGTACCTGACCAGATTGAGCATCATTGTTTCAATGCTGGCTTGACCCAGATGCTCTGAACTGCCCTCTGTGTGGTTATCTAAAAGGTTCTTCATGATTGCGATGGTATGCACCACAAACTGTGTGTTGGTCTCATTTATCGGCACCTAAACATGTTTGAACACACTGTAAGAAACTTGACAGCAAATGGACGCTATTAATACACATCTTAATTAATTTAACAGGACGTGTAATAAGACATCTTACAACCACGACAACAAATAAGGGCCCATTTACTATTAAGGGTTAGAAAGAAGGTGGAAAGATGTCAAAACCTTGACTAACGTTGAAAATAGACTATAAGCTATGAAATAAACTGATAGAAAATGAAAGATGATGAAATTGCTTAAGTCTCATCTCTTTATGTATGAATATACGTAGGGGGGTTGTCTTACCGGCCCCTGCGCGTCGAAGAATCTGCTGATGCTGTTTTTGAGCTTGTTGAAGAGCATCGGGTACAGCGCAGGACTGAGCTCCAGCCCCACCAGGTCTTTGACGTTAGTACGGATCTGATGGCCCTTCTCGTGACTGCACACCATCAGAGACAGCAGTCTGTCCAAGAACCTGCTCAGGGGCGTCTCCGGGTTCCCCTCACACGAGGACATGGAGACCATGGAACCCTTGCGATCGTTCAACATGCCCATGGGAGGACTGTAGGTGGCGAGAGCAGACGTGTTCCTCTGCAAGCACACGCCACCCAGCGCACACAGGAAGCCAGTCATATTGATCCATTCCTGAATATAATATCAAAATATGAATTATAAAATGTATTCTTTATTTTGGAAGGCACTGGAGAATCAGCAATATGTATATATATTGTTCATCTTTATTCTGGGTGTAATACTATAGCTACAAGTGAAGGTTCTGTCCGATTCTAACCTGACTGTCCTCCAGTTTCGTTTTCGGGTGGCTTAATATTAATTTGGTGGCATGCTCCCATTTAGCATGTGTGTCCTCCCAGGCCTTCAAAGAGAATAAAGCAGTAATCATCCATACATTCACTTTACATAAGACATGTTAATCAAGTTACTATGCCTTATAGAACATTTCATTGGAAAGTACAATCCAGCCAAGTATAGAAAACAAATCAAGTGTTTGCATATGGTCAGAGTAATTCAAAGCAGTGACGATGAATACGGCACGACACAAAATCAGACTTCTGCAAATGTGCTCTGCTGTTTTGTGTTCTGAAGGAAGACAGGAAGTTTACGTCCGTGTGATTGTGTGACCTCTGACCTCTGTGTTTCCTGGCGTGGGCAGCTCAATCCTCCGAAGTAAAGCCATTACTCTTTTTTGGAGAGCTGAGCGGCCTGAGGAAAACACACACAGTTAAGATCTGTATGTCAAGCGAGTTAAAGAGATTGTTCACCCAAAAAGTTTTAATTATGTCATCGTTTACCCACACTCACTTGTATACATTTCTTAGTTCTGCTGAACACAAAGGAAGATATTTGGAAGGATGTCAGTAACCAAACAGACCTCTTCCCTTATTTACTTTCATAGTAGGGAAATTAAATACTAAGGGAGTCAATGGGGGATGTGATCTGTGTGGTTACTGACATTCTTCCAAATATCTTCCTTTGTGTTCAGCATAACAAAGAAATTTTACAGGTTTGGACCAATTTTGGGGTGAACTGTCCCTTTTAAGATTATGAATTATCTTTAAAATGTATTTATTATATTTTATAATTATGTAGCATATATATATATATATATTAGTTAGTATATTATAAAGTATATTAATATTTGTTTTTCTTTTAGCAAATTTGTCATATGCTTTTTTTATGTTATCTTAAAAACTAGTTCCGTTCAAATTTAGTTTTAATTTATTTTTCAGATTATTTTAATTTATTTTATACAATTTAAATTTACAGAAATGTTTTTGTAAACTTTAATAACCTTACTGCTAAGTGGTGAAAGTTGTATGCTGCCCTCTAGTGGCAATTCACTCTATACCTGCATTTCCCTGTCCTGGCAGCCCATAATGGTTTAAACTGCAATGATACCTTTTTGCATTTCTATCAGAGTTTAAAACATAAAATTACAGGTTACTTTATGTACTTATCTTACATTGCAACTTTAAAGCAAACCTCAAAGGCCAGCCCTCAGTTCCTATAGCTTAGTTTGGATTTTCTTGTACATCTTAATAGAGTTTGAGAATGTGTTTATACAGATTACTTTAAACCTGAATGTTGTGGACTATAAAGACTTTAACACATGCTCAGGAATCGTAGACAAAACAATTTTTCATATCCTGATTTAAATACTAGTTTAAAAAACAAACCTGTAATCATCATGTTACTGATGGAAGCAAACTCCATAAATGTGTTGTAATTGGCCAGGAGTGACTGCACTGGGATGTCCTCAGCACCACAGCGGATCTCTGCCTCCTCACACAGATAACGGAAACACGACATTGCCACCAGAACTGCCTCCATGTCTGGACTCCAGAGGAACATGTGGAGACAAACCTCCAGCTCGGTCTGGGCCTGCCTGCAGATGGCGATGTTGCTGCCCGCTGTGACACGGTCCTGAACAAGAGAAACAAACGAAACCAAAATCCAGTGTGGACAAAATAAATAATTATAATGGGTTCTAATGCGTTTTCTTTGCTCTTGTCGCTTCACGCTGCGTCCGGTGTAGACACAGTGTTAGAATGGAATACTTAGGGTGAACATACGTGGATTTACGCCATGATTTCGGGTGAATTCCGCAGAGGTCGCATGTGTCCACCGCATAAGTTATCGAGGTTCTCACATTTCAGTTTAAAAAACATTCATCTATAATCACTGTTGAGTCATTCTTACCTTGAAATATGATGTTTGTTTTTTAATGAATAAACCTTGATGACGTATGGTTGGACAAATGTGACCTCCCCTAGGAAAAATGTCATGTTTGGTCACCCTGGAATACTAAAAAAAGACTAATCACAGATAATATTAGTCTGGAAAAGAAATGTTATAGGAACATGAAAATCCCGTCATCATTTAATAAACCTCAGTTTGTTACAAATCTGTATACATTTCTTTGTTCTGATGAACACAGAGAAAGATATTTGGAAGAATGCGCTTCACCAAAGAGTTCTTGGGAAAAATTGCTATATAAATTTCTTTGCTCTGTTAAATGCCAAAGAAGATATTTTGAATGATGTAGGAAAGCAAACAGTTCCGGGGCACCATTGACTACCACTGTGGTTTTTATTCCTATGGTAGTCAATGGTGGCCAAGAACTATCTATGTTTATCCGAACAAAGAAATTCAAACTCAAGGGTCATAACAAATGATAACAGAATTTTATATTTGGGTGACCTGTCCCTTTAAGGTCATACTTTACCCACAATTGCTTGCAAGAAATAAACGGTCGCAACATCTTACCTTATTCCTGAGGAGGAATTTGTTCCTGCAGATAAGAATCTCTCGCAGCCACTTGAGAATCTCTGTGCTGTTGATCAACTGATGGCCAAACAGCTTCTTGCAGATGAAGAACAGGACCTGAGAACTGGACAAACAGACACTCGGTCGAAACGAAGCTTCAGGAAACTGCGCTTTGCTTAAAGATGTCGAGTCTCTCCGACGGACTACCTGATATCCCAGAACGTTTCCATGGGAGCATCTGGGTTCCACAGCTCAATGCTGTCTGGCTGATGAAGGACCAACAGAGCCTGAGAAAGAACGTCACTCATCAATCGACTCGAGAACTAAACGATGATGTCTCAAGAGCAGAACGGGTTTTACCTCCATGGCCTCCTGGGAAATATTCCCCATGTTGGCTAGAGGTACAAGCTGCATCAGGCCCGTGATGAGCTCCGTCGTGCTGCCGTGGACGTCCTGACCCGGTTTGCCTGGATTCTGATTCATATAAACGGGACATGAAATACATTTGTGATGGATCGCGATCAAGCCACAGGAAGCGGTGTCTTCTCACTCACGTATAGCATCAGTTTGGGATCCAAGTGAATGAGCTTCACCAAAGCCAAGAGCAGATACTTGTGACTCCTGGTGTCCAGATCTGTGGCTTTCTCTTTGAACTTCAGACTGCTCATTTTTCCTTTAAACGTCAAGCTCTGACAAAACGAAAAAAGAGAGAGAAATCGCTTGCAAGGAATACACGCAGAGCACACGAGGGTGAATAAATGATAAAAGCTTCATTATTCTATTCATTGAAAATAGGTTCAAGGGTCATCTCACCGGTGTCGAGCGTAGAGGGGCGTGACTGCTGCAGCCCTGCACGACCCGCCCAAGAGTCTCCGCGAACATGAGACGCAGCTCTCCCGAGTAACAGTACACCGTATCGATCTTCGGCCACCAGTCCAGAGGGGACTGCAACATGATGGAAGACACACAGAGGACATTTGGACACCCTGCGAGTGAATCCGACATTCAATCTCTCTGAGGTGAAGTGAGGACATTATCAGCTCTTACGTTGGTGATGATCCTGTGCAGAGAATTCACCAGCACTAAATGGAAGATGGGCGGCGAGGACGAGGCCAAACACACCTGAGGACATGCAGGGAAAGAGAAGAAAGTGTGAAAGGAAGTGAGGACGATCTGTGAGCGACGTGTTTGCGGGAAGACATCCGCACCTTAAACTGCTGATTGTTGTGCGGGTTGATTCTGAAACAGGAAACGAAACAGTCGATCATCAAATCCGCGTCTGCACTCTGACTCCCCGTGCCTCTGGAAAACGGCTTTGTCGGGTTAAAAAGCAGCGCCTGGAGGGATATTAAAACAAACCAAATTTCAACCCGGAAACACTGAAGGAGACATTTATAAGTCACTGCATTGTGGTCTGCACTCACTGCATATGTCAATGTGATGCTCATATGGGAGGTCCAAGTCTCATTTTTGTCATTCTTTTTGAGGTGAAGGTCTAAAAATGGTTTACAAATACCTTCAGGTCCACCACGATGGACTGCACGAGCAGGAAGATGACAGAGTGATCCTCCCAGTTAATGTAGGTGGAAGCTTTGCACAGTTTGACGCAGGCGATGGCCGCGCTCTCCGTAAGCTGTTTGCTCCCACCGTGACCAGTCAGGGCTTTCCGTAGATTCTCAAGGAATAGCTTCTACATAAAAAAAACACAGAAAAATACATATTACAGGTGGTTTGTTGACAATAATGATAATTTTTTCTTAGGTTTATACCCCTGCTTGACTGTTGTAATATTCCACTATTATGATGTGTATTACTCAATAGGGTAGATCATTTAAATAATATGTATTTATACTCAACATTTATTCATTTCCATTTATGAATTTGGCAGATTTAAAGTGCATTTCAGATACAATATACATATGAAGCGTTTGGTACGAAAATTAGATAACTCTTTAAAAAAAAAGAGAATTATGTTTTTATTTATGTTATTTAAATTATCTCATTTTGTAACCAAACTCTTCATTCAATGTTATAATCAAACATTTATCATTATGTCTGGACAATCAGAAATAACTAAAAAGCTGCCAAGCTCCTCCCCTTTTCATAACTCAGTTTTTAACTAATTCACATTTATGTGCATTAATCCGTATTTAAGACAAAGCAAATATATTATCAATATGCACATTTAAAATAATAGAAATATTGAATTAAAAGGTCCAGTGAATGTGTTTAGCGATGAGGTTGCAAATTGCAAATTGTTTAGGGCTACTGTAGAAACAACATGGTGAATTCCATGTGAGGGGATCCGCGTTGTATGTAGACGGAAATAGCCCATTCTAAGGTAATAAAAACATAACGCATTACTCAAGGTCTTTATACACCTCTGAAAACATATTTATGTATATTATATAGCATTTCGTTCAATAGATCCTCCTAAAAAAATACACATAGGACCTTTTAGAGCAATATGAATATATTGAATGTAAATGAGCACATGTGTAAATGTTTGTTTGTAAAAGCATGTGCCTTGTTGTCTTTGGAGTCATCTGGGGTTTCTCTGGACATGTCTTGAGTGATGTCAGGGCAGAGGATGAGGAGAATGATCTGCAGGGGCCACACAGCCGCCTTCCTCTTTGCGCTCTCAGCAAAACTATCCACCAGATCAAACAGCTTCTCTGCACACTCTACAAAACACACATTTAATAATGTCAAAGCATTGCAAAACTCATGTTATCATATGGTACACTGGGGTGTTTCATGGATGTACCGGCCATGTCCGCCTGTGGCCTCTGGTAGAGCATTGTGAATTCATCAGGATAATTCTCCACCCAGTTCCAGAATGCCTGAAAATCCAAGCAAAAGATACACGTAGAAAATGTGACATCACAAGTCCGTCCAAAACCACACAGAAGCAAACGCAAAACACACAAACAATGAATTGAGCTCCTGGCTTTTATCTGCTTTTTATGGATAAAAAAATGAAAACTCCTACAGGTCTGAAAGAAAACTTCCAGAAAAATCTAAGCGTGTGTCCTGGCCAGCTGTGATGACGATATGTTAACATTTCATCATTTAAATGCCAGCATGTTGATGAACAAATAAGAACCATTGAGATGATCACTTTGGCAATTATGTAATTATAATAATGAAATAAAATGACAATTGCAAATATAATTGGTCTCCACTGGCACGTCGGATTCTTATTCATGTTTCCTTCCTGTAAAACACACCTTCTCTAGATTATAGATGACGCTCAGCTGTGCCGGCTTCTTCAAGGTTTTGAATTTAAATACAGTTTCTGCAAGAAAAACCACAGGAAGTTTATGAAACACTGATTTAAACTGTAAGTTATCAATTAAAACGTTCTCGTTCACAGGTTAATGTACAAAGAGCATAAGCCAATAAGAGACAGATTTTCCCGAAAAACATTGAAACATTGTGCAGTTGCGCAAAATTTGCTCAACCAATAGTGCAAGCTTGGTTTGTATGACCAATGGCAAATGGCCTGGGCATCTGGGAACAGCCATTTTCTTTCATTTATTGTAATATCACTTGGTCACCCAAATAGTGCAAAAAAATGACACATGGCTTTAAATGCATATACTGAAACCTTGCAGGAGGCGTTTGAGTTTACAACAGTCCACATTGATGTGCTGAATGAGCTCGATGTCGTGCACGTCTACGTTATCTTCAGAGCAGACGGTCAATTCCTGCAACCTGGGGGCGGGTAAAAATAGATAAGGAAAATATGAGAGATCATATCAGCTCTTATAGTTAAGAAAATAATACAATTATCAAGGACTGAAAAAGTTTACCAAAGTGTTTTTAGTCATTCAAAGCTATTTCTCCTATGAGAAAATGTACTGTAGGTAAAGACATGTAAAGAGTAACAGATTGTCGTAAACCATAAGTTATAAGTAAACTATAAGCTATATAGGTGCTGTGCATTGTTGAGGTTAAACCACAGTTAATGACCAATCGGCATCCAGGACCTGATCTGTTTTTAAGAGTATTCAGAAACTAAACTACTGTTAAACCGGATTTCACACCACAACTTGTCTGACGTTCATGATAAATGTACATCAGGGGAAGTGATATTTCAGGATGATGTTAAAAAAGGATCCATTCAATCCTTCTTCCTCTCGTTTCAGGTGTACACGCGTTAGGTACCTGGTAGAGATGCGACTGAAGACGGCGTTGAAGTTACTGCAGCTGATAGAGAACAGAACCCCACAGGCTGAGTGGCGCAGCTCGGCTGCGTGCTGGTTTCCCTCGCGGTACGTGTGGATGAAATGACAGATCTCGGGCAGTAACTGCTTCACCAGCATCATCTCGTCTAGACGCATACTGTCTTTCGGTTGCTGGAAAGAGATAAAAGTAAGATGAAAGAGAAGGACACAGATCTCTGTTTAAAGTTTAAACAGCTCATAGCAATGTGTCTCTCTGTCGAATAATAACACAACAGTGAGACAGATGAGAGAGAGAGAGAGGGAGAAAGAGTGAGTGGCAAGTGTCTCTCACCCCTGACAGGCACTTTTCAAGTGTGTCCAAAATGATTAGCTGGGACAGGTAGAGGTTCTTCTCTGCAGTCTCACCAAAAATTCTCTGCAAAAGAAACATGTGCGAGAGAGAGAGAGAGAGAGAGCGAGAGAGAGCGAGAGAGAGAGAGAGAGAGAGAGAGAGAGAGAGAGAGAGAGAGAGAGAGAGAGAGAGAGAGAGAGAGAGTTAACTTCCAGTCTGTGTTTGGTTGCAATATTACAATTTATTTTATATTTTATTTACGTTTATATTTTATTGCATAATAATTGTATTAAATTAAATTAAAATTACTCCACAGTTACTGATTCTTCTACTGATTCTGGAAGCTGCGTCTGGGCCATAATAAACTGTCTATAAGGCCGAAAACTCCATGTTTATAGCTTCTAAATATTCTAAGAAATATTAAATATGACTCCATGAAGGATGATTTACAGCATGCTCTAACCAGGCAAGACACAAAGTGCCAAGCAATAACTCACGATCCTGTTTTAGTCACAACAAACCACCCTCAACAGAACTGTCTTGGGTAGCTCCGCCCAAAGTGAAATCTCATTGGTTCACGATCCTGCCCCACTGATGTACTTTAAACATTGGCTGTGACATTTTGTGTTCTGCAGCATCTTGTCAGGCAGGACAGAATCCTGAAACAACGCTTTTACAATAGTGACTAACACCCTGAAAATCTCTCACACATCCACAGCATAAGACACACTCACCATGTTATTGACGTTTTTGAGTATGTTGGTGAGTCCACTGATGACCAGAGAGAATTTGTATCTGGAGATGTTGATGAGACATTCTTTATTGTGCTCCGTGCTGATTTTGGTGTGTGTGTTCTGAACGCCAACTTTAACAGGAAGCTGCAAGCAAACAAATAGACAGTTTACACACCGTCCAGGGAATACATCACGAGCTTCTGTTTCCAGTTTTCAAGGCACTTAGAGAACGCAAAACTCTCTCTGGGTTATATATAAAGCCTGCCTGTCTGTTGTGTGGATTGTCTTTAATTTATCTTTGTGTGAAAACAGTTATTTTGAATTATCGTCAAATATTTTTACATTCAGAAGTGATGTATTTCCTTTATTGACATGTCTTAAGGTTTTTAAATAGCCAATAGACTTTAATAGGATAAAATGCTAATGCTAATCAAAGGCAGGTAGTATTAGCAGGGCGTTTCTTTATTCTAGAGAGCATTTTATTGGACAATTTTTATTGGTCTTTTTAAGTTCCTGGACAAACATTTACTGTAGAATATTCGACGCCAAAGGTGCCTCAACTCGTTTTTACATTTCCTTAAAAATATTCTTTCATAAATCACCATGAAATCCAATCTGACAATTTCCTTTTTTTAGAATATTGCAGCGTTTCTTATTTAATTTATCTGTGCAGGTCATTTCATTCATGTGCACTTACTTTTCTCTTAAATAATAAAAATCACGTTTTGCATGACGCGCATCTCGGCATGGGGATGAGAGTATGTTCACTGTCCAATGGCCACTCTTTCAAATTCCAATGATCCAATCAATCCCAAAGGACAAAATCAAGCCCCGCCCTAGTAATTCTCAGAAAACCGCTTTACCCAAATATATGGCACAATACAAAAATAACACCATATTAAAGTCAACATTTTGTCGTCTTTTGTCGAGAGCTAATATAATTTAATGGGGTCTTAAACATGACAGTAAACGGTAATAATATCACAGTCTTAAAAAGGAACAAACTGCTAAAGCCAAACAGCTCATTTTACGATTATCCCAATTTTAGCACCAAGAAAACTCTTAATCCCTGTTGAGCTGCATTTAAAGTGCAATGATCCCAACATGACCCACAACCAGAACCCCCAACAGACCCTGCACGTCTTCTAGTTGTTGGCCTATGAGTCACAGACAGAGGTGAATATGCATTTAGTGAAAAAGCTGAATCTTGTGTACCAACCACAGGAATTAGTCCAGAGCGAGAAGACAGAGCATGGGAGGAACAGCTTTGTTTCCATTTGTTTGTTGTTGTAATACAATTCACAACCTTAAGGGGAAGAAATGTAATTTGGCCTAAACAGAGAGAAAACTGGTTTCCTCCGACCAATACTGACAAATCTGGCCAGTTCAACCTCATCTATATCGCCTTGATACAAAACCACTACGTGATCTTCCAATGACCACCTGTCTGTCAATGTTTCTTTGGTTGTCTGGTAGAATTTTAGTTACAAGTTTACATGCCTTTGAACAAAACATGGCAACATTGCTTCAACTCTCACAGACACATTACTTCAGATAAAACATTGTTTAAAGAGGCCAAACAATGAAGGATGAAAAGGCACCACCCCTGGTTGACCATTCACACCCTGCCTTCACTTATCTGTGGGTTTTATTTGTTACATATAACCGGTTTTATGAATAAACCAGAAGGATCCACACTAATGGAAAGATCATTGTTGCATACAAAGCTGACCTAAAATGGCCAAACACTCCCATTGACGTTATAGTACAGAATGATACTGTACACCTTCATATTAAAAGTCTTCTACGCTAGACTGCAATTCTCCATACTGTACATCTCTTATTATGTAATTTACATAATTTGCTGTGTCTGGAACAACATTTCTTTCAACCAATCAGTGCCCTTACTCGTACCCAAGGGACTATGGTTCACCTGGTTAGCTTGGACCTGTCTTATCATCTCTGGCACCGGAAACATGTTTGTCTATTGACAGCCAATCAAAATGACCAGCGTATTGTTGTGATTCCGGTGTCATCGGCCAATCGGCAGCACTATCTTTCCTGACATACCGAGTGTCACCATGGTTTTGACTAGAAGAGATACAGTCACCTCCACTTGGCATGCGCACTTCAATACTGCATCATTTTTGTCACACTGTAAAACCGTTGATTCATATTTTTTTATTATGGTAAGGTTAGGTTAGGTTAGGTTGGGGCAGGCGTTTGCTAATGTAATTTATTGATATTATATGGCATGATTTTGCTCCACTTCCGGCCGTAGCTGTATCCCTTCTAGCAACAACCTGTCTCCGTCCACTATAAAACCAGCAGAGTTTCATTTACCTCACAGCCTGGAATCTGAAGAAAAGCTGAAGTGCAGAATGATGTCACAAGTGATCTGAATGCTTATATTTTGATATGTTTTGGAACACGCTTGTTTTTAAATATCTTAAGCTTGTACACAAGTCCAACCACATTTATACTCTTGTTTTAGTGGTAGTTTTGAGGTAGCACTAAAACCAAAATAAGAGTACAGTGATTGGTTAAGGATGCTGATCAAAGGCCCAATATTCACCCCTTTCTGATGTAGGGTTGCGTGATAAACAGGACCTCACTATCTCATGCCTTTAATCTTACACTAGACCTAAATATGACAGCAGCATCATCATCAGGATCAGGAGGTGGATGGCAGCTGCCGCACGAAAACGCTCTGATTTGCTTGCAGCGGCTGCGTAACTGCGCTGGTCGGAGCGCATCCGTGCAGACCTACAGAGATGTTCAGATGAGCTCTGACCTGTTCGTCGAATCGGGTGATGACGGCCTGTACCCACTCCACGGGCTTCTGCGCCGCCATGGCCGCTCACGCCTGCACCTCCGCCGCTGATGATGAAGATGACAGCGAGGAAGAGGAGGAGAAGAGGACGCCTTTCCCGCCGTCTGCGACCCCTGCGGTCCTCGATCCGTGCCGCTCGAGGGGCGGCTCTGTGTTCGGTCTGGTCGGTGTCAGAAACAGCAGCATGCCGCCATGACAGTGCCGGAAGTTTGAATCCTCAGATCCAACGAAGCAGCAGCAGCACAGTGGTGCAGATGAGAGATGACGGCACGACTGCGCATGCGCGCGCGAACAGCGAGCGAGAGAGAGAGAGAGATGAATGTGGATGTAAGAAATACATCAATATTGTTTATTAGAGCCGATTATTATTTTCATATTAGCCTTCCAAATAACATATTCCGGGAATAACCATTAAAATAATTTTTGTACAATTATAATATATAAATAATATTATAATTTTAACAATATACGATTAATTATAAGATACACTTACGTTTCGTGATTATCAATTTACGATAAAAGAGGAAAAGTACTGCGTAAAGAACAGTTTTATACACGCATTACTGGTATTTACACGTATTTTAATGGTTATTATAAATCAATACAAAAATCAGGTTTCGTGAAGTAAGTGATAAGTAAATGTTTTAAATATTAACAGTTTGATCTCTGTCGCAAGTTAAACTTGTGGTAAAGTCTTTCTTTCATATACAGCCATTTTCCAGTCACATGCTGTAAAGGAAACAGATTCGGGAATTCGGGAAAAGAGAGAGAGGAGAAGAAAGAAGAGCTTGTTAAGACGCTGTTTGACACTGAAACACTGGATGCTCTCAGGCAGAGAGATGAGAAACACTTTGTCAGAAACAAAGCAAACCTTTGTGAAGAGCTCGGCAGTGGAGAACAGTTCAGTGTCTTTCTGGCTTAGATGTTATGTGTGAGAATATACTGTTGGGTTTCCAGATGTTTCTGGGCAGTTCCTTTATTGATTCATATCAAGTGAATATAGTTTTATATAGGAATCTCAATACATTTGACAGGCACTTTAGTTCAAACCAGTAATAATGTAATTCAATACATTTAACGGAGAAATACATCCTTTGAAACAAATATTGCGACGTGACATTACCATTACGTGTTTGTTTAGCTTCAGAGATGCTGTGAAATGGTGCCCCCTAGAGCTCTGTACCGTTATGACAGAAATAAATATACATTTTATTTATCGTTTATAACATATATATATAATTAATAGTAATTAATCCCATATAGTAATTAGTAATAGTAATTAATGAAGAAATTCCCTTAAATGTTTCTTGAATTTTTTGACTTTCAAGATAATATGGCAGAGATTGATACCTAATTTTAATATTGATTGAATATTAATCTTTTAAAAAATTAATCATGTTGAGTAGTTTATACTATTTCCTGGTTTACATAACTTAAATTGTTAGTGTTGAAAAAAGCAAAAATAAGGTTTTTGGTACTGTGAAAATATTTCAAACACCGTATTCGTATTATACCATAATATACCATCACTTTCATATTAAAAACACATTTCATCACCTTTCAGCTTTCAGCTTCCTTTATTCACCTGAATATTTATGTCAAGTGCTTTTTACTGTTTTGCATTGTTGCAAAGCAGTTTTACATAAATATAGAAATGAGTAAGAAAAAAATATATCAACAGAAATATAAATCTGACATCTGTCACGTGACAAGCTTGGTTTTATTGTCTTTCAAGGATGAGAACAGACACTGTGTACAGTAGCCACATGCAATACAAAAATATGACATGTATCGACCCATTCTAAAAAAAGTTTGCTTTACAGGTTTGTTTTTGTTTTCTTTACATGAAAAAATATAAAGAATATTTACATCTGGGATAGGACAGCAATACCTATTCAAAAATGTCATGATGTACAGTATATATATTTATTTATATTGATATAAAATGTCCATATAAATATTAAAAGAATTCTGTTCATTGCCTGTACACTAAATAAACCATATTTATACATAAATATTTTAATGTCATTCATATTTCCAAACCACAAAGTCCAGTCTTTCACAGAACAAACGAACGAACGCACACCCTTCCACATACACGTTACGAACACGCACGTTACACACAAACACACATGAGAGTTCATGTATACACAACTTATTATGAAACACTTTTCTGCTGGGTAAATCTAGCTCTTCTTCAACTGGTGCAAACAGATCCACTTCAGTCAGGTGAGAAGACATACAACGCTTCTCTTTGGCTCATTTTTCGCAATCTGTGCCAGATATATTTCGAGAGGGTAAACGTTTTATAAACCCGCTCAGTTTTCGTCAGCTTCAGATAGCTGTCGGTTTTCTACATTTAATAAAACTACATCAGACAGACCCTCACAACAAATCCTAACCAGGCGTAACACGATAAAGTGGCAAGCGATAAAATTTCATGTGTATATATATATATATTTTTTTTTTATTATTTGTCACCGGGACAAGCAACGTGACAGTTTGTTTCTTTTTTTGGGACAGTTTCTATTTCTACGAAGCCATGCCCTCTGTAAAATGTCATAGGTCCAAATCTTGCTCTACTTATCCGTGTAACATCATGTTTCGCATTCCGCGAGGACAAATTTAAATGTCACTGGTGTTGCATCACGCCTGGATAGGACACAAAAATTTCTCCATTAATAACAATATTATCATTCGTGCTACAAATACGCCCACTGTCAGACACTGTGTGAGAAAGTGTGAAAACAAAAGCTGTGTTAACATGAACCAGACGGTCCAATCAGAGCCAGAATCCCCACATCACGCAGGACTAAGAGGCACCAAGACCACAAGAGAAAGAAGGAGAAAGAAAGAGTGAAAGAGCATCTTCATTTCAGCGTCGATAAATCCTGGTAATGTGTCACATGACATCACAAACTGGAGCAGGAGAGAGAACCAGTCACGCACTTCACACAAGAAAATGAATCAGGAATAAAAAAGGCAAAGCGTTTCGTTTCACGCATCGCTACAGCAGGCCCCCCACCGCCACCCACAGAACCAGAAAGTTAGAGACGGAAGAGCAGACGATGGTTAGTTTGTAAGTCCAGAAGAGGTCAGGTGTTCAGCAGGCATGCAAGGCAGAGCCAGAGTTTGTGTGTTTTGCATTGCACATTGTTTCAGGCACACAGCTACAACCTACAGAGAGAAATAAAGAAGACATAAACATAACAAACATAAAAGAGATGGAAGAGGCAGATTAGAGAGACATTAGGTTGCTAATGTAGAAACGAATTAGCAGTAAGAAGTAATACGCTTAGCATTGAATGTTTTTAGAGATTAAGGAAAGTTAACAAACAAAATCTGGAGAAATTTAGAAAAAATACGATTAGCAAAAAACACAAAATATAAAAAATAGATATAGCAGTGTTTATGAGGAAAAAGTTGGTGGAAACGACGCATAGTAAACAACAATTGGACAAACAATATAAGAATCACTTTTCAGGTCATGTTTTTCTGATGATGTCACTTGAGAATCTGGAGCTGGATTTCTCGGTCTTAAACTGCATCACAGATTAGGATACATACTCTGCAGACTTCCAGAAATGCCCAGGATGAGACAGTCTTCGGTTGAGCTTGGGCAGTTTCTCCAGCATGTCAGCCAGCTGGGTGAACGTGGGCCGGTTGTGGGAGTCATACGACCAACAAGCAGACAGAATTTCCTGAAGGACAGAGAGAAAGTGTAACAGAAAACAGCATCTAATGAAAAGAGAGACGCATTATTTTCAAATGACATAACTACATGCCATGTTAGTTCAATGCAATCCCATAATGCATTTCAACAGGTTTAAAGAAAAATTCTGTTCTCATTTATTCACCCTCACATGGTTTAAAACGCATATTGGATTTTTTCACCCCTGCAGAACAGAAAAAAGACATTTTGAGAAATGTTTTAGTGGTTTTGTGTCCATACAATGGAAGTCAGGGATCCCGGTGTTGTTTGGGTAGGAACGTTCTTCAAAATATCTCCTTTTGTGTATTGCAGAAAAACAAACAGGTTCGGGATGACATGAGGATGAGTAAATGATAGCAGCATTTTCATTTTTGGATGAACTACGTTATACCTTTAATAAGAGCTATCACCCTTTTGCTATAAACAGGTTACCAAGCACTCACGCACCAAAAAGTATCCCATCGTCATCAGCGTGACAAATAATAAACAGACTTAAACGCAAGCCTCACCGTGACCTCTTTTCCTAAGTTGATCTCTGCCAGGACCCTTCTGATGCCCTCTCCGCTGCCCACCTGCCAGATGGTGGCCTCAACAGGCTGACTGGTGATGGGCCAGTCTCTCGCCTGCAGCTCGTACCAGATGGTGCTTAAAACAAGCAGCAAAGACTACAGGTGAGCACCGCTCTGTCCGAGAGGATTTGTGTCTAACATACCAAAAACGTTGCATTTCTCACCCAAAAGCATAAACATCAGCAGCGTTTGAAAACGGAAGCCTGTCCTCATTGTTTCCGGGACTCATCTTGCGTACGATTTCCGGAGCCAGGTAGCAAATCCAACCGTGAGGAAGTTTTAACTCATTTTCACGTCTAAAGAGACACAGAGTTAGTCAGCTGACGCGAAGGTACGATTTATGTTTCCACAAACAACGCGATGACTTACCGTCCTTCCTGAACCACACCAGAGATTCCAAAAAGACCAAAATCTGTGATGACAACTTTGTTGGTGTCGTGAAAGACATTTTTGGATTTGAGATCCTTGTGGACGATTCCCTTAGCATGAAGGTAGCCCATCCCCTGAAGAACCCAGAGAAGAAGAAAAAAACAGTGTTCATACATGGCATGGCAACCACACATATTGTGTAAATAAAATACAGACAATTACCTTCACGATTTCCTGTGCGATCTGTCGTGTCTTGTTAATGTCCAATGTGTTCTTTGTGTCTCTCACAACAGAATACAACGTCCGGCCTTTGCAAAAGCTGCAAGGAAACAACACAACCGTTTGCTATCCATCATCTACCAGCTATAAACCAACCACAAATACAGACAAATGAAACGGCAATTTTGGAGATACCTGGTAATGATGGCAAGATGAGGAGGGGCCATGCACGCTCCCATAAACAGAACGACGTTCTCATGCCTCGTCTGTCTATAGTTCATCACCTCCTTCTTAAAGAGCTTCAAGTGGTCCTGGTTGTTTCCGTCGATCTCCAGGAGCCGGATGGCCACCTCTCCGTGCCACCGTCCGCGATGAACCCGACCCCAGCGGCCTTTCCCGATGAGCTCCCCAAGATCCAGCTGCTCGAAGGGAATGTCCCACTCCTGCAGGTAGACGCTGGTCTGACTGGCTTTTCGAGAGATGGGACCCTTCCAGTGCGTTCCTCCCCGCGTGCTCGGCAGATCGTCCAGCTCGTCTCCTTCGCATTCTCCCTCCGAGCCGGCGTTCAGCTCTTCCATGTCTTCTTCGTCCTCGAGGTCTTCATCTTCTTCCTCAACAGCTACATCATCGTCTTCCTCTATTTCCTCTTCTTCTTCCTCTTCCAGGTCCTGGTGGAGACGAATCGGTGACTATTTATGATCAGGATGAGAATTAGGATTCATTGCACAGGCACAGATCTCACCTCTCGGTCGTTTTCCTCATCTTGTTCGGCATGCATCTCTTCCACTGAGGCATCAATTTCATTACTGCAGAAACAATGATAATTCACATGATTCACTTTTATAATGGATATGAAATGTGTTTTATAGCTCTGAAAAGTCACTTACACTGTATCGGGGAGTCCGTCTGAATGAAGCACACTGGAATTGCACACATCTGTGTGAAAAATTCAGAATTACTGCTGATATTATTAGTTCTTTGGAAATGTGCAGTGGTACAAATCACCAGCAGGGGGCAGATCACCTTACTAGTGCACTAGGTCCCATCTGGTTTGATTTGTAACCCAAATTGGACATCAAACAGGTACATAACATAGTACCAAAATTATGTCATGTGTGTATAAGTAATTAAACTGTATACTTAAATGATTCCCGTATATTTTTGGGTGAACTAATGCTTTGCACAGTAAGAATTGTGCAGATTTGTGAGAGTTAGATTTGATCAATAAAGGGTGAGCAAACATGAACGTTATGAAGAAAGTTGAAATATTTTGTGTTTATTAACTTACCGGGAAAGATAAACTGCTGCCTGTGCTGAAAATAACAGGCAGCTTTGATACGGTAAAGGAGGACAGGAAGAGAGATAGAGAGACAGGAAGTGGTCAGAGAGATGTTCAGTGGTTAGTCATGATGTCTCACTGCATAAATGTCGCTTAATAATGTTATTTATGATAGATTGTTAAATCAGATTGTAACAAACACATGAAATGATAGAGAAAGTCTGTAGCTGTGCTCCAAAATGTAGTGAGCTGCCTATCTAGACAAACATCTCAAACCCTCTCTGTCAACATGAAGAAGCTTCTAGAAGCATCATAGTGCTGTCTTCAAAAACATATTTTAAAGAAATCATCCTATAAATGCAGTAAACAACAGAAAAGCTCACTTCAAATCCGTCCAGGTGAGTGCAGGTTTGAGTGTTAAAAAGTGACCGACCGCTTTAGGTTTATTTCATTGTCTGTGTGTTCAGGTTGCTCACCTGGAAAGTGGAAACGGTTGTCACGGTGGCCCTTAGGGGAGGGGTTTGGGGGCGGGGTTACACTAGGGGGGTTGATCTGCTGGAAGGGGGCGGGAGAGGAAGGCGTAGAGGAAGTGGTGGAGGACGGATTACTGCTGGAATCCAGCTGATTCAGCGTCGGAGGCTGGTCCTGTCAGAAACAGACCAGATGCAGAACTGTGTATAGCGAATTTCTTCAAAAGATACTCCATTATAAAAAATGTGTTATTTTCTCATGTATTCTAACATCGATTTTGTCCATGTTAAGAAATTGAATACGTGCATCCTAGTAAATACTGTACCTTGTAAAAAACTTTGTGTGAAATAGTACAAAATTTGCAATGATAAACATTTCAAATGCAGCGATTTAAACCTAAAGATGGGGCAACATGCTATTTCATGCGTTCTAACTTCTTTACACGTTAAACGTGCTGGCTTCTCATACTTAACATGGTAAACTTGTTAAAAACCAGGACGTATGACGTAGTCTTTCTGTGCTCGATACACTCCCCCAGAACTCCAACTTGTTTCGAAAAGTTTCTATAAGGCTGGATCCCTGTTTCGTAACTGAGATCCTGTTCCTTTTATTGGCCATTCTCCCAGAAAAGCACGCCAACGTGTCGTCCAGCAAGCGTAAGAGCACGCCCACGCGCTAGCGTGAGAGAACAGGCATGCCCTCGCGTCAGATTGTATCTCTCTTTTATGAATTTGATCAAACTAAATACTGAATGCACAACTGTACAGGTATTCAAGATTAATATGATATTTGCAGAACTGTGTGTGTTACCCCTCCTTTAAACGTTGGATGTGTGATTCAGTGAATGTTGTCCAAGTTAAAATCCAAGTTTGTTAAACTCCAAGTTGAGCAAATGTAACAGATTAACATATTCTATGCACACTGAAATGTTGCATACTCTCCATAATATTATACATACTAGTAGCATTAATATTGTACAATTCTGATAATAAACCCTCTCCCTTATACTGTACCTTCTTTGTTATTGCCTTTGGCAGCGTCCCAAACTGTGGCGCTTCAGGTGGACGGTCCACAGGGTTGTTGATGTCAGAGGGTACAGATTCTGTCCTACGAATCTTCGTGACTGTGTGACACACAAGAACAACATTTCAACTCTGTATTTGTCAGTTCTTCATATCAGAACAGCTGATGAAAACTTACTGGGCAGGAAGGAGATCCTGCAGGGTGGAGCTTCTTTAGTGCATTTGTTATGACACTTTAACCTGAAGAAGTAAAGTATGGATGAATATCATGAGTCAGAAACGGTTTGAGAGCGTGAGTGTGGAGTCGTGAGCCGCTGAGGTAACTTACCTGCAGTGTTTACACTTCACCCCAAAGATCATGTTCTTCTGACACACCTGACACGTCTGAGAGAGCCAAGACTTTGTAGAGAACCTGTAAACATACACACGTTTGTGTCAAAGACAACGCTTAATACGAAGCACTATTTCTACTTTTGTAGAACACACTAATGTCAGCTTTAGGTTTATTAAACGTTTAAAAAATGTACTTTTACTTTGCATTTCCTATACATACTTTTGATGAATTATAAGGTTAAACTCTGAAAATATCCTATTGACAAGTCAAACAGCGATGACATCGTTGCACATCATCACACTGCAAAAGATGCTGTACTGTTATGTCTATATTCTCATGCAAAGCTTAGAGATAAAAATGCATGTTGGTTGTCATGGCAACAGCAAAGCGGCTGCCATGTGGTATCTTATTTACACAGAAATGTTAACACTTTTTACACTTGCACGAACAAAACAGGAAATGTCAATCTAGTTTTGTTAATAGGCGACGGATAGGCGGAGTTACCTGTGAGTGACAGACAGACCGATGTCTCTCCTCAGAGCCTGAGGCGAATTGCGATGGACGGCCGCGTTATCTAAAGACACAAGAAACAGAAACAAGTTGAAAAGGAATCTTCTCCTGAGGGTTCGATCTCAGGTTTTGGTCGATTTGTGACATACTAGACCTCAAAACAAAAGTCTTCTGGAAATATTGACAAACCTACTAAAATATGATGATTATCTTCTACAACTTTAAAGTTTTCAGCTGACAATATCTTAGTATAATGTATAGTATTTTGGTTTCAATTTGTTAACACATGACATGGTACATAATCCTTGTATGGAGACACTGAATCAAAGCTCTGTTGCTACTCAAGTTTCAAAGACTGAAGTTTTGAGCAGTGTGGAGATCAGGTGAGAACTTTCGGTTCACACTGAGAGGTTGAACTCTGACCTCAGCCTGGTCAGAATTCAATAGCCACTTCATTCGGTCTGCTGTATTTCAACTACATATCTTCTGTTAAGCCAGTAACTGTGTGTGTTGAAGTAACTCACTTCTGAGGCTGCTGTGCTCTTCCTGAAGGGTGGGGGTGCCCGGCAGGGTGTATGGTGCAGTGGAGGGTGTCGCTCCGGGGGTCCGCACACAAAGAGTGGGCGAGCGCGTCGAAGGGTCCTCACAGCCGTTTCCGTTTATCTGGACGTTCAGAAACAGCTTGTTCTTCTTCACACACCTGAGGGCAACAAGAGACCATCAGTATGACCTCAAGTGTCAAACTCACTTCTACATTTTTTTTTTCACATACTGTATATTATTAATATTACTCATTTTTAGAATGTCAAGTAAATGCTTATTTTGATGCATGTTGGCATGGCACTGGCTGCTGAAACCCATGAGGCAATAACAGACAAAAATGTAATAAACAGCAGGAAGTGTGTCGTAATTTTGTGATGACTGCGTTTTTTTAGCGGTCATAATATCCCCACAGATTGTTATAAGTGACTCTAGAGAAAACTCTGCGACTCTCAAAAAACAACATTATTTTCTCATGCCCTACTTGTTTGTGGGCGTGTCCTCGATGCGGTGGCCGAGCTGGCTCTCGTGGCTTTTGCTACGAGTCATCGAGATGTTGGGAAGGAGGTGCAAAACTTTGCGAGATGGCGGAGGTGGAGTGCACGGAGGCTTGAGGCGGTGCCTTCTCCTGGAGGGCGGGGTTATGGGCGGAGTCGAGGTGTGCCCGTGGAGTCGGACGGGTCGGGAGGTGTAATACGGGCTGGGGTCGGTCAGACTCTCGGCGTAGCCGTGGGAGATGTGAACCTCACCGGGCGACAGGATGTAGCGGGGATACAGGCAGGTGCCCAGGGGGGTGGAGGGTGTGTTTGGGGGGCGGGCCAGAGGAGAAGGGCTGTGGGATCGTATGGGTCCTCCTAGTAACGGGATCTGATCCACTGGAGTCAAACCGCCGCTGTCTCGTCTCGTGGGTTCAGAGAACCAGCAAGGGCTGTCCTCTTTAAACTCCCCTAGAGTTGTTGAATAGAGTATGTGAATGAATGACAGAATGTGATCTTGTGGTCATGGAGACAGCTTGAAAAAGTGTTTGATCAAACATAACTCGAATGACGCGGCAGCTTTAAAACGAGCCTACACACCTGACTCAGAGGCACTCTTTAAACAGTTGAGAGCAGCACACAGCCTGGTACACTCCTCTGAACGTGAGCCCAGCCTTCTCATGGTTTCCTGCACCTGACTACTGGGCATCTGCAGCAGAGCATCCAATGACAGCTTCTTGCTCACAGTCTAGAGAGAGAGAGAGAGAGAAAGAGGGAGAGAGTGATACACTTCTGCACTTGCAATAGAATTCACATGAACAATAAAGAAACACTCTTAAAGGTGCAATGTGTCATTTTTTGGAGGACCTACTGACAGAAATGCAATTTAATATACATAACTACAAGACCTTACATAATGAAGCGTTATGTTTCTATTATCTTTGAATGAGCTGGACCCCTTACATGGAATTCACCATGTTGTTTCTACGGTAGCTCTAAACAGACAAACTGCGTTTAGTAAATACGTTATCTCCTTCGGCAAATAAACGTGAACCGGAAGACATCTAAGTCCTGTGTCAGCCGCCGTAGTGCTTTGAAAGGGAAGGGTGAAGTGAGCCACTGGTTGCAATTTGTTACTAAATTTCATAACACTGGACCTTTAAAACTGCCGAATTTGCTGACATGTCCCTCCCTGGGAGTGAGGTTTTTCCAATATTTATAGGGTTTTGTCGGTGAATCTGATCATTCTCTGCTGTGCGGCTCTCTTCACCTCTTTCTCTCACCGCCCCCCTCACAATTCTCATGACACGTGACCTCTTACACTAATTAATCCGATTCCCTCAGTGCTAACCTGTCTGATAGACTGAGGAGAGGAGCTCCTGAGGCTCAACTGATATTAGCATCACATTAGCCCAGAATTTCACCATCCCACCAAAGATTCATGTGAAGCTCACAAACTTTGGTTCGATCAGACTGTAGTGGTGAAGTTGAAGCTTAATCGCGGAGTTTATGTTTTTGGAAGAAAGAATAAAAAAAAACATTATTTTTCAATTTCGCTATCCTTAAATACATTATAGACAGTTTCAAAAGAACAACATGCTTGCAACAACTATACAAAAGTGCATGCACACTTTTGTGGCCAAAACTTAACTTCCGGTGCACATCCACGAAGACTTCCTGAAGATTATTTCTGATAACAAGTATAGGAAATAACAAGTAAATGATATTAGCTACATTAGCTTTCTAGCCAGTACAAAATGTTTTAATTCATAAAATTAAAGGGGCCATATGACATTTTTTGATGACACTATACTTTTTGCAATTTTACGTGTCTTATACATGCATGGGCAACTTATAACACATCAAAAACAAATAAAAACACATATTTGCGCGATATGAGCCCTTTAACATTCAATCAAATTCAACAAATTGGTTATTTAAAACCCTTACTATACAATTAAATATGTATGTAAGTTAATGTGAACCTAAATTGATTACAATATAAATAATTATATTATTAGCCACTAGTCAGACCGATAAACAAAAACATACAAGCGCATGCATCCGATGAAACTGTCAATAAGAGCAGTGATGAATAAGATTCAAACTAGAGTAGCCCATGTGAGCACCAAAGCCCAACATGTGGATTAACTAATACACCACGTCACCATTATTTTTCTTCTAGGAATATATCACATGGGTGGATTGTGCATTTTTGTGCATTTTTTTCTATTTGGTGTTTGAGCTTAGATGAATTAAACAGGAGGATGGCGGACGTCCCAGAAACTTTGTTCTTCTATAACAAACACATCCATGTATTACAAAAACAGAACCTGCAGTATTTCCATGTGTGTGACAGAGAGAGAGAGAGAGAGAGGGAGAGTGAGAGAGAGAGAGAGAGAGGGGGGGAGAGTGAGAGAAAGAAAGAAAGAGCTAGAGAGAGAGGCTGACTCAGCATTTTGGATGATTAGAGTTAGTGTATCTAGGGTCTGCTGCGAATGTGGCTGTGGCCGAACTGCCAAAACACAGCAGATTTTCTAAAGCCTCTGCATCTTCTGAAGGATGTTGAAGTGCAAATACAAACACAAAACTATAACATCCTCTGAAACGTCCTCTGATCCTGTCTGATCTTACATCAATGTAAGTATCATGACCGACTGAAGACACAAATCCGAACGGTCTTGAGCTAGTCGCCTCTATAGAATGATTGACATTGTTCATTTAGACATCTGTTCATGATCATGTCACCAGGCTTGTCTCAAAGCAAATATTATTTTGTATTGGATAAATAACCAACATTTGCCAAACATTTGGGCGGAATGAGAATTTCTTGTCTATTAATGTTCACATTTGGGATATAATCATTTCTTGATATATTTATATCTAAACCATGTGACATGGTTCAACTGGATACAACAAAACATTTCTATTCAACAAACACACACACACATTACCTCTATGAGCTCAGGTCTGATGTTGATGGTGCGTAACCAGTCTACAAGCCGCGGGTAGCTGTCCAGGGCCGATGGCCTCTCCGTGTCTGGCACCTTCTGCTTGCACTGCAGCTGTTTACAGATGTACTTCATGAGCTTGACCTACAGGGGACAGCAGAGGACAAAGCAGATGAGGGAGGGGCTGGTCAGAGGAGACGGGGCCTGATAGAGGCCTTTATTGCCTATGCGGTTTATGAGGGATAATTCACAGCTGTTTGGGCAGATCTGATGGAAAACAACACAGCATGAAGTTAAGACGGACTCGTAAACGAGACACACCAGTGAGATTCAAGTCTGATGAAATGGAACAAGAGTTTTTGTAACATTATGTAAACAAATGAAAGTGACAAACATCATAAACAAATCTAAAGCTTTGTACTGTTGAAGAGAGAAGTTCTGTCACTGCAGATTTCATCCTCGGTCGCAGATAGATCGCAGCACATGCGGGTCTAATAAATAACAAAACATCACAGTTTGAAATCGGACTGGATTTTCTCTCCCATTCTCTCTCTCTCTTTGTGCTCCCCTTCAGCAAACAGGACTGTCAGCTAAAAATAACCGTTATTATATGGAAGGGAGCTGCAGCCCTCCTCATGGGGGCGACTACACTGCTGGCATGGCAACCGAGTGTCATCGGAACATAGCGCTGACGACGGGAGCATTCTGACATCACGGCTCCGCAAGACGCAGAGTTCACACGGAGGCTAAGGCAGCGGTCCGTCTCATCAAACGCGACCGCCAGCTCCCTGCTGCATGCACCGCAGAGCACGTTCGCTCGAGCTGATTTCTCCGCCGACTGCAGGACTTTCCCATTCCGGCCTGTAGGTATAGATTTGAACAATAAACATAGTGGTGAACGTTCCTGAATCCTGAACAAACAAGCTAGAATGCTGACTCAAATCCAACAACATGCTTGTCTTGTTTGTTATAATGACCACTATTGTTGACCACCATCATGTGTTGTGTTTTAATGCTGTTATCCAGCGTGACATCCCTGGTATGCTGCTATCTCTAGTGAGGATTCTTAACCAGCAAGCCTCCCTCGGTAAACCAGCCTTTTTTGCAGGCTATGCCGGTCGACAAGCACCAACCAAATTCAACCTGGTCCAAGCTGTTCTTATTTTAGCAGGGCTGATGCAAACCTCACCTATTGCCTCTTCACGTCTGCATTCTAGTTTTAACAAGGACGGGCCGCACAGACACCTCAGCAGAACAGGAGCGCCGATGACGCAAAGAGAGAGAAACAAGGGAGGCGAAAGAGAGAAAGAAAAAGCGGGAGAGAGAGGGAAGGAGAGAGGAGGGCTCACCTGCTGTGACAGTTCAGGTCAGACGCTTACTGACGCACAGAGGAGGCCGTTACCATGAGGCCGGCGGCCATAAAACGAGTCATCCTTTCACACATCCCCCTGACGCCCCCATCTCACTGATGCCGCCTGCAATCACTGCTTTAATGAGAACAGCACGCTTATACATGCGACAGCCAGACACACTTCAATATTCCATCAACACTAATAAAAACGCTAATCTGTCAAAAGGTATGCATTAGAATGTGTGTGATTATTATGAAAGATTACATGCTCAGGTATACCCTATAGAACATAATAGTATGCGCTCTGCCATACCCTGTATAACCTAAGATTATGGGCTCATTACCCTTAGAACAAAAGATTATGCGCTCTGCCATACCCTATAGAGCATAAGATTATACGCTCTGCCATACCCTATAGAGCATAAGATTATGCGCTCTGGTATACCCTATAGAACAAAAGATTTTGAGCTCTGCCATACCCTATAGAGCATAAGATTATACGCTCTGGTATACCCTATAGAACAAAAGATTTTGAGCTCTGCCATACCCTATAGAGCATAGGATTATACGCTCTGGTATACCCTATAGAACATACAATTATTCGCACTGATATACCCTGTATAAAAAAGCGCTATGATATACCCTATAGAACATACGATTATTCGCACTGATATACCCTGTATAAAAAAGCGCTCTGATATGACCCATAGAACAAACGATTATGCACTCTGATATACCCTATGGAACATACAATTATGCGCTCTGATATACCCTGTATAACATAATATTATGCGCTGTGATATACCCTATAGAACATACGATTATTTGCACTGATATACCCTATATAAAATAAGATTATGCATTCTAGTATACCCTATAGAACATACGATTATGCACTCTGATTTATCCTGTACAACAAAAGATTATGTGCTCTGGTATACCCTATAGAACATACCATTATGCGCTCTGATATACCCTATATAACATAAGATTATGCGCTTTGGTATACCCTATAGAACATACAATTATCCACTTTTATATACAGAATATAATGTAATGTAAGATTATGAAGTCTATTATGCCCTATAAAACATAATATTTTGCGCTCTGATATACCCTATAGAACATACGATTATGCGCACTGATATACCCTAAATTACATAAGAATACAAACTCTTATATTTTTAAAATGATGACAGATGTGTAATATATCTACAATATACTTGAAATAACATAAGACTTTGTATTTATACAGTATGTATAGTTTGCCCTATACTGTATGTCCTGATGTTATCATACAGTCAAACTGTTCTCTATCCTATCCCTATATTCCTACAGGCTAAAACTGATTTCTAAACAAGTATCTGATCATAACATATCAAATATATGCAAACTTATCCCTATATTTTCAAAATGTTCCCTGCTCATAAAAACAAATCCCCATAAACAACAATTTACCCCTCCATACTAAAACAGAGGTCTGTTTACACACAATTATCTCCAGAAATTCCCGCTACTATAAATACTCCAAGTAAGCCATCCCCCTGCCAACCTTACATCCTCAATCCCTGTATACTTAAAGTATTGATTCCTGATATGTACTCAAACTATAATGCCAGCAAGTGAACAGCTTTGCATTGTTGTAACAATCAGATCTTTACTTTGGAGAATGTCTGCCTGCAGGTTCTTTGCCTTTATCTCCAGTACAACAAAAAGAGCCACATGTCCTTGAGTAAAAAATACCTGAACAGAGGTGGAACCGCTTCAATAACAACCTCTCAGGTACCATAAGCTCACACACTCTCTAACACACTCACTTCAGTAATAAAGAATCAGACCTTGAGTACGCTGCCACGGCAGAAGCTAACAAAAGACTTGGCTCTGCAGACGCACGTCTCATAGCAGACAGCGGAACAAACAGCAGACGAGGTCAGAGGTCACATGCGTGGGAGGATGAGGCACGGAAAGCACCTTGCGGTAGGTCAGGGGTGATAAACATCCAATTAAAGCACGGTTGCTAACAGCTTAATGCTAATTACACAGAGGACAACGAACACTCCAATCAATAAAACTCAACCACCACTGAAAAGCTTTTATCCATCGGCGTCACAATGAAAAACCGTGTCAAGTGCTTGAGGTCTAGCTTTTCTCTTAACAGCACTCAGATTTCAGCGTTTACAAAAACGTTCAGAATCATTCAACTGTATGAGGTCTCGACTGCTGCTCATGTACAGTACGGCACATTACCACTTTACAATCCAAAGAGAGACAATTTTATGGTTCTTGTGAATAGATTCAGCATAGCGACAAAGTGGCGACTAGTACTTATGAACCATCTATGCGCTACAGTTGTGTTTTGCCTTTACAATAGTTTAAACATATTATTCTGATGTTTGTTTTTATGCATATTTATAGGTATAAACTAACAGTCTCAGAACGTTGCATGGAGGTTTTTCTCAGGCAATTCAATACGAACACTTGTCAACGAAGACAGTCATGTACATATCTCAAAGTCTTTATTCAGTGGAACACAAAAGTAGAAATGTTCAAGGTTTTGTGTCCATACAATGGAAGTCAATAGAGGCCAATGTTGTTTGGTTAGCAACATTCTTCAGAATGACGTGAGGGTGAATCAATTCAAAAACGTTTATTTTAGGGTGAATTAAGGCTTTTAAAAGGTAACCATTATACAATGAAATTATAGAAGAAAAATGGGACCATGACCCACTTTCCTCACACAATCTAGCAAACTTCACAAGTTTCTTTCAGTCCAGCACAACGATCACACCACTGACACGATTTCTGGTCCTCCAGTCTCACAGCTCTAAAAACAGCCGAGAAACACCCACTTTCATGTTCTTTTGTTGGTTTGTCTCTGTGAACATTGATTTTGGTGCTCTTCCAAAGCTAGACGAAGATGAACAGGATGATTATCTGCTTTGGGTGTGAAAGTTAAAGCCGCATTGCAAGCCTGCAGTGAGAAAGCCAATGCACATTAACAGTCCATCTCTTCACTTCTCATATTTACATGGAAGATTTAAATAATGCTAAATACTGTTCTTATGCAAGCTGTGTTGGATAGGTGGTTACTTTGCTGTTGAAAAACTCAAGCTTCATTTGGACCAGTTTCCTCCCGCTGTTGGATGCTTTTAATACACAATCAGGATGCAAAATGCATCTTTCTGCTTTTTTGCCATTTAAAAGTTCATTTACTTAAACAGAATATTGTATATCTGCTTGTAAGCACTATCAAAATCCTAAGCATTACATGATTTTACCCGTGCTTTTTATGGAGGGCTCTTACATGCACAACATTTTTGTCCTGGTTCTGTCCTGCTTGACTGGACCGGGTCCTGACTGATCCAGTTTTGCTGTCACTGCACACACAAATCACTGATAACAAGACGCTGGTGAAATAGTGACGTCAGGTTCCCTAGCAACTAGAATGCTTGTTCGTCAGTAAGGTCTTTTCAGGGTGGGATTTTCCCACAGACAAACACGGTAAAAACTAGACATCTTTACACGGCATGACGGCACAACTGCAGTCTTAATCTACACATGAATAACATTCTCCTGCAGACTAAAGTCTTGAAGTTTTGGAAACCCCGAAGTCAGCTAGTGGTATCATCACATCTAACATGTGCATTTATTTGACAGACGCCTACATTTTCTAAGATACTTTGTGCATCCAAGGTATACTATAAACATAGCTGCAACGTAAATGCTATTTGCTTTTGGTATTGAAAAATATCACCACCAAGTCACTACATGCATTAATAAAAATGGATGTTTCACCAGTCATCTTAAAGATTAATCTTTCATCGTTATGGCAACGCTGGTGGTGTTTTGAAGGGGGCGCCACACTTGCCCGAATGCGGATGAGAGTAAACATGGAGATGAGGTTGCCATGCCAATGGCTCAGTGAGGTCAGCAGGTGTGATTGACAGAGAAAGGGCAGGAACACGCCCGGCCGCTCTAAGACAACAGACAGATCAGCAAAAAAACCGCAGCAGAAAAGATGCTGAATTAAAGAAACGGTTCACCCGAAACTGAAATTTCTCCTCACCCTCCTACCCTTTCTTTCTTTAGTCAAACACAAACTAATTATTCGATCATGTCAAGGTATCTTCTAACAGCTCCAAAAGGCACATCCACACATGTTTGTGAGAGAACATGATTCATATTTTGAGTTTATTTAGCAAAACTGAAATGTAAATACACAGACCCGAGCATTACATTCAAATATTGCGGCAATAACTTCAAATCTCACAGTTTTTCGAGTATCTTGTGTCTCGTCAAAACACGCATACGATGAATAGTCACGAAACACGCAAGAACCACTATAATTTAACCCCAAAATGTGAACACGCATGAGAACCGCAATTCTCAGCGCGTCGACGTTCTGTTTTCTCCTGTCACTCTGGTGTAATGTGCTTAACTTCAATCCCTATCAGCTCTACCACAACTACCTGCAGGACACACAGAGTTTAACTGGGACCTCAAACAAACCCCAACTGAAACTCTACAGCTAATCCACATACCGACTTACAAACTTTTACACACGTAAAGACTCGCGGCACGTGTCTGTGTGCATGCTCACACAGTCTGCGCAGAAAGTATCTCATAAGATACAGGGGTTTTAATGAGCTACCTCACACGGACATATCTTGACTTGTTGGGATTCCCGGCAACACACAACGAAAGCCCTTGACTTGGTAGTTATACAAACGATGAATAATGTAATTGTTTTTTGAAACAATTATCTGGACAGTGTTGATTTACTGGATGTCTGACGTAGAGACATGAGTCTATAAAAAGACGAGTAGAAGGATTTTTGTCAATTTATTGGATGTATTTTGGTGTATATTTTTTACACTATTTAATACATACATAGTCTCAGCACTTTTTTTTCGTCATAAATATCTTATTCTGAAGGACTTAAGCACTACTTGATGTGTATCTTTAATACAACATCATGCACACGAAAGCAACAAATGCAAAGGAACACACCTCGGGACGGCTCAGTCTTGACCTGGCCAACAGCATCTGTACTGACATGAAGGGTCTGACACCCCCCAAACCAAGACTTAAAGAGGTAGTTTAGTCAAAAGGTTTAATTCTATTATTCATTCACTCTCATGAGAGGGTTAGGGTCATGTGATTCTTTCTTCTGTGGAACGCAAAAAAAGATATTTTGAGAAATGTCTCAGTGGTTTTGTGTCCATACAATGGAAGTCTACTGGGGGGCAATGCTGTCTGGTTACCGACATTCTTCAAATATCTTATTTTGTGTTCTGCGGAAGAAAGAAAGCCATGCAGATTTGGAAAGACATAAGGGGGAGTAAATGATCTAATCTACACGATACTGCGTGACTGTCGTCAGGTGCGATGACAGACGCACGTCAGGCCTTACCGATGCTGGCGTCTAGGGAAGAGTGCAGCGGTGAGACAGAAACGAGTAATGATGAAACATCTTTTACCTGCTCTGCTTGGCTGAATCCTCGCACCCCCAACCCCAGTCTATTGGGAGCCCTCGAACAGCTGCAAGCTGATTGGCCGACGCTCTCCCAGCCCCCTCCCCCATGCTCACGTCATTATTTTCTTATTTAACAACAAACACCGAAATCGTGTAGCGAGGAAGACATCTAAATATAGCCACAGCCACGACAGCACACAAACTCTCTCAGACATCACCGCTGGGGGGGCGACCAGACCGGCGAGGTTCTCAAGAGCTGACCTGTTCAGTCGGCAGAACGAGTACCCTCCGGAGAGATGCTAAATTGACTCGTTTTTTTGGCATCAACATATTCGTTCATCCAGGCAAAGATTGAAGATCCCGTACGCAAGTAGGTCACGGCGTTCCTGAGACGGCAATTGGAAGTCAGAATAAAACATCACAGTTCATCAAAATCTTCATAATGAAATGATGCGAGGAGACGGCTACATCTCACTCCGGAGGACACACGCAATTCCAAAGCAGCTGGGGAAACAAATCGGGTGTAAGAGCAACATTATCAAGCGCTAAAAAAAGAACAACGGGGGAAGATGGATTGATTTTATTAGAGAAATAAAAAAACACCTGGAAAGTAAAGATGAACATACAACGTACAAAGTTGGACAATGTTCTGGGTTTAATAGCCTCTTTAAGGTCCACTTTTACGGTTTTGGAAGTCAAAGTCTGCTTTATTGTCAATTCTGCCACATGTACAATACATACATATATATACACATATATAATATGTAAAATACAACTTTACGAGTAGGGATTTAAAAAAAAAGAGATGTGCAGATGTGAGGTGGTGCAAAGAGCTAGGCACCATATGATATGCTGCCATAGAAGAACCATTGTTGATTTCCCAAAGAACAGTTGGGTTCTTATAAGAGCCGTTCCTTTCTTACTTTTTTTGTTTAATAAAGAAACAGAAAAGTTCTTTGAATGTTTAAGGTTCATAATGGAACCATTCAGCCAAAAACTCTTCTTCTATGACACAGGTAAGTGTAAACCCAAGTGTAATCGTAATAGAGTTAAATGACCATTACAAATGTCAGCCACTTTGGGTAAATCAAAAAGACACTTTCATGTTAGTACGAAACACATTTTCCAAACATAGGCGAAAGGTTGCGGTCCAAAAGCAACTGTCGATCTGCACACCCAGCCGAGTGCGAGAACATTCAGTTACAGTACACACCAACCTCCGATACTTCAGCCAGAGAGGCCGAGAATAATTATCTCCCGACCGGAGCGGCGAGCTGTTGAAAAAAGATGTGAAGTGACATCCTAAACAGTTTCCAGTGAGAACCTAACGCGAGTTCGAGCCTCTCTCGATGGCTCTGGAGTGTTGGGAAAGTGGTTTGAATTTGAATGTGGCCACTTGAACGTCGTTGTTCTGCGCAGGAATTAACATGCACCCAGGACCCGTTACGCTGCTTGACTATTGATGGGCACCATCTGTCACTCTAAATGATGCTCATAAGAGCTGCTTAAAATATGTAGAACTGCAAAGTCGAGTAGATCGGGTGCAACAATCTCTGGCGTGCAGATATGCTCCGAAGATCAAGATGGAGCAACACACCAAAATATTAAACCCACAAGGAAAAATAAAAGGTTGAATGCAAAAACGTCTTCACTGTTTGTGGTGCATGCGCTCACATCATCACCCGGTACTCAAACAACAGGCCCACTGGCACAGACACCATCCACCTCACGACTGTATTGATTTCTCATTAATTACCCCCGCAGGTGACGATATGGGGCACTTTCCAGGTAAAGCACACACCAATATTGACACCTAAACATGCCAATGTTTTAGAAAGCACAGAATAGACAAACAATGAAGGCCAAGATGCCTTTAATATCAGATTAAGCTCTATCACAGAGATACTGCAGGGATGCTGTGCTACCCCCCTTTTAAACATTTCTACATCCATTTCTAATCAAACTGCAGTATTTTCGGTTGCCACCAAAGTGCTTTTTTATCCAAAGTGACTTACAGTGCATTTAGTTTTTTATCAGCATGTTTTCCATGGGAATCGAACTCATAACCTCTGCGCTGGTCATGCAGTACCAAGTGAGCTACAGGATCAAAGGTCCTATGATGTAACATGGTATCAAATTTAAATACCATTGTAAACTATAACATATACCCCTCATGAAGTTTACTTAAAATATGAATTGTTTTTTTATTTTATTTCTATTAAACCATCGTTTTTGGTTTTGGCAAAGCCATACAGTAGTAAGCACATATTGAGTATAGTTTTTCCGCAGTGACCATAATCTAACCATTGTATTGGTAGTAAAATAAAGATAAAACAAATGAAAACCAACCTTCCTAAATGTATAGATTTACTACACTTTTACTCGGAACAATGGTTAATATTTCTAAGAGTTGTAGGTTAACCATACTCATAACCCATTGCATTTATATGGTACCCCAGGTACATTGGTAAATATCCTCAACGTAATACTATAGTACGTGCGTAAATGCTGTTTAAAGGACATAATAATGTGTTATAATCTCACAATTGCAACAAAACCTTTAGCACTTTAGTAAACTATATATATTCTATGGTAATCCTTTATAACGGATGTCGATCAGTGCGCTCTTATAATGCCGCACAATAAACAGCTGCAGTGCAAAAATAGGAAGAAACGGATAAAGCGCGAGTGACAGCGCGAGAGAGAGAGAGAGAGAGAGAGAGCACATCTCATGACGGTGCACTTCGGCCCCCTCGTCGTACCTCTAAAGTGCGGATCTCTTGCTGGGTGAGATCGTTGGACGCCGCGCATTTGGTCCGGAGACCTTGTAAACTGGAGATGGAGATGTCGATCATGTTCTGGATCAGCTCGCACTGGTGCAACGCGGCCATCGCTGCGCCGCCACCGCCGCCGCTGTCCCTCTGTTCATCACTCTCCTCCACCATCATCACCCCCACTCTACCACCATCCATCCCACTGCATTGGGCTCGGCGTGGACCACGGAGATTATCGCAACTACAAGCGGTTATAGGATCCACATGCGCTGCAGATGCATGCCATCAGACAGCGCGGATCGCGTGCGGACAAGCTCGGAAACGGGTTCCGGAGAAATGAAGATATCTGGCTGTGGGTAATCCCAGACCCGAGTGCGCTTTGGTAGCGGCGCGGACGAGCGCGTCGTGCGAACTGCGCGTTCTGCTGTGAGCGTCTGCTCGCTGTCTGTCAGCTGTGGGAAACATCGCGCGGCGCAGTGCGCGCTGGGAAATGGAGTTCGCGCGCGAGCTTATGTAGGCAGGCCGGTGTATTGGACGATAGATTCATTTTTTACTCAAAATTGATTTACTGTGAAACAATTTACACGAAAATATACATTTTAAAGCTGTGAAATTTATTAAATATACTGTTTAAATTGAGTAAGTGTACGTAAAAAACCAAGTAAATCAGATTTGGTGCAAATCATTATTTTAGAATTCACCAAAAATATATTAAGTGTACATTAAAAATATAATATGTTTATTAAATATCTTTTCATTAAATAAACTTTAGATGGATGAATGAATAGATAAATGGTTTTTTTGGGGGGGGGGTGATTGGTTTCTCATCTCACTGAGGGTGTGATGTTCCTTCACATCAAAGGCTCAATCTGACTGCTGAGTCACTCTCCAGACCTCACCACCTCTTCCATCTGTACTCCATCTCACCCTCTCTCTCTCTCCATCTGTCCTGCATCTCTCTCCCTCCATCTGTGTGCTTTATAACACTCAACATCCTCCTCAAGAATAAATACACATAGGTGTAATATGAGTGCAAAGCAGACAATGAACAACAAAGGGCTTTTCTTTAAGGACCATTGTCTCTGATGTCCACTTTAGTACATTTGAACAAAACATTTGATCTGCATTCTCAATATGCATCAGCATTCTGATCATTTGTTATGATGTCAATTAGAAAATGATTACATTTATTCATGTGGATAATAATCATATTAGAATTATTCAATAGTATAAAACTCAACCAAAGAGGAAGGCAAAATAGTTCGAGCTCAAGTTAAATTTTCAAGACCCTGTGATGTTGATCGCTTTGACAAACATTTACTGTATTGACCTATTTGAACACATTCCTTTTTTCAGGTAATAGCTTTTAGTTTACATCACAGACATGAACAGAATTTGGCGGTTGTTTTGGTGGTCACAAGTGTTGTTTTATTACCATCACTGTTTTCAATGCATTAGACAAAATGAGAACAAAATAAACACTTCATAATTTTATATATTGAGTCTTTGCTCTATAAATGTCAATACTTAATGAAACAAATAACTTCACAAGGATTAGATAAGAACAGCAGAAATAAAAGATCAAATCAATTATTTGATAGGGTCTTTAAGCCCAGAAGAGCAGTTTATCATTTAGTTCAATGTGCTAAAAATGCATCTAAAACATAAAACCGATGATTTTTATCTGAATACACTGGCAGTCTTACCGGTCAGTCAGATGTAGGCTACAGCTGCTCCATTATGTTCTTCTGGAACTTCTCATGCATACAGAAGAATCGCCACAAGAGTGTTTTTTACATCCATAAACTTTAAACTACAAGTTTAGAGTCCTATAATATAACTGTAATAAACAAAAAATGTAAACATAAAGCCTGCAAAAGTACCACAGTGACAAAGTACGGGAACCACCTGGCTTCTATGTTATCATACACTGAAATTCTATTGGTCCGTGTGAGGAATCCCTTCCCAGGATACAGCAGATTAAATTGGATTGTGGGGAATCTGAGATCATCCGTGTGACACAGTCTTGCTGTAAATCCCTGAATGACACGTATTTTCAGTCATATTTCAGACAGTAAGTGAATGTCAGGTGGTATAATGTGTGTTTGTTCTATTTATAAGATCAGGTAGGGATTATCTCTTTGTACCAGGTAAAAGGCCGGTTTCACGATTGGAAGAGGTGCATCATGGGAGTTTGAAGCAGACAGACATGGCTATAAATAATCCCAATCTGTAGACACCAGCAAAAACTCAGACACGTGAGCATTCACAGGTTCGCCTTTTTTTTGAGGGGCTATTTACACGGGGTCAAAGGTCAGAATAATGCTGTAATAATGTATCATAATGAGTGACTTTGTTTGGAATGAAAACTAAACTTGTTTTGGATTAACAAACGTTTATCTTTATTTGGGAGTACGGGTATCTAGCGCCATCTACTGGAGTGTCGCTTTACTGCAAGTTTTGACTGAGGGTTCATTTATTAAGCATATCCAAAGGTCATTTGGCGGAGAAATAAAAATAAACAGATACTGTAACAAAAACAAATATAATACAAATAAACACATATCTAATGTTAAACCGTTTAAAAATATGAAAGAACATCAACTAGTAAAGAAAGCAAACGTCAGAGAAAAACTTCATCCATCTAACTCTATATATATTTAGCCTACAGTACATACAGTGTCTTGGCATTTTAGATTGAGTTCTTACACGAATATAATTTAATCCTGCAAATATCCTTTTGCAGATTTCACCTAAAAAGTTTTACTTCTATTATAATAAAAAAGCAAGAACATGGTTAGACGAAACTATGGTTAGGCCTACTTTGGTGTGCCACTTTGCAAGATGTAAACACTGGTGAATAAGCATTTATTATTTTAAATCTTGCGTATAGAATTAAATACTAAAGACATTGGTTTAACATTTTAAATTGGTCATAAATATTATGTTGGATGTATTCTGTTCAAACATTTGTTTAAGTTCATCTGGACCAGCGTTAAACAAACGTTGATGACGTCAGTGTTTTCGTTAACATGTTCCAAGGGAAATTGTGTCTGAGAATCCCAGAATTTTGTGTTTTTTACTCATTTGGCAAGTTGTATGGCAATAATAAAGATAGTAACTATAAAGATTCCTCTCATTTTCATTTCATTAGCCTTCCATGGAAAAAAATAACTTGGTGTGGAAAGAATGACTCAAGATAATAAACAATAAATGTCATATTTGGTTGATTAACAGTCAAACATTTCAAAATGATTTCAAAGTGTAATTTATTTAAGAATAAACAGAATGATCCTCTGGAAATTAATTTCGCAGTGGAATCTTGAGGAGCTGATGAGCTAACAGGCCTAAACTCTGAGAATTACAACATTTATCCTATGTTTACTCTTCAAGAATACAGTCAGCACCCACAAATCAAAGCTGGCAAGACTTCAAAGATTCTACTTCAAATCTGCTCCAATAAGCTTTGCGTTATTTATAAATTCTAAAAATAAGCTACATTTGTCAAAATCAAAATTCTTCATATTTAAAATGTGTTGAGCATTATTTTACATTCAGGTTTGGTTGAAAACATATAGCATTATACCAACTCAATCTGACAGCTAACACCAGATATCAGCCTATTACTTAGAGAAAATTTAGATGGAAATATTTTTGTGTAAAAATGGAATTGCTTAAAATATGATTGGGATTGTACATGATACATTGAGTGCTTATAACCAAACAGATCTCGACACCCATTGATTGCCGTAGTTGGAAACACAAAATACATTTGGAAGAATTGAGGGCAACAAACAGTTCTGGGGCACTTTTGACTACCATTGTTTTTTTTCCTACTACGGTTGTCAATGGGTGTTGAGATCTGTTTGGTTATAAGCATTCTTCTAAATATTTTTCTCTTTGTTCATCAGAACAAAGAAATGCATACACATTTGAAACAACTCAAAGGTGAGTAAATGATGACAGAACTTTCATTTTTGAGTGAAGCATCCCTTGAACTAGCTGAGCGATGAGGTTTTGTGCTTGTGGGAAGTCCCGAGTCCCAGCACGGTGTGTAAGTAAGACACTAAATGGAAGTCTGTTGAACGATAATAAAGAACTTTTATATCTTCATGGTTCAGATGTAATTCAAGCATGACACTATTGAGTGAAATCTTGATGGTGATGATGCTTTAATTTTCAGGGCTGTCTCTCACTAACCCAGGGACCGCTAGCTTGTCAGGCCAGGACTCTTCTATCTGTCAAAGACCACAAACAAAAAATGTATATTAAGAAGATGGACTTGAGACATCTGAAGATCATTTAAATGTGTGGAACAATGTACAGACAGGGTGATGTTACCATGATGTCATTCCTTATTTAACTCCTCCCCCTCCACGTTCTCCGAAAGGGTCTTGTGCTGACTGTCTTGCTCTGTTTACCAACACATACAAACAAAATCTCAAAAGATGATTGCACAACATGTTATATTCTCTATTCTGTTCAATTCATTTACTAAAAGACATCAAGTGAATATTTACCTGGTGGAGGCCCTTCTACATCTTCCAGCAGATTAATGGTGGAGGTGGCGGAGCCCATAGTGGGAAAGTCAAGGACAAGATTAACTATAGGAGTTTGTGCGACATCATTTAAGCATGGCTACAGAAATAGACTAAAATATACCTAGAATGGACCTTGAATAAAAAATGCACTGAACAATGCATGAAAGTCGCAACAGCTTGTGAGTGACCGTCCAACAAAAAAGAAACAATGACAAACAGATTTGTGGTGTTGATGTTAGATGTTGAGGATATGAATGGTGTTTGGGTGGAGCTTTCTTTTTGGACTTCTTCCTTCTTGTCTTCTCAGAGAAAGACCTAGCAATCTCAAATAGCTTCTTTCTCGTGGCTGCAGGGAATAACAACATGTGGTCAGAAATAGGTGTGGCATTTCCAAAATAGCTCCACTGCACACAAAAAATTATTAAAACAGCTGAATTAAATATTCTTAATCAAAAATCTCGAACTCTCTTTTATATGTATTAAGGATGCACCAATACTATTTTCTCGTAGAGAGTACGAGTTTTTTCACATATTTTTATGTGAAATAATTTAAAGGAATAATGATGATATGTGACCGTCACAAACTTTCAAAGCAAATTTCACAACAAATTTCAGTCAATTCTGTCACAAGAGGTTTAGGTCTGTGGTATACTGATATCTGTGATCCCCTAATATGTATAAATACTTAGTATCACTTTAATTGGGGACATATTAGGAAAAATGTTCTGCGTTTCATATTACACGAGAAGAATAGAAATCAGTACAGAAGAACGCTATTGTATAATCTTATAGGCAGGGGCGGACTGGGAAGCAAAATCGGCCCTGGCTAATTCGGTCCAGATCGGCCCTCAACCATTTCTGTTGACGGGGGGGTTGTGGTTCGGGTGCTGTATGAAACGTGTCAGTGCATTACAAGCATACGTGTCCAAATCGCTAATGCCTTCGCCTTGAATGCTTTTCGCGTTTATAATATGTAGGCCTTCGGTGGGATGCCCATTCTAGACCACCCCTGCTTATAGGCCTGATAGAGAAGTTGATGTGTGTTCAAGTCCTGCTGTGTTTTTCTTACATTTTCCCATGTGCTTGAGTTTCTCCAGGAATAAGGCATCATCAGAGACAGACGAGCAAGCCTCCTCAGAGCCAGAAGCACAATTATCACCTAAATAAAGAGTCATACTGTTTGCACACAACAGAACAAGATGGTTGTCAATCCTGTTTCAGAGATCTAAATGCAGTTACATTCACACACAGCGACCAAACTGACAGCCTTGCATTTTTAGGAATCACATATGTGCTTGTTTTTATGTGGTTTTAAGTTAGAGATTAAGGTAAAAGATTTAACAACGTCCTGCATCAGGTATGTAAAATGATAACAAAAAGGAAATTCAAATCTTCGATATTTTATTTAGTGGCTGTCACTAAGGTAACAGATTCACATTTATCATGATAAAATAAAGGGGTCTGACACTATTCAAAGCTCTTCTGTAGCTGCTTTATGAAGAAAAAATCTAAATACACTGTTCATATATACCCGTGCAAACAAAGTCATTCTGCAAACCCTGAAGGATTATGTGTTATTGTCTGCGTGGATGCACTGACTAGTTTAAATGAAGGTGGCAAAGCAGACCACGTGGCCGATGGATGAAGATGAAAGGAATCTACCTTCGATGGAGTTCTCCTTGCAAGCGGATGAGTGACCGCACTGTGTTTTCTCGCACCTCTGACGATCTAAAACACAGCAGGTAACAGCGTCACTGACAGCAGAGATGAAGTTCAGCCACTCCTGAATGAGCAGTGTGTTACATATGAAAGCCGTTCACAGACATACACGCAAACACACAATACTGCAGAGCATGACGTACATGTAAAAGAGATGATGGATTTGACTGAAATGTTGTTGCATTTCTGCTTTCCTCACTTTGAAAATAATATTTCATCCTTAATTGAAGTGATGAAATATTTATGAAAAGTGAAGCAAATGACTGTGTGTGACTTTGGCGAGTGAATAAAACAAAAAAACGACTGCTAATTAAATTTGCTTAAAACTAACCTAATAAAACAGCAACTTCAGTTAATGTAAATGAAGGTTGTAGAAGTGTTTCATATTATTTTAAGTTTACCCGAAAAAGCCTTTTAGAAGTATTTACTGTTAATATTCAGGTGTGTGGCAGTCTGCACTGTGCAGGTGTGGTTTACCTATCTCAAGAGCTATGAGGAAGTCTCGGTTCCGCTGGAGTTCTTTCATGAACTCTTGATTCTGCAGAAAAAGAGCGATTCGTTCATCTCCCAAATACTGCTTCAACTTTCTGTCCTGTTCAGATGACCATGTGCCACCCGACGGGACGCCGCTGCTGGACGAGAGCTTCGTCAGAGATGACAGTGAGGAAGAGGACGAGGACGAAGGCTGGGACAAAGTGCTTTGAGATCTCTGTGAGAAGATAAAAATCCCAACGCACACTGTTACAGACACGACACGCAAAAGAGTTTTATATAGATCAAACCTGATGTGCTTATCTTAAAGGGACAGTTGACCCCAAAATGTCATCATTTACTCATCCTCAAGTTGTTCCAAATCTGTATACATTTCTTTGTTCTGATGAACACAGGGAAAGAAATTTGTAGGAATACACGTAACCAAACAGTTCTTGACCACCATTGAAAATAAAAATGAAAATGGAAGTCAAAAGTGCCCCAGAAGGGTTTATTTTTCTACATTCTTCAAAATGTCTTCTTTTGTGTTCAACAGAACATAGACAAATGTGTAAAGGAAACAAAGAAAAATGCGAAATTCTAAAAAAAAAGAAAAAGTATTGTTGTAGTGGACGTCAGAGGAAAATGGTTAATTCCACAAAAGTGAATAAACCTATTAAACAATTGTAATTTACAGTGAGGCTGTGACCGCTGGTTAATTCTTTGACAACTAAGTAAAATGACACAGTTGTGTTCTGGAAAAACATCCTATATCTACACGAATCATAAATCTACCTGAAGACTCCCTGACTGCTGAGGCAGGATCCGCAGGAAGTCATCGGGCAGGTTGCCTAGTAACGGTGGATTCCAGTTCCTGTATCTGCCAACCTGCTGATGCCCGGGAGGGGGATAGTCGTGGAACCTACCGACACAATGAGTATATAAAAACCGATCAAAAGAAAAACACTTTATATTGTTTCAGGTTGGTTCAAATCACAATTGGTGTTGTTATTTTAGAATAAAGGGCTTTTACATCCCTAAATAATCAAAGAATCTGCTTTTCAGCTACATCCAGGTAATTTTCTCAACAAAAGCAGCAATTTAACATGTTTACACTACTAGACTGACTCAGACTAAAAAAACATTTTAACAGAGGGAACTTTTCTTTTCGAGGAGACACAACATCTCTCAGAGTGACCAAATTGTCTGCCTTCCGTTTTTATTAGTCATTTCCACAAATAGAAAACACAGTTCAGCTTGCCTAGGAGGTGGAGTGGACGGCACATCTGCTGGATGTTTTCTATCGTAGATGTGCATGTCATAGGAGGGTGGGGCGTAGACGGGTGGGGGCTCCTCATCCGAGCTGTCCGGCTCTAGCGTTCTCTCGAGGATCTGAGATGAAGTTTAGAGGCCACAAACATAGTTTGGCAATAGCGTGACATGATTCACACTTACAGGAAATCCATTTAACAAGCAAACAAGCTCGGATCTCTCTCCTTTGGTTTCTAGACTGACCTCTGGAGGAATGCTGTCGTCAGAATCCGAGCTGTCATCTGTGGTTTGGCTGTCCAGGCTCATTTGCAGGAGCTGGTCAATGGTGGAGTCCACGGCGCCATTGTTGGCCCTCAACACACACTCGATAACTTCATGCTGCATGCTGGGAAACATCGTCTTAAAGTCGTCCATAGCCTGGCTAAACTCAAGCCGTCTGACTTGACGGGGAGGTCTCCTGTTATTAGGCTCCGACGAGGCAACGTCGCTGTTGCCATGGTTACTGTTCGCGTTACTTCGGCGAAAAAGGCTGGTCATCACTTACGGAACCTCCCTGACTCCTCCCACGCAGAACTGCCCCGCCCCTTATCCGCTCATAATGGCACTGGAGCTGAGCATCAGTATATAAAGAGGCAACATGGGACGAACTTTTACACTGCTGGTGCTGGCGGAGACACATCCAGGGCGGGGACTGGGATTCCCAGAATGCCTTGCTTTCACTCTCACCCTCAAGGCAAAGTACGAACTCAAGGCAAGCGGCCCACGCTTGACCTACATCACAAAGAAATGTTAACTATTGATATTTCAGTAAAAGCAATGATGTTTCTATATGAGCAGTAAGATTTTAGGTTGAAATAATTTGGAAAGATTGGAACAGTTTTAACAGGTATCTCAATGTCAAAACATGTCAACATGTTTTGAACTATAATATCACCTTCACGTTCATTTAAAATAGCCCTTCAAAGGGACAAACACCTTTTCTACAGTACAACTATTCTATGTAGTCTTTCAATAAATTATGAAATTAAAAGGAACATGTACAGTAATTAGAATAAAATCTAATGCTTTTAAGGTCAAAATGTAAAGACATATCAACTTTCCAAATATAAAGAAAGTCATATACCCATTTATTTTAGAATGACATCACTTGGTACATAAAATATAAGGCAATGGATTTCAAACTGGGGTCTGAAGACCACCAGGACGTTCTTAGGGGTCCTAAGAATTTTTTTATTAATTTATCTCTTCTTTCTTGAGACATGAGTACTTTCCAGTATTTATATATGTTTTGTATTTTTCTTGCAATATTTACTAGTTCACTTTATCTCACTCACTGGCAGTCTAAGGCAGTATTCTCTATGAAGCTTTATTGTGAAAGGTGCAACAGTGCAAATACATTTAAATTGAAAATGTTTTTCTTCAGGTTTATACATCCGACACCTTTGGACTTATGTATTAATGTGAAGAGTTTTATGCAAGAACATATAACTTCGTTTTTAAAACTTTCAAAAATATATTTTTTTATTATATTATCATGTTTTGCTGTGTTTTATTTTGTTAGTTAGCTGTTTTTTTGTGTATTATTACTCGATACAAACGCAACTTGATTGATATTACATGGAAAGCACAATAAATAAAATTATTTGAAAAAAAAAACCTCTTCATTTGTTGTCTTCCTAACACAGTTTGATGGTTTCTTTATACATAATGGTATATATTGATCCAAATTTTAATAGGGGGTCCCTAACAAAAGGATCATCACTGGGGGTCCCTGGCATCATAACATTTGGAAAAACACCAATATTAGGGAATCAAACTGCACATATGATGATAAATAGTATTGAAAATAAACAGGTTTCATAGACAAGGCTTAGTTTAAGCCAGGATGTTTCCTTAGTTAAATTAGGATCTTTAAGTCGCTTTTATTAAAATGCCTTAGATAAATGCATTACTTGTGTGCGTCTTGAGACAAAATAATGGCAATTACATATTTAAAGATGATTAAAGATTTTTTCTTTCATTTTAGTCTGGGACTAGTCCTAAGCCTTTTCTGTGTAACCGGGCAACAGTGCTTGACAAGTTACATCAACCGAGAAAAAAAAGACATGTAACAGGCTCAAAACAAACGTATTTAAACAGTGTCAAACTGAGGTATGTGCATGTAAGAAATATACAGTATATTTGTTAATCACCACAGACACACACAAAGTACAGCATGAGTCATTCAGTGGTTGTTCCCCCTAGGAATTCAATAGATCCGGGTCACTACCAGAACAAGGTTTCCCATGCGTGAGATTGTATTAAGAAAAAACCCTTTAAAGTAGACACATTCATGAAATACATCCTCTTAAATAAAGAGCCTCTTTCAAGACCGAACACAGTGCCATAAATATCATGAAGTCATAAATGTACAGAAATACATATGCTCATATATGTGTATTAAGTCTCACGTATTTCACACTGACCGTCTGTCTACGCAGAAAAAACAAGCTCACATCAAACGGTCCACCAGGAACCAGCTACAGCCAGCCGGGTAAACCTTTAACTTCCATCATAGGCTGCGGGTTGCTCCGTAAAATCCATCATCGGAGTGGTGCGGATCTCCCTCGCTCCCATTTTCATCTCTTCACATTAATCTGCACCTAAAACCAAACAGGCAGCGCTAAATTTAGCCACATACTCAGGCGCAGTTGCACTGTAGCAGCTTAGTGATGTGTTTCTGAAGAAGGGCGGATATGCCCTTCCGATTAACATACATAGAGCTGACGTCATACTTGGCTAATACAGCCACTGAGCTGATATGAGCAGGGGTCCGTCTGACCTACTGAGATGGATGAGAGCCAATGAAACCACAGGAATGCCGTACAGCGTCTACGGGATGTGATTGATATTTACGAAGGGGATCAAAATGAGGGCATCTGAAAGGATAACAGTCGTATAGCTTTCGGTGCAGCACGGGGAGGCTTGTTATGTCAAATTACGAGCATCACCGACAGCCAGCGTGATGCGAGTCCTGCCTCCCGTCTCCATGGCAACCACAGGGTTTATCAATCTAGCTGTCAGCGGTTCCTCTGAGCAAATGATTTGTTAAGGAGGTTCAGAATAAACAATATAGTGCGGTCGAACCATCTCGACCCATCAATATGAAACCAATTAAACTAGGTCAAATTGTTCGCTATTGGTCCTAAATCTATAAAAGTGTAAAGCTTTTAAAAACACAAGTGAATCTGAATGAATTCAATGAGATGAAGGCCAAATCCGGGTTTGCGAAACCGCTCACACTTCAGCACATTAAATGGATGATCAAATTGTTACTGGCATTTTTTGGCACAAGGATCGAGCGTCACGCTGGCATGTACACGACTGCCCCGTCATTTAGAACAAACATCCATAAACACAATTTTTAATGAAAATCTCAAAGTTGCTACTGCCAAAACCGTCAGACTTCGCTTTTCTGTGTTACTGTGCCAAATTATCATGCGTGTCTGGCCTATGCAGCCGCCAAGTGGGAAGTGAAATCCAAGTGGGCAGATTGTGGCGTCTGACAAGGAGAAGTGTTAACACTACAGGAGTTTTCTGTGGGTTAGTGATAATGTCAGAGGACTCGCCTGCTGTCTCTGTATAAAAGTAGCAGCACATTCACAGGCACCTCTTAATGTTACGCTATCATTCGCTGTAATGGGGGAAAGCAGACGGTCCAGTATCGTCAAATCAAATTGAATTAAGTAAATCCATAGCCACCTCTTTGTGATAAATGGTTCGCTGTGCTACATAGTAAATATTAAACAAGGCTTTTTGAGTTCAGCAGAAAGGAGAACAGTTGCACCGTGTGCGATGAACCAGGACCAGGGCTTTGGATAATGTCCTTGTTTTTGACCTGGTTCTGCTGAGATAAAATGAGCAGGCAAAGGATAAGAGTACAGCTGAGCTGAGAGACAGTAAACTGTGTGCTTTAACCGAAACTTACAATGATACAAAAGATACATAAATCACACATACACTACACACTATAAACACACACAAGGGAGAAAACGGCTCCTGTCCCATCCCAGAATGCTTCGGAATGAAAGGCATCAGTTCAAATACATTATCATTCCTGCTTGAACATCATATGCAACAAAAGTACTGACAGCACTTATATACCCTAATAAGAAAGCACTATGGGAGTAATATGGCACAGGGACAGAAAACAAACAAACATCATGATCATAATAATATGGTATTATTATAAATCTATTACTTTTTCTTTGTGTACACAGTCCAGCTCCTAAGCAAAATAAACATGGGTATGACGATCTATTGAACTGTAATGTGTAAGAGATATTAAAAAACTACTGATGATAAATACCTATGAAAGCAGCTAAACCATTGGTGAAGGTGAATGTGCCCATCACCTGTCGTCGAAAATTCCAGACTCACTTTGACAACAACAGCACCAAAGCACGTGCATGATACATAAAGACCCACAAAATGACGCAAACAACAGATCATTGGTCTTTTTTGTTAGAAAATGTATTTCAAGAAACATCTACAACAATTTCATAAATCGTGCATTTGAGTTGAGACTATATGAGATTCAGCATACAGTGGAATAAGGATGAGTGAGATCTTACCAGATGAACGATCTGCCCTTTACACATTAATCGACTCTTCTCATGCTGTTAATACATTAATGACGTTTACAGTAGCGTTTCGATGTCCAGATGGGTCTTTGAGCGCTTGAGCTGTGGGCAGATTATCATCCTCTCACCGTGCCCGAGAGCTTCCTAGTGGATACCGGCGAGTAAAGCATCTGACGTCACACTGAATTCATGTAATGACCTCCTGAAAATAAATAAAAGATAAGGCATTGGGGTCTAGGCTATTGTTTGTTATTTGAAACCATAATTACGTCATTCAGTATATTTTAAGACATACAGATAGACATTTGATCATCCTTTCGTTATTTGAACGCACGTCCTTTTTTTAGGGGTCCCTTGACCCCAAGCAGTTCCGCGATGCTACTGCAGGGGTCCTCTAATTATTGATATCAAATTATTCAAAAACAAATTAATGAATAAATTAGGCATGCAACAGAGTTACCACATATGTATAAATGTATAAAGCTTATTATAAAATCAATTAAGAACAATTAAAATGTTTTCTTTATAATGTAAACATCAAAAGTAGCCTAAGTAAACCGGTTATATGGTATTAGGACAGGCTTAAAATTCTCAATTTGATCAAGTATGTTAAATATATTTCTCTTTAATTTCTCCGTTATCGTGTTCTTGGCTTAAAAAATTTGGCGACCTTTTCATATTATATCATACTAGTATAATATATTAGCCTATAATATAATGACAACGGTTGCCTAGCAACGGTGTAAGTGATATATTCTGTTTTACAACAGCATGATAACTAATTATAATTTTAAGTTAGCAGTTATAATATAAATCTATATACAATCTTTAAAATAAATGTCTGATGAGCATAAATGAATGTCACCACAAATCTATTAAGAAAAATTAAAATGTTTTCTTTATAATGTAAACATCAAAAGTAGCCTAAGTAAACCGGTTATACGGTATTAGGACAGGCTTAAAATTCTCAATTTGATAAAATATGTTAAATATATTTCTCTTTAATTTCTCCGTTATCTTGTTCTTGGCTTAAAAAGTTTGGCGACCTTTTCATGTTTTATCATACTAGTATAATATATTGGCCTATAATATAATGACAACGGTTGACTAGCAATGATGCAAGTGATATATTCTGTTTTACAACAGCATGATAACTAATTATAATTTTAAGTTAGCAGTTATAATATAAATCTATATACAATCTTTAAAATAAATGTCTGATTAGCATAAATGAATGTCACCACAAATCTATTAAGAACAATTAAAATGTTTTCTTTATAATGTAAACATGAAAAGTAGCCTAAGTAAACCGGTTATATGGTATTAGGACAGGCTTAAAATTCTCAATTTGATAAAATATGTTAAATATATTTCTCTTTAATTTCTCCGTTGTCGAGTTCTTGGCTTAAAAAGTTTGGCGACCTTTTCATGTTTTATCATACTAGTATAATATATTAGCCTATAATATAATGACAACGGTTGCCTAGCAACGGTGTAAGTGATATATTCTGTTTTACAACAGCATGATAACTAATTATAATTTTAAGTTAGCAGTTATAATATGATATAAATGTATATACAATCTTTAAAATAAATGTCTGATTAGCATAAATGAATGTCACCACAAATCTATTAAGAACAATTAAAATGTTTTCTTTATAATGTAAACATGAAAAGTAGCCTAAGTAAACCGGTTATATGGTATTAGGACAGGCTTAAAATTCTCAATTTGATAAAATATGTTAAATATATTTCTCTTTAATTTCTCCGTTGTCGAGTTCTTGGCTTAAAAAGTTTGGCGACCTTTTCATGTTTTATCATACTAGTATAATATATTAGCCTATATATAATGACAACGGTTGCCTAGCAACGGTGTAAGTGATATATTCTGTTTTACAACAGCATGATAACTAATTATAATTTTAAGTTAGCAGTTATAATATATAAATGTATATACAATCTTTAAAATAAATGTCTGATGAGCATAAATGAATGTCACCACAAATCTATTAAGAACAATTAAAATGTTTTCTTTATAATGTAAACATGAAAAGTAGCCTAAGTAAACCGGTTATATGGTATTAGGACAGGCTTAAAATTCTCAATTTGATAAAATATGTTAAATATATTTCTCTTTAATTTCTCCGTTGTCGAGTTCTTGGCTTAAAAAGTTTGCCGACCTTTTCATGTTTTATCATACTAGTATAATATATTAGCCTATAATATAATGACAACGGTTGCCTAGCAACGATGTAAGTGATATATTCTGTTTTACAACAGCATGATAACTAATTATAATTTTAAGTTAGAAGCAGTTATAATATGATATAAATGTATATACAATCTTTAAAATAAATGTCTGTTGAGCATAAATTAATGTCACCACGAAAAATTGAGGATAAATGACCCGTCCGTTGTTTTTTATTCTAATAACACAATTTATCGTGCTAGATGTCCTTCAAAACGACAGTGTTTTCTGAAGGCAAATGTGAGAAAAGAAATGCTCCTCAAACTAATACAGCTGTCTGTACTTACAGACACAGGCAGATGGTGAACAGCGGCGCGCTGGAGAAAAAGAGCAATTGTTCTTTCAATGGAACTCATTGTCTTTTTTTCCCCGTTGTGAGGCGACAGTGAGGGGTGAAACAAAAGAACTTGAACCCGGAGCACCTGCTCACGGACACGAGATTAAACCCCGGGCTGATTGTATTGGGATCCCGGGGGCGCGTCACGCCTGATCAAATGATGCGGCAAGCGTGAGGCCGTGAACGCGCACCAATGGAGCCAATGCACATGGAAATGAGCCCTAACGACCAATATGAGATTTCTCCAAGAAATAAAGGCAGCACATGAGATTAGGGACCGGGGTGGGGGAAGGGAAGATTTGAACAGGGCCAGATGGAGAGCCATGAATTAGAGATGAAAAAGGATTTTTGGGGGGTTGAGGGTCATGCACATTGAGAAACCATTTACTTAGTTTAAGTTTTGTTGATGTGAAACTGTTTGTGTTGAGCAGATTTGTAGACCGAGAGTGTTTCTATTGGTTATGGCTGATTTCCAGACATACAGACAGACTTCCAGAAAAAGATATGTTGCTTCGGATCCAGATGTCAGAAGTTTGTATTTCCATGATAGTTAAACATTTTCTATTACTAAAACTGGGTCAAATCTGTTCAAACATTCATTGAAATAGTTTTACGATACAAAATCTTACAGAAAAATGACCTGTTTTTCAATGCAAAAACAACTATGATGCATGCACATTAACTATTATTGTGAACAAACAGAAGTGCACCAAGTCATGTTTTACAGTTTACTTTTATTTAGACAACCCAAATAAAAGGCACATAAAACATTGCTCATGTTTACATAAGTATTTCTGACAAACTTACATTTAAAAAAAATGTAGGAATGTTTTTTTTCCTTTCTGCTACTCAGAAAGCCTAGTCTTCGTATATACAAAATTACCATTGTTAATGTACTAATACAAAAGTTTTATAAAAGGTTATTCTGCTCTTTTTCGCTCACGTGTCTATCTGTAATCTAGGTTCTTCCAGCTAAACAGTTCTGTACAAACATATACATTCAACCGCTTTCACAGGGGCTCCAAAATCATCCAGTCCAACAACTGAATTAAAACGACATCAGACTCAATTATAAAACGTTCACTTGGTTGGATTTCATTAATTGGTTTGAATTTGGCAAACATAAGAGGCAATTGCAATGCATCTACTAAAGAAATGCATCGACACGCCTTCTCATTCTCCAACAAACTAAGGAAAGATGCTTTGTTCTGGTGTGATGGGAGACAAAAATGCTTCACATGCACACATGGGTTCATCGTGTTTGACCAGGAAAAACATCTTCCTGAGTCTCAGTGCGGGCGAGGACGGCATCCGTTCACAAGCCTCAGACCGTCTCAAGCTTCAGAGGCTGTGGCGGGAAATCTACCCATAAAACTGCATACAATTCAATCAAATATTTAGTGTTTTTAATTAGGGCTGTTCAACGATTAATCACGATTAATCGCATCCAGAATAGAAGTTTGTGTTTATGGTGATATAAGTTTGTGCACTGTGCATGCTAGTTATGTATTTATAAACAGATACACAAGTATATACTTATACATGATAAGTAAAAAAATATAAATGATAAGAATTGATAAATATTTATATATAATTTAAATTATATATAAATATATACATGCAAGTATTTCCTAAAGATATACATGTATGCGTTTATAAATACAAAATAAGCATACACAGTGTAGAAATGTATAATATAATCAAAAACTTTATTTCTGGATACGATCAATCGTTGAAAAGCCCCATTTTCAATACAGCGATCTCTTCTCACTGGGACGAGCGAAGTATGTAGAGAAAGTGACTGAAGTAACGTACCTAAAATCAGTCAGGTGGGCTCTTGTTTTGACTCACAGCTCGCTCATTCTACTTGTTCTCACTAACACACACATTTTAACTCTAAACAGACCAGCATGTGACCAACACAGTGTAAAAATTTGGCCTGTAAACATTCATTGTTTCAAGCGGAGGAACATTTTTTTTTACACTATATCTGTGGGCTTTAGCTACAGGAGAATACTATAAAACCACTATAGCAGATCAACGTTACTTATTTAAATGTAGTAATGAATAGGCGGCGCCGTCGATCAAGATGTGCCAACTGAGAGATGTCTTTCTACTTCCACTCACTAAACGAAAACTAAACCAAAAAGGTAAAATATTTACACACAAACATGAATTATTCGAGGGTCATGTCATGGGTTCCACACGCAGCCTTTAAAAACGGAAAACATGGAAATTAATACAATTTTACCAGACTACTCTCTGCACACTTCCTGAGCAGAATTAATAAGAACAGGGTTATAAAAAACTTTCACCTACAAACTAACTTAAAACTTCATGGTGCATCAACGCAGGCCTCAAATCATTTTATAAGCTGGTTATCGAACACTCGCAGGTCCTGTCGCAAATGTGCTATAAACGCAAGCATTTAATAGGATGACTTACTTTCTTCTGCAGTACACAGAAGAAGATCATTTGAAGAATGTTGGTAACCGAACAACATTGGCCCCCATTGACTTCCATTGTATGGACACAAAATCACTGAGACATTTCTTGAAATATCTTCTTTTGTGTTCCACAGAAGAAAAAGTCTCATAAGTCGGTCTGGCACACTGTTGGCTTCTTTACAACACTGGGCTCCCAAAAATGCCCTTGTGAGTCACACTTTGGTGATGTAACGTGGTTTAGACTGTGGGGTAGTAGTCGGCTTTAAAGTCCACACCAGGCATAAAGGTTCATCGAGGGCACATAATTGTGGACGTGGAAACGCACGTATACTTTACAGACACACAGGTCATGCATATCAAAATATTCACTCATTAGATAATACTGACTCTTTAGGGAAATGCGTTCAGTGCAAGACTCTTTTCTCTATTCCTTAAGAAAAATAAAACCTATGACACCGTAAAAATAGCCACGTAAACAATAAGAGAACAAAGACGGCCTCTGCTCACAGAATAAAATAACAGTTGTAAACAGTGTCGTGACAAACACTATTCATAAAGAAAACAAAACACGTTCACAGCTGATGGTCAGACAACTGTACCTCAGCAAAAGTCCCTCACACGCATCTATGAAAAATCCCCCAAAAAAACGTTTGTTTACAAAAAATAAAGAAAAATATCATCTCTCCCAATGGAAGCAGTTGTCCCTGTCGGACTCATTTCCTTAAATACTGATAGCAGGTAACGCCTCCATAAAGTAGGATAATCCATCGGCCCTCTGCTCATTTAAAAAAAAAAAAGTTCAAAGATGCACGTCAATTATTGCATTTGTCTATTAAAAACTTGTGAAATGCCCTGCTACCGAGCTCACCATGTGCAGAAAACGCAATGGTACAAGTTCATAAATCCAAGGATGGGTAAATCAAGCCAGGCAAATCTTCCTAGTGTTGCGATGCAGCTGAGTGATGGGATTTCTCGCAACACACGGGCGTCAAAGGTCAGTGTGAAAGTCAAATGGATGTCAGGACAGTAGGCTGGTCGGTTCACAGTTGCTTCTACCAGGGCGGAGAAGATGGCAAGACCTGGGACAGGAAGGGCATGCTGTCCATGGATCTCATGGCGATGTTGAGCGGAGTGCCGATGTTCATAGACATGGGCGTGGAGATGGCCATGGGATGGGCGATATTCACGGGCCCGGTGATGGTAACCGGGTGCTGCAGGCTGATGGGAGATGTGATGTTAACAGTGTTGGTGGAGATGTTCATCTGGGCTGCTATGGTAACGGGGTGGCTGGAGTTGCCACGGTTCATCGCCGAGGTGATGGGGGCTGTGGCTGTGACCGGTGTGGAAGAGCCAGAACTGCAAACATCCGTGTTGTCTGTTGAGTAAAGAGAGAGAGATGAATTAGAGTGATGAGGGTTTGTGTGTATTGTGCTCCCGAACTCTCTGGTGTCTAGACTGATGTGTTATATTTATTTGTAATATATGGTCTCTTTGTTAAGGATTAGCATCACCTATCAGCTGATCATTTTAATGTTTGTGACATCCCCTAGATGACCCTGTAAATACATGCCAGCATTTGGGATGTGAACTTCCCTTTCGACTGAAGAGACAAAATTTTGTTGAATTGTGTGTGTATCTACTGTTCCACCTGGGGTTGTTTTGTTCCGTTTTTACCTTTTCGGAGCCCTGAGTGGTTCCACTGCCAGTCTCCTATTTAGAAACAGATAGAGGGTTATGACGGGCAGGCAGATGCCTGCAGTGATGCATCATGGGATGCTTTTCATCGCAGCGTTCAATGTGAATTCAGACATAACTATCATTTCTAAATCGTAATATATTTCGGCCTCTTGTTCCAATACAAGGGAGAATCGAAAAAATATAAAAACAGATAATTTATCAATGTAAATACAACAAACATAAAATATTGAGCTAGTAACTAATAATGGAGCTAAAGAGAGGGAAGATGTGATAAGACTAAACTACATGTCAGAAAAAGATGGATCATGACTGATTTAGAGGTGGGCCAATCGGGTAATCAATACATTTGTGCATTCAGAGAATAATCAGAGAAAATACTAGATTAACAAAAGTGGGAAACGCAATGGGACCTACCACTGAATAGCACATATGCTGAGACTTTGTGTAGAGATCAAAATTAGTACTGTTTAATTGATGAATCGATTCCAAAATGAAATGAGTTTTTGTTTATATATTATATGGGTGTGGCATGTATATTTCTATATAAATGCACACACATACATGTGTATATATTACAACAAATACTTAAATAAATATAAATAAATGTATATTTAAATATAATATAGGCTATATATATTTATATTTCCATGAATCACAATTTGACTAGTAAAAACATTTTTCAAAACGTCCCAGTTGGGCCTTTATAATTCCACAGGTTGAGGGTCATGCCCACCATCTGCCATTTGTTTGATAGCAATATATGGACGGAAATCTTGGTAAACAACAAACTATCATAGCCCTTAAACAAAACAAATGACCGAAACTTTTGTCAAACATAGAGCAATTTAAAATGCAAGTTAAATGCTTCAGTACCCAGGTAGTGATTCGTACAAATCATAATTTCATAATAATCATAACTGCTTAGGTTAGCTAACGCGTTAGAGATCACAGCCAAATATGAGGATAACACAAAGCTCAAATCTTTGTGTAAAAATATATTGATTTTTCTATTAGAGACGACGTTGAACAACAATAACACAATGTTAAAACAACGTCAAAACAGCTACTCCATTGTCCGGAACGGTGCACTAAAATACAGCATAATAATCTCAGCTGGGAACTGTTTCAAGATCAGTAAATCTGAGGAAACTGGTTTGTGGTACTAAATAAGTAGCAAAAACTCTAGTCTCAATTTGGCCTCTGTAACACCAGAATAAGTGGAACAGCCTGAGGACGGAGTCACCTCTAATAAACCAGAGAATTTGGGAGCTGACAAGACAGCAAAGAGCTCTGAGATTTAGAAGAAGGAGGACAGAATGAATAGAGTATTAGTAGAATGATGTCAGCACTAGTTATAAGAGCCACCCGGAGGGGTGGGCAGAGTCGTCGTCCGGGCTGGTTGCGGATTGGCCGTCGGGTCGGCCAATCACAGTTACCTTTGTTACAGACGTTGTTGTTGAAGTTGCTCTGGCCGTGTGTTTTTAAATGGCTGGTGATGTAGGCGGCGCTCAGCATCTTTCCGCAAACGTTGCAGGTCACTTTCCCCTCGTGTCGTATCATGTGCGACCGAAGTCTGTCTTTGGTGGCGAAGGCTGATGTACAGGCCTGCAATGAACATGAGAAACACAACATCATTACTAACAAGCCAATCTGAAATCTGATTGCATTGATCCACATTTTCCAGATACCTTCATCTCCAAAGAGATTCACAGAACATGCAGCAGTGCTTTGGTTAAGGGGTCTTGGGGTTTGAAACTACCATCTTTCAATAATCAGCACAGATATTTAAGCACTAAGCCATACCGGTTAGTCAGATCTCTGTAGAGGCTCAATTTCTTTCATTCAAATAAACAGGTTGTGATTCTTACCGTTACTTGGCATTTGAAAGGTCTCTCCGATGAATGAACATGCTTCACATGGCAGCTGAGATGATCTGGCCTGAGAAGATAAAACAGTTTAAGATCTCATTTCATTTCTGTGACAAAACTCAAATTATAAATGATTATATTATAAATTAAAGGAGCAAAGTGGATATTGTTGGTTCGGAACAACACAACGTGTGAAAACAAGCCAGCAGTGAAGGGGAAATAATCCAACCCAGATCCAGTAAATGTGAATTTGACACGACTTTCAAAGACTCTGTCTGCCAAAAGAGGGCTGTACATTTTGTGCTCAGGTGACATTCTCAGAAACAGTCAGAGCTCTAAATACAGCTCTTTTTCATCTCTGTGCTTTGACGTGTGTTGCTATCCCTGAAATTAATCCTCAGATTGATTATTAGTCACGCATTGGCGGTTACAGAAATAGGATGCAGTCAGGATACCTATGTGACCCAACTTCTCTGTTTAAAAGGATAGTTCACCCGAAAAATCTTTGATTAATTCCTCATCCTTAAGTTGTTCCCAACTTTCTTTTATATGCACAACACAAAATAAGATATTTTGAAGAATGTTGTTAACCAAACAATATTGGCCACCATTGACTTCAATTGTATGAATACAACATTTCTCAAAATACCTTCTTGCATAGGACGAGTCACTTAGGTTTGAACAACATATGGGGGAATAAATTATGACAGATCTTTATTTAAGGTGAAACATCCCTTTAACTGAGCCCAAAAAGTTGTTATAAGACTAGCTTGGACCGACTTCCAAAGCAGCCGTGTGTATGAGGCCCCTGAGTGACTCAAAGGAAACCCCAGTGCTGATCCTCTAAGACAGAACAAACAGGAGGGAAAAAAAGGAATAACAGCGGAACAAGGCCCCCCCTCTGTTCACGCAGACCCTCGGCATGCTGAGCTCTACAAAGGCAGCCAGTCAGATCCATTCACAGGAACTATAAATCAGCCAGCGGCAGCCAATAGGAACGAGACGACATTAACATCATCAGAACAGCAGATGGTGGATTCGGCTCGAGCTTTGAACACATATTTTAAGAGACAGTATTAAACACACTGACATCATCACAATCAGACAGAGCTTTGTGTTGGATGAAAAGCGATCTTAAACACTTATCATCTGTCGTTTTTTTAAGCATTTTTAAGAAAGATGGAAATCTGTGAGATTGCGAATAGAAAATAGAAAATTGTTGATCAGAATCATTTTCATTTTTCAAACAAACTGAAGCCCAAAGACTAAGTTTTACTAATGTACAGCACACTAGGCTAAAATCCTTGCTATTGAAACTAAAGCTGGAAGTATGGTCCGCCCATACGCTAGCCGTCCGCATGACGCAAATTTCGTCATCAGAAGGGTCAGCGGTCAGCTGCACACCCCGTCCGCTTGCAGCCCATTTCTTGAGACCGCACGGACATGCCGCATTCAACAGCGCATGCGCAAAATAAGTGACCTAGTCCACTAGGGGTCAATACAAACACAGAAAGTATGCAGTGTGCCATTGTCAAAGAAGGAGGATACAAAACCAACAAGCTGAAACCAAGAACAGTAAGCTTAGAAGCATATCCTTCTCCAAACTGTTTGGTTGTAGTTCGCATTGGCGAAAACCCTTCCTCAATCATTCATTTTCAGTATGTCTGTAAATGACGCGACTCAGCGTTGCCCTCGGACGGTCTGGTAAAGCACACATCCGCGCTTAACCCATGATGAGTATGCGCAGGAAGCTGTGCGGACACGTTTGTGCATGAGACGGACAAGGACAGTCAAGTATGCCATGGCCTTTAAGCATCACAGCAACTTAAGCAGAGATAACACTACAGGACTGCGAGACTACTTTAATTGCTATGGCGCTTACATTACACAACAAGGTTTCTTGTCATCCTCCAACTTCTTGTTGTAGCAGCACGCACACTACAAAACACAACGCAGACAAAGTGCGCTAACAAAAAGACTTTGGTCAAGGACCAACAGCGAAAACACCTCCCACATCGTGAAAACTTCCAGTTTGATGTTTACGCCATACACTGGAATGGAGTGTGAAAAACTAAAGTGTTTTCTATATTCCATTATACAGACTTGTTGCTTTAGGATTGTTTAAAATAGCTTTATGTCTGTTATACTGGCCATTTATCACGCTCTGCAATGTTAACGAATATATGGCGGCAGTTTTTAATTCCTCCACGCAATAATTTGGCACAAATCTTCTGATTTGGTGATTACACATCTGCCCAATTAACCGAAAATATATATCACTGGATTTATGCACAACTTATGAGTGATGTACGGTAAAATGCTGCTGCATCCGAAAGCCAGAGGGTGCTCTCGTGCAGAAACTCCAAATACGCACTGCAGAAGATTACCATAACACACTTAGTTCTAGGAAATGCCTAAGGACATGTTTTTATCACTGTTCCTCAAGCCTCCTCAGGTATTTTCATGATAATAAAGTATATGTATAATGATCATGTTTGACGGGTGTAGCTTTTTTAAATGCACGTTATAAGCGGCTCAAACTCGCACTGCCTTTCGATTGAGCAGCATTTCCTACTGATCCCAGAGCCGTGCTTCACGGACAAGCTACGCATAAATAAAATATCAAAACCTTGCATTATCGCAGCCAGTTCGGATTCAGCGGTACCCGTGATTAATCGTGCACAAGTGTATATTGCCGATCAACAGGTTTGAAAATAAAGTAGCTTCTGGGATAGCTCGAGACAGGTCCAGATCACATTGATGACCTGCTTTTACTTAACAAGCTTCCATGACCGAAAAAAGCACCGATTTGGTTGCGATCCGGAGGTTTTGTCGCAGACCTTAGAAATCTGTCCGCAAAATCCAGCCAAAAATCACACAGCGTGAGCTTGCCATTAGTTGCAAATTTTGATCTGATGCACAACTACTGACCCAAAAATAACCACTGCTTGAAAAGAAATATACAATATGAAATGGCTTCAGATATGTCTTATGACTATATTCTATATTGCATAAAACTCACTGATAATTTTTTATAAGAGCATATTATTCACATACCTCGAGAAGCCCTTTCCGCACACGGAACAGACATACGGTTTGTGCACGCCTCCATCGTGCGAGCGTACGTGGTACGTCATGCGATCTTTTCTCTTGAAACGCTGCTGGCATATGGGACATTCGAACGGCTTTTCGTCCGAGTGAGACAACTTGTGGCGGTTCAGGTGATAAACATCCCGGAAAGCTTTTCCGCACATTTCGCAACCGTGATTCTTCTTCACAGGCTTGGGGGGTTTTTTGGGGGCGCTGTGCTGGGTCACATTGGACATGGATGACAGGGACATGACGGTGGACGAGGAGGATGTAGAGGTGGTCGCCGTGGAAAACATCCCGGCAACGGTGGAGATGTAGGAGGGGTCTCCCGAGGTCTCGCGAGACATCGTGGAGATGAGCGAAACCATGGTGGGTGCCGCTTGTGCCGTCTTTTTGGGTCTGGACACCATTTTGATGCCGGTGTGGCAGGACTCGTGGCGTCGCAGGTGGTAACTGTCACGGAAGGCTTTGTTACAGTAACCGCAGATGAACGGGGTTTTGCTCTTGTGCTCCTTCTTGATCATGGGCATCTGGGAACCGCCATTCCCGCCCCCTCCTCCGCCCGCCCCGCTGACAACGTTGTCCTTGAGGAGCTCAGCAACACTTACGGGGGGTTTGTGGTCCAGCAGAATGGGCATCACAGGTTTTTGGTCGGGTGGCTCAGAGTTGAGAAGAGGCAGCAGGCTATTCGGAGCCACCTGGTGCTGGTGGTGAAGGGCTTCATTAGCCTGCTGCAAGAACAGGACAGGGATGTTAAAAAACAAGTATTGCAAAGTATGATTTTTTAACAAAATATTATATATTTTTATCAGGACTTACCACAATGCCAACTCGGAAAATTTGAAAGTCTTAAATATTGTTATTTACAGTGTTGCTTCATTTTTATCTTAATATATTTTATATACAAGTACATTTTTTATAACAATGGATTTTATTGCTTTATGGATATTACTGTTCTTTTATTTGCATCTTAATCAATTTTTATTTATAACTGTCTTAATCGTTTATACTTGAACAATACGTTTTTTTTTAAGTTGTCATTCATGTGATTAAGAGGACAAAACTGAAGTTGTTCAACCCGCTTGTGTAACACAATACTGTAATAATATGGCAGGCCACACTAAAAACGTATTGCTTATCATGATATGAAAAGTCAATACCATCACAAACCTACTGAAGATGGTGGGTTATTCTTAACCAAGGGTTGGGTTAAAAGCAAGAGACTGGGTTAAATTAAAACAACAAAATGTTTATATTTGAGATTTGACCCAACAAAGCATTTATGTTGAGACAACCAAGAAAGCATACATGGATTAATTTATAAACAGTAGGGTTTGTACCTTTTGACCCGGCAAACACATGAAAAAACAAATAAATTGTAGAGTCCGACGTAACAAAAAAAACACACAATTTCCTTTTTTAAGACATAAATTTAGACTTATTTACAAATGAAATGTATAAAAACACACATACTGACAAAATGTATATCTTTAAACGCAAGTTGCTTTAGATAAAAGCATCCGCCAAATGCATAACGCTAATGCAGCACTGCTGGAAAATAGTTATGATTTATTGATAAATAACAGCCCTAGTTGACACCAAATCTCAAGTTACTTAATAGAGAGAGAGCGAGAGATAGAGATAGAGAGAGGGCCATCTATTTGATACAAAGATGTGTGAGCGATATCAATGGACCACACAGCAGGTTTAATGGCAGTGAGCTCAACACCTCTGTTGTGCCAGAACATTACAACTCTGACCTCTGTAATACAACACTATTCTATAGGCCGTCTGAGTTAAAAGTGTTCTGCGTTCCGCACTTCCGCCAGCCTGTGGGATGACTAACGATGAGCAGAGGTTGAACACACACGTTACATACATGCAGACACACACACTCAAATGCTGGACAGCTGGCAAGAAGAAGAGGCACTCCATTCAAAAACTGAAAAAACCCATCTCATTAAATCACATGAGTCAAGCTTCCCCACTCAGAGCACAAAACTTTACACTGGGCTAATGATTAGATTCCGAACTCATTCAACATGATTCACGTAGTTATTAAAAAGTGTCATTTGGAGCCCAAACTAATGACACGGATCTGGTGATTACGCAGCAGTCGTGTTAGAGCACACGCCAGTACACAAGTAAAGGAAACGCTGCCGTAGAATCTAAATCTGTCCGGTGTAAACCAATCTGCCGACACGCTCCCGCTTCGTCATGTGACTGTGAAATTAATCGTATCTGAAAAGAGATGATTCAGCGGGACGGGCCTGCGAACAAAACTACACAGACTTTAGCTGAGAGAACAGAAGAGAGAAAAATGTCATGGAGTATTTGACGGGGGAGTGTTTTACAATATGGGTCAGCGATTTGTATTTCTGAAATCAAAACGGGACCCACATGTCTAAAATTCTCAATACCCCACAGTCCTTACAACAGAGGTGGGTGTTTGTTTGTTTACTAAAGCTTCTGGGAGGCTGGGACGGCATGCTTCAGTTCTCTCTTACATCAACCACAAGTTTATAAAACTTGTTTCACCGCAACTCTCCATCAGAACCACCTGCACCAGCAGACGCCGATTTCTGCCAATTTTAAGACATACCGTCCAACCAAAACAAACATCACATCAGGACAAAATAAGAGGAGCCTGACTACACAGCAATCACAAATCTGCTAAAACGAATTGGATGCTGGCAGAAACACTCGTCTTGCACCCCTTAAGAGAACTAATAAGTGCAGCAACCTGGTAAACTATTCACCCGCTATTGATGTTCAATGGAGCATCCAAAACATGCACAGCCCCCACAAACCAAGAAACAGCCCCAACGCAACAAAACCCTTAACCACCCCACATCTAATGAGCAAGAATCTTACATGGATTTCAATCCGGAACAGCGAGTCAACGAGAGGTCAAGGCGGTGTTATTAGGGCTTGACCCCTGAGGCCTGTGTCTTCCTGTGCCTTGATAAGCCGTCAAGACCTGTCATTCCTCATAGTAAAGAGAAATGCACACAAACACACATAATCTTGAAGGAACGGGGATGGATGACTAGTCCCCCAACAAACTATTTCATTATGTTTGCATTTAAAGGGATACTTTACCCAAAAATGAAAATTTCTCGCATCATTTACTCACCTTTGGGTTATTCCAAATCTGTTTAAATTCTTTGTTCTGATGAACACAGAGAAAGATATTTGGAAGAATGCTTATAACCAGACAGATTTTGCCCCCCATTGACTACCATAATAGTAAAACTGTTTATCACTTTCTTGTTCTGCTGAACACATAAAAAAGACATTTTAAAGAATGTAGGACAGTTCTGGGGCACTTTTGACTACCATTGCATTTTTTCCTACTATGGTAGTCAATGGGAGGCAAAATCTGTCTGGTTTTAAGCATTCTTCCAAATATCTTATCTGAAATGTATACAGACTGGGAATAACTCGAAGGCGAGTAAATGATAACCGAATTTTCATTTTTGGGTGGAGTATCCCTTTAAGCCACCTATATAATAGTTGTTTGCCAAAATTGATGTATAGCTATAGACATAAAGGGATAGTTTGCCCCCTCAAAAAATTACTCATCATTTACTTACTCTTATGTCATTTCAATCCTGTATGACTGACTTCTGAACAACACAAATTAACATAGTTTGAGGAGCCCACGGACATTGGACCCCATTGACTTCAATTGTATGGACACAACACAGCTGAGACATTTCTCAAAATCTCTTTTGTGTTCCACAGATGAAAGTTAAGTCATGATATAAATGGGCCATAAGACATTAAAATAGTTAAAACTAACAAACAAATAGTTAATAGCAAATAATTGCATCTACTGTTATGTTTCCAGACCCTAAGAAACACTTCGTACTATACAGAGTTCCTCCGTTTCATCTAAAAACTAGTCAATATAAAACAAGTGTGCAATAAGAACAAGAAATAATGTTTTTCTCTCCAGATACTGCAATAAAGAGGATGCCGCAATTAAGATGCGTGCGCTCTGCTGCAATCACAGAGAGGGCGAGGTTAAATACCTGACCCCTTGCATTCAGCGTCATCCATCCATCTCGCGGGCCTGACCGCCGCAGACGCAGGACAAGAAAAATGAACGCTTCTTTCTGCTCCTTATTTCATCTGCTCTATTGTGACGGACATGAATCTGAGCAGGGATGCCCTCGCGGAGACGCAGGGGGTCTTTGTGAGGGAGTCTCGTCTGATTTGGTTCCTCTATTCATGAGGAGCACTGCATATCTCCACACACACACCTGCTCGTTCACTTCCTATAACATCCCAAGTTTCTGGGTATGTCTACGGGACGTCTGGGGCTGTGAGTCTAGACTGTGTGTGTGCGCGCAAGTTTGTTAGTGTATATAACTCGCAAATGTGTGCGTCACAGAATGACCGTAGCCCTACTGCGTTTTCACGCCGCTCTGACAATTTTGATACAAATTGGCTCTGAAGGCTGAGGTCAGTGTAACGTAAATAACAGAGAAAACGAGTGCAGCGAGAGAATAAGAGTTTTGAAAAGCCAGCGGTTGCACAATGGAGATCCCGCACCGGGCTCGGGCTGAATGCTGAAACACATGGTAATTCATCTTACACTAAATCTTTCTTAAATTTGAATTTGAAAAGAAACGGCAAAGAGGACAGTATTATTAAACGGGCAAAAAAAAAAACATGACAAAGGAAACAGGGCGCTTGTGGGAAGGACAACAGCTCATAACACACACAACTCAGCCGTTTACAACTATTAGACCCTTAGGGACAAAACCCAGCACATAATCTCTCCTGCGGTTCACACGTTTTTCTCAGGCGCTCTGACTTTTAAAGATGGCTCATTGATCCAGACTATCTTGATGTTTTCTTGCATCTTAGCTACAAAACAGCCTTTTAAAACCCTCTTAGAAATGTTACATCTTCAATCTCAAAGGTATTGAAACAGACGATCAGTCATCTCTAAGAGCGAAAATACATAGCTCCTCTTATCCATAATGACTTTATAAAACAAATCCATGCACATGGATATCTCAATGCAAACATTTTCCCACCAATTTGACCACTGACTCCAGAAATACTCCTCAAATGAGCAATCCTTGTGTCACAGATTGTCGGACGTCACCATATTCATTCATCATAGACAGTTCCTTCGACTTAAAATGAGAAGGAAAAAAATAGGAACGAAATTCCAAGTCTGTTCCTCCAGTTTTAACTGAATGGTTCAGAAGGGGCTTCATTTGATAAAGAAACGAGGGACGTTTTTCATGAGTCAGCGGCTCATGAGTCATAAACCAGCCTCAGTTCGGTGATAAAAGGATTACAGGAATTTACACTTTCCCCGGTCAACAGGAACCCCTTGAAATGACGACCACTGAATTAATGTGATTCACTCTCAGACTCTGTTTCTCATGCTGGTGTTTAAAGTTCGACTGAAGAACTTAAACACCACATCATATCCTTGACCATAATGAATCACAAAGACCCAGACTGGATGTATTAAATAAGGATAAGTAAATAAATTACGGCACCAAATACCCCCATGAAAAGAATTTCTGACCGTAACTTGAACTGTACGTCACTACACGCAAGACAGTTGAGAAAGAGGTACTGAAAAGGACAAAGACAAATAGAGTAAAAATTGGAATAGCTTTCTTAAAAAGATAGAAACATACACATCACAAAAAGACTGCATGCGTCATATTTAAAGGACAACAATTATTTAAAGGACAAAATAACTGGGAATCAAACAAATCAAGACCAAGTTGTTTAACCAAATATTAAAGAAAACTATTCATTCTTAATCAGCAACTCTGGATCGAATCACAATGTATCGAATGATGTGGCTTACACTAGTAGAGTCTATAAACAACCTATAAAGAATACAAAGTAGACCACCGTTGTGTATTAACCATGCAAAACCCACCCTGCTCATGGATCAACAATGCATGCATCAACCCAGTTTATAAACCTATATATTGCCCCAGATTAACTATTGCCAGTACAAACAATAAGAACCATCCTATAAACAATAAAAAAACGAAAAAGTCTTTGTAAAACACCATAAGGAACAATGAATATTGTGAGGATCAGCCGAATAAGATCACACAGAGAAATCCATTAGTTCAACTGGACATTTATAAGTTTTAGAAATCACTGGGCAAAAGTTAAGAGGAAAAGCAAAAGTTAAATCCTGGAGGATATAGGCGATTAAGTAGCGACACAAACACCTCATGAATTTCACTTTACATGTGAACTAATCCTCAAGGTTTGAATCACTATAGTGGCTCATTCATCTGTGTCTGACCCGGTCTGTCCCACAAACTCACTGATAGGGACAAACAGAGAAGTATAACGGGTTATATACAGATACTGACTAAATAAAATTCAGGAGATCCAAATAGAAAGACTGCGGGGTAAAAACAGACTGGAAAAGAGGTAAATAAAGTAACGTGAAGTAACGTTAGACCGCGAACGAGCGATCTAGAGAGGGAGGGAGAAATGGAGGCAGATATGGAGTAACAGACAAGAGGTCTAAAGGAGGAGAGATAGAGTACATTACAAGATAGTGAGATAAAGGAGTTATTAAAACAGTTAAATGAAGGGATATACGTACATAAAAATGATAGAGGGATATGCACGTAAATAGATGGTTAATAACGTTTAATCTCGGAGGGAGCGCAGCTGGGCGCCAGGAACTCATGTACTATTGTTTTGCTCCAACTGCTCAATTTCAAAAATCTCCGCTCATAAAGCCGTCTGAAGTAGACACACGGCCAGCATGAGTTGAGCGACGCGTTAAATGTGTTTAAGATATATCGGGTGTGTGAATATGAGAGAGAGTTTCTCACCTGGAATAAGAAAGAGCTCCAGCTCTGCTCCATCATCGCGACTCACTTACAGAAACAAAGCGCTCAACATGGCAGAGCGAGACTTCCGCCACCCCGCGGAACACACCACGCGTGAGATGGGGGAGGGCAGTATCGGTCGGAGTGATTTACTTTATAAAATTCCTCTCAGTATTATAAGAGTCTAGTTGATGTACATGTTTTTCTGTAGTTTGTGAATTTAAGTAATATACCGATGATTTGGTTGTAGACGAAATTCAAATCCGAGTTTGTTTATTTTAAGATCGCCCCTATTTTCGTCTCCTGTTTAATAGACTCTCGGGACGCTCGAAAACAGGAGTGAAGTTGATGAATAGCCCGCAACTGTCGCGAGACTAATCACAGTCGCTATCGCTACACGAGACTACTGCGGGATTTATCTGCGTCTACCAAACGTGTATTTTCTGCAGTGTTAAAAACAGAACTAAATGATACGTAAATTACACGTACATCAAAAATGTCGACAAGTATCAATTAACTGCTTGGAGATCTATAATTACGTATCTGAACTGTAACCTCACGCATCTGTTCGGCGCGGCGCTAAAAAACAAGCGAGGCATGGCGAGAGACCGCAAACCTGTTTATGGGATAGTTGTCTGCAAGATTAGCAGCTTCGTATTAAGTTTCCCTTCCGTTTTTCAGAAATAATTTGGTCGTTTTTGTTGACTGGCTAAAGTTACCGAGCAGGATTACAACTAACTATCTGTTTATAAACACTCTTGCAGAAAGATGAACGTAAAGAGGAGTGTTTGTTCTGATGAAATCAAAAGAAGTACTAGTAATACTCAAGGTCCTATACCATCCATATTTGTTAACAGATTATATTTGGTTACATCATATTGCCTGGAAAATGTCCTCTTAAAGTAATGGGTGACGGATGATAAAAGCGAGGTCAGGCTTTGTGCAAGTTACGTTAGCAAATATAAGAGGCTAGTTAGAAAGAAGCCATTTTCTGAAAACGTTTTTTGGTTATTGCTTAAACATGTTTAAAATGTCGTAATGAATCCTTTAGTTTGGTCTGTACCTTTAGTATCTTTTTTTTTTGAGATTTTTTACTAGAAGCGTTTTATTACTTCAGTTAGTCCTAGTAGGCGTCTCTGCAGGTTGGAGAAATGGGCGTGTCGAAAGGTAGGGGGCGTGTCGAGAGGTTTTTCATTGGACAACGGTGCTCTATCTTCAGCTTTAACCACACACATACGTCATTTCTTAAAACTGCATGAAGAGCGCAGTAAGGTGTGTGATGCAAAGGTTTGAAATTGTGAATTTGTGATCATAAGCCCTTAAAAACGTGTTTTTGCTTAATTGTTTAATAATAAATTACAGAAAGTAGGCCTAAGTAAATAGCTCCAACTCATCTAGAAGCAACTGTTGTTATGTTTTATGAGTACTTAACAGTCTTTTTCCGAATGTTGATACAAACATACTAAATCATAGTTGTACTAAAACGGTAGAAATGCCTTTTACAGTATGACCTGTTGTTATTCTATCATGACAAATTATAACGAACTTATATATCGCTAGTGCAGTTGTAAGTGTTATTATTTTAGAGACCTTTGTACCACCCTTTAAATAATAATTGTGATTCACATTTGATTGTGAAACTTATCAGGTGTCCTATTTCTAAATAGTTCAAATCAAATATGTGCGTCCCTGAACCTTCATTTTACATTTGCAATAAAACACATGACATTAACACCTGCTTCTTTTCGTTTTTATTTTAAATACGATTAAGGTGATGCGATCATTTTCATTTTTAATCAAATACTAAAAAAACATTTTATTGTTAAGTGTAAGAAGTACTTTGCACAAGAGGGAAAAACAATATAGTCAAAATAACGTGAAAGAAAGTGACAGTGACCTGTATGTCAGATTCGGTGCCAATTTTAAAATAGGCTCCAGTTTCTTTATAAATATTCTGCAGATTATAGTTTCATTTTTTAAAATCTTCGATACAAAAACACCACAGTGAAAAAGTGGCTTTAGATGTAGGCCAATAGCGTTTAAGATGATGTCGAACAGGCAGCTTTCATGTCCAATTGAAAAGACATTTCGGCACGCCCCTACCTTTCGGTACGCCCAGTTCTCCACTGCAGTTACCCCTGCTTCAACAGAATGGCAAAAACGTTTTACAAGTATAAAGGTTTGTTGTCCAGAGGAGGGCGCTATGACCCCAAAAATTAAACAACCCCAAATGAGCGACACAAGAGAAGAGCTATCACTAACCAATATGTTTGTGAACTTAAGTGTTTATACATAACAAGAGTATGTTGTATGAGTGAATTCTTAAAACAGGTTTATAACAGACACTCGTATATAAATTGATAAATTGATTGCAGCTTGCAGAATAACTTTTTGTTAATGTGCACCTCTATGCTGACATACGTAAATGATATACATATAAAACACGTTTAACTTTGATGTTGCATTCAGTATGTCAACCAGAACAATGAACAGTATTATCAAGTTTCCAAAGCACCTCAGTCATGCAGAAGAGAAACTCATATCCAGCAGGGGTCAGTGCGCGGGTGCGCGCTCAGCCGGTGAGCGCGTCCCACTGAGTGACCGTCAGACGCTCCAGAAGCGTTTCCACCGGACCGGTGCAGCAGTCTATTGCGCACCGGGTATCGCCAGAGTGTTCCAGCACTGTTTCAACGGTAAGTTTTTTTTTAATCTTTATCAACCATTGTTTGTATTCCTCTGTACAGTTGAACAGATTGTCAGTTGGGTGAATGCGGAATAAAGAGGCTTAGAAGCGCATTACGAGAAGCAAAACATTCCCAAAGCTAATTTATGTGATATATTCAATACAAGATCAAGGCATTATTATATATATATATATAAATGCCAACATGTCATGTAATGCAATAGTGGCATGAATGCAGATTTATATTGAAAGCTAAATCAGTTCCATGTAGTTTAACACGAAGCGAAAGTCCAATAAAAGAGCGGGTCTAGTGAGATCAACAGTTCTTTCACCACAGATGTACAAATGAAGTGTTAAATACGGTTTTGGTTCCGAAATAAGAGTTTTAATTTCAGTGAATGAGGAAGACAGGGTGCGTTTCGGCGTTCAGCTGGAGATGAGTTTCAGGAAGTGACTTATTGAACTCGCTTTGTTCGGATGAACATTGAAAATCATCGATTTAAGACCGCTGGAGATACTCTTATATTATATAATTGCTATTTCATTGATTATTGGATTTAGTATTTATTGTTTATGTTATAACCTCTCTGACGTTTTCTCTATAGCTTACCTGTTGGGAAAGGTGGGAACCGCCAATGACAGCGTGAAACGTCACGCGCAATCTTTTGTCAAGTTTACGTCGATGTTTTTTGAATAATAAATTATGTTGTTTAGTTTATACAAGCACAACCTCCACAGTTTCACAGAGAAACAAATATCGTGATGGTTTAGGTGATTTATTTATGTACTTATTTTTGGGAAAGTAAAGATAAAATATATAAAGTTTCCATAACTATAAATATATTACAATTTGCTGGTACAGATAATACGCGTTCAATAAAAATGTATTTTTGTTTTATATTGATTATTATAAATATGTGTTTTATTGCAAACGAGTAATGTTTTTTGTCCAACAGGTGGGCTTCAGCTGTTGCCGATGTGGTCTTGTTGATGTTGACGAGGTGCAAGGAATGACTGAATACCAACATTGATTGTCAATACTAACATCTCATTTGTGGATTCCCTATCTTGGTCAAATCATGTTCCATCTGATCAAAAAAGACAAAGATGGCGCGAAAAAGGAGAAAAAGGAGAAGAAGGAAAAGAAAGAACGGATGTCTCAGGCTGAGATGAAGAGTTTAGAGGAAATGAGCGTCAGGAGAGGTTTCTTCAACCTTCATCGCAGCACTTCTAAACGGGAATCAAAAGGGAAGCTGGAGATTTCCAGTCCCATCCCAATCAATGTGGTGAGAAGCACAGAGCTCAGCCTGACAGATGTTGACACCGGGAAGGTCGGATCTCAAGGTCACATGTCTGCCGCAAGCTCTGTTAACTCTGTCAATGACATCAAAGGGGAGAAAGATAGCCACCATTCGTCATCTATCAAGGAAAAGTTGGCCAAACTTGGATCCCCAGCAAAGCAAAACTCCCCAGTCGGCCAAATCATAAAGCGGTTTTCTTTCTCGCAAAAAAGCAAAGAGCCAAGTCCCTCCGGTTCTACCGCACCATCAGCTCAGAACTCTGCCAATCCCTCACCTCTCGTTGAGGTCAAACCATTCAATCCACAGCTCCTACAGGTAAATGCGTTCCACCAAACTTCCCCTACTAAGAAGGTCCAGATCCCTGAGACGGGGGAGAGAACATTCGCAGCAGATCTGCGCCTACCTGCTTTGGCACCTCCGCAGGTTCCCGTGCCCAGAGAGTTGGAACTTCAACGACGCAACACGGGTGATTTTGGCTTTTCTCTCCGTCGCACGATTGTGGTGGACCAGCAACCCGATGGGTCGCCCTCCCGTAGGGTGGTCCACTTTGCAGAGCCCGGCACTGGGAACAAGGACCCCACTTTGGGTCTGGTGCCAGGTGACCGTCTCGTAGAGATCAACGGACAGAACGTGGAAAGTAAAAACAGAGATGAGATAGTAGAGATGATCAGGCAGTCTGGAGAGACGGTACGTCTGAAGGTTCAGCCTATCGTGGAGTTGAGCGAGTTAAGCCGATGCTGGTTGAGGAACACCAGAAGCCGTGACCGGGAGATTTGCGAGGTGAGTGTGTACCTGAGATATGCAAGTGTGTGTTGCAGTTGTGTCTGTGACCTTGACAGTTGAGTACTGCTACTTTCAGGTGAACTGATTTCCTGAGTTTATGGGTATATTCTGTATGATCAGAAACGTCTCAGGCAAGAGATCGGTTACATCCTTGAGGTATTCTGTGAATTGAGAGCAATATGTTGCTTTCCTGTTGAAACTGAAACGGCCGTTGCTGTTGATATCATCAGTGTAGAATTTCACAGAGTTTGCCTGAAGGGTTGGTCTTTCCTTCCCATAATGCATCTGCTTCTGTGTAGAGCCCTTAATGGAGGATTGTATGAACTGAACGTGACAAATAGATCAAACACTATAGATAGAATATCTGTCCGTACTGTTAAATAGACCACTATGTAAACACTGTACCAGAAGAAGCATTTAATTTCTTTATTTTACTTTTTAAAGCTTACATATACAGTATACATCTTAAGATAAAAGGATAAGAGAAAATAAGGCCACATCACAGTAACAAAAAATCTGATGTAATTCCTTTGCTCCGTTTCCTGTTCAAATACTTGCACATTTTGGTTTGGCACTGTTGTGTTGCAAAGTCCTCTTGAATGTTTTGATCTTAAATATGTCTTTGTTATTATATACATCAGAAGGTCGGATACTTTGGGTTGAGGCAGACCTGTGTCGCCAGCTCTGTCTGTTTACTGATCCGTCTGTCATCAAGATTCTTCTGATATTTCAAGACTTCAGCTCCCATTGTCTCATAAAGTACATGTTGCAAGCTCACGTTGAATGCCACAATGATGGTTACACTTGATTTAGTGCTTGACATTTGAGCAAACAATGGAAAAAAGTAAATTGATCTAAAATCGTGAAATTGTGTTTTTTAAAATATACATATGTTTTAAGACAACAGTGAGGGTTATTGAGACGGTGAGGATAGGAATACAGTTTAAAATCTAATTTTCTCATCTCTTTTAGAATTTCAGTATTTTGATTTAATTATGTCCTGGCTGAATAACCAAATTATAATAATCTTCTCAAATAGTCTGTGACGTCTAAACCCTGTTCGCTTGATCAAGCTCAACACAGAACCAGAGCACTATGTGAAGTCAAAGTTGTTCAAAGGGAACGTTTTGGTCAAGCCAATCAAATGAGTCTGGGTCACATGACCCCAGCGCTGGTCTGAGTCAGTGATCACTCCAGCTAAACCTGTTGAAGTGGTGGTTTGCTCATGTTTGAATGGGTGTGTGTGTGGACAGATCTCGGCTCTATACACAATCTCTGCTAATGGATAACCAGAGAAATATCAGTGTCAAAGTCTGTGTATTCTTTCAGAACACCACCCATACGGGACTGGATCTCACTTTTATGTGTTACTAGGTGCGAAGCAGGGCAAATAGCTTAGGCTAGATATTACAATTACAAAATGTATACGCAAATAAGAACCTTTTTGGCCTTAAAGAATCTTTAACATCTTTGTTGTGGAAAAGGTGTTTTTGGAAAGAAGATTTGATGACGCATACAATAAGATTGGATTTGGTTTATAGCATTTCAAATGTGTATTAATATAAATATACTGTGTTTATTTTATTTCAAAATACATTAAATATGTATAACTGAACAACTCTGTGTTAGAAATACATGACCATAATCTAAACGCTTTAAAAGTTGAGCTTTTCATGTTAGCTTTTGTAGTTACTAAGATTACCCTGTTTTGAAATATCAAAGAAAATGTTGTTTTATACAACACATTTTATTTACAGACCCCTCTGGTTGCGAAATCCTGGGCCTTAATCATATAGGCTAGTAACCTATATGCAGAAGCATTTATGAGCCCTAGATTTCGCCTCTGGCAAAGAAATGAGAACACATCACATAGACTAGAAGTGAAAAATCTGGGGCAATTACATTTCTTAAAAGCACTAAAACCCAATATTGATATACACAATAAAATGATTTAAAATGTCTTCAGCTTTAGTTTAATGATGTCATCGTGACAGGGGTAGGAGACATCAAACCTGCCTAGTGGGCCCAGTTTGTGGAGGGCAGGAGTCCCGCTGGGGTTTTTACTGTCCCACTTTAAAGCATTCTCACTCGGAATACAGAAAAAGACCTGACATATTTGGGATTGGCCTAGAAGCACTTACTCTATATAAAGATTCAGCTTCTACAGAAATCTAAAGTGTGCCACTGTGGAAGGCTGAATATGTTACTTGTTGAAATGAATGTTGTAAGTGAAAGGCCTTCATTTCCAAATTTGAACACAGGGGTCTCAAGATGCGTTTTCCATCACAGAATACAGAATCACACGTCCTGTAAACAGCCTTTTGTTCCTTAGACGGTTTAACAAACTCAATTGAAAACTGATTTCTGTGGGTTGAAAGGCAGCCAATGTTTACTTACAGAGAAGTTACATCAACTTTAGATAATGTAGACAGATGTTACGAATGTTTGTGATTAATAGGCTTGTTTAATATAATTATATATTGTAATTGACTTTATTAAAAGTATAAATTATGTCACAAACCTGTTTATAATCAGACATAGAAATCAATAGCAGGTGCTCGTATGTCATTGAATGCCTGTGGCTGTGTGCCAATAGTATGTCAGGTATTTTTCCAATGACAGGACAGCTCTCAATGAGACGTGAAGTACATGTGATTTTTCTTAACCTCTTTTGAATGCTCGTGCTGATGGTTACCAGATGAACGGGTTTCAGCTGCATTTCTGTGAGATTAACAACACTTAAGAAGACACCGTATCACACTCACACCCTGTCCGGTCCTCTTAACCGAGGGATTGGTCTCCTACTGAATGAATCTGTGTGCTTTTATCTGGCTTTTGTATGTGTGACTGTTGGGAACTATGATGCACTTAATGACAGAGAGGTACTGGATGAGCTTGATTTAAAAGAGCCATATCTTGGAAAAGCTTATTTGTTCTTTTTAAATGAGGCGTACTGTAACATGTGAAACAAAGCTCACTAATCTGCAAAAATCCACCCTGGTTTATATTTCAACATCTATTCATAAACATAACCCGCCCTGATGATTGACAATGAACTTTGGGTTCAAAAGTCAAGCTTGGAAATCTAAGATTCAAAATCGAATTTAACCTCGCAAACAACCTGAACGTTTGAGGATTTCGATTAAAAGAAATAAACAAAGAAAGAGGTTCAATGACATATGTCACTAATCAAATAGATCAGGTTTTATTGGTTTCAATAAAGCACACAAAATGTTCTTTTAAATATTTTCAGGTCATGCTGGAATGACAAACTTATTTAGGTTGTAATGGAGTATTTGATTAGTAAATGCTGTGAAATGGCCCTTTAAATTTGAGGTTGGCGTTTGCATAACATTATGCATTAAGAGGACTACACTGCATTTCACAGACCAATTCATGAACAGTCACTCATCCTCTTTACCCAGCATGCCTCTTTTCTTAATATCCCCCATTGTGTTTCTGCAAAAACTGTCCTGTGCGATTTTTGGGGGGCTCTGCGGCTCTCTTTTCAGGGTCTTGGCAGCCTGCAGACTATGAATGTCCTCTAACTGCTCTGAAACAATCCGTCACTGAATGGCTCTATTAGATTAGATTATGTAACGGATTAACTTGGCTGCACGTCATCCACTGAATACAGGAAGTGTCTGTCCACTGTCATCAATGTCTGCATGCCCTTCATCTCTGTCATGTATCCATTTTTGTCTTGACTTTTTCCTGGCTGGTGACCCAGAATTCTTTCTTTGGCTGTCAGTTTCCCACTAGTGCTCATTTGAAGAAGTCTAGCATAGGTGCTGGGCAGTGGGCAGACTCGACCCTCCACGGGTGTCTAGGCAGTGGCTTCAATTCAAGCCAGAGGGCGACGATCAGCCTGATTTGGATTGCCGGGTTGGATCTGAAGCTCAGTGCGATATCCAGTTGATGTTTTTGAGCTGATTTGCGCTGGTATTTGGCAGCGGGACTGTGCAAAGCTGTGTTTAGCAGGTTGGAGCTCTGGCTGAGCGCATTTTGGAGGTTGGCACAGAGGATTCTATCTCTGCCAGTTTACCAATACATGAATAATTTTTCAACCTCATGTCGTTCAAAATCAGTTTTCTTTTTTCTTCTGTGGAACAAAAGAAGATATTTCGAGAAATGTCTTGGTGGTTTTTCGTCCATACAATAGAAATCAATGGGGGGGGTCAATGTGAATTTGTTGCCAACATTCTTAAAAATATCTTCTTTTGTGTTCTGTTGAAAAGAAGTCATACCGGTTTGGAATGACATGAGGGTGAATAAACGATGAATGAATTTAAATTTTTTGGGTGACTTTTTTCCATTTGATCAGAATATAGCACATTTTTTGGCATATCTTGACATACATATTGCTTCTTGTTTTTAAAGACTAAAATTACATACAATTTTATTATTTATCCACTATTTTGATGTCTACATTTAGCATGGGACACATTGTAATCTGACTTTTACATAACACGCGCTTTCCTCAAAGTCATAATGTAAATGTTATGGAAATCACTGCACCGAGAGAAGCAGCGAGACCAGACATGCTCCTTTTATCTGTCCGCAGGGCGACGCCCTCCGGATGTTTTTGAGAGAAACATCTGTTTTTATGTATCTGTGTGCAACACTGTACAAGCAGGTCTTTAAATTGGTCTGTAGTTCTCTGAAAAATGTTAGATAGTTCTTCCACCTTCTGTCGTACCGTTGATGCCCTGGGCTTTATTGCCATCAGAGTTTATATGTATACAAAGTCCTCAAAGTCAGTGGTTCTTTGCCGTGCTTTGACCTGTCTCCGACTATCCAAGATTTTATATCATTCTTAATGAACGTCCACAACATCAAATGTTCTTTATCATGCTGTATGGTTTCATAAAAATGTTTAACACCCATATATGATTCTTTTAAAAAATGGTACTCGGTGAAAGATGCATCTACTCACTTGAAAAATATTTGAAACAACTGGTTATTTTAAGAACCGTTGATTTTTTGGATATTTTGGGAACAAGAAAGGAACCCTTTTAGAACCTTTTTTAGGAGTATATGGATGTATGGACTTTTTTGTGCTGCATTAACATTTGGATTAGCAAGAACTGCCAAGAATAGAATCATCCAGGCTTTAAAAAAGGGCGGTGCTACAATTCATTACCATAGCAACGGTTAGGCTACTGGGCGGGGCTTAAATAGAATTTAGACCTACCACTGTGTAAAATTATGCACTTGTTTGGAGACCCTCCTAAACTCCATACTTCAGCACGCAGGTACTGTACATTTTGGTCTGTATATGTTTAAGTGCACCTGTAATATATAACATTAAGTCCCATCCCCTCTGATCATAGTGCCTGAAGTTGAGAAATGAGGTTGGATGGAATTCATGTCAGTCTTTGATTGTCTAATATATGAATATTGCTTATTGAATGCTGTTTAGTGAAAGCAGGCCCTAAGAAATGAACATGTACTTTCTAGAAAGTCCACTCAAAGATCCATCGGCACAAGAGAGATAATCAGATTATGGAGCCCACCACATCACCACAACCTATTTCTATCCTTTATGGGAGAGCTGATATGATTGGCCGAACTCCACCAGTGTTTAAAACCTCATTGTGGGTCTGTGTTTTAATGGACCATAGATATGTATTGTGTGTGTTAGTAGATTTTCACATTTTGTAATGTCATTGGTGTTCAAAGACTTGCTATTAAATGTTGTTTCTTAGAAGTGATAAGATGGTGCTTCTCTGCTGATACCAAATAGAAACCATCCCAGAAATTCTAATAAAGGATTTAATTGGAATTGTATTGGTTTTAATGGAAACTATTATTGTCTCTATTGGTAGTGTGTAGGGTTGTATTGGTAGGATGTTATCTTTCAGATGGGATTTTGTATGATTTTACAGTAATAGTTTCCCCCTCTAAATTAAGATTCTTTCATCATTTATTCACCCTCATGTCATTTCAAACCTGTAAGACTTACTTTCTTCTACAGACACAACAAAAGATATTTTGAAGGATGCTGAATAAATACATTGGACGCATTGACTTCAACTGTATCTGAAATCTGAAAGATTTCTCAAAATATCTTACTCTAAGAACGAGTCCTATACAAGTCTGAATGACGTGAGGGTGAAAAAATTTGTTCTAAATTGTATTTTCATTCAAATGTTATGTTCTGGGGCCAGATTCACAAAGCAGTTAATAAGACCAAATATAAGATTGTTCTTAAGATAAACTATAGGAAGCTTGTAAGAACGTTCCTTCTACGGAAGCTCTCAAATATTATATATCTGATCACCTCCTCTAATCCTCAGTCATCCCCGTAGCAACAATGAGCAATGAGTTCAGTTCATATTACTAAACATATTTATGAGTAGTAATGCTTGTGGTTTGACTCTGCAAACACAACTAATTAAGCTTGGCCAATAAAACGTCACTTATCAAGAGTTGTGCACATACTGCCCTCTGGTGGATGTGTAAGCAACAGCATGTTTTTTCCCAGTTTTCTGTCTGCCCTCTTTAGGTACATTTGCGCTTGTATCTAAAGTATGAGTGCATTAAAATGATACATTTTCGAGGCAAGTTTGTGTCTTTGATGCTCATTTGTCAGTTACAGTGAAATGAGACAGTGTGTGTGTTTTGGGTGGGGACGCTCTAGGGGTATGGGGTTATTTATAGCCTTGGTGTCCTGCAGCAGCTGTTGCCCACCCTGCTCTGCTGCTCAATTTCTCCATTGTGCTGTTCTGCCTCGCGTTGAGTTGGTTTACTCATGGATGACTACCTGACCAACTGCTTTACCTGACAGGGGATTTGACGTGCCCACTTTGTGTTTGACAGGTATCAGTGAGAGTTTGAAGGCATTGGACAGACATTTGTGTGTGTTGGTTTCTTCCCAGTGAGGCCTCTTCACATTTAATCTATTTATAGGGAATGTTCTGGCTTGTCATGAAAGCGTACTTAGAATCGGCTGTCGTCCTGACCCGCACTTTTACACCGATTGTTTTTGCATGAAAGGAGGTCTGCCAATAGTTTTAATACATCAATACAGTAGCTTGATTTACTAATTTGAAGTGATGTTTTGTGTGATTGTTAAACAAACTCACTGTTGTGCAATGTGCCGCAGTGTTTGAGGCAGGTTGTTTCTTGATTCCAAAGCCTGCTCTCTCTATTTGCCTATAGTTTAGCCAAGAAAGTTCAGATACAAGGTGTTTTAATTTTAAAGGGAATAGTTCATTATAACTTAAAGGGATAGTTCACCCTTTCTTCTGTGACACAAAAGAAGATATTTTGAGAAATGTCTGAGTGGTTTTGTGTCCATAACATGGAACTCAATGTTGTTCAGTTACCAACGTTCTCCAAAATATCTTCTTTTGTGTTTGAAGAAGAAGGAAAGTCAGACAGGTTTGGAATTACATGTGGGTGACTAAATGAGGATAATTTTGGGTGATATCATTCAGTAAAAACTTGCCGTTTTTAATGTAATGCATTTTAGGCACGTGAAACTCTTTCTTTTTTGTCCCCCTGTCTTGTTTTTTGAGTGCCACAATGTGAGTGTCGTGATCTTTCTGTCCATCTAACAGATCTAATCTTCATCCCTATTTGTCTTCTCATAGCAACTCACACACCTGTTTACCGCCAGTCCTAACACCCCCAAACCTCAGTTGAGAGGACCTGCTGATCTCTTTGCCTCCCTCTCCTCCCATCTTCCCCGCCGCCTCCTCTCCTGTCCTCTTCTTTCCTCTTCTTCTTTTCTTCTTTCCTCTCATCACTTGTAGGTTCTACCTGCTGAGGTCTTCGTCCTCCAATGGCATTCTCGTCTCGTTTCTCATTTTGGGAGAAAAAGGAAAGTACAATTTCCTATATGTCCGAAGTTATTGTCTTCACAAGTTTTTAAATGATTTCTCCACTTTCAGTATAAGTTAATTTGGCCTTTTAAGGAGTCCTCAGTCTGACAGGAATATTGAAAGCACCAGTCTGATAGAGGTCAAAGGTCACTTCCATTAGAACATCAAAGAGGATCTGATCTCTTGTTTAAATGTATCTTTGTCTGGATCTGCCTCCCTACAGGTGAAAGATGAAAATGTACCGAGTGCAAAAAGCTCCAGTGTAAGTGTTTGAGTGACGTTTTTGATGCTCAGATTTCAGATGGGTGTCTGATCTGAGATCAGATGAGCTCACGTGTCCCAGCAGTCAGCAAAGTTTGTTATTGCGATGTGTGGTTTTACTCCTAAAGACATGTGGCTTGTTTTCATGTAGCATCAGGAATGTTCAAGACAGGGTTAGTGAGAAATGTGCATTTGTGTCTTTATCTTCTGGACATCTGCTGTATATAAAACGTCTCTTAATTCCGATGAAATCAAGCTTTGAAGATAAAGTTACTGGGAAAATAATGTCTATGAAATGTGAACTAAGAATCAAGCTTAATAAGAGAATCATGAAGGTGAGAATTATATACTTGGATGTTGGTGTGTGGAGCTGTACTGATGCTTACTCCAGTGGGCGGGGCCTGATGACATCATGGTCTGCCCTCTTCTTCCTATCACGGCTGTAGTGGGAGGGGCAGCTGAAGGGGAAAAGAGAGCGTAAGAATGATGCTGAGCTGAAGATGTTTGTGTGTGTATGTGTGTCCGAAGCAAACGTGTGAGGTTTGCAAGTCATCATGGAGTTCCCGGGCTGGAGGCCGGTCCGTCACTCTCAGAGCGCTTCTGTGGCTCACGGTTGCACAAGGGATGCTGTGCACAGCTGGAAGAGTACCAGTGTCATCACCTTCAGGATAGACATGAAGGTCTGTCTCATTTGCTTGGGTAACTTTGCTGATAAAGATATTAGTTGGTTTGTATGTGAGAGTGCAGGGTCCACGTGGATGTTCTTGCAGAGTTGTGTTTGAGGGCTTTGAGCCAGCAGTGCACTGCAGTGGCCTTAATAACTGTCAGTGTGCTAAGAAAATATTTTTACAGTACCTGCTCATGCGTAAGAAGCGAATTAAAGAGTTTTTCATGTTTAAGTGTTCAATGCGTTCAGAACTGCTACTGGGTTCAAGAGTGTCTGATATTCAGAACAGCACCCATCGGAAATCTGTCATCTTTTTGGAAGTTTATTTTTGTGTGTGTGGCAGCCAGAAAGGTTCTCTATATTCATTTTCGTATTTTCTGGTCTCATCTGTATGTTCTGGGTCATGTAAATAGTCGGACAGTGAGAACAGCACAAGTCAGACATCCGATGCAGCAGTAAGTGGCGCAACCGAGCCACGGAGAGGGCCTGAGCCTCCGGCGGCACCAAACAAACAGCGTTCTCCGATCGTAGACCAGAGAAGCAACGGTTCCACAAATACACGTAATGGCACTTTGGAGTCCGACCCGTTTGCAAGAAGAGGGGTAAATTTGGTTGCACAGAAGACCGAAGAAACAGCCACTTCGGTTCCTAAAGCAAGTCGCCCCCTGCAAACCGGCAACACTGTGGATGGAGACGACATATCCGTCGGGCTCACCAGCCTTATGGGTCGTGCGAGAACGAAAGAACATCGCTTGCGTGTGAGGGCTGCCGAACGCAAAGACACGGTGGAAAGCCAACAAAGGAATGAGGAAAGTGAAGAGCCAAAAGAAGAACCCAAACCATCCTCCCCTAGTGACGCGTCTAGTCCACCTGCTTCTAAAGCTGACCCTCTTGCCCCTCCTTTAGGCTTCCTGCCTCCAAAGCCACATTCTTTGAACCCTCCTTCTGGTTCAAAATCAGCCGCCAAGCCCAACCCATTGGCTCCGCCTCCCGGGTTCATTCCACCTCCCAAACCCAACCCTTCCACGCAAGCCATGCCCAAAACTGATCCCCTGGCACCGCCGGTGGGATTTATGCCACCCCCAAAGAGAGACCCGTTCGCCCCGGTGGCAGGGTTTATCCCCAAGCCCAAAGTCGACCCACTTGCGCCCCCTGCAGGCTTTATTCCAGCTCCACGAATCACGGCTGTTAGAAAGTCAGAGGTACAGACCGCATGTTTCTGATGGATTGTTTCTAAAGGCACGTTTGCTCAGTGTGGTCAGTGGATAAATCTGCATAGATGACATCAGAACTAACTTCTTAATTCAACCCCATTAAATGGATGCCTCCTATAACACAACATGTAACCTTTATAGATAACTCCTGATGATTGATAAGATCGTTTTTGAAGTGTTGGGTTCTCCTTTTAAACAATCTGCTTGCTAATATTGCATGAGCGTTGACCATGACCTAAACTTGAATATTTTGGTGATGTACTTGCTGTCAAGTGATGTCAGGATTCATTGCTTTACGGGTTTCATTGCACGTGAGGGGGTTTTGAGTGATGGATGCTCACCTTAGATCTTTCTAAAGTGGTTGTGTAGTTCATGGTTGTGTTGTTCATGGTTATGTTGTTCGTGTGGGAATGTTTCCATGCAAGCATACTGACACTTTATGTGCGGTGTCTGTGAAGGTAAAGGGACTACCGAAACCTTCTGCTGCTCCTGCTGGGAAACTTGCATCCCAAAGTTCCTCTGCTGCAAACCCACAGGTGTGTGTCTCGTAACAACCAACCTTTGTGTGATAGAGACATTCAGATGTTGTTTTCAGAGTACGTCTGGAAATGGAAATCACGATTGCGTTCACTTTGTCTATCACTGAGCCTCTTTGACTCCATCTGTAGGGTCCACAAGTGATGCCTAACCCAGAGAAACCACAACATCCAGAACAGAACGTTACCGCAGGAAAAACACCTGTAACCAAAACTTTAGTTCTTTCGTTCATTCTTCCTAGTTATTACCTGCATCTATCTGTATTTGCACTGTGAGGATTTATATATTTATGACATAAATTGATGTCCTGATCTCTTGGTTTTCTCCGGCATTCGTCAGGCTAAAGCACCTGAGGATCCTGTGGCAATCCTGCAGGCTTCCCATGAAGCTGCCAGTTTATCTAAGGTTTGCCCACTGCTCTGCCTGTCTGACATTCTGTGTTTCAATTTATTTAATAACCCAATTTTTTTCTTCCATTCTGTCTCAGTGAAATGTCTTTTTTCATGTGTTACTATTTGTTGATGTTTGTGTTGTATGAAGTGTGTTTGTATTAGTCCATAGTTGGTCTCTAGGCTTCAGTTCAGTTTGCTAGTCAGTGTTGTTGTTCTGTTATTTTACGTTGAATATTGATGTGTAGATGTGTTACATTGCTGGAGCTGTTTGGTTCTGAAGATGTTTGTAGAATGGATGGATGTTTATGTATGCATCTCACAGAATTTTTTTCTTTATGGTGTTCAGTTTTAAAGTTCAGTTTTCACAGTGTATTTCAAAATAAAGTGTCACTAGACATAATGTTGCTAGACATTAGCATTGTTTTCATCTCGGTGGCCGTCAAACATACCTTAAGAGATAGTTCGCCCAAAAACGAAAGTCATCATTTACTCACTCTCATGCCATTTCAAACATGTGTGACTTTCTTTGTTCTGCAGAACACAAAACAAGATATTTTGAAGAAAGCACTAAACAAATGCAAGACATTCTTTAAAAAAGCGTACTTTCTGTTCTACAAAAGAAAGTCATATAGGTTTGAAATGAAAAGAGGCCGAGTAAATGATGACAGAATGTCTATTTTATGCCTTTTAATGTTTCAGTAAGATAGATGCCTGTGTGTGTGTGTGTGTATACGTGTGTGTGTTTGACTTTTTTCTCTGTTTCTGCGGCAGGTGAAGACAGAAGAGCAGCTTATAGCAGAGAAGGCCTGGTACAACACTGAGAAAGTCTGGCTAGTCCATAAAGATGGCTTCTCTTTGGGTTAGTATTTTATCAGTATACTGTAATATGTTAAAATACAAAATCCAACATACGACTCCATCAAACAGTTTATTTAAAGCTTCTGAATTAAGAATAATTACTACACAGATCTCTTGTATTGTTGATTCAGTTTTAATTTGTCCAGTGGCGTAACTTTAAAAAAAAGAGGTGACAAAAACAATACTTAAATTGTTTCTGTAATAACTAGTTGGGAATATTTATCATATATAGTTCATTGGCTAATCTGCTTTTTGACTCCAGCTCTCACCATATGTTGTTTCCAAACTGTCCTTTGGAGAAGGTCACTTGGCTGTTGCAGTGCATTACACTTTAAAACAGTTTGACTAAAAATGTCACTTCTTCGTTGGTTTTCGAAAGAGTGTGGATGGTGCGCAGATTTTTATACCGGCTGCGTTTCTGTGGTCACGTCTCTCTGTCTTCTGCAAATATAACTTATGAGTGTGAACAACGTGAGATGGTTAGAAAGTGGTGCATCCTGCGTTTTCCACGGGTTTTAGATGTTAATCGCCCCTAAACAATACACACCTTCCGCAAGCATTTCTTCATTTCTTGTCCCACCTGTCCCACCCGCAAATTACGCCTATGAATTTGTCAAGTTAATCAAATATTTCAAACCAATACTTTGTGTCCTGTTACTTAGGTTTCATGTTGCTTACTTTACAACAGAGATGGTTTATAAACTTTTTAAAGTTTATAAAGTTTTTTGTTTTTGTTTGTGTAGCAACACAGCTCAAGACGGAGGCAGGGTCTCTTCCAGAGGGCAAAGTGAAAATCAGACTGGAGCATGATGGGACATTGCTGGAGGTTGACGAGGATGATGTGGAGAAGGTGGGTGGACATTTCTGCATTTTGTAGACACTTAAGAAAGTTTGATTTGAATAGTTTGTGTGTTTACTGGGACTCCTGTCCATCCGTCTGTCAGGCGAATCCTCTATCGTATGATAGAGTGGAAGATCTCTCCTCTCTTCTCTACCTCAACGAGTCCAGCATCCTTCACAGCCTGCGTCAGCGCTACGGCGGAAACCTGATTCACAGCTACGCCGGATCCAACCTGCTGGTGATCAACCCCCTCAGCACTCCTGCCATGTACTCGGAGAAGGTACAAACCCGACACAACGGTCCTACACTCACTTCTGTGTTTTTTTAAGAATTGAGAGGGTCTGTTGTCTGTCTCAGGTGATGCAGATGTTTAAGGGATGTCGCAGAGAAGAAACGGCTCCTCACATCTTCGCCATCGCCCAGTCTGCGTATCGTCAGCTGTTGACCACCCGGCAGGACCAGACTATCGTGATGCTGGGGAAGAGTGGCAGTGGAAAGTCCACCAGCTGCCAGCATCTGCTGCAGTACCTGGTCACCATCGCTGCCGGCAGTGGAAAAGTCTATTCAGGTGATTTTTTTGGTTGGAGGTAGATATGTATCTTTGAGTTTTATGCCTGTATCAGCCTACAATGTTGTGAACTCTCTGTCCCCACAGCTGAGAAATGGCAGTCGGTCTACACGGTCCTGGAGGCGTTCGGGAACTGCAGCACGGCCATGAACGGGAACGCCAGTCGCTTTTCACACATTGTTTCTCTGGACTTTGATCAGGCGGGGCAGGTGGCCTCTGCATCCGTTCAGGTAGACCGAATGATTACTTGTGACTATTCATGAGGGGAGTAATGTGTGTTTCTCATGGGTTTATGTATTTTATTCAGACCTTGTTGCTGGAGAGGTTCAGGGTGACCAGACGACCAGAGGCGGAGTCGAGCTTCAATGTTTTTTACTTTCTGATGGCAGGAGCAGATGCATCTCTAAAGTGAGTGGACTTCGCATTTTATTTTATTTTATTTTATTATTATTTTATTTTATTTTATTTTATTTTATTTTATTTTATTTTATTTTATTTTATTTTATTTTATTTTATTTTATTTTATTTTATTTTATTTTATTTTATTTTATTTATTTATTTTATTTTATTTTATTTTATTTTATTTTATTTTATTTTATTTTATTTATTTTATTTATTTTATTTATTTTATTTCATTTTACAATGCTATCAGTCAAATTCATATTTTGTGTTTACTCTTTATGGCCATGAATCACAAGCAAACTAAGTTTAGGGATGCCGGGAGAGAGAGTTTGTAACCGGTCTGGCAAAATGTTGAATTGGTGATGAAATATTATCGATATTATCATCATGTTTATTATTATCACAGTGATAACGGTAATCATAGTATTTAATTTTGCGATTATTGACAATACAGTACAAGTATATTGTGACACCACTAATCAGATATATCAGAATATAGCAAACTAAATTGCGTCTGAAATGTATTATTGCTTAACTTTTAGCTTCTGTTAGTCAAACATTACTTGGCCATAATTTCTTTTGTCAAAATCTACGTTCCTCCTCCTGGAGACCTGCATATGGTCTACCAGCCTGTTAAAATCCATGAGCCTGGTCTATTTTGTTGGTTTTGAAGAAGTTTATAATAATGTAATATTTATCTCTTGCAGGACTGAACTTCACTTCAATCACTTTGCTGAGAACAGCGCATTTGGGCTTCACCCTCACTCCAAGGTAAAATGCAGGTTAAATAACGCTCTTCTGATCATAAAATGACAAACCTATTCTTCACACTCGCATTGTGTCTTTTTTGGTTGTGCAGCCTGATGACAAGCAGAAAGCCGCTCAACAGTTTACCAAGCTACAAGCAGCCATGAAGGTCCTGGGCATCTCCATTGAAGAACAGAGAACAGTTTGGCTGATTTTAGGGGCTATATATCATCTGGGTGCCGCTGGGGCCACCAAAGGTAAAACCACCATCTGCTCCTGAGTCTAAAGCAATGCTAATGTCTCTGTGCATGTATTACAGAGAATAATAGCTGCGTAAGCTACTTTTGCGGTACTGTATTCAGAAATTCATTTAAAGAGACGTGTGCTCCATGCACATTGTTGAGTGTAACTAGTTATAAAGTCAGTAGTTATTGTAATGTGATTACATTCCCCTTGAAAAAGTAAAGTAAGGGATTACTCTAATTTTGTCTTTATTTTAATTACAGTTATTTCTAATGTAATTAAACTAAATGCTTTGTGTAATATATGCGTGTGTGATAGTGGAATTGACATCGAAATTCTAAGTCTAATTTTACAATCAGTGCTTCAACGTATGATTCTCACATTCGTAACACTTTGGTCATTTAATTATACTACTTTATGTAGTTTTATATTAGTTATGTGAATGAATTAAATTAGCCGTTTTATGTCTATCCCTGAATCACTTAACTAATCAAGGTTGATATAGGATATGGAAAGTTATAAGTAATGAATAATTAAATACTTTTGGAGAGAGAAATTTGTGCAGTAATCTAATTACACTATTGGAAATGTAATAAGTAACTAGTAATTAATTACTTTTTCAGAGTAACTTGCAGAAAACTTTCCATGCAGCACACTGCAAAAAATACTGTTGTAGCAAGTGTATTTTTACTTCTGTCCACTAAGAGTCAGTAGAGCCTTTCCAGTCATATGACATAATAAGCATTTGAGTTTTTGGCCGTGTTTTAGATTTTTATGATCATGCATCATTTATTCTTTAGTGATTAACATCATTTGTCTGTGTCTAACAGTTGTTTTTTGTTTAACCACTTTAATTGTTTTTTTTATTGCAAATGTTGCATGCTGCTTCCCTCATAACACAGAGGCAGACACAGGTAATCTCTCTCTCTCTGTCTCTCTCTCTCTCTCTCTCTCTCTCTCGTTTTCTCTCTCTCCCTTCACCCTCTGTTATGGACTGACAACGGGTGGTTTTGTTATTTTATATTTATTTTATATCTTTTTATTTATTTATCATAATTCCATCTACCTTCCCGCTTGAGTCTGTGTGTTTCCCCTTTCTGGTGTTGAATGCCAATACAATTGTTAGTTGTCTTTTATCCTCATTCCATTAGATGAACTTTTCTCCTAGTTCTCTGGAAACTTACCCAGAGAGTTTTCAATAGCTGTAAACTTATTGCAGTTTTTGCTATACTTGTGTGTCAAGTAAGTTTTGTGGTGACACTGTAATGTCTGACCTCATCAGCGGGACGTAAGCAGTTTGCTCGGCACGAATGGGCGCAAAAAGCTGCGTATCTCCTGGGCTGCTCTCTGGAAGATCTCTCGTCCGCTATCTTTAAACCGCAGGGCAAGGGCTCCCTTCCCCGTTCAGCCAGCGTGCGGCCAAGTACAGATGATACGGATATCTCAGGTATCAGATTTTATTTCATTTTCTATTATGTGATAAATACGTTTCATACTTTAAAGTTAAAAAGCAGTGTTTTGGTGTGTGTCCAGCATCCAAAGCGACTGCAGCTGAATGTTTAGAGTCGATGGCGTCTGGTTTATACTCCGAGGTTTTCACGCTTCTGGTGTCCCTTATTAACAGGTTAGTGATCTACGAACACCACAGTGCACCGCAGTCTGTTTAATATAGACAAAACACTCATTGGGTTCTCTCTTGATGTATCTTCAGAGCTCTGAAGTCCAGTCAACATTCTCTCTGTTCTCTGCTGATCGTTGACACCCCCGGATTCCAGAATCCACGTCAGGTGAAGAACCAGCGCGGTGCCACGTTTGAGGAACTCTGTCATAACTACACACAGGAACGTCTGCAGATGCTTTTCCAGGAGAGGACTTTTGTACAAGAGCTGGAGCGTTATAAAGAGGTAAACGATTAAATGTAAAGAACTTCTGATAAACAGAATCTGGTTCTGGTTGTTTGTTCATATGATGTATGGATGTTGTCCGTGGTTAAAGCTATGATCTGTTCTCCTCTAGGAAAACATTGAGATCACACTGGATGACCTGGAGCCAAGTCCTTCTCGATCGGTAGCTGTTGTTGATCAATCCTCTAGTCAAGCCCTGGTAAGACGGCCTTTATACACTTCCATAGGCTTGAAAATCAGTGTGTAGAAGAGAAAGTCTTTGTGGTGATAACCTAATTGAAACTGTCTTGCTGTCATTTTTGTGTGTGTGGGTCAGATACGCACCATATCCCGGACAGATGAGGCGAGAGGTCTGTTCTGGCTGATGGAGGAGGAGGTTTTGCAGCCGGGAGGATCAGAGGACACATTCCTGAAAAGACTGTTCAGCTACTACGGCCCTGCAGAAGGGGAGAGCAAAGGTCTCTCTCTCTCTTTCTCTCATGCATTAAAATAGATAGTTAAGTACTGCCCTAGACCAATGGATGTGTGTCGTCTCTGCAGGTCACACAGTGCTTCTGAAGAGTGAAAACTCAAATCACTTCCTGCTAGGCCACAGTCATGGGACAGATTGGATAGAATATGACACGAGTGGTTGGCTAAACCTCGCCAAGCTTAATCCCACACCTCAAAATGCGGCCAGTCTACTGCAGAATACCCAAAAGTAAGATTTACCCACTAGATTTACACTAATAAAAGAAATAAGAACTGCTTATAATAGCTTTGCATTTGCATTGTGTTTTTATATTCCTCGTAGCACTTTACAGGATTAAATAAACAGAAAACAGACTGAAGTTTGTTCTTTGGTTTTGACAGGAAGAGCATCAGTGCGATGTTTGCGGGCCGCTCTAACAGCTCAGCGGTTCTAACCGGCTCCATTGCTGGACTGGAGGGGGTCTCTCAGCTTGCCATGCGTCGGGCAACCACCATGAGGAAGACCTTTACTACAGGCATGGCTGCTGTCAAGAAGAAATCCCTCTGTCTTCAGATTAAACTTCAAGTGGTGAGAACATTGTGCCCTAATGCAGAGACGGAGAATGTTTGTTGCATTGCTTTGTGGCCCCCAAATAAAGACTTATAATCTTAAACTTTGAATTTTAATTAAAGCAAAAACATATCCAGTTAAACAATGCTGGAACATCAATTCTTTTGGTTGGTGGTCTTAGTTTTCTGATGTTTGATTGCATAAAATCGATGATAAATTTCACAAAATGCCACAAAATCTCTGCCCCCGCTGGATCCATCTAAGGGCCCCCCAGGGGGACCACGGCCCCCAGGTTTGAGAACCACTTAGGTACTAATAATGAACAATACTTCTACAGCATTTATTAGTTCAATTTCACGTCATGTTGATTTCGGCGTTTACTAATACCTCAAACGTTGTACTATTAACATGAGATAATGCACCAACTAACATAAATAATTGTATTGTGGTAATCTGATAATTGGTAAGAGCATGGCGCTAACAACGGCAAGGTCGTGGGTTCGATCCTAGGGGATTGCACATGCTTAGAAACAAATGTAAAGGATAATGCAACGTAAGTCGCTTTGGATAAAAGCGTCTGCAAAATGCATAAATGTAAATGTAAAAATGTAAATATTGACATTAAGTAACATGAACTGTATTGCTCATTGTTAGTTAATGCATTAACTTAACAAATATGACCATTGTGAAGTGTTACAAAATAATAAAATCAATATCTTCCATTTTCCATCAGGATGCACTGGTGGATACAGTACGAAGATCCAGGGTCCACTTTGTGCATTGTCTCTTACCCCAAGCAGATGCCCTGCGGACCGCCGGATCCCCGGAGACCTCTGGGGAAAGTGACCTTGGACTCATGCAGTTGGATGTGGCATTACTCCGGAGTCAAATTCGTGGCTTCAAACTGCTGGACAGCTTGAGGATATATAGACAAGGCAAGAAGAGCTAATCACAAACACCATATTATTCCTAATTTTGACATTGGATTTAGTTTTGTTTTTATAGCGAGAACTGAAGCCAACGAACTGAACCATGGTCTGCTATTTGCAGGTTACCCCGATCACATGGTCTTCTCTGAGTTCCGGCGACGCTTTGATGTGTTGGCCCCTCACCTGACCAAGAAACTGGGCCGGAACTACATCGTGAAGGACGAGAAACGAGTGAGTCTGTGTTTATAATATTAATAATAAGCATGCGAGCAATAATTCGTGGAGAGCTTTAGGAATGACAGAAAAAGTGCTTACACTGTTGTGTTGTGAGTTTGACTAGGTTATTGTGATGGGTTTATCGAGAAACCCCAGCTGGGCCTCTGACTCGAATCAATACACACAGAACAGACATGAAAAAAATGTAGTAATTGCTTTGGGCTTTAGTGCTCGCTAAATGCCCAAACGTAGCGCAATTATCAGCTTGAAAGATGACTGTCCAGGGGCCTCCTAATCTCATTTTGGCCCTATGTTTAGGGAAAGGGGTGTTTTATACAAAAACCAAATTGTAATATGGCCCTGGGTGTGTAAACTGAAGATAGGCTTCCAAATTCACAGTTGCCGAGGTGGTCTAAAGGGACAGTTTACCTACAAATAATAACTGTGAAACACAGAATAATTCTGAGAAATGTCTCAGTGGTTTTGTGTCCACACGATGGAAGTCAATGGGGGTCAATGTTGTACCAACATTCTTCGAAATATCTTCTTTGTGTTCTGCCGAAGAAATGACATGAGTGAGGAGGTCAGTCTCGAAACTCCCTTGCTGAAAAGTGAAAGATGCAGAGAAAGAGCGGTACCCCTTTTCTCTCGTATCAGCATCTCAGAGGAGGGTTTCTTTACAAACGGCTTCAACAATGACTCTTTAGTTGTCAGGGGCCAGTTTCCCTTTAGTGCTGTAATATAGATGGGGCCTTTCAGATAGCTCAAGTTCTCAAGACCTCTCTGCGTGAGAGAGGGGTCGGCCGGACAGTTTGGGGACTGTTCAGCTGTGTGTGTTCTGTAGATCTACACAGAGGTCAGTAGTGTTTTAGTCGTGTAGACTAATGTGAACTACATGTGCGAGGTGATGGTGTGTGTGTTGTTACAGGCAGCAGAGGAACTTTTGGAGTCTCTGGAACTGGAGAAGAGCAGCTATCACATGGGCCTGAGCAGGGTAAGCACACAGACACACACTTCAGTTTGTTCGCGTAACGCATCGTGGTATGCAGGTAAGTCAGAGTTTTATTAGTAATGGATGTTATTATTTTATTGTCCCAGTTTTATTATTTAAAATCCTGTTTTAATTTGATCTAATCCATAAAATATCAGACACTTTACCTCAAGATGATTCACAAGAGTAGGTTTATAATAATAATTTATAATTTGAGCTGTTTGGCACGATGCAATTTTTTTTGGCAGTTGTCACTTTGGCATCCGACCTCAACCAATATTAAATAGAAATGCAATGATATATCGGCCAATAATCGGTAGCAATTTTTCACACTATAGGGAATCGTTGTAAAATGCGATGAATTTGTGCTCTGTATATAGAAAATGTTAAGAAAAATCACCAGTTTGATGTTCGATATTAAAAATCATCTTATGAATTAATAACATTCAGAAAGTTAAAAAATGATAAGTATTAGTATTGGTGCATCTCTGATGTGAAGGATAAGCGTCTAAAGTAGCCAGCAGTTTTATGTTTCAAACACAGATTGCGATAGAGAGGCAAAAGTTACCTTAGTTTAGTTTAGTTGTCTTTAGTTTAGTTGTATTTTATGTAGATTTATAATTGAATGAGAAACCCTCATTGTTTATGCGTCATAATGCTGTAATAAAATAAAATTGTGTTTTAGCATTGCAGAAATTGTACTGGTTTCCATTAGAATGCCATTAGCTTTTTCCATCAAAACCATTACAAAATTCATTTTTGTAGTGTTTAGTGTGTATCTGGCATTATGCCATTAGGATTTATCTGCCAGATAACATCCAACCAATAGAATTCCTCACATACCAGTAAGACACTATTATAGTTTCATGAAGACAATTCCCATTATAACTATTAAATGTATTACATTTTCTATTGTGTTTTGGGCAGGGTTCCATTGCTTATTCAGCAGGGATTTAGTGTTTTTTTAAGTTATATAAATATTAAATACATATTTGTATAGGCATTAAATGACTTTTCTCTTTTAAAAGGGTATCTACAAATGATTGGCCTGACTGTAGGATAGTTACATTAAATTGACTCTGTCGCTTGTCAAACTACAAACTACAAGCAATTTAAAGCACACCACTGTGTTGTTTTTTTGACCAGACTCAAGAAACCCTTCATCCCAGCGTGAGCTGTTTTGATTGTCCGTATATTTTGTTACAATTTTTTCTAGTTTTATGGCGTCCTGCTACGCCGCTAATCATTCTGAACAGATGCTGGCACGCCGCAGTTTAATCCCATCAGCTGGAAAATAACGGACTCCAGAAAAAAAACATGAGCATGTGTAAACAAGCCCCGCCTGACACACTCCCAGAAGAATAGGGATTTATTTGACCGTATAAGAAGTTGGAATAGTTAGTAATTATTTTGTGGCAGCTGCAATTGGCTTCAGGATTTGCGGCAGCTGAAGCGTGCTCAGAAATGGATTGCAATGTCAAGGACCCTTCACGGAAGGATTCGGGCAACCAAACAAAGCGATTTACAATTCTTGTGACATCGCTTGTCAGTTTTGCTTGGCTTCTGCTGTTATTCACGATAAAATAAGCTCAAAAACACATTAAGTGGACATTGATTTACTGAGTTTGGTCATATTGTGTATACAGCCTGTATCACATAAATGAAGAACAATAAAATATGTCACCGTTTACTGACAAAAAAAATTGGAGTCGTTTGTGCACAATTTGAACTTTAACAGCCTTTACGAAACAGCCTCTTTTAGGGAATGTGATGCTATGTTTTGTTTATACATACTTTTAATTGTACACTGGCATTTTGAGAGTATCATGTATGTGGTTGTTTTTGTGTGTCAGGTGTTCTTCAGAGCTGGAACAGTGGCTAAACTTGAAGCTCAGAGAGATGAACACACCAGACAGAACATCACATTGTTCCAGGCAGCCTGCAGGGGCTTCTTGTCCCGACAGGCCTTTAAAAAAAGAAAGGTAAAGAATGTAAACATTAATCTCTCTTGTATTTGTTATTGTACACTGACAGCTATCAGTGAGATTTGTCTTTTTGGTTGATGTTTTAATGACGCTGAGCGAGATCCTGAATGATTAAAAAGTGCATGAGGTATTCCTCAAAAATCTGATTTTAAAGGAACAGGTCACCCAAAAATGAAAATTCTGTCATGTACTCCCCCTAATGTTGTTTCAAATCTGAACAATTTTCGTTGAAAAGAAAGATATTTGGAAGCATGCTTGTAACCAAACAGCCACCATTGACTACCATAGTAGGAAAAAAATATATTTGTAAATTTCTTTGTTTTGTTGAACACAAAAATTATATTTTGAAGAATTTAGGAATGCAACAATTGTCTATTATATAACCGTTATCATTTTTAAGGTTACCATTGTCATTTTCCTACTATGGCAGTCAATGGTGGCCAAGAACTGCTTGGTTACAAGCAATCTTCCAAATATCTTTCTCTGAGTTCATCAGAACAAGGATATATTATACAGATTTGGTTCTCGTAAATTAGTAAATGATTCCTTTAATCAGGTTTAAATATCGAATTTCATGTTTTTCTCTGTCTACAAAACAACTTGGAAGTCTTGCTTTTTAATTAAAGCCTCCAATTCTTACATTACGTTGTGATCTTTCTGTGTTTGCGTAAGGAACATTGATGTTTTCATAGAATACCGAACTGTTTCTGTATCTGTTATCGTATGTAGATGGAGATCTATTTCATTAGCCTGTTTGTTTGATGTTCGTTCTGAACCACATAATGCTAAAATGTAAATCCCCAGATATAGACCCTCTCTCATCCTCTCTCCCTTTCTCTGAGCAGATCCAGGACATGGCCATCCGTTGCATCCAGAAGAACATTAAGAAGAACCGTGGCGTGAAGGGCTGGCCCTGGTGGAAGATCTTCACCAACGTACGGCCTTTGGTGGAAGTTCAGCTCACGGAAGAACAGATTCGAGGAAAGGATGTGAGTCCTTTGAGATGTTTTTATTTGGTAACTTGGTTTGTTCGCTATGCAGAGCTTTGGAGAGCTTATGAATTTTTGAACAGATTTTAAATGTAGTCCTGTTTATTAAGCCAGGATATATTTTGGTTAGTTTTCTGGTCCCAGGCTTGAAACTCAGCATACCAGATCTGGCTGGAGATGAGGAAAGTGAGAGTCTTCTGTCTTTTTGTGTGTTTGCCTCAAAGATGACATGATGTAAAGACTTATTGCATCAGCTCTATACCTGAGACATTCCTTTGATTTCTGCTCCGTCACATCTCAATCTAAGCTCAAAGTCTTTGTTTTATAAATTCTGCATTGCTGTCTGGCCCGTTCCTGAACTCAGCTGAGGCAAATAGATAATCCGATAAATCACAATATTAGCTGAACAAAACTTCTTGTTTTACATATTTAGCGATGTTTGTTTCACACCGCTTACTCTTGTTTCTCATTGACTCGTAGGAGGAGATCATGCATCTGAAATTGAAGCTGGAAAAGGTGGAGAAGGAGAGAAATGAGCTGCGACTGACCACAGATCGGTTTGAGAGTAAAGTAAGAGATGAATCACGTTTGACTTCGAATTGCAGGTTTTGACAGAAAAATCGAGCGAAGCAGAAGTGAATTTTTGTGTTCGATTTAGTTTGTGTTTTAGAGACAAAAATGTTCCCCAAATGTGACAAAACTTTCCTTTGAGAAATCCTGAGGCCCGGACAATCTAATTTAGGAAAACATGGAGCAGGGGGGTAAGAGACCCCATCGTAGCCACCTTATTCATATAATAACATCAGATGTATAGTAGAGAAAAGCAAAACTCCGGGTCGACCAATCAGAATTAAGTACTCTAGAGAGATGTAACACTGCTTTCAAACTAGTTTTTGAGGTTTGAGTTAATGTTTGTCTGTATTTTTATATGAAAAGAATAAATTCAATACTATGTACTCATTTGCGATAGATGATGGCATAAATAATGTTTTTTTTACATAGATAACAGAGCTGACAGCAGAGCTGTCGGATGAGAGGAACTCTGGAGAGTCAACATCACAGCTGTTGGAGACGGAAACCAGCGAGAGATTACGTCTCGAGAAGGACATGAAGGAAATGCAGGTACATCAACTCTCAGCTCAACTTTGTCGGAAGCTCAGCTTCACAGCAATGGGAATTTATCAACAGCTGGCAACATTTCACCTGCAGGACGTTACGGTGTAACCAGGCTGCTTGTTGAAAACGCCTCATTTTATCTCATTATGAAACGTAGGTGAAGTTTGACGCTGTGAAGAAACAGATGGAATCGCTGGACATGGAGATCATGGAGGCCAGACTTCTCCGAGCATCAGAACTCAACGGCGAGATGGACGACTGTGATGATGATTCTGGTAAAAAATAAACAACTGTGTGGAAATAGTACTCTAAAATCTAAATTCAATTCAAGTAAATAAGAGTGGATTTGTGTAGTGCATAATCTACAATAAGGATTTTGTTAACAAAGGTAAGGAACACAAAGAATGGCTATTTGTATTTACATTTATGAATTTGATGTTTTAAAAAAAAAAACACTTGTAGTCCATTCAAACTGTGTGTTGTCTCAGAAACCTGCTCAACACAATGAAACAACACATGTATCTGTTTGTGTTTGGATCTGTCAGGGGGTGAATGGAGATTGAAATATGAACGTGCTATCAGAGACGCAGAATTCACAAAGAAAAAACTCCAGCAGGAGGTGGATGACAAGCTGGAGACGGAACAACAGAATAAGAGACACTTGGAGAGAAAAGTTAGTCGAACACACACGTAAACAATTCACCAGAATCAGATGTTTAAAATGTTGACCTGTAAAACTGTAAAAATGTATTTTCTCTTTAAATTCCATTTCAATTCATTTATATAGCACATGCAGTATACAACAGTCTCATGACCGACCAAAGTGCTTCACAGGGGTAAAAGCAGAGTAACATAGAATGGTTAAAAACAGCACGAAACATAATTTTGTCTTTTTTATGTAGTTAGCAGATCTGCAGGCTGATCAGGAGGAGACTCATCGATCAGTCCAGCAGCTGAAAAAGAAATGCCAGCGGCTGGCAAATGAACTTCAAGACACCAAACTGCACCTGGAAAATCAAGAGGGACGCAACCATGAACTAGAGAGAAAACAGAGAAGTAAGAGCCAATCACACACACCTGTTTGTGTAACCTAGTTACCTGCAGCATTATAATTATTCAGATTATTGTTTACCTTTATGTTTGTTTACTGTTTATTGTGTGCAGTTTGTTTCGTGTTTGGTTGTTTTTTGGGTTGTTTGTTTGTTTGGCTTTTTGTTTAATCTATTTTTTGCTTGATAGTTTGCGCTGTTTGTTTCGCGTTTGGTTGGTGTTTTCGTTGTTTATTTGTGCTGATTGTTTGGTTGTTTTGTTTGTTGTTTGTTTGATTGTTTGGGATTATTGTTTAGTGATTGGTTGGTTTGTGTGTGATGGTGTTTGTTTGTTTGTGCTGATTGTTTAGTATTTGATCAGTTTGTGTGTATTGTTCTGCTGTTTGTTAGTGTTGGTTGGTTTGTGTGTTGTTTGTTTGGGTTTTTGTTTAGTGTTTGGTTGGTTTGTGTGTTGTTTGTTTGGGTTTTTGTTTAGTGTTTGGTTAGTTAATGTGTTGTTTGTTTGGTTGTTTAGGCATTTGTTTACTTATTTTTTTTTTAATGTGTTTATTTACTATTTGATTGTTCTTTTTGCTTGTTTACGATTTTTTTTACCGTGTGCTAGTGTTGTTTTTTGGGCTATTTGTTTATCTTTGGTTTTGTTGTTTAGCATTTTTTTCTGATTAGCAGTTTTTTAAGCTCAGGTGAATTCTTAAGCAATAAAATAACAATATACATGAAGCTAATATGAATGAGAACTCTAGGTGACCTCGTCTCCAACAAAAGTGAAAGCAACATAGATAACAACTCTGATCATGTGAACTTGAGCTAACAATACAGATTCATGTTTGCAATCTGAAAGTCCTGAGAACCACCAATCAGCAGCAAGACTTCAACAGACAGAGGAAGTTCACGCACCGATACCTATTGATTGAACTTCTCTTCTGATAGCAGTTTATGTCACATATGAGCAGCATGTTATGTTTCTTCTATCATACTGCAGTTCACACGGCTCAGTACCTGTTTGTCTTGTTTCCTGCAGGTTTGATGTGGAGCAGAACCATGTTCATGAGGAACTACAGAGAGAGAAGAACCTGCGAGAGAAACTCAACAGAGAGCGAGACATGCTGACCGGCGAGCTGTTTACAGTCAGACAACAGCTTCAGGTGTGAGCGTGTGTGTGTTTAATTTTGACTTGTGGTCGTGGGTTCGAATCTCTCACGGGCATCTGTTTAACAAGTATTTAGTATTAAGGATTTGTATGTGTGTGTGTGTGTGTGTGTGCAGGATAAGGACACCGAGTTGTGTGCGGTCAGACTAAAGGTAGAGCAGCTGGAAACGGAGATCCAGGACCTCTCCTCACAAGAGACCAAAGACGAGGCCTCACTCTCAAAGGTTAAGAAACAACTCCGTGACTTGGAAGCAAAGGTCAAAGATCAAGAGGAGGAGCTTGATGAACAGGCTGGAACCATTCAGATGCTGGAGCAGGTAAAGAGGGAGGGGCTTAAAGTCTGATTTATGAAAAAGTGGATATAGCCTCTCATATGATCCGTGTTTGTTTCAGACGAAGCTCCGTTTGGAAATGGAGATGGAACGATTGAGACAAACGCATTTAAAGGAGATGGACAGTAAAGATGAAGAGGTGGAGGAGATCAGACTGTCCTGCAGCAAGAAGGTGAATAAAGATGAGAACGCTCTGCACAGTGCTCGGCTCTCACAATTTCAGACATTTCTGTTTGATGATGGCTCTTTTGAAATGTGTGTGTGTACAGCTGAAGCAGATGGAAGTGCAATTGGAGGAAGAATATGATGATAAACAGAGAGTTCTGAAAGAAAAGAGAGAACTTGAGTCCAAACTGATAGCGGCTCAGGAACAGGTACTAACACAAGCAACACAATGCTCCACAGTGCCATTTAACACACACAACACCTACACAAAAGGAGACAACTCAACATTACCAAACACTCAGTACACATAACAAAATGCAGCCCAACACAGCTTAACATTATATAACAAAATACACAACTCTAGAGAGCATAATATAACATGCAAAAGAAAAACTTTTACACAGCATACTGTAATATAGTGCACAACAATATTGTAAATACCTGTTTGCAGCACACATCCATTGTAAACACAATACACAACTATGCAATGCACAATATAACACACAACTCTAGCACGCAGAATATAAAACACAACCAAATTAACTGTATGCACCAAACAAGCACAATTATACAATGCACACCACACACAACAAAATATAACCATAGACAGCACACAACCACTGTACACCTCAATGCACAAATGTAGACTGCACAACACAACAAATACTTGCAGCACAGAACTATTGTGTGAAACAATATGACACAACTTCTCAACACAATATAAAATGCACAACAACTACTGTATCCAAACAACATATGGCCCATTACGTAACATCACAATGGGTGTGTGTTTGAATGTGTGTTTCAATGCTGATGTGTGTGTTTGTGAACTGAATGCAGGTCGGTCAAAAGGATGTCGAGACTGAAAAGCGTCTCAGGAAAGATCTGAAGCGCACAAAGGTTCTGCTGGCTGATGCTCAGATCATGCTGGACCACCTGAAGAGCAACGTACCCAGCAAAAGAGAGATCTCCACGCTCAAAAATAAGGTAGAATCTCTAACTGTATTTTAAGATGACATTTAACGCTCCTTGCTGGCTCAATGGAAGAGAAAAGGGAGTCAAATTTAAGAACAGTTTAGTCTGAGTATGCACATGGTTTTTTGGTTCAGTTGGAGGAATCCGAGTTTGCCTGTGCGGCCGCTGTTAAAGCGCGCAAGTCCATGGAGCTGGAGATCGAAGACCTTCACATTCAGATGGATGACATCACCAAAGCCAAGATGTCTGTAAGTCGAACTGCAATCTTTACTCATACACAAAGTAGGTGACACAATGTGGATGCTGGATGTTTTATATCTGAGAATGTAGTCTGTGCATTATACACAAAATTAATATATAAACACACATACTAACGTAAAGAAGTAAGAACTAAATTGAATGGATGCATTATTCCATTTCCTCTCATGGAATAAACCACATTTTTAGACAGCAGACAAGTTTAATTTAGTTCCTCAAGTTTTTGAGCAGTCCACTGTGTGCTATTGATCAGCTGTCATTATAGACAACATGATTCAAAATGTACACAGGAGAGGATTTGCCTTCCTGCACAACAAAAGAAACATCTTTTGATGGGAATCAGGCTGAACAAATAGATGAGCAGAAATAGATGAGGAAGCTGTAGTTCTCAGGCTGAAATATTATTCAGAACAAATATTCAAGGAGATGGAATCTTAAACCGGATCAAGAATCCCTTAATCATATCAGTTTCACTTTGTCCTATCACGACCAATCTATCGGGTTAAAACCGTATCTGTTCTGTTTCAATCTGAGGGTTTCAAATCAGCCCTGACCACCTTCTGTATCACACTGGTTAGCCCCACCCACATTGAAATCCTATTGGTACAAAATTAAGTTCTGAACAAGTTTGGGAATTGTGTGGAAGTCAAAGAGTGTCATTTTAAAATGTCTAAACAACTGACTGACCAGTGGCCACCTGGTGACAAAAATTGTGATAGTTGCACCAAATAATATGATTAATGATTAATAATAAAATAAACCTTTGTGTTTTTAGAAAGCTTGCTACTCAATCCATGTTTCTTCTTTGTTAGCTGGAGGAGCAGGTGAGCCGCCTGCAGAGAGAGAAGAATGACCTTCAGTCTCGCTTCGAGGAAGATCAGGAGGACATGAACGAACTGATGAAGAAACACAAAGCTGGAGTTGCACAGGTGACCTCACATCCTGTTACCAATTCTCGCACCCACATACACACAGGTGTTGTCTATATCTTTATCTGACTGTGTTATGTGTTTGTAACTGTGTGTCTGTAGTCTACCAGAGATCTGGCACAGATTAGTGACCTGCAAACACAGCTGGAGGAAGCCATGAAGGAAAACCAAGAGATCCAGGAAAAGGTACCAGAGAAAAAAACACTGAACAGCTGTTACCTAGTGAGCTAGCTTGTTGTGTACTGTCTACATAGAAAATGCTTTTAAAGGCTGAGAAAGGTCAATAAAGGTCAAACATGAACGTGACCCTAGCGTGTTTTTGTATGTTTTCTACCTGCAGCTTCACTCGCTGCAGTCACAGCTTGATTTTCAAGAACAATCCATGGTGGAGAAATCACTGGTTAGTCGACAAGAAGCCAAAATCCGTGAGCTGGAGACCAAACTAGAATACGAGAGGACCCAGACCAAACGTCTAGAGGTGAGGCATGTAGCACCCTCTACTGTTTCATATTTTGATCTCATTCAACATTTTCTTAATTTGTTCTCCAGAGTCTGGTTACTCGTCTGAAGGAGAACCTGGAGAAGATAACAGAGGAACGAGACCAGCGCATCAACTGCGAGAACCGGGAGAAAGAGCAGAACAAGCGCATGCAGCGTCAGATCCGAGACATAAAGGAGGAGATGACCGAACTGTCCAAAAAGGAAACAGAAGCCAGCCGTAAAAAACATGAGCTGGTGAGTTCCACGACGCCCCCTTTTGACTGGACATATGCAGTATTTATTTAGAATGACTGTAACGTTTACACCAATAGTTACTATAGTAATAAGGAAATGACCTTTCTTTGAACTTTGATTGGTTGACCCCGAAACAGCAAATGGATATCGAAAGTCTTGAAGCAGCCAATCAAAGCCTTCAAGCGGATATGAAGTTGGCCTTTAAGCGGATTGGCGACCTTCAGGCCGCCATGGAAGATGAAATGGAAACAGAAGACGATGAGGATCTCATCAGCAGGTATGAGGATTTATTCTGCATTCGGAGGCAGCGGTTGCCATGGCAACTGTTTTCTATAGTTTATCAGGAGCTGATAGAGATGACCACTGTATTACTTGCATAGGCTATTTATTTTCTAGTTCTTCACTGCCTTTATCTTTTCTGTTTCTCATCTGTGCCAAACTCCCAAGTTTTTTTGAATATTGACTCCTCCTTTTTTCCTCTGTTTCATCGTTTGGAAGTTTGCAAGACATGGTGACAAAGTATCAGAAAAGAAAGAACAAAACGTGAGAATATCGAGTGGTTTTTGTGCATCCCTTGTTGTTGGTTTGAGTTTTTTGTCTATTTTAGATGATAGTGTTGTGTTGTCGAATCAGCTGTGATCTCACATGTCAAGCGCCATTTCAGCAACTGAAGTATTTATCCAAGAAGTCATCTGACTTTAAAGGAACAGTTCGCCCAAAAATAGACATTCTGTTTTCATTTCCTCACGCTCGGGTTGTTCCAAATCTGTATATTAGTTTTTTTGTTCTGATGAACACAGTGAATGATATTTGGAAGAATGCTTGTTACCAAACAGTTCTTGGCTAACATTGACTACCATAGTAGGAATAATGACAATAGTAGTCAAAATTGCCCCAGAACTGTTTGCTTTACAAAATATTTTCAAAAATATCTTCTTTTGTGTTCAACAGAACAAATACATTTATAAGCAGTTTTCCTACTATGGGAGTCAATGGTGGCCAAGAACTGTTTGGTTACAGGCATTCTTCCAAATATCTTTCTCTGTGTTCATAATAGCAAATTTATACATATTTGGAACCCCATCATCATGCATGTGTCACCATATCTTCATCTATCATATTCAGGATTCCTATGAACAACTAGAAATATAAAGGAATTGTAAAAAAAAAGTGTTAACATCTCAAAAGGTTATACAATATACATTATAAATATATATATATATAAATATATTATAATATTATGGATACATTATGACGGTTTATATACGTTTTCTTATACAGGTGTAATTTCTTTGATAGTAGTTACCTTCATTTAATAAAAGAGTAGAATATGACTAGAATATGGCTGAAATGATCTTGAAAAATCCTTATCCAGATAATCTTATGAAGTTAATCTCATTGTAAAGTTTTAATTCCTAGAGGATCTTGCTAAAATTGTTCTTAACTGGGATCTGCGATCATCAAAGCAGATTGTAACGGTGGATCAGTGTTTGATGTGAGCGCCGTGTTTGTAATGGTTGCCGCTCTCATGACTTCTGGGAACATGTGAGAAGTCATGAGGTTTTGTTGGTGTATTTTTGTTTGTGTCCCTTAACATAATGGCATCGTTCTGCTAACAATGCTGAGACTATTTGAGGCTATGTGATTGTAGATATATTTCCATAGATGCTTTGTTATTAGCTTTTTCTATGGGCTTCTACACCTAAAGCAAAAACCATGTGTGGTACTAACAGCTACCTAAAGTGTTGTCTTGTTCTTGTCCAACCAAAATAAATTCTGTATTTTCTTGCTATATCTGAGTGAAATTCTGTTGTTTTCAGTGGTGATGACTCTGATATGGACTCAGAAGTGGAAGACCGGGTAGATGGAATAAAGTCCTTGCTCTCCAAGAGTAAGGGATCCACAAAGACGGTCTTGGATGAGGGCAGTCAGAAGACAAGGTATGTATGAAGTATGAAGCTTTTTTAGTTCCTGGAGATTCATCATAAGAGTTGGACTCACAATTGAAGTCTCCGCAGCTTGAGAAATCTACTGTACTTTCTGTGATTATTATAAATAAATCTTAAAGGGATAGTTTACAAAAAAATAAAATTCTGTCACTTATTTATCCTCATGTCGTGTAAAACCTGCATATGACTCTTCTTTGGAACACCAAAGAAGATATTTTGAGAAATGTTTTAATGAAATTGAAGTCAATGGGGGCCAGTGTTGTTTGTTTAACAACATTCCTCAAAAAATATTATTTTATAGGAGATGCGAAAGAAAGACATACAGGTTTGAAATGACATGATATGCTATGCTATTAAAAGACTTAGCTTAGCAAATCACGATTTCTGTCATCATAAATTGGTTACCCATTTAACTTTCTTTCTTCCACTGATTGATTCACAGATAAATCTTTTAAAGTGTTATATATAGTATAGGATTAGTGTTGGATTCATTACACTAGTATTAGTATGGTGCTTTAATGTAGCCGCCATTAGGAGAATAATCCCTTTTATTTCTGTCTAAATTACCTCTCTGATCTCTTTCATTCCTTGAATTCCTGTCTATCTCTGTCACGGCTCCCATGCTTTTATATTATGTGATCGTAATCAAATCTGTCAATGTTTTCACGGTTTTTTACATCCGCCATTAGACACTCCAATGCTGCTAATGCAGATTCGAAAAATTATAAAGAAGGGAAGGAGGGAAAAGAAGAACTAAAAAAAGATTCAGACGAGAGCCGCTCGGTTTCTGTGATGAGCTCGCTTAGCTACAGGAAGCGCTCTCATCAGAAGGACTGGAATGGAGGTGCAGGGGACGAGAACTCCCTCTTCAGTGCCCTTCGGGAGCAGTCAGACGGTCCGGACCGGCTATCGCTGCGTAAAGCTAGGAGCAAATCCACCGATAAGCCTCAAGTTGACGATGATATGGATGACCGTAGTTCTGTGATCTCTCAGGCGTACTCTGAGGCCTCCAACAAGGCCAGGAAAGGCCTGGATCGACGCTGGACCAAGAGCAGTCCAGAGTTTGACAAAGAGTCTACGGTGTCCTCACTGACCCCAAGCCGGGTTTCCATCCGTCGTGGGTTGGACCCGGACGAGGATGCTCGGTCGGGTGTGAGCGGCTTCAGTTTGCGCCGTAGTACCTCATGGATGGATGACAGCCGGAGTGAGTACAGTACAGGTTTGAGCCAACGATCTAGAAGCCGCAGTCCCGGGAACACCAGCGTCAGTTCTCGAATCTCTCTGGCGCGTAGCACTCGGCTCAGTGAGTTCGGAGTTTGTGATGATGATGAGGATGATGATGACGTTGACTCTGTGAGCGTGGCCGCGTACAGTCCACACTCGCTTGGCCGAAGTCTGTCAACCTCCGCACAGCTGCAGTCCTCTGAGAATAAGCCGGATACCTCTGACATTAAACCCGTGAGTCATCGCAACTATCTAGACCCGGATCTGGAAAAAGCCATCAACGAAGTTTTAAGCTTTAAGCCGATCAAATTCAAACGTCACAGCCTGAAAGACTCGGATGAGGAAGAAGATGCTGCAGGAGAGGATCAAGACAAAAAGAGTTTGCTAGAGGACAAGGATGATGAAGATCGGAGTCGTGCTGGATCCAGCCTAAGACGTTCTGCTTCAGATTCAATACGGTGCAGCAGCTCGCTCAGTTCCTTAAGCTCAAAGAGCAGCAAGAAGAAGAACAAGAAGAGCAGACGCTCGGAGTCTGACAGCTCTGCTTCTGAGGGTCGTTCTCGGCGACGCTCCAAGCAGAAAAGAGCCAAAAGCTCAAAGAAGAGGGAGTCACGATCGTCCGAGTCGGAGTCGGAATCGTCTTCAAGCTCTGCATCAACCGTCTCGCATCGTAGCTCGAATAGCGTGAAGAGGATGCCAGCCCAGAAGGCTTCCGACGGAGATCCGGACAGTGCGGAAGAACGGCCCCCGAGCAAAAAAGAGATGAAGAAACAAAAGAAGAAGGTGGACAGTTTGGTGATGAAGTATCTCTACAAGCCTGACAGTGATTGAGGTGACGATGGAAGAGTGGTTTTATTAACATGTTACTTCGGACAAACCAGAATGAAGTTTGCTAAAGCATTTCTCTAAATGCATGTTGTGTTCCACCTCCAGACTCCAAACATGAGGTCAAAAGAAAGTCTAATGACCCCCAAAGGCATGCATTGACCATGCAGATAGATTCAACCCACATACTAACACGCATCTGCTTATTGATTTTTTGTGAAAGTGGTTTGAATGTTTGTGCATTTGTGACTGGTGAAGGACCTTTGCCATTTTATCGATCTGTGCATGGGATTGTGCCCATTTGACCTTTCAATGTCATGTTTTATCCTTCTTTTAATTGAAGCATTGTTTCTAAAAAAAAAACGTTTTGTCTTTTCCAGCCACATTTTGTATAGATCCCACACATTGCAGGACGGAGCCGATGCTGGATTGGACAAAGAAGCAACACAGACTGAGAAGACGCTTAATGATGGGGATGGTGATGCCCGGCCTTCAGAAAGCGCAGCATAGATCTTATCATGCACTGAAAACGTGTTTACATTTTCCCCGGTACTGACACTTTAGTCTGTTCATAACTAACAATGAGCGTTTTTCTGCTAGTCTTTATGAAACATCATGTTTATTCATGATTTCTGCAGCTTATATTTATTTAGATCTCAGTCTTCATCAAAAACGCCTCCAAGAAATGAAGTAATATATTGTGAAAAAGGTCATCTTTATCTAATATGTATGTTTATTTTGTTTGATTTTGAGACATTTTGCCTTGAATTTGCTTGAGTGAACGTGTAACGCTGTCTTGGTTTTAAATTAATGAAATAGGCCATTTATCCTTCTCTGTTTTTCTCTTCAGACATCTTAGAAGTTAATTTAGCACTGGTTTACTAAATGGCAGCATGAATACATTTTATTATATTGAGGGATGCATCATGTTTTGGCCTTAAATGACATTTAAGTTAAGGCAGCAATAATTAAGTCATACATATTTGAACTCTGCCAAAGTACAATATATTATTAATGAGAGTCTAATACTTTCTGACGTTTTGTTTGTGTGTGAGTGGCGTGTATGTGTGGTATGTTATGTGTGTCCTCTCTTGGTTTTCTATGCATTAAATGCGACTTTTATTATGGAAATACCATGCAGACAAGATACTTTTATCTGTGCAGTGGCTTATGCAGTAACAAGAATATATAAGAGCGATATATACTGTATAAATGCAAGTTTTGCATTGGTTTTATTGTAAATAAAACACATTGACACGTTTTAAAGGTTGTAATGTATTCTATTTTTTTTGATTCAATAAATAAATAGACTTGAATTACGTACATTATAAAAAATCTAACACTTTTAAGCCTTCAATTTTTAGGTTAAGCAAAATTGACTTGTAACAAAATATTAAGTTGGCTGAACTAGTTTTTTTAAGTTACACAAAATGCAACTAGATTTTAATGTCAGTTCAAATTTGTTTAATTTCAGTGCCTCTTAAAGCTTTCAATTCGTTTTAAGATTTTGTGTAGCTTTCAGACAAAGGTTTTTTGAGGTAGGTGAAATTTGTCCTGTTTAACTTTTACCAGGTTATTTGTATATTTTCTTTAAAACAAGATTTATTCACTTTGGTCACTTTCCTTGTCAAGTAATTGTCTTTTTGTTCGATTTTTTTACTGCAAAACAAAAATACTAAAAGAATTTTATTTATAAAAGAAGTTTATTTTTTGCAGCGTAGTAAACAGACTCAATTCCTTTTACAATTGCTAAACTATCATCAATCGCTGTTTGGAAAGACAATGGCGTTCATTTGGATTTAGCTTCTTTTCAACGGTTTAAAAGAACATCTGTCTGGCAGACTAGAAAGAACGCAGTGTGCAAACACAAGAATAGCATTTAATCCCTGGAGTCTCTAGGGGGTCCTGGATAAACAGTGCGATATGAATGCACAGGAGAGGCATGCTGGGGTATTGAACTCAGTATGAGTTCGGCCTGTGTCTAAAATTTTATTTCTCGTAAACACCGGCTTGGCTAGGCTTTGCGTCCAGCTAAGACCACTTGGTTTAGGCAGTTTGCATTCAGCAGGTTTCTTTACAAGTTCTAGAGAATCCTTTGATTTAACACCTGTCTGTTGCCCTCCACTGACTGCCAGACTCCCAGAGTTAATTAACATGTCCCTCTCTGGACTTACAATAGATTTCTTCTGCTTTGGCTAATGGTCTTTTAATGTGGCTGTTGTCAGACCAAGTCAATATAAATTCACTTTATTATTCCCTTAATAAATAGGCTCTGATCTTCACGCTGCGTGATTCCCGCTTGAAGCCGGTGTTGGGAATGTCCATTATGTGTTGAGTGATGTCACTGAGACTTGGGACAAAGACCATTCCAAGCTGATAATAGTTTTTTAACAGCTTGATTTGATTGTAACTAGAGGGCTCAGAATATGTTCATACTTATACTGATACTAAACTTTATAAGTATAAGAGTTATACCGACTAAAAATAGTTTTTCAGTATTTCGATTATAATGATCTCCACAGTATGCAAATCATCAGTCCCCCAAAGACATACATTTCAGAAATGCTTAAACTGAAAATTAATTATCCATTTAATTCCTTAGTTCATCAGCAGAACAGATGGAATTAATTCTGTAGGGGAAAAGATGCATTTGCCTGCAAAATACCTCAATGCACTTCAATTTGATAAGATGACAAAAAATTCTTCATTTTTATAAGATGACAAGGGCTGATTCTGAGAATAAAGTAATTTTTGATGCAAATTGAATAAAACATAATGGTGCATTGCAAAACATGTCTTTAGTTCTGAACACATACTCCCATAAAACATCTGTGCTGCTGTAAATCTGTCCTTATGTTACTGAAGCTGTACATTGCAGAATACAATGACAATGAACGTCGACTCTCCGCATCCTACGCAAACTGCACAAATAACTGCTGACAAAACGTTCCATTCAGATTTTGTCTAGTCCTGCAGGCAGCGTGCCAAACCTTTCCCACAAATATCAGCTAATTAAAAAGCTGTTATGATTGCTCCTATAGCCACTTCGCACATTCTCCAAATAGCAAAACTCTGATTAATAAAATATTAAATTAAACATTTTACTGCCCTTTGCAGCAGAAAATCCTCCAGTTTACAGTTCGTACAGTATAGTGATAATTTGTGAGATTTCTGACACTGTGAAGGTCATTTTTAATAGAGCGGAATTCTCTTTTGGTAAGTGAATTATCAGTGCTATGCCATCACTCTTAAATGAATCTTGGAATTATCTTACAAAAACTAATAATGCCTATCCAACCGCATGTCACATGTCTTGTGTTTCCACAAAGATCATTGTTTTTGCAACCAACCACAACACAAAACTAGATGCTTCTATGTAAAGTGATGAAATTTTTACAAAGACAGAAAACTTTTAAATGTATCCAATAAAACAGATTTGCTACATAGGCTTATGCCTAATTCTACGTTTTATATAATGTGATATACATATTGACATATATAGTCCAATAAAGCTACTTCCCATAATGTAATAAAGCATACATGCAATACATGCAACCCAAGGATAGTGTGGATTATTGTGTTATTGTGAGACTGCTTGTTTTTCTAGCTAGAACAATCTGGTTTGCCTGTATATTTCACTGGATCCCTGAGGTAACATTTTTTTTTATTTCATCTTGTTTCATCATGTTTTCATATTTTGAAATTGCCTTGATGAAAAAATAATTATTTTCCAATCAAAAAATTCTGTATTGCTACACTTTTAGTAACATTTTCGTTAATCAAGTGAAGTCAAATGAACGCTAAAACAGGGAGATGTTATTATTTGACTGGGTCTTCTGTAGGTCTGTTGGAGCGATTACAGGGACTGTGTGTCATGCAGATATTCTGCTTATTAATGCCAATGCAGGTCTGCTGCAGGCCCCTGGGTTTAACTGAACGCTTATGGTGATGGGTGCTCTGTTTGCTCTTCATGACTGTAACCTGAGGGAACCCGTGGGTAAATGTGGGCTTTATTCTCTTTAGATAAGAACCCAGAGAAGAAATTTTAAAAAAGGGGATCACACTTATTAGGATTTATACACATTCTCAGTATTTATAACTAGACGGTAATTATTTTGAACGTCTTTATACCACGTAATGATTGAGGTTAAATAAACTTTGCTGGAATAGCATAATAACAAAGACCATTATGGGCAGGAAAGTTCCGAAATAAATTGCGTTGAAACATGAGTTTGAGCTACAGGAAGGCGCACGTTCATGAGCAGCAGTCGCCTGCTAAAAATGTTGCTTTTGTCAGATGAGTTTTGTCAATCGCAGTGTAGATATAGTATAAACTCTACTTCAACCAGAAGTTCAATTATAGTTTTTTTATAGACATCAGTCACGTACACACACATGGCTATACGCACAACAACAACAACTTTAGTTTGATTGTAAGATTTGTTGTCATCTGAATTATTAATATGCTATTATAATATACACGTGACCGCGAACATGAACGTTGGTTTGTTGCTTATTCCACATTAGTTTTGTTGCAACTTTAAAGTGTTTTGTTGTTGTCCAAACCAACCAATAGATAAATCATAATATTTGGCTTGAGGCAGAAAATGTAGGCTACATAAAAAGTTACTTCTACTGTAGGTCGTTTGCTAATTCAATCTATGATCTCTGGGGTAGTGTAGTACTTGAGCAGGTAGGCATATTCTTAAAAAAAATTGATTCAATTGTTTTTAAGTCACACTTAGGCTCGTACACAATTAAACATTAAAAATCTTCTAAGAGTCTTTGACATTAGTTTACAGAAAATCGTCAGAATTATATAGGTGGAAAATCATTTAAAAGCAGAAAATGCTATTTGAATATAAGAATATAACTATTATACAAATAAAAGTTGAAATATAGAATGTCACATTGCTGAACGCTGCTCGAAATGTCATGTCAACTCACCATTTGCTATTAAAATGACTTCTTAGCAGTCTGAGCTTCAGTCCTCCCTCATGAATATTAATATTACCACCCCTACATGCAAACAGTGTAATGTTTGTTCTTGCCTTCTGAATAATTTACTCTGTCTTAAAATTGGTCACAGGTGTGTGAATATGTTCTGAGATGCAGAAACCTTTAAAATCATGCTTTGGACCCCAGAACTGAACTGAAAAAAAGTCTTTATATAGAATCATAACACGTCTGTTACACAAGCTCATGCGAATACCATCTCAATAGATTTTCTAGAAAGCGCACAGGCTCAAAGATAATGGAGGGTGTCATGAAGGTAAAGAAGCGGAGTTCAAGTATGCTTATCTCAGACATGTGGCTTTCCTTGATATATTTTGTTTTGGTACACGTGAGGGATCTCAGCTTACCTCTGAAAGAGAACAGAGAATGCTGCATTTGTGTGTATCTACAGTATCTGATTTTGCCTACAGTGAGGGAACATGGACATACATACTAAATAAACCGAAGTGCAAAAGTCTTTGTGAGAGGTTTACGAACTCTTTTAAGTTTATTAGGAAAATATGAAAAGTGCATTTTGATTGCATTTTGCATCTTCAAATTCAATATCTCAGATTAGGTTAATGCAGAAAACCCTTTACAATAACATTGTTTTTCTAATGATTAATATATTCTGGTTATGAATAGACCTGTAAATAAAAAGTCATCCAATAAACTATAGATTTATACATAGAAATGTTAAACTGTAGCTTATTGTCTGTGTAATATTATCTTAATGGTTATTTAGTCAGCATCATTCTAAATTATTTAAAGCCTGTGAGTTTGATGTTGGCGTCATTGCCTTGACACCGCGGCCACTGTATTTCACAGCCTTGATTTTCATTAGCCAGACAGACCGACTCAGCAGTGCTGTGGAGCTGAAATCACTGGCTCAAGGTCTGAGCAATGAGTTACAGGCATTTGCCAAACAACACAAAGTGTAAAATAGATCCTGCTGATGCAACTTAAGGATCTCCTTCATGCTTCAGTTTTTCTTCTTGTGTTTTATTGCTGTTTTCGTCTTACTTTCGAAGATCTCCTGTGGCCCCAAAAGTATTTAGCTATTTAAATGTTTGGAATTCAGTGCATTGTATGACAAGTTTATCACACCATGTGGCATCTGCTAATGCTTGAAACCATGTGGCATCTGCTAATGCATGAAACCATGTGGCATCTGCTAATACACGATGCTAAATCTTTTCCGTTCCTTCGCCGTTTTCACTTTTGCAATTAACCAATTTTTGTGGCTATGTTTACTGAACTGAACCCAAGGTCATTTTAGTTGACGTACAAAAAAAAATGTTGGTGGCTGACACAGAACTAAGATGTCGTCGCGTATCATTTCTTTGCCAAAGGATATACACATTTACAAACCGCCGTTTGTTCCTTAGGGCTACTGTAGAAAAAAATGGGGAATTCCATGCAAGGATGTTTGTAGATAGAAACAACTCATTCTAAGGTAATACAAACAACACAACGCATCATTATTAATGTCTTCATTCACCTCTGAACACATTGATATTATATTGCATTTCTTTCAATAGATCCTCCAAAAATTGCACACTTGACCTCTAAGATTTTGATGTTTCATCTTGATGCATGTACGATTGAAAAATGCTTAATGCTCACCAACTTGGAATTGCTCAAACTCAACCAGAACTGATTTACTATAAGTACTGCTGTGACTTGAAGTTTGCATACTTTTTGGCTGCTTTTTTGTTTATAACTGTGAAGCTGCTTTTTCATGCAGTCTGTATTATAAGGCACTGCAAGTGAAGGTGGGCTCACTTATTTTCTAAGTAAATCCCTTTCGTTTAATGATATTCAGTGCAATGATATTAATACATTTTGTGTTTCTTAAATACACAGAAAACTTATTGTCACTGTGCATTGCTGCTGATAACTTGAAAACGACCTTCTCTTGATTATTATAGAATTGAAACAAAGACGTTGGATATCTTTCGTCCCCATCCAACAGCGCTGAAGTGTTACTTTGTCTTCTTGTTATATTAGGAAAGCATATCTCCTCTCTCTATCAGATGGAATACTGCTTTGTACCTCCCCGCACACAAAAGCTGATGTCTAACAGAGTCAAATGACGCGCTGCTGGATGATCGCCAGGCTGCTGTCCGAAGTTTCCAGCCGTGTCGCGGTTGACTGGAGTGCGGATGCGGTGGAGCTGTCCGTGGTGCTGAACCTCTACATCGATCAATCCGCTTATAGCAGCCTGAGATACATTCGTACTCTTGCAGCTCTTACCGATTTGTAGGCTTACAATACTTTACGGGCATTTTATTTGACCTTTGAGTAATTCCGATTGGATTGTGTTACGTCAGGACATGTTATACAGTGTTTTCAGGAGTCGTTGCAGAATGTGCGTGCGGATTGTGCTCCAGAAGAACTCACTGTTTGTGCTGCTGGTTCTGGCCGTCTCATTGAGTCAAACGCGTTGTCAGGGTAAGTCGTTTTAGAGTTTTAGAGTTGTTCATCCAAGTAGGCTGCACAGAATTTATATTGACATTTACATGTTTAAGTAATCTCGTTGCAACCCCATCGTTACGATATATCGGATATATCTCAAATGAGCAGAAACAGACCTTTACAAGTCAACTCTTGCGTTCAAAACCGATAGATGTAACGAAACGGTGCAGTTCACACGGAATGTCTTTGACAAAAGTTTACCTGTTTAACTTAACGCGCCGTCTTATAAACTCGACTGGAGACACTGAAGAAATAACAGCAAGACGCGACGTCCATCTGACGCATATGTACAATTGAAGAAGAAAAACACTGAATGCTTCTTGTGTAAATAACCCACATTGTCATATCGGATATTTAAGCGTTTTCCAAACACTGAATTAGTACAATTTGATGAAAACAGTTTGTTTAAATCGTTTATGTCACCGTAGTGCTATAACAGAACAGAGTCCCTCTTGCAGATAAAGACACTAATCCTTGAGATGAGATTATCGTCGTACCGTATACAGCACTGCTTATGAAACAGTTGTTTTCACAGTTTAAAAACGCAGAAAGTCTGTCTCGGCTTGTTCTTAAAAATAACGAATATACGACAGATGGGAGCTTTTTTAATCCAACGTTGTTGTTTTTATTAATTAAGTGACACAGCATGTTTGGTCCATATGTTGAGCTTGGATAATGTACTGTAAACTGTTTTATCATGTCTTACAAAATATGGTGAATTGAATGCACAGAGTTGAAGCAGCATATTGGACTCAAATATTATTTCAAGGTGTACCTACCCTTGTAAAACAATAGTACTTTAAATCACAGCAGAGGGCAACAATGGCATTTATTTAATAAGGTGGTAGGTTTACTATAATCCCTATTTAAGTTAATTGCCTCCATTTTCTAGATTTTATAGAAAAGCAAGGAACATTTTTGTGTATGTCTCACGTAAAGCCCATGGGATTACAGGTAAAAATGTGACATGTAATACATGTGTGATCACGTGGAAAATGTAAAATAAAAATGAGATTTTCAGCGATTTTATCGCTTCTGTGTATTGCGAATTGTCTGACCAGTGCTTTTGAGTGTGTGATCTCTTTGTTTCTCTCTGGCTGTTTCTCACAATGTGATCTTAAACGATCTTGCGTCCTTGTGTTCACGCTTTATGTCATCATGAACCGCCAAAGTCTGGTTCCAATGTTCAAGAACAGAGAGCCCATGAAAGTACACAAGTGTGTTCTTGATATCAAGGATGCATTAATGCAGACTTGCTCGTACCAAACCTGATTGACATCCTAGAAGTCATTGCGGCGTATCCATCCAAGTTTCTTCTTCCAAGGTTACCCCGCAAGAACGGACTCCACAAGTCCTTTGAGAAAAGACCTTTGACCTCAGTGTGTCACATAACACTTCAGTGATAATTCTGTGTATTTTATTATTGTATATCATAATGTAATTTCACGTTTGGTCTGTTGTTGCCATTTCTATGGCTAGTCTTATTTTGGGTGTCCTCATGTGTATTTCTGCTTTATTTATCACATCTATCAGCTCAAATCCCTTCTTTGTTAGTCAATGCTTTTTGAAGATAATGAAATTAGATTTTTGTCATAAGAAGGCAAATTTAGTTAATATATAGAGGGAATTTTGCATACAGTAGATGACTTACTGAGCTCTGAATCAAAGCAATTAATGCGTGTGCTAAAATGTTTCTGTAAAGCTGCTTTGAAACAATGCACGTTGGGAAAAGTGCCATAGAAATTAATTTGAATAAGAATTTCTAAGATGCGTGAATGAGTCAGAATTATCCAGTCTCACATTCAGCAGTTCTGTAGTGTGTGTTGTAGTGTTCATCAAGGTCTTGAGTGTCTATTTCTGAACTCGTTTTAGCGTTTAGCTATCAGATCTATTCAAAATTTCATGCAACATTCATCCTCTTATTCTGGCTATTCAAATACAGAAATCGAATGAGGTTTTAATTTCCGCCTTTCATAGCTCTGATTTCAGGGGCGGGGTCTGAAAATGTTCTACACCTGTTTTACTGGTGATTAGCTTGATCAAGGGCTGTTCACAAGCTGCTAGTTGACATAATTAGTCTGGCTCTTTGTCGGTTTATGGGTTATAAATGGGAGACTTTAGCACAGAATGCTCTCTGATAGTCTCGTGTCTTATCCGTGCAGCTACAGCTGGGATATTAACCTGTGCTTTAGTGTCTCTCAAAATCAAAGTCTTTGTGAAAGATTATTTGAAACTGAATGTTTCAGAGTGGCTTTGGGTTCTTTCACGAGAACTTTATGTAGTTTATGCACGTATATTGTTCGGCATGTGGTCAGATAAATGTGAAACTTTACAACGTTACTGTCTGCCGCTCCTGCAGAGCTCGGGCAAGAACTGCAACTGTTGAACCGGTGATATCTTGTGCAAACAACTGATATCTTAACATCCTGTTTGTGTCGCCGCTATATTGATCTCCTCAAGCATTCGTGTGTGATATCTTTTTTTTGGGGGGATGCTAGACCACTCGCAGGCCTTGGTATACAGATCTGTTGGCTGCAAAATAAGTTTCATCACAGCGATTATGCACAGAGGTTTTGCCCCAATAGCGATGGTCGGTTTATATTAGATTCTCTGTGTGTGTAAAGAATACAGCTAGGCTATAGATATAAAGATGTGAAAGAAACTGTTTACTGAAGCTTTTTAGAATAGAGTTGGGTCTCTATTGGGTCATACAATAACTTGGTGTTGAAAAATAAAATGAAGAAACAGGCACTGAAGATTTGTGCATGTTTATCTCCCTAAAAATAACACTCTAGAAGAAAAAGACCAACAAATATAAACATCAACTTTTAAGGGTAGACCGTTTTAGCTTTAAATTGGAGTCTTTAAAGTTCATAAACTGTGGTGTAGTAAAATATGTGGGATCAAGTTTGGCTTGTGTGATTTCCCAAACCGGTTTCTGTCCTTTACTTCTCATTATCAATAAAAGCCACAAAAGTCTCAGAATATCTGATTTAAAACACTATTTAATCCGTTAGCTATGCAATGTATTGATTCCTGCTGTCTTAATTTTAACGTGAAGGGTGGCAACATCGATTTTCTGGGCATCAATAATCCCTGATCATCTGAAAGTACGAGTCGATGCTCTTTTCATGCCTGACACCTGCGGCCAAAATACCATAAAATTGGCATATTTAAGTCGAAGATTACAAGCTTACATTTTGAATTTTAAAAGTTCACCGGCCTCCTAATCCACCTCTCGTAATGTGTGAGACATTTCATTATTCAGTAGGATGATGGTTTTCCTTTGATTTCTTCTGAAATAGCACCCTGTTATTAATACACGTGAATCAATCTAATCTTCTCACATTAAACATCTCACCAGCCCTCAAGCTTTGATTGACATTTGCATAGCATGAACAAACATCTTATTGTATCGTTTGCTATGGCTTTTGCAGTGCAGTTTACATCAGTCATAAATAATGACAGAATTTGTTGTATTAAATTGGAGTTTTGCCATTTAGAAACAAGGCATGTTTTTATAATAAAATACATTGTTTATACAATGTTTCTGAATCAATTGAATTTTAAAACGTGCATTTATATTAACGTTTGCACTCTGCAGGAAGCTTGTAGCTAAACCTATAATTATATGCCCTAATTCTAAATAAAAAAATAAACCAAAAATGTTTTTTTATATATTTGGGGTAGCTGGAATTGAAGTGTACTTATTTTCTAGGATTAGATAGGGTTTGTGATGATCACCCTGAGAGAAGTTCCTATGTGTCTTTAAATATCGGAAATAAATTGGCAGGAAATGGTGTTACGCGGATCCCCTGAGCTCCTTTGTCAAATAAAAGGCTCAGTGTTTTGGCAGGATCAGAGCACAGGGCACTGAGCCCTCAAAGGCACCAGGACAAATGGAGGTTTCATGGCGTCCCTCTCCCGCAGTGCTCTGTGCAGCTGGGTTTATTTGAAACAGCTGCTGTGATAGTTGAATGTGGTAACAGGAATCTCAATTGAATGATGGGTTTATCCGTCAAATGTTGATGTAGATAATTATGAAATTTGTAGATCAAAATTTAATAGAATTTTCTCTTTGTGTTGCTCCTTCGGAGGGACAAAAACTGAAAACTGATTGCATTGTAAAATAGTAAAATCTGAATACAGCATACCAAAACGTTTTTTGGTGACTTGTCTTCCGATGCAGTAATGTAAGCAGGATTTAAAGCGGCCATTCCCTGCGATGCCAATTTTCAAACTCTAGTTAGTTGCTGTTAGAGCAATGTTACTTTAACATTGGCTGTGAAAGCTGTTCTGTGTAAACACTGATATTGTGTGTGTGTGCCCATACCTCCAAAGCACTTCTGTGAAGCGTCCTTTGAAGTCCTGCTTGCAAATGTCTCCTGGTCAATCTGCTTGTTTTATTATCCAACTTGGGTCCAATATAAAAAGGCAAAACTAGCTCTTCTGTTATTAGTCTTAATTAATATAACCGGGCTGACCCAATGGGTCCGGTGTCATTTCCCTCGCTGTAGTAGGAAAAAATGTGATCTCTAACTAAGATTGAGGTTTGCACATGCACTAGCAGACCTCCGTTACACTTCAATAGATCCGCATATGTTTAACTGATGAAGTGAAGTTGATGCCATTGTTACTGTTTATTGCTAAAAGCCAAAGCTTATGAATACACGCACTGAGAAGGGGACCGACCAATCACAAAAGCCTGAGAAGCATAAGCTCGCTGATATGGTATGGGTGGGACATCTTCAGACACACGCTTTAAGCGGGTAACCAAACACGACAGACCTGGTCAGTTTTGACAATCAGAGCGTTTCAGAAGGTGGGCTTTTATATGGAACGGAAGAAATCCAGTCATTTTGTTAGAAGAGAGACAGCGGTGAACAATAGACTTGAAATATAAAGCGTTTTTTATACTAGAAACATGAACATACATTGTTAAACACCAAGAAAACATAATTAAAGCTTCAAAAATAGCAAAAGAATGGTTCCTTTAAATGATGTACAAAAGAACAGAGATGAAGAAGGACAGTTTCAATCAAGTTTTAAGTTCTTAAATGCACATGTTTTGTTTAGGTTTAGGTAAGCTTTAGGTTAAAATTGGTCCTTAGTAGTTCAATCTTTTTTATTTGAGAGCAAAACAACCCTTAAAGAGTTTTTTTATTTAGCATATAACGTGATCCATTTTAGAAATTGACTACAAATTATAATTTAAGGAAACGCTTCATTATTTATGTTCATAAATAATACTATCATTTGTTGCTTATTTCACATTTTTAGATTTATAACTTTATATTTTAAGCATGTTACTTACTCATTTATGTAATTACTATTAAAAATGTTAGACTTATTCCACCTTTAAGCAGCAATAAAGACTGGATTGACAGTTTTGACATTACGTTACATTTTACAGCAAAACCACATTCATATGGAATTGTGAAAATCACTATAAAGTGCACTTTAGTAAGAAACTCATGGGCGTTTCCGACGTTCAGAGATTTCAGTGCTAAAAGCAAATATGGCCAGTTAACAAATCTGAGTCATTAGGCTCTGTTAAGGAGGAACTCGACTAACATGGTGAACGTAATCCAGGCAAGCTGCTGTTTGTGAGGTTGAGTTGTTGTGTTGTTTACATTTGCACTGGCGTAATTTGGCAGGACAGCGAAGGCACTCTCAGATGTTTAAAGCTCTGCTGTTGCTATGGGAGACGTGTTGCCAGATGCCACGTTGACGGCTAACTGAATTTGACAGAGCTGTTTTTCCGCACCAGCCCATTCTCTCTCATCCGATGAGGAGAAAGAAATCTGTTTTAGATGAGAACTGTGAAGGCTATGACTGTGTACACAGATTTATTTAAAATCTGTACTTAAAATGTCTGAATTAAAGATGAATCTTTATTTTGTCTTTAAATAAACTGTAATAAACTGACCTTCAAAATGATGATCACATTCTCAGATCTTGATGTGAGTATATGACATTTTGGAGTTCAGATAAGCACGACCTAACGGTTCTGATATGAACGAGGTTCGATCGCAGAGTGAATTGGCAGTTAGGGTCTCTGTTGGGAACCTCTGTCCTGGTTCTCCATGCTTTTGCTTGCATGATTGCATGGACAAGAGAAGCTGATTAAAGAATGGAGAACTGAGTCAATGCTTCCAATCACAGCTGGGGTTCCTCACATCGCCTAAAGCCAACGAAAGGAATGAAGAGAGAGACTTAGTGAGCTGATTACTGAGGCAGCATTTTAAGTATCATACATATGCTCTTGACACTTCACTAACTATTTTTTTTATAAATTGATTGTGCCATTTTAAAGGAACAGTTCACCCAAAAATGAAAATTCTGTCTTCATTTATTCAACTTCAAGATGTTCCAAATTAGTATACATTTCTTTGTTCTGATGAACACAGAGAAAGATATTTGGAAGAATGTTATTGACTTCTATAGTAGGAAAACCTTTTTGTAAATTTATTTAGCTGGTAAACAGTGAAACGTATCCAAGTATTAATCATAGCACCTTCGCTCACCCAAAAAGAAATCAAAACACTTACCTTCATAATGAAACCAGTACTGTTCAACAAAGAATTTGTATCCTTTATCTAGCTTTGATCTTGTCCTAAGAGAAAATTTGTCCGCAAGATGTTGTACATAATCTAGCCGTATTTGTGGCAGCGATGCAAGGGACTTGGTAAAGACCATTCTGAGGCGCTAGCGGAAGTAACGCTACACTGCTTCGCGGCAGAACGTAAGATGCGTGACGTCATGTGAAAAGGGCCTGTTATTCATACTATATGAATAGTAATAGTAATGGTAACTATATTACTTTATTAACCAAGGAGTGGGCCAATTTAGTCCCATGTAGTATTGAAATAGTACTGGTACATTGATATTAATACTTACCACATAATGGATACTTAAAATATGCTAAATATACTAGGATACTTTTGTTTTCTAAGGGAAGTGAACACTAAAAGTTGAATATGTCTTAATGTATTAGATTTCTTGTATTTTACACAGCGTACAGTTTTCAGTAAGCTTTAAGTGATATTGCTTTGGTGTAGGCCTATTTATTTTGAAAGTCTCATCCGAGGCTAAATGAACTTTCTCTTTTTTGACTTGTAGCACTTAAGGACTGCCTGTTTGAACAAACATTTGCTTGAAAGCATGTTTATTTCAGTTCAGACAATCTGACCGGTGTTCCTTCAAGTTACAAAGTGTCCCGATATTTCGAACGGTTGTAAAATTAGTTTTCTGAATACTGCCGCAGCTTAAGTCCTTTCATTCTCATATTTTTAGTGAGCGCTTGGTGAGCAATCTGTGAGTCGGAGTGTTGCAGTCAATCTCTTATTTGTTTCATATTTATGAAGTCGGTGACTTCCTCGCCTGCCATGACCTATACAGCGAAATATCTGTATGTTCATTAATCATTATTCATAGCATAAATTGAAAAGATCCGGCAGGGACGTTTCTTGAAGTTGTTTCCATGGTAATTCAGTGGAGAAGAGGCGCCCAGCGGGAGCTCGGAAATAAACCGTGAAAACTTGAGAACCTAACAAGACACAAGGGGAATACAATCTACTCCATTACCATCACTTTTCATTCTGTCTTTCTGTCTCCCTCCCTGTCAGTTGTCTTACACTGTTTGTGAATGAAGATTTGGAGAGATCAATACTTTCTGTGTGGAAAGAAAAGAGCTTAACTTCTTGTGTTAGACTGTGCCCTTGCTGGACCGTAACGGTTGAGTCAGATATGCAAATGCAAAAAGTTTGTTGTTTTGCTACTTTAACATCAAGCTAAGCCACCTCTTGATCCTTATCCTCAGTTGGACGTAAATAGAAGTATTTTCTTGTCTACGGAATTCAAGGGACTGAACAGTAAACATGCTGGACTGCAGGTCCTAAATCAGAAACAACATGATTTTATTCAAAATATATCATGTGCATGAAGTTTAGCCGGGCTCAGAGAAAATCCTTCAACTTAGTTAAGGTACTATTGAGAGACAGCATACTAAAATTCTGTGAAAACCTCAACGTATATTTATGTGTGTAATATAGAGATTCTTTTTTTCTTGTCTGTAGTTTTCACTCTGGATTGTTCATCAGAGACCAACGGGGTTAATATGAGAGAACTAGATATGGAGCAAAGACTTCTGGGAATTTTGAGCTCATCAGAGAGCATGTAATCAACCGCACTGTCTTTCTCTCTAGTTTTAGTAACCCTGACCTTTCTTTTGCAATAAAAACTGTCAATCACACATGTCCATCATCTCAGAAGAGAAGGGCAGATAAACTAAAATACAGTACAAGGACTGATAGATCAAGCCAATGATTCATACATCTCTCTCTCTCTCACTCTCTCTCTCAGATATACACAATTAAAATGTTGAATACTTCAGGCTCTTCAGAGCCACAGTCTTATTTTAAGTTTTACACAATCACAATAATATTCTTGGAGTCTAATGCTCCAGAAAATTTAAACAGAAATTGAAAACATGATTCTTGAAATGACAACGCGAGCAATAAACATAGATTGACTCACGAAGGAACATGTTTCAGGGTTTTTAGTGACCCTCTCTGACATTTAAATTAACACTGTCTGCATCCATATTGAGAGAGAGCGAGAGAGAGAGATAGAGAGAGAGTGTGTGTGTGTGTGTGTGAGTAGGTCAGGATGTTAATGGTCCTGTGCGAAAACAGTCTTAAGGACCCAGTAAAATCAAAATGAATGTTTTTTATTTTATTAAAAATGAGTCGGCCTTAAGGATGTCAATAAACTCATGCTATTAAGCTCTGACAAAATTTGCATTTAACCGTTCAAAACTGACAGTCTTGCACGTGCGCTCAAACAAATCTAAAAATTCCATGACATCACGCCACACTTCAGCCTCTCATCAAAGTTCTTGTCAAATCAAATCCGCATTAGAATCCGAAGAGTCCCACCCCTTCACTAGCGGAAGTGGCGCGTTATATCAGCCACTAGTTCGACATTTGTTGTGTCCTACATGGTGAATGACGCACTAGACGGGAGATAGGGGATGATCCAGACAGTGTAAACATTTACACTAAAGTCTTAGTTTTGCATTAGTGTCACGCAAGCAGTTGCATGTGAGTGTGCTCCAGTTAAGAGACATGAGAGCTGATCATATGCGGAAATCCGCCGAGAAAACAAAATGCATCTGACCCTGTTTCAAGTCTATACAGTGTGTTGAATGTTAAGACTCTATGGAAGAGATCAGACAAAACAGCCTTCGTGAGGAAAGGAGAAGAGAAAGGGCAGTGTCACTCACCAATGTAAATAAAAAGCTTAATGTAAACATAACGCTATTGGTTATTTTAAAAGGGGAAGCATTTTTCTGCATTTTTCGTAAATAATGCTGCACGTTCCAAAGCGATTGAGTGCATCCTTATAAATTTTTGAGGATCTAATGGCAGAAATTCAATATAATATACATAACTATGTATAGTCTTCAGAGATGTATAAAGAGCTTACATAATGAAGCGTTATGTTTTTATCAGAGGTGGGTAGAGTAGCCCAAAATTGTACTCAAGTAAAAGTACTGTTACTTCAGAATAATTTGACTCAAGTAAAAGTAAAAAGTAGTCATCCAAATAATTACTTGAGTAAGAGTAAAAAAGTGCTTGGTTAAAAAACTACTCAAGTACTGAGTAACTGTTGAGTAACGTCTGATTTATTTTTTAACAAGCATTCAATCAGACAGACACAAATACTGTGTGTGAGAGAGAGAGAGAGAGAGAGAGAGAGAGAGAGAGAGAGAGAGAGAGAGAGAGAGAGAGAGAGAGAGAGAGAGAGAGAGAGAGTGTGTGTTTGTGACAAAAAATGCAGAAACAAACAACTTCACAAAAGAATTACTCAGTGATGTCTATTAAGCTTCAACAGTAGTTGGTTCTCAAGGTTCTTGCTGTGAAGCTGTGATCGTTTTTCAGTGAACAGGAGTCCTTAATGACTGAAAAGTCTAAATTAAATTAAAATAACAATTAATTTGAAAGTTAATTTGCTACATTTCAGATTAATATATTTGTTTTCCTTAAAATTTTATTTAACAGTAACTTCAACACTTTGCAGTTTGAATGATGTCCTGCATAAACAAAATGATGGAAAATGTTTATGTTTCCACTGTTCGATCTTACCCACGCCTCATACACACACACACAGATATAAGTAAACACTTTGTGACTTTTCGATAGCGCCCACGTCATTCTCTCTCTCTCTCTCTCTCTCTCTCTCTCTCTCTCACACACAACATACTAAAACATTGCAATGCAAACGCAGCCTGCTTCAGAGCTAAAGCGGGACTACAGATTAAGTGTCCCTAAAGAACCCACGTATCTAACAGTAGTTCTGCATTATATTAATTAATTTGCACGCGAGTTTTATTTATTTTTATACCGTGTAAGTTATTTTCTGTGTTAGTTAAATGTATGCACCGAACCGTGACGCCCATACCATTTCGGTTCAATACAAATACATGTACCGTTACACACATAATATATATAGGAAATGTTTAAAACATATGTAACCTAAAAGACAAACATTCGTCTATCCACAGCAAAAAAAAAACGATTTTAGAACACAAACCGCTACATGTTTCCTCAAATTAGATGTTGAGTTTTTGAATGCTGAAATGTCCGTTTGTTTTGGGAGACACAGAAGACACCGCATAATGTAGCTGCTGTTTCGCACTTTTATTAAAGTAAACATGCTTTCAATATGAGGCCAGGGGTGTTCCTCCTCGCCTGTGTCTGCATTGCCGATGGTTGATTGTGACATTTTAGTTTTGCTACGACTGTAAACTAACCCGTCCCGCCGAACACCGCTGAGATTGAGTATGGTCACGTGACGAGACTGCGCAACTACGTTTGATTGGAGAAACACAGTCACATGGTAGAGCCTTTGGCAGAAGACAAAATAAAACAATGACGCGTAGAATTTTAAAGAGGTCAAAAGAAAAGTAACGAGCTTATTGTAGCCTAATGTAGCGGAGTAAGAGTACAGTTTCTTCTTCACAAATCTACTCAAGTAAAAGTAAAAAGTATAGTGATTTAAAACTACTCCTAGAAGTATAATTTTTTCAAAAAGTTACTCAAGTAAATGTAACGGAGTAAATGTAACTCGTTACTACCCACCTCTGGTTTTTATTACATTAGAACGTCTCGTAAATACATGATCTCCTTCCGCAAAGAAGCAAAAATGTGATGACATCTCAGTCCTGTGTCAGCCACAGTAGTGTTTCGAAAGTGAGGGAGGAGCGTTGGAGCGAGCCGTTGGTTGCAATTCGCAACCTCATCGTGTGTTTAACTGTGCAACTGTCAATCTCCAGTCACTAACAGCCTTTTAGAAGTCCCTTAAATATACAAGCAGATATAAAAGACATGTACGAATTCACAGATCCAACAACTGCAGTCTGTTTATTTTCCTGCAGTTTCTTTGCTGTTGCGCCTCATGTTGTGGTATCTTCCCTGTGGTTGTGTCTATTCCTGACAAGCTGTCATATTCTCCCAGGCCTTTGTTCTTTCAAACTGCACGAATTGTGCTCTCTCTCTCTCTTTTATCTCCCTCTCTCTCTCTCTTTGTCTCCCTCTCTCTCTCCGTCACTCTGATCAGGTGTGATCTAAAGAGTTTGGTGCTGAATGAAAGTGTCTTTAATGAGGCTGCCAGTGCGAGTTCTCCTAAGATTCCAACTGTTGTTAGTGAGAAACCTGTAAAACTATTGATCACAAGACACCGATATTTTATTATACATCTTAGAAAAAAGCTAAAAGACCAGTTCTTATTGTTAATGATCCGTGGCCGGTTTTTATATGGGACTCATTATTTTAGTTAGATATGATGTTTTTTTTTTGGTTCTGATCATACTGTCATAGTTCACAGTGCTTTGCTGTTTAATCCGTCTGTGGGTACAGATGAAAGTTACAGCTTTAAACAATAGAGGGAAAAGAGAGAGACAGACAAATAGAGAGAGAGACCTTGAAATAGAGGGGAATTTTTTTTCCAGTAATTCTGATCTTATAACAATGTTTCTTTGGATCTTCAGATAATTGTCACCATGGCTCAGGAGACAGACGGACAAATTTGATCATTACTATTTCCTTGGACCTGTTCTCTCCCAAACTATAGCTCACATGCGGTCAAAAACAGTGTCAGTGTATAGTCTCTTTGAGAAACAATTACATTGTAAACAGCCCATACAAATGTCTGACATACTGTATGGAAATACATGTCAAACATTACTGTATATAATTAGTTCATTTTTTTATAATTTCAAGTTTTTGTCTATTTTTCCTTTATGTATGAGAACTACGGTCTACTTATTACCAGGGAACACTTTGGATAAAGGTATCTCTATGTAATATAACGTTGGCGAACTGATGATGGACCAGCCTTCATATGTTCAACAGAGGGCAAAAGTCCATCAAACTGCCTGATTTTAACTAGTTTAGGTGATACAGAAAGGGGGTGACCTCTCTATTCTGCACGTAGCCGAATCCTGCCTTACAGCAAGATAATGCATCACTTTAACATATTCCACATACTGCAAACAATTAAACGAAGAGCTTTCAGCTATAACGTTTCTTTCTGCTCAGCTAAGCTATGTGTCACAGAAATGCCACTGACGGTATAGGAGTTCAGTAAATGCCTGCTGTTGCATAATGCACACCCACACACACACGCTTTATTTTGTTTGCTTAGGCATGTGTCACATTTTGCCTGCTGGCTGCTGCTCATCTCTGACCTCCGAATGTGTTTGATTATGAAATTTTAACTTTTAAAAAGTTTCTTGACGCATCCCAGTTCTACCAATTCATATCGAGTATGTACTGTACACTTTTGCAGTCTTCATTTTTACGCAATTTTGACTGGTTTCAATTATTGTTTAGCGTAGCATCGCTAAACTCCTCCCTCTTGCAATAAGTGAGAAATAGAATGTGTGGAAGTATAGAATCTGCACTGAAAACTAGAAATAGTGGTCTGTCTGGGTACTTTAAGGATACTCATATTAACAATTTAAATATGCTTTGGAGCTTTTGATCTGTAAATTCCATAAAATGTGCAACTTAATATATTATTGTGAGCAATGCAGTATACAGTATATTTAATATTTATCAGTTTCATTTATAGTGTGGACAGACAAACTGCTTGTTTCCTTGACACTTGTCGCATTGCGTCTGCTTGCCAGACTGTGAGAGCAGGCCGTTCTTTATCTTAGTAGGCTACAGGTACAAAATGTCCCATGTCTATCCTCTCAAGGCTTCTATATTCTCAACAACCTGTAATCTGAAAGGACCCATTAAGATCTATGGGTCACTGTCTTCATCCCGGGACTAAACAATCATACAAAGTCTGTCACCCACTCTTTTTCTCTCTCTCCCTGCGGAAGAATCGAGAGCTGCAGCTATCAGACCTGCTCATGAGGTCTCATCCATCACTGTCGGCTGTGATGTTGTGTTTCCTGCTGATGTGCGTTGGGCTGGTTGTGCGTTTGTTTGGTCCGTTTATGTTTCGAGACATGTTGACTAACGGCACGCTGCACCCTGACACCTGCCTGCCAAAGCGAATAAAAGCAATTTCAGACTGTTTATGGGATTTTCTGCATGATTTCTAACAGGATTGACAGTATATCATTTATCTTATAATGTGTACGTGAGATAATCTGTTGCATTGGAACAGCTTAAAACAGTAAGGACATATTTTAAACCATGTCAGCAGGGTGGAAAAGAAATCTGCTTATAGTTAAAGACCTCTATTAAATTGTATCCTTTATCATTTTTTATTGCTTTTCGTCAGTCTCTAATTCAAAGTCTCAGACGTGTTTGAGAGGTTAATGTCAACCTCTGTTCCAACTACATAGAGCTCAATTGTCTTATGCACTGAAGGGCAGTTTGATTGAAGAAGCACGCATGGATTAGTCTGCTCTTATGAAAATATCTCAAGACCGCTGAATGGCCTCATTTAGAGATTCATGACTTGTCTTCGGTCTGCTTGTCTGACGTTGTGTGGCTTTGTGAAGCAGCGGTTCATTGCCATTAGAATGATCTGTTCCCACTTTCATTTTACAGAGTGTCATCCTGATAAATAAGATTCGCACTGGACTGACATGTGCTTTGTGTGCTTTTAATGGAACAGTTTGAGGTCAGCGCTTGAGATTCAGAGCTATTTTCAGACCTGTGCGTGATATCAATAGAGAGATTTCAGCCTTAGCACAGACAAAAAGGTCTTATTTATCTGTGAGCATTTGTGACAGCGTGAGGAATCTTGATCTCATATATTCACCTGGTTTTATCTTGTGATGTATGGTCAAGAGTACAACATTTTAGTCAATGGTTGTGCGGCTGTAACGACATGTTTGAGCAAGTGTTCCTGTAATGTTAAGGGAGTTGCTATCGTGTATCTTTCCTGTGAGAAGACAACATGGAAAGCTATGTTAATAAAATGTGAGAACATTGAAATAAAATAAGACAGAATGGCAAATTGCACATAACTGGGGGACATGAAAATTCAAGGTACCCAAATGGTACCCTCAGGCATTTTGGTCTACACTTTGCCTTATGGACCGTTCCCTGATTACATCACTAAACTCAACGGCCAATTTAAAATTCAGCCGTTTTCTCTTTTGTAAAAATATGATTGATCTGAACGATTAGTTTAAAAGCTGAAAAGCTGCTGCGATCTCAGAGGAATGTTTTTATAAACAGACAGATGATCTGACAGAGGTTTAGTGTGGTGTTTCCAAACATGTCTCAATAATCAACATTTTCTGCCAGATGCATCAAAGAACCAGATGTTGTTTTTAGTTTGATCATTTTAGATAAAAACGGGATTTCCTTAGAGAAATAGTGAAATATGATTAATCCCTAATGTTGTTACAGCATGTGACTGAGGAATAACAGCCAATAACAGAATTTATCGTTTAAAGCAAAGAAACGTTGGGTATGAAATGACCAATCTTTAATGTGTGCTTTGTTATTTTTTTATCTTTAACAATGATGCACATTTATAAACAATAAATTATTTTAAAAATGTATTTGATTCAGATGAGATCATTATTCTTGCAGTCCAGAGTCAGAGACACAAGAGCTGCATAAAACTGTGTGCTTCCACCTCAAACATCCTCATAATGACTGTGCTTGTGATCAAACTAGACTTTATCTTTTGATTACATAGTAAATGAAGAATGTTTGTATATAAATGACTCATTCCTCTTAGTGTAAATGAGGTCTGTCTTTATCTCATCAAGTCAGAGGCAGAGTGTTCAGATGTGAAGTGATGGCTGTCAACAGACATCTTGCTCTCCCTCTCTCTCTCTCTCTCTCTCTCTCTCTCTCTCTCTCTCTGAACTCTTCTAAGAGTTTCCAGCACTGCGAGGTGTGTTTATCTGCAGGAGATGAAAGAAGTTTGAAAGTGAAAGTGCCTTTGCTGCTGTTTTTTGCATATCTTGTGTCACTCTTACACTTCAAATAATTTAAATGTCAAAAACAATCTGCAGGTTATATTACATTTTTTCAGGATCATTTTACACCACAAATATTACCCTTCTTTTTTGCCATTGCATTTAATGTAATTTAAACTCTGATTATATACAGTTGCGAAAGAAATAAGTCAACATTTTCATTCAATCGACATCTCTATGTATTGTGGTCATTCAGTATCACAATCCTCAGGAGTGACAAAAAGCCAACCAACAGCAATGTGAGAGACTGACAGCATGACAAGACTTATGAAAACTGTGATACAAATCAAGATTTTTTTGTGTAAAGATTTTTACTTAATCTCCAATATAAATATTTCTTTTGTATTGCTTAAAAGTGACATGCTTGTTTTCTTCGCAGTATATGAGGTCTGAAAAAATACAAAGAATCATTTCTGTTATTTCTAACATTATATATTAATAATTTAACAACAATTTTTTCCAAAGAATGAAACCATCATTTCACTGCTGGTTGTATATTGTCTATATAACTGTATGTGAAAAATAAAATCTTGACTTTTGATGCATTCAGCGATTTCATATTTTATCAATATATGTATTCTCTTGAAAATTAAAACCTATGACCTTGTTTTTATTTCTATTTTCATCCTCCGCCATATGAACTAAAGGAGCAGTTTACGAAGCCGGTGTAATCTTGTTCTAATACTCAGTTTATTTTTTAATTTGCAGAGGATGAAGCACAAACCCAGAGAGGAGGAGAATCAGAATCAGAGAGGGAGTTCAGCCCTTTCACCAGCAAACAAGTCCCACCGACTGACATCCAACAGCTCACAACAGATACTGTACCAAACCTCACGAACCTGAGACTGCTAAAGCTACACGCGGCCCTGCTGACCAAGAGCTTTGAGGGGGATCAGAAGTTCTTAAAAGAGGCAGTACAAACCGTGCCAACCTCGCCTAACTCATCATCTGACAGTGAACTTTTGCATCCAGTGCCTGATGAAGACACCACTGAACCCACCACTGCGACCGTGACCGCTGCCACTCCTTTAAGGTCAGTCACTGGCAGCTCTGTGGGCCAAAAAAAACACAGCAAAAGCCGAATGTCGAAGATTGTGTCGACGACCAGCAAAGCTCAACAAGCTACTTTTACTACGGTAAAAGACAACTTTCACCGTCAGAGAACGTTGGACAGGGAGACTACTTTGTCACCACCGTCTCTGTCAACTTTACGTGAGAAAACCACAGGATATCATTTTGACACACCAGGTATGTCTGTATATATTTGTATTTCATAAAAAACATTACATTATATATTTGCCTCCACTGATTTACCTAGTTTGCAAAAATTCTGTCAAACCCATGCAGCTACTCACATTCACTCTCTCTCTTTCTTAGCTGAGTGCAATATGAACTTCACTGATGCCGAGGGTTATATTGAGATTCCCCCGGACATCTCATTTGATTCCCACATAAATTGCATCTGCCTTGTTACTGTATATCCGGGCTATGGAGTTGAGATTCAGGTCAGTATTTTTCATCTGACGCATTTATGATATGCAGATTAGGACGAGCATCTTAAAATACATTATTGTCTCTCAAGGGCACCAGAGATTTGTGCTGATTTCTTTGGCTTTACTACTGAATAGGTACACAGAAATGATAATGCTCCTGTATAGTCTCATTCTTTTTCAAACTGGGGCCTCCAGAATGTTCTAAGATAAATAAATAAATATATATATACTGAGGATTATTACAATTTAATTTCTACAACCAATATGTCGTCTCTATAATATCACACTTACAATTTACAACAGTTAAAATGCTTCTTTATACAAAAAGATATGTTTTTTTTAAAGGGGGCCCCTTTGCAAAAGGTTCAAAATATTTGGGGGTCCCTTGCTTTACAGAACAACCAATTATCTCTAATGTCTATGATCAAAATCACATACAAGTCAACAAGAAGAATAACTTCGGTGCCACTCACTGCTTTTATTGACATACATAAGAATATCAAATATGGAACATCAGATATGCAATTTGCAAGACATTTTATACATTTGAGTATTTAAACAAGGAATACTTTTGAGTATGTTGAGTTTATGTAACATGAGCTATAGGGACAGGATAGCATTAGGCCACATTGTTTAGAAATAAATATATTATCACAAACAAAAATTTTAATGATAGAATATAATTATCCAACTTTATTAGTCAAGCTACACAAAGAACAAAATCTTTATCCAGAGCCATTGAAGCTTTGCAGGGAGGATGCTGCATGTATTGTGAGTTTTATCCAATCAGACGGAACTTGTTTTCGTACCTCTCGGAGGTTCAGCTCGATACGGATCTATTGACTGCACGGCAATTTCTCACAGCCCTAATTTTGCATTGATCAGCAGAGAGAGAATAGCGTCTAAACAGATTCCGTCTCTTCTCTCTCTGAATACTGACGTTTTAAAAGTTGTTCCAAAAGCATTTCCAGGCGGATGTTCAATGTCCTTGACTGCTTTGCAGCTGTTGTTTCAAATAAAACAAACTCTATTTCAAAGATGCAACAGAGGAGATGTTGGTTTTCTCTGTGGAATAAGAAGAGAGATTCTCAGTTTTTTAATGCAAAACTTATGCAGTAGCGTCCCACTGAGACTTTCATTCTGCTGGGTTCTGTGTTGAATCATAGATGTGATGCTCACTTGACTTTTTGAGTATATGAGATGTGATGGCTCCATCAGGATATGTGCACTTTTGAAGCAGTGTTTACTGTATTCTCAATGCTGTTTTGCATTCGATGACAGTTTAGTTTCGAGTTATGATATGTTTGCATTATTTAGCAAAGTTTGACTTCTTTTTTTATTTATTTGTAAAACTGATGCTAAAGCTTTTTTACTCGGTTTGACTTTTTTTATCTGGGGAAAAGGAATTCACTATAGCAATGTACGTTAATGCCCGTCATGAACTCTTTGAATGAAGTGAAAGTGAAAAAATAAAACATAACGGACTGAATTTTTCCTAAGAGTTCACTTTTTAATGATTCTTTTTCAGTTGTTTCCTCCTGAACTGCCAACCTGTTGTTTTTATTTCTCCAAGTGACCAATTTTGAGCAAATGATTTCGAAATGCGCACCGTCTGGATGGGATGCTAAAGGCATTCTGGCTGCATGTTTGTTTGAATATGGATGTTGTTCTCTGTGGGCTCCTCAAAATATTGGAATTTTTTATGGTAATGCCTCATATCTGGAGGCTCATATTTTAATACATTTTCATACGTAGACACAATTAAGACAATTTTTATCATGCAATGCAAGTATAAAGCTAGAAAAATTATGTTGATGAATGATCTCATAAGATTTGATCAATTTTGAGTGTAGTTATTGAGACATTATTAGATCTCTTCTTAAACTCTAGATGAAACATGTGTACACATAAAGCTGAAGTTTGAATTCATTGTATTACAAGAAACTAAGACTAGTAAAGAAATGGTCTTGGTTACGGATGTAACCTCAGTTCCCTGATGGAGGAAACGAGACGTTGTGTCGAACCGAACCCATCTGTTGGTTCAACACAACATCGAGAGACAGAAAGGAAAGTTATGTTTTTTGACACATCGGTTTGCTGTAATTAGAAGCACGGTACCATCAGTGTTTTCTCTCCAGGGTCTTGTGCCCTGACTGCTAGACCCTCATTAACTTTACAAAACCTGGTCTGCTGGAGACCACACGGGCCCTGTGAAAGGTCACGAGTCATTAAGATTCCCGACACTGTTTCATGTAATTGCTTGTTGACCTGATGACCATGATGGCTTCCTTTATACAATGCCCTGATAACTGTCGTCTATTCAGAGGTCAGAGAACATTAACCCATAACATCTAATGAAGATTTTCAAGGGTTGAGGTCCAGGTTATGGGAATAAAGATGCAAAGAAGGCCTTTAAATACTACTTTAATTTTTATTTTCACTAATTTATTAAACATTATATAGATAGTGACTCGTTTTCATTAAAACCATCTTTACTTTACTCACTGGGGTCAATATAAAGTTGCTATTGAACTATATTTATTTTGAAAATTGCTGTACAATTTGAAAGATGTAGAAGATGTACGTCATTTTGTAGTATAAATAATGTGAGAAGTGCGTTCACAATCGAAAATTCTCCAAAAAGAAGTGCACTAAAAGTACCAGGATAAGGCGCTTATTCAACCAAAAATATAAAGTGTGGAACTCGACGCTTCACGTACTTGGTGACTGAAGTCATGCTGGGCAAATCAGATGGAAATTACATAAAATGTACAATGTACAAATTTATTTTATTGACACACATTGTGTTGCGCGATTGGCGTCATTTGCCTTCGTCTGAGAAACAGCATATATTTCCAGTTAGAATAAAAGCAACTAGTATTTCATTTTGGACTACGCTACCCTTCCTAAATTCCCACACTAGATGGTTGAGTGTATAGTGCATAGTGTTCACAGTATTATGCCATTTGGGACACAACTATAATTCATCTAATATAATGTGATCTAATGTTTCATCATATCCTCTATATGAAAATATGTATGAAGGCCCATTCATATTGATATCCACATGAATGGGTCATTATACATGAAAATATACATTAAAAATATATTAAGCTGGCTTTATTTTTAATGAAGTTAATCCCATTTGGGGATCGCTGGCATTATACATTTAAATCCAGCAAACTGTGAGTATTTGGGTTAGTACTTCAGGTTTTGTACCGTTTATAATACTGTGATCTCTGGGGACAGACAAAACTGAATTAATAAATGTCACTAGTGTCAAAATGACCCACAATCCCGATTTTCAGTTTTAATCACTGTTCTGTCTTTAGCACTTCCCTGCTGTGTGCGTCAGGGCTCATTTGAATTCTCATGAGATCTTATTGAAATAAATGTGATAATAATAGCTACAGTTTCAAGCTATAGCCATCCAGAAGCCGGGTGTTAAAGTCTGTGAGTTGGGTAAATATGGACTGATCACTGTCGCAGTTCTTTAAAGATTTGGAATCCAAAATAAATGTATGAATAATTGTCATTTTTACAGATTTGCAGAACAAAACCTTACATTCAATCAACCTACAATACAACTTAAAGGCACAGTAACATGATGACACAGAACCTCAGATGTTCGGCACATGTTTGCATTTTCTTCACATTGACTGTTTTCTTCTGTTGCAGGTGTTGAATGTGAGTGTGGAGGACAGGGCAGAGGTGTTTCTTGAGGATCTGGGTGGATCTGTGCCCTCTGTCCTGGCCAACAGCTCTATGTTATCCAAAGGTCTGGTGTTACGGAGCTCCAGTAACCAAATCTCTGTACGCTTCAGCAGCGAACAGGCTAATCGACCTGGTTTATTGCTACTGCGCTACAGAGGTGATGTTTAAATCTTTCCTAAAACAATAATTTTTCTATATTGCAAAAATTTTAAAGCAAAATTGTGTGAAAGAATACTGTTTTTAAAGAATGCATTTTCTACACCATTGGCAAATAGTTCTTTTTTTACGTATAAATCCAAAATTCTGTATTTAGCCAGTGGGGTAAATATGATTTATTCTGAGTCACAGGTTGACAGACAGGTCATATAATAACTCCATGAAAAACCATGACAGAAATATAAATAGTTAGTGATGAAGTAATCCAAGCCTTTGATTCAGTTCTCCTTAGTGAAAGCATCCTTCTTTTACATTTACATTTATGCATTTGGCAGACACTTTTATCCAAAGCGACTAACATTGCATTATCCTATACATTTATACATAGGTATGTGCAATCCCCTGGGCTTGAACCCACAACCTTGCGTTGTTAAATGCTCTTACCACTGAGCTATAGGAAAGCTATTTTAAGCTTTTCCACGGTTACAGCCATCTGTTAAACTAAAAGATATTAAAAGATATTCATTATAGACATTTATATTCAGGCAGACAACTCATAGAGAGCTGTATTGTTAGATGGATGGCACTTTGCCCGGTGTAAAATCATATAGTGATTGACCTTGACAATGAACTGACAGGCATAGGGGCGATTCACATTTTGTGTCTTTTGCGCACGCAAGTATGTAGACACGCGGCAGGCGCGCGCAAACAGGGAGGCACATTTTTCTGAGTAACGTCAGTGCCCGTTGAGATGAAAATAGTTCAATTTTAAAGAGTGGCGTGCATCATGGCATTGGTCATTTGACTAGAGAAAGCGGCACATAAAACATATTAAGAAGTCACTTTAGTGCACATCCTAGTAACATCCTTAGACATCCCAGCGTCCTTTGATTTTGGCAGCTACATCATTTAGAGAGTTTCAAACCAAATGCCTGTTGAGTTTTAATTCATTTGAAGAACACGTGAACTCTACTAAAGAGATCAATAGCGCTTCTTTCAGAGAGATTAAACCAGAGAGAGTCATAATGCATCGCTGTGCTCTATTGATATTTATGTGCTGCAGTTAAATGCTTCTTTCAAGCGGTCAAGGGCTCAATAAATTCTATTAAAGTCAGAGAGACGAAGCTCTGGACCACGAAGAGCACTGACACGCTCACCAAAGCAGTCAAATTAATGAAGCGATTGGCACTTGGTGTCTTCTCCATGATGGCAGCATTTTAACAGGCTAAAACAAGGTGCAAATCTAAAGGACAAATTCGTGAGCCCGTTAGAGTTTTGCAGTGTTTGAAACGGCATCTTTATTATCCTGAATTAATTTATCAAAATCACAAACTGCATAACATTCGGTGCCTTACATCAACTCTTCAATATAACTTACTGATACTGATGTTCAGGGGACATTTCATGCTTCAATACTGATTGTCACTTTTTGAGATTTAAGTCTCCATTTTTTTTAAAAGTCAGTTTGTTCTGCACACACATTATTTCATTCTTACAGCAGATATAAAATTGCAAATCGCTCTAATGCAGAGATCAGCCAAAGGAAATGCATCGACTTCCAAAAGCAGACCTCTATCACGGACCATTACGTTTCTTATTGGACCGACCCTGAGAGCTTCCATCCCCTGTGATTTAAAATCTCTGTAAAATCTAACAGTGTCCCCCTGTTCGCTGATAGACAGATTGGATTAGCGTTATATAAAGTCCTGGCAGATCTGTTGGCCGTAACCCTCAGCCACAGATCTGCCCTGCTGTGCTTGAACTGAGTCATTTTTATTAGTACTAGCTAAACAATTGGGCATTATGGAACACTAATCGCCATGGAAACAGTGATGAGGGGACTGGCCGGATGTTAAATGTGGTTTCAGCACAGTCAGCCATCACTTTAACAATTGAACGAAAAGAAGTCTATCTCAGATTTGAGCAGTTTTTATTATCAACCTCTCAGGGGACAATGTTATTGCTCAGAGTTTGCTCTTTCGTAGTTCGGGAAAGTTGATGGAGTTCATTTGTGTTTCATTTCACCTTGTTTCTCCTAGAATTACTTAGGAGAAATAAAAACACAAAGAAAATGAGACAATTGTTATAGAGTGCATGAAGGGATGGAGGTGTAAAATAAATGTTCTCTGTATCTCTATCTTCAGCTTTTGTTCTTAGTTGTGTCTCTCCACTGACTCCTATTAATGGCGACATATCAGTCACTAGTCTCAAGGTAGGGGGCGTGGCTTATTTCTTCTGTCTGAATGGCTATCAGCTCCAGGGTTCCGCCTCCCTCACCTGCAAAAATGCCAGCACGCCATTCTGGAGCGGCAGAGAGCCCACATGCCAAGGTATGAGATCAACCCAAACCTTGAAGTTCACTTTTAAAGCAGTTTTTCAATGTTTCGCCTCGAGAATTCTTCACGTCAGAAGGTTCATTTAAATGAACCGTTGTGACTCCTCCAGTCTCATTAGTTTTTGACAATCTGTTGGCAATTTGTGTCAATGCATAATGAAATAAATGGAAATTAATGCAGCAAATTCACAGCAGTTCCTCTCTGTCTCTTGTCTAGTTGCTTGCGGGGGAACGTTGAAGAATGCCACTCAGGGTCGGATCATCTCTCCGGGGTTTCCTGGAAACTACAGCAACAATCTGACGTGCCACTGGGTACTTGAGGCCCCTGAGGGCCATCGGCTACATGTTCACTTTGAGAAAGTTGCTCTGGCAGAGGACGATGACAGGCACGTGCTCTGTGTGTGTTTTCTTTGTTGTACTTTGAAAACAGAATTTTCCCCAGACATTAAATCTAACTTCTGACAAAGCCCCCAATGGTGAATGGTGTTTTTTACATGAAAGAAATGCAAAAGTATGGTTTGAATTGAAGTTGGCCTACTGTCATTATTATTAAAATAACAAAGTCTATTCATCTTTTAATAATAGAAAATAACAAAAACATACATTGTGGGATGATGTCTGTTGTTTCAATAACAATGAAAATGTATAGATCATATTTGTAAGTAATGCATGACTTCAAGGTTTTGTTGTTCTCAGGCTGTTGATAAAGGACGGGATGAACATCGAATCTCCTCCCCTCTATGACTCGTATGCAGTGGAGTATCTGCCCACCGAAGGGGTGACCAGCAATGCCAGGCATCTGTTTGTGGAATTTACCAGCGACGAATCGGGCACATGCACTGGCACGGCCATCAGATATGAAGGTACGAGGACCCATATAGATTTTCTGAAGGCACGAACATGATCAAAGTAATGCACAGAATTCTTGCTATTTCATTTTTTTTGCGAACCTCATACGCTAGAGATTTTTTAATTTCTGTGTCCTACAGCATTTGCGGAAGGCAGCTGCTACGAGCCGTTTGTGAATTATGGAAATTTCTCCACGAGCGATCCGGTGTTTAGTGTGGGGTCTGTGGTGGAGTTTTCCTGTGAACCGGGTTACACACTGGAGCAGGGCGCTGTTATTTTAGAATGCGTCGACCCCAACAATCCCCGGTGGAACGAGACAGAACCGGCCTGCCGAGGTAACCGTGCATGTGCAGCTTACAGAATTAAAGCCAATTCATTTTTTCGTTCATTTGTGACAACAAAAAGTCGAACAAGCAAAAGCTAAACTTTGGGTCTTACGTGTTTTACAGCTGTGTGCAGTGGAGAAATAAGCGATTCGGGTGGCTTGGTGCTCTCTCCGAACTGGCCTGAAGCATATGACAAAGGTCAAGACTGTATCTGGGGTCTGCACGTGGACGAAGACAAAAGAATTATGCTAGACGTCCAGGTGTGAGTATCAGTCCTTAAGTATCAGGAAGTGAAAGAAATCCATACAGTGATTGAACAAAAAAAGTACAAACATATTCAATTCACGATTGACAGAAATGCAATATAATATGCATAACTATGTCTTCAGAGGTGTATTAAGACCTTACATAATGAGCCACCTCAGTCCTTAAAAAGGGAGGGGGGGGGAGTGAGCCCATGGTTGCAATTTGCAATGTTACGGCTAGATGGTGCTAAAATCTCCACATTGCTCCTTTAATATCTGACCTGCTCTTCTTTAAACATCCTGATCCATTATGACAACAATTTAAGTGTTTCTGATAGAGGGGGTGTTTAAACCTGATAGACATTATTTGCATGTCTGCATGTATTGACAGATGGCAGGCTGTGTATTTTCAGCCAGACTGTGTGTTGTTGTGTGGAAACCTGTTTTTCCTCTAATGAGAATGCTTTCGCTTCTCCATTAGCATTCGGTGCAGTTCACCAGCTTTCAATTACAGGGGAACGGTGTGCATAATGACAGCAGATTAATTGATTTAACACAGACATGAAGCCACCCCCGGACTCATTAACACTGAGCGGTAATGGGCCGGCACACAGGTGACAGACTGTGCACCTGCGCGGACGGCGTCACACCTGCACATGGTCCTCCATGAGAGGGAGGCTTTCTTAGAGGGATAATTTAGTCAAAAATCATTTATTTACCCTCATTTTGTACACCTGTATATGACTCCTCTTTCTTCAGTGGAACACAAAAGATAATTGGAGAAATGTGGTTTGTGTCAATATAATGGAAGTCAATGGGGGACAATGTTTTTCTTTGAAGTATTGAAAAGAAAAAACAGCATATTTGTATTGTTCAGACATTCAATCCCCTCCAAAAGTTAAATCCAGACATGTAACTCTAGTCACTAAGCCAAAGCTTCCCAAAGCCTCTATGTCCCAGCATGCATCATTAGCACAGATGTACTGGCTTCAACACAACAGCATCTTCTAACACACCTGACAGTAGTGTCCTTCGGCTTGATTGTCTTAGGTCCAGTGTGTAATTTTTTGGAGGATCTATTGACAGAAATGCATAACTATGTCTTCAGATGTGTATAAAGACCTGGCATAATAAAGCGTTATGTTTTTAATACATTAGAATGAGCTATTTCTATCTACATATACAGTGGGTCCCCTTACATGGAATTTGCCATGTTGCCCTAAATGGACAAACTGCTCAACAGAGCAGAGCAACAGAGCAACAGAGCAGATAACGTAAATACGTTATCTCCTCCAGCAAAGAACAATAACATAAGGAAATCTTTAGTCCTGTGTCAGCCACCGTAGTGCTTTCAGAGGGAGGGGGAGTGAGCCGTGTGATACAATTCGCAACTTAACCACTAGATGCCGCTGAATTAAAAAAACGTGTTAAAGCACCTGGCCTTCTCAACTGTTGATCATCTTTCTTGTTTAATTCACACGGTTTGAATCCCTCTTCATTCCTTGAGAGAATCAGGCTTGTCTTTTCAGGATTTCTACATCTGTGTTCCTCCCACTACATTAAATAAATCTTGTTTCTTTGCAGAAAGTCACCAACTGGCTAAACGCAGGCCCCCGATAGATGAGCGAATCTAAACGTTGTCCATTATTGCCATTTAGCATGACAGAATGCAAAACATGATTGATTCTCGGCGTGAAGACTGCATAATTTGTTTTTCCATTGCATTAGGCATGTTTGTTTGGAAATGAAGATGAATTGCAAAAGGACATCGACAAACCATCTGGAGAGAACGGGGCTGGTCACATGATGCCTCATTCTGCTAGAAATGCCTCATACCTCTCAATTAAAGGGATAGTTCACCCAAAAATGACCCGGGGTACAAGTATAAACACAACGTGTTAAATAATATACATGCATGTGTGTTTCTATAAGTCTTCGTCTGGGAAGGAATGACCTGCTCACCTTTTATGATGGGGACGACCTGACGGCCAACATCTTGGGTCAGTACAGCGGTTTCCTTCCTCGATTTAGACTCTTCACCTCTACAGCCGATGTGACCATCCAGTTTCAGTCTGATCCGGCTTCTAACATCTACGGATACAACAACGGCTTCGTGGTACATTTCTTTGGTAGGTAACACTATAAAGACTTCTTGTGAAAACCGTGATTGACATATCTGTTTAGCCAGTGCTTGTATTTCCCTAAATGAATCATGTCTGAAAAGAGGGATGGGCTCTCGATGATGAGCCCCCAGTGTAATGGAGATGCCAACCTGCTTGGCAGTGCCCATCACTGGCACAGACTCTGATGGATAACTGTTGTCTCACAGCAGCTTTATTTAGATGCAGAGCTGAAAAAATGTGTTCAAAGCATTTTTGCATATTGTTCTCTCCTCATTACCCGAATATTAGAAGTGCCACGTAATGACACCTGCACAGAGATTCCGGAAATTCCTAATGGCTGGAAGAGCACGTCTCATCCCGACCTGACCCACGGAACCGTGATCACCTACCAGTGTTACCCAGGGTTCCATCTGCAGGGCTCAGAGATCCTGATGTGCCAGTGGGATCTAACATGGAGTGGAGACGTACCCTTCTGTGAGAAAAGTGAGAGCTAACAGTACATTTAAAGGTCTCGCCAGATCAATAGTGCCTCATTCACACTGGGAAAATCTTAATGATGTGATTTTAATTGCTGCATAAAATTACAAGCAGTTTAAATGCCACCTATTGGTGAAATGCGGTAATAACAGCTCACTTTTAGAATAGATGCTAAAATACATACACTTGGCATCATACACTGCATCAATATCATGACATGCATGGAAACATGCCTTAATGGTTTACATGCTCTTACATCATATATTTAATCTCATAATTTATAGTAAACTCTTACAATTTGTACAATTGAAGAGTTCCAAAATGAGATTTTTAATTTTAACCAAACTGCAGTTGGTTTGCTTTGATTTAAGTCATATCACAAAAAATATACAGCTAACTAACACTATAAAAAACAATAAAAACATGATAGCATAATAAAAAACGTAAAAACGGAGTGATGGAACCAAACTCTTTACTTTTACCCTCCAAATGACCTTTATGCAAGTCACATAAATCTAAGTCTCTTGGGCTCTTATATTGAGTTTATTGGGTCTTGTGTTCTTTCTAAATGTTTAGCAGTGTTGGGTATGGCTAATTTATGAGTTTTATGATACGTTTTTGTTTATGATGTCAGTTATGTCATGCGAGGATCCAGGGCTGTTGGCGAACAGTCGCAGGCTGGTGAGCGGCTCTCGTTTTGCAGTCGGGTCCTCGGTGGAATATATCTGTAATAAAGGTTACTCACTTTCTGGCCCTGGAGTTCTCACCTGCTACAGTCGAAATACAGCAGACCCCAAGTGGAGTGAAAGACTGCCCAAATGTGTTCGTAAGTGAATATAACGTGGCATACATACTTATTAGTGCTGTCTTAAACAATGCTATGTGGTTGTACAAAATCTGATCCAGCTCAGAAGCTTAAACAACCTAAACTTTATTTTTCCAACTTCAGTTTTTAATTTTACTGCCACCTAGTGGACTTTAGGACTTTGAGGATACATGTTGAACCGAATGAGATCTCTGTTTCTTTTCTAGCTGAGCGATATGAACCCTGCAGTAACCCGGGTGCCCCCTCCACGGCTATCCAGAGCACAGAGAAAGCTTTCTTCCAGACGGGAGAGACTCTGAGTTTCACCTGCCGTAAAGGCTATGAACTTCAGGGTGAATCTACAATTCACTGCCTCCCTGGACATCCCTCTCAATGGAGCAGTATGCCCCCTATGTGCAGAGGTATAAAGTGCACTCTTTTAAATCCTCAGGTCATCCTTAATTCCCATTAATGAAAGTGAATCTTGTAGGAGATTTCATCTCTCTTTGTAAATGCTAATGTCTTCCTAACCTTTTATTTTTATTGGTCCTTGTTATTGCCGTTTTGCAGCATCGTCTGGAAACACAGATGAATACAAACTAAATGGTAACAGTTTTTAATTTCATATTAAGTACTATCCATTGATTTAAAAATACATCACATCCTTTAATGTCTCAAACTAAGTGGATCACATTTAAAACCTTTGGTGTCATTTTCACTCTATAGCAGCTGCAGCAGAATTTGGGGTGGAGGGCATCAACATTGCCATCGCGGTTCTGATTCCTGTAGCTGTGGTGCTAATACTTCTCCTGGGCGTTTTCTTCTGCGTCTCAATGTATGTTCCAATTTAGGTTTCGAAGAACAGATTTTTTGCTTGATTTTGGTAATGAGGTTGTCTTTGTCTCTAGAACTCAAAGCAAGACCCTTCAACCCCCTGGGTCTTCATCTCCACCGTATGACAACATGACTGAAGAATCAGCATTTGACAACCCAGTTTATGAGACAGGAGTAAGTATGGACGACATGTACCTGAGAGATGTGGGGTCACACAACACCATCGTCCTGTCTTGATCAGCCCTGCATGCCATTCTGTCATTAACCAGCAGAGGGAGCCATTCTGACATTAACCAGCAGAGGGAGCCATTCTGTCATTAACCAGCAGAGGAAACCATTCTGACACACTGCCCTACCATTCCATTCCATCATATACCGTCCTGATTCTCCTCTCTGTGGAACCAGTTGTGAGAAACAAAAGAACAACATTTCAAACAGTTAGATGGCCTAACAGAATATACAGAAAGTTTAGTCTGGTCTTTGTTGCTATCCTGTGAATTATCTGATAACACTATGTGATCATAGTTTGAGTGTTATATAAAAACAAACTACTAAGGGGAACTCTATATTTATAAGATATTTATTAGAATGTCCTTTCATTTCTTAATGTTGTTCCTTTGTTTTCAGTTTTTTGGGGTTTTAATTATTTTTCCAAATAAAAAGCTACAAAATACTGTATTGTAAAATAAATCTGTAAAGCAGATGCTGCATATTTCTCAACATACGCTTTACCAAGCCTGAAGATCGTCCTTAAATAACGGGACTAGATCTGTATCTTAAGGACCTAATTATTATTTTCTAAATGTATTTGTCTCATTGAAACTCATTTCATGTTTGCACATTTCATTATGATGTTGTGCATTTTTATTCAAATTTTAATGAAGTGCAGTTTTTTATATTCATGTTAATGAATATGATCTAGAAATATGTATTATTTCACCCTAAACATTTTATTTGTCTGCCAAATGCGTATTTACACTGTTCTGACAGCCGACTGTACACTGTACATAACTGGACGGTCGTGTAATAATTTGTTTATCTTTCAGGATTCAAGGCAAAACGAGGTGTGTATGTAAATCATCTGTCACTTGAAACCTCTCCTCGATGATAATATCTCTACATTCCCTTTTCCTGCTGGCTCCTGTATTGTTTCTCTAGATGACTTTGGCCAGCACATAAAAGATAACGGACAGTATGATGTTATTTCTGTAGCACATCGGAGACTGGGCCCTGTTCTGTACTCTTTTCTTGTTTGGTAAAACAGCCCAAGGCTCATGCTTTGAGCTTGGACATTATCAGAGTGTGCTGGGTTCTTTGTTTCACATTGGGGGACAACGAAGGTGAAACCTGTTTTTATCCACATGCAGCAAAACCCTTGGGACTCTGGAGGGGGTGTGGCTAGAGGTTCAGGATGGTGATAAAGCCATTGGAGGGTAACACTAGCACTGATGATTGTAACTGCATGGGGACTTCTTGCAGAAATCTTTGTAAATAAACTTTCAAATTACAAGATTTCTGGTGTTTGTTTATTATGGAATTTTGAATGTAGCCATCATTACACCTGAGAGGCAACAAGTCAATTTGATCTTTTTTATATTCTGCTCCTAGTTGTATAACACTATATCGCATTGTCAGTTTGGAATAATAGAGTAAAAATACTTGATTATTTATATAAAGAAATTAAGATGAACAATGGACATGAATGAATGAATCTTGCCTATGATCCCTAATGGTTTTAAACATATATTTTGTAACTAGTCCAGCAAAACAATGAACGATAAACACAACAGTTTTAAGCATTGCATGCATGCATCTGCTTCAAATTTTGCTCGATTTCCTCCCTTTCCCGTATTGGTTCATATCCCACCGGTAACGACACGAGCCAATCAGTAGCTAGAAAAACACCACAACACAAAGAAGCTCGAACATATAAACAACATGGACAACCACCTCTGTTTTCAATCATGGCCGGCTGACTTGTTCAAATGTGCCTTAATTTCATAAAAACGAGACATCACAAGTGTCCAAAAGTGTCCAGAAAACATCGACCCTGCTGTTAGACAAGATTTAAAACGGAGAAAATACGCAAGATGGCTCCGCTGCTGACTGGTCGAGTAGTGACGTCTGGCTCGCGAATGAGTCGTTGTTTAGAATCGGCTCTTTTTAATGATTCGTTTGGATCAAAACTCTCACATCTGCATCGTTCACCATTAATGTAAATGTTAAAGAATTAAGTAAACTAAAATGCCAGAATACGGATTTACACGAAATTAAAAAAGTAATACATTAATTCTATGCTTAACTATGTTTCTTCAAAAAGTGTAATTTGTCAACCGAATCTTTTGAATCATACCGGTTCACTGAAACGAACTGTCCAAATGAATCAATTCAGAGTCCAAACTCTTCAGACTGGGCGACGCATGCGCACACAGCTTCGTGCGTCAGTTAGCGCGAGCGTTTCTTCATCACAACAGAGACGCTCCTCCGTTAAATCCGCTCTTTCACCGGGAGAAAACGGTGCTTTTCTGCCGCTGCCAGCTCTTTGGAAGAGTCGTTCTTAGTTTCGCTTGATGCTTGACGTTCTCACATCATGGGTTCGATGAACCATTACGTGTTTTTATTATTCTGTCTCGTAACGGGCCGGAGTCTCGCTCAGCACCGGAGATAGAGGCCTCTCCGCGCCTGCTCGATTAACGGAGAGCCCGCGCGGAGCGACGAGACGCACGGCGGGAATTCTGAGGCGATTATTTGAGACTCTTCTCTCCTGACAGGAGTCTTAAAGGCCCCGGTAACGTAAGACTGTGTGGAACGACCGAAAGAGTCGGAACCGAATCGACGTGCCGGTGTTGATGTGGGGTAAAATGGAGACCCCGACGATCATATACGATCTGGATACCTCCGGCGGGCTGATGGAGGTAAGAAACACACATAAACACTCGATTATTTCTCTCCTCGAGTGCTTCTATCAACAGGTTTAACGGTTAACGTAACGCTTTATAACCGTTAGCTTGCTGTCGCTCCGAGTCCGTAATGTCATCCATAGATGCCCCTCACATCGGCTGTCATATCACTGTGAACCCAAACCGGAATTTCCGTTGTAACGTATGGCGCGCGCACAGAGCCCAACAATGGCACGAGAGCGCGGTTGATGTGATGATGCCAGGCGCGTGCAGATGTTCACTAATGACTTTCTGAATCTCCCGCAGCAAATCCAGACTCTTCTGGCACCGCCCAAATCTGAGGATGGAGAAAAGCGGAGTAGGAAACCGGACAGGAGCACCAGGAGAGCCGGCAGGGCCACCAATCACGACACCTGCGACAGCTGCAGGGAAGGAGGAGACCTCCTGTGCTGCGACCACTGCCCCGCTGCTTTCCATCTGCAGTGCTGGTGTGTGTGATGTTTTGTTGGTTTGTGGGTGATGCTTATGGCAGGCTGGTGCTTTTCTTGAATGAGTTCCTGTAGGTTCGCTGTACCACTAGGGATAGAGCATTGTCTGAGCATAACAGAGGTTTGGGTTTTGATCCCAAAGACCACGCAAACTGATTGTTATGCAGCTTGAATACATTGTCAATCGCTTTGGCTAAAAGCAGTTGCATAAATGGAAATGATAACGGAGAAGGGTTTAGCTCTGGATAGGAGCTGATTAATAAACATAGCATGCTGTGGGCCGTCACCATATACCACTATTGACAATAAGTATCCTGCTAAAATCCAAAATTATCCATATTGTGGTAATTCTACACTAATGGTAAACAATTCAGCCCCCATTTAATGCTTTGCCTAAAAGGAAAAGTTCATCCCAAAATGAAAATAGTGTTAATAATTACTTGCATGTTCAACATGTTTTTAGACCTCCCGGCTTCTTCGGAGCACAAATAAAGATATTTTAGGTGACATCCGAGAGATTTCCAGGCCTCCTCATAAGCATCATGGACATAGTTGTTAAGGTCGCTAAAGACATCGTTAAATTAGTCCATCCACTCATAGTGGTTCAATTGAATTTTTTTGAAGCGAGGACAATACTTTATGTGCAAAAAGCAAAGTAAAATAAAGATTACAATCAATATATTCTCTGTCTTGTCAGTCTATGGTGCGCGTTCAAGAGAGATGTCTGATGATTTCGATATTGAGGAAGACTTTTGCACATCCGTAGTAACGGAATGTGCATGTGTCGAAGTGCTCTCGTGAACACGCAGCATAGACGGAAAAGACAGAGGAGAATATATTGATTAAAGTCATTATTATAAAGACTATAAAGATTATAAAGACACTATGAGCGGATGGAACAATTTAACAATGTCTTTAGTATAACTATAACCTTGATGTCTTTGAGGAGGTCTGGAAATCTCTCGGATGTCTCCTAAAATATCCTATTTGTGTTTCGAAGACATTGCGAGAACTTAGTTAAAAGAAGTTAAATGTCATGTGGGTGAGTGAAAAATAACACAATTTTGATTTTGAGATAAACATTTCCTTGTCTAAGTGGTAACAAACTCTCTTTCTCTCATTCTTACACCAGTATTTTATGTTATTTGTTTTGTACACCAAATTAAAGGTGAATTTTAACTGATATAATTATTTGTTCACTTTAAAAAAACATTTACATAGATACTGTGATAATATTGTTACTGTATTAATTTGGCCATGATAACTTTGAAGTGGAAAATCTGATACTATGAAAGCCCTTATATGGTCCGTTGTGATTTTGTCATTTTGAATTTCGTGTTGAAGTTTCAACCATACATATTTCCTCATTGTTTATTCTGCTCTGTGTTTGGGAGCTAAAATGATTCCATGTGTGTTTGAGGGTAAAGGCATGCAGCTGATGCTGTGCGGTCAATGGGTTTGTAGAGTCTCACGATATCGGTTCTTGGATTGACTTTATTTAAGTAACTACAATGTCTGTGGTCTGTTTGGACGATTTGGTGAATATTGCATTGTGGGGAAAGTTACATTGATTAAACTGTAGGAACAATTTTCTTTGTTTAGGATGTTTAGTTGTAGAGAATATGACAGCCTGTGTTCTGTGTTTGCTACCCTCGCATTGCTTTTCTTTTCTTTTGAAGCAATGAGGAGATGGGAAGAGCAAAAGTGCTTTGTGCATGGAACATGTGTGCATACTATAGTGCATTAGAAAACAAAGATGCCTTTCTTATAGGGTGGAGTATTGATTTACCCTTTGAAGCAGTTAAAGTACCACTTCCTCTTTGCTAAAGTATGCCTGACTTTGGAAGCTGTCACATAGAAAGTAATTTTTCTCACTCATAAAATGGAATATAAAGGCCTGCCTGCTGTTTATCTACTCGTGTGTTCACGTCTTGTTACATTCAATTGCTTTTCTTGCCACTGTGTAACTGTGTTAGCCGAAGCCTGTAACCTCTGACTTTGTTTACATTTCCTCAGTAACCCGCCATTGAGCAGAGAAATGCTGCCCCCTGGTGACTGGATGTGTCATCGCTGCTCTGTTCGCAAGAAGGTTGGTGCATCTATGTAACAACTATTTTGATTGTTCTAGATTGCAGAAAGGTTTTGAATTGGAATTCTTTCTACAGAAAAGGGAACAAAAGAAGGAGCAGATAAATGGTCTTTTAGAGCATCAATTGTCGAAGCAGTCGCCATCTCCAGAGCCAGACTGTGGTACGTTGCGTCTAGACCCCACCTTGGGTACGGGTGGCACTGGATTACAGGCCGCCGTTGCTAAGGTTCGACTCCTTGAAAGACCAAGCAGTCGACCCGCGACTCCCAACTCCAACACTTCTTCCACTGACACGCCCACACCGTCCGAACAAAACGACATGGAGGAAGACCTGATGGACGTGGATGACGAGGCTCAGGGTTCTGATCCAGAGCTCTCGACTACGCCAGTTACCCTCAAGAGACCTTTTGACCTCTTAATCGCAGCTGCCATGCAGAGGAACCCCACGCAGTTCCAGCTTCCAAATGACCTCACCTGCACAACTGCACTTCCAGGTATAGGAGAGGCTGATTTGACTGAGGAAAATGGAAGCTGATCGTCAGTGTTGTGTGATGGCTGCATATGTTTTTTTCAGGCACCAGCAAAAGAAGACGGAAAGATGAGTTATCGGGAAGAAACGTGAAACGGCCGCAGCATGAGCTGGACCATTATGGACTGGTTCCACTGCCAGTAAAAGTGTGCCACACATGCAACAGGTACAAACTAAGCTCAAACTTAATATGGGGGTAGTGTAGGGGTAGTCGTGGTGTAATGGTTAGAGAGTCGGACTCAGACTTTTCAGGGCCGGCGGTTTACTACTGAGGTGACCTATAGCAAGGCACCTTGACCTTACCCCCACTTGCTCCACGGAAGCTGCAGTGATAGCAGCCCACTGCTCCGGGTGTACGTGTGTTCACTACTCACTGGATAGGTTAAATGCAGTGATCACATTTCGGGTATGGGTCACCATATCTGACAAATAGGTCACTTTCTTTCATGTACTGACTATTCATTCTTGTGGTTCGACCTTAAAAATAAGTTAAGAAAAATTATATATATTTTAATACAAGATAAATATGAAATATTGTAACATTTAAATAGTAATGGTCAGTGGTTGGTTTACAGAGTGTACATCCACAGTCTTAAAGCTTTAGGTCAGATGATTAGCTATATATATATATATAACGTTGTTAAAAACGAACACTAAACATACATTTTCGCTTTTTCCCAGGAGCTGCAGGTTGGCTCCATTGGTCCAGTGTGATTATTGCCCTCTCTTGTTCCACATGGACTGTTTGGACCCGCCTCTCACTGCCTACCCTACAGGCAGGTGGATGTGTCCCAACCACATCCAGCACCTGGTAGTAAGGAAACTTTGCATAGCTGTTCTGTATAGTGATCTTTCACACTTAGGTTGTGATATTTATACACAAAAAATAATCTGAACTTACATTCTCACACAAGCACACACCTCATTCATTCTGTGTTTCTGTTGCTCACAGATGAACCAGAGGAGCCTGACCCTTAGCAACCGCTGCCAGCTCTTTGACCAGTTTCAGGACTGTATATCCCAGCACGCAGTGAAGCTCGACTTTTTGCAACGGGTACATCGCCAACACCCACCAATTCCCCGAGCGGGTCACGCTCAAAGCAGGAGGACTCTGAAGGTCATATATGTTCTTATAAAATTACCGTATAGCATCAGTGATCAGCAGCAGTGAATGCTCATTTAGATTTTCTGCTGACTTCTTTTAGGTTCCTGATGCTATAAAGTCACAGTACCAGAACCCACCGGTCTTGATGCCAACCACGGGGATTCGTGATGGGGAAATGATCTGTACTGGTATTCCAGACACTGTTGTCCCACAACACGTAGCCAGTGAAGAAGAACAGCGTCAGGTGCGTCTATGTTTTCCGATTAAGTATTATTTCTAAACTTTTTGTGTGATTGCTGTATGTGAAGTTGATGGAATATTTTGTAATGCTTTGGTGCAGTGGCTCACAGACGTCATCTCGCTGCAGTGCAGCATCATGAGACATTTATGGAACATGCAAAGTTCTCCCTGGGATTCGGAACAGATGGAAAAGACTAATGACAGAGACTCTTGTCAGAGCACGCAAAACCTCGGGCCCAAAGCAGTTTGTAGCTCATGTACTGACGGACTTTGTCAGAACTGTCGGACAACCAATGGCCCTGTAGATGGTTTGGTCAAGCCCAATGGGATGCAATGTCCTGTTAGAACCTCAGATAAAACCACCTCTGCTCCACCCAACCACGCCAGCTCCAATGCTTCTATTAGGTCGGAGGTTTCCATCTTAAAATCCTGTAAAGCAAAAGACGTTGTCAAATCTGAGCCCACCACTCCACCATGTGACCACAAGAAAACTCCGGCACCCTCGGACACCCATTCATTAGACAAACTCACAGCTTCTTCTGTAAGTACAGGAGTACATATTGTAAAGCCACCGAAAACGACCGCAGACACTGGGTCTGGCCACCAGAAATCTTCATCTTGTGGTGAGGACATACCGGTGTCATTTTTGTTTGATTCACCTCCCACTAAACGTAAAGAAATACTGAAGCGCTGTTGTCTTTCCTCAGATGGAAAGACTGGTTTCAATTCAGCAATAGCAGGAGATAGGGAAGTGTTTTCTTGCACAGATCTACCTAACGTGTCAGAGCTGTCAAGCTGGATAAAAAACACCATGCAGGGCAGCGGAGGTGTGTGTTTAAGAGAAATCATTTCTGTTTGACCATTCAGATTCAGTCAAATCTCTTGGCTGCAGCATTCTGATTCTTTTAAAACACTCATTGTTGCAGAAGTTGAACTCGGCTCTTTGGATGAGAAGTTTATAAAGCTCTTGGCCTGGCAGCGGATTCAACAACTCTTTGATTCCAAATCCTCCCCTGTTCAGAGTAATTCTACGCTGTCTGTGTCACACGCTCATAAAAAACACAGTGAAGGTATGAAGCCACTAGTCTTGCTAACAACTGCTTTTCTACTCTGTTCATTGTCTTGAATAATTCTAAGGTTGCTATACAGGTATACTGTTAGCTGTGTGGTTCAGATACAGTGTATTTGTTTTATAATTTTTTTTAAATCAGATTGACCAATAATGTTTGAATGTTTTTGTGTATAGCACAAAACAAGGAGGTGCAGGCGAGAGCTTCATTTTGCTCAGTTTCGGGAAAGGGAGCTGTTGTCAAAATGTGCTACAGGAGTCTGTACATTGGGACAGGTGAGAATTATTCTCTGACGCACTTAAGTGCTGCAGGAGATGCTTCAACTTCACAGTGTTTGCTTTTCTCTCCACAGGTGCTGATATGGACGTATGCCTTACAAACTACGGTCATTGTTACTATGTTTCAGGGAAACATGCCTGTATTTTTTATGATGAGGTATATGTTTAACATTAAACTGATATAAAGAAGAAGGATAATTGTTTTTGAGTTATTAAAATTGTAATTCTCTTTAAGAATACAAAGCAGTATGAGTTGCTGAACTACAGCGAACACGGGACGACTGTCGACAATGTATTATATTCCTGTGACTTCTCTGAGAAGACGAGCCAAAACCCATCCAGCAGTCTGCTGGCCAAAGTACAGAACATCATTCGTAAGTTTTTGTTTTTAACTAATTGTAAATCAAAGATCATGAATATACAGAATAGTAGGCAATAGTCAGTGCACACTGTGCAGTAAGTGCCATACCATAGTTACATTATAATATGGCCATTAATGCATGTGTGTTTGCAGGCCGCTGCCGAAAAAAAGAGCAGCAAGACTCTGCGGCAGAGGGCGGAGTTATGAGGTGCCAGTCCCATGATGCTCCCAATCCTCCATGTAACTGTAAAAACAGTGGCTCCAGTTTTATCGGAGGTAGCAGTGCCGGATGGGAAGGTACTGCGCTCCTCCATCATGGAAGTCACATCAAAATGGGCTGCTTGCAATTTGTCTTCAGCATCACTGAGTTTGCCAACAATCTGCCCAAAGCAGAAATCACCACCTGCAGCCTCGCTCCCACATCTGTCCAACAGGGAGAGCAGCTGAGCAAAGCCACTCCACTCCAACACAAGCTTGTAGCTTAAACCCCTAAAGCACCTACCAGCCTCTTTCGCAACCTGTACATGATGTAAACGGTGTGCTAATTATTTAATTGTTTATACACTTGCATGAAATTACGTTTTTTATATATAACTGTATATATATATCATTTCATTTGGCAGGTTGCACATAGATTTTGTGTTCATTTCAATTATGAAGTTATTGTATCTTGCGTTTTTAAAGGGAGACTATCATCACTATCTATGCCCGCAGAACCAGAGCCGTTTTCATGTGTAAAAGAATTCTATTTTGTGCCAGTAACGATAGTTTTTTATATGAAAATGCAGTTTTTTCCATGAAACTGAAGCTTTTATTTATGTACTCTATTGGGAGTATAGTCATACCTGGTGTTTCTGTAGCTCAAGCAAAGTCACACGTGTAAATATGTGTATGTATCCTTGTAAATAACATGAGAACCACTTGACCCCGTGACATAAGTGCACCAGTTTGTATTATTTCTGTTAGTGCGTCATTGAGCTGATGTCCAGATTTGTATGTTTGTTTAATGTGCCGTGTAAATACAACTTTCAGCAGGTTCTTGTGTCAAACCATGTAAATACAAAACAGATTTTAAATAACATACTTAAAGCACTCCTGGTTCATGTTCATTCAAACTTCCAGCGCTTCTAAAACTTTTTTAAGTCAAGAATTGCCATTGTTTTTACTATTTTAGGGCAGTTCTTACACTTTTCTTCAAGTATTAAATGTAGGTGCATCATATGACTTAATTGGTGGGTGAAAAATCAATTCGATTCAAACTAAAGGAGGGACCAGAAGTAATCACGAGAGTGACATATAATCGTAGGCGTTTTCTTCACAACAGTGCAGATATTTATCAATAACCAGCAGTTGAACTAGGGCGGGTTTGCATTGACTTGGACGGGATTTTCTCAAGTAGATACAACGTTTAGAGATCCATTATAATACAATGTTTTTACTTATTTGCGGAGGAGTCGTCGCCGTTTACCTGCTGTTATGCGTGACGATTTTAAAAATACCCAAATGTAAAAGCACAGCCAAACTGCACGGGAAGACGGTTATTGTGACGGGTAGGTGCTTTTGTTTATTCTCGTCAAACCGGCTCCTGCCTTCGTTTACCAAAAGAATGTGTTTTAAGCAACTCTTGTAAATCATTACAGATCTTGTCAACAGAAGTGTTGCACATCGCACAAGTTGCTTAATTAGATAGTAAATTAAACTCATGTATTCGTGATAATCTGAATAGATCACATGTTTTAGGTGCGAACACGGGTATCGGCAAAGCCACAGCGTTGGATCTGGCGAGGAGAGGAGCTCGGGTGATATTAGCGTGCAGGAATGAAAACAAAGCCCAGTCTGCGGTCGCGGACATACAAAGGGTAAAACCAAAGACTTAAAGCTGTGTCTGATTTTGCCCTTTATCTCTTATATATAGTGCACTCTATTGGGTGTCCGCCATTTTGTAGAGTTGTCCGAATTCAGAAACTGTCCCAATTCGGGGGCTGCAAACGAGGACTTTGTCTTCATAGGACACATCCTCAAAAGTCCAAGAAGCGAACTGAAATGAGACGGCCTAGACTCCCGCAGGATTTATCAATTGCGTCACCTGCTGCTCCTGTTGAGTGGCGAGAGCAGAGAGGTTTCTGACTTTTTTAAACAAACACTGAGCCAGAAAAATTCTATCTTATTTGAGAGAATATGACACGTTTATGTAGATTAAAACAGCCCGACAGTTTTTTAAAATAAATCCCCATAATGCACCAATGTTAAAGAACAACATCATATATAAAATAAAACACTGAAATTGACCGTTTATTTAATTACATACTTTATTTAACTAAAGTTTTTAATGTTTATTTAAAAATTTACAGGCGCGCAATGAATACCGTCTATCCTTAATGTAACTGTCACCGTCCCGTGTACGGGACAACTAAGTTTGCGTCGATATTGTGCATGTCATTTCTTATCGAACCATGACAAACTATATATCATTAAACGGTTTAGGAGATTAGAATACAGATTATTTGGTATTTTTCCAATCATTTATTTAGGAAAATTAAGTGTTTCTTTTTTATAAAGAGTTTGCTTAGATTTTTTTGTCCTTTCCCGTATTCGGGACACCCAAGTTTGCTAACATATTTTTGTGAAAATTCTGATCTAATCATGACAAGCTATATATCGTAGAAAAAGTATGAGACTCTAAAATAAATTTTCAACAGTGTTTTATGAAATAAAGTATCAAGGAAGTGTAATTGATTCATAAATGACAAAAATAAATTGATCCTGCGGAACACCTACATTTACTTCAATACTTTGCTTGTAAATTCTTATCTAATCATGACAAACATTATATCGTTGGAAAAGTCTAAGACTCTAGAATACACATTTGATCGGTGTTTCAAAGAATAATCCATTTAGGAAGAGAAATTGATTCATACATGATAGTTGATTCATACATTTGTGTGCATCAAAAGTATAGTTTCATACAAATTGTCTGTTGTGGTCAAATTTCAGACCAAGGGGTAAAACCAATGGAAGCCTATGAGCCCCCTAGATGATTTTGGTGGTAGAGCGGTTAAATAACTCATAGAGCCCTCAAAATTTGGTGTATAATGACACATTTGTTTTTTTTTTACAAAAAAAACATTGTGAATTGGGACACAGCTCCATTGTGAGTCACACTGCTATAGGGGAAGGGGCTCTGTACAGTGGCGAGTTGTGCAATTTGAACTTAAGAAATAAAATGTATGGTACAGTTGTTGACAAGTTTAATTATTGGTCGAAATCGTGTTGTTTTAATGTAACCTTAGCCAGCAATTTTAGAGACATCGGTTTCCCCATTTTTACCAGATATGACTTTGCCTTGTATTAGTGAAATAGCTGCCGGATGTGTTGCAAAAAGCCGCCAGGTGCGGATACTTTGCTTAGAGGGTCTTTCCTATTCTATGTATAATAACCATTTCCAACACTAGGGGGCGCATGTCGGTTACGAGATGAATACGCCTCCCGAGCATAATTGAAATCCTTTTTGAAAGTTTGTAACAAGGTATTCTCTGTAAATAAATATATTAATTTAAATATTTGGTATCTGATATATAATATCCTTATTGAAACCGATCATACTTGAGGCAACGTCCGGTCTAGTTTTTTTAAATGCTTTGTAAATGCATTACCTTTTTTGATAAATTTACATTTAGTCATTTAGCAGACGCTTTTATCCAAAGCAATTGGGTCAAACATTAGGACAACAAAAAGCATAAGAGTAATTAAAACATGTCTCACAAAGCCTACTAAAGTGTACAGAGCCTTGTTTAGTTTATCTAAGCTTAAATAAGCATGCAGTTTGTTTTTGATAATGTAGAAAAGATAATGAAATCACAGATGATCAGTCAGGTGCAGACGGAAGAGATGTGTTTTCAGCCGATTCTTAAAGATGGCAACAGAATCTGCTGATCTTGTAGCTGCAGGCACATCATTCCACAAATGTGGAACCGATCCAGAGAAGGCTCGTGAGAGCGATTAATGCATTTGATTTGATGTGCACATAGGAAACAGGAAACAAAGAGGTGTTGTATATGCACTTGGATCTGGAAAGTCTGCAGTCTGTGAGGTCATTTGCTGAGAACTTTCTTAAGAAAGAATCCAGATTAGATATCCTCATCAACAATGCAGGTATGTGAATATCTTCTTTTCAATGATACAATTACTAGTATGTTTTGTAGCATTTTTGCAAGCGTTTTTAAAACCGTCTCATTGTGTTTGTAGGACTTTTAATGGGCGGCAAGACTAAAGATGGCTTCGGAATGATCTTCGGTGTCAACCACCTCGGTCACTTCCTGTTAACTGTGCTGCTATTGGATCGTCTAAAAGAATGCGGCCCCAGCAGAGTTGTCACTGTTTCTTCATTGGCTCATCTGTGGGGGAAGGTTGACTTTAACTGCATCAGCACTCATAAAGATCTTGGATTAGGAAATTCAGATTTTGCCTTGTTGAGGATGTACAGTCACAGCAAGCTTTGCAATATACTCTTCACTCACGAGCTGGCCAAGAGACTCAAAGGCACTAATGTCACCTGCTACAGTCTTCATCCAGGTTTACACTCATTTTTAACAAAGCACATGAAGTTTTTGTGTTTCAAGACTCATATGTTTCTATTGCTGTTTTATATTCAGGAGCCATCAAAACTGACATCAACAATAACAGCACCCTGTTGTGGCGGCTCGTAATGACCCCAACTATGCTGCTCTTCTTTACCGATGTGGATTCTGGAGCTCAGACGTCTATTCATTGCGCAGTTCAAGAGGGTCTGGATCCCCTGAGCGGATCCTACTTCTCTAACTGTGCCGTGGGTAAGGTTCCCGCTAAAGCCAGAGATGATGCCACGGCCAAAAAACTTTGGGAAGTCAGCGAGAGGCTCTGCGGTTTAGCATAGGCTTACTGTGTGCCACTTTATGTCCATTATATAGAACTGCATTTATTTGGAGTTTCATGTGTAAATCGTCAATAAAACAAACTTTATGTCTCATTAAATAATCGTGCACAAATTGCGTACTTTAGTCAGAGCGGTAGCCTAGTGGTTAGCACTCCACACACGTATACATGAGCTGTCCACTGTCTTTCGGAGAAAATCCCCCCACCCAAAAAAATACGTACTTTAGTTATTTTGCGAAATGTTTGATCTGAGTCGCAATAGGTATGCACAAAAAATTGAACATCTTTCCACGAAACCTCCACACACATCTATTTGTTATTGTGAAGTGTGAGCGGGTCTTTGCATTCTCTAAAGATGAATTTGAGGGCAATGTCTACAAATAGTCAAATGGTAGTTTTTTTTTCAAAACCACTTATACTTATAGAATGTCTTATATCAAGTCAGACTATGCAAAGTCAGATTCAATACAGTTTTATGCAGAAACTTTAAAAAAATTCAGTTCAAGCTATAATGCATTCTTTTTCTCAGTTACTTTTTGCAGAGTCACCTAATTTAGCGATTTCTGAAATACATGAATACATAAATATTTTTGGTTAATTCTGTGCTTCTGAGATCACATGAGGGGTTTATTTACTGTTGTTGTTTGTTCATAATATGTACTTCATAGTTTTAAGCACTGAATAAAATTATAGTGTTTAGTAAAGGTTGTGTGCGTCTGACATCCGGATGTGAAAGTAAGTAAATAAGTGTGCTTTCTATTGTACTATTGATAACCTTTACATACAGTATGCTGCAGTACTTTTTGTTCAATAAAATACAAGAAATGCTCTTTTGTCGTACACATTGTGTTCGTATGATGTGTAACTTGTTGAAACCCCTGGGTTTATGTATTAGTTCATGGGTTTATGTATTAGTTTGTATTTGTAGATTCCCACTGCAACATCAAATAAGGTTGTTGTCATACCAGAGTGTAGACTAACAGGTGAGGTCTTTGCTTTGCTTAATGCCACCTCTCCCTATCCAAGAATTAGATAATTATGGTGATCCACTTTGTCAAGGGAACCAATTTCTTCTGGGTTGCATCTCAAAGAATGCCAACAATTCAATGAATTACTCAATATGCAAGACTTTAAATAGTTTGGCATTGAGTAATATGGTGATGGCACATCAGCTTTGCATCCTGTTTATATGCATGTAAGAAAACATTCAAAGAACATTAAATTAGTAATATTCTTAATATCTAATAAGAATGAAACACTCTCAAATACTGAAGTTTCTTAGAATAGTAAACTGTGGTAAATTGTAGAATACTACGTTACATTTACATTCATGCCTTTGGCAGACGCTTTTATCCAAAGCGACTTACATTGCAGTAACCTATACATTTATACTTAGGTATGTGCAATCCCCAGGGATAGAACCCACAACCTTGCGTTACTGAGATAAAGGTAAGCTAATAACGTTAATTGATCAAATTAATACTTTGGCACGCTTTTATACATATTTACTAAGGTAAGGTTCAAAACAATATTGTTTCTTAAAATTTCACTACATTTTGGTTATTCTAAGTAGGTGCAACGCTAGCCAAATTTTGATGGTGACCAATTTAGCTTCCTATTCGTGGAAAGTGTTCTGAACACAAAAAAAAAACACGTAAAGACAAAACATCACTTGGCGGTCTTTTGTTCGCTCGAGCACGCGCAAACCGGTCCGGTGAGAGCGCGTGGCGTGATGGAGAAACCGTCGACCGGTTTATCAGGCTTCGAGTCAGACGGAGCGCATAAGAAGGGCTCGCCGATTCGTCACTGACTCCTGCAGCAGACCACAGCCATGCTTCATCTCATCATCGCCGCCGCTCTTATCGGAGTTCTTTATGTCGTTTTGGTGGAGACTCTGTTTAAGAAATCGAAATGTAAAGGGACCGCCGATGTCACCGGAAAAACGGCTATAATTACAGGTGAGAATTTAAATCAACTTTATTTAAAAGTCAACATCACAACACACCTGTTCCGGTGCGCGTGCGTTTGTCACGCTGACTTGTCCTATGTTTTATTAACAAAGCTCAAAAATCGCTGATTGTTGAACCTGTTTGTTTATAGTTTATTTTATATTTCATTTTCGTTTTGTTGTTTTAGGTGGAAATACAGGTATCGGTAAGGCCACGGCTATGGATCTGGCTGGCCGTGGAATGAGGGTGATACTGGCTTGTAGAAACCAGCAGAAGGCCGAAGCCGCAATAAACGATATTAAGAAGGTGAACAAAGCATTTCATCACGCTGTTTGTTTGATAATATAAAGTATCGGCTGTTTGTTGACATTGTGACAATATAAAGTATCGGCTGTTTGATGACATTGTGATAATATAAAGGATTGGCTGTTTGTTGACATCGTGTTTGTTGTTCAGGCCACATGCAGCAACGACATCGTGTATATGGAGCTTGATCTCGGGAGCCTAAAATCTGTGCGATCTTTTGCGGAGACTTTCCTCAAGACTGAGTCCAAACTGGATCTGCTCATCAATAACGCAGGTCAGCCAAACCTTACGCTTTATATAAGAACTGGGCTGCGAAAACATGACCAATTCTAATGGTTTACATTACAACGGTAACTTATCCATTAAACGCATCACAAAATAGCTTTATTTAGTGCGTCTTGGGCCTTAATTATTCCAGAGAACACCCCACCAACAAAACCCATCGCATTACAGCATAGAAACCAACACACCCAACCAGAACTACTGTGATGGTTTCTATTGTTAACATAATCCTTGGCTTTTTCTGTGTAGGTCTGGTGGCTGATGGTAAAACCACGGATGGCTTTGGAATAGAGTTTGGCGTCAACCATCTCGGTCATTTTCTTCTCACCTGTCTTTTGTTGGATCTTCTGAAGGAGAGTCCTGCATCCCGAGTCATCACACTGGCCTCCATGGCTTATCGCTGGGGCAAGATTGACTTTGATTCTCTTATTTCCACGAAAGATCTGGGATCAGGACGATACAGTTGGCAGTTTTTCCAGGCATACTGCAACAGCAAACTGTGCAATGTCCTATTCACTCATGAGCTGGCCAACAGGCTGAAGGGTTCGAATGTGACTTGCTACAGTGTTCATCCAGGTAAACCGCATTTATGGGACAATGTCATAGAACACAGATGTCTGAAGACGTTTCTTATTTTAACAGTTCGTGTCGCTGTATTTCTGTCTAAGTATTCTCTATTAAAGAGGTTAATCACAATTTATGTTTTGGGAATAAAGGCGTGTACAAATTTTAGATGTCGAAACGAGGTTTGCGGTCTTAAAAGTGCTTATTCTCTTTAAAGTGCAAATATGTAGCGCTTTTTTTTTTTTTTTTAGTCAAAAAGGATTTTTTCTGTGCAATACATATTTGAAGGAAAGGCGTAGAAAACAATAAGATGCTCCAGCAACTTAGCAGCATTGTTATTGTATGATGCATACCAAACACAAATTTACTATAAATATCACAAAAAACGGGTTTTGTTTAAATATTGAGGTTCATTTGTTGACTATTATTGAGTTACTCTTCCTTTTTTTCTTACACATTTGAAGCCACACGAAAGCATCTAACCGAATCCTCTTTGAACCCCTGTGCAGGTGTCGTGAAGACTGAGCTGTCCCGCCATGTGAGTCTCTGGCAGAAGGTGTTTATTGAGCCGATTGCTAGACTTCTTTTCCTGGATCCAAAGACCGGAGCCCAGACGACCCTCCATTGTGCCGTTCAGGAAGGAATCGAACATCTAAGTGGACGTTATTTCTCATGCTGTGCTGTGGAGGAAGTCTTTGCCAATGCCAAAGATGATGCAGTGGCCAAGAAACTCTGGGACGTGAGTGAACAACTCTGTGGACTGTCGTGAACCTGTCGAAAGCATTTTAATTCTTGTGGATGGAGACCCTGTACACAAATGTACTCCAAGTATGAAGTGATGAAAGCGATTTCGAATATTCTGTCTATTGACACATAATTGTTATTTACAAAGTTTACAGTGTTTTAATGTACTTGTATAGATGTTGTGTTGGCGTTTTTTATTTTGTATTAAAGTATGTAATGAAATCATCAGTATCCTTCTTTCTTTAATTTTAAAAGTATATAAATTGTGACACAGTGACAACCGAGGAATCTCACCTAAGGATACAACTTCAGGCTCGCTGTATGCGTAAAAAAACGGGTAATATACAAAATCCACTTAACAAGTTAAAAAAAATCTACATTAGATTGTATCTCAAACAGGTCTTTCCAGATTTCCTATTTCCATGCAATCTCTTTACAAACTCATCCCCACAAGGTGTTGACTGGTGAATTCTGCAGGTTTATGAAACGCATGTCCCACTACGTGTGGAATGAAAACATTTCTTAAAGTTGAAAGACTTTGCATGCTGTAGGATTGACAGTGGCTGAGCGTGCACCTACCATCCATTTAATTTACATTTATAGTCTCTTTGTTTTTCCTTCGAAGCTACAAATTTCCCAAACATTTACTAATTTTATTACTTTGAGTGTTGGATTGGAACAATGCTGAAGATGCATATTGCAGTTTTTGAACCACACTGATAAACAAGACCTAGAAATCTGACAATTCGGAAAATTGTAAGCATCGTCCTGAGCAAGCGGGAAAAAGTAAAGCTCTGAACTTTTATGACACATAAAATAACTCGCAAAACATACACTGTAGAATTATAAAGGTTTTCTGTCTATTATGGACCGAATAAATTACACTAAATAAGTGAAAAAATTAAGCACGCTTCATGAACTAAAAGATAAACTAAGTGCTTGTGTTTTGCATCCTGGAATATTCTACAACAGAACAGGAAAATATTTCTTTAAATGATAAGACTTGAAAGATCTCGAATGACTCGTGTAAAATACTGATTTGTGTGAAACAAACAACTTTATACTACTACATATATATCGTTTAAGTGCTTGCAGAAAACTTTGCAAGAAAGAATTCATAATATGTATACATTCTAAAATGTCTATATGTTGCTATTTTAAAATTGCCACTTCCCTTATGAAGCCAACATTTCCAAAGGCTTTTTGTTTATATCTGCCCAAAGTCCAAGGTCTAAAGTGTTAAGCGGTATTAACATCTCCACGTCATGGCGAAAGCTGGGTTGTCTCCAGAGAAATTACCCTGCATCCAGTATCTTTCATCTGAATTTCAACAACATCAAATTCATGCATTCTATCATGTCATCCTTGTAAATTCCCCCTTTAGGACGGCGCTCACACCAGTGTAATCTCCACCTCTTCTCTCTTCTGTACCTGGCCCTGCGCCTGCTGTTTCGGTGGGAGAGGTGCAACTCGTACCTGGAGAGGGCAAAAACATCCATAAGACCTCATACCAAACTGGACCTCAGCATCATAAAGGACTGTGTATTCTTACTGGTCTCAGAGCGCCTCGCCTGCCTTCTGCTGGAGATCTGTTTGATGGTGTGTGGGCGTGGCCTGCGGAGAAGACAACAGATATGATTGGAGGAGCTATGATTGGATATGATTGGAGCTTTGCTGTCTTTTATGTGCTTACTGAGGCTTGAGACTACTGGGGTTTGGAAACCATTTAAAGTGTGTGTGGTAGCGAGGGTAGACAGCGAGTGGGATACTGGGCTACAGGTTGGAAATGGTGGACAGGGTGGAGGATCCTGAACTGATGGAGACACCTAAGAAACAATTACAAAAAAGATATTAAAGCATTAAACGTTTTATAAGATTTCTCTGATTCTTCCTTGAAAACCAGCAGAACCTGCACACTGAAGCTCCGGTGCGTCCGTGGACACTCTCGTCCACACGTGTCCTCCACTAACACCGCAGGAAAGACGCCCACCGCACCATTAAACTCGCCCTCCCAAAACCCATCATCCTCCTGGTTGTGTTTGCTGAGGATACGAATAACTGCACCTTCAGGAAATGACAACTCATCCTCGGTCTGGGCTTTGTAGGTGTATAGAGCCCTCGCCAGGTTTATAGCTGTGTAGCAAAGCAATAAATCTGAACATTTTAGGAACACCGAGTTTAAGGCATAAAGAGATAAAATTTATTTGTCTGTGTAGGTGGTCTCACCGCTGGATGGACTGTTCGGGCAGCTCAGGTTGAGTGTCTCTAACTCTGGCTCGGGGTCCGCAGAGGTGCCGGAGGTCTGTGACTGGGCGTCCATACTGGAGAGAGACTGGAGCATGCTCAGTACAGAGTTGGAGGACGGAAGTTGCAAGTATTTCTCAGGCACATACCCAACCTGCCCTGCTCCATTCCTAGCCTGAAAAACGCCAGCTGGTCTATTATACGACAACAACGTGACAACGAATATGTGTGTTTGGATGCAAACGTCTGCTAAATGGAGAAATGTGATTGAACCTTAACCCAGTCCTCCATGTCACCATCATCAATAAGCTCCAGTACTTCCTGTCCCTGGATAGTGAGCTCATCAGGTTGGGACGCCTGTGGAACAGCTCAAGTAAATGACAGAATGATGAATAAGAATACGATGATGGTAATGGGTCTTGCGTGACCGTGAGAGCGAGCTGTACCTGATAAGAGTAAAGCACAGAGCAGGTCAGGGGGTAGGTTCTGTGAGTGCTGGAGGGGCTTGAACTGCTATCATCAAGGGTCTCTGTGTCCTCTTCATCTTCTCTGTCATGATTTACAGAGGGCTGCAAACACAAGAAATACAAAGTTGTTCTACAGAACCTAACATACTTCACAATATAATATAATATAATAATTACTATTCAACTGTGGTTGACGTGTACTGACTTACAGAAAATGAAGCATCATGGGTATTGAGAGCAGCCCATTTCTCATTCTCCAGCTCCTCCATCACTTGATTCATGGCGCTCTTGAGCCAGACGTCTACAGCCACGCCCACGTCTCTGAGCTGGTTCAGACGAGCCTCTGCTTTCAGTTTCACTGTCTACAGGAAGTGAACACATCAACTTCCTGTCCTGCTGCTCTAAACCTGCATGATGTTTGTTTGGATCTTTCCAGCAGATGTAACGGGCAAATTTAGATCTGGATATATATACCAAAGTGTAAACACAATTCACCTCTGATTTACGAATGGATTCTCTCGCATCGTCCATTTTTATTTCCAGCTCGTTGTTATTCTGGTCTTGCTGATGCGATTCTTCATAGTTTGACAGAGTCTAAAATACCACCAAACACATCAGGTTACACTAAACAACCACATCTTTAACAATACATGCTGCATGGCAAGACAATCCAGTTTTCAAGTAAGATTCTCTACCAAAGTATGACATGCTTGACCAGAGTTTGCGGTGACCTCTCACCTTCTGCGTGAGGATGATGTTCTTGTGTTCTTTCGCCACACGTGTGGCCCACTTCCGTGCTTCTTTATTCAAACCGTGCTCTTCGACCGTGCCAGTCTCACTTATAAGCTCAGTAACCTAATGAGAGAGAGAGAATGTTGATGTTTTTTTAACACATGAAATTAAGTTCTGTTTTGCCGTGTTCGATCACGTCTTCTCATGTATATGCATTGCTGCATGTCAAAAGTAAGATAAAAAGCAAGACTTACGGTATTATGTCTGTAAATATTGAGCAATGAATTTTAACTACTGAATAAAATGATGTGGGTTTATAGAACGGCCCCTTTTCACCATAAACTGAATGTTATGACTATTTCTGGAGGAAATGGGTTCAGCGTTATACAAATTACTAAAGCACCACATCATCCATCTCACTTGAAACACAGAAATACGCTTGTTAAACACAGCACGCATAGCAACAGTATATAGCTCACAGTCATAAAAATACATCGTTCTTTACTGGTGTAGCGCTGCAACACAAAGATCAGGGGTTCGATTCTCAGTGAACACAAAAACGTATACAAACAGCAAAAGACCAAATGTAAAAAGAATAAAAATAACATTTACTTTTGAAACTAAAACTAAGATGTAACTATGTTCCTCAATTGTTACGGCGTTGGGTTTGCACAAAGATTGTGATTACTGTAATTGTATTAAAATCAAGTATTTCCTGTTTTTAAAGCTTTACATTTTTAAGGACAGGGGAATGTTTCAGAGGGGTGTGGGCAGGGTCACTTCTCAATGCCCTCTTTTCATAGGGCGTGCTGCTTCCTGTCCGTTTTTTCTCAGCCCTTCCGCCCCACCAGCGCCGAGGGCTGCATCTCTAATGTTTTTATTAGAAACAGACTAATGCTTGTTTGATGAGGAAAAACAAAAAGAAAGCAAACAAAATAGCCCCTGTGCTGGTGAGCTGAAGAGCGAGAGCAAACATGAGCAGCAGGTGGCGCTGTTGCACAGCTGAAAAAAAACAATGGCACAGTCATAAAAAGTCTCTTTATTTTTAGCATTTTTCTTCATTCTGTTTTTACCTAGTATATACTTTTGCTTAATTTTCTTTTTAATTTTTGGTCGAGATTAATCATAAAACGTAATGTTTAGCTGCAAACATCATTGCAGTCATACAGTGAATTGCTTGTCACGTTCACATTTGTAAGTTTTGGATTGGCGTGTCCTAAACGATTAGAAATAAATGTGTGTGTATATATGTGAAGGTTATACGTCTTGGGTTAGGACTGTATGTTTTGTTAATATAAGTAAATATTTATTTATATATTTACAGTTTTACTCACCAGTTTGTCAGAATTTAAAAAGCATGTAGTATGAGGAAGGAGCTATTGATGTGTATTAGAGATGTGTGTGCATTTCATTTTTTGTGCAACTCTTTCAAAGGTTGCGCTGTTGAAAGCAACATACCGAATCGTTTTCACAGGGCTGGTACTGGAAAGGGGCGGCTTTCTGAAACACAGAATTCTCTTGAATGAAGAGCTCCTGGTGAATATCCTGAGTCACCTACAGACAGGCCACACAAACACACACAAAATGACTTTAAAAATTAAGATGTCATAGTAACACAATATAATAATCTCTTAACAGAAGGAACTGCAGTCTATCAAGTCAAATCAAATTCATGAACAGTCTGTGTGTGCAATGTGTGCTGTAACTTGACGCTGAACCAGAGACATTTAACCTGAGACAGTGTCTCATGAAGGTGAACGGAAACATTGTGAGAATCATCAAATTACAACAACAACACAAAACCACAAACAGACCTAAACATTTAGCGTTATTAGCAACACACTTTTTAAGCATGCACTTTTTTCTGATTGACATATTTATGCATACTAATGTCATTTTTTTATTTATAAATGTAGCATCCTTCCGATATTTTTACCTCAATAAAGCTTAAAAGGCAATCTTCACTAACACAAAGGTCTCTAAGGAATCTTTTAAAGCGCCACAGAGCAGGTAAATTTCTCTTTTTCTAGCTCTGTATTGAATGCTTGAGCTGGGATTTGATCCAATAACCCTCCAGTGGCAGATCACATTACCTGCTCTACATTTGGCTGCTGTGGTTCAAGTGTTTTTCCACAGCGGTGTATACTCAAATGTGTGTGACTCACTCCACTGGACGTCTCCTGCAGACACTGGAAAGTGTCCCGAATGCTTTGAGATGTCTCGAGCTCCATCTGACACAGCGAGATCAGAAAACTCTGTACGTGATCGTAGAAACCTCCATCTAGAACCTCAAGACCAACACATGTTATTATTAGACATCATGGAAAACCAAAGTTTTGCTTGAAACCAAAGTTGAAGAATGTTGAGGTTTTACCTTGATGCAGTTGATCAGATCTGTCTGATAATATCTGTTTTGATGTGCGTTAGCTGCCGCCAGCGTTAGCAGATAGTCGTTCCTCGCTTGAGTGGCTTTGGATTTCCATTCGTTTCTCTTGGTTTTGAGCTTAAATGCATAAAAAACGCATGCGTGTGTTGTCAAATTATGCAAGATACCTTTGTATGAAATTCAGTGTATGAAATTTAGCGCCATATAGTGGTGAGGTTGCGAACTGCAACCAACGGCTCACTCCACCCCTCCCTTTTGAAGCACTACGGTGGCAGAACTAGGATGTTGTTACGTTTTCGCTTCTTTGCCGAAGGAGATAACGTAATTACAAAATGCGTTATGTGGAGCAGTTTGTCCATATAGGGCTACTGTAGAAAAACATGGCGCATTTCATGCAAGGGGACCTGTGGTATATTTAGCTCCTTTTAATGTAATAAAAACATAAGGCTCCATTATGCAAGGTCTTGATATATCTCTGAAGACATAGCTATGTTATATTATATTGAATATCTATCTAAATCACACATTGGACCTTTAAATAATAACCTTCATCATATCATACTTTTCATTTCCACTTTTTGTGTTTTGCACAAGTCATTTGGAAATGTTATGGTACTAAAATTGACAGTATGTTTTTGTAGTATACAGCATGTAGCAGAAATACATTTTGTCTGCGGTTTTGTGCTGGGTAACCACACCCACAACAAATCATGTTGTGTTTGTTTTGGACACGTGTAACTCTTACCTTCAAGCTAGCTCTCTTTAAACTGGACCGTGATTGGAACAGGCTGAGCTTAGACCTTGCAGGAAATAGCATGAAAAAAATGAAAAAGAAAACATCTTTAAGACTCTGCCCTGTTTCTGGGACAAGTGACATCACTCACTGTGCAGGTCAGCGAGTACATACTTGGCTTCCATGTCAGCTTTCTCTCTCACGGCCTGCGCTGTCTGTTCTGCCTCCTGGTAGGTCTTTCTGGTCTTTGTCAGGTCTCTGATGGTGACCTGCAGATCGGCCTGAGCTCTGGCCAGCTGTTCACAGCACTGAGTGACGGAGCGCAGATGAACAAACATTTTCATGCACTGGGAAAACTGGCTTTCAGCTCTATACATCTGAGGTCTGGTCTGTTTACCTTTTTTAGTTTTAGATCTTTCTGCACTCGCAGAGTTTTAACAGGATCTGAGATTTGATTTCTGTAGTTATCACATCCGTTGATACGAGACTGGCTCACTTTCATCACACCCTCCAGATAGGACCTCCATAGAGCCCAAACCTTTCTGTACACAAAAACACGCTTGTGAAGGAACAAACTCAGATAAGTTCACTAAAACTAGCTGAAAACCTAAGCGCTAAGGTTATGGGTTTGATTCCCGGGGAACACAAATCCTGTTTAAAATGCATTTATTAAATTGAAAAACTGTAATTCCCTTCAGATAAATCTGACAAATGCATAAATAAAATGTTATGTACTCTTTCTTTTTGTGGAGTTGTTAGGTCAGGTCCCCATTTATAAAATGTTAGTCTGACCAACAAATCGAGACTCAAAACGTGAATTTCTTACTAAGCATGTTCGTCTTGTTCTTAGTACAAATATCTAAAACGCCTTAAATCCACAGACAAGGAATGTGACCTACGACATAAAACAAGTCTTGTTTCATGAAAGAAAATATATTTTTTAAAAGCATCATAAAAGACCAACAAATGGAATTAGGTTCCTTGAGAAAAGAGTAAAACTAAACAAATTGGCAGATTGTTTTGACTGTTTTAAATATAAACTTAATTCTTATATTTTATTTTATAAAACAAGACAAAATGTTGGTTTTAAAGTAAATGTATCTTAAGATTTTTTTATATTTGTACTAGAAAACAATACTTAAATACTTCAGAAAAAAATCATTCATCTTTGAGTCAAGTAAATCAAGCTTATAATTGATTAATTTTAGTTCACGTTGTTGCAGTTTTCAGACCTGATGTCTCTTGGCTCTTCTGAAGGGGCTCCGGACCACTCACGCTTCAAATACTGAGAAGCAAGCTTATGCAGTCCCTGCAAATGAAAATAAAAAATAACACATATATCAATATCATATAGATCCATATGTCATGTCATACATCTTGATTTCTGGTCGGGGGATAATATTAGTAAAAATATATATATTTAGAGTCTCCCACTAGTATTTTACATTTTCACTCCCACCACCACAGCTGTTGAGTACAAACACGACAGAACAAAAACAGAAGTGAAAATGGAAACAGAGCCAAAACTTTCTGTAATAGATCTTGTCCCTCCAACTCAGTGCAAATGTAAAAATCATGGAGAATGCTTTTTATTTTTTAAATCTGAAATCTTAAAAAGTACCTCTGCCTGTCAGCTTGATGTTTGAATCTGACACATACCAGACAGACAGCATTGCCAAAGTGCAATTTTATAAGTGAGTAAGCAAAGCTTGCATGTAAGGCCAAAGAAAGTACACTCGCTTTCCCTTCACAAACAAACCAGCAAATCACACAATATTTGACTGATCCACCAAATTCATGCAAAGCATTTCTGCAAACCAATTCTGTTTTTCTATTCTGGACCATAATAACTAGGTTGCTTATAGGAATGCAAATACCCTTCTTTGACATGCCTAAAACCTTTGAATGCCCGATAAGTGACATTGTTGTAGCTGCAAATACACACATTTTTCAATGCGAAACCCGCCATCACCACAAATAAGCATCTGTCTAGTGTGAGTCCACAACAGTCTACTAACAAACTTCAGCAAACTTTAAAGATGAACAAATATCCTTAAAATCCCAGAGTTTCAGAAATGACTCAAAGGAAAGACGCGACTCGGATTCTCTAACACACAGAGAAGCCCGAATCCGGATGCCTCCTGACCCATACACCACAAGTTGGCATTGTCACACAAACCTATGGGCTGCCAGCTCTACTGATTCGACTCAATGACTCTGAGGAAGAGAGACGGATTCCTGTTTTCACGAGCCAATCAGCACGCAGCAGCCCTGCAGGTGCACAAGATTCAGATCCAACAGCACAGAATCTCTCTCTCTCTCTTTCAGACAGCTGGCCTCGCTTACTGATCTCTATGATCTTTTGAATATCGCTCTAAAATGCTCCATCAGCATATTAACCTGCAAGTACAAGCCCTAGGTTTACAATTGCTCACATCCCATATTAATATTTCATACTTTATGTAAATCAGGGTTTGCGGTATGTTCATTTACTGTATAAATATGTTTTGAAAAGGATGTTTTAGAAGTAAGCTTCAGTTAACATGCAAAAATTAACATCAAAACACAAATAAATGTGGTCAACGGCTTACCTGAGAATACTCTTTCTCTATCAGAGCTTTCTTCTGGCTGTAAATCCTGGAGGTGACACAATAAAACTGCATCAGATTAGACACTCAAGCAGTTTAACGACACATATGGCTAAATCTGAATACACGTTTAAATAGTTTTTGATGGATATGCCAACTAGGCTGAAAGATGAACAGTCAAATAATTCAAGCTTTGTACAGATATACCTCAAATCTTCTAGAAATTCCCAGTCTGTTTGATGTTTGAGTTGTAGTCTGTTCAGCTGCTCTGTGTGAGTTTGTTTGACCTCCTGTGTGACTTTTGCCTGTAATACACACAATCACACAATATTTACAAGTGATTCTGATCTATTCATCCATCCCTCCATCCACCCATCCCTCCATCCATGTGTGTGTTTATTAAACAAGTAAGCAAGCCTTCTGGCTTATAAAAAATATATTTACAAAAGACAAGAGAGATTTTAGTATTGTATTATATACATATAAAATCGACCTACCTTTCTTGGAGGAGGAGGCTGCATGTCTACTTTAAGATATAAACAGGAGAAAAGTTTTGGACATCTGCAGGTCGGAAAAACTGAGCTCGAATACTGCTCATGGAAACAGAGAAGACAGCTGAACGTGTCGGTCGACCCAGCCGCGCACACGCACTTTAGTGAAGCACAATAAAGCAGAACAGCGCCATCCAGTGGCTGGATTAGAATATATCAGTATTTTTAGTTTTCTCTATTGCTTTGGTGCAATTCTTATTAAAACAACATTAGCGGATTACATCAGCTATATCGCTAAACATTTTGAAGTGCTATACCTATTTTTTCAACACAAAAAACCCTTGGCTACTTTTGGGAGATGAACATTAGTGTGTAGTCAGCTGTGTTAGTGGTACTGTTTGAATTACTTGAGAAATTGCTCTTATTATTTTGTATATATCAAGCATGATTCGATAAATGCACCAAAGCAAATGAGGAAAATGTAAATGCTCTCCATTATTAAGAGATCTCATTATGTTTATTGGTGACACGACGCCCTCTAGTGGTAAACTAAGGGCTCAATGAAAGAGAGTCCATGCACGGTTTTACAGTTTTTCTCAATCGTTTTGGCTCATCTCTCGAAACTAAGTTCAATCGTCACAACTGTTTGCCGGAACATCAAAGCTCAATTTCATGTCTGCAAAATTCCGCGACCTTAAAGGTTGCAGCCCCTGAATTGGACACAGCTATTGAATGCTGCTAAAATGGTAAACCACATCCATCAATCTATTGTATTGATATATTCAGCATGAAAACGCTGCTGTCTTTATAGTAGAAGTAATTTATACAGACAGATGAAAGCTACAGAAAAGAGAAGCAAACAAGACACGGTGATTTACAGAAACAACTGGAAATGAGAAATAGCAAATGAGAAAAATGCTAATGCTCTCAATGAAGAGATCTCATGATGTATACACACTAACGTGCACCTGGAAATGTTGTAGGAATGGTTTAACTGATGTGGTGATTTCGATGAAGTGTCATGAGATAAAACAGTACACTGGGAATTCGTCAGTTAAAATAAACCTCAATATCATTATGCAGATTTAAAAGTATTGTTATTGCAGGCCTCTAAACAGGTTGAGACGGATTATGATTGTGCACAAAAGAGCTGTGATTACAATGGCACATGCAATTGTTTAAAAAAATGAAATGTGTGTGTATAGAATGCAGAATTGGTCATTCACAACGACAACATTTTTTGTTTGTCAAGAATATTGGACTATCATCTGTGCTGGTGGTCCAGTGGACTGTGCGCCGAAATGATTTTGAAAATTATATTTCGACTTTCAAAGCTGTCAAATGTTGTTTGAATATAAAAAAAAAACTATCAAATCTGGATATGGAGAGCCAGCACCTGCAGGAGCATGTCTAAGTTATTTGCATATTTGACACTTGTGTTTTGAATTCTTTGGCTACAGAAGGGTCATGATAAAAGTTTAGTTCCTCTTGTAGAGGCAGGCATTGTAATGATAAAGGGAAAAAACAATTGGCAGGAGAATAATCTATGATAGAAGTAAATAAAAATACTGCATGTGGTGATTTCGATGAAGTATCATGAGATAAGACAGTACCTTGGCAATTCGTCCAAAAGAGTTAAAGGGATTTATGGTATTAAGCCTCGCCCTCACGCAAGCAGCAATAATTTTCAATATTCACAATTAATTCATGGTGCAATACTGACACAATTCAGAGGAGTTCATGAGACTGCCTAGTAAACTGGGCATGTTTTGAGCTGTACAGGTAATTATTAACATCGTAGACATGAGCAATCCACCTAGGAATTATTTTCACCAGCATGCCATATACCCAGACATTATTGCAGCAGCTATCTTATTCCAAAGATCAAGGGCATGATTTCACAATGACATTATACAGAAACACTTTTATGATTAGTTGTTCCGTGGTATAGGCTCAGGCTGGACCAAACTCCCAATTGGTTGTGCCAGGCTAAACCTGGTCCCCCTTGGATCCCAGCCTCATTAATAGACCCTACTCAGCAGCTCTAACAGATTCCGGCACGAACATTTTATTACCTCTAGTTAGATTAGTTATAGATTTCTTTAAGTCAACCATTTAGGCACAACCAGCCCTCAGGAAACTGTGTGGCTGAAGGCGTTTTGGATCAACGCTGTTGCACAGGTGAGCACCCTGAAACTCTTTATACCCTGACATTGAATAATGTAAAACCTTTAAAATAATACCTTTATTTCTTTTAATTGTTTCTGTAGTATTAAAATGAAAAGTGCATGACCCACTGTTAAATCAATTTCTTTAAATAAAATTAGATATCAAAATCAATAATAGACTATACAATAGATAGACCACTGCAAAAACTGCACATTGGATAGACTTTAAAAAAAAAAAAAAAAAATCCCTACAAACAAGTTTATTTTATTGCAATGAAAAACTCATGGTTGACAAAAGATATATTCTCTTTAGGTCCAAAGAACTCAAAATGATATACTTCAATTATTGGTTAGTTCAACAAATCAAAACTAAAACTGTATATTTTTGGGCAATAATTCCATCATTAAATATGCCATATCGATCTATCCAATTATTTAGCAAATATTTAATAAAAATACATTTATTGTTTGAAACATGTACAACTAATTTTTTTCATGAAACTTTCATAATAATAGTCTGAATTTCAAAATGCAGGCTTTTTAATGAAACAGTTAAGGTACTTTATTAAACTTGTATTGTAACTTTAGAATTTTATGTGTAGACAGCAATGTAAAGAAGCTTTTTTTCACAGTTTGTGGACTCTTAACAGTGATAAGGTATAGACCAACCTTCCGAAATGTCTGACTTACAGAATTTAACTAAGAACGTTTTGGGAAACACATATTAACGATAAGGCACTCAAAAAAAAAGGACTGTCACTGTTGTTAGTTTTACCAAACCCATCCTTGTTCACAGAACAAAGAATGCAAGTAACTAGATTAATGTAAGTTAACTATGTTATTTTATACTAAAAATGTATTACTGTCGACTTTACTAAACAAGTGCTTGACTGGTCAACTTAACAATGTTGAGTAAATGCATAATATCGGACCTATTGTTGAATAATATCGGACCTATTGTTGAGTTTACTCAATATGAACAAGTTAATTCAACACGACTTGTTGAGGAGGGTTTTAGTTCCCAGTATGCTTTGCGTAAGACCAAATTTAGGCAGGAAATTTCAAACCTTAGTGTTATATTAAGTGTTTTTCAGGAAAGATAAAGAATTGTTTGTGCTTAATGTTCATTTATGTTTGAGGTTAAAAATAGTTTGTTGTACTTTTGGGTTTTAGGGTTGGTACATGTGCTTAGTGTGTGAGAGGTTTCAACGCAGTAGTGATGTCTACTGCATCATTCAAGAAGCATTGACTGTGTTATTACCAGTGTTGAGATGCCTCATCTGATTTGCTCATTGTGTCTCATTGTCTTTTTATACATATTTTATGTATGACCATAAAAGGTAACATTGAGAAGGATAAATATTGAGTTTAATTAACTTAAAATTACTGGTTCAATCTGAATGGTTTGGATTTTCCCAAATAATATTTGTCAACTTTACTCTTATTTAACTGAAGGATGTTTTGACACATCCCGCTATCAATTATAATAATGCACTGGCAATTGGATGTGGTCATTTGGTGTGAGGCGTAAGTAGATCTGAGTGTCATCTTCATTGCAGTGGTAAGCAATTTAGTTATTTTTGATTATTTGGCCAAATGGGAGTGTATACAAATTGAACAGGAGCAGAGCAAGAATTGAGTCCTGTGAAATACCACATATGATGGATGTCCACTCAGATTAATGGTTGCCTATGTTCACATAGGAACCCCCCCCCTTAAATGTAAGACCTGAACCATTTAAGGACCAATTCAGGTTTTCCAGCCTATGTAGGAGTATGGTGTGATCTACCGTTTCAAAGGCAGCACTGAGATCTAGTAATACCAGAAATGATATCTTGACTGATTCAAAATATAATCAAACATACTTTATTATCTTTATGCATCACTGTCTCCTTGCTGTGATGCTGATTTAAACCAGACTGATAATTGTCCAGATAGCCATACGAGAATGAGATATTAAGAATTTAGTCAGCTGATTGAAAACAACATTTTCAATGATCTTACCTATAAAAGGAAGATTTGAAATTGGTCTGTAGTTTCACAGTAAGTAATTTTCTGGATTGCTCTATTTTAGTAGGGACTTGACAACTGCAGTTTCTATGGAATCTGGGAAATAGTTGGGGCTTTTAAAAGTTGATATTGTGAAATATTTTTAACAATAATAACAATATTTTTTAACAATGTATTTATATATTTATGCAAGAGTGATGGAAATGTATATTTACATTTTGAAGATTCTTTCGTTCTCCATAAGATTCAACCATCCCCCTTTAAGGAAACCACTTGGCCTGCCATTATAGGGGTTGTAAGGCACCTTGGCACAAAACCAAATTTTGTTAAGATTCGAATTATAGTTTAACTAAAATTCTATTTTTAATATCTTACCACACACTTTGCAGTCTTTAAATTGGCAGGTTATAATTAATGCTATTCTATTTTCCATCAATATTAAATACTGACAATTGTTTAATGTTTTAATGTAACAGAAAATCCTGAGTAATGGGTGTCCAGGTTTCAGTCGTGAATCAAACGCCTTATGCATGGTACTATGACAATCAGGAGAGAAGAGGGGTAAGAACTTTTGCTGCATCCACTAAACAAGATAAACTATAAAATCTATAATAATAATATAATATACATACAATGATATGCTTATTTCCTAACATGTCTGGTTGTTGTAAAACTGGTTTTACAATAAAAACTGATGTAGCCAATAATTCTGCTCTCCAGTACACACGTGTCAATCCCGGGGCCACACTCACTTACAAGGACAACAGAGAAATCCATCGCTACATCTACATCAAATATGAACATCACACATGGGATAGTTTTAGGTATGAGTTCAACACCCATAAAGGCGACACCTCCTTTATCTTGAGGGAAACCTTTGACCGTTCACAGATTCAGATGCACTGCACATCTGAGGGTGGCACTCATTACTGTTCCAACTATGGTACGTTCCTGCTTATCAGTTCTGCACAACACTTCACAGCCAAAAGTTGTTACCATTGTTTAAAAGCTTTGTGTTTGTGTTTTTTTCCAAAATACTCTTTATTTTATTGTGTCCGTTTTAAGGAACCATATTGATACAGCTATTAGGCTACTCGATTCAAAGTATAGCAAAATAAGTATGTCATTAAGATATCGCTGTTCCCATAACTAAATTGAGTAGATATAATATATTTACAGTTTAGTATATTAAGTTCACACACACTCTTATGGCTGCACTACAACATGTTCTTTAACAGACAGTGAAAGAAATAGAAAAGAAAGTAAAAATGGAATAGAAGTCAGTATCTTATCGATCAGGTGCTGACAGGAGAGATGTGTTTTACCAATCGTACGAATCATCTAAGACTTACGTACTGTTTCCCAAAAGCTTCGTAGCCTAAGTAATTGAAAATCGTTGAAGATGTATGGGTATCGTATATCGTAAGTCTTTTCCGCGTGTATATTCGTTATTTTGAGATCCGTGGCAGGCACACGAAAATAGGGGACATATATTTCTAGGAGCGTCTGCGCCACATCGAGATGGGAAAAGTTCAACTTTTCGGAGAGCCACGCACTCACCCCGGGTCATGTGAAGGGAGAAAGAGGCACAGCTAGCATTTTTCCGCGCCGTTTTAGACGTGAAAATTGATTTAGACCTTACAAACTTTCATTTAAATATCTTTGTTTGTGTTCAGCAAAACAGAGAAATGTATAGGCCTACAGATTTGTAACAAAGGCAGAGCAAATGATTAGGGATGTAACGATTCACTCATCTCACGATTCAATACGATTCACAATTGTGAACTTTTTTACAGTTTACAGCAAATAAAAAACGAACAACTGCCCATTCATTATTTCTCAAAAGAAATATATCTTTAATATAAACAAATGACTTTGTCTGTTCTTTTCCTGACTTTAACTTTTAAAAGAAATATCAGTTTATCCGGAATCCAGCAATTACATGTTAATCATAACTTTCTTAAATAATGCTCATTAATGCCAGGTCAGACACAATAGATGTGTTGTTGTTACCAAGTTAATGCCTTCTAATCAAAGCTACATTACAAATTGTTTTCAGTAAATCTGTTCTAAGGAAATGATCTAGTCTTCAACACAATGGTTACCTCCTACCAACATAACACAAACTTCAACACAAACTCATCCAAACTAAATACTTAATATCAACAGGCCTTAAAACACAAATTAAAAAGCATTTTCCATCAAACAATTAAGGCTTACACCAACTGTTCCATAACTTTTGTTTTGCTTAAAAAGGTGCGGTGCCTCTTTCTCTCGTCAAATGATCGGGGGTGAGTGCGTGGATCTCCGAAAAGTTGAACTATTTCCATCTCGATATGGAAATGTATTTCGCTAAAACGGATGCTAATGTATGATGATGTCCTTAAACAGGAAAAATGGCAGAGGATGAAAAACGGAGACAGCAAGAAGAGGAGCGCAGCGAGGAGGCATGACGTCTTGATCGTTTGGAACGTGAGCAAAGAATTTAACAGGAGATGGACAGAGAAGGTGAATCGTCCAGACAAAAGCTTTATCGAGAAACAGAGCGCCTTCGTGAAAAACAGAGCTTTGGTCACCAGATTATTTGATTATTCCAATCAACACAACTAAGGGGAAAATTTCGATATTTCGTTTATCCGTTTTTCTGTAGGCCTATGCACATTTTTTTAAACGATGTTTTTCTTATTATTTCATCTGAAAACGGGAAATCCAATAAATAAATAAACCAAAACGAAATAACGAACCTAATTCTAACGTTTTTTTTTTCATTTTTGGGAAATTTGGCACGGACTTCTGCGTGTGCACGCTGCGTGTGCACGCTTCCATTCCAAATCATAAACATCTTACAGATATCTTCTAGATGTCTATATGACGTCTGACAGCAGACATATCCGAGACGTATTGCAGATGAGCAAACGATGTATTGTAGATGTCTTGCAGATGGAAATGCAGCCTTCAAATAGACGTAAACCAGATGTATGTGTGCTGTCAGGGTATGATCTCTGGGGAACACTGCAACATTGTTATGGTCCGGTACAGGTTCTGGCATATTACCTAAAAACAGTAGCCTAATGCAAGCAAAATTATTCCCTAGATATAAGCAGATGACTACAATCATTACTAGGTTAATTTAGCTAACACTTATGTAATGTCATAATGCAAATGACTACATAAAAACCTCACAGTTTCAACACAAACTGAATAATTTTATGAATTACACCATAGCAAAACTGTAGTTTTTGCTGGGGGAACCTAATGAACTCGGTCGATTGAGGTTAGTCATCACATATAAATTACAACCATAATTTATGGATTTACACCAGCTGGCAGCTGTTATAAAATGTGGCTAAGTTCACTTAAATGTCACATATTAAAAGCAATAATGCTAACAAACGTCGACTGTAAGGTCTGGAAAGTATTGTTTGTGAACGTTAGGCATTGTTCAACATTATATTGTTTAGATATTTTCCTACGTCATGTCCTCCTCTCTCAGTGTGACTCTTTTAATGGGAGTGAAAAGTGAAAACGAAGCATATGTAAATGCATGCATTTCGAGCTTCGCAAGTTCGCATGAAGCACTTGATGCCGGTACTTCACCCTAATCCACAAACCCTAACCTAACTTTAACCATATAAACTACCTATGATTGTTAAACTTGCCAAAAAACAGTGTTGCGTGGTGACGTCAGACTGGAAACACCAAGGATTTAGTGAGAGCCGATCACGGTAAATCACCCAAAAATAAAAAAACAGATATATCGATTTGGTTTATTTTCTTACTCGATTTCCCGTTTAGAGCTGAAATAAACATCGTTTTCCCCCAAGAAAGTGCATAAAGAAAACAGAAAAAACGAAATATCGACAGTGTTTTCCCCCCGTTTGTTGTATTGAATGGAATAATCAAATGGTCAGATAATACACGGACCGCACACAAGCTCTCCATCAGCAAATAGAAGATGATGCTGCTGCGAAGAACCATCGACAAAAGATTTAATTCTACGTGAGAAAGTGAAAAATTAGATGAGTGCTCTAAACAAGTATAACCACTGTCTGCCCTACCTAATAAGCGATATAGGCAGTTGCATGGGGCCTCCGCGGCCACTAGAGGGCCCCCTGCCGTGCATGAAAATGCTCGTTGTGTCAGTGTCAATCATCATGTGCGTTAGCTTTAAACTGTGCAAAGATTAAAAATGAAAAGGCGGCACTATCAGTATGGTGCAGAGAAGATGAAAGAAGACGAGAAAAGAAAGGATCAAGAAAAGGGTAAGTTTTCAATTAAAAATTTAATCAATTTAAACAAGACGCTGTATATAAAACATTGTTGAAAATAAGCTGTGTATACTTGTAAAGGTTCTGTACAAGGACTATCCGCTCAGTAAACATACTAAATGAAGTTTTATTTTTAAATAAAATATGCTTAATTTGTTCCGTGAGGGTCAGTGTGGAAGGGGATAATAATTTGAACAATGTGCGTGTGTGTTTAGGTGTGTGTGTGTTTTTTCCAAAGAATGAACTTGCAGCTGGTGAAGATGCAGGTCAGTTAAAAAACTTTGTTATAGATCTCACTTAATTGAAATACAACCAAAATAGCCTTTTTATATAAATAATACTACTTGTACAAAGGTTTATTAGTAAAACATATTATACAAATATTAAAATGAACACAAAAGTACTAAATTATCATCATTTACTTCTGTTTTTCCATCTATTTTGTGCAGCAGCTGCCTCCTCCTCACATGACAGTCTTGGCCCTGTCTCAGCCTACATTGGCCTTGCTTCCAGCTTATCTGTTGCCTCCACCACATCCTCCAGTGTCTTTGGAATTTTATTTGAAAGATTAATTTACCAATTCACAAATACAGTAAAACTGACTAAAGTGCATGTTATTACTTTTGATGTTCTGCTTGTAACCTCTATCTTTTGAATAAACTGATTGCACACTTTAAGCTTTCTAAATTATGTTGTGTGTATTTACAAATCAGAATTTACCTTTATGCATTTGGCAGATGCAAAGCGAAGTACATTAATTGCATTATACTGTACATTCTGTGTATCTGCAATCCCTGGGATCGAACCCGCTATCTCCTTGCTAGAACCATGCTGTAACCACTGAGCTGCAGGAAAGCTGTAAATGGATAATATTGTGCTGTTAATTTGACATTGTCAGATTGTCAGTGTAATATTATCTGTGTAAGGTTAGTCAGTTGTGTACATTAGATGATGGGGGGCCTCATTTTGTAATCAGTTTAGGGCCCCGAAAAAGCTAGGTCCGGCCCTGATTATGACTGTTATTTCGCAAAAAATATTAGACGGTTTCATCGGATGCACACGCCTGGCCCAAATCTATCTGTCTAGTGGCTATATTTCCTGTAGCTAGGAGGTAAAAGCATTTGCGTTAACAGTGTTGGGTAAATAACTCTGAAAAAGTAATGAATTACTAGTTACTCATTACATATTCAATAGTGTAATTAGATTACTGTCCAAATTACTCTGTCCAAAAAGTATTTAGTTACTCATTACTGATTACTTTCTATATCCTACATCGACCTTGATCAGATTCAAGGATAGACATGAAACGGCTTATTTAATTCATTCAAATAAATAATATTATTAACTGACCAAAGTATTACAAATGTGAGCACAGATTTTAAAGTAAGACTTTGAATTTTGATGTCAATTCCACTATTGCACACGCATATATTTCACAAAGTATTTAGTTTAAGTACATCAAAAGTAACTGTAATTAAATTACAGAAAACATATGAGTAATCCCTTACTTTACTTTTCACGGGGAAAGTAATTAAAATACAGTAACTAATTACTTAGTAACTAGTTACACCCAACACTGTGCGTTAACAACGCAAGGTTATGGGTCCGATCCCAGGCGATTGCACATACAAATGTACAGGATAATGCAATTTAAATCGCTTTGGATAAAAGCGTCGGCCAAATTCATAAAAGTAGATGTACAAAATGTAGTAATATAACAATATATACTATATTTAATTTATTTTTACATACATTTCTATTAATATTTTATTATATATTAATTGTTTAAATAAATAAAAAAATAATTTCATTTTAAATTAATTGTTTTACATTTAGTAATTTAGCAGGCGCTTTTATCCAAAGTTCAGGGAACAATAAGCGATATGTCATACAGAGCAATAATACAATAGGTTCTAATAAAATATTCTAGGTTAAATAAACAATTTAATTTGTTGAATGGGTCTTGAAACCTTGTCGTATTTAAATTTAGCCAAGTGACGGTTCTTCTACTGGTAACCCCAAAAATAATGGCAGGACATTTCTTTAAATATGTAATTGAATTGTTATTTATTTTGCTTGTTATTAGAACTAATCTACATGGATTCTATTCTTTGCGGAAGGTTAGCGGAAGTTAAATTTGGGCCACAAAAGTGTGCATAGCTTTCCTGTAGCTCAGTGGTAAGAGCATTGCGTTAACAACGGGTTCGATCCCAGGGGATTGCAAATACCTACGTAAAATGTATAGGATATAGCAATGTAAGTCGCTTTGGATAAAAGCGTCTGCCAAATGCCTAAATGTAAATGCATGCACATTAATGCTTTGAAACTGCCTATACCTTCTTTTACCCACATATTTTAATACAATAATAATAAACACTGCTGCAGTGAAAGTTTGAGAAGGATGAATCAATGCAGAATCAACTGAATTTAAATTATTTATATAAGTTAAAAGATCAAAAGATAATATGTATGCTTCATTACTTTAAAATGCTTTATATATTGAAGTTTGTTTTTATACAAATATAGTTATATTAATTTAATTGCTATGTTTAATATCAATAATTAATATTGATTATCAACTCATATATCAGTTTTAAAAGTAGAAACACATAACAGAATTGAAGATAAGTTAAATTAAAGTATTCCTCTACACCAACCCGGGACAAAGACACTGTCCCAGGCACGGCAAAAAGAGAGTGAGAGGGAAATCACGTGAATTAGAATGTGAATCAGCACGAGACTGTCTGCTTTTATCACCACATTTATATATACTTTAAATTACGCAAAATAACTAACAGATCTGAAATCATTTGCTGACAGCTTGGTCCCCCCAGTTAAATGAGCAAAATCTCATCAACCTCAATCAGAAGCTTGCCAATATAGTTAAGAGTTAAGTATTTCTCTTGTGACCTTAATACTGTTTAATAAGAGATTACATTTAATCTAACACCGTGACAAGAAACTGTGCAATTTAAACTGTTCTTGACTGAGTAAAACTTGAATGCCCAGAGAGAATATTCCAGCGCAGACTCACCCAGACCTATAATCTGAGATTACTGGTGAAGTGAAGCTGTTCACATGATTAGAGATTAGAGAAAGAGTCATCAAACTCTTCCAGTACTTCAGAGTGCCGAGACTCTCACAAACAAACTCACCAACTTTGCCTTCTCATCCAACAAACACACCAACATCAGGAATATTATTCCAAACTTTCTTTGATCAGTTGGCTGGTCAGACCAATGAAATCTGGCTGGCTCTGGAGACAATGTAAGTTTCAGAAACAGGTATTTAAACATAGGATAGCATAACCTTTCAAAGTAATGCTGTAACAGAAACACCACTTTTACTTCCGTTTAACCAGTGAGTTTATACATAACAAAATATTGAGTAAAATAATTAGCTATTGATGCGGATGGTTTCAAACATACTACAGAAGGGAATCAGCAATACCAAAAAGATGAGTGGATATGAATTGAAAAAGGAAAAAGATTAGAGATGTTCTAGAAATGTGTTACCAAACTCAAGGACCTGAGACTGTTTACGGTAATCCTCTTACTCACAGTGTTATTATAGTACAGTAATGGTGACTCAAGGGTGACTTCACCTATAGAGACTCTAAAAACACAAAAGAAGAGAGAGTTGTTCTTGTAGTTTACTTGGTAGAGGATTACACTATGAATTCAAAAGTCATGCGCCTGATTCCATAAAAATGGAATGTAAGTCCCTTTGGATAAAACTGTCTGGCAAGTCCGTAAGTAAGATACATTTTAAAAAAGTGTTCAATTTTGCCATGATATATACAAGACATGGTATTAAAACAGTAGTTTCACAATGATCAATGGAAAGAGACAATGAATCATTTTTTCAGTTTGTGAATAAACCGTGTTCATAACAATGTAACAATCAAACAAATGTCCTCCCTCAGCTTCAGTTCTCAAACGCTGGAAACTAAACTGGTGTTACCTGTGATAAGGATATCAATGGGGATCATAGACAGGGACTCAAATCCCAGGCCGAAAGATAAAGATAATAGATAAAAGGAGAGAAGAACGAAGGACATTCCAAAGCTGGAAGCATTTCTGCACTCATGAGCTTGTAATAGGGAGTCGGTCTGTGGAAGGAGTTTATAAACAATTTTTAAAAAGAAAAATGTTTCTAAATCTGAATAATACAAACATGCTGCACAAAACAAATGCTGCAATGAACTTTAAACGCAACTCCCAAATCCAAAGGAAATATGTCAATGAATGCACAAAGAAACACAAGCAAAAGAGAAAAAAAAGAGATACAATACAAAGTCAAAAAAGAAACTGTTGGAATGACAGATGTTCCTCTTCCTTAAGTTTTACCGTCGATGATCCACACTCACTTGTGATGTCATAGACCACCACAGCAACCATAGAGTCCCGGATGTAGCTGGGAATCAGACTGTGTAAGTGCTCCTGTCCCGCCGTGTCCCAGAGCTGCAGCCGCACCTTACCGATCATTTAAGCACCAGAGATCCAGCGCGTAGAGAGAGGAAGAGAGGGGGGGGGGGGGAACGAGGAGAGGCAGAGGTAAGAGGGCAAGTGGACAAACAGCAGGTCTCAGATACCTACTTGTGATGTCGTAAAGTACAACAGCGGCAGCAGAATCTCTGATGTAGCTGGGAATAAGGCTACGGAAACGCTCCTGTCCTCTGTGTCCCAGAGCTGCAGCCTGATCTGTGTGCGTGGACAAACAAAAGAAAAGGAGGAGAATAAAAGTGCTGTCAAATGTTGATAAAAATTGAAAAAAGTTTTACCAAACTTGTTTTATATGGAATTCATTTAAAAAAGAATCAAATCTAATTTTCAGAAAGGATATTAAAATAAAGAATCCATTAATTTCAAATTCTCCAAAAGCGATTACAGGCTTGCCGAAGCCAAGTGAACTAGCCGGAGCCTGCACAGGCTGATTAGGCTTGCAAGACCCTACACATTTTTCCAGATGCCTGCACAGGGCTTGCAAAAGCACAAAAAGAAATCATAAAACAAACAACATGCATAAATAACGACTGAGCCTGCAAAGGCCAATATGAGCTTGCAAAAGTCAATGAATTTTCCTGGAAAACTGCACAGGCTGCAAAAGCACAAAAATAAATTATAAAATAAACAACATACATACAAACGACAGAGCCTGCAAATGCTGATTGAGGCTTCCCAGAAGCCACTGAGTTTTCCGGAAGCCTGTACAGGCTGAATGGGCTTGCACAAGCAAACAGAATTTTCCAGGAGCCTGAACAGGCTGAATGGTTTTGCAAAAGCCGACAGAATTTACCGGGAGCCTGCACAGGCTGAATGGGTTTGCACAAGCCGACAGAATTTACCCTGACGAAATTTACCCAAAGCATATCAAGGCTGAACCACCACCAGTAATTGCAAAGTAAGTACCTTATGCTTGTTGAGAACACCTGCTGAGCATCCAGGATGGTTTTAGAATCCAGTCTTATATAGGATTCTAATGCCATAGCTATGACCATCTACCCAGGACCTTAATAGAAGGAGTCTGAATCCCACAGTCAGCTGCAGAAGTAGCTGCGCCAATCCTAAATGATTGCCCGGTGTAAAGTTGTGAAGACTTGCCACAACTCTCCACAGCTCCTGCAAGATGATTCCTGAATCACTCTTTTGTTATGGGAAAGCCATTTGATAACATAAATAGGGGGGATAGTTTATCATGATCGGGGCGAGTTTTGAGGTATCTAATCATGGAAGAGAAGGGGGAAAATTTCGCATAGTGTGTCGGTCTTTGAATGTTTAAGGAAAATAGTAAAGGGATTTGGTGAGAATGAAATATCTGAAAAGGTTAAGTCTCTGGGTGGGTCGAAACTTTGAGAGTCATTAGTAAATTCGCCTGGCCGCATAAAGCCTTAGAAGGCAGTTAAAAACACAGCTTCTAAGAGAATATTAGTATAAACGGGAAATAACCCTTTGCGCAGTGAGTAAACCAGATCCTTTAAAATGGGAATAGTAATAGGAAGGTGTTTATCCATGATTTTCTGCATGTCTTTAGAAATACCTTTCAGTAGTAGCCGTATGGAGGGCGTGGAAAATAGGAGGGAGGAAGAGGAATCAACAGAGGAGGAATAAACGGAAGAAGAGATGGAGGCCATGCTGGAGGTAGAGGTAGAAGGTGCTCAAAGAGGACCGAATCAGACAAATGAGAATAGACCATCAGGTCTCAACATCAACACTGTATTCACAGGTATGTATTCACTTTAGCAGTGTGATCTTGCATGCTGTCTCATAATCTTTTACTGTACTGTAATATGTATACTAGATCTACACTGAACTACACAATTTTGCCTGAGACTGTTCTTCAGGGAGTTTTATGAATGGATGGAGAGGGGATCCAGCATGAGTTCATTTACATAGATGAGGCTGGGTTCAACCTGACAAGAACACGAAGGAGGGGAAGGAACATCATTGGCCACAGGCCTATAGTCAATGTCACAGCGCAACGTGGGGGTAATATAACACTCTGTGCAGCCATTACACAGAATGGGGTCCTCCACCGACATGCCCATATGGGCCCTTACAACACAGCACTCATACTTACATTCTTGGACCAATTGCACAACATAACAGCAGCAAATCAAATCGATCATATGCAATACATTGTTGTCTGGGACAATGTGTCTTTCCACTGCTCTGCTCTGGTTCAGAACTGGTTTCAGCAACATCCACATTTCATCGTCCTGTATCTTACACCATACTCTCCATTCCTCAACCTTATTGAAGAATTTTTCTTGGCATGGTGGTGGAAGTTATATGATCTCGGTCTCCAGGCTGAGGTACCCCTCACCCAAGCCATGGAGGTGGCCTTTGACAAGATGGAGGTAGCAGCAATGCAAGGACGGATTTGTCATTCAAGACGTTTCTAATTACAACATTACCTGCGATGTTGATGAAATTCTCTGGCCAGATCCAGCTAGGCGAAGAGACAATGTCAAGGTTTTTTTTACAGTAAACTTACAGTACAATACGTAAAGTGACATTTTTTACAGTATAATGAATCTCCATATCAAGATTTTGGCCTGTTGAGAAATAAATGAGTTTCTTCAGTCTGCAATATTCGTCTTTTGTAGTGTTTGGTGGATTTACATTAAATTTGTACTGTGTTGATGGTAGCCCACTCTGGGCTAAAAGTGTTTTAGGTTAATCATAGCAGAGTGTAACTCGTGCAAACAGAGTATAGTAATACGAAACGTGTTTGTTTCATATGGTAACAAAGTGTGGTTTTTATACAGAAGTGTATAGATTTTACAAGAGTGTTTAATTATGCAAATGATCTGAAGTGTTTTGCTAATTGGGTGTGTGGTTGTGCTAATTGTGTCTAGTGATTTGAAAACACGGGCCCTGTTCTGAAAATCGTGCTTAAGCAATCCAAAAAAACTAAGCAGAAATTCAACATGACAATTCAACGGTAACTACACCCCGAATTGTTGTAGGACTGGTTTTATTGATGTGGTAATATCGATGAAGAATCATGGGATAAGACACTAACTTGGGAATTCGTCCTAAAGAGTCAGCCCCACGCAAGCAACAATAATGCATCATGCACCAAGATCACTATAAACAGATATAAATATCACTAAACACAAAATAGAACATGTGTTGAAACAAAGCATCTCATGTCTACATTACAAAAAATACTAATGTACACAAAAACTCACTGCAGAAATCATTTTCAAAACTCACAATTAATTTATTTGGCAATACTGACACAATTTAGAGGAGTTCATGAGACTGCCTAGTAAACTGGGTATGTTTTGAGCTGTACAGGTAATTCATGACATTGTAGACATGTGCAATCCACCTAGAGAACATTTTCACCAGCATTTCATATACCCAGATATTATGGCAGCAGCTTATCCCAAAAATAAAGGCCACGATTTCACAATGACATTATACAGAAACAGTTTTGTGATTGGTTGTTCTGTGGTACAGGGTCAGGCTGGACCAAACTCCCAATTGGTTGTGCCAGGCTAAACCTGGTCCCCCTTGGATCCCAGCCTGATAAATAGACCCTACTCAGCAGTTCTAACAGATTGCGGCACTAGCATTTTATTACCTCTAGTTAGATTAGTTACAGAAGTCAACGATTTAGCCACAACCAGCCCTCAGGAAACTGTTGCTGAAGGCATCTTGGATGAACGCTGTTGCACAGGTGAGCACACTGAAACTGTTTTAACCTGTGTCTCATCTCTGTCACCATTGGGTGTTTCTGTTAATAAAAGAGCCTTAAAGGATTTCGTGAGTAACCTGATATTGAATAATGTAAAACCTTTAAAATAAAAACTTTATTTCTCGTAAAAAACCAACTGATAAATACATTTCTTTAAATAAAAGTAGAGATCAAAATTAATGATAGACTATACAATAGATAGACTACGGTAAAAATGGCACATTGGATACACTTATTCAATAATGCATTAAGTAGTTTTTATGAATTTTTTAAGTAATCCCAACAGCCAAGTTTAGTTTATTGTAAAGAAAAACTCATGGCTGACAAAAGCTATATTCTCTTTAGGTCCAAAGAACCCAAAATGATATACATAAATGATTGGTTAGTTTAACAAATCAAAACTAAAACTGTATTTTTGGCAATAATTTAAACATTAAATAAGTCATTTCGATTTATCCAATTATTCACACACAGTACAAAGAATGCAAGTAACTAGATTAACGTAAATTAACTATGCTATTTTATATGAGTACTGTCGGTTTTACCGAACAAGTGTTTGACAGGTCAACTTAACACTGTTGAGTAAAACGCAAAACCCTATAATATTGGACCTATTTTTGAGTTTAATTAATATGAACAAGTTAATTCAACACGACTGGTTGAGGGGGGTTTTAAGTTCCCAGCATGCTTTGTGTAAGACTGCATTTAGGCAGAACGTTTTATGTAGTGTTATATTAAGTGTTTTTAGGAAAGATAAAGAATTGTTTGTTAATGTTCATTTATCTTTGAGGTTTAAAAGAGTTTGTTGTACTTTTTATCTAAATTGTTAATTGTAGAAACAACTCTTAAGGTATAACTAAAGGCTTAAGGTATAACTTAAGAACAACGTGGCGATAAGAACATTTCAGGAAACGCTGCACAGATTTTTGGGTTCTGGTCAGAATCCAGGCAGTAGCGTTTTTTATGAGCTGCAGCTGTCTGGTGGACTTTTTAGGAAGACCTGTAAGGAGTCCTTGAACTAATCCACCCTGCTGGTGATGCAACATTAGATACATGGGCGCCGTAAAGGGGTGGAAGGTTAGGACGATTCTAAGGGCCCAGGCTGATTTAGGGCCCAGAAGAGCAGACCCCCTTAGTTTCCTTTAGTTTCCTATTTATTTTCTCTTTTTTTATACATACATTAAATGTGCTAGGGCCTCTCGTGCACTAAATGTTTTTTTTTTCCGTTTTGACCATAGATTTAAATATGTCTAAAACAAATAATGTATTTACTGTTTCAGTCACACCCCTCCCTCTTACAATGGTTCATTCCACCTGCGCTGTCCGAGCTACGATCGCTAGTGTAGCGTCTCATGCTTATTGGACTTATGATGCAGCGCAAACAGTGACATCAAAAGTTAGGGCATCAAAAACGGAAAGAAAAGAAGGAAAGAGAAGACAGAGAACGCCAAAGTCGACAGTATTTCACACAGTTTTTCAAAAAGAAATGTAGCTTTCCCTATTCCTGTATTCCAAAACTTATTTTTGTTGCTACATGACCTGCTTTTATCCAGCTAGCTAAGTAAAATAATTACTGAATTATGATTTACATCCAACAATAATAACATCTCTGCTGTCTCCGGGACGGGTTATCATGTCTCGTAGACACAGATTCAGCGGCTGCTGCACACCCACGTCCTCCTTCCCCCACGTCCCCCATCAGGGGCGTCGCAACCGTGGGGGATGTGGGTGTTAAAACACCCACACGTTTCCCGTTGAGAGGATTAAACACCCGCACTTTTTGTGCAGTTTTTCCGCAGTTTTGTACAAACGCCTTACAGCAGTCTGTCCTCCGTTTCTCTGTCCGCTCTGTGTCTACGCTCGTTGCGGCTGCTTCCTCTTCTCTCCCCTCCCAATCAATCAGAACACCGGCTTTGAGTGTGACCGGATGGTGATTGGCTGTTCTGCCTTAAGTCCCGCCTCTATTAGTGTGTTATCGGTCAGCTCGTGCTGAGGAGGCGGGATCTTTTGGTTCTTTACGTCTCCCTTTTCCAGCGACTTTGAATGAGTGTTTATGCTTTCTAGGTTTTTAAATAACCTTGATAGGTGTTTGGGGAGATGTTCTGTTTATGTTTAGTTGATATGTCGAGTGTTTTCTCAATTATATTTAGTTTTTAGACTAATGCTAATTGCAAATTGGGATATTGTTCAGAAGCTAAATTCGTTTATTTATGTGGCATTTATTGTATAAAGTAACTGTGATGAAGAAGGCAGGGAATTGATGAGGAGGAGGGACAAATTGTCCTCCTTTTTTTGTTTAGCTGAATACTTTTGTGGGTACTTACCTATTATGTTTGATTGTACCTGTTGAAGAACTATGAACGAAAAGTGTATATTATTTTAATGTTTAAAAACATAAAATTGTTACATTATTTACACCACCAGAGAAAAAGCTTTGTGTGGCGTTTTTTTATATCTCCCCTTTTCAAGGTGCAAGTAAGCAAACTTTAGCGGCCACAGTGTCAGACCCATGTCACTATCAAGTTTACCACAAGTTTACCCTTTTCCCCCTGAGATTATTAAAGTATTTCTGATTCATTAGCAAGTCTACTGTTCTGTATTTTCACAACAAAGTTTTGACTTATTTTCTGTGTGTTCCGAATGTGTTTTTATACTTTACTAGTATCACACATTTAAATGGGAAGCTTTTTATATCTTGGATGTTATACCTTTTGTACCATTCTGTCATTACATTCAACATTTTCGTTGTTAACAAACAAAACATCCATCCCCCGCACTTTTGAAAAGCTTGCTACGCCCCTGTCCCCCATCCCCCGTCTCAGCCGAACAATTAAGGTGAGCCTAAGCGCGAAACTTCGCGAAGATTGAAGCCTCTAAACACGTCTCTGTTCGCCACATGATGATAACTTTGCAAAACAAAAAGTAATCTACATGCTTCAAAAATTACAAAATCAGTTTGCCGTGTCGTGTGATCTGTGAAGTGACGGTGCTGCTGCTACGATCGATGCTGTCAAACTTGACGTTCTTAATATGAATAAAATGCCCAAGAAAAAAATAATATAAAATTGAATAAAACGTGTAATTGAGATAATAAATGTTCTCCCTTTTATGTTAAGTGTTAAGTGTTAAGTGAATGTTAATTTTTTTCTTGTTTTTGTAGGCTTTGTAGGCCTATTCATCTTTAGATATTTTAACTATGCAATGTGCTTAGTATCTTTTTTTAAGTATACAGGGCATGTTTATTGGGTTAAATTGTATCTGTATAAAATGTAGGGGGCCCAGACATTTTAGTTTCCATAGGGCCCAGAATTTCTGGCAGCACCCCTGATTAGATATGTGTGTGTGTGTCCGCGCGTGTGTCTGTGCGTGTGTGTGTCTTTGTGTGTGGGTGTGTGTGTGTGCATTTGTGTCTTTGGGTGGGTGTGTGTGTGTGTGTCTGTGTGTGTGTGTGCATGTCTGTGTGTGTGCGTGTGTGAAAGAGAGCACAGAGGATGGGCTGCTGCTTGCTGTCTGAGTCAAAACATGCTGAATGCCCCTTGAGATGACAGTGAACTTCACGTCATGAAGGTTCCCTCCATCACCCACTCCCCTTACCATTCTCAATATAATTGTGATAGAACAGATTTTAGGCAACCTATCTCCACCATGAATATTAATCACATCCAATAGTACCTACATGTTTGAAAGTGCAATATTTATGCATGCAATACGGTTTATGTTTATCTAAGTCAATTATGTGTATATTTGTAAAAAGCATAGTTTACACAGTTTTGTCATACTTTGCATTTCTATTATTAACTGTCTCTCTTACCTCTTATGTAAATTAATTATTTTCATCATTGATATATTTTATTTTTATTCTATATATTTATTTTTTCAATTTTTTATCAGAAAATGTTCTGATCCATTGCTCTTGTACAATTTACAGTTTTTTCTTATGGCTTACACACGTTTTCAAAACTATGTCACCTTTTCTCAAAACTCTAAACACAATTCCCAAAAATGAACACACAAAATGCAAAATGCCTCACATCTCCTTCAAAATGTAACACTGCATTCAAAATACCATAAACACATGTCAGAATGAAGCATTTGCATCAAATGGCAAACACTTCTTTCATAATACTGAATAGTTTCGATATACCATGTAAACACTGTTGTTCTTAATTTAAAGGTCTTTGGTCTTTCATGGGTTTATATCTATATTTCAATACAATGTTCAACAGTGAAAGTAATCCGCTGAGAGTGGTAACAAGTACACTGTAAACACAATTGCAATGTACCAACAGAAAATATTTATTAGGCCAAAGATTACTGTTTTATACAGTAGAATTCAACAAAACCATAAACATCTGTAAACAAGCGTCTTCGTCCTCAGGATATCTTTGCCTTTCCACTCTGTACAGAATTGAAACACAGTATGTGTTCAGCATAGGAACTTCAAACAACTTACAAAACAAACTGTAGTACAGCATGATAACAAACCTCATTCATTCAATGCAGTGCAGTGAATGGATGGTTTAGAATTACAAATGTTTACGCAATACTATGTAGTCATAGGTATTTTTACTGTACATTACTTTATAGCTAAAATAGTCATTAGATAGTTCCACACCTGTTCTCATTTCTGAAGGTTCGAATGATTGACGCCACTGTAAATCGACTCAAGTTGGGCTGGACTCTCATTCCAGCCTCTCTCATGGTCAAACCGTGGTTGATCACATGATCAACAAGTGTTGCCCTAATCTCATCAGAGATTGCTCTCCTTCCTTCTCTTCTTTGCCCTCGCCCTCTTCCTCCTCTTCCTCTTCCTTCTTTTCCTCCTCTTCCTCTTCCTTCTTTTCCTCCTCTTCCTCTTCCTTCTCTTCCTCTTCCTCCTCTTCCTCCTACTTCTCCAACTCCTCCTACTCCTCTTGCTCTCTGTCCATTGTTGGCATCCATTGTTCAAAACAGGTAATATGACCTTCGATCTATTTATAGGCCAATACTACCATCAAGCAGTGATTGGATAGTGATCAGTTAAGCAATTAGTGTTTCCACATGTGAGGAGTGTGTGTGTGACCTGGTGAATACGTGTAGAATTTTGATTGGTTGTGTTTGGAAAAGGCAAGCAAGTCACTTCCTGTTAGATTTTTGTGTTTTAGGTAGAGAATTGTGTGTAGTGTTTTGAAAAAAGTGTATTATGCAATGAACACTGAGTCAAAGGCTGAGAAATAGCTTATGGTTTTGGAGATTTGGTGTGTAGTTTTGCACTTTGAGTGAGAGGTTTCAAAAAGCATGTGACATGAAAAGATTTTGTGTGTAAGCAGTTGGAAAAAACTGTATTATACACCTGTTGGTCTTAGCCAGTGTGTTACACACACATTATATTTCTATTATGTAGTTACATGTATATAGATTTATGTAAACTTTGTCACTCGTTGTATGTACAGAAAATGTCCGAACTGTGTTTTTATACAAGTATGTCTTTGATGGTGCGTTCAAAGTTCCAAAGCTAGGTTATACCTTGTTCTTATGTCTACCGTCATTCAAGATAACAGACATATTTACTGAAGCATTTTTAAGTTATGAACCCCTGATTTTGGCATATCTCACAGTACTGTTCAATGGGCCTCCGTACTTATGGGACATTTTGAGTTGCTACATCTTAAAAAACCTTTAAGGGTGCGATCAAAATTCTGGGAAATAGTTGGGGTTTTAAAAGTGGATAATGTGAAATATTTCTAACCATTATAATTTTTTTTATAACAATGTTTTCATATATTTATGCAAAAATGATAATAATGTATATTTAGATTTTGAGTATACTTTAATTTCCATAAGATTCAACCTGCCCCTTTTAAGGAAACCACTTGGTCTGCCATTATAGGGGTTTTCTAGGTGTAAGGCACCTTGGCACAAAACCAAATTTTGTTAAGATTAGAATTATAGTTTGACAAAAAATGTATTTCTAATATCTTAACACACTTTGCAGTCCTTAAATTGGCAGGTTATAATTAATGATATTCTATTTTCCATCAATATTAAATACTGACAATTTTTAATGTTTTGATGTAACAGAAAATCCTGAATAATGGGTGTCCATGTGTCAGTCGTGAATCAAACTCCTTATACTTGGTACTATGACAATCAGGAGAGAAGAGGGGTAAGAACTTTTGCTGCATCCACTTAACAAGATACATTATACAATTCTATATTAATAATTTAATATAAATAGAATTACATACTTATTTCCTAGTATGTCTCTAATTAATTCACTGGTTTTACAATAAAAACTGATGTAGCCAATAATTCTGCTCTCCAGTACACACGTGTCAATCCCGGGGCCAAAGTGACTTACTGGGATTACAAAGAAATCCATCGCTACATCTACATCAGATATGAACATCAAACATGGGATAGTTTTAGGTATGAGTTCAACACCCATAAAGGCGACGCCTCCTTTATCTTGAGGGAAACCTTTGACCGTTCAAAGATTCAGATGCACTGCACATCTGAGGGTGGCACTCATTACTGTCCCAACTACGGTAAATTCCTGCTTATCAGTTCTGCACCACACTACACAGCCAAAAGTTGTTACCATTGTTTAAAAGCTTGGTGTTTATGCGTTTGTGAATTTTGTCTTTTTTCCAAAATACTCTTTATTTTGTTGTGTCCCTTTTAAGGAACCATATTGATACAGATATTAGGCTGCTCGATTCTAAAAATAACAAAATAAATATATATGTATATATAAAATAAATATGTCTTTAAGATATCGCTGTTCCCATAACTAAATTGAGTAGATATAATATATTTACAGTTTAGTATATTTAGTTCACACACAGTCTTATGGCTGCACTACAACATGTTCTTTAACAGAGAGCGAGAGAAATAGAAATACCACCAATACTGGAAATAGAAAAGTAGAAAAAAAGAAATAGAAGTCAGTACTAATCGCTCAGGTGCTGACAGGGGAGATGTTTTTTTAGCCGCTTCTTAATGATGACTATAGAATGTGCTGATCTTGTAGCAGCGGGCAGATAATTTCACAGTGGTGGAAAAGATCCTGGCACATGCAAATAGAGTTAACATATTTCTAGGAGCGTCGGGGCCACATTGAGAGGAAAATAGTTTCAGAGAGCGACGCACTCACTCGGGACATGTGAAGAGAGAATAAGGATTCACTCATCTCATGATTCGATGCGATTCAGGATTGTGATCTCACAATGCAACTCCATTTTTTTACAGAATGATAAAGAAATTAACATCTGCCTTTTCATTAGTTCTCAAAAGCTGCAAATTTCTTTGTAAAATAAAAATACATTTATTTTAAAACAAAATCAATAGAAAATAAATACTAGAAAAGTATCTTTAATATAAACAAACGACTGTGTCTGTTCTTTTCCTAACATTTACTTTTTTAAGAAATATCAGTATATCCACATATAACGAGTTTGCAGAAAGGCAGAGACCCCCACTGTTCAAAACATGTAGGCCTACTGCGATTGAAATAACATCTTAACCAACTTGAATCATCATACAACCAATTTTCAAATGGCTCACGGTGAAGCATCCCTTAGACGTTCTTACATCCCTAAGAATGAGGACAAAAACATTCTCTTTTGGGTGAACTATTCCTTGACCCTGACTTCATCTTAGCAGCAACAAACATTAGCAATTACATGCTAATCATAACTATCTTTAATTATGCTCAATAATGCCAGGTCAGACACAATAGATAGTCGTTACCAAGGTAATGCCTTCTGATCAAAGCTACATTACAAATAGTTTCAGTAAATCTGTTCTAAGGAAATTATCTAGTTCTCTTTCTGTCGATCTCCTGACGTTGTGTCGAGAACGACAGATGGGGTTCGCCCTTGAGAACCAATTAACTCTGACTACTATAGAAAAGGCAAATGAAATTTGCATGCCGGGCTCCGCCCCCGGATATCAGATATAAAAGGAAGCCGGCGTGCAGAATTCATTTACCTTTTGTTCTTCAGAGCCTTCGCTCATGACTACAAACAGAACGAATTCAATGAATTCTTCTTCTTCTACATTGCCTGATCTACGACGTGTTGCAGCGGATCGTCCCGTCCTGGAGCGACCTTCCCCTGGCCGTCTCGGCTGTGCCGGAGGTGTTAGAGATTTTTTCAAAAAAAATGTCCTCTTCAGGACTGACTCACGGACTGTTCCAGTGAAACCAGCTCCGGCTCTTGGATGGTGGGGCAGCCAAGGACTACGTCGAGATCCTTCCGGGGACCCCCCGCAACAGATGGTTAGCTCCGCCAGCCGACCAACCACCTCCGTGGGAATGATGAAGCAGACCGTCCCCTTGGTCACCCTGTCACAGTCCCTGGGAGCTCGAGAGCTGCCCACACTGTCTCGCTGACCAATGCGGGCTGTCCGTCTTGGTTAATCAATCCAGTTCGCCAGAAACTCTCCCAAGTTTCGGGGCATCATCTCTCCCTCTGTCAGAGGCAGGGATGCCTCCCTACTTCGGGTAGAGGTCACCACCCTTCTGGCAAAATAGGTATCGAGTTCGTCCCTCAAAACCAAGATGTTCTGTGGGTCACGACCCGCACTTCTTCGTTCCCAAGAAAGACAGCGGGTTGCGCCCCATAGGTCTGCGTGCCCTGAACAAAGCACCTTCACAAGCTGCCGTTCAGGGTGCTCACGCAGAGGCGCATCCTGACATCTATCAGGTTTCAGGATTGGTTCATGGCAATCGACATAAAGGACGCTTACTTTTATGGCTCGATCCCCCTCAACACCGGCCGTTCCCACGGTTTGCGTTCGAGGGGCGGGCATATCAGGACAGAGTCCTCCCTTTCATTGTGTCCCTGTGGGTACTAAACTATCTCGACGACTGGCTTATCTTGGCACACTCGCGAGATCTGTTGTGTATACAGAGGGACCTGGTGCTCCGGCATCCAGATCAATTTCAGGTCAACCGGGGAAAGAGCAAACTCTCCCCAGTGCAGATTATCCTCTTTCTCGGTATGGAACTAAACTCTGCACCATGACGGCGCAGCTGTCCGCAGCACGCACTTAGTCAGTGTTGAAGTGGAGGCTCCTGGGACACATGGCATTCTCCGCGGGGGTAATACACCTTGGTTTGATGCACATGAGACCATTTCTACACTGGCAACAGAGTCGAGTTCCGAGGACAGCGTGGCACACCGACAGCAGGCGCATGGTGATGTCCCCCTCTTGCCGATACACCCTAACCCCTTGGTCTTCCATGACCTTCCTCCGGGCGGGGTTCCCCTCGGGCAGATTACGAAGCACGTCGTGGTGACGACGGATGCCTCGCTGCATGGGTGGGGTGCAGAGTGCAACGGGCACGCAGTAGCGGGCACTGTGCAAGGTCAGGGAAGAGGAGCACCAAGTGTTATTGGTTACACCGCACTGGTTTAACCACACTTGGCTTCAGAGTTGATGCTCTGGACAGCGACTCCCCCTGAACCATTCCCCTGAGAGAGGACCTTCTCTCTCAGGGGAAGGACACGTTCTGGCATCGCAGATCATACCTCTGGAACAAGTCTAGTCTCATGACGGGACGAGAAGATCCTGAGATGGCTACTCTCCCTCTACAGCAGAGACCATCACCCAGGCTAGGGCCCCATCTACTAGGCGGTTACACGCCTCTAGACGGTGCCTCTTCTCGTCCTGGTGTCTCTCTCAGTAAGAAAGACCCACTGAGGTGCTCGATCAGGATTGTGTTGTCCTTCTTAGGAGACTGGAGACAAACATCTCCCCTCCACACTGAAAGTGTATGTAGTCGCTAACGCCACTCATCACGACCCAGTTGATGGAAAGTTTCTAGGGCAACACGATCTGGTCACCAGGTTCCTAAGGAGCGCGAGAGGGCGGAATCCGCCTCATCTCCGCTCCATACCCTCTTGGACCCTAACGTGGGTCCAAGAGCCCTTCGGAGGTTCCGATCTTCCTCACCTGAGTAAGACTGTTGGCGCTCAAGAGCGTAGGGGATCTACGAGCATTCTCTGTGTCCCCGGATTGCCTTAAATTCGGCACTGGTAACTCTCACGTCATTCTGAGACCCAGGCCCGGATACATGCCCAAAGTTCCCACTACTCCCTTTCGGGACCAAGTGGTGAACTTGCATGCGCTCCCTATCAGGGAGGAAGACCCAACCCCATCCGTGTTGTGTCCTGGACTGCACGCAGAGCTTAAGTAGCTCTGACCAGCTCCTTGTCAGTATTGGAGGACAGCAGAAGAGGAAGGCTGTCTCCAAGCAGAGGCTGGCGCACTGGGTCGTGGATGCCGTTACGATGGCATTCCGATCTCTGAATCTCCCATGCCCACTGAAGGCTCACTCCACACGGGTTATAGCCTCCTGGGCACTGGCCAGAAGCACCAATCTAGCAGACATCTGTAGAGCTTCGGGTTGGGCTACGCCCAAACACCTTCGCAAGGGTTAACAACCTTCGCGTAAACCCTGTGTCAGCCCACGTCCTGCGTGCCAACATGTAGAACTGGCATCCGGGGGGGCATATGCCTGCGAAAGCACCTTCCAAACCTCCAAGAGGTTGGGTCAGTGTGCTATCTACCTTCCTTCTTACCCAGACGCTGGTTAAGAACAGACATTCCATCCATCACTAAGCAAGCACCCCCTGAGGGTTGGCTGGGCAGAGCAGCCTTCCCCCTTAGGCCGGGACACCATATGAACTATCACAGATAGTTCTAACCGGCATTGTGCTATCAAACACAGTAACACCCCCCCGTGGGCTGTTCCGTCTGCTATACCCTCATGACAATGGTTCCCACACATGGTAACCCATGAGCTTCCCCAGGTGGACCTCCAACTCGACCTATCCACCATATTCCACCATATAGGAGGTGGCCTCTGCAGCGCTTCTCTGATTGAGAGTTGCGCTCACCCGGTGTAAAGCCGAGAAAGGTTACCGGCCAGGGCTGTACCCTTCTTTCACCAAGAAAGCTCTGGGACCCCCGACCACCACACTGGAAGGTTACAGTTTCACGAAGCTTCGAGCTGACACACCCAGGCTTGTTACCGTCGCTTCGCTGATATTTTGACGCGATACAGCGTTGTGGCGTTTTCCATAGCCACCCCATCTGTCGTTCTCGACACAATGTCGAGAGACCGACAGAAAGGGAATGTCTTGGTAACGCATGTTGCTTGATGGAGGGAACGAGACGTTGTGTCCCTTATGCCACAAACACGTATCGTATTCTGCTGCAGTCGTGAGAAGCTCTCAGGCTCTTCAGAACAAGAGGTAAATGAATGCTGCACGCCGGCTTCATTTTATACCGGATATCCGGGGGCGGAGCCCGGCATGCAAATTTAATTCGCCAAATTTCATTGGCCTTTTCTATAGTAGTCAGAGTTGATTGGTTCTCAAGGGCGAACCCCATCTGTCGTTCTCGACACAACTTCTCGTTCCCTCCATCAGGGAACTGAGGTTACATACGTAACCAAGACATTTTCAACACAATGGTAACCTCCTACCAACATAACACAAATTTCAATACAAAAGCATCCACACAAAATACTAAATATCAACAGGCCTTGCTGGCAAAACCACAAATAAAAAGCATTTTTCCAACTAACAATTAAGGCTTGCACCAACTGTTCCATAACTTTTGTTTCCTAATCTTATAGTTTGCTAAAACGTTTCTAATCTCTGATGATGTCGTTAAACAGGAAAAATTGCAGAGGATGAAAAAAGGAGACAGCAAGAAGAGGAATCAAGGCGTCTTGAACGTTTGGAACGTGAGCAAAGAATTCAACAGGAGCTGGACAGAGAAAGTGAATTGTCCAGACAAAAGCTTTCTCGAGCAACCGATCGCCTTCGTGAAAAACAGAGCTTTAGAGGTATCCAGCAATATCATGAACGCACACAAGCTCTCCATCAGCAAATAGAAGATGATGCTGCTGCGATCGAGAGGAATGAGGTATGGTTTTAATTTAGAGTGACCTAAATTACAACATTACTTACATACAGCATGTTACAAAATATCACATTTTACTGAGCGCTATTTTTGCTTGGCATATTTATGTAGGTTACTGATGTTGAAGGAAAATTCACAGAGCTTTTGTTAAAGTATGAGATCACAGAAAACAAAGAGATACAGAACCATAAGATTTGGGATAGGATTAAGACACTCCAGAATGAACTTGCAATTCAATATTGTAAAGAAAAAAACCTGCCATTATGGTCTCAGTTTACCTTTGACGATGCTCTGGGATACAATGAACTGTCTCTCACTGAGCAGCTCACAGTTCTTGAGGCATCTCTACAGTTCATTCTTTACAGTAACACTGAAGATGCTAAAGATGATGGAGATCAGCCACTCGGCTGGGAGAAGAAGTACGACTTTCTTTTCGGTTTGGTGGAGCAGCTTCACACTGGAAATGCAACTTTGGCCGAACTTATTTTAGTTAATGTACTTGACATGATTTCAGAGCTTTCACCACAAAGTAAAGAAATTTTGGGCCAGATGTTGTTCAACAAAATCTGGGCACCAACAGAAATAATGCTCTTCATTTGCAAAAGTCCGGCTATCAAATGCGATCAACTCGACTCAGTTCTTCATACAGCACAAACCTACCACCTGAACTGCATCCTCGTTCTCTCTGCTCTTAGGAATGAAAACCCCTTAATGTTTCTTCAAGAACAAATAAAATATGACAAGGAAAAAGATGCTGATACAATTGTGAAGGAACTTTGTGATGCAAACTGTCCAGAAAAAGTCTTGGTGATATTGAAAGATGTGCTTAGATACATGGAGTCCGAACTCCCAAAATGTAAATCGGTGGACCTTACCAAGGAACAACTCAACGACTTGATAAGGAAGATAAAATCTCTTAATCTTGCAAACCCAGAAATCACCATTCTGAAAGATGTTTTAATCGGAATGTCAAGAGCAGTGCAAGACTGCTCAACAAACATCACAAAAGACAACAAGAAGACTCAAGGTTATTTTCCAAGACGTACACAGCTAGCATCATTGCTTTTGCTCCTCTTGGCACAGCTGACCGAAAATAAAGGATGTCTTCTAGAGATTGGTACAGGTGAGGGCAAGTCCTGTATCTTAGCCATGTTTGCAACAATTCTCGCCATACGTGGAACAAAAGTGGACATTGTGACAAGTTCTCCACTTCTTGCCCAACGAGACCAAGAAGACTGGAAGAAGTTTTTTGAAATGTTTGGTGTCACCTCATCTGTAGTACCTCCACATAACTCAAGCGCCCAGTCACCAGAGGAACAAGAGGAACTCCTTAGAATCGCTTACAGACAACCAATAGTATATGGCACAGTGGGAGTCTTTGCAGCAGACATACTTAAACAGGAATTTGAGCAGAGGACTACTCGTGATAAAAGGCCATTTCAGCTTGTCATAGTGGACGAAGTAGACTATATGACTTTGGACAATGGAGTTCAAGTGACATTCTTGTCTCATGAATCTGGCGGATTTAGGCATGTGGATCAAGTGCTTTCCAACATATGGGCAATGATTTCTTGTTGTCAACCAATAGAAATGTTTGAAACAGGTGAGATAAAATGGGCGACGAGGATACAGTACTTTCACAAAGCTGCAACATCAGCCATTATGGGACTGGAGACATCTGATAGCTTTTCTGCAAATGAAATCTTGTTGCCTGGAGTGACTTTGGGGTTCTTCACCGAGAAGGATGTTGAAATGATAAATCAGGCTCAGAGCAAGAAAGAAAATACAGCTGAGGATGCAATGTCTGAAGCATTATCTGAAATCATGAAGAAGCTTGGTGTTACACAACAGTTTGATCTTCTGAGTATATTTGAGGAGGTGCTGGAGAACAGCGCAGTCTTTAAGTGCTATTCTTTAGAGAACAAGAAAGCCAAACGATTTGAAGCTCGGGAAAAACAAGGCAACATTAATGTTGAAATGTTGTTGCTGGAAGGGGGACTGGCATGTGAAATCATGTCTGAGAAATCACTCATTGATGCAACTGTAAGCACAATAAAATCATCTATCAAGTACTCTGATAACCTTCAAACTGCTAAAGAAGACAACAACTTCCTTGTCATTCCTGTTTTCTTGAAAAACTATGTTGAAAATCAGTTGCCGGTATTTGTGGAGAATGCACTAAAGGCTGTTCAGATGTCACTAGGCAGAGAATACATGATTGACGCCTCATTGGCCTCTGAAAGAGATGCTACTGCCAGTAATGACAAACACATGCATAATGCAATAATTCCGGTAGACTTCAAAGCGAGCGGTGTTTTGGAGAAAAACAAGAAATGGGGTAATGGTCTACAGCAGTTTTTGGAGTTCAAGCACCAACTTGCGATATCACCAATATCCTACGTGACAAACTACATGTCCAATTTTCATTTTTTCAAAAGGTACCTCAGTGGAAGTGGTATATTTGGTGTTTCTGGTACATTAGGAGGTAAGGCAGATTGGGACTTTCTGGAAAGACATTATGAAACAAAGAGCTACACTGTACCTGCACATCGTTATAAAAGAATGGTGGAGCTTCCAGTCATCGAGGTGAAAGGTGGGAATCACCAATGGATCCAAACTATTTGTGAAACTACATGGAAAGTAGCAGAGAGAGGACAAGTTGTCTTAGTGATTTGTGAAGATGTTAAAACAGCAGATGAACTACATGGAAAAATGCAAGATGGAGGCAGAGTTAAAGCAGAAAAGATCACTCTGTACACAATCAGTGAGAAGCACAACATTGAAAAAGAGAATTTCTGTGGAGGCAGAATCATCATTGCAACAAATCTCGGAGGACGAGGAACGGACATAAAAGTGGATGAAAGTGTGAACAAGCAGGGTGGTCTTTTTGTACTGCTTAGTCACTTTCCACACAACCGAAGAGTCGAGAAACAAATATTCGGTCGTACGTCTAGAAAAGGCAATCCTGGGATGGTCCAGGTAGTTGTAAATTGTGATCACCTTGCACCAGCTTACCAAGGTCAGTCAGTGGAAATCATGCGTCAGCTGAGAGAGCATTATGAAATTAAACGAATCCTCGACATGGAAAAGGATGAGCTGGTTGGAATAAAACTCAAGGAAAATCTCTTCTCCACATTTTGTAGATTGTTGAAAGACTTCGATGGACATTATACCCAAACAGAAAAACTGAATCCCGTGCAAATGCAGCATGAGAAAATTCCTGATTGCTTTAAACGTCATCAGACTAAGTTAGATTATCAGCCTGCCATTAACGCTTTGAAAGAATCTTGGGCCTTATGGTTGACCCTACATGAGGATCACATCAATAGGCATGATGACTTCAGTCAACTTGAAGCAGACCTTATCAAGACGATAAACGGAACAAGGGAAAAGCTGCTGCAAGGACAATCTGATAATTTCTATGATCACATCAGACAAGCAATTGTAAGAACCGATCTACACTGCAAAAACAAAACCAACAATTCATATGGGGCTGAATCCTACTGGCAAAAAGTTGTCAACTCTGACCCTCACTACAGAGCTGTGGCACTCTATAACCAGGCGTACATCACCATCAACCTTGGCAAGGGTGACTATAAAACAGATGCCTTGAAACTGCTGGGAGACGCAAAGAAATCCATTGACGTCTACATCTCAGAAGTCTCAAACACAATGATCTCATGTAATTTATCAGTCACCGGTAACAAAGATCATAGCACAGACTACAACAACTTTCAGAATCAAATGGAGGCCAGAATGAACATCTTTAGTTGTTGGATGAAGTACGTTGATAATGCTATGCTTAAACTTGAAGAGCTGGAGAAAAGCAAAGATGATGCCATTACAGAGGAGTGTTCAGTCTACATGCTGTCTGAAGAAAAGAACTTCATCATCACTAATGAGCTGATGTCATTGTACGACTTCGGCCTCGGGATTGTGTTTGAAGTGAAAAAGAAGCCCAAGTTTTGCATCGACGCTTTGATATGCTTCATACTCGGCGTGGTTCAGGTTCTCGCAGGAATTCTTATTTGTGCGTTTACGCTTGGAACAGCCAGTCAGTTTGGAATGGGTCTGATTTCAGAAGGAGTGTCTGACATGATCAGTGGAATAGAGGGGATGGTAAAGGGCACATTCGATTGGGTGTCGTGGGCGATCTCCAAGAGCATCAGCATCGGGCTCGCATTAATAACGGCTGGCTTTAGCGCGATCAAGAAAGCAGTTACCAGCGTATATAAGGTGACGAAAAGTCTCCTGAATGGAACAAAATCATTCTCCTCTGTTGCATCTGAATTCATCAAATCAGGAAAGGCAGCATTTACTTCATTCAAAGGAAGCATCAAGTCTGGTTTATCGTCCGTCGGTAAGGAATCTTTTAAGTCTGCTATGAAAAACATGACTACTTCAGCAGCACTTAAACAGAACTTCAAACATGCAGCTAAATATGCCGTTCAGGAAATCGGGAAAAAGTCTGTGATCACTGCCATGAACTACGCAATCGATGCGGCACTTCAGGAAGTCTTTAAGAACATTTTACAAAACAGTTTTAAGAATGTTGTTACTTCCTCAGTGAAGCAGAACAGTAAACTGGATCAGACTCTCGTTGAGTTCATCAGCTCAGGCGTTCCAAAAGCTGCCTTGAAAAAAGAGAATTTCAAGATTGACTCAAAATATGAGAAGCAACTGAAAGAATCTGTTGGTTTGCTTACTAAAGAGACCATTCCTATGCTTATACTTGACTGTACCAAAGCACAGGATGTTATCAGCAAACTCTCTAAGGTGTGTAACGCAGCGACAGAGCTCATGGAAAAAGCAAAACTCTCAGGTGTGCTTGAAACAGCAAAGCTGGTTATGAAAGTAGCCGAGTGCTCAACACGTCTCTGTCAAATATTGGGTACCGTACCAACAAAGGAGATAATAGACCAGAAATTTGTTCCTCAATTTCTGCAGAGCATCAATGAGCTTCAGACAGAAATGACTAAGTATGACCAAGATGGACGACACAAATTAAATGATGTCCAACGCCTTAAAGGAGAACTTCTACAGGAAATCGCTCAGAAGGTTTCTGACCAATTCATCAGTTCCTGTTCTAAACATATGACTTCTTTAATGACCAGCTCATTTAAGAGTCAGTTAAACAGTGCAACAGGAAAGGCAGTGGACAAAGTTATGTGCAGACAAAAAACTCAACGTTTCTTCGATGACCAGAGAGAAAAACACAACAAGAAATCTGCGAGCCACAAAGAAGTGCAAAAGCTGCCTGATGAGGATAAAACAAAACTGAAGCAGTACACAGAAGACATATGCAAAGCCGATCGGCCGACTACAGCCCTCGATGTTTACGTGCTCACAAAAAGTAACCTACTGGATGGAAAAGGAATTCATATTACTATCGTTGATGAAAACGGAAAACAACTGACTGAGGACCGTCACCCAGGAACTAACAAATCAGCAGGCGATATAAAACTGAGATTAACCAAATCTGCCAAAGACCAACATGCATCACAGTAAGAGATTATACATACACAAAAATAAATACATTTCAGTGTTAGTGCTTATGAACTTTGTGTATTGTTACCTTTTTACAAACAGAGCTGGATCACAGCTGTACAGTGGCCGTTTTGATATCATGCTGGATGACGGGAAGATAAGCAAAGTCAACTCGGATGATCAGAATGCTTTTTATCATGCTGTAGCACAAGCAACGAGCAGCCTGACAGAAGACCCATCGACAAAAGCTTTAATGCTACGTGAGAAAGTGAAAAATGAGGCGAGTGCTCTTAACAATTATAACTATTATTTATTGAAAAACATCAGACGGTTTCATCGGTTGCACAAGCCTGGCCCAAATCTAATTTAAATTAATAAATCTAAATTAATAATTTATTGTGTATAATTTGTTTAAATAAAAATTTGGTGAATTTCATTTTAAATTAATTGTATAACATGTATTCATTTAGCAGTCGCTTTTATCCAAAGTACAGGGAGCAATAAGCGATATATCATACAGGAGCAATAATAGAATAGGTGGTAATATAATATTACATTTTTTGAATGGGTCTTGACACCTTGTCATATTTAAGTTTAGCCAAGAGACGGTTCTTCTACTGGTAACCCCAACAATAATGGCAGGACATTTTTTTAACTTGCTATCTAATTTAATTTTTATTTATTTAGCTTTTTATCAAAAATAATCTACATGAATTCTATTCTTTGCGTATGTGTACCGGAAGTTAAATTTGGGCCACAAAAGTGTCCATGCACATTAACATTTGTTTATGTTGTCACTCTGAAACCGCCTATAGGGCCTACATTCTTTTACCCACATCTCTCTCTCTCTCTCTCTCTCTCTCTCTTAAAATGGAAAAATAACAGAGCTTATTCAGAGCTGCTCGATTATGACAACATGATTTCTCACTGACTTTCGAAACAACATAAAACAAACCTTTAAACAAAGTGTATAGCACAGCTGCACCGATGTAAAGGATAGAGGTGCGCTGTCATTTTATAACAGAAGAAAAAGAGAGTATTCTTTGCAAAATGGAATGGAATGTCAATTATTTTGTTTTTTTAATAGTTGGAGGCCAAATTGGCCATTACGATAATTATTTTTATAATTGCACAGCTCTATTGTCATGTTACTGAAAAAAATGCAAAGCAAGTAATTACATTACTGACCAATAAGTCCACAGTGTTTCTATATAATGATTGTGTTTAATTTCACTCTTCATTTCTTCTTAGATCCAGACAAACCTTGAATTGTACACACCCCAACTTATTCTCCAGAGAGGATATGACCTTTCTGACAAAACCCCTAAAATATACACCCTAACTGGAGGAAGTAAAACGGAGACAAATAATTCACTGCAGGAATATTTAAAAAGTGTTCAATTTATCAAAAGTGACGAACGAATCATCATCAAAACGTACCATCTTGGATTTGTTGGTGTATATACAAGGTAAAATAATCTGACTGCTGTGACTATCATCTGTCTTTTATTACAGCACTGTGTACGATCCGCTTGATCAGAAAAATGGCGGTTCGTCAGCAGCAGCTCGTTAGTTCTAACACTCCGCTCACTTTAAATGGGACGCAGAGATTGAATCAAATTATAAATTTAACCTTATAACATTTACTGAGAGAGAGAGAGAAAGAATCACCTGCACTAATCGATTTCTCGATTCCATTAATGGAATCAATTCCTCCTTATTTGTCAAATACAAAAACCAAGTAAAAGGAAACTATATTTAAATACTCTCTCTCTCTCTCTCCCAACTTAGTTATCCCAGCAGGTCTCCCATCCAGGTACTAATCAGGCTCAGCCCTGCTTAGCTCTAGTGGGCAACCAGTCTTCACTAATTTTAGTAAATAAAACACCCGAGGAAGATTATTTATGATATTATGAATGATACAATGAAATTAATGAAGTTATGAAGTTATGAAGTTACGTAAGAACGAATGTCCAGGGCTGCTTTTCAAGCCTGTTTCACACATACCCCAGATGCGATGCAGCAGTGCCGCGATCGTTTACGCATCAAGTCTATTTTTCTGTACAGCACGTACTGACAACTCTACAATGGATTTTTGGCTTTAACTTAAATTGTTCCTGTGCTACTTAATACTGGTTTTGTGATCCAGGGTAACATTTATGAAAATTCCAATGTACATACTTCACTACTAAAGCAACACTGGGTTAAAAATCTGTTTTAAAATACATAACAGAATGCTGTCTGTTATCCCAAGTGGAAAACAAAAATCTTTCCTAGTGGTGAAGCTTTAGGCTGTTTCTATGGTGTGTCTTAGTTTTACAACATATTACACAAGAACATACCACTTTATCTGTGAAAGGAAGTGAAATTGAAAGCAGAAGATAGAACATCTCAGCATTGATACCTTACAAATGGCGGCGATAACCATAATGCAACTCGATTCTCGGGATTGTGACCTCATCTAACAAAGATGATCGATAGCCTTAATAATTAGACCTCGTGTTAATTTCATACCAATAAATTGTCATTAATTCTCATTCTCTCTGGACAGTGTTGTAAGTGCTCGAATGTCGAGTGTAAAAAAAACTGGGACTCTCAGCACCAGCCATATTCCACCGAAAGACTCCCTCAGACTAGCACAGACGTTCCTAGAAAACCCACAGTCAGCGAGCAAACTTCAAAATAAAGACCTGGAGCTTTATAAACTGATCAGCCGAATAAAGACTGACAAAAATGGACAGAACCTGATTGCTATGGAGGTTCTGGGACAAGATCACATACAAGCTTTAACTACGGGTCCAAGCAGCCGGTCACAGGTGGCCAGGTAACATTCGCACCTATGAACAAACTCCTCATCCCTCATGCTAAATAATACAGAATACCAATAATGTTTTTCAAATGTTAAGCCGCTGGTTTTCTTTAATAAATGAAAAATGCTAAATTTGCTTTTAACTTTTCTTTTTTAAAGAAAACTTCTGTCAGACACCATGATAAGTGGAGACGCAGAGCTTCTGCTGAAACACTGCATGATTCTACATCACCCGCTTACCTCAAAAAAGCTCAGATCCGCTCTAGGTAAGAAACTCAGATGTGTTAATCAAGACAAAATATAATAAACACAAAGCAGAACTCAAAATCTAAGGGTAAAAGCTGCCCTGCTACTGCATTTAATATTTTTGTTTAATTCCAGGTGAAAACATTCAATCTTCATATACCATTTTGTCTGATGATGGTATCAGAGGCTACTACAAAGCAGGATACAAAAACCTGGTGTCAGAGTATAGTCGCATTGGAATCCTGGATCAGAACCAGCGTGAGCGTCTGGTTAAGTGGGTGTCACAGGATAAGCACGAGGAAACAAACACAGCAGAATACAGCCAGGTTCTGGAGGGACTAAAAAAGGAAGAATTAAAATGATAGGATTGTCATAATGATAACTGCTGAAAGACATGATGTACGTATCTCACTGAAATTGCAAAAAAAAACTAATTTAGAATGTAACATCTTGATCTATTGGTAAATTGTTTGCTAAAAAAAAAAATGTATTCATGGTACTTTGGTTTGCATAATAATAATAATGGTTTAGTGTGTGTGTCTTAATAGGTGAAGGGTCAAAATATTACAATGTAAGCATCAGTGGTTTTGAATGGTGTTGGGTATATACATTTCCAAATATACATTTAAAGAAATTAAATACAAAAACCATATTTCATTTTTTTCTCAGTACTCACATTAAAGCTCTTTATAGTGTAGAACAGAGATATGCTCATAGTTCATGTTTCTGTCTTTTTAAAGTTAAATTTGTAAACTCTTTGGTTTGCATAGTAATAATGGTTTAGTGTGTGTGTCTTAATAGGTGAAGGGTCAAAATATTACAGGGTAAGGAAGCATCAGTGGTTTTGAATGTTGTTGGGTATATACATTTTCAAATATGTATAAAAAAAGCCTTATTTTTTTCTCATTATACACATTATAGCTCTTTTCAGTGTAGAACTGAGATATGCTCATATTTCATTCATTTGAAGTTAAAATTTGTAAACTCTTTACCCATCTGCTGAATTTATAATCAAATAATTTTACATCCTTAGTAAATATAGAAGTGTTTTTAGGAGAGTTCTGAGCACATATTTTTACACAAACATTGTAAAAATGTTTGCATGATGCTGAAAAACTACTTCATACTTGTAGCTGATCGTGTTATAAGTTTTGCCAATAAAATGTTATCATTTTATTTTTGTGTCCGTTCTGTTTCATAAAAATGAGAACATCACACATTATATGATGTGAGGAAATAGGTAAGAGATAAATGTTGTGGAATTGATCAAATAGACCGAATGTGAAAAATTAATAGGAACTACCACCATAGTTTACAGCAAAGTGTATTCCTGTTTTGTGTTGAAACGAAGTTTCACAAAGCGAGGTGAATGAACACTGAGTTGCAGAGTAAGTTTTGAGTTGACAAAACCAGACAAACCCAACCTTGTTTAATTCAGGTTCAGCTGTAGCACAACGCTTGGTATAAACATTCTCTGTCAACTCCTAACCATTAGGCCACAACTGCCCCTAATATATCTACCGCTTTTGACATCACATCTTCCCGTCGACCCTCAGGGCTATCAATCTCTCTGGAACTGTACTACAATGGTTCAACTCTTACCTCTCAGGTAGGTCATTTAGGTGGTGTTTACTTTAGCCCGTTGTAGTACAAAGACGGCGTTTTTTAAACTAAAATAATCCTCGTTTATACTTCCATTTCAACCTGCGTTTTAGAAAAAAATCTGCTTTGACACTACACTACAGATAACATGTCACATGACCATTCAGACACGCTGGGCATGCGCACTAAATGTAAACATTTGCATAAGGATACATAAATCGGTTGTTAATGACAGTTGGATAAATTACGCAAAATAACTAACTGAGTGGAAATCATTTGCTGAGTTTGGTTCCCCCAATTAAAAATCACATCTGCACATGCCTAATCTCATCAACTTCAACCAGAAACTGACCAATATAGTTAAGAACTGATCCGAAGAAAGTTATTTCTCTTGTGACCTTAATACTGTTTAATAAAGAGATTCAATTTAATCTAACACCGTGACAAGAAACTGTGCAATTTAAACTGTTCTTGACTGAGTAAAACTTGAATGCCCAGAGAGAATATTCCAGCGCAGACTCACCCAGACCTATAATCTGAGATTATTTGTGAAGTGAAGCTGTTCACCTGATTAGAGATTAGAGAAAGAGTCATCAAACTCTTCCAGTACTTCAGAGTGCCGAGACTCTCACACACAAACTCACCAGCTTGCCTTCTCATCCAACAAACACACCAACATTCCATTCCATTTTCTACCGCTTATCCGAACTACCTCGGGTCACGGGGAGCCTGCGCCTATCTCAGGAGTCATTGGGCATCAAGGCAGGATTACACCCTGGATGGAGTGCCAACCCATCGCAGGGCACACACACTCACTCATTCATTCCCTACAGACAATTTTTCCAGAGATGCCAATCAACCTACCATGCATGTCTTTGGACCAGGGGAGGAAACCGGAGTACCCGGAGGAAACCCCCGAGGCACGGGGAGAACATGCAAACTCCACACACACAAGTCGGAAGCGGGAATCAAACCCCCAACCCTGGAGGTGTGAGGCGAACGTGCTAACCACTAAGCCAACTGCACCTTCAATTTAAAAGTTATGTTATTATCTACATACCCTCTTTTCATTTCAAACCTGTATGAATTTCTTTCTCATGCAGAACACAAAAGAAGGTATTTTGAAAAATGTCTGGTACCATTGGTTCCATACATTAGAAGTTGATGGGGACGGACACCAACATTTTTCAAAATATCTTCTTTTGTGTTTTTGCAGGAGAAGGAAAATCACACAGGTTTAAAGACAACATGGGTGGGTAAATGATGTCTATGATGAACTATTCCATTAATACGCAAAATCAGCTATCTAGATCAAGTGTACCTTTTATTTGTGAGATAACAAAGGAAAAACATCTAGCATATTTTCCATGAAGTACGTTAATAAAATGTTACCTGTTGATGAGTTAATATAAAGTTGACATTTTCTGTGGCCAGGTGTTTGTCCACCTGAGACTCATCCCAGAGAGAATCTGCTAGTGGTGTATCTGAAGAATGGGTTTACTCTAACCCTGTGTGCCAATAGTGAAGATGAGGCCCTGTAAGTCTTGGCTTTCTAACCTAACCCCTCCCACCATGAGTGAAGCCCCACCCAATGTAGAGTAATTGATTTCTGTCCTTTTGCTTTTTTAGCGCCTGGAAGCTCACACTTCTGGAAGAAGAAATCCTGTAAGTTATATGTGGTTTGTGCATTGGTAGAACATGACTCTTGAAACATCAAGGTCATAGTTTCAGTTCTCGGAAATACAATGTAAACTGTGAATCACTTTTTATATAATCTTACAGTACTTTTTTGGGCCGCAGGTTTTCACTTACAATCCCTCTGATGATACATACCAGACCGTTCCAATTGACAGCCAGAATGCGGTTCACATCATGCCAGGAACAGGTTGTGGAGGTAAAACACTATACTGTCAAACAAACACACACATAAAAATGTATGTATTCTATTAAATTTAACTGCAAGCCACACATCTTTATTCCACACAGAAATAGTTTAGTGATATAGAATTGTGTGATCTCCTCATATAGTAAATGTTGCCTAAAAGGTGCTGTGTGATTTTTTGGAGGATTTTTTGACAGAAATGCAATATAATATACATAACTAAGTCTACAGAGGTGTATGAAGCCCTTACAAAAACGTTATGTTTTATTACCATAGAATGATCTCTTTTCTATCTACATACACTGCGGGTCAGAATTCAACATGTTTCTACAGTAGCCCTAAACGTACAAACTGCTTTCCAGAAAACGTTTTGTAAATACATTATCTCCTTCAGCAAGAAGCAAAAACCTGCTGAGATCTTATAGTTCTGTGTCACCCGGGAAGGGGAGGAGTGAGCCGTTGGTTGCAATTTGTATCCTCACCGCTAGAAGCCACTACACTTCATACATTGGACCCTTGAGCACCAAAACCTTTCACCTGGTATGAATTGTCCCTCAAAATGTGATGTGCTTCTTTGCAGGGATTCAGCAAGTGTGGGTGCACAAAGACACTCACAAGAGAGAACAGATCGCACTGGGTCTCCTGGCTGGGATGGCTGCAGGTGCAGCGATGCGCTCACTTCTATGGGTGCTCTTCTGGTTCTGCTGAAGTCCAATCAGACCAAACTGAATCATCACTGAAGTACCAATAGCACCAGAAGACAAGAACAAACCTCAGTGACAGTAAACTTCCGTCTTCCTGAATATAAACATGAGCTTTTAACGCAGTAAACATCACGGCCAACTAATGTTTTTATGATGATGATTTAAATGAATAAAAAAATAAAGTACATTAAAGTACAAATATGGTAAAACAATGGCTATAATTACGTTGTCAAAATGTATGTTTTAGCACACACCTAAATACAGAATTAACATTGTCCTGCTGCTATTATACTTTTTTGTATATAATTTATAGTTTATAGGTATGTATCATTATTATGTTGCTTAGTATTAAGATTTAAATAGGTCCAGGAATTTTCAAGTTATAAAAAATATACATTTTTATGTTTTATAGCATGAGGTTTGGGGATAGCTACCACACCTTTGAATGCTCTTTAAAAGTAAGATTTTAAGTTTCTAACTACAAGAAATTGAGAAATATGTATGTCCAGTTCTCAGGATTGACCACTAGAGGGGGGCAGAGCAGCATCGAGACTGCACTACTGAGTTTGCAGTTTCAAACTTTTATGCACCTTCAGTATGTTAAAATAAATGAAAGCTGCTTGACATACACAAGTTTGAAAGATTGCATTTCCTATCTATTCTAAATAAGAAGCTGTTTTGGGCCAGAATATCTAACATGTCTATATTTATGATTTACAGTATGCAAACTATACAGTGTTCAAAAATAAAACCACACAGAAAACATATAAATAGTAGCGTTCGTGATCGATTCAACAAATCATAAAGAAAAACAAGCTACATCTAGTTTATCACAAATCAAACTTTACATTACTAATCAACAAAACAAAGCCAGTGGAAGCCCAATAAAACAAAACCCTCAAGGCATGTCTGCATATTATCTGCTAAACTGGATCTGATAAATCCCTCAATATGTCTTTGTAGTAACGTTTTTTCTTTAAGACTAAGCTATAAGCTTTCTAATTTTCAAAATCAAAAAGATAATAATCTTGATAAAAATGGCATCCAAGATACAGAAAATAGCCGATAGAAACCAGATGCTTTAAAGGAATAGAAAGCTAAAATCAGCTTTCCTAAACTTATCATCGGTTTCTACACTTTCCTTTCTCATGTCTCAAGACGAAACATTGCATCTTTAACGGATTGAACACAGCCGCATGTATAAAATCTAAACTTGGATAGTCCCAAAACACGCTGTAAACATTTTGTCTATCTCTGCACTGAGAATGTAGTGGCTATGTCTCACATATTTGAATCTAGATAATATGTCCAGATTAGTTGTGTATTTATTATTTATTTAGCTCAATTTGTTCCTATTCACATCATGGTTACATTAATAGAAGTATTATTTGAATTCACTTTAAACAAAATGTGGATCTCTGCAGATGCAGAAGAATAAACACAAACAACACTTTACAAAAAGTGTTTTGAGTCTCAACAAAAACACCACAAAAGGTCCAAGAATAATAGAAAAAGCAAAAACGTTCACACAGATGACAGACATAGTTATGTAATATTATATTAAATATCTAATTAAATTACACATTGGACCTTTAAATAATAAGCTTAATGATATCATACTTTTAATTTCCACTTTGTGTTTTGCACAAGTCATTTGAAAATGTTATGGTGCTAAAATTGACAGTATGTTATTACAGTATACAGTATGTAGCAGAACTACATTTTGTCGGTCATTAGGTTTTGATTATTGCGGTTTTGCGCTGGGTAACCACACCCACACCAAATCATGTTGTGTTTGTTTTGGACACGTGTAACTCTTACCTTCACGCTAGCTCTCTTTAAACTGGACCGTGATTGGAACAGGCTGAGCTTAGACCTTGCAGGAAATAGCATGAAAAAAATGAAAAAGAAAACATCTCTAAGACTCTGCCCTGTTTTTGGGACAAGTGACATCACTTACTGTGCAGGTCAGCGAGTACATACTTGGCTTCCATGTCAGCTTTCTCTCTCACGGCCTGTGCTGTCTCTTTTCTGCCTCCTGGTAGGTCTTTCTGGTCTTTGTCAGGTCTCTGATGGTGACCTGCAGATCTGTGAAGGAACAAACTCAGATAAGTTCGCTGAAATTAGCTGAAAACATAAGCTCTAAGGTTGTAGGTTTGATTCCCAGGGAACACAAATCCTGATTTAAAATGCATTTATTAAATTGAAAAACTGCAATTCCCTTCAGATAAATCTGACAAATGCATAAATAAAATGTTATTTACTCTTTCTTTTTGTGGAGTTGTTAGGTCAGGTCCCCATTTATAAAATGTTAGTCTGACCAACAAATCGAGACTCAAAACGTGAATTTCTTACTAAGCATGTTTGTCTTGTTATTAGTACAAATATCTAAAACGCCTTAAATCAACAGACAAGGAATGTGACCTACGACATAAAACAAGTCTTGTTTCATGAAAGAAAATATATTTTTTAAAAGCACCATAAAAGACCAACAAATGGAATTACTGACTTGCTCGCAGTTTATATAATGTTTGCGCAAGAACGCGCATGTGGCTCTACCTCTCGTGCACATGACTGGGTGCTGAGGAGGGAAAGATGTAGGCCTATTTTTATGTTGTTGCTAGTGTGTGATTTCTATTGTGTTACAAAATTTCTGCCATAATACGATAAGATAGAAGTGCCAGTGTTGGAAAAATATCATGTATAATGGTACTGCCGAGGTTGTTTGAATAATAGGCCTATTTTTATCATTATTAACGGCTTTGCTTGTTTGTTGTTCTAATACAGGTTGCCGTAAATGTGTTAGTGTCATAGAAAGACTATCAGGAATAATGACCAAATTATTTCAATGAACAGTTTAAACTTGCTTGTTAATCTTTTAGTAATGTCCATTGGCCTACACAGCTGGGAATGTGCTTGTGCTGTATAGTGGTGACATGTCGCCCTCTAGTTGTCTCTGTTTCCCTACACTTAAATTAGTGTTGTTTTACATTAAAGTTTTTTCGTTTTCATGATTCAATGTTTAAATTATCCTAAAATTTCACTGGAAAGTAAAGGATGTTTAATTAAAGGACGTCAGTCAGTACACACTATAACATTCCAATCACTGTGTCATTATGTGCATTAGTAGTCATGAACAAGTGACTGATAATGGGATGAACAAAAAAAATCTTAAAATAATATCTAAAAACAGGAGAGGAAGGAATACGCATTGCAGATTCACCCGGTCCTATAATCTGGGATTACTTATGAAGCAAAGATGTTCACGTACAGATTAGAGGAGGATTGAACTCTTCCAGTACTTCACAACACTGTCAGACAGCTGAGACTCTCATAAACAACCTCACCAGCTCTCTATTCTCATCCAACAAACACACCAACAACAGGAATATTTTTCAGATTTTTCTTGGAGCAGTTGGCTGGTCAGACCAATGGCTTTGCTGAAATCTGGCTGGCTCTGGAGACAATGTAAGTTCTAGAAACAGATATTTATACATAGAATAGCATAAAAACATGTCATACAGGAACGGCAATTATATGTCTTCTTAACCATCGAATTTCTACAAAACTAAATACTGATATAAATAATTAGTTATTGATATGGACAAAAGGAATTTTCAAACAAACTACAGTAGTGAATTAGCAATGCCAAAAAGAGCTCAGTGGATATGCATATTAAATGAAAAAAAGAAAAAGACGGTTCTAGAGATATGTTATGAAACTCAAGGCCTGTTTACGGTAATCCTCTTACTCACAGTGTTATTATAGCACAGTACAGTAATGGGGACTCCAGCCTGACCTCACCTAGAGACTTAACACAAAAGAAGAGAAAGTTGCTCCTGTAGCTCACTTGGTAGAGGACTACGCTAGCACAGCGAAGGTCACGGGTTCAATTAAAAAGACACGATTTGTATAAACTAAATGCAATGTAAGTTGCTTTGGATAAAACTGTCTGCCAAGTGCGAAAATGAGAAGTTTTTAAACGTAGTATTATTAGCTATGACATACAAAACGTGCTATTAAACAGCAGTTTCACAAAGAAAAATGGAAAGAGACAATTATGAGTTCATACTATCTATGAGCTTTATGAATTGGCTGTTTAAATAACAATGTAACAATCTGACAAATGTCCTCCCTCAGCTTCAGTTCTCAAACGTTGGAAACTAAACTGGTGTGACTTGTGGATAGACGGGAGCTTCATGTTTTACAAATCTGAAAACAGAAGAGACTTTGAGACCAGAGTGAGTCTGAAGACCATCTGTGTGAATGTGAAGTCTGGTCTGGAGTGTGCAGGTAGGTGTATTCAGAAACAATCCTTTGTTGCTCCACAAGAAACAGATGCTTAAAATATCTTTCTCTTTTCTACTCTTTCAACACACACAAAAAAAACTTTACAACTTAGCTCAGTATACTGTGGTAAGTTATAATATCGCTTTGCATAAAAGGTTTTGCTAATGTAAATGTAAAATACAAAATGAGCAAAATGGATCAAGTGTCCCCTAAATTTTCGAGTTAGGAAATGGTAAACATCCATCATATTTTCAATGGAATACGTAAATAAAATATTGCATGTTGATGTTTTAGTATAAATTTGTCATTTCTGTGAGGAGGTGTATTTCCACCTGAGACTCATCCCAGAGAGAATCTGCTAGTGGTGTATCTGAAGAATGGGTTTACTCTAACCCTGTGTGCCAATAGTGAAGATGAGGCCCTGTAAGTCTTGACTTTCTAACCTAACCCCTCCCACCATGAGTGAAGCCCCACCCAATGTAGAGTAATTGATTTCTGTCCTTTTGCTTTTTTAGAGCCTGGAAACTCACAGTTCTGGAAGCCAGAAGAAATCCTGTAAGTAATATGTGGTTTGTGCATTGTTAGAACATGACTCTTGAAACATCAAGGTCATGGTTTCAGTTCTCAGGAAATACACTGAATCACTTTTTATGTAAACTTACAGTACTTTTTTGGGCCGCAGGTTTTCACTTACAATCCCTCTGATGATACATACCAGACCGTTCCAATTGACAGCCACAATGCGGTTTACGTCATGCCAGGAACAGGTTGTGGAGGTAAAACACTATACTGTAAAACAAACACACACATATACTGTATATGTATTCTATTTTGAAAAGCATTTGTCTATAAAAATTGAACTGCAAGCCACACGTCTTTATTCCACACAGAAAATAGTTTGTGTGACCTCAGTACTCATATATTAAATGTTGCCTAAAATGTGCTTCGTGTAATTTTTTTTGGAGGATCATTGACAGAAATGCAATATAATATACATAAATATGTCTTCAGAGGTGTATAAAATACCTTAATTATGAAGGGTGATGTTTTTATTACCTTAGAATGAGCTATTTTCTATCTACATACACTGCGGGTCATAATTCAACATGTTTCTACAGTAGCCCTAAACGGACTAACTGCTTTGGAAAAAAACGTTTGTAAATACATTATCTCCTTCAGCAAAGAAGCAAAAACGTGACAACATCTTAGTTCTGTGTCACCCGGGAAGGGGTGGAGTGAGCCGTTGGTTGCAATTTGTATCCTCACCGCTAGAAGCCACTACACTTCATACACTGGACCCTTGAGCACCAAAACCTTTCACCTGGATTGTCCCTCAAAATGTGATGTGCTTCTTTGCAGGGACTCAGCAAGTGTGGGTGCACAGAGACACTTACTACGATGGCATTGGAGAACAGATCGCACTGGGTCTCCTGGCTGGGATGGCTGCAGGTGCAGCGATGCGCTCACTTCTATGGATGCCCTTCTGGTTCTGCTGAAGTCCAATCAGACCAAACTGAATCATCACTGAAGTACCAATAGCACCAGAAGACAAGAACAAACCTCAGTGACAGTAAACGTCCGTCATCCTGAATATAAACATGCGCTTTTAACGCAGTAAACATCACGGCCAACTAATGTTTTTATGATGATGATTTAAATGCATACAAAAATACAGTACATTAAAAGTTTAAATATGGTAAAACAATGGCAATAATTATGTTGACAAAATGTATGTTTACTTTGGCTGTCATGAAAATAATAATGTATAATTTTATATAATAATATGCAAACAAAAACATGTCCATATTTCAAGCTTCTAAATTAAACGTAAACAAATTAAATCATTTTTATAATCAGTTAAATGAGATTTTTGAATGCATCATAAAATGGTTACTAATCTTCTTGATACTGGATATAGATTGATATGTGTTAGTTTTAAATATACAGTTAAAAATGACTAGCTAATTATGTTTGTATATAGTTATAAATTCTATAAGTAATAACTATAGATAATTTTACATTTTAATTTTATCAAAAGACAGACCTACAACATTGCCAAAGCTTACAACCCAGTGTATGTACTATAAATCAAACGTGATTTTTACAGTCCACAATACAACAACATTACAGTATTACTTCACAGGTTTAATGCACTGTAAAAAACACGTAATGTACTGGTATTATTTTATTCTTTTAATTGTTTCAAATATTTATATATATATATATATAGTATTAACTATGTCACATAGGAAACATTTACGGTACACATGAATTTAAGTGTGTAAAATTCATCTTTTAATATGATGTATAATAAAAGATATTCCTGCTGATAGCTGTCTTGTTAATGTTTACTGTATAAAACAGTATATCACATGAGCTCTCAGTGAGAAGGACATGGAAAATACTGTATTGCGCATTATCTCAATGTGTCACCCCCTCCTGTCTCATGCTGATTCCCTCTTTTATTCTTTTTAATTTGGTTTTCATGATAATAATAATGTATTATTTTTTTATATTAATATGCAAACAAAAACTTGTCCATATTTCAAGCTTCTTACTTAAACGTAAACAAATTAAATAATTGTTATAATCAGTTAAGTGAGAATTTTACATGCATCATAAAATGGTTACTAATCTACTTGATACTTGTATGGATTGATATGTGTTAGTTTTAAAGCTGAATTTATTTTACAATTAAAAAGTACTAGCTATGTTATGTTTGTATATAGTTCAAAATTCTATAAGTAATAACTATAGATAATTTAACATTTTAATTTTATCAATAGACCTACAACATTGCCCAAGCTTACAAACCAGTGTATGTACTATAAATCAAATGTGATTTTTACAGTCCACCATACAACTACATTACAGTATTACTTCACAGGTTTAATGCACTGTAAAAAACGCGTAATGTACTGGTATCATTTTATTCTTTTAATTGTTTCAAATATTTATATATTTATATATATATATATATATATATATATATATATATATATATATATATATATATATATATATAGTATTAACTATGTCACATAGGACACATTTATGGTACACATGAATTTAAGTGTGTAAAATAAATCTTTTAATATGATATATAATAAAATATATTCCTGCTGATAGCTGTCTTGTTAATCTTTACTGTATAATACTGTATATCCCATGAGCTCTCAGTGAGAAGGACTGCAAAATACTGTATTACACATTATCTCAATGTGTTACCCCCTCCCGTCTCATGCTGCTTCTCTGTCTTATTCTGTTTTTCACTTTCATATAGCTTTCCATATACCACCGTCTTTACCACAGTGTGACTTTTTATCTGTGTGACACAAAGGTCAAAAGTGCATAACCGCTTAGTATATGCTGAATGTCACGTCTGTCCCCAACAGATAAGACAAAGTGAAGTGTACATTAAGGCTACACATCTAATTTGTTTAGCCAAACATGGTAATCTTTATTCTTATGGGTTATTCATTGATATGCAAGATATAACCATTAAAACTAGCAATACTTTGTCAGTGCTTATCTTTTCTTTTCACAGCCGTAATCATTCCTGGGGACAAATTTCCAACAGAAACAAACTACATTAATTTCTTGTATGATAAAAATACAATTTGTTAGAAATTACAGTAAAGGTGCCTTTAGAACCGGGCATGAACTCTATGCCATGCAGCACTTGGTTTACCATCAGAGACCATTGCCTCACCAATATACATTTTAGATTTTGGAACCAAACTCTTTATATATATATATAATATTTACTATATCACGTAGGACACATTTACGGTACACATGAATTTAAGTGTGTAAAATAAATATTTTAATATTATGTTCATAAAAGATATTCCTGCTGATAGCTGTCTTGTTAATTTTTACTGTATAAAACAGTAAATCACATGAGCTCTGCGTGAGAAGGAAATGGATAAATACTGTATTGCGCATTATCTCAATGTGTCACCCCCTCCCGTCTCATGCTGCTTCCCTCTCTTATTCTGTTTTTCACTTTCACATGGTTTTTCTGTATACCACAGTCTTTACCACTGTGTGACTTTTTATCTGTGTGACCCAAAGGTCAAAAGTGCATAAGCGCTTCGTATAGGCCTATGCTAAATATCACGTCTGTCCCAAACAGATAAGACAAAGTGGGAAGTGCACATTAAGGCTGGGGACAAATTTCCTACAGAAACAAACTGTATTCATTTCCTGTATTATAAAAATACAATTTGTTAGAAATTACAGTAAAGGGTGCCTTTAGAACCGGGCATGAACTCTATGCCATTGAGCAATTGGTTTACCACCAGAGGGCATTGTCTCACCAATATACATAATGAAATCTCTTGGTAATGGAGAGCATTTTATATAATTTTAAAATGAGCTCTGTTGCATAAATTTCATTCTGACATACACTGTTAAACCTTATTACAGACACCATGATTAGTGGAGACATGGAGCTTCTGCTGAAACGCTGCATGATTCTACATCACCCCCTTACCTCACAAAAGCTCAGATCTGCTATAGGTAAGAAAAAAATATGAATAGGGTTCAATAGACATGCATTAGACAATACATAGTGAATAAAAATTAGAGGAAGGCAAAGTGGCAAAGCACAACTGACAAGACAAAAAATGCATCATGAGATGTGGAATATTGTACAACAAAAGATAATAAATACAAAATATAACACAAACTGATAGTGTAATGGTGCTGTTCATGTTGCTGCATTTAATTATATTCTTGTGTGTAATTCCAGGTGACAGCATTCAGTCTCAGTGTCCCATTTTGTCTGATGATGGTATCCGAGGCTACTACAAAGCAGGATACAAAAACCTGGTGTCAGAGTACAGCCGTATGGGAATCCTGGATCAGAACCAGCGTGTGAGTCTTGATAAGTGGGTGTCTCAGGATAAGCATGAGGATACTGATACTGTGGAGTATGGACAGGTTCTGGAAGGATTAAAGTGAAAGTGTCTTTGTTTTTTAACCTCGTTATTCAATTTCTTTAGTGCCTCATTGTGATGATGATGATGGTAATGACAACTAGAGAATGTTAGATGATAAATAATTGATTGATTGATAAATGCCACAGAAATGTGTGATAATATGTTTGTAGGAACTATGAAGGAGGATAGAATATGATCATTTAAAACTCCAAATCAGTCAAAATGTCTAGAAATATTGTGTTCTGTTAATTTTCGATTTTCTGTTAATTTTGTTCTGTTTTTACTTTGGCTTTCATGAAAATAATAATGTATAATTTTTTATAATAATATGCAAGCAAAAACATGTCCATATTTCAAGCCTCTAAATTAAACGTAAACAAATTAAATATTTTTTATAATCAGTTGAGTAAAAATTTTACATGCATCATAAAATGGTTACTAATCTACTTGATACTTGTATGGATTGATATGTGTTAGTTTTAAAGCTGAATTTATTCTACAATTAAAAATTACTGGCTATGTTATGTTTGTATATAGTTCAAAATTCTATAAATAATAACTGTAGATAATTTAACATTTTTATTTTATCAACAGAACATTGCCAAAGCTTACAACCCAGTGTATGTACTATAAATCAAACATGATTTTTACAGTCCACCATACAACTACATTACAGTATTACTTCACAGGTTTAATGCACTGTTAAAAACGCATAATGGTATTATTTCTTTCTTTTCATTTTTTAAATATATATATATATATATATATATATATATAGTACTAAGTATGTCACAAAGGACACATTTACGGTACACATGATTTTAAGTGTGTAAAATAAATCTATTAATATGAGCTGTCTTGTTAATGTTCACTGTATATTACTGTATATCACATGAGCTCTCAGTGTGAAGGACTGCAAAATACTGTATTGCGCATTATCTCAATGTGTCACCCCCTCCCGTCTCTTGCTGCTTCTCTCACATGGTTTTCTGTATACCACAGTCTTTACCACTGTGTGACTTTTTATGTGTGTGAACCAAAGGTCAAAAGTGCATAACCACTTCGTATATGCTGAATATCACGTCTGTCCCCAACAGATAAGACAAAGTGGGAAGTGTACATTAAGGCGACACATCTAATTTGTTTAGCCAAACATGGTAATCTTTATTCTTATTGGTTATCCATTGATATGCAAGATGTAACCATTAAAACAATACTGTGTCAGTGCCCTTTTTTTTACAGCCTTAATCATTCCTGGGGACAAATTTCCAACAGAAACAAACTACATTAATTTCCTGTATGATAAAAATACATTTTTTTAGAAATTACAGTAAAGGTGCCTTTAGAACCGGGCATGAACTCTATGCCATGCAGTACTTGGTTTACCACCAGAGACACCTCACAAATGCATTTTAGTTTTTTTTTACAGCGTTGTCTTATTTTGGAACCAAACTCTTCATAAATATTTATATATATTTTTTTTAATATAATATTTACTATGTCACGTACGACACATTTACGGTACACATTTACACATGTAAGTTTGTAAAATAAATATTTTAATATTATGTTCATGAAAGATATTCCTGCTGATAGCTGTCTTGTAAATGTTGACTGTATAAAACACATCACACATCATCTAAGCCGTTAATAATGATTAAAAAAAGCTCAAACACTGGCACTTCTATCTTATCGTATTATGGCAGAAATTTTGTAACACAATAGAAATCACACACTAGCAACAACATAAAAAAAGGGCTACATCCGTCCCTCCTCAACACGCAGTGCAGTTATGTGCACGAGCGGTAGAGCCACATGCACGTTCTTGCGCAAACATTATATAAACTGGGAGCAAGTCAGTAGTCACAGACTTTTACACAACAGGTGTTGGAGACTGAAGAATTCTCGGATGAATGCGGTTCTCCTGCGAGGTTAATGTAAAGTTACCCAAATTACTCTTTCAACGTTCATCTCATCTGGCTGTTCCTGCAATAAAAAGGAGAATCAACAATTATTGCCTTAAAGAAGCACGTGAGCAGTCATTTTTAAAACCTCTTTAGTTCACATTTGTAATTTTTTATAAATCCTTAAGGATTGTGGCTTTTATAAGCTTGATGCAACCAGATCTCGTAACATTTCGACTTTAATCTGGTAACATTTCGACTTTATTTTCGTAACATTTCGAGTTTATGCTCGTAACATTTCGAGTTTATGCTCGTAACATTTCGACTTTATTTTCGTAACATTTCGAGTTTATGCTCGTAACATTTCCAATTTAATCTCGTAACATTTCGACTTTATTCTCGAAATCTTTTTTTTTTTTTACGTGGTAGCCTACTAAAACGCCGTCGTATAGATGTGCTGCTCTTTGCTGCCTCCCTGAATTTTTTCTCCCTCTCCTGAATCCGCCTCTTTTAAGTTGGTATCTTGGCTTCAAACAATACCCAAAATAGTGATAGCATTTAGGCATTTAACCTTTTTGGATAAAATAATTCATGTGATGCATTACTTCCATCATTCATTCTTCTTGCTAAAACGAAATGTGAGAAACTAACTATCAGCAAAAAAATAGTAGCCTATATCTGTCTTATTATTTAGGCTAAACGTGGCAAACTCAGCGTGGATTTATGAAGATTTTATTTCATTTAACAAAACTTGATGATGATGATCGTTCGTTTGTTATACATCACAAATTCACCTTTTCTGACAACGTTGAGTCGTCTCACCCGACAACCGCGACACTCTCCTTTGTCCTTTGCCCTTCCTCTACTGACTTTCATTTTCGGTGCCCGAATATTAAAGTGAATGAGTCTTTGCGTTGTTGTTTTTTTATCTAGGCCTACGTGAATTTCTGCATTCATTGTACGATTTATTTTTTTAGGGCAACGTGAGTCGAGAAGGGCATATGGGCAGTTGCCCGAGCAACCCCCCTGTGCACGTCCCTGGGTTACATGTATATATTTAAATTGGCCCGTTTAATGTTTTAATTTAAGGAACAGTCTGTTGCCACAAGTAATAATTTGGAACTGAAAAGAGGTTTTTACAAACAGTAGATTACTTTTGAGGTGAGGTCTGTCAGTAAACATAAGTAACATTGTAATTGCCTATCTAATTTGATTGTATGCTTTTATTTCTTTATCTAAAGGTTTTATGCATGTGTAACATGTTGCACATTTTTATTTCTATTTATTTTAATTGAGATTTTCTTTTTAGATTTTTTTCAACACTTTTCATTTTTGTTCAAATTTTAGATTTGTTTGTGCTTTAACTGCAATATACTGAGCAATGTTTAATGTGAACAGAACATCCTGAATAATGGGTGCAAAGGTTTCAGTCAAGAATCACACTCCTTATGGCTGGTACTTTGACACTCAGGACAGAAGAGGGGTAAGAACTTTTGGTGCTTTCATAACATAAGATTAATTACGGGATTCTGTTTTCTATATCCTGCTTCATGCTGCTCTGTTTAGCCAAGTATAGAACGATAGCATAACATAATAATATTTTTTTTCTCTGTTATTTGTTCACTGCATTTCTGATGGACACTATGAATCATTCTGTTATCCAGTATAAATATGTTGGTGCTGGCTGCACAGATACTTATGAAGAGAAGAAATTAATCCATCGCTACATCTACATCAGATATGAAAAACACACATGGGATAGTTTTAGGTATGAATTTAACACCCATAAAGGCGACACCTCTTTTATCTTGAGGGAAACCTACGAACGTTCCCAAATTCAGATGCACTGCACCTCTGAGGGTGGCACTCATTACTGTTCCAACTATGGTACGTTCCTGCAAACATAGTTCTACATCATATTATGCAGCCAAAAGTATGTTTACTGTACCATTACACTCATATGCGTGTTGAACATCCCACTGCAGCTGTATTTCCCCTTTGCTGTTATATTAAGTTCCACTCTTCTGGAAGGACTCTTCAATGGATTCTTGAAAATAAATGTGTGAATTTGCAATGTGCTTTATAATATGGGGATAAAATGATAAAGGCTTTCCAAAGCAATGCAACTTAAATAGCCTAAACATTATTGTTTCTAATCTTGTGGTGTCTGATGATGTCTTTAAACAGGAAAAATTGAAGACGATGAAAGACAGAGACAGCAAGAAGAGGAGAATAGACGTCTGGAACGTTTGCAACGTGAGCAAAGGATTCAACAGGAGCTTGATAGAGAAAGTGAATCGTCCAGACAAAAGCTTTCTCGAGCAACCGAGCGCCTCCGTGAAAAACAGAGCTTTAGAGGTCACAAGCAACATCATGAACGCACACAAGCTCTCCATCAGCAAATAGAAGATGATGCTGATGCGATCGAGAGGGACGAGGTATGATTTAAATCAGATAAAGCTTAATAAAAACATACTGTATATGCAGAAATATATATATAAATCCTACCCAGCTTTCCTGTGGCTCAGTGTTTAGCGCATGGCGCAAGCAATGCTAAAGTCATGGGTTCAATCCCAAGGGATTGCACATAATCAAAAGCAAATTAAATGTAAGATGTCTGATTTCTGCCAAAAAAAAAGAAAAATGTAATTAAATATCACTTTTTTGAGTGCCATTTTTGCTATGCACCAATATTTAGGTTTTTGATGTTGAAGAAAAATTCAAAGAGCTTCTGATAGAGTATCAGATCACAGAAGACAAAGACATACAGAACTATCAGATTTGGGATAGGATCAACACACTCCAGAACGAACTTACAGTTCAATATTGCAAAGAAAACAACCTGTCATTATGGTCTCATGTCATCTTTGATGGTGCTTTAGGATTCAATGCACTGTCTCTTACTGAGCAGCTCACAGTTCTTGAAGCATCTCTACAGTTAATCCTGCACAAGAGCACTGAAGATGCTAAAGATTATGAAGATCAGCCGCTCGGCTGTGAGAAGAAGTATGACTATCTCTTGGGTTTGGTGGAGCAACTTCATGCCACCAATCCAACTTTGGCAGAACGCATTTTATTAAATGTACTTGACAAGATTTCAGAGATTAACCCACAAGGTAGGGAAATTTTAGGTCAACTATTGTTTAACAGAATTTGGACACCAACAGAAATAATGCTTTTCATTTGCAAAAGTCCGGAAATCAAATGCGATCAACTCAATTCAGTTCTCCACACAGCACAAACCTATCACCTGAACTGCATCCTCGTTCTCTCAGCTCTTATGAATGAAAACCCCTTAATGTTTCTTCAAGAACAAATAAGAAATGACAAGGAAAAAGATGCTGATACAATTGTCAAGGAACTTCGTGAAGAAAACTGCCCAGAAAATGTCTTGGTTGTGTTAAAGGAAGTGCTTAGATACATGGAGTCTGAACTCCCAAAATATGAATTGGTAGACCTAACCGAAGAACAAATCAACAACTTGAAAATGAAGATAAAATCTCTTAATCTATCAAACCCCGATATCAAAAATTTGAAAGATGTATTAATCGGAATGTCAATAGCAGTGCAAGACTGCTCAACGATCAGTAATGACAATACAAAGATTCAAGGTTTTTTTCCAAGACGTACACAACTAGCATCGTTGCTTTTGCTCCTCCTGGCACAGCTGTCAGAAAATAAAGGATGTCTTCTGGAGATCGGCACAGGTGAGGGCAAGTCCTGTATCTTAGCCATGTTTGCAACAATTCTTGCCATTCGTGGAACAAAAGTGGACATTGTGACAAGTTCTCCAGTTCTTGCCCAACGAGACCAAGAAGAGTGGAAGACGTTTTTTGAAATGTTTGGTGTCACCTCATCTGTAGTACCTCCCCACTACTCAAGCGCCCAGTCACCAGAGGAACAAGAGAAACACCTTAAAGATGCTTACACACAACAAATTGTGTATGGAACAGTGGGAGTCTTTGCAGCAGACATACTTAAGCAGGAATTTGAGAAGAGGACTACTCGCGATACAAGGCAGTTTGAGCTTGTCATAGTGGATGAAGTGGACTACATGACTTTGGACAATGGAGTTCAAGTGACATTCTTGTCTCATGAATCTGGTGGATTTAGGCATGTGGAGCAAGTGCTTTCCAACATCTGGGCCATGATTTCTAGTTGTCAACCAGTAGAAATGTTTGAAACGGGGGAGATAAAATGGGCGACAAGGATACAGTACTTTCATAAAGCTGTGACAGCAGCCGTTATGGGACTGGAAACATCCGAGAACTTTTCAGCAAATGAGATCTTGTTGCCTGGTATGACTTTGGGATTCTTCACCCAGGAGGATGTTGAAATGATAAATCAAGCTGAGAGCAAGAAAGAAAATGAAGGTGAGGATGGAATGTCTAAAGCGCTAGCTGAAATCATGAAGAAATTTGGAGTTACACAACAGTTTGATCTTCTGAGTATATTTGAGGAGGTCTTGGAGAAAAGCACAGTGTTTAAGTGCTATTCTTTAGAGAACAAGAAAGCCAAAAGTTTTGAAGCTCGGGAAAAACAAGGTGACCTTAAGGTTGAAATGCTGCTGCTGGAAGGAGGACTGGCGTGCGAACTCATGTCTGAGAAATCACTCATTGATGCAACTGTAAGCACAATAAAAATGTCTATCAAGTACTCAAGTAACTTCCAAACAGCCAAAGACTCCAACAACGTCACTGTCGTTCCTGTGTTCTTGAAAAACTACGTTGAGAATCAGTTGCCAGTTTTTGTGGAGAATGCACTTAAGGCTGTTCAGATGTCACAGGGCCGAGAATACATGATCGACACCTCATCGGCCGCTGAAAGAGACGCTACTGCCAGTAATGACAAACACGTGTATAATGCAGTTATTCCAGTGGACTTCAAAGCAAGCGGTGTGTTGGAGAAAAACAAGAAATGGGGTAATGGTCTGCAGCAGTTTTTGGAGTTCAAGCACCAGCTTGCCATTTCACCGATATCCAACGTGACAAACTACATGTCCAATTTTCATTTTTTCAAAAGATACCTCAGTGGGAGTGGTATATTTGGTGTTTCTGGTACATTAGGAGGTAAGGCAGACCGAGACTTTCTGTCAAGACACTATGAAGCAAAGAGCTACAATGTACCTGCACATCGTCATAAAAGAATGGTGGAGCTTCCAGTCAACCAGGTGAAAGGTGGGAATCACCAATGGATCCAGACAATTTGTGAAACTACATGGAAAGTAGCAGAGAGAGGACAAGTTGTCTTGGTGATTTGTGAAGATGTTAAAACAGCAAATGAACTTCATGGGAAAATGCAAGATGGAGGCCGAGTAAAAGCAGAACAGATCACTCTGTACACAATCAGTCAGAAGCACAACATTGAAATAGAGAAATTCTGTGGTGGCAGAATCATCATTGCGACAAATCTCGGAGGACGAGGAACGGACATAAAAGTGGATGAAAGTGTGAACAAGCAGGGGGGTCTTTTTGTACTTCTTACTCACTTTCCTCACAACCGAAGAGTCGAGAAACAAATATTTGGTCGTACGTCTCGAAAAGGCAATCCTGGGATGGTCCAGATGGTTGTGAACTGTGATCATCTCGCACCAGCTTACCAAGGTCAGTCAGTGGAAATCATGCGCCAGCTGAGAGAGCACTATGAAATTAAACGAATCATCGACATGGAAAGTGATGAGCTGGTTGAAATAAACCTCAAGGAAAATCTGTTCTCCACATTCTGTAGATTGCTGAAAGACTTTGATGAACGATACACTCAGGCAGAAAAACTGGATCCCATGAAAATGAAGCTTGAGAGTCTTCCTGATTGCTTTAAACGTTATCAGGCTAAGTTTGATTATCAGCCTGGCGTGAATGCTTTAAAAGAATCTTGGGCCTTGTGGTTGACCCTACATGAGGATCACATCAATAGACACGATGACTTCAGTCAACTTGAAGCAGATCTTTTTGGGAAGATAAATGAAATGAGTGAAAAGCTGCTGCGAGGAGAATCCGATAATTTCTACGATCACGTCAGACAGGCAATTGTAAGAACCGATCTACACTGCCAAAACAAAACCAACAATTCCAATGGAGCTGAATTCTACTGGCAAAACGTTGTTACCTCTGACCCTCATTACAAAGCTGTGGCACTCTATAACCAGGCGTACATCACCATCAACCTTGGCAAGGGTGACTATAAAGCAGATGCAGGGAAACTGCTGGTAGATGCAAAGAAATCCATTGATGTCTACATCTCAGAAGTCTCAAACACAATGATCTCATGTAATTTATCAGTCACTGGTAACAAAGATCATAGCACAGCCTACAACAACTTTCAGAATCAAATGGACGCCAGAATGAACATCTTTAGATGTTGGATGAATTACATCGATAATGCTATGCTGAAACTCGAGGAGCTGGAGAAAAGCAAAGATGATGCCATTACAGAGGAGTGTTCGGTCTACATGCTGTCTGAAGAAAAGAACTTCATCATCACAAATGAGCTGATGTCATTGTACGACTACGGCCTAGGAATTGTGTTTGAGGTGAAAAAGAAGCCCAAGTTTTGCATTGACGCTTTGATATGTTTCATACTCGGCATGGTTCAGGTTCTCGCTGGAGTTCTTATTTGTGCGTTTACGCTTGGAACAGCCAGTCAGTTTGGAATGGGTCTGATTTCTGAAGGAGTGTCTGACATGATCAGTGGAATAGAGGGGATGGTAAAGGGCACATTCGATTGGGTGTCGTGGGCGATATCCAAGAGCATCAGCATCGGGCTCGCTTTACTAACGGCTGGCTTTAGCACTATCAAGAAAGCAGTTACCAGCGTATATAAGGTGACGAAAAGTCTCCTCAATGGAACAAAATCGTTCTCCTCTGTTGCATCTGAATTCATCAAATCAGGAAAGGCAGCATTTACTTCATTCAAAGGTAGCATTCAGTCTGGTGTATCATCTGTCAGTAAGCAATCTTTTAAGTCTGCTATGAAAAACATGACTACGTCTGGGGCACTCAGACAGAATTTCAAACATGCGAGTGCATATGCCATTAAGGAAATCGGGAAACAGTCTGTGATCACTGCCATGAACTACGCAATTGATGCCGCACTTACGGAAGTTTTTAAAAACATTTTACAAAACAGTTTTAAGAATGTTGTTACTTCCTCAGTGAAGCAGAACAGTAAACTGGATCAGACTCTCGTTGAGTTCATCAGCTCAGGCGTTCCAAAAGCTGCTTTGCAAAAAGAAATTTTCAAGATTGACCAGAATTATGAGAAACAAATGAAGGAATCAGTTGGTATGCTCTGTGAAGAGATAATTCCTCAGCTCATACTAGACTGTACCACAGCACAGGAAGTTATCAGCAGACTCACTGAGGTGTGTAACGCTGCAACAGAGCTCATGGAAAAAGCTAAACTGTCAGGTGTGCTTGAAGCAGCAAAGGTGGTTCTGAAAGTAGCCGAGTACTCAACACGCCTCTGTCAAATATTGGATACCATACAAACAAAAGAGCTAATAGACGAGAAATTTGTCCCTGAATTACTGGAGAGCATCAATGAGCTTCAGACAGAATTTAGCAAGTATGACCAAGATGGACGACACAATTTAATTGATGTACAACGCCTTAAAGCAGAACTTCTACAGGAAATCGCTCATAAGGTTTCTGAGAAATTCATCAGTTCCTGTTCTGAACAAATGACTTCTTTAATGACCTGCACATTTAAGACCGAGTTAAACATTGCTGCAGGAAAGGCAGTGGACAAAGTCATGCGGAGAAATAAAACTCAACGTTTCTTTGATGACCAGAGGGAAAAACACAACAATAGATCTGCCAGCCACAAAGAAGTGCAACAGCTATCTGATGAGGATAAAACAAAACTAAAGCAGTATACAGAAGATATATGCAAAGCAGATCAGCCCGCTACAGCCCTTGATGTTTACGTGCTCACAAAAAGTAACCTGCTGGATGGAAAAGGAATTCATATTACTGTCGTTGATGAAAATGGAAAACAACTGACTGAGGAACATCACCTGGGAACCAACAAATCAGCAGGCGATATAAAACTGAGATTAACCAAATCTGCCAAAGACCAACATGCATTAAAGTAAGACATTATACATACACATATAGAAATACATTTCAGTGTTGGTGCTTATGAACTTTGTGCATTGAATATAGTTACCTTTTTGAAAACAGAGCTGTGTCACAGCTGGACAGCGGCCGTTTTGACATTGTACAGGATGATGGCAAGATAATCAGCATCAACACAGATGATCAGAATGCTCTTTATCATGCTGTAATGCATGCAACTGGCAGCAAGACAAAAGACCCGAAGAAGGAAGCTATGATGTTACGTGAGAAAGTGAAAAATGAGGCAAGTGCATTTCATTTTTGGCTCAGATGTTTTGGAACAACATAATACACATCCTGAAAAAAACAACTAAAATGTTTTAGTTGTAAATAGCAGGTTGTGCTTCAGAAAAACATACAGAAAGATGACAGATGTGTTTAATCTCACTCATGATTTTTTTTCATAAGGTCCTGGCAAACCTTGAATCGTACAAACCTGTTCTGATTCTCCAGAGAGGATACGACACCTCAAACAAACACCCTAGTAAATACAGCCTAACTGGAAGAGGTAAAAAGAGGACAAACACTGGACTGCAAGAATATTTCCAGAGCGTTAAATTCATCAAAAGTGATGAACGCATCCTCATCAAAATGTACCATCTTGGATTTGTTGGTGAATATAAAAGGTAAAGAAATGCACACTAAAGAAAAAGTGTTTAACAAAAATTATAATAAATACATTTTACATTTACATTTAGTTAGCAGACGCTTTTATCCAAAGCGACTTACAGAGAGTTTAGGCAGCAATAAGCGATATGTCATAATACAATAATAATACAATAGCAATAATACAATAGGTGCTGATACAAAGTTACTAGTTTCAACAAAACCCAGACCAATACCTGTTGAGAGAAAGAGAGAGGGTAAGGTTTTTTAACAAATAATTATAAATTAAATATTTAAAATAGTAACAGCACACTTTTCATTCTATACAGCAAAGGAGCTATAGATCTAAAATGACTAGTGACAGTTTAAATAAGTACATTTCTTGTTAATTTCATTCAGACTTATTGTCAATAATTCTCATTTTGTCTTGGCAGTGTTGTAACTGCTCGGAGGTTGAGTAAAAACACCACTGGGACACTCAACACCAGCCATATTCCACCCAAGGACTCCATCAGACTAGTGCAGATATTCCTTGAAAATCCAAAGTCAGCCAGCGAGTTTAAAAATAAAAATCTGGAGCTTTATAAACTGATCAGCAGCATAAAGACTGACAAAAATGGACAGAACCTGATTGGCATGGAGGTTCTGGGACAAGATCACAGACAGGCTTTAACTACGGGTCCAAGCAGCCGGTCACAGATGGCCAGGTAACATTCACACTCGGTTATGGGCAAGATCTTATAGGCAATTATATTCCAGTTAAGTTGCTTACAATGTTTTTCTTTTTTTACAGGAAACTTCTAGCAGACACCATGATTAGTGGAGACATGGAGCTTCTGCTGAAACGCTGCATGATTCTACATCACCCGCTTACCTCACAAAAGCTCAGATCTGCTATAGGTAAGAAAAAAATATGAATAGGGTTCAATAGACATGCATTAGACAATACATAGTGAATAAAAATTAGAGGAAGACAAAGTGGCAAAGCACAACTGACAAGACAAAAAATGCATCATGAGATGTGGAATATTGTACAACAAAAGATAATAAATACAAAATATAACACAAACTGATAGTGTAATGGTGCTGTTCATGTTGCTGCATTTAATTATATTCTTGTGTGTAATTCCAGGTGACAGCATTCAGTCTCAGTGTCCCATTTTGTCTGATGATGGTATCCGAGGCTACTACAAAGCAGGATACAAAAACCTGGTGTCAGAGTACAGCCGTATGGGAATCCTGGATCAGAACCAGCGTGTGAGTCTTGATAAGTGGGTGTCTCAGGATAAGCATGAGGATACTGATACTGTGGAGTATGGACAGGTTCTGGAAGGATTAAAGTGAAAGTGTCTTTGTTTTTTAACCTCGTTATTCAATTTCTTTATTGCCTCATTGTGATGATGATGATGGTAATGACAACTAGAGAATGTTAGATGATAAATAATTGATTGATTGATAAATGCCACAGAAATGTGTGATAATATGTTTGTAGGAACTATGAAGGAGGATAGAATATGATCATTTAAAACTCCAAATCAGTCAAAATGTCTAGAAATATTGTGTTCTGTTAATTTTCGATTTTCTGTTAATTTTGTTCTGTTTTTACTTTGGCTTTCATGAAAATAATAATGTATAATTTTTTATAATAATATGCAAGCAAAAACATGTCCATATTTCAAGCCTCTAAATTAAACGTAAACAAATTAAATATTTTTTATAATCAGTTGAGTACAAATTTTACATGCATCATAAAATGGTTACTAATCTACTTGATACTTGTATGGATTGATATGTGTTAGTTTTAAAGCTGAATTTATTTTACAATTAAAAATTACTGGCTATGTTATGTTTGGATATAGTTCAAAATTCTATAAATAATAACTGTAGATAATTTGACATTTTTATTTTATCAACAGACCTACAACATTGCCAAAGCTTACAACCCAGTGTATGTACTACACTGTAAAAAAACATGTGAAATCTACAGTAATTCACTGTGTTCATGCACTGGAAATAATGTATTGGGGGTCACAGAGCATTAAAGTATATTCAGTGAGAAATTACAATACTGATCAAATATTGTGAATATCACATTAGAGGAAAGTGCTAGAAAAAACGACTTTGTTAAGGTAACCAACACTGGCCTGTAGTAAATCAAAACAATCAAGCATGAATGTTCATAGTTCTTTATTATAAAAGGTTTAAATAATTAAATTAAATATTTTACCAGTTCACAGGTATTACAGTTAGTCTTGGAATTGAGAAACTTTTGTGTGATATTCAGGGCACCTCTGAAATGGGACATAATCCAAAACTAAGTATGGTCATTATTTAAGGATACAAATGTCTTGCACAAGCTTTTAATAGCTTTTTTTCTCTTTTGAGTCTAGCACAACTAGACTTTAAACATTGAACTGTTTTATAATCTTCTGTGAACTGATAATTAAATATTTTTGTGAAAATAGACGTTTCTGAAATAAATAATTTATTGATTTGTGATGAGGTTTCGTATACAAGCAGCAAAAATGCATGGCATTGACACAGGCTTATGACGTAGGCTACTGGTGGTTCTACCCGCGACGTCAACTTCCTGCAGCCTTAACCCTGATCAAACTCACCTGTTTGTAACTCCCCAGTAATGACTTAAACGTTATGCAGCGCTGCGCAAATCCGATCACAGAAATGACAGCAAAATACCGTGACAGGGGAATCTGAGTGCAGCATGTTCCGTAACTATTACAATATGGCGTCCCTTTCGGTCCAAAACAATAACTACCCAGCACACACACGTCTCACTCAACGCGACGTCTGCGTCTTCCGAGCGTATGGAAAGCCGTTTGGGTCATATTTCGCCATCAACCAGACGCCTGGTGTTCAGAAGACGCCTGCTTTTACGGCGTTTAAGACATACAGACGCCTGCTTTTACGGCGTTTAAGACATGCAGACGCCGTAAATTACGGCGTTTAATACATACAGACGCCTGGTGTTCAGAAGACGCCGTAAATTACGGCGTTTAAGACATACAGACGGCTGCTTTTACGGCGTTTAAGACATACGGACGGCTGCTTTTACGGCGTTTAAGACATACAGACGCCTGCTTTTACGGCGTTTTAAATGCAATGTGAAACGCCGTTCATTTCGGCGTTTGAACTTCCATAGTACGCCGTAAATTACGGCGTCTTTGTTACACGGAAGCGCCGTAATTTACGGCGTTTTCTATAATATTAAAATCAGCCCCGCCTTTTCTACACAGTCCCGCCCCTCCACTGAACAGAAAGACATGTGTAGTAGAATGTCGATCTGAATAACGTTTCCTGTTTTTAACTTTATTGCGAATAATGCTTAGACTTTCATAATGTGATATTTTTCCATTGGACGCGTTTATCCTCCTTTTCGTTTATCATATGTGTACGAGCGGCATACTTCAGAGCGAGTACGTTCATGACACTTCGTGCGTTTATGTTTGTGAAATCAATTGACTTCGTGCGTGTTGTTGTCATCCTCGGTGGCGTAGTGGACAGCGTGCTCAGCAGCGGAACTTCATCTCTTTCAACGATTGGAGTTCGACTCCGCGATCCTACAATTTTCTTCATTCCTTTTGAATTGTTCTATTGAGTCATGTCTTTAAATGTTGGAACACTACCTGTTGATGGCAACTTATTAAATGACAAGAAACGCTTATTACAAGCCAACGGTCTAAGGCCTTAATGCATGCAACAGCTGCGGGCTAAGTCTGCTTACTGTACTGTGGCTGTTGTGAGTATGTTTTTATTGATTAAAAATGATTTCCCATCTACGAACCCGTTTGTATTTCCATTTACATATAGACTGCACATGCTGCATGCATTTAGTATAAACCCCTATAAGCATTTGACGATCAAAAATCTAAAAATGGAGGAGACTGTTCACATACAGAAACAATAAGGGAAATTCTGACCAAAAAACATATTGTTGGGCTATTATTTTATAGCAATTTTTAAAGGAAAATATGGGCCTGTTTTATAACTTACTTATTGGTAAATACAGAACAACAAGCAAAAAATGTGCAATAACGAAAGTTATAGCCTACGCATAGCCATCTTAAGCTAAATTGTCAAACAAAAATTAAAGCCAATTGATTAGGCTGTTTAATGCACATTTACGGATTCTCAATTACAAAAAACTAGAAATTAAATTAAAAAAAATGTACACACAGTCGCCTAACTGCAGAACGTAAAAGGTATGCAACACAAAAGCACTGGATATTTAGGTTATAATATACGCTCCATCCACATCGAGCTGAGTTTCTTTATTGAAAAAATAGGTGCTTTGACGAGTAAAATAAATCATATCTAAATTAAAGTTTGTTTCTCATTCTCAGTCTGTTGTTGTCGGCTGCGGAGAAACGGCTGACTACATAAATACTGCCTTCTTTTAGAGGTTGCTAAGCGATCATGTTTGTTAAAACGTTTTGTATTTTGGGATGGCTATTTTGACGAGGCAGTCGACGCCGCGTTCACTTATCTTAGATTTCGTGTGGGACTTATGCATAACTGCATTATGTAAGTGATTTTTATTCATTTTCACGAATAATAAATAACTCCCTTAACTCTTATTTGCTTTACCAAATTATTTAGCCTTAATTATGCGTGCGTGTTGTTCTTTTCAGGAGGGTCATGGGCTTTATTATATTTATATGGGCTATTTTATAATAGATGGTAATGTATTAATATGATCAATTTATAAATGATTGCAAAATTTAGATGTTTAATTCAAGATGTTTGGTGTCAAACCAAGAGTTAGAAAACTTGTTCATCATCTCCAGCAGGGTGGATCCCTGTATGGACTGCTCACTGGCCCTCCCCAAAAGATCATCAGACAGCTGCAGCTGAAACAGAACGCTGCTGCTAGGATTCTGAATAGAAAATCTGAGCACGTCAGCCCAATCGACAGGTCACTATATTCCGGTTACATTTAGAATCATTTTTTAAGGTATTTTTAGGCTACTTGACTATACGTCACTCAATGTCCAATAGAACCCAAATGCATTGCAGATATGCGCATTATAAAATAACCAACAGACTACTCAGATCATTAGAATCAAGTCAGTTAGAGATAACAAAAGTTGACTCAAAACAAGGTACGTCAGCGTTAAGAAACTATATGCCACCTGAACCCGCAGGCATCAGATGCTCTTCAATATTAGCTACTTTTTCATCCAGATTAATTAATTGAATTAAACATCTTAATTTTGCAATCATTTATAAATTGATTATATTAATACATTACCATCAATTATAAAATAGCCTATATAAATATAATAAAGCCCATGACCCTCCTGAAAAGAACAACACGCACGCATAATTAAGGCTAAATAATTTGGTAAAGCAAATAAGAGTTAATGGAGTTATTTATTATTCGTGAAAATGAATAAAAATCACTTACATAATGCAGTTATGCATAAGTCCCACACGAAATCTAAGATAAGTGAACGCGGCGTCGACTGCCTCATCAAAATAGCCATCCCAAAATACAAAACGTTTTAACAAACATGATCGCTTAGCAACCTCTAAAAGAAGGCAGTATTTATGTAGTCAGCCGTTTCTCCGCAGCCGACAACAACAGACTGAGAATGAGAAACAAACTTTAATTTAGATATGATTTATTTTACTCGTCAAAGCACCTATTTTTTCAATAAAGAAACTCAGCTCGATGTGGATGGAGCGTATATTATAACCTAAATATCCAGTGCTTTTGTGTTGCATACCTTTTACGTTCTGCAGTTAGGCGACTGTGTGTACATTTTTTTTAATTTAATTTCTAGTTTTTTGTAATTGAGAATCCGTAAATGTGCATTAAACAGCCTAATCAATTGGCTTTAATTTTTGTTTGACAATTTAGCTTAAGATGGCTATGCGTAGGCTATAACTTTCGTTATTGCACATTTTTTGCTTGTTGTTCTGTATTTACCAATAAGTAAGTTATAAAACAGGGCCATATTTTCCTTTAAAAATTGCTATAAAATAATAACCCAACAATATATTTTTTGGTCAGAATTTCCCTTATTGTTTCTGTATGTGAACAGTCTCCTCCATTTTTAGATTTTTGATCGTCAAATTTTTATAGGGGTTTATACTAAATGCATGCAGCATGTGCAGTCTATATGTAAATGGAAATACAAACGGGTTCGTAGAAGGGAAATCATTTTTAATCAATAAAAACATACTCACAACAGCCACAGTACAGTAAGCAGACTTAGCCCGCAGCTGTTGCATGCATTAAGGCCTTAGACCGTTGGCTTGTAATAAGCGTTTCTTGTCATTTAATAAGTTGCCATCAACAGGTAGTGTTCCAACATTTAAAGACATGACTCAATAGAACAATTCAAAAGGAATGAAGAACATTGTCGGATCGCGGAGTCGAACTCCAATCGTTGAAAGAGATGAAGTTCCGCTGCAGAGCACGCTGTCCACTACGCCACCGAGGATGACAACAACACGCACGAAGTCAATTGATTTCAAAAACATAAACGCACTAAGTGTCATAAACGTACTCGCTCTGAAGTATGCCGCTCGTACACATATGATAAACGAAAAGGAGGATAAACGCGTCCAATGGAAAAATATCACATTATGAAAGTCTAAGCATTATTCGCAATAAAGTTAAAAACAGGAAACGTTATTCAGATCGACATTCTACTACACATGTCTTTCTGTTCAGTGGAGGGGCGGGACTGTGTAGAAAAGGCGGGGCTGATTTTAATATTATAGAAAACGCCGCTTTTTACGGCGTCTTAGTTACACGGAAGCGCCGTAATTTACGGCGTACTATGGAAGTTCAAACGCCGAAATGAACGGCGTTTCACATTGCATTTTAAACGCCGTAAAAGCAGGCGTCTGTATGTCTTAAACGCCGTAAAAGCAGCCGTCTGTATGTCTTAAACGCCGTAAAAGCAGCCGTCTGTATGTCTTAAACGCCGTAATTTACGGCGTCTTCTGAACACCAGGCGTCTGTATGTATTAAACGCCGTAATTTACGGCGTCTGCATGTCTTAAACGCCGTAAAAGCAGGCGTCTGTATGTCTTAAACGCCGTAAAAGCAGGCGTCTTCTGAACACCAGGCGTCTGGTTGATGGCGAAATATGACCCAAACGGCTTTCCATAGATATATGCACAGAGAACGTGCGTCTGCCAAAACGCCTGGAGAACGTGCGTCTGCCTAAACGCCTGGATAAACTATATCTTGTGACAATTAAACATGTTTTTTTAGAGTAAGAGTAAAGTAATTATGATTTTTGGTTTAATCTAAAGTTTTAAACCTAGTAATTGTTACACTCCCTGAATTTTAATAATTATTCAACAATAAAATAACGATTTTTACAATTTTTCAAAAGAATAAAAAGTTACAGCTACAGAAGACCTCATTGAAATTGTGTAATTTAACGGTTCTCCACTTCATCTCTAATGACTTTGTGATATACAGAAATTTTAATAATCACTTGTAGGCTATGTGTTCCCAAATCTTTGTTCTCTCAGATCGCAAGCTAGTTTAAATAGTATTTATTTAAATAGTATTTATTTAAACATTATAAACAATAAAGCCAGATATTCTTAGAATTTAGATACCAAACGGCAAGACTCAATAGAACATTTTTCTGTAACACCAGTGCCCAACAGCAGCCCAGTCCTTCCTCCTTTTTTGCGGTGAAAGTGATTTGGTAGTCCCATATAACTTGTTGCTGCTGTCATGGCAATATCAGCTACCTTAAAAAATATTCAAACTGAAATTCACCCTGAATGATTATAATACATGATGACAAAAGCCCAAAATGTCAGTTATCAGTTGTTATCATGATAAACACTTATAAACCCTCCATATCTGAGTATTGTATTGATTGCAAGAACATGCTCCTAAATTGAATGTTAAGTGTTTTAACTTTCAAATTATGCTTAGTTTTTGATGGTTGATTAGATATTAAAACAGAGGAAATAACACTATATACACTTTAAAAAAAAACTCTGCACGTATAAAAAATGTCTTGTCTCCAAAATTACTTAACAAAATTACTTTGTTACTTAAATTAATTTATTTAATTAATTAACTCCTGAGTTTTTTGAGTATTATTCCAATAGGATTTAACAGCATTTGGAGTTGACATCACAACCATTAATTCCATTATTTTGTATTGTTTTTTGAGCGGGGTTCTATTCCTTTTTTTCAGTAGGCCTGGTCTTATATAAAAGTAATAAAATGTACAATATATATATTTCCGACCTAGTATAGTAATAGTAACTAATGATAGTAAAGGTAAAGATGCATAAAATGGAAAAACTCAATAAAGTAGCATGTAAGCTAGAACTATACCTCAAATGTGTAGGCTACTTAATGGTTGGATTTCAAAAGTGATAGAATAAAACTTGACCATCCAAAATGAGCTGTATGTATCATAAAATTTGCTGATGACTTAATTTGATCATTTTATTTTGCACTATTCTGTAAAAAAAATTTCCAGTTGGCATCTCAACCCAAAATGTCGCTACATAAGCGCCTCCTAGTGGCTGATATCCTAAAAAGCACCCAAGGTTCGCCTCTGGTTCTCTACTGTATCCTCGTTGGTTATGGTAATGGGGATACATAAAAAAAGAAAAACGGAAACAAATATGTCACAGTTAGAAGGAAACTATGAATGGCTCCAATTACAAGTCAGAAAATGTTCACACTGAACCATCTATTCGTAGGAAGAGGAACGGGATATAACCTCAAATTTCCACAGATAGGTTGTGTAACATCTAGGGAATGATTAGAAAATATTCCAAAATAAAGAATGACCGATTTTTATCCAGAAATCAAAAGTTGGTCAAAATTATTTAATGAATAAAACATATAGCCTAATATGGTTACTGTAGTAAAGCTTTGCTTTTGATTCACAGACTTTGGTTAAACATGCATTTCTCCAATTTTTGCTTTCTAGTGTGACAGTAGCATAATAGTCTTCACTCTGATTATAGTCAAAAACACGTTAAGACGAATGAATGTTGTCCACACATTGGCGAGTCTGTAAGCATAGCTAGTTTAGACGTAAAGACGCACGTACGTTCTCCACACGCATGTGTACACGCACGTCAACACATCGCGCGTTCTCCACACGCATGTCTACACGCACGTCGACACGTATGTGAGCTTGGTCAGTAAAGGAATGATACAAAAGGAGCGCCATATCCGAGCGCCATAAGTAGACGCTTGACACACTGCATTGAACCGTGTATAGGAGCGTGTTACAACACGTGTTAGCAAAAATGACAACAAATTACTTCACTGCTACACGTGAATGACACGTGACGCCTAACTGGACGCTTCACTGCTGCACGTGATTTACGTGACGTCTACGTCACGTCAACGTCTCGTCTGCGTCTTGAATTCAATGCAATAAATAGCAGAATAAAAAAAAAGTTAAGACGTGGAGTTAGACGTTCAGTGAGACGAATGTGTGCTGCAAAGTCATGTATTTGGACCCTTAGGAACGCCATAGACCGAAAGGGACGCAATAACAAAGTAGACGCTTGACACACTGCATTGAACCGTGTATAGGAGCGTGTTACAACACGTGTTAGCAAAAATGACAACAAATTACTTCACTGCTACACGTGAATGACACGTGACGCCTAACTGGACGCTTCACTGCTGCACGTGATTTACGTGACGTCTACGTCACGTCAACGTCTCGTCTGCGTCTTCAATTCAATGCAATAAATAGCAGAATAAAAAAAAAGTTAAGACGTGGAGTTAGACGTTCAGTGAGACGAATGTGTGCTGCAAAGTCATGTATTTGGACCCTTAGGAACGCCATACTTGTGAGTCTCGTTTGCTAATGATACAATCCGAGCGCCATAGACACACTGCATTGAACCGTGTATAGGAGCGTGTTACAACACGTGTTAGCAAAAATGACAACAAATTACTTCACTGCTACACGTGAATGACACGTGACGCCTAACTGGACGCTTCACTGCTGCACGTGATTTACGTGACGTCTACGTCACGTCAACGTCTCGTCTGCGTCTTGAATTCAATGCAATAAATAGCAGAATAAAAAAAAAGTTAAGACGTGGAGTTAGACGTTCAGTGAGACGAATGTGTGCTGCAAAGTCATGTATTTGGACCCTTAGGAACGCCATAGACCGAAAGGGACGCAATAACAAAGTAGACGCTTGACACACTGCATTGAACCGTGTATAGGAGCGTGTTACAACACGTGTTAGCAAAAATGACAACAAATTACTTCACTGCTACACGTGAATGACACGTGACGCCTAACTGGACGCTTCACTGCTGCACGTGATTTACGTGACGTCTACGTCACGTCAACGTCTCGTCTGCGTCTTGAATTCAATGCAATAAATAGCAGAATAAAAAAAAAGTTAAGACGTGGAGTTAGACGTTCAGTGAGACGAATGTGTGCTGCAAAGTCATGTATTTGGACCCTTAGGAACGCCATACTTGTGAGTCTCGTTTGCTAATGATACAATCCGAGCGCCATAGACACACTGCATTGAACCGTGTATAGGAGCGTGTTACAACACGTGTTAGCAAAAATGACAACAAATTACTTCACTGCTACACGTGAATGACACGTGACGCCTAACTGGACGCTTCACTGCTGCACGTGATTTACGTGACGTCTACGTCACGTCAACGTCTCGTCTGCGTCTTGAATTCAATGCAATAAATAGCAGAATAAAAAAAAAGTTAAGACGTGGAGTTAGACGTTCAGTGAGACGAATGTGTGCTGCAAAGTCATGTATTTGGACCCTTAGGAACGCCATATTACAATCGCTCTCGCGGTACTTTGATGTCACACGTCGTCCGGGTGCAGCGCCGCTGTCGCGGACGGCCAAAGACTATAGATACCAAGAGCCAAAACTCAATACAACGTTCCATTGCAACACCAGCGCCCTGTGATTTCCGCCGTTTCGGGTTGAAAGTGACTCGTCTTTTTTTCTTTCTCGATAGCAATATGAGCAGCTTTGTAAAACATTGAATCTGAAATCCAACCTGTATGATGATAATACATGATGACAAAAACATTAGCTCGCCAGAAACCATTTAAGTTAAAATCATTTTTACCCGCAAAATGGCGGCCGCACTGTTTGCCAAAAACACCAGAATTTTGCCTCTTGGTATCTATATTCTTTGGCGCCGCAGCACATTTTAACGCGACCAAGTTATCCGACCTTCAAGCAGCCTGTGATTGGAGTGTAGCTGCACAGATTGTGTAGTAGCGGTAAGTTTCTTATGTTTTCTTTGGACTAAACTTTGTCACTTCATAACAGTTACAAAAAAGTAGTAAGTCGTTGACAGTGCAGGTGGAAGTTTTAACGTTAAGGTGTCATCGTGGTTTATACGTGTAAAGAGTCTGAGTTCAATGCAGCTTCGATTTCTGCATTTATTTATCTGCATATTAAAATTCACAGAAATCTTGCAAACATCAGATATCAGTGTGGGCATGCAGAATGTCCTGCTGCATTTCATTGTCAGGATTAATCCAGAGTCCAGCAAGTCTAGTGCCAAGGTTCAGAGAAGCCAGAAAACTGGAAAGTCAGTACACCAAAAGAGGTCATACATGAAACCACGTGTCATTTCCTTCATCACAGACTTCACAGAGTTTGACTGGCAAAATAACTAGATTGAGGTCAATATTTATTTAATCTAAATATTTTTTAAATGTATATTTCATAATTTACTATTTTGTTTTTCAGAAATCTTCATGTGGAACAACCCGTTCAGCTGTGAATTATTATTATGTTTCTTTATTATATTTTAGCATTTTGTTGTTTGTTTAGGAAATGTTTTCAAATTGTGTTTTATGTTAAAATAGAGACAATGTATTTGTCAAACAGTGTGATCCACTTAAATAAATCCAAGCATAAAGTGCTTGAACTCCATTGAATTTGTACCGTGTTTTTTTTTCTTCATAGTATTATTCTTACAGTCAGAAACTCTAAGTCGTAAAGATACCAAACCAGAATAAGTGATCTTTGATTCATTTCCATTTTGGGTTTAGGTTCACTTTTAAGCAATAATCCTAAGAAATTAAGTAAACTAAAACCACATTAATAATTATATTTTAAGGGTCTGTTTCCAAATCATCTACATTATCTGTAAAAAAACACAGTAACTAACTGGCAGCCATTGACAAGTAACTTAATGTAAAAAACAATCACAGTAACTAACTGGCAGCCATTGACAAGTCACTTAATGTAAAAAACAATCACAATTACTAACTGACAGCCATTGACAAGTAACTTAATGTAAAAAACAATCAAAGTAACGAACTGGCAGCCATTGACAAGTAATTTAATGTAAAAAACAATCACAGTAACTAACTGGCAGCCATTGACTAGTAACTTACTGTAATAAACAATCACAATTACTAACTGACAGCCATTGACAAGTAACTTAATGTAAAAAACAATCAAAGTAACGAACTGGCAGCCATTGACAAGTAATTTAATGTAAAAAACAATAACAGTAACTAACTGGCAGCCATTGACTAGTAACTTACTGTAATAAACAATCACAATTACTAACTGGCAGCCGTTGACAAGTAACTTAATGTAAAAAACAATCAAAGTAACGAACTGGCAGCCATTGACAAGTAATTTAATGTAAAAAACAATCACAGTAACTAACTGGCAGCCATTGACTAGTAACTTACTGTAATAAACAATTACAGTTACTTAATGGCAGCCATTGACAAGTAACTTATTGTATTATTAAATACAGTGTATTACTTGTCAATGGCTGCCAGTAAATAACTGTAATTTTCACAATATATTTCTTACAGTGTATAAATCAAACGTGATTTTTACAGTCCACCATACAACTACATTACAGTATAACTTCACAGGTTTAATGCACTGTTAAAAACGCGTAATGGTATTGCTTTCTTTCTTTTCATTTTTTAAATATTTATACATATATATATATATATATATATATATATATATATTATTGGGCCAACGCCGTTAACGCAGTGAGACTCTTATCGCGCGATAAAAAAAATGTCGCCGTTAATCTATTCTCAAAGTTGGGTTGGGAGCTGGGTCTATACTACGCAAGCTATGATGATTTTCACCTTGATATTTTAGCGTGGATGTATACCAGCTTAACTGCACTGTACGGGGCGAGAACGAGATTTTTCAACTCGCGTGGTTCGCGTCATTCGCGGAAGCAGAAGCCGCCTAATCATCTCATGACCAGGGCTTCATTCGCGAGATTCGCGCAGCAAGTAGGTCTATTGGCTCTTTGCATTAACATATAAATCACTCGCGCTTGACACGCCATTCGCGTTTGGACGGAACACAACATAACGTTACTGTGAAATTACAGCATCAAACGTGACGTGCTAACATAGATGCAGCTATGAAGCCGCCGGGTTTGCTTCAGGGAATATTCATTTTTAAGAAGCTTCCCAATAGAAACATCGACAAGACTAAGGTTGTTTGCCCCTTGTGCAATGCGGAATTGGTTTAAAAAAAAAACTTTTCTCAACAGGTAGTGGTCTAGTTTTAGTTGAAACCAGTAACTTTGTATTGAGATCTAATGTATTATGGCTTCTGTATGAACTATCGCTTGTTGCTCCCTCACTCTTTGTAAGTCGCTTTTGTCTGCTAAATGACTAAATGTAAATGTACTGTAGGAGCTCTTCCAGTCTCAAGTACCACCTAAACGCAAATCACACATTGAACATATTGAACATAATTTAATTTTCATCACCAATTATCATAGTAGAACAGCTTTCTCAAGCAGTTTGTGATGCATTTTGGAAACAGGAGATGAGCGCCTGGTCTAATGCGCCACCTGGCTTGAGAAACCCGTTCTCAAAGAATTACTTTTAGTCACTATTTGGGTAGCACACATATTCTGAATGCCTTCGGCAGAATTCAAATTAATCTATGCCCACCACTACCCAGCCGGCATTTCAACGTTGATTCACCGTTGAAACAACGTCAGGTACCATGGTTGAATCAACGTTGAATTACCTTTCGATTTTGCAAAACGGATCAACGTTGATATTGTGACGTCGTTTCACCGCGGAAGAAACAACGTTGATTCACCGTTGAAATCGCGACGTTGTTTCACTAATGCCTTTCGGGTTATGGTCTTCTGTCGACGTTGAATCACCTTTCGATTTTGCAAATTGAATCAACGTTGATATTGAAACCCTGTTTCACCGGCGTAGCCTACCTGTAATTTTGCTTAAACGTCAACACTGAGATGTAAACTATGATTTTCGGTACACATAGTGTTTTCAGCAACTAATAAAACTTGCTGTACATGATTTGCAATTGGACGGCATTAAAAAAACTTTAACTTTCTAACAATTAGATATTCATTAATCTGAAGTGCAGGGATGAGATGCTTCATTTTCTAAAGAAAAAGTTTTGAACAATTACACCAAATGGAAAAATAATTTTCTTAGAATTTGAATATACATCTATATTCTACATTTACACTTTCACATAATTTATTGAATAAAATTCTCATTCAACAACAAAGCACTTTCTTAAGGGTTTAATGATATCAGAATGCTGAGGGAAAAAGCTTTTAATCCTAATTTCATACACACTGCAAATATACACAATAGCCTATATATAAATAATAACAAACATATGTACTCATTTTGTGACCAACATATGTACTCATTTCGTAACATTCTAAAATCTCAACAATTAAGTGAAAAAGAATCCAAGTAAAAGTAAGGAAAGTTTGTAGAACAAGAAGTCTTTAGTAGAACTTAACATTTTACTAGCAACAGTCATTAAAAAAGAAGGAAAAAAAGGTGTCTTCAAGGAAGAGTCTTCTTACGGCCACCACCACCCATCCTCTCTGGTGCATATTTTAAATATTTGGACGTGGTCTGCATTACTTTTGTACTGGTTGTGTTGTGTGCATTGACGACTGCATCTAAAGGGAAAAAATCAAAACAGCCAAGATCAACAAAATTGCTATAAATTTATGGAAAAGCTTTTCAAGGATGTCAAAGTTATTAGGATCACAATTGACCTTATGCACAGTAGCTTCCCTGTTTTCGATAAGCCAGCTCAGTCATTCTCGCACATTATACATCATATATGTCTGCTTCAATTCAAACATCTTGATCCAGTAATACCAATTTTCTCTTCCATTCTATTCTGTTCTATTAAAAAAAAAATTGTTGTCCTACTGTTAGTTTAACTGCTTATATTGTTCTCATTTGTAAATCGCTTTGGATAAAAGTGTCTGACCATTTTTACATTTGACATTTTATTCATTTAATATTGTGAATCATATTTAACATATAAAATAAAATAAACTCGATTGGATTGTTTTCCATATCGCCCATCTCTTTCATGCTCTTTCCTTTGGCCAGTCTCGCTTCCAATCTCGCGATATTACCGTGAATGGACAGTAGACTAATGACGACGACAAACGGAAAATTAAGCTTTTGTAACGTTACACTTTTTTCCAGAAATTTTGTATCTGTGTGCACACGTATAATGTCTTATCCCTTAAAATCGACGTAGGAACCGCAAAAGCACAAAACGACACTGAAGCGGCACGAGTAACGTTAGGCCTCAATCGACATCTGTAAAAGTAACGTTAGCCCTCCGCGACACAAATGTGGAAAAGCATTCCCTGAATATCGAGTTAGTAAATTCATTCAACAAACTGTGCATTTACAATTTTCCAAGAACTGACATAATGCGTTTAACTCATGACCTTGCGTATATTTGTGAAAGCAGACTTACCTTTTTGATCCCGCGCCCTCGCAGACCACTTTCTATCGTGCTCTTCCCTTGGCCAGACCAATCTCGCTTCAAATGACGTCCTCGATCAGAAAGACGGTCATTACAACGGTCATATTTTCAAACATAAAATGGCGCGCACAGTTTCATTGGCCAGTTTCATGAATGACAGACAGATTAACCAATCATAATCAAAGCAAATAAGGTTAAATAGCCAATAGGAATTGTTTCAGTGTGGTAAAGCAGCGCAATCTTTTATTGCTGTTGATAATATTTATACCAGAAGGTTCATGATAAAAATGTAAATGGATAATAAAATAATAATAATAATAATGATCTTAAAGATTTAAAAGGCAGAAATTATTTATTCTGTGCATACATTAATTGATTCAACATATGGATCTTGTAAAAAAAAAGTTGATTTATAAGTGTTTTTACTACCCTTTTTCAACCATTTAGCATTTCAATCAAAATTGAAACAACAGCTGTCATTATTTCAACCATATTTCAACGTTGAAGGTTGATAATGTACCGGTTGGTTTTCAACCATTTAGCATTAAACGTTATATCAACGAAGTTTCAACGTTGAAACAACAACTGTCATTATTTCAACCATATTTCAACGTTGAAGGTTGGTAATGTACTGGTTGGTTTTCAACCATTTAGCATTAAACGTTATATCAACGTTGTTTCAACGTTGAAAAAACAACTGTCATTATTTCAACCATATTTCAACGTTGAAGGTCGGTCATGTGCCGGCTGGGTAGTTTTAACTAAATACAGAATTAACATTGTCTTGTTGCTATTATACTAATTTGTGTATAATGTATATATAGTTATGTGTCACCATATTCTGTTGCTTAGTATTAAGATTTAAATGTATAAATAGCTCCAGGAATTTTCAAGTTATAAAAATATAATGTTTTATAGCATGAGGTTTGGGGATAGCTACCACACCTTTGAATGCTCTTTAATAGTAAGATTTTAAGTTTTCTAACTAAAGAAATTGAGAAATATGTTTGAGCTTTTTAGGAAATCAGTTCTCAGGATTGACCACTAGAGGGGGGAGAGCAGCATCGAGACTGCACTACTGAGTTTGCAGTTTCAAACTTTTATGCACCTTCAGTATGTTAAAATAAATGAAAGCTGCTTGACATACACAAGTTTGAAAGATTGCATTTCCTATCTATTCTTTTAACAGACTTTCAACCAAGTACACACAATACATACAATATCCAAAAAATAACTGATTGTAGATGCTTAACAGAATTTTATTATAGTTGACTCTGAATAAGGAGTTGAGTTTTAGCAGTGCAAATAGTTAGTGTATGTGTCAATCACAACAGTTCAGGTTAAAATCCATCTGAAACTCATCAGACAGCTTTACGAAACGATTTTGAAGGTTCTCTGGTGGAAAGAAATGAAAAAGAAAACACAAACTGCATCTGTCAAAACTTAAAAAGGATTCGATCAGATTAGAACAACTTGAGAAACATATCAGAGTATGTTTAAAATAAGCAGCTGTTTTGGGCCAGAATATCTAACATGTCTATATTTATGATTTACAGTATGCAAACTATACAGTGTTCAAAAATAAAACCAGACAGAAAACATATAAATAGTAGCGTTCGTGATCGATTCAACAAATCATAAAGAAAAACAAGCTACATCTAGTTTATCACAAATCAAACTTTACATTACTAATCAACAAAACAAAGCCAGTGGAAGCCCAATAAAACAAAACCCTCAAGGCATGTCTGCATATTATCTGCTAAACTGGATCTGATAAATCCCTCAATATGTCTTTGTAGTAACGTTTTTTCTTTAAGACTAAGCTATAAGCTTTCTAATTTTCAAAATCAAAAAGATAATAATCTTGATAAAAATGGCATCCAAGATAAAGAAAAACAGCCGATAGAAACCAGATGCTTTAAAGGAATAGAAAGCTAAAATCAGCTTTCCTAAACTTATCATCGGTTTCTACACTTTCCTTTCTCATGTCTCAAGACGAAACATTGCATCTTTAACGGATTGAACACAGCCGCATGTATAAAATCTAAACTTGGATAGTCCCAAAACACGCTGTAAACATTTTGTCTATCTCTGCACTGAGAATGTAGTGGCTATGTCTCACATATTTGAATCTAGATATTATGTCCAGATTAGTTGTGTATTTATTATTTATTTAGCTCAATTTGTTCCTATTCACATCATGGTTACATTAATAGAAGTATTATTTTAATTTACATTAAACAAAATGTGGATCTCTGCAGATGCAGAAGCATAAACACAAACAACACTTTACAAAAAGTGTTTCGAGTGTCAACAAAAACACCACAAAAGGTGCAAGAATAACGGAAACAATTAATTAATAGAAAAAGCAAAAACGTTCACAGAGATGTTTTGCTTTTGGATTTAGAGTCATTTGAGTGGGTCGGCAGTAACCACGGAAACAAGGTTGACAGACAGGTAGTGTTCTACTTCCTCCGGGTGGGCGGTGCATCTGTGCAGAACATCCAGAGATGCTGAGAGAGCATCTGAAAGGGCATCAAGAAAAGACGCGGCACAGAAAAGAGTTTTGGCCTTTAGCAGGAACAGCCGCCTTCGTTGACAGGTTGTTCTGGAGGCTTTTCCAATTTTATGTCAATCACTGAAAGAATTGGAATTAAGGAAACAGGCAATTCTCAGAAATGTATACATGCGAATGTATGTGTATATGTGAAGGATACTGTCCTCTCGGCTCTTGTCCTGTGTGCTTTCCATACCAGGAAGAGCTGCTGCTACACGTCGGAACAGCTAGAAGTAGAAAAACGAAGTAAATCTGTTGAACTTTCACAGTTAAATCTTCAAACTGAAATAAGCCAAAAATTTTATGTTAATACCACCCATCTATCATTTTGAATTCTAATCACTTGATTTCTCTCTTACACACACACACACACTCACCTGTTTAACATTGTATCCCGCTTTAGCGCTAGTTTCAATAAACATTACATTCAGTTCTTTGGCCTTCCTTTCTCCTTCCTCAATAGCAACTTGCCTGCAGTGAATCAAAAAAAGATATTACAATATTTACTTTGCAAACAGATCAATAAAAAAAATGAATTTTTATTCTATATGATATGAAATTAATATCAGAGCAAACCTTTTATCTGCAAGATCTGTTTTGTTTCCCACCAACATAATGATGACATCACCTCCTCTCTCTGTTCGGACATCATCAATCCATTTGGTGGTCTGCTGGAATGAGTTGACATCTGTCGGGAGGATGTCACAGACATGTCAGAGAGGGTTAAATCACAGCCTAAGGATATCCATGGGGATCATAGATAGGGACACAAATCCCGGGCAGAAAGAAAACACAAGGATAAAAGGAGAGGAAAGAAAGAAAGACATTCCAAAGCTGGAAGCATTTCTGCGCTCATGAGCTTGTCATAAGAAGTTGGTCTGTGGAAGGAGTTTACGTCACATTACAGTCACATTACAGTTTCCCCTTCAAAATCACAGTTTGAACAATTACAAACACCTTTTTAACAATTTTTAAAAGAAGAAAAGTTTTGAAATCTGAATAATACAAACATGCTGCACAAAAAAAATGCTATGAACTTTAAACGCAAGAAAATATAACAATGAATGCACAAAGAGACACAAGCAAAAGATGTGAAAGTGAAAAAAAGAGATACAATATAAAGTCAAAAAAGAAACTGTTGGAATGACAGATGTTCCTCTTCCTTAAGTTTTACCGTCGAGGATCCACACTCACTTGTGATGTCATAGACCACCACAGCAACCGTAGAGTCCCGGATGTAGCTGGGAATCAGACTGCGGAAGCGCTCCTGTCCCGCCGTGTCCCAGAGCTGCAGCCGCACCTAACCGATCATTTTAGCACCAGAGATCCAGCGCGGAGAGAGAGAAAGAGAGAGGGGGGGGGAGAAACGGGAAGAGGCAGAGGTAAGAGGGGAAGTGGACAAACAGCGGGTCTCAGATACCTACTTGTGATGTCGTAAACTACAACAGCAGCAGCAGAATCTCTGATGTAGCTGGGAATAAGGCTACGGAAACGCTCCTGTCCTGCTGTGTCCCAGAGCTGCAGTCTGATCTGTGTGCGTGGACAAACAAAAGAAAAGGAGGAGAATAAAGGAAAAAAGGAAAAACGTGGAAAATAAAAAGGTCTAAAAAATGAAATGGAAAGAAATAATCTAAAGAAATATGAGAAAGTAAAGTGGACCGATAGTTTTCCTCAGATGGGCTTAAGTTCAGAGTTGGATAACAATTACGAAAGTAATGTTTTTATGAGTTAAACGTAAATTAATCTATCAGAAGCATGTGGCATAATGGTAATGAATAACAGAAAATAAATGTTACTTTTCCCACAGATATTAGTTTTATGTATGTAAGTATGTATGTTACATGTTAGTATGCATAACCAGAAGCTTATACACCTTGAAAAGTGGATGAATACTTAAAAAGGAACGGTTCCCCAAAAATAAAAATTCTGGCATTTACTCATGAGTTGTTCAAAATCTTTATAAATTTCTTTGTTCTGATAAACAGATATTTGGAAGAATGCTTGTAACCAAACCACCATCGATTTCCATTGTGAGAAAATAACAATAGTAGCCAAAAGTACCACAGAACTGTTTGTTTTCATTCATTCTTCTCAAAAATCTTCTTTCTTGTTCAACAGAACAAAGAATTTTATTAAGCAAGTTTTCCTACTATGGAAGTCAATGTTGACCAAGAACTGTTTGGTTACAAGCATTCTTCCAAATATCTTTTCATTTTCAACTCTCTCTGTAAATCCTCAGAAACAGAGGGACTGTTGCTGTAACCATAACTGTTTTTTTTTACAAAGCCAGATGTATTTTTAGTGTATTATGCCAATGCTGCTGACAGAGCTTAATTTGTAATAAATCTGGAATGTTCCTTTAGCATGGTTATGGTATGTATGGCAAAGGGTTATGGATTAGGATTAATGGTAAGATTAAAAAGTCTTTAAATGGGCCCATTTTATCAGGACTGCAGATCCTCAGGGTGAAACAATCCAATTGAAAACAGAAGGGAACATATAAAAAGAGCAGGTGTGGAGAAAAAACAAAACAAAGAGAGAAAGACAAAAAAGGAGAGAAAGGAGCTCGGGCAATGGATACATCAGGTCGAGAGAGCCACTGGGGTTTCTTATGTTGTAGCTTATGTGGACAGACAACAATATCACAATAAAAGCATCCACCCCACAGTGTTTCAATAAAGCATATTAACTACATAAAACTCTACAAAACTTCACAAATGGAACAGCATAGCTGCCATTTCCGGTCTTACATCATCAATTTACTATCAATTAAATATCAATGCATTAAAGTGATAGTTCATTTTGATTCTGTCATCATTTACTCTCATCACCCTCTCATGTCATTTTAAACCGTTATGACGTTCTTTCTTCCACAGAACGCAAATAAAGATATTTTTAAGAAAGTTGGTAATCGAACAGCACCGAGTCCCTCCCATTCACTTCTAATGTATGGACACAAAACCAATGCAAGTGAATGGGGTCCAGTTAACAATATGCTTCAAAATATCTTCTTTTGTGTTCACCTGAAGAAGGAAAGTCATAAAGGTTTTAAATAAAGAGATGGTGAGTTAATGATGATTTTTTTTTTTTTTTGGGTGAACTATCACTTTAAGATCAGTTTTAGATCAGTATAGATCAGTTTAGCAACCTTACACTATACAAAACACTAAACATGTAAACTACAAAATAAAATTTAGTAAACATAAATCATCAAACTACAGCTTCCCAGACACATTTGTGTGTCTAAAATGTGTTATGACAAACTATGTGTATAAAAAGGCATGTGCATTTATTGATAGAACAAAAAAACTTACTGTTCTGTCCTCAAGATACATTGTTTTGGACAAGAAATCAATTCCTATTGTGGCCTGAAAGGTAAAAGAATAAAGACAAATTGAATGACTTAAACACTAATTCAAGAAACATCCAAAACAATAACATCAAAAAATCTGAAAGTTTCAAGAGCAGTTGTTTGAATTAACGCAACGAGTGACTAACCTGGTAGGTGTTGTCGAAACTGTCATACATAAATCTGGTAATCAATGATGTCTTTCCCACTGCAAAACAAATTGAATTATTAATGTCCTGAGGTTTTACCACATGTGTATATCCTGCTGACAAGCAGTTTGAAACTTCACAGGCATTTGTGTAATGGCCACTGATGATTCTATAATGCATCTTCCCAGAATGCAGAAGGAAGTGGTCCAACCAATTATGATTGTTGATATTCTGCATCATTGAATGTCAAGTATGTGTTTCCAACATTTGAACTGATAAGCAGGTCAAACCAGGACACGGTGACATGCAATCGGTTGATTTCACAAGAACAACACCAAACAAAAGTAGAACTTGGCCCTGCATGACAGTAAAGTGTCTGAACCAAAAAAATACATTGATGCATAAACCTGCGCTGTACATATCTGGTTTCTCACATCCCATGAATTTAACCAAATAAAATCACACATGAAATAAACATGCATTAAAGTCCATGTAAATTCATGCAAATGGTTTTGAATATGTGATGTCTGTTTACCATTCAAACTGAAAAGATACAAGAAAAGCCAAACAATTTTTCTCCAAAATATGAGCGAAATGCAGGTGAATACATGATGACAGACTTTCAACTAAGGGAAGATCAATCCCTTTAATTTGGCAGCAAAAGTACATCACAGAATCAAAACTAATGTTTGTGTGCAATTAGAAACCAAACGGTTGTAACTTAAGACATAATGACAGCGCAGCATTGACAGTGCCAGCACTGACCCGAAAGTAACAGTTCCAACAAATGGCCTCAGGCCATGGTTAAGGTGAGGTCTTGGAGCCCAATGTGGTAAGGGTGACACACAGTTTAGTGATAACAACCTACGGTCCATCTTGTCATTGGATGTTGTTTAAAAGTGACATCATCTCAAGCTACGACTTAAAGTTCTCCAAGGCTTTTAAAATATAAGTGTTCAACAGCAAAACATAATAAAAGTATGTCATGTTTAGGATAAAAAACACACTGTGCAAATCAAACAACACCCCACTACTACACTTTTAAAATTTTGCATCCGATGCATCGATACTCAGTGTAAGGGGTCCAGACTTGATGGCAGCTGAACCAAAATTAGCAACACCACTTCTGTACACACACATTCCATCACACAAGCGTATTCACAGTTACACATTCGTTCTCAACACAAACTCGCAAAGAATCCACATTCTCACATGCACACACTTAGACAATCATGTTCTCATATATAAGGGCACCATCCACGAATCACTCAAGTCCACAAAATATGTATATTCCTCTTTAAACTCATACTCTCTTGGGAAACGTACATATACTCCAACCCTCTGGGATACACGCATATACATCATCTCGGGTATGCATAAACAATAACTCTCTTACTAAAAGTGATACCGGAAGCGTGAGACTCCGTAAAGACAGCCGAACACTCCATGTTCAGTTCGGAACTCACCGCTCTGTTCTCCCAGAAACACCAGCTTGAATTTGCGGAGCGGATTCCCGAAATCTCCTGCTCCAGACATGATGTCGGTTCCGCTGGGCCTTCAGGTGGTGTTTTGATATAACAACCACAATGCAAAATGAATGTATAAATAAAGGTTTTATATCCCGTTATCTATAATTCGGCTGGGTTTGAGTCTTAAACAGCCGCCCGTTCAGGCCAAGTTCTTCCGCGCAACCTAACAGATCTGTGAGTGACAGTTGAGCTCAGCCTGTAAGGTTGCTAAGTCAAAGCTGAACTCAGCCAATAGGATTATTGTGATAAGAATTGACAAATATCCATTCAGCAGGTTCGTCAAATTATTAACACAGCACTAGATAATTAATCAGGACACATTGTAAGTATTAATATGTTTCAGCACATCACTACTTTAATATATGCTATTGATGAATGTTTCCATATATTTGAACACATTTATTTTCTTTAATGCCTGTGAAGACGTGTCTGGCTGAACTATATGATGTTATGTTAAATGTTTTTTTAAAGACTTAAAATCTGGGAGAAAAAATGCAATATTGTAGGAGCAAGGGCACCCGATTACAGTGGGATTCTATGGGAAGAAGGCGGGACGCGTATCATGTAGGTTGAGCTCTGCAAACGCCACGTCACGATCGACACGTCACTGCCCTGCATCATCGGGTTCTATCAACCATTGAAACTACTTGTAAATTTCAAGATCCCTACAAAATCCCCATTTATCCCCATAACTATGATATTATTTTTTTATAATTTTTTCCAGATTGCAATGGTTCAGTACCAGTAGATCACAAGTCAATTTTAGTATGTTATTTTATACGTTTATACATTTAAAAGACGAATATATTCTAAGCTACTTACAATTCCTGTATGTGCACCCTGAGACAAGCTTGAAATGTTATTATAACAGAGAGAAGTTTGGAGACAGACCAATAAATGTTATGAATGTAAAATTTTCTGTATAAGATATGTGTAATAACTGTGTAAGATGTGCTTGATATCCCTTATCCTTGTTAATTCCATGCTCACTGAAGTACATTTATATTAAGTGGTTTAACAGATGCTTTTATCCAAAGCGACTTACATATTAGATAAACATTTTCATATCATTATCATTTTTATAATTTATAATTTTATTATCATTAAGTATATAATTGTGTCGAATCCAATCAGCTGTAAATCAATATTCAGTACTACTATATAAAAATGTTTTCCATTTCAATTTTACAGAAATTACAGAAAGTCTTTTTTATTTAGATATTTTTATTTTACATTTTACAATCCGTGTCCTGTATGACTGTAATTGATTTTCAGATTTGACGTTTCTCCAGTAGGGGGCAGTACTCGGCTGAATGCATATTGAAACGTTTGGTGGGACCAGAGAAGAACGCATGTGCATGCACTTCTCCTGCTTGTTTTAAAACATTTCTTCTGAGTTAAAATATATTCGAGGAACAATGAACTACTTAACGTCAATACAAAAGGTAACGTATATATCGTTTGACACCTAAACCGTTGTTTGTAGTATATGTTGTTGTAAATGTAATGTTTCAAGGTCGAATATCAGATATCTGCTGAGCGGTTAAACTGTGTCATTTAATTTTTACAGATCTTCAAATGTTCCTCTTATAGTTGTTTCTGTCATTCTTCTGCTTACAGGTTATATTCCTTCAGAAGACACGGGCACTGATGTGTGCAGCCTCCTCAGTCCAGTGGGTATCTGTTCTAGCACTTCTTCATGCTACCCTAATGATTTAATTAAACTTAAGAAAGCTAATATTGTTTCTCTGTTGATACAGAAATGAATTATTAACTACACAGAAGGTGCCTTGGGGTAGGAAAAAAAATCTAAAGTTCTTCGGTTTATATTTTATTTATTTCTATGACATCCATAACAATTTGCTGTCAGTAATCATATGATATTATTGTTTTGTACCCAGGTGCCTTGCTCACTAACAGACAGTACAGATCAATGCCAACACATGGAATTGGACAGTACAGACATCTTCTTCCAAAAACTTTAGTAAGACCAATAAAGTTTTTTTCCGATAGTTAAGCTAATACAAAATGTGTTTATGCTTTGACTAACATGAGCTGATATTAATTGTATTCAGCCAAAGAAGAAGAAAGACAAAATTCAAATGAAGCAGATCAAAGCTGCAACGGACACAGAGTTTGGAGTGTTAAACGTGTGCGTCTCAGGCTATGACATGACACTGGTGGAACATTATTCTCAGTACATCCACAATTTCTGCAATCACTTAGACATCAAAGTTGTTGAAAGGTGAGATTTTGTTAACAGACGTGATTGGATGATTCTTTGACGCAATTCTGTGTGCAACGACGTTAATTATGTCACTTCCATTATAAAGCTATGCCCTGCCTACGAAAACCACAGAGGTCATGGTGATGCAAGACCAAGGCACCAAGATGTATGTAGATGGAATTCTGAAAACATATGAACGTTTTGTTCAGGTAGAGTTAATTTCACAACATTATATCATTTCATATCATTCGATTATTATCCCACTGCAGTGCAGATGGCATATCGATTTTGGCATTTTTATGCTTTGTTTAGATAAGTGAAATGAAGGCAACCCTTTCTCCTATATTCATGGAGGTTCTTCTGAAGAACCAGCCTGAAGGTGTACAACTCTGTGTAAAGGAGGTAAAAAAACTAACATTGATTTATGCAGAAGTGTGTTTGTACTTTTATGTAAGTCTTGGAATATTAATATGTATTAATATGATGGTGTGTTTTATGTCCTCGTGTATTTTTATGTGTTCACAGCACACAGAAGCAGATTTCCAGTCTCGCTTCAAAGCAAGACCAGAGCTTGAGGGACTTATTGCAAAAATTAGTAATTAAATGATACAATTTTAAACAGTGTTTTTGTATAAATCATGTTGTTGCATTCTATTCCTTCTTTTCCTTATGTGCTGTAATTAATAAATCTTTAAAGTAAAATCAAATCTTGTGATTTTTTATAATATCTGGTCATTTTTATCCGATCTGTTGCTTTAAATATGATAGTGAAGGCAAACGCCTATAAATTCACATGTTTTTAATTCCTACGATGAAACTAACAAAAATACTAAGCAACATTTGTTCGGGACAGCATTACCCAGAACTCCTCGCCACGTTCCCATAACAACCTTCCGTCGTCAACACAGCAGTAAACAGTCTTCGCAGATGTCAATTCACAATTAACTGACAATCGATTGTCGAAGAAGTGTATTTGTGTTCAAGTTTAAATATAAATTAGTTTAACATTTCAAGATGGGAAGAGATTATTACGCTGTTTTGGAAATTAATCGCAATGCCACTGATAATGATATCAAGAAAGCGTAAGTTCTGATTAAGTTGTTTAAAATATATCCGCAATTTAAATAATGATATTAAAAAGTAAATAAGGTATTCCAGCACTTCAGTCGGTTGACAAAATACTTATTATTTCGTGATTAGGTACCGGCGGCTCGCGCTGAAGCATCATCCGCGCAGCAGCAGCCACGCTTGCTCCGAAGAGCGCTTCATTCTGCTCGCGGAGGCATTTGATGTGCTGAGCGACCGTAAGTCAACAAAACAAAACTACAAACAATACAAAAGTTAACCTTCACACAGATAATTTACGTCATACACATCACATTCGTGGTTCCTATGTGCTTTGTCATACGTGTATGGTTCTGATTCACTGCAGCACGTAAAAAGGCCACTTATGACAAGTTTGAAGAGGAGGGTTTGAAAGGAGGAATCCCCTCTGAGCTGGGGGCCAGTGGTGCTTGGTCATCAGGATATGCCTATCATGGAAATGCAGAAGAAACATTCAGACAGTTTTTTGGTGGAGATAACCCTTTTGCAGGTAAATTGTTGTAAATAACCTAGTTGTATGGTCTTAATGTATTTATGGACATTGTACGCCTTGATTTAGAAATGAGCTTTCTTTACAGATTTCTTTACCACAGATGGTAGTGAGGTAAACACAGGTTTGAACACCCTGCGTGGACGAAAAGAAAAAATACAGGATCCACCAATAGAAAGAGACCTTCACTTAGCCTTGGAGGACCTTTTCTATGGGTGCACAAAGAAAATTAAGATATCCCGTAGGGTAAGATATGTAAAAACAAAATGATTTGGACTGCATTCAGTGAGACATTAATTTCAGCATTGAGACACGTTTTGTTTAGGTGAGGAATGAAGATGGACTCACATCTAGCATCAGGGACAAAATTTTAACCTTCAATGTAAAAGCAGGATGGAACAAAGGGACGTGCATTACATTCCCAAATGAAGGAGACCAGGCATGACTGAACATACTTTTATTCTTTCATGTTATTCTGGGTTTCAATTTGCTTAACATGGACATAACAGAAAAGCTGACATGTGGTCTTTCCCCACACAGGGACCGAACAATATCCCTGCAGATATTGTTTTCGTTATAAGACAAAAGCATCATCCACGCTTTGTCCGCCAAAATGACGACTTGTACTACACAGCACACATCTCTCTTGAAAAGGTGAGAAACTTTTTTGGCAAGAGTAATTACTGGAGCTTTTCTGCTTCTGAATATTATATGCTAGACTTATGTAAAATACTCAAGTATCCCTAGAGATTTGCTAAAGGTTGTTAGCCTGTGTATTAGAACATTTATATTTCAGTGGTTACAAAACGAAAATTTTTGTTCCAAGTATAACGGTGTATATTTGTGACAAAGTAAAAAAAGTGTGAATAATTTGGCTTTAAACTCTCTATAGGCTTTGACTGGCTTCGCAGTAGAAGTTGAGACGCTAGATGGCAGGCTTCTCAACATTCCAATTAATGACATTGTGCAGTGAGTAAACTAATTATGATGGACATTGCCAGGTAAAAAGCCTTAAGAAAAATAGCAGACCTATAAACTGGCAAATCTATTAAAAGTAAAAGCTGTCCATCATTTTTACACAACACTAATAACTGGTATGCAACCATAATAGACAGTCAAAATGTATTATGTTTCTGCCCCAGTCCACAGTACAACAAAGTTGTGACCGGGGAAGGAATGCCTCTTGCCAACAGCCCATCCAGAAGAGGGGACCTGATCATTCGCTTCATTACACACTTTCCAGAGAAGCTCTCTGCAAAGAAGAAACAGCTTCTGAAACAAGCACTCACAGATCCCATCATTAATATTTAAGGTCTATTTAGAAGTCATGAAAAATTCTACAAAACATTAAACTCATGAACAAGGTACAAAAGAGTGACACTGACTTTTAAGAGACTCAATTTTATTGAGATTTTTAGAAACATTAGAGAACTGCATAAAAGCAAAATAAAATGTATAAACATGTAAACATGAAATACAGATGAGATAAAGCCAAGACATGCCAGCAAAGCTCAACAACTAGAACTGCATTTGCAGCTTAAACAGTGACCTAGTTATGACGAGCTGCCATAAGGGCCCGTTTCAGCTGCTCATAGGTGACAAACATGACCACGTTCCAGGAACCCAGGCGCAAAAATGATGGCATGAATCTGAACGAGAAAAACAAGTCAGGTTTGCAAACGTTTGAGTGATGACAGTACAGAGGATTCTTAATGACAGCCAGATAATCAGAAGTCTTACCCCTTGTAAAAAGCCTTTGGTCCTTCTTTAGTCAGCATGGCTACAGCACAGTTGAGGGCGCTACGGTACTGGCCTTGGGTGGAGTTCATGTATCTTGTCTTCACAACATCAACAGGAGAGGCGATCACAGTGGTGCAGAAACCAGCTCCGAAAGCAGATGTGAAATGGCAGGGAAAATCATCTGTAGACAATAACCATTGTAAATAGTGTATAATATTGAGTTACAAAAAACTGCAGCGGTTTCAAAAGCTTCATCTTACCAGTCATCAGTGATGATTTAATAAGTGCATCTTTGATCAGGTCATAGGTCACCAGCTCAGTGCAGTTTACAATGGCATTTCGGGTGATGTTTGGTCCAGTTCCTTTGAAGTGTCGAAAGAAAGAAATTAGAACTAGACTGATGTCAGATAATGAACAGAACAAAAGTGCTTTGTAGCTCCACCCACCTCTCCACAGACCACGAAAGCCTTCTTGCTTTGCAATGGTCCGATATGCATCAATCGTGCCATGGTAACGTTTATTGGCCCCAGAGCTGATCTGAGCTTGAAACCGGACCTTCACCACATCAGTAGGTTGGGCCACAGCAACTGCCATTGCTCCAGTCGTACAGCCTGCCATCAGCCGACTACCAATCCCTACATCTATTAGAAAAACAATGCATTGAGAGGGCTTACACAACAGTTTCCATTCATGCATGCAGTCCAAATCACAAGGTGTTTGGTTTATGAAGAGCACATGAACGTGAACTTACGATCAGACCCTTTGGTGTAGAGCTGCTTGACAGAATCATAGAGGCCAATGCGTACAGACGCAAAGCTCATCTGACGCTGCAGTCCCGCGACTAGCCCGTTGTAGAGGCTGCGTGCCCCCTCGACACGAACGATGGTGCTGATAGTGCCGAACACTCCGCGATACTTAATCTGACCATGACCTGGGTTGCCAGTACCTTTGGCTTCACCCTGAATCTGTACAGGACAAAAAGGTGGAAAGGAGAACTTTACAGAAACGGGGCATCTTCAGCTTAAAACGGTCCACAGTGATCCGGAGTCTGCAAGGATAATCACCAAGGCCTGGACCTGCTTACTTAGCTAGTGTGAAGAGAAATAGATAGAGCTAATGTCAGTTTGTTTTTCACGTTAATAGTGTTCACCTAAAATTAAAGTATGGTTTGCTTTCTAGTAGTCAAACCAGTGGTCCAATGCATCTCTTTGTCATCTTTAGACAGCTGCTGGCTCAGCTGTCGTTCAGAACAAGCAAAAGTCATAAGCAAGTTGTCAGATTTCACACAATGGAAGCTCACCTGAAGCCGAACTTTTGCAGTGTCGAGTGGAAATGTGATAAGGTCTGCGATACAGGCTGCAGTTCCTGCACCAATAAATTTAACCGTGGCTGTAGGGGGAACATCACTAGCTCTGAATCCAACCATGTTTGTTGCAGTTTGAATAACAGGAATGTAAAGATGAATGAATGTGTCGAAAACCAATGAAGTAAACAAGATAGATGAACTCCGCCCAACCTGGAAAAATAAAATGGGTTTCATTTAAGCTTTTACCTATATAAACATACATGTTTGAAACATAATATACATTTAATCATTAAACCACGATTGGGTTAATTGATTTAAAAAAGGTCATTTGGGGTGGAACAAATTCTTTGCTTAATGTAGGTTTAAGATCACATGTCGAACAGATAATCGAAATAAACAGGAACATCGTGTTCTCGAAGATGCCAAAGGCTGATGACGTCACCGTGTGGTTAAACATCCGCTTGCGTCTTTGTTGACACCGTACAAAAGAACGAAGTGCGGATATACACAAAAGTATTACACGAGCTTACATACCGACCATTTTAATCGAACTCTTTAACAACAATGTATGAACCGTTTTAGGTCAGAAACTTTTCGTACTTACCGCTTAGGATGAACACTTTCACTTTTCAAACACCGACCGGTCAAGATTCTCTGAAAGCGTCTCTCTGGTTGAAATTACTTTCAACTAAAATTTCGTGGTCTTGTAAATCCATAGAGAAACGTACAGAAAACGTACCAATAAAGAACATACTCCGAAGTCTGGAAGACAAAACACGGTCATGTCAGTCAAATGGAACATCTCACTCTCAAATATTTTAAAAAATACTTTGCACTTGGGAACGTCTACTCGTAGTATGTAAATGTTCACTCACCTCAAACGATAAAATAGACTAAATGTCTAAGAAAAAAGTATAAGAAATCACTTTCTGGGTAAGTGTCCGACTAAACTCACAGGTGTTTGTGTGGATCTGAGCGATCCGGCTGCGCTTTTAAATGCCGGGCAACCCACGTGACGCCTCTTTCCGGACTTCACTGACAACAAGTTTAACAAAGTATTTCAAAGTAATAATATATCATTTATTTAAATAAAAAAGTCTTGTACATGATTTTTAAACATGTCTCACAGTGTAAACACTGAGAACAATGTTTTTTTTTAATTAAATAGTTTTTAGATTATATATTATTTTAAGCGTTTATAAAATTATATAAAATACTAAGCATGTAGGTCGTTTTTTATTTCTTTTTGATGATGTAGAATCTTTACAAAACTGAAACGCTGAGTCACTATGAATCAGGACGCAGTTGCACATGTGTTTTTCATAAAACACAGCTTGCTTGCAAGATGCTTCAACTTGATGTGCTTTACCTACATATTAACAGTCTCCTCGATGTTGCCTTTTACATGTTCCTCATTTATATAAAACATTTTAAATATGTTTAAATGTGAACATATTTAAACATAGTGCTGTGTATTAATCACGCATTCATTTTCAGAGCTGCATTGGCCAATGAAAAACCCAAAGGCAAAAACAAAGTTGTGTAATTGTGTTCACCTGAGCTATATGTACAAACCACATGTTTCCACATGTGCTTCATCAACTGCACACTGCTGCTTATTACTGTGTGCTCATATCATTGAGAGACCCTCTGCTCAGTCAGCACCTTAAATTAAGAGGTTGTGTGTGAAACAAAATGCAGCTGCCTTCCTTCCCATAACATATAGCTTTAAAATAAAGGTATCACTTGAACTTACTGGCCATATGCTCTCCCTTTAAAACTCACAACTCTGTTCTAACGAAGGCTTTGTTTGTCTGTGATGCTCCTTTGTTATGTCAATGCAAAGCTGCCTGCGATGTCCCTCTGGGTGTCAGACTCGCTGCTGATTTGATCATTGGTAAAACCTCATTAAAACCCTCCTGGCTTTGGGACATCAACCGTAAATTATGTAATTGTAGCTTAAACAAATGTAAATAAGTGTATTTCTGGTTTTTACCTTTTAATGATAGAAATGAACAAATCAAAAAAAGGTTTATCTTTCAACAATGTACATTTATTTACAATACAATACAATACAATACAATACAATTTACAAAGCAATGGACCCAGTTTTCTTTATATTTTGGAATAAACATAAAAAGTTATTTACATTATTATTATTAGCTTAACTTAAGTGACTTCCAAATAAGGAACACAACATAAGGGATTCATGAGGAGACAGTGGTATGCTGTATGCTGTTCCAATATTGTACAGAGAAGTCTAATCTAGATAAACAGCGGCGATCCTCGTGAATGTAAACACTCTCAGTGCCCTAAAACATAGAAGCTAAGACAAAATGCGTATTTTGTTATGTCCACCATATGTTTCTAAACTGTTTGTCAACATTTCTCGTGTGTGATGAGCTTGATCTTTGGCCTTTGAAAGTGAAGTAGTGATTTGTAACAACCGCAGCCAATTTTAGTGATAAGACTTAACCCTGTGACCCAGGGAACCCTCTGCTCTCATTTCAGAGGATTTGACATCAATCCACTCACTGTTTAATCAAAAAAATCTTGTCCTTGCTTGTTTGCCTTCAGAGTGGAGCTTCCCATGAGTGCTGCATTCTAGTCAGAGATCTCTTGATTTGTTCATAAGACACAAACATCACAATGTTCCAAGATCCCAGCCGAAGGAAGGAGGGCATGAAGCTGTTGATAAAGTAGGCACAGTCAAGAGTCTGTCTAAGAATTAACACGTTGTTCTTAATATCAAAAGTCAAGAGAATGCTTTACTTACCCCTTATAAAAAGATGTAAGTCCTTCTTTTGTCATCATAGTTAGTGCACAGTTAAGTGCACTGCTGTACTGGCCTGTAGTTGAGTTCATGAAGCGGGTTTTTACCACATCAACGGGAGATGCTACAATCGTGGTGCAGAAACCAGCGCCGAAGGCGGCGGTAAAGTGGCAGGGCATGTTATCTAAACAATAAGTACACAAAATATCAGCAAATGTTTTGCAGAGGAACAGTAATACGACGTAATGATCATCATACCGCATGCTTCATACCTGTCATGAGATTATACTTCAATATGAGTTCCTTGAAGATGTCATATGTCACCAGCTCTGCGCAGTTCACGATTGCATTTCTTGTAATGTTTGGCATGCACCCTTAAATAAAAAAGCAACACGTGTGAATTGATTCAAATCAGTCCACCTTCACATCATGTGTAGACTGAATTCAAATAGTGTTGCTCACCCTTCCAAAGCCCGCGAATACCTTCATCACGGGCAATAGTTCGGTACGCATCCATCGTGCCATTGTATCTCCTTATTCCATCTGCCTGGCGTGCTTGGGCTTGAAAACGCACTTTTACAACATCTGTAGGTTGTGCCAAAGCTACAGCCATCGCTCCTGTGGTACAACCAGCCATCAAGCGAGACACAATGCTTGCATCTGAAAAGCCATTAAAGGAATGTTAGCATCACTCTGTGTTTACACGATTTCCTTACTTTACAGTCTGATACTTACTTTCAGATCCTCTGGTGTAAAACTGCTTCATTGAGTCATAAAGCCCAATGCGAATTGATGCAAAACTCATCTGTCGCTGCAGTCCCGCAACCAGGCCGTTGTACAGGCTTCTAGCGCCTTCTGTACGCACCATAGTGGTTATGGTGCCAAAAACGCCGCGATATTTCACCATTGCTGCTGCTGACGCAGCATTAGATTCTCCCTGGATCTGAAATCAAATTATATTGTGTTGAAAGACGTGAAAGACGAAAGACGTTTTTTTTTTTTTATTAAAAGGTTGCACTAGGCAGATTCTATTATCCAAAGTGAGTTGCAATGCATGTGCAATTTCTAGGATCACTCTCATGATCTTAAAGGAGTAGTTCACTTTCAAAAACCATTTTCATGATAGTTTACTCACCCCCATGTCATCCAAGCTGTTTATGTTTTTTTTTTCTTCAGTCGAAAAGCAAATAAGGTTTTTGATGAAAACATTCCACGATTTTTCTCCATAGTGGACTTCAATAGACTCCAATAGGTTGAAGGTCAAAATTACAGTTTCAGTGCAGCTTCAAAGGGATTTAAACGATACAATCATTTTCTAAAAAAATATAAACACAAATGCTCACCTTGCTCTGTTCTACGATATGCATTCATGACTTCACATAATACGTAATTACGTTGAAAACTTGCACGTTGTAAACACTGACTCTGCACTTCCACCTATGTCAAGCGTGACCTATTCAAAGTAACGACGTATTTTGTGAAGTCATGAACGCGTATAACAGAACAGAGCCAGGTGAGCATTTGTGTTTATAAAGCATATCATTTTTTTAAATGACCGATAGTTTCCTTAGATAAGACCTTTTTTCATCTTCTGGTATCGTTTAAAGCCCTTTGAAGCTGCACTGAAACTGTTATTTTGCCCTTCAACCATTTGGAGTCCATTGAAGTCCTCTATATAAAAAATCCTGGAAAGTTTTCATTAAAAACATTAATTTCTTTTTGACTAAAGAAACAAATACATAAACATCTTGGATGACAAGGGGGTGAGTAAATTATCATGAACATTTTTTTGAAAGTGATCTACTCCTTTAAGCATTGTTAGTGCCACGTAAAACATGTTGAACTAAAGGAAAGAAACTAAATCAATCACTCTTAGCTCTATAGACCTCTCCATTGGTCCTCACCTGAAGTCTCACTTTTGCTGTGTCTAGGGGAAATGTCACCAAGTCAGCAAAGCAGCCTGCCGTACCAGCTCCAAAAAACTTGACAGTGGCGGTTGGTGGCATGTCGGTGGTCTTGAGGCCAACCATGTTTCTGTGTTTTAAGTACAGCAAATAAATCTCACTTTATTTTCCTGACTATCTCCTGTTTGGCCACCTGTGGGACGATAAGAATGAGATTGATAGTCTCTAAAATATGAAATTAATAATCTCAGCCTTATAACAAAGTTTTTAATTTACCTCAACACACTCCTGATTAACAATCAGGTTTCTTCCGAAGGGAAAACTCCCTTGTCCTTTGTTTTATGAGTTTCAACACCTTTGGCCATAAAAAATTCTGGCTCAGTGTCCCAAAGCAGCATAACAGCAGCGCAACGCTATAGAAAAACAAAAACGCTTTTACAATGAAATCATGTCCTGTAACACAGTGTTTATACCAGCAAATAAACTTGTAAGAAAAACTTGTGATATTGAACAAATATGATAAAACACAACTTGTTCACCAACCTTGATGTATAAGAAATTTTTAATCCAAATTCTACTGACAGAAACTGAAAGAAATATTCCCATGAAGAGGTTAATCCAGTGTGCGTCGCTTCACCTGATTCAATTGCCACCAGCCTGTCAAACTCTGAATTTATAGGTGAGTGTACCAGTTGCAGCCGGTCCCACTTCTTTCTTTCATCACACATGGCTCTAATTTTAACTTAATGGTGTGTGGTGGGACACACAGATCACTTGTTTACAGTAACTTGTTAATGATAGAAATATGGGTAATAAGGGTTTTGAATTTTAAGCGCAGCTAAATATTTCTTACATTAAAATGATCTACAACAAATGTTTATTTATGTGTTTGTCTTACCAAATAAATGCAGAATATTTGATGCCTATTTCATTCCAAAATTCTAAAATTTGTGTGCCTTTTCACTTCATGTTGTTTACATGTTTGATATTTATTGTAATTCTGAATACAAAAATAGATGTTCTCAAACACACAAGTGCTGGGTCACAGCACTGCCTCACCTTTTCCCCAATTCCCAAAACATGTCTGGAAGGGAATGTGCTCTGTAATCAGAGTGCGATCTGATTGGTCGAGGAATGTGACGGGTCTATGATATGTTCATCCTATCAAAAAGAAGGCTTGTCCATTTCCACTTTAATGCTGGCATCTATGGATAATTTATGCTTCTTAAAAAGTGAGGATCAGATTTTAGTTTACTACGAAACAAGATAATGGAGAGTTCCAGAAATGCTGTGTTTTTTCCGTCCTGCCCTTTGCATTTTTGTTTGCAATAGAGAGATTTTGCAAAGCTAATCAACCACGTCACAAAAATACCACTGTGAGGTTTTGTACATGACGTTGTAGGAAAAACAATATGTACCAAGGTGCTGCTCATCCCCCCCCCCCACCCCCACAAAACTTGTAAACACAGTATAATGTTGTACAGGGAACGCCACTCTTTACAGCCAATGAGTGTGAAGCATCGGCACACAGTAAATCTATACTCTAGCAGTACAGATTAATCTGGATCAAATCTAGACCAGCGTGAGAACCAGTGGAAGACTGGGGACAGGCTGCACGTGTGCTCATGTGATACATGAAATACAGGAAATGATAGAGGAAATGGGAATCACACATAAACCTTTGAAGAAATGTCATATATAACTTCATAAAATAATGTCACAATGCAAATACATTTAATTGTGCAAAATCTAATTTCTGAAATCAGTCATTGTTATTTTCACTTCTGTTAACACTTTGACTTTAAGTTTAAACAGAAACACAAATGTCAGATACGCCACCGTGCCATTATCATGTTTCAATAAATGGTGTAAAGTATCTGCTCTCTTAATACAGTGGTTGATGCACAAGGTTTGCTGAAAACATTAGATAAATATCCATCACAGATCATTTTGTAGAAGTACATTATGTGCTACTTGTCCCAGTAAACTACCAGTGTATATTATTTGGAAACATAGTTCATAACAGAACATGATTCTGAAACTTATCTGGTATTGAGCTTGCAGCACAACGATTGCGGGTTCATTTTCAGGAACACATTTTTTACATTCATAACATATTCTTGGTTGCACGCATGTGTGTCTATTATTTTTCTCACTTTGAAACTTTGTTTGTGCCTTTTCTATCTGCATTCAGCCAGAACCAGTTTTGCCAATGTACCCTGTGATCTTTCAGTTTCTGAAAGAGGAATAAACATCTTTTCAAACGCAAACATGGCTTAAAATGAAACTAGATACATCCACTTCTGACGCAGACATGAATTCATGTCTACCAGATTGCAGCAGCTGAGACCTGCCTTATGTATGCATAAATACTTGCCTTGAAGAGCACAAGCGCATCTATAAATATATCTCCATGTACTGGAGAAAAGGTCATTGGGTCACTTTCAATCAATGTACAAGTATGCATAAAAGCTCCATATGTGGTCATTTGTCATACAAGAAAGCCTAAATGTTTTTGCATGCATAAGCCACATTAAAAAAATAAAACATTGAAATGCATTACCACATAAAAAAGTGTGCTCTTTCTTTTCCAAGTAATGTCACATATCATATGATCTTAAGACCCCAATGTTTCAATCAAACGTAATCTGCCTTTCACATTCCAAATTAATACACCTACCCCATCATGTCACATCATTCTGTGTAGTCTATTGCTGTGTCAACTGTCCAGCAGCTGCCTGCCAGCAAATTGTGCCACTGAGACATGGGTGATGGAATTTAAAAAGTCAGGAATCTCTGTGGCCCTACTTACATAACGTGGTTAAGTGAAAATCTGTATTTTCTAAATTACAAATGCTGTGATGTTTTCACACATTAAAGTTTATTACACTTTTTAATGCAAACCTTCTGAATTCCAAAACTGCTGAATCTTACAATTTCCCAGTATGCCTTGCTATGACTCATGAATGAAAATGTTGCATTCCTGTCAGACCACTTTTAACAATCTTTATTTAATATGCTTTCATTATTTAAATGATTTACCGATCTACATGATAAAACTCACATGCTTATTATGCAAAATCGGCTTAAAGCAGTCTGTCTTGAAAATGATTTTGTTTCAGCCAATCGGCTGTTTCAGAAACTCAGAAATTCAGAAAGGTATTACAGCATTTTCAATTAAATGAATAACCAGCATCTTTGTGAATGCACAATGAAAATGCAGTTACAGTCACTTGGGATTATCCATTAGCAGTAGAAGTCAATAGAGTATTCAGCACACAGTACAGATGTCTTCAAGAATGTTGATTGTGTTTCAATGCCCATGAGGTACAATCACAAGAGATAATGTTGTGTCCGATTGCATAAACTAAAATATTGAATGTATTTGTAATTTCCTTATACTTACATGACTAAAACTATTTTTTTTATTGTCTTTGATTCTGGTGTGGTACTTTGGAAAAAGGTACCCAAAGGTAAATGATTTTCAAAGATCACATGATCTAAAGAAATATCACCACTTAACACTACTCCAGCGAGTTTATACTTTAAACCACTTTCCAAAACGTGTATTTCTGAAAATTGTCTGGAAACACAAAAATCAACCATTTTCTAAATAACGCAAATATTTTATAAAACTCTGATTACAGTTTGGAAAACTGACACCGATTGACAACCATTACTGAATGTTCTCACATCACTAATGTTGTTTGTCATTTTATGTGATGTGCTTGCACAGAGTTTGCCAGTGCTGAGGGTGCATACCGGTTTGACATTTTGTATTGAATGTCCTGATAATAGGCCTATAGTGTGTATTTAGGTTTCAGGTAGCTGTTCCCACAATTCAAATGGGTAAATAAACATATAAACATTAACATGCAGAACAATCCTTTTGGGGAGGGTTAGGTTTAGAGAATAGAAAACATAAGTTCAGTCTAAAACAACAATGCCTTTGAAAAGTCAGTGTGTGTATCACGTTTAGCCTCCTGAGTTCTACCTCCGTTGAAGGGATCATCCAGTTCTCTCTATGAGGTGAACACACTAAATTATGCTTGTTCGAAAATATATAAATGCAGAAATTTGTGTTTGGAATTTGAGGTTTAGGTGTGGGGGTCTAGTGTTTTTTAATCTGGGGCATGGCATCGTTACTACCATTAGGTCAGAAACAATAGTCTATAGCAAGTCCTCACGAAGACACCAAAAGAAACTGCTTGTGTGTAAAGACGAGAATAGATAAATTGATAATATCAGATGCCCTCTGCTGGTTACCCTTTAACGTGATCAAATATTCAATACCTCGGATGGCATTATTTTGAATGCATAATATGATGTACTCATATACATGTAGTTTAGTGAGCTACAAAAAGTTTCGAATTGATCTGTACGATACTTTAATATGTGGAAATAGTATAAACATATCGTATAAGTTATATGTAACAAAAGAGGAGACCAAACACCTGCACATTCTACTGTTAATAGTCTGCATTGAACTCACAAGCAGTTGTGAACATGCACATATATTATTTATACTGTTTCACGTGCACACCGTGTCATTTAATTTATTCATTATTACTTTCTTTTTACATCTGCTGCGACTGCTTGTTTGTTTACATCGGTTTACCGTCTGCCGCAAGGGGTTCTGGTCCATGTGTCTGCCATAGTCGCGGTGCATTGTGGGGAGGTTGTGGTCCTCCAGCAGCTCGGTTCGGAATAATGTCTGCCTCGGAGGCAGCGGACGTTTCTTCCCCGGGTTTGTGCCCGAGCTTTGCCGTGATCTGCTCGTTTTTGGAGCGGTATGGACCTCTGCTGGACTTACCGGAGGTGTCGTTCCCGATGCTCGAGCGCAGTCTGCAGGAGAGCAGCGCGGGTGAGACTCTCCTCCATTGTTGCTATCAAGCCGCTGTAGATGCGTTCACTCTTGGCTTTAAAGGGTACTCGGTAGTCCCATTGCGAGTGACGGTATTTTTGTTGATTGATGTGTTTCTAGTGTACGGGTTTTGCCTGTGATTTTGGTGTTTTGTGGAACGACGCGTCTTATTCTGCTTTATGTGTACATCACACCGAAGAGAGACACACTGCAACTTCACCTGGGCTTTTATGTGACCTTTTGCATTAGAAAAAATAATTATGTTTGCATATATCGATGTGTGTTTCGTGAAGAGATTAATATTTTTGTACATTTTTTGGCAAATAATAATTTGGCATGAATTGGTGCGATGTTGTTAATGCGCATGCGCAGAACGTGTAAACTTCCTGCTCTCGCTGCTGGGAGGGAAAAATAACAATATGAGATTCATTTGTCAAACTTTGGTGAATGTAAACAAACATTATTGTCCGTGATGTTTTCAAAGCACATTTATACACAGTTGTTTTAAGGATGGAAATTATGAAAACATTTAAGTCACTTTATATTATTTTTATTTATTTATAACAGTAAAACTGTAAAATAGTAGTATTTTGGCAGAAGCTATAGCTAACATCGTTAATGTTCCTGTGGGTTGATAAACTGACTGAGTGTCTTTGATAAACATTGAAAATCCATTACATTTGGAAAAGCTTTGCCAGGTAATAACAACAAGATTATAAATGTTGTCTAATATTCATCCAAAGTGTTAAGTTATTTTGAAGGAAACCTTATTTGCATTTGAGTAGTCGCTCAATTAGGAATATTACAAAAATGTAATAATTTTCTCTTCAAAAACTTACACATATACAAGCATGCTTCAGACGGTCGAGTGAAAAATAGTGCATTCATTTTCCATTCATATTTTATTATGTTGTTCACAGTTCCTAAGCTCCTTGTTGACCTTCACGTAAAATTACTGAGGAAAATCGGCAAGTCTGTATCTGCAGACAGATGGGAAAAGTATCTCATTAAAGTGAGTCTGTTACATCCAACATCAAACATATTGTTTTACTAGTTATGTTTTTTTTTTAAAATAAGTTTATGGTATGAAATATTAGTTATTTAAATGTGAATATGTAAACATCCATTTGCATAGCAAGAGGCTTTATTGAAGTGTTTATACTTTGTATATACAGTGTGACAAAGTTATCAGTTTAATTTTGATGTCTCTGCTTTTTGCTGTAGCTCTGTCAGGAGTTTAACACCACATGGGCATGGGAGTTGGAAAAGAAGGGTTATGGAGAGATGACATTGGAATCTAAGATAGGCATACTGAAGGTAAGACATTTGTTGCATTGTTTACTACAAGGTTGATGGCACACACCACTAAATTGCACTGGTTATGAAGGTGAAAGCTGATGTTATCCATTTGTAAAATTCAAGGTGAAAATTATCTATTTTTGATTTGTATGTTTGTTAGTGTTTTGTTACTTAATCAACTATTTCTTTTTAACAGTACTTGTGTGAATGTCAGTTTGACGACAATGTGAAGTTCAAAAATGCTATTAATGAAGAGGACCCAGATAAAATGCGTCTTCAGCCTATCGGCAGAGACAAAGATGGCCTCATGTACTGGTTTCAATTGGACCAAGACCACAATGTGAGGATCTATGTGGAAGAACAGGATGATCTGGATGGATCGTCCTGGAAGTGTATAGTAAGGTGAGGCTTTTATAATCTGTAGTGGAATTAAATTAATTCTTTCAGCACTTTTTATTCAGCACTTTTTCATCATGTGGGCGGGTATTCATTTGTCAAGAATGCATAGCAACAAAAACAACTAGTAATTTTCCAAATGCAGAAATAGAGACGATCTGGCTCAGATTCTCGGACTTCTGAAGACTCAGATTGATCCAGCGTTATTGGTGAAGAAAGATCAGGAGGAGGGGCCATCCAGGAACAGTCTGAGTCCAGATGATGAGGAGAACAAGAAGAAGGAGATTGAAGGTATGGTAGATATATAGATAAAAAAGTTTGAATAAACAAAATTGTGTTTCTGTACATTCACAATGACCTTAACTTTGAGAATGTTCTAATATTTGTTTACTGTTTCTTCCTTTACTTTAACTGTTTGTGTTTTGGCTTCCTGCAGAAATCGAAGATGAGAAAACAAAAGACACAACGTGTCTTGATCCATCAGAAAATAAGGAAAACATATCGGAGAAAAAAGAGGTGAAGGAAGAGGTCACACAGGCCACGGAGGCTTCATCAGAAAAGGACACTAACGTGAAGGAAGAGCTGCAGAAACATTCAGAGACGCCAAATGGCACTGGCGTTATTACTGGACTAATTAAAGAAGAGCCACTGGATGAGGAGCCGAAAGTCAAAGACCCATCAACAACTACACAGAATGCAGAACAGACAGAGGAGATGAAGAGAAAAGTTGCAGTAGAAACTCAAAGAGCCCTAAAAAACGACCACCAAGCTAAAATCCCTTTAAAAAAGCGTGAGATGAAATTAAGTGAAGACTTTGACTGCAGCACTGTGCGGAATACACCTGTTGCTCCTGTAAAGGAATCACAGATGCATAATGATGATAGCAGATTAAGTGACGATAAGATCAACGGCCATGTTCCCAACCCAAAAGAAAAAGAGAGCGAAAAACAGAAAGGTTCAGAAAATCTTCAGAAGGAAACGACCGATAAGAATTCTGAAAATCTGCTTTGTGAATCCGTAAAGGAGAACAAGGAAGATCTGATGGAGGAAAATATGAACACCAGTGAAACCAGATTTTGTTCTGATGAACAGATGGAAGTGGAGAAACCTGATGAATCCTGTCCCTCTGTCATAGAGGAAGAGAAAGAAAAATCAGAAGCTTCACATGCAAAGATCCCCGTTGAACAAGAAACATCAGCATCATTGTCAGAAAAGACAGCTAGTGTTGAAGTTATAACTAAAAATAAAAACATTCCCAATAGGTTAAGTGCTGCCGATTTGGATGCTTCACAACTTGCAAGAGAACAGCAAAAGAACGATTTCTCAAAAGAAGAACCACAGAAAGATTTGACACACGATTTAAAGAAAGATCTATCAAAAGAAGATGAGCCCAAGAAAGATCTCCCACAAGAAGAAGAGCCCAAGAAAGATCTCCCACAAGAAGAGCCCAAGAAAGATCTCCCACAAGAAGAGCCCAAGAAAGATCTCCCACAAGAAGAGCCCAAGAAAGATCTCCAACAAGACGAGGCCAAGAAAGATCTCCCACAAGAAGAGCCCAAGAAAGATCTCCCACAAGAAGAGCCCAAGGAAGATCTCCAACAAGATGAGGCCAAGAAAGATCTCCCACAAGAAGAGGCCAAGAAAGATCTCCCACAAGAAGAGGCCAAGACAGATCTCCCACAAGAAGAGGCCAAGAAAGATCTCCCACAAGAAGAGGCCAAGAAAGATCTCCCACAAGAAGAGGCCAAGAAAGATATCCCACTTGCAGAGCCCAAGAAAGATATCCCACTTGCAGAGCCAAAGAAAGATATCCCACTTGCAGAGCCAAAGAAAGATATCCCACAAGAAGAGCCCAAGAAAGATCTCCCACAAAAAGAGCCCAAGAAAGCTCTCACACAAGAAGAGCCAAAGAAAGCTCTCTCACAAGAAGACCCCAAGAAAGATCTCCAACAAGAAGAGCCCAAGAAAGATCTCCCACAAGAAGAGCCCAAGAAAGATCTCCCACAAGAAGAACCCAAGAAAGCTCTCCCACAAGAAGAGCCCAAGAAAGCTCTCCCTCAAGAAGAGCCCAAGAAAGCTCTCCCTCAAGAAGAGCCCAAGAAGGATCTCTCACAAGAAAAGCCCAAGAAGGATCGCTCACAAGAAGTGCCGAAGAAGGATCGCTCACAAGAAGTGCCGAAGAAGGATCTCTCACAAGAAGAGCCGAAGAAGGATCTCTCACAAGAAGAGCCGAAGAAGGATCTCTCACAAGAAGAGCCGAAGAAGGATCTCTCACAAGAAGAGCCGAAGAAGGATCTCCCAGAAGAAAAGCCCAAGAAAGCTCTCCCACAAGAAAAGCCCAAAAAGGATCTCCCACAAGAAAAGCCCAAGAAGTATCTCTCACAAGAAAAGCCGAAAAAAGATCTCTCACAAGAGGAAGAGCCCAAGAAACATCCTGCACAAAAGGAACCCAAGAAAGATCTCCCACAAGAGGAACCTGAAAAAGATCTTTCACACGGAAGTCCAAAACCACCCAAAGACAACAATGAATCCAATGAAGACCCTAAAATTCTAAATCCATCAGAACAGACAACAAATGTGTCCAAAGATAGTCTACAATCTATCACTGTAATGGAGACCGAACAGTCCAAGCTCTCTAAAATAGAGAATACCTTTACCCATGAAAAAATAAAAACACATTTTCACACAGAAGAATCACCAAACCCATCAAATCTTGGAGAGAGTCAAGTAAAATGCAGTCAAGAAGAAATAAAACCTCACCACATCACCACGGAAAAAGAATCAGAACCTGAAACAGCTACTGTTGTCTCAAACTCTGAAGTTCTGTCTGAAGGAGACAAGCTGTCAACTGATGTTCCCTGCAAACCTTCTGAAGGGCCTCAAGACAAAACAGGTGAGCAGTCCGCCTACCCTCGATCGGCTTCTTCTGCTGAGGTTGAAAATGCATCTGTTTGTGATTCAACCAAGAAGAAAAACACAGAGAAAGGGAGATTTGAGGAAAAATGTGATACAGCTGCGACAGAAGCAGAAACGTCTGAAACTACGAAAGATAAAGGTGAGGAAGAACTTTTAGGTGAAGTCAGTGAAGACGCAAATAAAGCTATAGAGTCAAAAGCTGAAGGAAATCGGAACACCGATCACCCAATGGACGTCAGTTCAGAGATCGTTAAACCTGATGACATTCAAGGATCTGAAACCAAAACAAAAGAGAAAAAGGAATCTGATGTTCCTCCAGATAATAAAACGGTCCCAAACATACAATGCGAGGATGACAAAACCAGAGGTTCAACAGAAGAATCTAAAACAAGGGATGTTCACGATAAGGTTAAACTAGGAGAGGAACAAGAAGAGACGAGTTATGCGTCTTCACAAACGCAACAAGCTAAAAGACGAAAGAAGACCAGGATCCCAGCTCACAGACGAAAAGTGGAACTCCATAGAGAGGAAGCAAGGGGGGATTCAGAGTCAGAGACTACCGATGGGAGATGCTTGAGGAGATCTCCGAGGATCTGTAGACCTACCGCTAAACTGGTGGAGATCCAAGACAGGAGGGCAGAGAGGAAGCCGATGACTCCGGCGTCAGAGAAGGATAAAGAGGAAGAGGAGGAAGAGGAGGAGCCTGTGCAGAAGAAACCGAGGAAAGTGGAGACAGATGGCCAAACAAAACCAAAGGTACTTAGAAACTTTATTGAGTGGTTAGAGCAGACTTCTTTGACACTTATACAACACAAGTTTAACTCAGTTTTCACCAAAATTTGCGGACTATTTTGATATCACAACATTGTTATACATTTGATATAAATCAAAAAAATCTAAAGCCATTCACAATGTAACCCATCAGGGTGGGAGGCGTCGAAGACGGACACAATGGTCTCGCATGAGGCGTAAAAAGAAGGGTTCGGAAGACGATGAAGACACCGTCGAGGAGAGTGTAAGCGAGGAAGAGGAGACGGAGGAGGACGACAGTGATGAAGATTACAGGGTGGAGAAGACCATGAAGAGAAGGAGGAACCGAAACCGAGAGCGGCGCAGCTCCGACTCTTCTACCTCCTCATCAGAGGGTGAACCCAACGATGACCCTTGCAAACACTGTGGCCTTCCCAATCATCCCGAACTGGTGCGTCTGCGAGCCGCAAAACACCCTAAATTTAGTTTCCCGGTGTGTCTGATTTCTCAGTTTTTGTTTTGGTAGATACTCCTGTGTGATTCCTGTGACAGCGGCTACCATACTGCCTGCCTGCGACCTCCGCTCATGATCATTCCAGACGGGGAATGGTTCTGTCCCCCCTGCCAGCATGTAAGTGAATGCAGAAGAGGATATTTGTGAATCTTAATTTTTGGGTAGTCAGGTGGTGATGTCGTTTATTTGTTTTGCAGAAGCAGCTTTGCGACCGGCTTGACGAACAGTTGCAGAACTTAGATGCCGCTTTGAAAAAGAAAGAACGTGCAGAGCGAAGGTGAATGAAGATGAAATGACGTCAGAAAACCACATTTCATGCAGTAGCTCCATTGCCACTCACATAGGAGCTGTTTATATAAAAAATTACATTTGTAGATGAGAATTTTTTGTTAAAGCCAAACGGGTCCCGTTTTTTTACAGGAAAGAGCGGCTTGTGTACGTTGGCATTAGCATGGAGAACATCATTACACCCACTGTAAGTGCATACCAAGATAGTAATTAATATTTACAAATTTTGTATTAATTGTATATATTCTATATATATCACTGTTTAACAGGAATCAACAACTATATACAAAAAGTCATTTTTTATTTAAGGTGGAGGTGGAGGAAGAAAAAGAGGTGGATATAGTGAAAGAGAAGGAGAAAAAGGAAATAAAAAAGAGCAAAAGTTGGGGGCGAAGGTCAACCAGGGCCAAAAAATGCATAAGCTACAGGTACATCATCTCCCATCAATATTTACAATCATTTCTCATATTTTCTTATCTTAAATATTTACAATATTATCGTGATTTGCTGTTTCAGGTTTGATGAATTTGATGAAGCAATCGAAGAGGCAATTGAGGAAGACATCAAAGAAGCTGAGGGAGGAGGTACATAAGCATTTTCTTTGCGCTCGCTTCTGCTTTTTCGCTTTGTGCATGCACATTGCTCAAGTTTGATGTTTTTAAACAGGAGCCGGACGGGGGAAGGACATGGCAAACATCACCGGTCACAGAGGAAAAGACATGTTCACCATCCTGCAAGAGGAGGGGAAGGAGAACGGCCAGCCGCGGCAACCAAGCGCAAATCAGAAGAGAAAGAAACGACGGCGTCTCAACGATCTGGACAGCGACAGCACAGTGGATGAGGAGGAGAGTGAGGATGAGTTCCGTCTTACTGACAGGTAACATTGAAACATTTCGATCACCATTGTTTGTTTGTTGTGAGAGTCGCAAGCTTAATTCTCAGCCTGGTCCACAGCTCGGAGGAAGAATTTGTGGTGTCCAATAATGATGCAGAGAGCGAAGCAGAAGTTCAGTCCAAAGAAGAAAGCGATTTTGGGAGTGAAGGTGACAACCCGCGGATACGACCTTCAAAAAGGCAGGCCAGCCGTGGGCGAAGGAGACTGCCGCCACGCAGGAGACGCAGACCCAGAGGATACTCCGATGATGAGGAGCTGGAAACTGATGAGGAGGAGGAAGAGGAAGAAATTGGTGAGACTTTCCCTTGCGTTTATCTCATGGTGTTTTGTAAAAACAGGAAACCAATTAGTGCAATAGAACTTGAATAGTTTAATTTATGATAACTGTAAGCTTTATCCAAAACAACATTTGTTTAGCTTGCCCATATTTATAAAGACATATATATATTGTTTGTATGGAAAAAGTCCAGTGTCTGTTGAATTTCAACAAAATCAACCCTCAGGAGTGATATAAAGTCATCCTACAGCAATGTGAAAGACTGACAGCATGACAAGACCCATGAAAACTGTGATAAAAATCGAGGTCATCACATAAAAGTAATTATTGAACTTCTAAAAAATACATGTAGAAGTATTGCTGTTGTATTGCCTAAAAGTGAATACCAACTTGTTATCTTTGCAGTATTTGAGATCTGAAAAAATATAGATCATCTTTCTGTTCTTTAGACCTGTAACTTTTAGACCAAGTTCATTTTGTGCAAATCCAGGAGAAATATTGTTAGAAGTTCACTGAATGAATCAAAAATAATTATTTTACCTAAAAATATATAGACCAATTGAAAAACATTATTACTGCTTAGTAAATTTTTAAATCAGAAAAACTGATTTAAATATATATAATAAGAAACAAAAATGTGTTTGTGTGCAGGGACGGAAGGCTCTAGTGAATTCAGTGACAGTGATCTGGACGTCCGCTGCCGCCGCTCCCACAGAAGCCGTAAGCAGCAGGTGAATTACTGTGAAAGTTCAGATTCTGACGCCTCGCAGGGCAGCACCAAGAAAGACAAAAAGAAGCGCAGACGCCTTTCCAGCTCTGACAGTGAAGGTCAGTCCTATTCACAAATCTTTCCATAATTATTTATGGATTTTACAGATTGAAATATCAGATCATGAAAGACATGTCTTTTGACTCGTGGGAGCAAGCATTGGAATAGCAGCGCACTACAATTATACAGACTAATTTGATTTGACTTTTTTCTTATCTTCTCACAGCTAGTTTCCAGTCCGGGGACTCTGATGAAGAAGAGAGGAAGCCCAAAAAAAGGAGAGCAGACTCATCCGAGGAAGAATCCAGAAAACAGCGCAGACGTCTGTCCCTCAAACGCCGGAGGGAGTCGGAAGATGATGACGACGACGATGATGATTCGGACGAATCCGAGGAAGAGGATCGTCCTATACGTAAGCGCGTGAACAGGATCGATTCCGATGACAGCGAGAGTGAGGAGGAGGTGAAGAAGAGCCCGACAGAGAAGGACACAGAGGAGACCGTCGTCAAAGGGCCCAGTCCACTAGACTACAACTTGGTGGAGCTTCCTTCCACGAATGGACAGAGCCAAATCAAGGGTTTAGAGGGTCTCGTTTCACGACCTGGAGCGGGGCCGCTGCCTAAAAACAGCAACGCCCCTTCAGCTGTATCCATGGCGGCCAATGGCCTGGAGATGCCCCCCCAGCAGGAGGAAGATGAGGATGACCTTTTGGGCGTTACAGACCTCGTAGACTATGTCTGCAACAGTGAACAGTTGTAAGACCTTGCATTCTTTTTTTTTTAAACCTTCGTCCTACGCATCCACTGTCAGCATCATCCATATTGTATGATCTTGACATTACTCTCGGATCCCGAACCGTACACGATCCCTCTTTAATGGGCTAACAGACGAGACCAGAGACTGAATGCTGCAGAGGTCTTGGATTCTGCCCTCAGTGGCACATCATAGCTGTAAATATTTTATTGAGCAAAAGTATCAAGGAAAGGAGAAATTCTTTCCGAGAAAATCCCCTGAGATATTCCTTTTCAGTATCTTTTTCCTTCTTTGGTAAGAGGGATGTGTCTCAGACACAAAACCCTCTCTGGAAACAACCTCTAAAACCTCTTTTTACACTAACCACATAGCCATTCTCATTAATAAATCAGACGTCGGACGTAGAGACTTGTTTTGGTTGATATGAGTTTTCACATTTTGCACATTTCAGAAAGAAGAAAATTGGACCCAAAGTGGATGGACTTTGTATGCTGGAAGAGGGCGGGGTTAGTGTGGATGGCCATCAGACGAAATAAGCCAAGCCGCATTTTGAAGTTTCACACATTGTTTGATATTTGCTCAAAAATGCAAATGTCTTTCGTTCGATTCTGAGGCTCTTTTTAAACGTTCATTTTAAAATCTGGCTGGAGTGGAAATCAAATTTCTACCAATTGGTTTTATAGTGTCATTCGGTGAGAAAGGTTTTTATTAAATAATGTCATTATAAGCTTTGTTTTGTTATAAACTTTATTATTACTAAAATTGTCATTTGTAAGGTTATTATTGCTTGGTCAGACAGCTGCTTTCATCATTAAAGCAAAAAATGTCTAGTGCAAAGCTCATTTTCTAATTCGATTCTTCACTTGTACTCCTATGATTTATGTTTTTCTGAAATTTTTATAATTTTTTGTTTTTTTAGCATATCCCCATTTTTTGTTTAAACACTATTCAATCAGGCAGCTTGTTGATGCTTCAAATGCCAAAACTTTTACTTACAAATTTTAACTTACTTTTTTTTACCACTCTGATGTGCTGTTGGTTTTATGAGCGATTCCTCCCTTCGAGAAGATTAGGGTTGTTCATCTCATGACGATCAAAGGGATTCATAATTTTTTTCACCTGTCCTGTTTGTCTTTTTCAGTGCACTATATTAAACCGTGATTTTGTATAAATATTACCATTTGAAATGTTTTGCTTTTTTAAAATAACTACTAGTTATGTGTTGACAATGTTTTTTCGTCACTTTATAAAGCAATACATTTTTCCTAAAGATACACGAAAGAGATTCATCATGTTCACAATACAGAATCATCTATTTTTAAGGACGGATTTCGGTTATCTGGTTTTCAGCCCCTCTACTGCAGGCACACTGAAATCTGAAAACGTATACGAGAAACGTGGTATAATCTTGCATTATCCTCTTGTGTATATCTGTAGTTTTCTGCTGTAACATAGTTGAAGCATTTTTAAATCATTGAAACTACACATGGCAGTCCTTCATGATTGCAGCTGTTTATTATTTGTTTTGTAGGTACAATTGTACCCTAAGTGAGTTAGGGCATGTCTTACTGTTGTTTTCATCAATACATTGAGTTGTTGTTTTTGCTTTTAATGTTTTCAGTCTTGTCCCGTTTTCCTATGATTGCTAAAACATTTCCTAGAGCATCTGATGTAAACACCAAGAAACAGTGTAATTTTTGGGATGTCAGCGATCGACAAAAGCTATGTAAAAATTGTCTTGTAAAATAATGTTTGTCCTTGGCATGCACATGCGTTCTAGATGGATTTATTTGCTGTTGCAGCATTTGGGGAATCAAGATTAGATGACACGAAATCGGATTTCTCACAAATTTAGTGCCACTTTTTTTACAAATTAAGATCAGAATGCAAGTTTGACTGTAGATACAAACTTAAAGCTCGAAAGCACCGTTAGGTACTAGGCCACATCTTCTGATGTGTTTTATCAGTATTGGGTATGATAAAGAGAAACAAAAAACAAAGGTACATACACTGATTTAAAGCTGTGGCCCAGCTTTCATCATGATATGCTTTATATTTGTATTTCACAATCTGACAAGGTTTAATAATGGATTCCGGCCCCAGTGTTTTCAGATATTTGGCTCGTGTAGATTGACAGCGGATGACAGATGCCATCTGGTTCTAGCTGTTAGAGATGTCCTTTGTGTTCGTCTGTTCCTCTTTTGGACTTTTTGTTAACTGTATTGTAATTTCTTTCATATGATTTACAATCTTGTACATTTGTCATAATAAAAAATGAAATGAAATAAAACCTGGGCATTGACAGTGTAATGTTTAAAGACATGTAACTCATAAAAGAGTCTTGAAAGATATAGACCTTAATTCCAAGCACCATGGACAATGTAAACCAATCAAGATGATTATTATTCACAATACACAAATATATTCATAATAGGAGAAAATGAATGCATATTTTATGTTGCTTTCTGATTACATGAGATAAACGTTGAATTAAAAATTTTGTTATTTTTCTTCATTTTGTGATTTGAATACGCTCAATGTCACCAATGGCAACTGTTTATGAAGTTGCAATTCATATAGTGACCACATGGTGGCAGTGGCATCCAATTTGTGATAACTATGAGCTTTTACACACTTCAGTCAACACAGCATAGCCTACAGAACAAAAACTAGATTAATATGCTTAAAAACAGTAAGTTATTAAGTAAAGACCATGTTCCATTGAGTTACTTTCTTACCTTCTTACTCTTCATGCAGAGTTACATTGAGTGTGTGAGAAAGTCAGCTAAAAAATCAAGATGTGTAATGAAACAGGGCCCAACCGTTGTGTTAAAATGTAGAATTGCCACTCTTTGTTGTTCTGAAAAGAAAAACCGGATAAGTAAATGTTGGCTAGCTGTGTTTCATAAACAACAACAAAAAATGACTTTAAGAACATGTTTGTGTTATATTTTTCAAATGTATTTGTGAACCATCTATTTTATGACTTAGATTCTGCAGTGTATTTTAAAACAAAACATGATTTGATGACCAGGGTTTCATTAGTTCCTTTATCTTTTATCTTCGACTGTAGACTCTATAGTAGTTATTCGTATTGTTTTGTGAACTTACTGAGTTGAATTCAAACTTTTAAGAAAGGTGAGTGAGATTACTTGTTATAAGAATTCATAAAGAGTCTCATGTGATGCAAACTGTCCCTTTTAGTCTCTGTGCTGTCCAGCATATAATATAGGTCATGCTGAATCAAGTTTAACATACAACCACACCTCTAATCACAATACAATTGGAATGGGGAGAGAAAGGTTAAATTCACAATAAACGTTTTGAACTGATATGATCATGGTCCCTGTGAAGATGTAAAGAAATCTGTTTGTTTATTAAGCTTTATTATTTTAGATTCGCTTTTTCACAGTATGAATCTGTGTCTGCATTCATAAAAAGTACAAGAAACACAAAAACAAGTGCAGCTATGCTTTACGGTTGGTTGTGTTTAAACTTGACAGATCTAGTTTAAATATGCAATAGTATAGCTCTTAATACAAAGAACCCGTGATTTCCATCTGAGTAATAAATGTCCAACAACATCCACCTGTTGCAAGCTGGTTACGTAAATGAACAAGTCCAGAGAAGCATTACGCTAATCACTAAATGGTCGAAGCTGTCCTGATTTCGAGATGTATAAATGTTGATGCTGGGTTCCTACTGCTTCATGGAAATTCAAGTTTAGCAATGATGGGTATGTGGTTAACTGGATTTGGCTTGGCGCTTGTGCTTGCGACTGGTGTGTCTGATGCACAATGGCGAGGAAGATCAACTCAAACTCAGAAACCTCGTGCATTTAGGCCTCTGTCACATATGCAAGTTCCTCTGCAGAGTGAAACCAGGATGCCCCAGTTTCCGCAGACCAACAACCCCATGCTTGTGCCACAGAGATTTCCTTCTCAGTTTTCAATGCAGACCCCTGTTATGGCTGTTGGAAGGCCCGGTCAAGATCCTGTCGGTGTTCAATCTAAACAGCTATTGCAGGGCCCGATGGAAAAACTGATGTGGACCTTTCCAGGACTGCCGGAAGAACCGGTACAGCCAGAGATTCCTTTTGAGCTGCGGAACCCTGTTTCTCCCAATAGTGTTGGGGCTCAGTGTGGTGAGAACTTTGTGTATGTGGAAGTGATGGAGGACTTCTTTGGGACTGGAAAACGACTGATGGCTTCTGGTTTTGCACTGGGAGGCTGTGGACCAACAGGGCAAGACGATAATGCTGGAGTGCTCATTTTTGAATCTGAACTGCATGGATGTGGGAGCATGTTGACAGTAATACGACTGATCATCTTACTTAAAGTCTTAAGTTCTGAATAATTCTTGAGTAACATTCTTGTTTCTTCAGGTGACCGATGATGAGCTTGTTTATACCTTCACCCTGGTCTATTCTCCCCAAGAGGTTTCAATTGATATTCCTATTCTCAGGAGTAATGCTGCTGAGGTCCGCATTGAGTGTCACCATCCAAGGTAAGGTTCTGAGTTCTTTCAAGATGGCTGTAAACTCAAATTCATGTGGGTAGTGAAAAATTTGTCAGTTTGTGGTGACTAACTCTTTCTACAATCTACAGAATGCATAATGTGAGCAGCAATGTCCTGATGCCCACTTGGGTACCATATGCAGCTACTAAGGTCTCAGAAGAGTGGTTCATCTTCTCACTCAAGCTTATGACTGGTTTGTATCATACAGCTTTAGCTTTTAATGTAATTTCAACTTGATTTTGGAGACATTGTCTATTTTTCCTTTAAACAGATGAGTGGCAGTTTGAGAGACCTTCAAACCAGTACTTCCTGGGTGACATTGTGAATATCGAGGCCTCTGTGAAGACCTACAACCATGCACCTGTCCGTGTGTTTGTGGACCGTTGCATAGCTACTGCGTCCCCTGATGTGAACTCTGCCCCCAATTACTCCTTCATTGAGAATAATGGGTAAGACATGCCCATTTAGCCAGCATATCCTAGTAGTATGTCAGGGTGTTTAACTTGTTTCTTGACCAGGTGCCTGGTTGATGCCAAGTTCACCGGCTCGAGCTCTCGCTACCTGCCTCAAACTCAAATCGACAAGCTGCAGTTTCAGCTGGAGGCTTTTAGGTTCCAACAAATGAACAGTGGGCTGGTATGTATTTGCCTTCGTTGAGTACACAGTCCACTATTTGGAGATCTGAACCCTGTTGTCTTTGCAGGTCTACATCACATGCATTTTGAAGGCGGTTCCTGTAGCCACTCCAACAAATCCTGAGCAGAAGGCTTGTTCGTTCTCCCCTAATGGGTATGTTTCCCCCAAATAGCCTTCACTGGGTCAGTACGGTGACGTTTATCATTGAGGATGTCTTTGTTTTGCAGGTGGATGTCTGTAGATGGATCTGATCAGGTGTGTGGCTGCTGTGACTCGACCTGTAGTAGTGTTACCGGCCAGGTTGTTCAAGGTATGGGTTAACAAGGACGAACAAATTAATCTGATTATGGTATTGGAAGTTTCTCACTACTTGTCTGTTCTACATAGATCTACGCTGGGAGCAAGCATCTGTCGGGCCCCTCAATGTGAAGGAATTCAGACGACAGTAACTTGAAATGAATGTCAAGTTATGAATAAAGTTTTTTGCATGATTTATCTATGGTCGTCTTTCACATCTCACATTTCCCATTTTTATGGTTCGTTCTTGTCACTCCAAGCTTCTACCTTGTTAAGTGGTAATTTAAATGGTTTTAGTAATAAATAGAAATATAACATTAATAGGCTACTTACAGGAATTTTACTGTTTTATTAATGCATGTCTTGCAGTGCATCATGAATCTTTCTTGCAACTTAAGGTTATAGCTTTCTTTAAATGACACTCGATGAAATTAAACAAAGCAAATACTGTTTGAAATCGCATTCTTTTCTCTGTGGGCTTAGCCTCATTCCCTTTAGTTGTTTTAAACTTTTATACGTATTACATTTAAAATGGCCTAATCTCGTTTTTTTTTTTTACTACATATCTCTCTTAATTGAAATATTGAGACCGATGACAGTGCAGACAATTGCATCTTTATTCTGTTAAGTCTTTGTTTTTACATAATCTTTTGTGTTAAGATGTTGTGCTTTTAAGAAAAATATTGAATTGTGGTCAAGAGTACGGGCATAGACCTGTTTTTCCACCTTTTTTTCATTTCTATAACCCAAAGCATAAATTTAACACTAGAAAAAATCAAATGCACTGACCCCGGTCTTTTGGCCCTTTGAAGTCTGGGTTATGGTTGTATAGTACAGTGTACGCCACTTTCTTTTGTTAGGACTATGCCACTGGTTCACGTTCCTGGCATTGACTTCAAAATCTCTGCGGGAGTTCCTGTGAGTGTGAGCCGCTCTTTAACCATCTGATTCCTGCGTTACAAGTGGCATCACCATGGCAACAGCAAAGGAGTCAAGGCGACTGCGTTGTCACGTTGCTTTTATCTGACACTCGCGGTCTTCATTTTGATTCTGCACAGGGTTTTTTCGGTCCTATGTAACTTTTCAACAGATGTGCTTATTTGGAGACCAGCTGTGAAAGAGGATTTACTTGGATCTCATTACAGCGGAGTCTGAGTTGAATACTAATGATGCTTCTCTGCATGTTTACTGCTCACATATTCAAACTTTTAAGTTTCTACAGAAGAGAGTTAGGAACAGAATAGAGTAATGATGGGAGGGAAAGAGATATAATGCCAAGGGTGAGAACCCTCTGAATTTGGCCTCTCAATAAAGTGCATTTGCATTTGGTGAAAAAAACTCAATTTAAATGTACATTTGTGGGCCTTTTTTTTATGTTGGCTTCTAGTGAAGATAATTATTTTTCGAATAATTCAATTCAGTGTGTAGCAGACAGTTCAAGTTGTCTCATAGTATTTTTGGTTTTTTTTTCTATATTAAATTATAATTAAATGTTAATAAAAGGCATTTATTATTCAGTCAAAAATTTCTCCTTTCAGTTCATCTATTCTATCCAATGTTTCAGTATATAATATTCCCTAATGGTTGCTCTAGTCTACACTGATAAACCACTCTCAAGCGTGTGAACTCAGAAGTGTCTTTCGTTTTCTTTTGGTTGGGTTCGGAAAATCCACAGTGCAATCCTTTCAGACAGAATTGTCTTCCTTTTCAATTATACGGTGGTGTGAATATAGTTATGGGGGAGCAATTGCTTATGGGTCACAGTGAGGTCATTGTGAGGACATGTGAAGTGGGAAATGTCCACTCAAGTTCACTACTTCAGTGATCTGCAGGCGTTGAACATTTCTACGACCAATTTAAATGACACAAGGGCTCGATGGTAAGAAATATAACAGACATTTCTAATGGGTTACAAAGGAAAATAATGCAAAAAATTATTTTAGATCTAAAATGATCAACAAACTTTAGACTAATTTATTTGAATACTACTAAGTGATCACTAAATGAATCTCACAAGAGTCTTGTTTGGCTGATGCACATAATGTATGAAACATATATGCAATTCCTCAAAAAAATATATAAAAATTTTTTTCCTAATGTTACAAATGACAAAATTGTGGGCTTTACAGTATGTGCTACCCAGCCTTGTAACCTCCCCTCAATTGATAATTTATAAGAACATTTATTATACGCTTTTTTCTCAGAATTAAAATATTTCTAATTTGCTTTGTTATTTTTTTTTAATGAACTGTGATGCTGCTGAGATTTCCATCATGCCAGTGCTAGTTAAAAATCTTTGTTTATAGTTATAGAAGTTTTATTCTTCAGGATTTCAAAATCCCTCAAATTAAAGTATCAGTCTAATATTTTTTATGTATTAAATGATGTCACACTCTTTAAGAAAGTGTTTTGCATAAGAAAACTCATAAATACAGACACAGTGACACACATGGATTACGCAATTCTTGCCTCCGTTTTGATAATGTTGTGTTTTTAAGTCTATGATGTTTTGTTTTGTGAGGGCAAAGAGCCTTTTTACACAAAGTAGCATCCCTGTGGATGCAGTGAAATTTCTGGTGAATGAGCAGAATCTCTGCTAATGGGTTGTATGGTTGCTGGGTGATAAACCATTGATGCGGGCAGACACTCTGAGATTGCTCATCGCAGTGGGTTTTTAAAAGCCCCCTGAATCTCACCGACACCCAGCCAGCTCATCACTTCTGGAAAACCTTTACTCTGTCCTACTGACACAGATGTGAGTTCCCAGGGCAATCGTATGATTATTTATATTTACTCAAATATATTGATGGAGTATTGTGATTTTGGTTTCTTTAAGAAAACTGTGCATTATGCTTTGAATGATTTTATTATTGCACAAATTAATATAAATTCACTGCAATTCCTGTAGACCTGGTTGCTCTATTTTCTCCTCCATCCAAACCCCTCACACTCAACAAGTTCTGGGAACCCAGTGCACTCTCACAACCGCCCTGCTTCTCTAAAATCCACAAGTCTTCAAATGTGCTCCCTCAAAACTGTAAGCATGAAAGGCTGAAAGCTTCTTTTGTATTTCATCTCTTTTGTCTGCTGGGGGAGAGATGTAAGGGGTTGAGGGGGGCTGCTCTGTAAGTGTTTGGTACAAATACCACATTACAGGCAAGTTGTGTTTATGATTACTCTCACAGAGATCAGACAAAAGCAGAGACATTCCAAGAGTTCAGTGAAGAGGACGGATTCATTCTGAGTGAAGATAGAGACCTACATCATAACTCTATTCACATGGACCCCTCTGAACTCAAACCTGGAGAGAACGTATCATCAGATACCTTCATATACCTCACAAAACACACAAACCAAATCTGCACAAAGATATACAATAACAAATGTTTGTACAAGTAACAGTTATGACAGGAAATAGCTTATATTTTATTAACATTAACATTACATTTTCAGAGATTATATTTTCTTTATGGTTTCATAAACACGTTGTGTGGCCCAAACTTAACTTCCGGAAGGTCTTCGCAAATAATCAATAACTGTTATGTATTTTAATTTTCTTTAATAAAATTAATATGTACAATTTTAATTAATAATAATATAAATAATATATAAAACATATTTTATATTAAAACCAAACACAGACCAGAAGTTAACTCAAAGTCCCAGTGAGATTAAAAATGACAATTCTTATTTTTTTATGAAATATTGCAGCGATTACAGTAAATAGCTTCTCAATGTGTGTCATTTTCTTCTTTAAATTAATGTGCCCTCATAATCTTTAGTTAAAATCTGAAATGCACTTCTGCCCTGAAATGACTATCCATCTCAAATGAAGTAAACTACACAGCTGGCCGGAGCATAGGTTAAGTCCTCCCCTTCAACTGTAAGTCTGCTGTCAGTTTAATTTCATTAAATTCAATACAACACCTGTTTTTACACATCCAATCAATTCGGAGTGAAAAACGCAAGCCACGCCTTCTAATTTTCTGTTTAAAATTCATTTTCAATCGGAAATGTGTCACAGTGATCACAAATTCCAGTTCACAGGGACTTTAAGTCTTGCGAAGTGGTCATTAAGAAGGAAACTATCACATTTAAACAAACGACATAATGAAAATGTGTGCTTGAATAATAAAGCCTGCGTAATTTTGTGAATATCTTCCACTCAACAAATTGCTCCACAATTAGATTTGTATTTCAATGGATATGGCACGGGATGACGTCACCCCTGACTGAAAAAACAGATTTGTGTGAGAGTGCTTCACAAACTGAATAAGAACAGTTCTGTTTGACAGGTCTGTGAGAGAGGTGAGTGTGTGAAAAAACTCTTAGCCCACAGGAAGTCCCACAACCAATTTAAATAACTTAAAGATTTGTAGAGAGAGTGGAGAGATGCAGCATAGCACTAAAAGGACGCCCTTGAAAAGATTTAACCTTTTCCTTTTTAGGTCCCTCGGGATTCAGCTCGTTCTGGATTTAGGATGCATGTTGACTGTCACATGACTAATAACATGTTATCCACCCCCCACATGCCCTCTTAAAGAAAACATTGTTTGATAATATTATTCCCAGTATAGCTTTTGTTTCAGTTATTCTGAATATTTCAAGAAAGAAACCGGCAACAGCCCCTCCTGTCGTGCCACCACTGGGCCTCATTTGAAGTGTCTTGAGCATCTACTATTTGAAGTTGGCAAGCTCCTCCCATTTTTGAGAGTCCTAAGTATCAGGAGCTTCTTACTGGTGGAAGATTATTAAATTCCCAGCACAGACTTGCTCACTCTGATCACTCAGGGCATCTCTCTGCACAGGAGCTTACTGGAAACAGGTAAGCAACTCATCCTCTCTTGGCTACCGGTATAATAGGATATGTGTTGGAGTGACATCAAAAATGGAATTTGTATTTAATCCATATTTTAGCATTTGTATTTTATATTAAGGTCAAATTCAGACTAAGAAATTAAGCTGTTTAGTCAAGTGAATGACACAAGTTGCGTGGAACTTCAGTCATTTAGCTTGAGTGTCAAAAAAACAAACCCATTGAGGTATCTCAGTGAGGTCTTTATTGATCTCATGATATTATTTGAGGTCAAAAGCAAAATGTGTTTCACTTTTTAAGATCTTATGTTATTTTATTATAGTAGCTTGCCACGATTCTTTTGTGATGTGCAGTTAAGTTATATAAATTAAACATTAGGCTAACCTTGGCGTGTTTGAATTATTACTTACAAATAAACCTATATTTTGCTATTTCAGTATATAAATAGTCTATATGTTTTGCCCACATTGCTTTTTTCATTTATTATTGGATTGAATTCACGTAAACTGGGCCACAATCTGTCATTGACAGGACTGTCAAATAGTGGCCCATTTCCATCCTACACGGGGTTTGGTATTTAAGATCACAACCTTATCGGTTCTTGTTTTTTAGGGTCTTTTTCGGGTCACCGGACGCTGTTTTGATCTCACTGTGTTTAGCGACACCGCCAGCATGACCAAAAGCACCGGAGAGAAGCCGCGGGCGCGCAACCGCGTGCAGAACTTCCGCGAGGGGATCCACGCGCGTTCCTTGAAGGCGCGGAAGGTGGTGGAGGACATCACTAAAGATGACGTCAAGAGCTTTCTAAGGAGAAACGCTTTCGTGCTCCTTACCATCGGAGCCGTGTTCTTTGGTCAGTGTGATCTGCACATTTATTTGCCGACAAGTTCAGTAAAATAACACGTGTTTAAAAATAATTATTTTATAGTTTTTCAGATGTTTTTAATAAAAATGCAACATCACAGAGACTCCCTTACGAAATTTGATTCAACAGTAATCCTAAATGTATATAAAAATATATAAAATATATAAACTAGCCTATATTAGAAAATGTAACTAAATATATGTAAACCATTCAGAAAGAAACATAATGTGTTTATTATAGCCTATCGGATCTGTTAATGTTCGCTTCTTTACATTTTATTATTGTTAAAGTCTAGTTACCATTTTTTTGCAGATTGTTTACAATTTGGTCTTGGTACAAATGAAACAATCTGTGGTGACCTAAAAGCACACCTTTTACAACTGATGCCATATCTGAAATAATTTATACAAATCTGAGGCGTCTGGTATGTTTTTAGGCATCACGTTGGGATTTGCTTTGAGGCCGTACAAGATGTCTTACAGAGAAGTCAAGTTTTTCTCCTTTCCTGGAGAACTATTGATGAGAATGTTGCAGATGCTGGTGCTCCCTCTACTGGTCTCGAGTTTAATTACAGGTACGAGTTTTAAAACAAGAGGAATGTGAGAGTAATGGGTTTAGATTGTGGGCAGAAAAATTGAAATGATCACATGGATGAGACATGAATAAGATTTTAAAAAGCCAAAAAAGAAACAAGCAGCTTAAGAATGGGCCCCAGAATGTATGTGTGTTTGTAATAGGATAATTGATACAGAAATGACAAAACATTGATCTTGATAAATTGATAGAATGACAGTGTCATTATCAACTCTTATCAACATCTGACATTGAAAACAAAATAACAGGTTTGGAGGAAAGGGAACAGGTGTTACTATTTTCTAGTGTGCAGACAGCGACCTCTTTGTGCTTCTATTAAAAGTGTCAGAATGAGGCAGAGGTTGTACAGAGACTCCCCCCACCCCGCTGCTTCACTTCACACACATAAAAGAGCATGAGAAATGTCGGCTGCCTTATTTAAAAAGGAAAAAACTGAAGTCTATGCAAACTCTAATTTGTTGATTATACTAATGAGTAATTTAAAGGTTTGCTGTGGTTGGGTATTGGACGGGACTTTTCTTTGTATATACACAACATGAGTCATTTCTTTATAAAGATGTTAGTGCATTGGAAGACTGTTTGCTGTTTCCGTGGAGACACATAGAGGGTGACTTGACCGTCCAAACCCAGGCAGGTGGAGGAATTTCCCAGGCCTGTCAGAGAGAAAGAGAGAGAGATGAGTGAAGGCCTATGAAAGGAGTGCGGTCGAGAGAGCCAGAGTAGGAATAGAGGAAACTGTGAAGTAAGGGGCTGAACTTTTAAATATGTTCGAGTTTGGCCCCCTGGAGAAAGTGGGGATTAAACAATAGCGCCATCCCATATAACTCTGGGGAACAGAGTTTGTCTCTTTCAAACATCTAACCATAATTCGTTTTGGCGAGTCAACGTCTCTTTTCTCTTGACATCTTTACAATTAATATGAAGGGACTTTTACTGCAAGAAAAAATAGTCACTTTGAAGTTAAGATGAAACGTTCATCACTGGTTACAATCAGTCTTTTTATAAACCAATGTTTGTTAAGTAAAGGTTCATGACAATATATAATGATTTGGCAGTCAAGTGTTGATGACGAAAATACTGATACTAATTTATTCTGTCCAGGGATGTCAGCGCTGGACAGTAGCGCCTCTGGGAAGATGGGCATGCGTGCAGTTATATACTACATGACCACGACTTTCATCGCAGTGTTTATCGGCATCATTATGGTTCTGATCATCCATCCTGGTAAAGGCTCAAAAGAGGAATTCTCCAAACAGCAGAAGATCGAGCAGGTCAGCCCTGCAGATGCCTTCCTGGACTTGATCAGGTAATGTGACGTGTCAGTTACTTCAAAAATACAGATGCTAAGCAGTGATTTAAAACAAGTGCTCTGGTTTCAGAAACATGTTTCCACCTAATCTGGTACAGGCCTGCACTCAACAGGTAATTCTTCCACCTTGCTTTCTAAAACTATGACTTCCTTTGTTCATGATTATGTCCTAAAGAATAATCAAAAATGATGAAATACGAAAAGATGCAATGTAAAATAATTGTCTTGCATAAAGTGAACTTGAAATGGGCTTAAATCTAACTAAAGTTTCTATATGCAGAATCTAATGGGGTTAGCTTAATAAATGTATACATTTATTTTTAGTAATAAGTATGTTAATGAATAACATTTATAATATTAGGAATATATATTTTTAAGAGCACAACTTATGATGACTTTTTCTACAGTGAGGTCACTGCATCTTTGAAATTTGATGAATGATTTTGATGAATAATTTTTATTCATCTGTGTGCTTAAAACAATTTCAAGCTTGATGAAAAAAACAATCATCATTATTCATCACTCTTGTATGTTTCTCCTGAAAGTTTATATATGACAAGTCTTGACACTTCATATTTTCTTCTATTGGTCCAAGCTGGTTAACATTTTTTATTTAGCATTTTGATGGCTTGAGCATTTATCACAGTTGTACTTGAAGCAGCTGAGCAGAGCTTTGACAGGGATGTGATGTTGCCACAGTTGGAGATAGTGAGACAGAAATGGCCACAGAGTGATTCTCAGTCTTTTCCGGACATAATCTCTAGAAACACTCTGCGGCCAGCTCAACCTAAAAAAACACCTTTTGTCCAGCACATGACCAGATAAGGACCAGCTTAAAACAAACCAGCAAACCTGCATCAGAACATACCAAACAAGCAGTTTTTTTCAACAGGGCGGCTTTTCCCTGCTACTATGCGGGGCAGAGGAAGTGAAGCAGAATGTTTCGCTAAATCGCCAAGGCTTATTCAGAAAGTAAAGGGTCTGAAAAGTTGTTAAATCGAGCGACAAAGTCGTCAAGTTGGCAACACACACACATGTATGACTACAGACTGAACGTATTATACACATGTGTATGACGTCATTGAGGGCGGCGTTCTCCAAAACAGAGTTTTCAGTCCCCAGTTCATACACAACTTTTCAAATCGAATCAGTCAAAAAGAATGAAAATAATAATGACCGCATTGTTTTCTGTTGTTCTTCAACTCAAGACTTTTTAAAACTTGACCCCTTTTCTCTCCTTCTTCCTCCAGTTCAAGACCCAGTACGCCAAGAGGATCATTCAAGTGAAGATAATAGTAAATGATTCCATATTTAACCTAACTAACTCCACCCAGGAGATTACAAAAGAGGAGGTTATTCCTCTGCCTGGCAGCCAAAATGGGGTTAATGCCCTCGGGCTGGTGGTGTTTTCAATGTGCTTTGGTTTGATCATTGGGAACATGAAGGAACAGGGACAGGCTCTCAGAGATTTCTTTGACTCGCTCAATGAGGCCATCATGCGACTTGTTGCTTTTATTATGTGGTGAGTGATTCCAGAAGCCACCAACCGAAATTAAATATTTTGCAATGCTGAAATATAGGAATTTATATTGTTTAATAAACCAATTGAAGTGTATCGTACCTTTAAAACAGGTATGCACCCGTTGGAATCCTCTTTCTGATCGCTGGAAAGATCGTAGAGATGGATGATATCACCGCAATGGGTGGTCAGCTGGGCATGTACACTATCACGGTCATTATCGGCCTCATGATACATGGTATTATTGTTCTACCAATGTTGTTCTTCGTCATCACACGAAAGAACCCCTTCATTTTCATCACGGGTATACTGCAGGCCCTCATCACAGCTCTCGGTACATCTTCCAGGTAGGCACACAACCTCATGTAGAATAAATCCAACGTTTTCGTACGTCCATTTATTTACTCTTTAATTTTTTTCCCAGCTCAGCCACTCTACCGATCACCTTCAAATGCCTGGAGGAGAATAACAAAGTGGACAAACGCGTGACTCGATTCGTGCTTCCTGTAGGAGCCACGATTAACATGGATGGAACAGCGTTATATGAAGCCCTAGCAGCCATATTTATCGCTCAGGTCAACAATATGGAAATGAACTTTGGCCAGATCCTAACCATAAGGTGAGATTTTTTTTATCAATATAACGATCTAATTTTTTTAATACTATCCAAAATCTGAATGACTGAATATGACTGATGTTTCTATTGAAACAGCATCACAGCCACTGCTGCGAGTATTGGGGCTGCCGGCATCCCTCAGGCCGGTCTGGTCACCATGGTGATTGTACTGACCTCTGTTGGACTGCCCACTGATGACATCTCCCTTATCATTGCAGTTGATTGGTTCCTGTGAGTGGCCCTCAAAAGTCATAATTAAATAAGGAATGCAGAAATAAGCTTTATTAAAGTGTTTTACAACATAAGATAAAAGAAAAACATCTTCTGAAATAACCACATCTGAAGACATGATCTTACATCGTATTTGGGGCTGCTTTCTTTTTTTCTGTTATTAACCCAGGTGACACACTTTGATGTATACCCATGAGACACGCTCTATATTTTTTGCGAATTTCATGTAATTCAATTGGTTTTAACATAGAAACGTAATTAGGTTGACCAAATTAATCATTCCAGATAGATTCGCTTTCCCACAAGTTACACAGCGAAAAGAGCCTCTTTTTAAACTAGGATGAAAGGAGTTGAAAACTTTTGGCTACTGATCAAATATCACCAATGTTTACGGTCTTAACAAATATGAAACAAACCACATATTGAAAAGAGTAAAAACTATGAAGTGCCGTGTCATATTTTCATTTAAGCTACTTGGCTTTCATGTTGGACATGACAGGGATCGACTGCGCACTACAACCAATGTCCTGGGAGATTCCATAGGAGCTGGAATCGTGGAGTTCCTGTCCCAAGATGAGCTTCAGAGTGGTGATGTGGAGTTAGGAAGCTCTGTGCTGGAGGAGAATGAAGTGAAGAAAGCTTATAAGAGGATCCCGCAGCAGAACGAGTATGACAATGAGAAACCACCAGACAGCGAAACCAAGATGTAGTCTGAACATCAATGTCCAACCAAGGATTTGTGTGTGTGTGTGAGTGTGTTTATGTAAGTGCATGTTTGGTGGCAGTGGCCCCAAGTATTGGACATCATTGTATTTGAATTATAAAACAAATATCAAAGATATCACAGTGTCACTTCAATGTTTTTAAGTGAAATGCAAAAAGAGGTTTTACATGTTAAAGCAATAGATATATTCAAAGTTGAGACAAAAGGTATTTGGACACTTTCTGGTTGTCAAACTTTGTGGAACATGTGTATAGTCAATGTGATGTCTGTGTTCTAGGGGGGAACTATCTTTGGTCGCTCTGGTAGGACAGCAGTGTGAATTTAAGGGGAATTGAATTTAAACATCTACTAAAAGGATATTCAGACAAATGGTTAAAAGTATTTTCTTTTTAAATGGCTACGCCATGAGGGACAAGTTATTTTTGGAAGAAAGGGTTTCTTCAGCCTTTTAGCTGACGTTTCAAGGGCATTTGTTCATTGTTTCATTATTGTTGCTTATTATTTCATCTTTTCCTTTATAGCAACTTATTGGGTCACACCTAATGGTATCTCTACATCTAAACATGGAGTATACAATGGCAAACTGTAAATATCTAACATTAATGTTTAGTTTTATAAGCTGCTTTACAGATCTTTCTACATATATTTACACATAAGTCGTCTCATTAATATGTCTTATAACATTTCTGGAGATATTATGCAGTTGTTTTTTATTTCTCGCAACACTTCACAACTAACGGAAAACAGCAAACATACATGCATTCATTCATAAAGCTTTGTATTGTTTTCTGTTGTCCTTCAAGATTTTCACTGACCCTTTTGTCATTTGTCACATAAATATTAAATACAAATAATTCTTAGTTGCTGCTGGTTATTAATTGTAAGTAAAGGGGATGAATGATTACTTCTTAAGAGACTGCAATGACATGCTAAACTGGGTCATTTTATGTTTGAAAACATAAATGCTATTAACACAAATTGCGATCTCGTGTTTTTTTGCTTCCGTTTTTTCAATTGTTGTATGTTTCCAGCAAGGTCATTAAAATTGGTGATTAGAAATTCTAAAGCATAGAGAATATAAGGATTGTATGTGTTGAATAGTTTTGAATAAAATAGAAAATAAAAATGAATTGAGTAGCTGTGGATTATTACTTCATACAGTATCTGTGCTTTGTTAGGGCATTACATTTTAAGGCATAAAAACTATGTATAGTTTTTGTAGCTCAAATCTCACATTAAAACAATTAACAGCACGGACTGAATAACGCATCATTAAGTTTTAAGATATTTAATAATACTAAAAAGATATTTAAAAAAATGCATGAAACGTTTATTTACAAACTAAAGGAAAAAACTAATCAAAAGTACACATGATAGCCCTACCTCACATCTCAAGAAACTTTCGATTGCAGTCCGGAGTGTACTGTCATTATGGACTTTTGCTGCCACCTTGTGGACACAGATTTCCTTTACATGACTTTGTAGTTCACAGAAATTTTGTGGACAGCTGCTTTTTGTTAGATCATAAACAGAATAGTAAAGATAAAGTTTAAATAATCTTAAAGTCTACTTCAAAAATAAATGTTTTGTACATTGGAACAAGGATTTACTTTGAACTGTGATGGAACTTTGAACTTAATGGTATTGCAGCCTTTTAAAGATGTACACAAACTACGAAAGCAAAACCTCTCTAGATATGTGTTAAAGGGGGGTGTAGCCTATTGTCTCTTTAATTACAACCACCAACAAACGTCTCATATTTTAATTTATCTTCTTAACATTGAAATTGTAATGTTCTCATTTTCGATTGGATGATGTTGGCATTATTGTTAAAAATAAACATAATTCCATATACAATGCAATGCAAGTAAATAAAGACAAGGTAGGAAACCCTCATAATGAAACAACGATAACGGAAGAAGTTCCTGTACGATTGTGCAACTTTAAATAAATATATTTGCATTTTCAGTATACGAAAAACATTTGTATAAATGCATTTTTCCTAATGATAACACATTTTCGTTTTAATAATAAAATAGGCCAAAGCAGCTCAACAAGTTTGTTCTATTTCAGTCAATGTGCAACGTAAAGTGCAATAGTGTTGTGTACAAGTTCAGTTGTTTTTTACCAAAAAATATGAAAATAAGTAATTAAACGTGCCGTGTTTACAACAAGCAGAAATGTTGCCTATATGATATGTGTGTAATAGTTATCACAACAATATTCTTACAGATGTGTTGTTACAGCAATAACGCAAGGGGGCGCTGTTTTCATCAGATGCGTGTATGCCCTACCATAAGCACCAACATCAAAAAATCATCCAAAAAATGAAAAATCATCTATAAAATTATTTTACACATGATTATAAAATTATTTGCGTGTCATATTACCCTACCCATTATATTTCCCCTAATCTAAATATTAATATATGCTATTATTTTGTATTGTGTGTTTGTTTGTATAGTATGCCAATTTGCCTCGTCAATAAAATCCTCGAAACACTTGAAAGTTGAAATATCAGAAAGGAAACGCGTGAGAGGTGGAGGGGAGGAGAGACAGAGTAGCGATGAGAGTCAAGAAGAGAAGAGATGTAAAGGAGGCAACGGTTGGAATAGTTGAGCTGATGGATGGAGGAGAGCAGATGTGATGAGAGGGTACACCAGAGATGGGAAGCGGAGGATGGGAGAAGGAGGGAAGGGGAGGAGAGCAGGCGGCGGAAGTCGGCGGGTCGCTGCTGGTTGGTTCGGCGCCGGTGGAGGGAGTCATTCCTGCAGCAGTGCTTCCGGTCGGCATTTTGTTCTGCGAGAGAGTCTGTGTGGATTCTTTTATGAGCGCCCAGCAGCTTTTCGGCACCAAATCCTTTCTACCGTCGACCGGACTAAAGCGCTATCTTCCGTAAGCGCCGGTGAGAGGAATGAGTACCGCCCGTCAGTCTTCATGTTTGCATTGAGAGGAAGCGGTGCGACCCGGATTATTGTTGTGAGAGGGACACACCGAGCCCGAACCCCTCCACCTTCACCCTTCAACAGCAAAGCCTCAGGTAAACGCACTGGAGCTGTTTCACTGGTTACGACCGGGAGAGCGAGGTGGCCCGGTTTCGGGTGATGTGCTTCGGACTTTCCGAAATGTTATCGGTGTTTTTGAATGGTCGTCCGGCGTTAGCATGCGTTAGCTCGGTGCCGATCCGCCGTGAAGGCCCGCGGGCGAATCCGCGGTTCGGATGGTGGGTGAGCAAAGGCCAAACGAACCAAATAAACGGACCGAACCGGTTCGGGTGGTCGTTCGGACATGCAGGGGGGCAGCTGAACCCAAACACCAGCGATAGCGCGAGACAGGCCTGCAGCTTCAGATCCGAGTAAACAATACTCCCTCCTTAGAGCAAACCTTGTTCACTTTCTACCAGAGTAAACAATTCTGTCCACTTGGAGCAATACTTTATTCACCATCTATCAGAGCAACGACTGTCCTCATAGTGCCAACCTGACATTCCCTGTATTAGATCAGACAAGACTTGTTTCTTAAATCCTTATTCACAAGTAAACAATACTGTCTTATTGGAGTAACACCTGAGACTTAACTGCAGATCAGGAATACACATCACCATGTTATTTAAGATCCTAATAAGCATTTATAGGAGAATACACAAATACTCCCCTGCATGAATAAATCTTGCATACCAATTATCAGAGCATTCAATATTCCTAGTGCAAACTTTATTGAACATCTTTAAGAGTCAAGACCTTAACCATCAGCATAGACAATGCTCACATTAGAGGATATTGATCTGTCAAAACAAACAAGATTCCCCTTTTAAGGAACTGCATATAAACAATAGTTTATCCCAGAGCAAAACATATTTATTCAAAAATGTATTCATAAAATATTATAATTGGATACAGTATTTTCACTTTAGAGAAGCATCGTTGAGCATCTGTCAGAGTAAAAATATCATTGAGACAAACTACATCTGTGTCATGTAAAATACCTGTCTATAGGTAATTAGAGACAATCTGTTATTATATGTGATGTCATATGTCTGCCAGTCTTACCGTTTATAGACAGAATTACTGTGTATTCAAAACTAGCTGGTGTTTCTAGGCCATGTGAAATGAATGAAAATGAATTATTCAGATTTGAAGTGCTGTACATGCAGCTGGAGCTGAACGTCTGCACGTTTAAGGAGATTATCACACGAGTTTCTGTGTGAACTAACCGGGTAGTTTGTTTACTGCTATTTATCTATGACCTCAAAATAATAGAAATATTCCTTAATAAACATTGGGATAAATTAAGCTTGCATTCTATCACCTTGAATGAGATTACAGAAAACACTCGGAGCCAGTAATGCTATATAAATGAGGAATAAAGCTTTACCTTTAACAAAAAAAGACATTTATAAAACGAAAGCTATGAAGAGAAATCTTACTCGAGCTAATATCTCCGTCCTCAGAGTTAGCATGAGTGTTAGCTGCCTGAGATGCTGTTATGCGTTGTTTGTTATTATTATTCATATCAAGTAAACAAACAGCGCATAAATTAATATTTTTAAATTGAACAACAAAATAAACATTACCCGACGTTATCAAACCTTGTAAAGTAAATGTTTTTCAAAACAACCGGAGTAAACATTCAACGCTAATATCGCTTGCCTCGACATGTATTGAGAAACTCATAGGAAATCCATTTTAAAACCAAATTTGATTGAACGAAAGCACAAATTGGGTCTAATAAACAATATATTAACAACAGCAAAATCGTGTCCGGACGAGATGAAACGCGAATGAATGAATGAGATGCTGCCTAGGCTGAGTTAGCTTAGCACCAAAACACGCTGAAAATAGAAAGTAAAAGTTATGTGTTTACAAAGGATTCATAAATTTTGATCCTGTAAGTACGGTTTGAAATGAATATTTATCACATTCGTGAAGAGATTGATAGATATTTGTTTATAATGCTATTGCGTTTTTATTAAATCAGCTGGGGCTGGATGTTGAAAGCATTCTGTCTGTGTTGTCTATAAAGGGTCAGAATCCGAGTGTCAATAGATGCACCCTTATGAGTCTGTGATGTGGTTAATACCTACCTATGTGTGTCCTTTGTAAGTGTGTATTTCTGTACAAAAGTGTGTCTATGCTGATGTGAATATTCTTGTATATCTATTGAATATATTATTGAAATGTGTAACTTTGATATAGCAGATAAGGGAACACACTTGCAAGGGTCAACTGTAGAGTTGGTGGATCGCTCTGCACACTAACTCCTATATTTATAGCATTATAATCCTGGGTATCCACATCATTTTTGGATTGAATTGATGTTGGATGCCTGGCTGGGTCAGAAAGGGGAGCGTTCGGATTATGGAAGCTGATGACAAACTTGAGTTTCTTTTAAACACGTTGCAACGGTCTGGGAAAGACCCCGCTGTAAAGCTGTGTCTCCCACAGCAGTGTTCAGATCCCTGATGGGAAACCTTTCTAAAGGACTGCAGGCTGTTATAGCAGCAAAGGGGGAAGGGCAATGACAAAATAAAGGCAGTTTGATGAGCAGATGTGCTTGTAGTTGTGGCCATGCTTGGTTTGTCTTTTGTTCAATGTATAAAACAGTGCTGGTGAGATTACAACCTGACTTGAAAAACTTCAGATATTTATATGATTCACAAAAAGGTTTCCCCATTTCAGATTTGTGGAGCATTTCAAGCATTGACTGGAATATTTAATTCTGGGAGTGTTTCGATATATAGGATGTGAAATTTGAAATATTTATTGAAAAAAGAAAAAATCAAATGTTGTCTCAATAATGTCTGACCCTGATGATGTCATCTTGTTCTCTTGTTTGTGCAGCAAAAGATGTAAAGGTAAATAAGTGAGCAGCGACCTGTGCATCCACGCGCGCTCCCTGCCCTTCTTCAGCATGAATGGGGATATGCCTCATGTTCCTATCACCACTCTCGCTGGGATCGCAAGCCTCACTGACCGTAAGTAAAGTCACGCAACCGGTTGCACTCGCCCAACAAATTTGTGTTTACAAAAATCATGTGAAACAGAAAGATTGATGAACAGTTTAATTTCAACACATATCTCTTGTGTACAAGTGCATTTGTTTTGAACAATTCAACTGAAAGTATTTAGAATTTGGGCAGGTACCAAGAATAAGAAAAGATTATTTTGCTGGTCATGTGAGTCAACGTTATCATTGGGTTATGTTTGCAAGTCTTGTAAAAGTACTTAATTTTAAGCAGGGTGTTACTAGTTTAATTATTTTGTTGTAAAACAAAAAGTGAAAAAATGTGGTTTGCACTTTTGAAACTTGCCTTGAGACAGTCTACTGATGTATGCTCTGTTTTCATTGCCTGTTGCGGCTCTGCTGATGTAACATCCGTACACACTTTTGAAGTCAATAGAACAAGGATTTGATTTGTGTGGCAATCATTTTCCTTGTGGCTCAATCGAAACGGGGAGCCCAAAATAAATGACGGATATGTTTTGCGTGGGCTGTATTGATGGGGTGAGAAACAAACTGTTTTTTGTTTATTTGTCAGTGTTGAATCAGCTGCCCCTCCCTTCTCCTCTCCCTGCCACCACCACTAAGAGCCTGCTGTATAATGGGAGGATTGCAGAGGAGGTCAACTGTCTGCTGTCCCACCGCGACGATGCTCTTGTGTCTCAGCTGGCTCACAGCCTCAATCAGGTGTCCACCGAACACATGTGGGTATCTCTTTCAATACGTTTATCGTCACCTCCTGAAGAATAAGATTCATTTAGGAGGAAAGCACTTGCTTGGCATGTAAACAAAGATTTACAAATGCGGTTTAATAGCATGTGTTACGTCATATGATAAATGTTTATTTTTCTCTGTTTCTAGAGAGTTAAAGGACAACTTAGGCAGCGATGACCCGGAGGGAGATGTGCCTCTACTGCTACAGACGGTGCTGTCCAGGAACCCCAATGTTTTCAGGGAGAAAAGTACGCCCACCCGATACGGGGTTCAGGGCGGTAAGAAGAAACGTTAGGGGAATATTTAGTCCAGCCATGGTCCTCTTTACAAGATTATTAATGCTACTTTAGTCTATATTATTGACAGTTACGTTTTTTTTTTTTTAGATATTTAGACTATTTGTAATCTTCAGTAGTAGTGATCTTATCAAGCAGCATGTCCAATCTTTCATTTGTCATATGAAGACAATTTTTAAGTATCATTTGCAAGCAACGCATTGATTTCTGAATTTTATTCTGCTGTAGGTTTAATGCAACAGCCAATGATACCATCCTACAAGATGCCTCAAAATTCAATGCACGGAAGCCCGGCATCAAACTACCAGCAAACCACTATAAGTCCGAGCCCTCCCAGGTATTGCTTCAGTTTTTTGGGTTTATTAAAGGATACTTCACCCAAAAATGAAAATTCTGTCATCATTCACCTTCAAGTTGGTCCAAATCTGTATAAATGTCTTTGTCTCTGTGTTCATCAGAACAAAGAATTTATACAGATTTGGAACAACTCCAAAGGGGAGTAATTGATGACATAGTTTAATTTTTTGGGTGAAGTATCCCTGTAAGGTGAAATGGTAATACCAATGAAATAGCATTTTCTCTTTAGCTTTGTTTTTTCAATATTTATTTGTTATATTTATCCTCTGTACAGCACAGTGGACAACTATTGTTGTGTTTATTTGTGTTTTTTAAATAAACTTCAGGGCTCCAGACTAACTTTTTTTAGGAGGAGCACTGTAGCCCCTGACTTTAGCAAAAATTTAGGGGCTTTATTATTACAATATTATTCACAACTGTATTACTGATACTAAAATATAAGGTACATGACGACAGCAGATTTGGTTCTGCTTATTTAAAAAGAGGCAGAGTCTACAGAGAACATTTGTTATTGATTAGTGCTAAATAGAAAGACTGATATCTGAATTCATTTGAACCAACAGAAATTGTGCTTGTCAAAAAGTATGTATTTAGTTGTTAACATTGTTACACATTGAAGGAAAATGAAACATAAGAAACGTCTTATGTTATTACATTCTTAAGATTATTTTTTTGTGTGTATTAAGGACACTTTTCATGGTGATCACAACACATGTAAATATAACGTCAAATAAAACTTAACAAAAGCATTCCACTGTCGTTCGTTCTTGCTGTGAATGGATATGAAATTATCCAGTGCTGTCTCAAGTAATCTACAGATAAATTACATTTTCCTGAACCTCTCTGTGCTCTCATATATCAAATCGTTCGTTCTCATGCTCAGAAAATCTGGCAATAGCAAACAGCGACTCGTAGTTATGCACTCACGTTGTGTGTGTGTAAACTTGTTAATGACAACCTGAATTGTGTTGGACAGCAGCGGGAAACATCAGTGACACAAGTGACCCGCACAGTTGACTATCACACCGGCATGCACCAGTGGCTGGCTCGTGTTCTACTCGTCTTTCCACATGAAATAACAACTAGAAGAAATTCCTAATTTGCAGGTCGCACATGTGCGAGTACTTGTAAAAAATGCTTGCGCTGTCTCGAAAATTTGCTTGTAGTGTGGAGCCCTGCACTATATGAATTGTTATCGATAACAAAACATAGCAAGATAGTATTTTCTCATTTACATTTATTTTACATATATTGACCAGTTCTTCTCTTCCTTGACAGCAGATTCGTTCAATCTCAGCCGGGTTCTGGTACCAGGTACATGCCCCAGCAGAACAGTCCAGTGCCCAGCCCATACGCCCCACAGAGCCCCGCAGACTACATTCAGTATAGTCACCCACCCAGCTACTCTCAACACCAACAGATCCAGCAAGGTGAGTCCACGTTCTCCTCTCCTATAAGAACATTGTGTGAAACCTAAGGAGGATTCTCTTAGTTTTTAATGTCATTACAAAGCTCTTAAGGCTCAAGAAAGAGTGTCTTTGATAATCTCAAAGTGAATATTTTACTTGATTTGTCTGAATGATGTCACTTAAAGACTATTTGAGATGGGAATTCAGATTATATTCGAATACATATTCGAATATGCTGATATTTTTTTATTTTGCTTTGAAAGGCATGCTTCTGTTCACACAAAATCAAGGGATGAGTGTATGTTGCTTTTTGTCGCAGTGTCTGTATCCAGTCCTGTAGTTCCTAGTGGAATGAGAAACATCCATGACAACAAGGTCTCTGCGCAAGTGTCCGGCTCCAATCATAACTCGAGGCATTGCTCCAATGATGAGTACATCAACATCGTCCAGAGGCTTGGAAATGATGTGGGTGCTTGACAAAGCTGACATGCATTTTTTGCAAAATAGCTGCTTTCAATTGATTAGGTCTTGATCTTGTTATCTGTGTTCAAAGGAGAGTGACCCAGCTTTGAGAAATGCATCCTTTCCTGTTCGTTCTGTCTGCTCTCCTACTGGAAGTGAAGGAACTCCGAAAGGTGCATTGAAGTTTTTGGAACACTGCCCTTAAAGAGTTGTTATAGATTTTGAATTATAAATAAAGAAATGTCAAAATTATATGCAAAATTATCTGAATCCATGTGGCATATTGTTGGACATAATACATCCAGACATTCATGCATTTTTAGTTTCCAAATAATGTATCAGTTTAAACAACAAATATATAAGAAACCGGCTTGTAATGTCATAGTGTCACACAATGCTGTGTAATGCAAAGTGTAATTTTTGTGTTTAAATTTCAGTCGGTTCTCGCCCTCCCCTGATTCTTCAGTCTCCTCCACCCTATACCTCCCCAAGAGATGCTGCTCCTGACCTCCTCTTGGACTCCCCCGAACGCAAAAAGAAGCAAAAAAAACTCATGAAAGAGGAGGGAGGTAAAGGTGCCATGTATGATATTGTCAGCTCCCCCACAAAAGACTCAACCAAGCTTACGATAAAGTTGTCTCGTGTGAAGTCTGCCGAAACGGAGCAGACAGCAGAGTCGTTGCAAGCCGTAGAGCACAGCTCTGACGCCGAAAACGAGCTGTCGTGCGGTAGCGTACCGTTCCAGCGGAACCCCCAGGAGCGGCTGACTGTGGGCCAGTGTCTCCCGGCGGAGCAGTCGGGCTACCAGCAGGTTCCTGTACTACAAAACACGGGGGCACTTGCAGCCAAGCAACCCGGGGTAGTTAGTGGAACCCCCTACGATGAGGCAGAATTGGATGCTCTAGCAGAGATAGAAAGAATCGAGAGGGAATCCGCTATCGAACGAGAACGGTGCTCCAAAGAAGTTCAAGATAAAGGTGTGTTGGTTTGGTTTATGTTTGCTATTTATGTGGTTGGTTTATTACTGAACAAATCTAAAAACTTCTAACTTGTGGTTTTCTAACTCTACAGACAAACCTTTGAAGAAGAGAAAACAAGATTCATACCCTCAGGAACCAGGGGCTGGGGGCACCGCAGGCGCTTCAGGGACACCTGGGGTGGGAGGTGGTTGTAATGCTGGAAACAAACTGGTACCTCAAGAGGCTTGTGCTGCTAGCAATGGAGCCAGCCGGCCTGCCCTGATGGTCAGTATCGACCTGCAGCAAGCCGGCAGGGTGGAAGGGCCGCTAGACTCCTGTCCCGTTCCTGCAACAGAGGCTCAACGTCTGCCGGAGGACGGCTCGGAATCCACAGGGGTCTTGCGGCTGAAATCCAAGACAGATGGAGAGGTGCAGCGGCCAGTAGATGGCCGACCCGAGGTTATCAAAACGCCACAGAAAACCACGTCGGAAGGGCGACCGGAGACTCCCAAAAACAAGCACGACCACCGCAGGGAGATCTCCAGCAAAACAAGTTCGGAAAAGAGATCTGATCTTTCCAAGCACAGACATGACGGGAAGCCTGACAAAGTAAGAACTGAGGGAAGAAGTCATGAAAGCTCACGGAAACATGAGGGGCGATTGGAGGCTACTCAAGAGAGTAAAGAGGAACGGCACAGAGATCGGGACAGGGACAATGAAGGCTCCAAAATTCGCAAACCGGACACGTCTAAATCATCCAGCCGGGTGGAGCACAGTCGAGAGAAGGAACGGGATAGAGATAGGGGCAAAGAGCAGGAGAAGGAGCGGGAGATGGATCGGGACAAGGAACGGGTGAAGGAACAGGTGAAAGAACAGGAGATGGATCAGGATAAGGTACAGGAGATGGACCGGGACAAGGAACGGGTGAAGGATCGGGACAAGGAAAGGGTGATGGATCAAGACAAGGAGCGGGTGAAAGATCGGGACAAGGAACGGGTGATGGATCGGGACAAGGAGCGGGTGAAAGATCGGGACAAGGAACGAGTGAAAGATCGGGACAAGGAACGGGTGAAGGAACGAGAGAGAGAAAGAGACAAAGACCGAGAGAGGAATCGTGACAAAGAACGAGACAGGGACAAGGACCGAGAAAGGAAACACAAAAACACAGAATCAACAGAGCACAGGGACAAACGGTCTCCTGAGCAGCGCTCGCGACCTGACAGTCCTCGAGTGAAGCAGGAACCCCGGAGAGGAGGAGAATCCAAAATAAAATCTGAGAAGCCAGTTCTTAAATCTCCTAACAACAAAGACGAGAAGCGTAGCGGTGACATCAAGAACCGGATTGACGGACATAAACCACCGTCAGAATCCAAGATGGCAGAATTTCCCAACTACCTGCTGGGAGGCAAATCAAGTGCATTAAAGAACTTTGTCATTCCTAAATTGAAACGAGACAAAGATGGAAAAGTGATGTCGGATGTGCAGCGGTCTATAGAGTGTTTTCCCGAGCCACGTGTGAAACTGGAGAAACTGAACCTAGTAGAGGAAGTAAACAGGGGCGCTAAACCTGTTGTCGTTCTAAAGAAACTTTCCATCGATGAGGTCCAGAGGATTATCAGTAATTCACGCAGACCAAGCAAGAGCAAGGCTTACAGCAAATCATTCTCAGGTGAGTCATTGTTTTGAATCTTGTTCGAAATATGGTTTGGTATTTGACAGCTGGAGGGTGTTGAAATTGTTGTGCAGTTAATTATGTGCTGTCTAATTTGGGTTTAAAATATTTGCATGGAAGCCGAGCAAACCTCTTGTTAGGGGGCTTTGGTGGTTCATTTTTGAATGACTTTCCTAATGTCCTGGCAGAAATGGACTCCAGTTTGCCATTGTGTGAGAGAGTAAAGGTGAATAAACGCAGACGCAGCGCTACCAACGACAAGCCCAAGTATGCTGAGGTCAGCTCAAATGAAGACAACGATTCTGAAGCGTGTAAGTTTATCATGAATAATTTATTTTTTAAGGTCCTTTTCACACTCTTTTCACAAGTTTTCTTTACTGCTTGTTATGTAGGTTACAGTTCTTTGTCAACATTAATACTGAAAAATTTTAATCAACATCCAACCCCTGTTCCTGATGCCTGTTAGTCTATTAATACATTTAGTTTTGTAGCCGATAAATCCTGACATGGTATCCTATGTCTGGGTATTAGCAATTTCTACAAATGTTCATTGAATTTTTCGGATTCCTCTGAATTTCAGTCACCCCAAAGCGTTCGAAAAGAGACAAGGACAGAACGTTGGAGAATGAAGAAAAGGACCGGAAGGGTTCTGGAGATCATAGGCGGAGCGGAGGACATCACGACAGTCGGAAAAGCTCAGGCAATCGACACAGAGACCGGAGCCCAGAGGACTCTGACGAGGACACGCCGCCACCTAGCTTAAGTGACCGTAAGTGACCCATCATGTTAGATAGCACTAATGACAGGTGCTTTGTCGATTAATGTTGGTAGATGTTTCCTTATTCAAAACGTATGAAATGTGAAAATGGCATAACCCTGACTGTTGACATCTAAACTTCAAATTTAGTTGCCAGGAAGTTGAAGAAAAAGGAAAAACTAAAAAAGAGAAAAGCCTACGAGCCCAAATTGACTCAGGACGGTACGTTTGATGTTTCTTATTAGCATAACACATTATAACGTATAACAAACTATTAACTCTCATTTCCTCTCAACAGAAATGATGGACTCATCCACATTCAAGAGGTTTTCCACCAGTGTTGACAATATTCTTGAAAACCTTGAAGATGTTGACTTCACATCATTAGGTACATGCAGAAAGTGTAGCAATCATTGCTTTATCACAGTGACATCTAAGATTGCTGTGTGAGGGTGTCTTAACCCACAGCCAAACCTGCCAGCTTAATGAACCAGATGTTTGCTCTTCTACATCTGCAGATGATGATGAGATCCCTCAGGAGTTACTGCTCGGAAAACAGCAGCTCTCAGAATTAAGCAGCGAATCTGCCAAAATAAAGGCCATGGGCATCATGCATAAGGTGGGATGGCATCTTGTCTCTGCTGGAATGGACGGAACTGTCTTTATATTTTCTTTCTTTTAACCCTTAACTGCTTTTCTTCTCAGATTCCATCTGATAAGTTAGTGAAGGTCCAAAGTATTTTAGAGAAAAACATTCAGGATGGTGCAAAGCTCTCCACCCTCATGAATCACGTGAGTATCGTTGAGGTTTCGCCTGCAGAAGGTCCCTGCAGTTGACTCTTACTGACACAGTTTTTGTGGTTTCAGGGCAACGACAGGGATGATGAGGAACGATTGTGGCGTGACCTCATAATGGAACGAGTCACAAAATCTGCTGACGCTTGTCTGACGGCTCTTAACATCATGAACTCCGTGCGGATGCCGAAGGCTGTGTACATCGAGGATGTTATAGAGAGGATCTTACAGTACACAAAGTTCCATCTACAGAACACGTTGTATCCGCAGTACGACCCCGTCTACAGGGTGGACCCTCATGGAGGTCAGTGTCCCAAGCAAGCAAGAATGTACAATCTCGTTGGTCCATAGTCCTACTCAACGTGACTTCCTAAAAAAATATTTTCGGTTCTGATTGGCATTTTGCTGTAATTGTCGGGAAAATATATGTGATGCTAATGTGTGTCACACATAGTTTATTGCTTGTAGATGTAAAGTATGTTGTCAATACTGAATTCTTGTCTGGCTCTCCTGCAGGAGGAATGCTCAGCTCGAAAGCCAAGCGAGCAAAGTGCTCAACGCACAAGCAGAGAGTAACCGTCATGCTTTACAATAAAGTATGTGACGTTATCAGCAACATTTCTGAACTGCTTGAGATTCAGTTGATGACAGACACGACCATCCTTCAGGTGAGATACCTGACTGCTTCTTTCCCAGACGTGATTTCATTTATTTTGAATCAGATCACATATAGTAGTGTAAACGCATACTTTAATTTCTCCCCACAGGTCTCGTCGCTGGGCATCACACCTTTTTTTGTTGAGAACGTGAGCGAGCTGCAGCTTTGTGCCATTAAGCTGGTGACGGCTGTAAGTATAAGGCTGTTTGTTTACGCTACACTGTGCTAACAGTGCCTAACGCCTCTGTGCTGTGCAACTTCCAGGTGTTCTCTAGATATGAAAAACACAGACAGCTGATCCTAGAAGAGATCTTCACCTCTCTCGCCCGTCTGCCAACCAGCAAGAGAAACTTAAGAAACTTCAGGTAGCTGCACTGGTCCGATCTGCTATTTAACAGTCTTTTTTTGAGCGTGTGTATTTATGATATCTTGTGTTTAGACTGAACAGCAGTGATAAGGATGGGGAGCCCATATACATTCAGATGGTAACAGCCCTAGTTCTACAGCTCATTCAGTGTGTGGTCCATCTGCCTAATGAGAAAGATTCAGATGATGAAAGTGACAGGAAGGTACGGGTTGTTTTTGTGCTTTATAACATACTTGTAAGTGTCTCTGTAGATGTACAGTAATTGTTCACAATTGAAAATCTCCATAGATTTGCTGTAGATTTGCTTTGTGATTCAAATATAAACATGCTATACTTTTCTTAGCTAGTATACATACAATGTTCTCATTTTATTATGATATGTCTTTTTTTCAGTTTGATAAGGATGTACTAATCACAAACTTCTATGAGACCGCAATGAGAACAGCACAAAACTTCCTCTCCGTTTTCCTCAAAAAGTAAGAGTCCTACACAGAAATCACCCCTTCAAATATTCCTGCCCCCTATTGTTTATTTTGAAAAATGTTGAACTAAATATACACATTTCTATTTGTCTGCGTGCTTTTTTCTTTTCTGTCAAAAAATTTCAGCACTTTTCGTAATGTAATTGTTGAATTGATTCAAGTTTTTTGGTTTTCATTTTTGTTCTTTACTGTTTCTCTACACTGTAGACTGTTATAAACAAAAATAGTGTTTTTCGTTTTCAATCACAAATCTAAATCCTTATGTGCACTTTCTGTTTTTATTAAAGGTGCGGTAGTAAGCAGGGCGAAGATGACTACAGGCCGCTGTTTGAAAACTTTGTTCAGGATCTTCTGTCCACTGTGAATAAACCCGATTGGCCCGCTGCAGAGCTGCTACTAAGCCTTCTGGGAAGGCTACTGGTAAGTTCTTAATTTGATATTCACAGACAGATGGTTTTAGTTCAGTTCAGAAGTGTTGACATTTGCATAGTGTTGTTTTTACAGTAAATTTTGGATTTTTGTGCATAGGTTCACCAGTTTAGTAATAAGCAAACAGAGATGGCTTTGAGGGTGGCTTCTTTGGATTATCTGGGCACCGTGGCCGCACGTCTTCGCAAAGATGCAGTGACCAGCCAAATGGACCAGCGCTCCATCGACCGTATCCTAGGAGAGGTGACATAAGGCTCCGTCCAACTGTGTCATCCTTTTTGGTCTTGAACGAAGCTGATGTTGATGCTACGTATGGTTGTGTTTCATAGAGTTCTGGCAGCGATGAGATTCAGCAGCTACAGAAGGCTCTGTTGAGTTACCTGGAAGAGAACATGGAGACTGATCCATCTCTTGTGGTGAGAAAGGAGTTTTTAAAGTAGTGGGGTTTTTTTCACGGAAACATGGCGACTGATCGTCACACAACCCCATTGAACAGTATGAAATGATCAAGAAATGGATGTATGATGTTTATTGGGAGTCCTTCCTGTCCAACAGTTTGCACGCAAGTTCTACATCGCACAGTGGTTCAGGGACACCAGCATGGAAACGGAGAAAGCTATGAAATCTCATAGAGACGATGACTCGTCCGACGGGCAGCATCATGCCAAGGACATCGAGTCTACTAGTGAGATCATGCAGAAAGCCGAAGCCCGCAAGAAGTTCCTCCGGTCTGTTGTCAAGACTGCACCATCAAAGTTTAGCTCACTAAGGTACAACCATTAGCGTTTTTCAACACAAAAGCTACTCTGTTTTATGTCCCTTCTTTTAGCTTTTTCATATTTTTTCTTATTAGAGTTTGCAAACACGTAAGCCATTCATAGGAGTAAGTTATTCAATCAATGGTGTGCTTTTAGGGGCGGGGCTATCTGTTTGACCGTTCGTGCAAAAATGACATCTTTTAACAGCTTGTGTTTGCTTTCATCCTGAATGTTTGCTTACAGAAAATGTTACGTTTGGTGATATTTTCACACCTGTCACTTGTTATGCGCAGAAACTCGGATACTGTGGACTATGAGGACTCGTGTCTTATCGTGCGATATCTGGCCTCTATGAGGCCGTTTGCACAGAGCTTTGATATTTATCTCACACAGGTGAGAATCATTACATTTCTGTTTATATATTTTCACAATGCACAAAACAAGTGACCATAATAAACTTCTCTGCTGTAGATCTTGAGAGTCCTCGGTGAAAGTGCCATCGCAGTGAGAACAAAAGCGATGAAATGTCTTTCTGAAGTCGTTGCGGTGGATCCCAGCATTCTGGCCCGGGTGAGTGCATTTTTTGAAGTGGGAATAAACCTGAAGCTTTTCCTTGTTTCGATTGTATCGATACGCAGTGGGATCAGGGTTTAAAACTGTTGTCTGTGTGCAGTTGGACATGCAGCGAGGAGTTCACGGGCGATTGATGGATAACTCCACCAGTGTTAGAGAGGCTGCAGTGGAGCTGTTGGGCCGGTTTGTACTGAGCCGACCGCAGCTAACCGAACAGTATTATGACATGTTGATCGAGCGGATCCTGGTTTGTACCCCTTCTTTGAACATATACACAAACTTAGCTGTTGTTGAGGTCAAAGGTCACAGCTTCAACCAACAGTCTGATATGTACTGTACTTAAATTGCATTATCAGTTACATAATAATAATAATAATACATTTTAATGTGACAACCCTTAAATTTCTCACTGTTCTTAAGATAAAGAACCCAATTTTTTCTGAAAGCCAGTCTCTCACTTTACAGATTAAGTCTGAGCACAAAAATATACGTGAAGTTAAACTTAGTTGACCTGTTAGAGATTTTTATACATTTTCTAGTCAGCAAAAAATCGATGACGCAGGCTGATGTGTGCGGTTTGTATGCTTTCTTCAGGACACAGGCATCAGTGTGAGGAAGAGGGTTATTAAAATCCTGCGAGACATCTGTCTGGAGCAGCCCACCTTCAACAAGGTTACTGAAATGTGTGTCAAGATGATCAGAAGAGTCAATGATGAGGAAGGCATCAAGGTTTGGATTCATATGTTTCCATTTCTGGGCATCTCATTTACTTTTAAATCTAGTTGTTTACCGTTTCATCAATTTCTTCGTTTTAATATTTATAATGTTTTCTACAGAAATTGGTGAACGAGACGTTTCAGAAACTGTGGTTTACCCCCACGCCGAATCACGATAAAGAGGCCATGACTCGAAAGATTCTCAACATCACGGATGTGGTAAGAATGTGCAGAAAGAAACGATGACCTCATGAGATTGACACATGATGTTTAAAACGTCAGTCTCTGGTCACATTACGGCTCTTCTGACTTGAATAATTTCTGCTCAGGTCGCTGCATGCAGAGATTCGGGTTATGACTGGTTCGAGCAGCTGCTGCAGAATGTGAGTTGTTTCTTCATGGTTCACAAGCAGTTTTTATAGCTTGTACCAATTACTCCGTAGTTTGAGCACATTTTAGAAATTGTGTGTAATAGACATGCCAGCAACCGAAAGGAGGGATATATATTGTGGGATATATGGAATGCTTCAATTATCGCAGAAGGATTGTCACTGTGTACTGTAAATAGTGTGGTTCAAAATATAAATGTGTACTCCAAATATTAATGCGATCTGTTGTCACAGCTGCTGAAGACAGAAGAGGACGCTTCCTACAAACCGGCCAGGAAGGCTTGTGTTCAGCTGGTGGACAGTCTGGTGGAGCATATTATCAAATACGAGGAATCTCTCGCTGGTACGGCACTTACTTTTCTTTAACATGAAGTTTTCTAAACAGTTTCTGGATGCACAGTGAATTTTTCTTGTTCCTCCACAGATGGTGACAACAAGGGGCTGGCATCGAACCTGGTGGCGTGTATCACCACACTGTATCTTTTCAGCAAAATCCGACCTCAGCTGATGGTGAAACACGCCATGACTATGCAGCCCTACCTCACTACAAAGTGTAATGTAAGTAGTATAAGCTGGTCTGTTTATAAGTGATGTTGTGCTGCCACCTAGTTGTAAACTTGTGAATGTACATTAACTGTGCTACTGCCTGATTGTGTTTTCATATTTAATTTATGTCCTAAGCAGCCACAATGTCAATACTGAATAGTGTTTTTAAAACGTTTTTTCTTACTGTGACGTGGTAACTGACAGCTCTGCCCACAGAAGATCTCATTTGATAATTTACTTTTGTGCGTTGCGTGAATAGCTGCAGCGGATTATTTACCACAGATGTCGTAACTGAATCACAGAAAACAAGCTCAAACTCAAACAAACAATTCCATTTTAACACACAGAATTTGTCAGTCAACAACATGAATTTTCTTTTAATCATATTAAATTATTTAATTTATTAATTCGATCATGTACTCCCCGTTTTCTATGCGAGTGTGGGACAGTGGTGTGCTTGCAGAGCTCCGCCCACACTCTCTTCTGATTGGCTATCAAACTTGGATGTGGTGTAAGAAAAAAGTGAAATAAATGTTCGCCAAAATAAAATAAACACTGAAGTGAAATATTTTCACAAGACTCCAGTACTAAACTTAAAGAAAAATGTACTTTTTATTTATTTTATAAATAATTGAAAATGATCAAAATTATATGATGTAATGCATAAAGGTTGGCTGGGACTAAAAGTAAATATACTGAAAATGTATATTTTGGGGAAATCAGGGTTACAAGTGTCTGTCTTACAGTCGTCTCTGAGCTTCAACACAGGAAAATGACTTCACTTATAAAACTGTGTGTATTTCTACAGAGTCAAAGTGATTTCATGGTGATCTGCAATGTGGCAAAAATCCTGGAGCTTGTGATTCCTTTGATGGATCATCCGAGTGAAACCTTCCTCACCACCATCGAAGAAGATCTTATGAAGCTCATCATCAAATACGGCATGACGGTAAGTTGAGCTAAAGCAACCATGATTATGTTCTGCTTGTTTGTGCACCAGAAGCCCCATGGTTCAACCTGCATGTTTTCCATAGGTTGTGCAGCACTGCGTAAGTTGTCTCGGCGCTGTTGTCAATAAGGTCACCCATAACTTTAAGTTTGTCTGGGCTTGTTTTAATCGATACTATGGTGAGTAAATTATAACAACATTTACGAGACCCTTCAGCATTATTGTTTGATTCTCTGATCCTGAGAAATTGTTCTTTATATTAAAGGAGCGCTGAACAAGCTGAAGTTACAGCATCAGGAAGATCCAAACAGCAGCGTTCTGGTATCAAATAAACCAGCGCTGTTGCGGTCACTGTTTACTGTGGGAGCACTGTGCAGACACTTTGACTTTGACCAAGAAGAGTTTAAAGGCAGTAATAAGGTTTGTTCCTTGATGGTCAAAAGTTATAGTTCATGTATCTTATTTTTTATCTAATGAAACCTTTCAAGATAATGTCCAAGTCAATTTTGAAATGTGAAAAAGAAAAGAAAATGACTGGCATGTATAATAGCAGGGGGAATTGTTATAGACCGTTATGTAAATATCAAAATGCAAAAAAACACACTTCTCTCTTGTATAGGGAAATATCTTTTTATCTGCCCTTGGCTTGCTTTCATGAGTTTGACCTTCTTATATGTCTGCATGTGTTCTTTTTCTCGCTCAGGTGGTCATAAAAGACAAAGTGATGGAGCTGCTACTGTATTTCACTAAGAATGAGGACGAGGAGGTGCAGACTAAGGCCATCATAGGTTTAGGTAAATATCTGCTCCATCATCCCTCAAGTTGTTGATGTCGTCTTCAATATGATCAAAACTGTCATCTTTTTCTTTTCCAGGGTTCCTGTGCATCCAGCACCCAGAGTTGATGTTTTCTCCAGATATTAAAAACCCTTACAACACTCTCATGGCTGACAGGAAGACATCTGTGAACCTGAAGATCCAGGTGCTGAAAAACCTGCAGATGTACCTGCAGGAGGAGGACTCGCGCATGCAAGAGGCCGATAGGGAGTGTGAGTGATTGTCTCCGTCCAGCTTTGAAGCAGAAGATCTAGCACTGGTTCTGTCTGTGTTCTTGTATTTTAGCCATTTGGCAGCATGTTGTTTTTTAATAATGGTTTGTCCACAAGAGGGCGCATAGGGGCTTAGTAAAATAAATCCTCTTTTGAGCTCCAGTCAAATCACTTGACATTTATTGTACACTTAAAATTGTTTATTCTACCTGCTTATTCCGTTTCCCTGATCCCTGCAGGGAAGAAAATGGCCAAGCAGGAGGACCTGAAGGAGATGGGCGACATCTCGTCTGGCATGAGCAGTTCCATCATGCAACTCTACCTCAAGCAGGTGTTGGAGTGTTTCTTCCACACGCAGTCCAGCGTACGGCACTTCGCCCTAAACGTCATCGCTCTGACTCTCAACCAGGGCCTCGTTCACCCCGTACAGGTGCGTACTCGCCACGCAAAATCTCTGAAATCCCTTATATGAAAATGTTTAATTTTCGATTCATTCCTCCATCAGTGTGTTCCATATCTTATCGCCATGGGAACGGATTCCGAACCCACAATGAGGAATAAATCCGATCTACAACTCGTAGAGATTGATAAGAAATACAGCGGATTCATTCACGTGAGTGGATCTGAAAAGCTGCAGTCTGTGTTGTGTGATGCGACCCAATTGAATGTGAAATAACAGTTGCGTGTCTCTGAAACAGATGAAGGCCGTGGCGGGGTTGAAAATGTCCTATCAGGTACAACAAGCCATCGTGGGTTCTCAGAAGACGGTGGTCAGGGGCTTCCGACAGGATGAGACAAGCGGGGCACTGTGTTCTCATCTCTACAGCATGGTGCGAGGCAACAGACAACACCGAAGGGCTTTCCTCATCTCACTGCTTAACCTGTTTGACGACAGTTCGGTTAGTGGCTTGTTTGTTTGCTTTAGTCTTTTCTTCAATTAACTGAAGGTGGTGAAATATTTCATTGCGGTTAAGGAATGTTGTAAGATATGATGTGACAAATGGTCACAGATTAACAGTAATAAGATGATTAATAATAATAATTGATATAAAAAAAATGTTTATTTATCTATCTAAAATTCACTTCTGTTGCTATAGTCATGCTTTCTAGTGTACACTTATTCTTTCTGTGTTTTGGAGATGTCTAATAATGTTTTCTTTTGTTTTCATGAAGAAGTCAGACGTGAACATGCTTTTGTTTGTTGCGGACAATCTGGCCACCTTCCCTTATCAGAGTCAGGACGAGCCGCTGTTTATCATGCATCATGTAGACATCACACTGTCTGTGTCCGGCAGCAACCTGATGCAGTCTTTTAAAGAGGTATGATGCTGACATCCTGTCGAACATCTTATTTTGCGACAATTTTCGGTTTTGGCTGAATTCAGACTCTACAAAACGGTCTCCTCTTTTCTTCCAGTCTTTGCTGAAAGAGCCAAGACAACGAGAAAAGAAGAAGAAGAAGAAAAAGAAGAGAGGGAAAAGATGCGGCTCTGAGGAAGATGAAGATGAGAGCAGCAGGGCAAGCACCAGCGACAGTAGTGATGACGATGTCATCCGTCGGCCGAAGAAACCCAAGCAAGCTGGGCCGGTGGACTCGGACTTCGATTCGGACCTCGAGGATGTCGACAAAGTGATGCAGCATCTCCCTGACAACCCGATTCCCCTGCTAGATTTCGCGAGCGCGTCTCAGGGTATCCTGCTTCTTCTGATGCTCAAGCAGCACCTTAAGAACCTCTACGGCTTCTCTGATAGGTTAGTGTGAAACCAGATGCATTAATACACTTTAATTGATATAACTACACATCAGGTTTGTTGATGTGTTTGTGTTTTTTCTTGCAGTAAAATTCAGAAGTACTCGCCTACGGAATCTGCAAAAGTGTACGACAAGGCTGTAAACCGGAAGGCCAATGTGCATTTCAACCCACGGCAGACAATGGATTACCTGACCAACAACTTGTCCAATGCAGATCTCACGTACGACGCCAAGAGGAGGATCGTCAGACAGTATTTAGATGTAAGATTTGCAACGAACCCCATTATTGTTTACATGATATTTGAAATGAGGATCCCAACCGAAATCATATTGTAACTCTGGTCTACTCTTTAGTTTAAGGTACTGATGGAGCACTTGGACCCAGACGAGGAAGATGAAGAGGGAGAAGCTTCAGCCAGCAGCCACGCAAGAAATAAAGCCATCACTGCTCTGCTAGGAGCATCCAGTCCCAAGAATCACGCTACTGATTCGTACGACGACGACAGTGATGCAGACGAAAAGACCCCAGGGGTGAGAACAACCCGGATCCAGTGCTCAACAAGTCTTATATTTGCGTTTGTGTGTTTATCGCTTACATCTGTCCATTTATTATCTCCTCTAGTCATCACGGCGATCAAGGAAAGGTGGAGATTCGGCGGTAGCATCAGGTCATATGAACAAAACCGTTGAAGCCATGGACGTCATCGCTATCTACTGTCCTAAATATAAGGACCGGCCGCAGATAGCGCGTGTCATTCAGAAAACGAGTACAGGCTACAGCGTTCACTGGATGGCCGGCTCCTACTCGGGCACCTGGGCAAAAGCTAAGAAACGCGACGGACGAAAACAGGTGCCTTGGGTGGACAATATAAAGGAGTCCGACATTATCTACAAGAAAATTGCCTTGACAAGCGCGCACAAACTGACCAATAAAATGGTGCATACTTTACGTTCACTGTACGCAGCCAAGGAAGGAACTTCCAGCTAATTAAATCTGTAATAACTCTGGAACTGTTACACTCGACAAACTCTCAGCAGCCAAACTTTATCAGGATTCAGCTTTTTGTAAACTAAGTGTGAAAGAAAAGAGTATTACAGACCGATTTTAAGATCCGACGTGGAACTGGCCGAATTGACACAATTTTAAAAGTGGTTTTAAAAGTGTGGTCTGAATTGTAGATGTGGATCCTGTACATCTTTTAAGTTAAACGGAAATGAAATAATCGTTTGGGAGCTCCTTCGCTGTTGTGCAGCAACTTGGTTGTTTGAATTTTTTCCCCCACTGTATTATAGTTTAACAAAAAAACGGAAGCGAAAAATGTTTATATCTCTGACAAAAAAAATCTGTTTAAAGAAATAAACCTACAGTGAATGTTGGAAATTAGTCTGTTGATGTTCTTAATAAAGTGACCTTGGAGTTTAACCTAGCACCCGCTGGATTTCTTTAGCTTAGCTCAGTTTCCAGGGAAATAAACTTTTAAACATCTCCTCTGCTTTGTTTTATTCTTTTGGTTACTGTGCTGTAAAATGGAGTCTCCTGGACATAATTTATTCGGTTGAAAGCAGAGCATGCAGTATCTGTTGCCTACATGAAAGGGAGGTTTTTGTAAATGTAGATTTTGATGTACTGGGTCAGGGTCCGAGTCTCTAAACCCCACGGCGGGAAAAGGGACCCCAAGCATGTGTGGAGGAGCAAATACTGCAATAAATTTTTGTACTTCTCTTTGTTACTTGTCTTGTTTGCATTTTACTTTGTTTTGAACTAACCCGAAGAATTGTTATAAAAAAACATTTCTTACTGAATGCATTGAAAAGGTGTCGAGCATTCATACATCTTAAAATTTGTTTGAAATATCTAGGAAATATATTACGTATCTAATGACGTGGGTAGCTGGTCCGATGGGAAGCCCAACCCTAAAGTGAAGTGTGCATTGGCCTATAAAAATTTGTGTAAAAATTGTTTGTGTAGGTGAAAAATGCAGTTTTTATTTTCGTATAGAATAGCCTTCAAAGCTTGCTCATGGAAGGCCACGTTTGTAAAGTTTTGTTCTCTGCCATACTTGGACACACCTGAACCTGCTCTTCAAGCCCATCTGGATTACTGAAATATAGCCAGCTGTGATGGAGCTAAAAAGCAAGACAGTGGTCCTCCAACAACAACAGGGTTTCAAACCCATTATTAAGATGCATTATTTAAATGCTGTTCAACAGGCTACATAGTTATCAAACAGCAGACCATTATATTTGAGACATGGGGCAGTTTCCCGGACAGATCTTAAACCTAGTCCCAGAGTAATTTAGATGTTAGAGGTGTTTTGATCGTAAAGAACTTACACTGACATATCTTAAACCATATCAGTGAATGTCTCGAAATGCACAAAGTCACCTTATGTTTCTTATATACGTTTTTAAAAACTACTTAATTATCATAATTTAACTCTAAGGCCTGGTTTAAAATAATCCATCACAGGCAAACCACCACATAAATGTAAAACTAACCAGCTAGATCAACCATGTAAGCAAGTTTGAAGCAGATTGTTTTAACCGGCAAGAAGACATGTTAACCCAGCTATGAAAAAAGTTGAGGCGAGGTGTAAAATATGATCACATATGAGTACATATAAAGAGTTTAGATACTGTAACATATTTGGTTCTTTCATTATATTTTAACTTGGTTGACTTAAACCAAATAACAAAGAAAAACATCCAATCAGAGCCCAGCACAGATGATTTATTGGATGAAGGTAATAAAATGGCATTAGAACATTTCTCTAAATTTAAAGGCTTTTAATCCAGGAATATAATATAATTCAGTAACACTTTACTTGAACCATATTTCGACAGCATTTATTAATCATATGTTAATTTGAGGATAAAGTGATACATTTTGAATCAAAAGTGAACAGTTAATCCACGATGAACTAACATTAACAATTTTATTTGCATTAACAAAGATTAATAAAGGTTGAAATACGATATAGCTCATTGTGAGTTCATCTCGGCTAATGCATTTATTAATGTTAAAAAAATACAACTTTATTATAAAGAGTTATCCACAATTATCATGTGTCACTCCATAATTTTGTTGAGTTTTTCTTGAATAGCTAATTAGACATAAATACAATTAAATATTCACTGTAACTCAGTGGTAAGAGCATTGCGTAAACAACGTAAGGTTGTGGGTTCGATCCCAGGGGATTGCAAATACCTATGTAAAATGTATAGGATAAAGCAATGTAAGTCGCTTTGGATAAAAGCGTCTGCCAAATGCATAAATGTAATTATGAATGTCTTACTATTCAAATCACTTGAATTTTCTGAAAGGTTTTATGCAGCACTTCTGTCATGTCCGAATTCTAATAGACAACAGTGTTTCACTGACTTAAAAACTGAATGGGAAGTTATAATAAAAACCAGATGTGTGTAATCTGACCCACTTTGGAAAAGTGACGATATACCAGCAGAAAAATGACAACCCTTTAAATGAACCCTGATTAAAAGTTTTGCTTTAAACAGTATAAGAATGAGGAAGCAAAGATAAGCATTTCGTGGCACGTCGTAAACATGTTCTGTCTTGAAAGACTGATTGTCTCGAGCTCCGATGACTCAGTTCTGGAAGCTTTTAACCCTGGATTTTATAAACGCGCCCCACGCCCACGAACCGCGGCAGAAGTCGACAGATGAGCTGAAGAAACGGTCGGATTCTTCCACGGCAGGCTGTAGTGAACCTTAGGGAAACATGGAGGAAAATAACAACTCGCCGTTTGTAATAGATGTTGTCGAGATTGATAATTTCCTCAGTCATCCGCCGCAAGGTTTCAGCATTGAACATCGCGCTGCTTACAGGCTCGTGAAGTCCGATCCGAAACTCTCGTGCGTGTTCATCGACGAGTTTCAGTCCAGCAAGGGAAAGGTGATCTTCTGTCAGTCGCCAGGAAGGTAAATGCATTTCAGTGACTTAATGTGTCATGCATCTTCACGTATTATGTGTTTTAACTCATTGTGGTGTTTTGATTTTTTTTAGGAAAATCACAGTTCGTAATTTGGGAGAGTACACGAATTTGAGGAATCAGCTGCTCTCCAAAAGAATATACGTGCTCGTGTCTGCATGCGCAACAATAGCTCCAAAAGTACAAGAAAAGAAACGCATAAATGATCCTGGTGGGAATTTCTTTTTTACACATTTTAAACTAGTTCATGTTACTAACCACTAACTAATGCAAAAACCTGTTCAGGGACCACATCTGAAATCAAAATAACATTGAGCAGAAAGGTTTAATGTTATAATATGGATTGTGTAAAACATGAACAAAAATAATGTTGAGTGTTAGAATATAGTGTTTATGATAATTGCATTGCAGTGTACATTATGCAATGCTTTTTAGTATTACAATTTTACAATAAACAATTGTGGCACAGAAAATAACTTTTCTTCTGAAAACAAAAGGGAATTTATTTTATGTATTATATATGGATTAAGATTGGATATATTTTGCTTATAGAGAAAATGTAATTTTCTGTGCCACTTTTTACTTCTTCTGCCTTTTTTTGTTTTAATAAGCAATCTATTTTTCTACAAATGATTCATGTCTCCAAACGGATAATAAAAGTAACACGAAAAGTTTTAAACGAATGATGGACAAAATTATTGCATAGTTTTATAGGCCATATGGAATGACACGCCGCTGCTTCTTAAAATATACATCGGTTACACAGACATGGGTGTAGCAAATATGTGCTTGTCTGTCTGTCATGTTTTTCTTCAACAATCAAAGTTCAAATCTGTTGAACACATTTGGTATTAAGTGAAAAAAAAAGCCAGCAGATTATCATTCGTGTCATTCCACCCCGGTATGATATTTAGAGTTTACAAATCTTTAAAAGAAATCACGTAGGCCTATTTCGATATGTGGTTTATATATTAAAATAACATCAAGTTTTATGTGTACTAGATTTAAATTAGTTACGTGAACTAACACAATGAATCACCAACGAAATGTCCTATGACAGTCCTTAAACAGACAATTCAATGAATTGGAATTATTTGTACAACAATTTATCGTCATTAAAATTTCATAATCATGACTCCCACAGCGTTTTCACTATCTGTTGGAACATAGCAGAGAACATCAGTAATGTTAGACAATTAGTTTAGGTTTGGGCTTTAAAAAAATTTTTTTTTCAGTGCCATGTAGGTCTTTGTGATCTGATTTATCTATAAAACGTGGAAGTTATAAAATGGTTTTGCACAAATTTTATGATACCTTTACATTACGGCGCACAAAGTACATGTTTCTTTTACTGTATATCTTTAGGACACCGTTGTATGTAATATTCTTTTCTGTTTACAGCTCTTGGACTCTATGTGGTGGTGATCAATGGCTGTCATCCCATGATCAGATGGGAGATGGAAAAGGGCTTAGATTCAACCATATCATCTGTTGCTGGAGAGAGCTATACAGTTAATGTAAGATGATGATGCAATATTGTTTGAGTAGGAGTGTATATATTGCTCAAATATCAGCATAGGCTAGAGTCACAAGGCCGCAGGCATTCACAGCCGCTGATATGAGAGCACTATATACACAACTACGAGAGCTATTATGCAACTATGTATAAATGCACCTATTGCATTTGTACAACAGTTCGACGGCACAATTGTTTAGATAAATCAGAAACAACCCTCCAGTTTTTAAAGGAACTGGGGAACTACTTTCTTCCGCCACGATTTCCAGCCCAGCATAACAGTTAAACTTCTATTTTAAATGTCAATTCTTTTAAATGTGTGGTGTGCTGCTTCAGTGAAGTTATTAGTGAGAAATAACGATGCAGGATGTGCTCTCAATATTGCATGCTCTCAGCCAATCAGATTCGAGAACCAGATAGAACTGTTATAGATTCTGAGATTAATCGCGGTATGAACGATGTCTATTTCCAAGAGAATGTATTCAATTTCAGAGTTGGTTTCAGATTAGATTTTTAATAATGATATTTTTCCTTTTAGGTTGATATTAGGGATGCATTAAAGGCATGTGTGGGTGAGAAGTTTCGAATCCTTATAGATGGAGAAAAGGTGAAGCCCTCCTGGAAAGACACACATTTTACTATCAAGTACCATTCTGATGCCCTCTTTGACTTTTCCTACTGGTTTGGCCTCAGCAAGCGAGAGATTAAGGTAAATTTGAATAATTACGAAGGTTGTCCGGTTGAACAGTGATGGTTTAAACATTGTAAGCATTACACACAAAAACATTGAGTAAATGACCTGAAATCTGATTTTGTAGATCTCCTACTGTGGAAGATGAGGTCAAAAGCAAAACACCTGAACATGAAGAGATCCTGAGACGTAAATTCATTAAATGGCTCAGCTATTCTGCACTTTTTTGTGTTTAACTTTATTTCCCAATGACATCAGTACCGTAAATGATTGTTTACATAGAAGTATAATCTCACACATAATTTCATTGTAACAGATTAGTCGATTTTGTAATCCCCAGTGTGTAGTCTAACAATCACACCTCACTAAAGTTATAATACTTGTAAATCATCATTTGTACATAGCTATATAATCACTATTACAACTTTTTCATGGGTGATCTATGTAAATAACCTTTTTCTAAATAAATGCTTTTTACCATCTCTGTGAGCACATTACCAGTCTCAACCACATCCTTACACAAAGATAATTGACACCACCAGTCTTTATTATTCAATCACTGAACACAGTTTAAGGCAGAAGCAGGAGGGTTGACGCTGCTTTCATGATGGTCTGTATGGGGTCTCTGTAGTCTTCGCCGGCGTAGGAGAGGAGCAGGTAATTTATGATTCCCACAATACACATGAGTGATAGGAAGAAGAGGACACGTTTCCCAAACAGGAAGCCAGGAATGCTGTCAGGAAAACATACAACTCTTACTCCAGTTAAATCTTTATTGACAGAGCATCTATTCTCTTTTGACACTGTTTAAGAGAGCTTATATCGGTCAGGCACATACTGTATATATACAGCTCCATGTAAATGTTTATATGCTTTCCTACTTGTAAATCGCTTTGGATAAAAGCGTCTGCCATATAAATAAATCAAAATATATTTGCAATGATGTAACAAACAGTATTTGTATTCAGATTACTCTTGATCAACATCTGATGCGATAGAATGCAGAATGACCCTTAGTTTAGGTTTGTTTGGGGTTACTGTACTGTTTTAAGATCAGTGCATTCGAAAACAAAGGTTCCTAAAAGGCTATGGTCGGGCTGTATGGTTCCCTAAAAAAATGATGTGACACAAATGTCTTTATGTAGTTGAAAAGGTTCTAGAGACTATAAAATAAGAAACTTGATATGAAGAGTCATCTATGCTGGGAAAAATGTATTTAAGCACCTTTTTATTATTAAGAGTGCATTATTTATAGATTTGTGAGTCTTACCTCTGGCATGTCTGCCCCATGTAGCCAACAAAGTACTTCTGTCGGACCACAAGGTAAATAACACCAGCGAATGCAGCCGGAGCTGTAGGAAAACATTTTCATCTTGTTAATGACGTCATTATGACCATAACAGTTCAATAAATAGAGTAACTATAAATAGAGTTTAATGAAGTTAAAACTCTTTAAGGCTGCTTAACTAGTTGTGTGACCTTTCGCTGGTTTCAAAGAAATTAGCTTTTCTTATGAATCATTTTCAAGTCTTTCGAAACCTCCGTCACAGGTACAGTTTGTTTTTGAAGTATGACTCATGTTAGACATGCTTTAAGCATTACTAAGGTTTCAAAGCTATTCAAAAAGGACTCGAGCAATGTAGACAAACATTTCCATGTGGGCCATAACATGTATTATTATCTCCGTTACCCATACTTTACCTGTCCACCACTTGGCTAAAATATCAGTACGGCAGTGCCCCTTTTATTTTCTAATCATTTCTTATCTCAATGTTCTCAGAATACTAAATCATTTGTTTCTTTTATTACAAATCATTACTATGAGTTGTAGTGACTAGATGAAAAAAATGAAATATTTTGAATGTTTTCTGTATTATTTAAATATTCATGTGAACTGAATTGTGGAGTACCTTGACTGAGACAGATACCAGCACACCACATTACTGCCAAGAAGGTTGGGTAGGTATCCATGCAGTTACGCCTGATTGGAGAAACATAATTATGACAACTATTAAATTATTAGATCACCAGTTATGTAAGATACCCTCCTAAGTTTCATTCATGAACTTCATAAAGCCAGAAATGTAACTGTGAGACATTGCGTTCTTAAGACATGCTCTCTGTTCTTACTTCCATGTGCTTAAAAAAGTATATATTGTGAAATTATTGCTCCTTCCGTTGTGGTGGCAATGGCTACGTGATTGCATCTAGATGCACTTTAAAAGCAAACGTGCAATTCAACAGCCTAGTTATGCAACCCAAAATACACTATCAAGTTGATCAGTACTGATGTCAAAAATATTGCAATGTCTAATCCACCTGCTCTGTCATGTATATTAGTAAATCTTATCAATCACTATATTCAACACATTCATGGACGGGGTGGGTGAAAATTTGTGTCCAAAGGTAAGAACTATTCTAGGGCCCGGGTCACAATTTCAAAATGTAATTTTTAAGAAGCTAAATAGTAATATAAAGAAAAGGAAAAATTCTTAGCTATGGCTCTTTAAAATAAAACAAAACATTGTGAAACATGCAAATGTTCTGATAACCAAAACACATCTAAGGCACTTATCTAAGACGTGATCTTTCAAACTCATTCTCCACATAAAACAAATGTATTTTCGCTATAGACAGAACATAATGAAGTACAATTTATACTATAACGATGGCTATAACTGTTTTTTCATATGTAGTGGTTCTCTTGTAACATCATCTATACAAGCTTATGTAAATGTAGCAGGAAGTTACACACAGAACATGAAAATGATGGGATGTTATGCAAAAGATGTTGTGACATAATGTTGCATGAAGGTGATTCAATATCTAATTAAAAAAAACATGGTTTTCTTTTTGCACCTAATAAAATAAATAACTGTGAGTCAATTTAAAACACTTTGAGAATGAACAAAATTGAGAAAACAGAAGTTACTCACGTGGCACAAGACAAGCGCTCAAACGCAGCAGAATGCTGCTTAGAATTGCTGCCTGTACACTCTTTCTCAACCTTTAGGGCGAAAAATGCTAGAGGAGATGTCGGACAACAATGAAAGTATCATGAGTTTATATGCAATGTGAATCACAAACTAATTTCTTAAGGTGTAATAAAAAAACACTACAAGCTGTTTTACATACGCATAAACATTTGTGAGCAAAAAAAACTATAAAAATCTTCAAGTCTCTTACCATTCTGAACAACGCTCAGAAGAGTGACCAACACTAGTAAGAAAATGTTTTCCAGCACTGCAGCATCCATGATCTCTTGAGCTGTGTGTCTGTCTCAAAACTGTCAGCCTGACTGTGGTCTGATCATTATTTATATCAGAGACTGAGATAACATCAACCCCAAACTGATGTGTTTCCTGGTAGGAGGGCCACTAGAATATCATTTCGCTTCTGCTTTATACTGAAATAGTATATTTCATAGTTTTTAACAGATTTAAAGATGTAACAAACTTAATAGTTTATTAATTAGTAACACAAAAAAAAGATTAATAAATTACTTTAGGTCAAGATTTTTGTTTTTTTTGATAGTGGTCTTACAGTTTGTATCCCATTGTGGTTAAAGGCTAAATATAGTATGTAGCTAAATATTATGTTTTCCGTTTAGACTGTTCTTAGATCATGTTTAACCAAGCTATTGAGTGTGTAGTTACAAGAGCTCAATGTGACTAAAGTCTGCCCTCTGTCGGTTCATTAAAGTACTACAGTTCATATTCAGCGGCACTTCAAATATGAACCTGCCTGTCAAAACAGTTTGATTTCATCCATTACTTTCGCTATGATTTAAAACTTTGATATGGCCAATATTTATATAATTTTTCTATCGTCTTCACTTCAGCAATAAGACCCTGCATTTGTGAGGTGTCTGAAACCACAGTAATATTTATAATTTTAATTCATTTTATATATAAATCCTTTCTGTTTGTTTCTTTTGACACACACAAGATCACTTTGTAACCACCTCGAGTAGTTGTATAAGATGGTAAGGTTTTGCACCTTAAAAAGTGAGTTTGCTCATGCTCAAATGCATGCAAAAACACATTGAATCAAAAATGTATGGACTTAACTTAAATTCTTATGCTGCAATTGTAAAATATATTAAATCTGGTTACCTTAACAGACAGTTAGACTTTTAGAAACAATTATAGGCTATATAGGATGTGTAGTTCCTTAATGTATTTTAAAAGTGTCTAACATTGCATGCTTTCTAGCTGTACTAGAAAATGTTAATTATTCTATTTAAGTATTACTGCAGTTGACGCAAATGATCACAATTTAAGTATTTATGTAATAGTTATGAAAAAAAGATGCCTTATGTATAATTAAAATAAGGTCATTCTAAACATTGGGACAAACCTCCTTAAAATGTTATTTTTTAACACCACTTAAAGTGATACATCACCCACAGATAAAATTCTGTCATAATTTACTCATTCTCTTGTCGTTTCAATCCTGTATGACTTTCTTTATACCGCATCACACAAATGATATTTTGAAGAATGTTTTTAATAGGCCCCCATTCACTTGCATTGGTTTTGTGTCCATACAAGAGAATAGGGTCCAGTGCTGTTCAGTTACCAACTTTCTAACCCTAAGGGAAAGCTTTGACATGACAAGAGGATGAGTAACGTTAAACAATGACAGAATTTTAATTTTTGCATAAACTGTCCCTTCAAATGACATAAAATGCCGAAAGGCTTGAAGTTTTCTTACCAATTTCAATTTGAGGATATCGGATGCTTTACAGTATGACTAACGCCTGGTGGCAATGTGCAACCAAAAGGATGGAGACCTGAGGATTGGCTGATTAGCACGCGCTGTATTAGTTATTTCCACTTTTTGGATTGTAAGCATGTTGAGCAGGTTGACTCAACATAAAAGCAACGTTAAAAAAACTGTTCTGTCACGTTGAACAAACATATATTTATGCCTACAAAATTTCTTATTAAATACGTTGGATAGAAACGTTTTCACAACTGTTTACAACGATCTTGTGTTTGCTCCCTGGGATTAACTTTTCACTTAAATTCTTATTCTGGTAACAATATTCACAAAATATATCAAATTTAGTTACTTTAACAGACAGTTAGCCTGTCTGTTTATGTACAGCTGTTGGTGTTGTCACTTCAAGACCTCACACTGTAAAGTGCAAAATAGACATGTCCAGTTCTTTGGCCTCAAGACTAGATTTTTGTCGAAATGCAGTTTGTTTTGTTGAAACACTTTCTATGAACGTATTATTTAGAAAAAAATGGAATTGGTTGTGTGGTTTCTAAATGTATTTTAACTTTCATTAACAGAACATGCTTGCTTTTTGAACAAAACATTTAGTTGAAAAGGTTAATTTCTCAATTGTAAAAAAAACTAAAATTACTGCAGTTGACGCAAATAATTGCAATTTAATTGCTTATGTAATAATTATGACGACAAGCCATATACTTAAAATCAGGTGATTGTAAATATTGTAGCACTGTGTCCTTAAAATGTATTTCACACCACTTAAGTTAGATAAAAAAATACCACAAAATTCCATTTCAGAGAAAATTTAATATAAATTGTTTAAATACTGCCAACTATAAAACCAGCAAGACAAAAAAAATCTGTAGTTTTGTACAAAACTTTACAAGAACATATACAAATACACAATGTTTTCTAACCTTAAAGTGATTCCGACATGACATCTAGATTCGCTCGATGATGCATCACATTATCTTCTAACAAAATTCTTAGATCCTCAATATAAAACATAAGAAGAATGCTCAGGAACAACTTAACTGAAGGTTCTAGGAGGCTCCTTCATCAGAAGAACAAATCTAATGAATTAAAATCTGTGTTTTCAATAGCAGTCTGACCCATTTCAGTTTGTATAAAGTCATCAAGATTCATAATAGAATCATCAGTTGAAGAGGGGTAGATCAAAGTTTGTTCAGGCACCACGGTTGGAATAGTAGAATCAGACCGTAAACTTCCATTCATGGTCTCGCTATTCTGGGAATTGTTTAACATCTCCTGCAGATCTGTACTATCAGGCGAGAGGTTGCTAACCGTCACGGGAGACAACAGCTCGGCAAAGAACTGGTCATATGCTGGGCTGTCATATGCTGAGGTGCTGGAAGTGACAGAGTACGGTGACAAGAGCGCCGTGCTGTCCGGCTTCGGGGTGATTTCTCCTCCGTTTACCAGGAGCTGGTTTAGCTTGGCAAGTTTCTTTTTCTTTGCCTGGAGTTTCTTCATGAGCTTCATCCTGAGAGCTTCAGTTGTGGTGGTAGGCTGCTTATCCACCGAAAGGCTTGAAGTTTTCTTACCATTCAATTTCAGGATGTCGGATGCTTTACTGGTATGACTAGCGCCTGTGGAAGGATTTTTACCAGTTGGATTTGGCAGACCAGTTCCCTTCCTGCTTAAGAAACCACTGAAAGTTTCCGCCGGCTTTGCTGGGTAAGCTTCGTTGTTCTCGCATCTCAGAGTGGGTCTCGGTTTCGGAGCAGGGGGTCTTACTGGAGTAGACTGGAAACTAGGATGCCGTTGAAGTAATGAAGCGTGTTGTAGGCCAACTGTATTTCTAGCAACTGCTGGTGGAGGTAAGGGTGAATGCATTTCTGTAGCTACTGTCTGCTTCACGGCTGAAGATAGAGTTACTTCTGAGGAACCAGAACTGTGTGTCTGAGTGTGCTTCGGAGGGCTTGAAGAAGGAAAATTAGAAGACACACTAGATGCTACTGGAAGATTGGGGATGACGGCGGGCACGAAAGCTGGGGGCTGTGGAACCGGAAGATGTGTTGCCTCGGTAACAGCATTCTCCTCTACCAGAGTGAGGGTCACGATGTCCGTGTGTGTAAGTCCCTCAAACGTGTCCAGTAATGTGGTGTTGCCAATAGATGCATTTAAAGTAGTGGAATTGGTGACATCTGCGTCCTCGCTTACAGTCATCGCACTTAGCACATACGCGTCATCGGCTGCAGAATCAGACAGCTGATTATCATCAATGTCCGTGACGGAAGGAGCTGTCAGCGGGCAGGCCTCAGAAGCACTGTCCTGTCTGGACTCGGACTCCCAGAAAACAACGTGAATTTCCTTTGCACGGAGCGTAAACCTTTTGTGAGTGATGCTGTTAGGGTATTTCAAGTCATCAATTTCCAGCCATGATCCTTTATGGAAGGAAAATAAGATGAAATGTGCATTAAACAGTAAATGATTTATGCAGGTAGATGCCTTTTATATAAAGTGAAATGCGGGACATTTCAAGTATACATTTTTGCACTGTCAACAAGGCGATTCCTCCTTCCAGTATGTGTTGCCCCTAGGAATCAAGCCCCTGACTTTGCTGTTGCTAGCAATTTGTTCTGGTATTTTTATATTTAAAAAAAATTGACATTGCTGCACAAACCAAACCGTTAGAATGCGAGACTATATTTAAGCTGACCCCATAATAAAAAGTCCAAAACACATCAAAAGAATATAAAAAGTAATAAAAAGCTTACGACAAAAAAAAAAACTCACCATTACTCTGGCGGATCCATGTGACAAAGTGCTTGAGATCTTTATTGTACTGAAAGATAGTGCTAACATTGTAGTGGGTGCCCTCAAACTCAAATGAGTATTTAGAGATGTCTTTTCTTGGCAGGCCCTCCACGAAGTGAAGAGCAAACACGGAAGATAACCTGCGAAGGTCAACAGAGGTGCAAGTATCAGTAAACTGCGAGTTGCATTTAAAGCCTCAGTTGTATTTTAAGATGTAACAGTCGGAGAGATAAAACCACTCATTCGTACCTCTCAAGTACCATTTTCCTTCTCTGGTTTTTACGGCTGCAGTTACTGCATTGAGTTCGGTGGGTCGCTTTCAGCGGGTGCCAGTCAGACATAATCTGAGTTAATGTTGTTAGAGTGTTCACGCCGCTTTAGGACAAAATGAGAGTTGCGTTACATCCATGTGCATAAATCTGCATGTTCACTAAATATGTTAATAAGAACGAAGGCAGGGATAAAATATAAATTACTAAATGACACAGCAATGCAATAAAGGGAAAATTTTTCAAGGAACACTCATTTTCACTCAAGATCATTTTAGAAAATTTTGAGTCACTGTTACCGATTGGTTACCAACGTTCTTGAAAATCTCTTTTTATGCTTAGGGAATTCATCCAAATTTGGAATGACATGCATTGTATCATTCTCATGGCTTTGAATTTTGTTCCTCAAAGAAAAACATCTGAACCTAACAAGTACCTGTTGTTGACAGTATAACCACAGGATGTGCACCTAAATTCCCAGCGGACAGTGTGCTGGAAAAGCTCCTCGGCCCATTTATCTGACCGCAGAAGTAGAGGGAGAGCAAAGACAGGCGTTTCTTTCTTACCTGTGGACAGACAGACAAATGCATCATTAAAGACAAACCACAAGCAACAAACAGTTTGATATGATGAACAGTTTCAAGTAGCTAATAATTCTATTTTACCAATTTCACACTTGAGTGTAGGCTGAAGGAGTTTGAAGAGTGACAAACGGAGAGCAGAGAGCTGTCGCTCCGCCTCTTTCAGGACGTCCGCTGGGACTCTGGTTATCTTGTCTGTTTTAAGAAAAACAGGCAAATTCAACATACATTTATAAAAGAAGCACCTGACAAAACTAATGGCCTGATAACCAGGAGCTACTTCAGTTCAAGAGATACAATTTTAATTTTTTGCTTAACTTTCATTACACTCAAATGATTCTAAACTTGTATGACCTTCATTCTCCCGAAGAACCCTAAAGAGTTCATTTTGAATAACGATAGCGACAAAATTTACTTCCATTGTATGGAAATACAAAATATCTTCATCTGTGTTCCTCATAGGGCTGCAACAATTTAATAATCTATGAAACAATGAAAATACGTTGAAAAAAATAACGATGAACATATGAAAAAAACTATAGTTTGTTTATAGTTTGAAAATAGTCGTCCATGAATTTCATTATCGATATGTTGGCCTGTTATGCTCTGGGGAGCTGTGCAGTTATAAATCAAGCGCATCTTCTACCCTTTTAAAATGACAATTTTAGATGTGTCTCTCCGTGCAGCCTGAGCTGCGCAGGTTTAAAGTCAGTCGTGTCTCTCCATGCAGCATGCGGTGCGCAGTTTTAAAGTCAGACGTGTTTTGCATGCATCGCTTCAAGCCGCGATGTTTAAAAGATTAAAGGGGAGAGGCGTTTTAAATGACAAAATGAAAGATTATATTAGTAAAACCCAGTTTATTTAGTTCAGAGGTGGGAAGTAACGAAGTACATTTACTTGAGTACTGTACTTACGTACACTTTTTGAGTATCTGTACTATACTTAAGCATACATTTTTCTAGATACTTTTGACTGTACTTCACTACATGTGACTGAGAAATATCTCACTTTTTTTATGCAAAAAAAAAAAAAACTGATTTTCTAGGCTAACTGTCCCCTCCCTCCCATGTTTAGGAGAGACTGTTGTCAGGTGCTTCTGATTTGACACACCTGAATCAACCCATCAGCCTTGCTGTGTTAATTAGGGGGACATCCACAACATTTTGGGAGCAGGATAATGAGTTCAGTTAAGTATAATTTCCAATCTCTGATTTAGTTATATGCAAAAGATTTAATTAAACTTTTATCGGATTATAAAAAAAAATGATTGTCCAACTAATCGATTATCAAAATAATTAGCTTTCCTGTAGCTCAGTGGTAAGAGCATGGCGCTAACAACGGCAAGGTCGTGGGTTCGATAGTAGGGGATTGCACATACTTAGAAACAAATGTATAGGATAATGGAATGTAAATCATTTTGGATAAAAGCGTCTACCAAATGCAAAATTGTAAATAATAGTTAGTTGCAGCCGTAATACAAGTTTGGAACGACATGATGAGGGTGCATAAATTATGCAAATAACAAAACCCCATTGTTGATCCCTAAAACGGGTTAAAGATTCTTACCTTCACACTGCTGTTCCTTTGCTTTTACGTACGCACATGTCTTATCATACGTCGAGAAAAAGTTCCTAACCACAGAGTCCGGCACATTTACATCCTGATTCAGAGCCTCCCTGATCGTCCTGCAGTTCACAAGCATAACCAACAACGAATCCAACCAACACAGATTATCCTCATTTTTCCAGAAGAGATGAGGTTGCAAAGGAACCAATTCTACTAGTGCTTCTATATCAAATTCATCCATCTCCTCTCTCTCATCTTGAGTGCTAGATACACCATCATCCTTCTTGTCTACATCCAAGTCAACATCCACATCAGTGCCAACGGGTAACTCCTCAGGATTTTGATTCTCAGTGTCATTAATAGAGACAGTGTTTGTTTCAAATATGAACTGTTCCCCATTTAACATTTCAGTGTGATCCGGAAGGGATGAAGCATTGAGATTGCATGGCTCGGAAAGAGCAGGCAACACCTCTAGGTTCTCATCTTTTGGCCGTTTTGAAGGGGAGGATATGTCATCAACCTCAGGCAGGATGGAGGATTTCCTCTTGCATCCTTCAATAGTTTTAGACAAACCAGCACGCACATCTTCCAGTGGTCTGCTAACAAGGGGGTAAAGGCACTGCAAAGTAACAAAAAAGGAAAATCAGAGATGTCTGACTTATTTTTGAAAGTATCAAGGAAATGGGCAGAGGAAGAAATGGATGAATATCTTTACCACTGGATTTGTACAGAGCATAATGGTCTCCTCCAAATTGATGGCGTAGTACCGGAGAGCATTTGCCTGACCTTTTCCCAAACACCAAGGACAATTCCCAGGTGAGGCATTTTTGTCTTCCCACTACAGAAACAAAAATAGAATGAATTAAAACCAATGGAAATGCAAAAAAAATACACATTTGCATGAAACTACTCTAGTTAAATACACATATTAAATTACAATTAATTCGCCTTATACAGATTAAACACATTCACAATATATTCATGATAATTCTTTCGCCTTTTACAGATTTCCTTGGTGCTCTTGTTTCGTTTGGCCGAGGATGGGGGGGTTCAATTTCCAAGCAATAGCTTTCTTTCATACAGTATCCAATCGAGACGAATTGACAGGTGACAGCGAGCTTTGCACAAGTGACAGGGGATGAGAACTGAGTATAACTGACTTTTCCCAAATACCCAACCACTGCTGGGGTTGGACCTCCTATACCAGGTTCTTCGCCGTTCATTTTCCTGCCACTGATGCTTCTGTTCCCTGATGACTCCTGCTGCCATTAACTTGACATAACCGTATCACCTGCTTCACACGCTGCAGTGAGAGAGAATAAACTCTGAAACATCAACTCAGCATCAGGAATCACTAACTTGACCATCACTCTTGCCTTCAGTTTCCATCCCAAACACACTGTCAATTATAAATGTGGGGGGAAATCAGTGCTTGCAAGACAGCAAATGTTTTTTAATTTAGATAAGCTCATAACAGAACACTTGACCCAAGTGGTTTGTATTAGAAATACCATTTTCTTATCATAAAGCTTTAGGTATTATTTTCGCAGGATTTATTGGAATTGTATTGGTTCATCACTAAAAAAAAAACATAAAAAGTACACCCACTTACATATAATAGTGTAACGTTAATTCTTAAAAAAAAAGGATTTCGTTTGCATTTGATTTCGAAACTGCCACTAGATTATAAATACAGCTGTAAAGTCGAACACAATGCTAATAAATCGTAAAATGTCTTGGGCTAAAAAACACGGTATCAGCTTATAATACAGTAAATATTTAATACATTTATTGTTTATGTGCTCAGCTGATCTCCACCGGGCGCGACTAACGAGCAGATCATCCAAACCGTTAATTCGATCGCATTCACAACTAAATCCCCGGGTGCATATCACCTAATCCAACACATACCTTAAAATCGGATCGAATGTAGAGATTTTCCAAACAAGATTTCATAGAAGCATTCGGTTGTTCGAGCACGCCGGTAGGAGACATTTCCATGTGCATGCTCAGTCGTACGCTCAACGTTCGACTTCCGGTTTTGATGGCATGCTAAATAAAGTTTTTACAAAAATTCTTTTACGACACAAGAGCGCCTTCACCCGGATTTAGCGCGTAAACTGCGGCTATGTGGACAATTCAAATCTGGAAGTAAATTACGCAGCACCGCGGATTGACTCAACAACAACAAAACAATGAAGCGTAGACTATAATTAACTATACAACATCGGACGTAATTAAAGAGACATAACTTTGTTAAACAATACAAATATATAATCGTAACAGATGTGTGTAAACACAGCAGAAATATAGTGATTAAATCAGCAAATTATTTCAAATTGATAATCATCAATTGCACTTGATTAAATGGCAAAGAGTCGTTAGATTATATGTGTGTTTTATCTCGTTTGCCGAGTAGTGTTAATAAATTTGTGTGTCTTAAAAATTATTAATTCAAATATGAGTATCTTAAGAATTTCAAATGTGATATTTGAAGAAACGCGACTAATAATATAAGAATGATTAAATGTGTTATGGTGTTTGTTACAGTAGCCTACACATACTAATAAATATGACTGTATAAAGAGCATCTATTGAAATCACACATCGCACCATCACATATGTGTTCAGTAGCAGCATGTGGCTTTGCGTCAGTCAATGTTCATGTGGTTGAGCGGGCGATGCTCCTTCCAAGGAGCCGTAGGGCGCTGATACTGAGAAACAACAGATTTGGTAATATGGGCATCAGTTTCACATCAAACTCCCTTGGCGTTTAATCTGCTGTCCCCCATTCCTCACAATACGCATTTGCATATTTTTTCATGATATAGTCATTATCATGCATGGGCGTCAGTTCCCCAGTGTGTTTATGGTACGAAATTAATTCGCTACCTAAATTATGTCCTAGATACAAATTGCATATGTTATTCCAGAAATAAAGCATCAGAACAATACATTTTCCAAAGATATGGCCGTCTTCTTTTTGTAGATAGATAGCTTTACGTATTAGGCTTTCGCATGTAACCAAAGCGATTTAAAGTTCATTCAATGTGTTATGTTCGAAACCGCAATTCAAAGAAAGAACCACAATATTTATTTGCTTGTGCATAGATAGATAGATGGATAGATGGATAGATAGATAGATAGATAGATAGATAGATAGATAGATAGATAGATAGATAGATAGATAGATAGATAGATACGAAACATTCCTGTGTAGATAGATATTTACTATTTTTCTCCTATTGGAATACAATGATATCCGTCTAAATGTGTCATTGCAATTGTTAAATTAAGGTAAACGTGCTATTGTACTTTGTTATTTGGTATATAGATTAACATTTTAAGAGTGTAAACCACGTACCTAAAATACAAAACAATTATCTTGTCTTGGGAGTATCGTCATTTAATTATTCAAATCAAAGGCTTTCTAAGTCTCCCGAAGTTAACCTATGACGTTGTTTCATATAAAATCAACATAAATCTAAGTTAATGTTAAGCCTGTGATACACATACATAGATACCGCCGGTTAAGGCGTCGTTATAAATGTATGTCATTTTGCATAATTTTTCGTTAAAATGTGACTTTGACATTCACATAGTGTTTGATCTTAGCGGAGAGTCATCTGACACTATCACTCTTTCGTGGAGCACTTCACCCCACAGCTACACTGACACTGTATATTGACCCGCTCGTTCATTCAGCACTGCGCGTGGAACACATAGAACACAGTACTACTACAGCCAACACAGTACACACAGCCTTTGCTTTAAACTGAGACAAGAAATACACACACTCGGTATTTTGTATTTACCCGCCATTTAAAACACTCGTGACGTTTCACAAAGGGCAACCAATCGCAGTACGGCTGTTATTAGGACAATGGAAAGTGTTCAGCCAATCGCGGGGATGTTCGGCGTGGCGGCAGCCAATCGAATGCAAGCCCTATTGAGAGTAATGCTAGAGGGTTGAGAGAGCAGACTACTGCGTAGAGCTATTACATCCACATACAGCCATTGCAGTACATTCACTATCCAGACAAGACAGCGGAAAGTGTCAGCTTGTAGACATTAGAAAGTGTGAGGTAAGTACTAAAATCGCAAGAAAAGGCCAGTAAACCAAAAGAAATTGATATTTACGTTGTAACAGAGCATTTTTAATCGTGAGGGAATTTTTTAGGTAATGTTCCGTTTTAAAACGAGGGTATTACCACCTCAGAATAAGAATAACCTTTTTAATTTAATTTGGCTTAGTGTAACGTTACGCCTTAACATTTTCTGGAAAAGATTCCGATTTTATTTGAGGTGTTAAAATATGAAAATGTAAAAAAAAAAATCATACTATTTAAAATGCTCCGTTTAACGTTTAGCGGACAACTAGATGACAGAATTGCGTACAAACAAGGTCTATGGACGGCGATAGCGTCAGCCAGCAGCCATTGCAGAGCTTTACAGGGGATGTGTTTCGGGAGAAGACAGTGAACTATGAAAATGATATGAGAGGAAAAAAACAGACCGACAGAAAAATTAAGTTAAACGCCGTTTTTGTGTATATGCATTTTCAGGCTCGGGTAAATTGAAATAACAAAGATACGGGCGGAAAAAATCACCTCAGGAGCTGCGCTTTACTGTAATGGCTGACTGTACTCGCATAGGAAACAAGGCAATGCCATAGAGCCATAGGCAGACGCAGTTCGCTTCAACTTTTTCGAATCGTGTTTTCTACCCCGTCGGCCTAAAAGTGCGGGGTTTTCGCTGCGGAAAATAAAAATTTCATCTTTCGTCTTTTCAATGCGGGCATTTTCGTATTTTTCCGTGCGTGGGAAGGGTTTTAAATTAGGAGTTAAAGTGAGGTAGGTAATGCGGTCGCTCTGCTCCCTCTATGGCAAAGCAGTGTAATGGCTGAGGGCTGACACAAAGAGAAGGAGCCATATTCTCAGTGTTAGTGCATGAAGACAAGCGGCCATTGCGAGCCCACTGCAAACTCTACACAGCACAGACCCAATGTATTACTATACACCGGGCGAATGCACTGGGATTTTTGCGAAGGAAACAATTTTCGGTCAGGAAAACCGACCCGCACCGTTTGGTTTTCGTGTCCAAAAGCGAGCAGGAAGGCGGGTGGAGACATTTTAGGGGGACTTTCTTTCATGAAGAAGGCTTTCTCACAAAATGGAAGAAGAAATATTGCTGTCGTTGTTGACCTCCTTTCCTTCAACGAGACGAGAGTGTGCGCCATTGCTATTGAACGGTAACTGTTACATAGAGAGAAACAGGCTGTTTTCAACGGGGAACATAGTGAAAGTGAACTCGATTATTTTTTTAACGCGTTTTGCCATATTTCGCGTACTGTGGCATTTAAAAGAACTTTATTCGGCTTAGTTATTTTTACACTTTTTAACCATTTTAACTAAAAAAAAATAATTAAAAAAGTTTGAGTTTTTAAAATTAACTTTTGATGGTTTAATAATACGAACGGTTATTTTTTTTTGTTGAAGTAATTTGTTGAAAGTAATTTCTAGGATGCTGTTTCCATCACAAGATGTCAAATTCGTGAATTATTTTAAAATGTCAAATATCAACGTTACACATTGAACAAAACGACAAATTTTATTTTTTTCGCTTATGTAGTTAATTTAGTTTTGGAGAGGTTTGTGCTACAAAGTGAAATAAAACAGTTTGTATAAATATAAGAATAAAATAATTTAGAATTTTGTTACTAAAATTATTACATTTTGTTTTAAGGATATCTAAACGAAGATGGGGAAGGATCCAACAAAGCCAAGAGGCAAAATGTCCTCTTATGCATACTTTGTCCAGACCTGCAGAGAGGAGCATAAGAAGAAACATCCTGAGGCCACGGTCAACTTCTCTGAGTTTTCCAAAAAGTGCTCAGAGCGATGGAAGGTCAGTTACAAGTTCATTTATTTGATTCATTTTTTCTACACTGCATTCATTCCAATTTTCCTCTTCTCCAGAACAATGATGTTCTAATATTTTTTTTCCTTCCTTAGACCATGTCTGCCAAGGAAAAGGGGAAGTTTGAAGATATGGCCAAACTTGACAAGGCACGTTATGAGAGGGAGATGAAGAATTACATTCCACCCAAAGGCGAGAAGAAGAAGAGGTTCAAGGACCCCAATGCTCCCAAGAGACCCCCGTAAGTACCTTTTGTAAGAATACCTTTTTAATGTACATATGAATAAATTGGCATCAAAGGCTGGTCATAACTATTTTTATCCTTTTTTCTGCTAAAGGTCTGCCTTCTTCATTTTCTGTGCGGAGTACCGTCCCAAGGTGAAAGAAGAGACCCCGGGTCTGTCCATCGGAGATGTGGCCAAACGACTTGGTGAGATGTGGAACAAAACAATGGCTGAGGAGAAGCAGCCATTTGAGAAGAAGGCAGCCAAGCTGAAGGAGAAGTATGAGAAGGTGAGAAAACGATGCCATACCTATACAGCATCATACTCATTCGTGAGACCCAAACTGCTAGTCAACAATAAATATCTGAACTTACTGTAAAAGTTTCATTTTTGAAATGCTTGTTCTTCATTTTAGGACATTGCTGCCTATCGCTCTAAAGGCAAAGTGGGAGGGAGCGCAGCCAAAGCCCCATCCAAGGCTGATGATGATGATGAGGAGGATGAAGATGATGATGATGAAGATGATGATGACGATGATGACGAGTAGATGAATAACATTTAGAGCTTAGCTTGTTGTCTATAAAGCATTTAACCCCCCTGTACACTTTACTGAGGCCATAAAATGGGTAAATAAAATTTAAAATTGAATAGGAAAAAAAATAAGGCTATGTATATGATATGTTTTTAAGCTGTACAGTTTCTTTTGTTTTCTTTTTTGTATAGTTAACACTACAGAAGTGTCATTTGTGTTTGTCCAAATGCCCTAACCCTTAATTTAGTTCTTGGTTGAATTTCTTTTAGATGGTTCCAACACCACTATCCTTGCCCGGTACAGTTAAAACTTAAAAAGGGGTTGTAAAATTGTCTTGGGGTTCAGTGGAGATTTAGAAGTGCACAGCACACAACCTAGTTTCATGTGAGGTTGTAGCTCATATCTTAATGTACGTTTTGTTTACTCTTTCAGATCAAATATTATCATTAGTAAATCGCCGTATCAAAGTTATTTTACTGCATTTTCAATACCACTGTAATTGCAGAAATGAATAAAAATGTAATTGTTTTGTTGACATTCTGGTATGCTTGCATTAAATAAACCTTTTTTTAAATAATGTTATTTGTTCAATTACTATTATTTTCTCCCAGATCATTTTGCAATCTAATTGGGAAAAGGCCTAAAAGCACTCAGACACTTTTGTATCAAGTGCTTTTTCATATGTTTCAAATAGTTCTTACTAAAGCACTATTTTTTTCATATTATTTTCAAACATTACTAGTTTATTTAAAGGTTCTGTGCGTGGGCTTGTCTTTGATATGACGTCTTGTTTGTCAAAGATTACATAAAATATATGAAACGCATACAGCACTCATTATATAGCTATCCAGATAACATTGTTAGAAAGAATTAACGTTATTTTAGAATTAGTGATTTTTAGCGTCTGTTTTGAAGATTTTATTTAATTGTTTTAAATGGATAGGGTCCCATAGCATCACAGACAGTGTATGTTTTATGTTGTAAGTAGAAAAAGAGTATTCAATGTAGGGTTACAGTACGCCAGTAAAGCAGTTTCTAGTCCTTTGTGTATTTCGTGACAAACACAGAGGTTTGAAAATGAACACGGGACGCATCACCGCATGAAAATCTCGATTAATCCGTGCCGCCTGCTGTTCATCTGACTACACCGCAGATTATAAAGGTATACAGCGACATCGTGTGTTTAATTATTGGAACTGACGGATGCTTTTATAAGGACCATAACCTCCATAGAGTTTCTATTCTCGATTTACATATTGTTATTTGCATTATCTTGTTCTTGAGCTAGTTTGATTTAATAAGTAATGGATAGCAAATGGTATATATATTTTAAAAAGTTTCCATTGGCATAGCGATGGATGGCCAAACTGTATATATATCTTCCTCGTGTAACAACTATCTCGGTAATCATTGTTCAGACCACGCCCACTATCCATGCACGTATTCATCATTCATTCAGCGTCTCTTCGCGGCCATGGCAACATCAGTGGGGTAACGGGCTGAGCTCCGGCGAACGTAAAATTGTTTTGAATATAGGTAAGAAATGTATCAATTTCCTTTAAAATGATTGCAATCTGTATAGAACATTACTGTCATACCGTATGTTATCAGAACGGTTCATAAACTTAAATCCAGGCTCCATATTTAGTTTCTGCATATCCTTTTTGTCAACGCTGGCCTAAATCTTTGGCATATTGCACTGTTGCATTATGGGTAACGTAGTGCTCTATTGTAGCGTTCGCTGATTGCCTTTAGCTTAAAGCAAAGGGGAAAAAACTACAAGTCCCATGTAAAGCAAGAGGTCAGCGCTGACGTTTGTGCACACTTTTGCAATATAAGCACAAATTGCTAATTTTATGCAGTTAGTTATGTCGAATTTGTTTTGTTGGTTGTTATAAAAAGCGCGTGCGGTTAAATGACACAATTGAAGGGTGCTGGACAGTATTAAAGAACCTCACGTTAGGTGATCGTCAACGGAATATTGTCTTAATTCATGACATTGTAAAATCAGCGCTACAACTAAATAACGTACGTTTAGTAATAGTTCAGTGAGTAAAAGCATACTTGCTGCCGAATAGCTTTTATATCATTTTTTTTTTTAATAGAATCGTTATCAGTAAATCCACACAGTGCTTCTATTTTTATCATTATAAATGAGTGATTCACTTCTGTATCTTCTTATCTCTATTGTGCTTAGGACTCATGGCCTTCAGTCAGCCCCATTTAAACAAACAGCTGATAAACCTGTAAACAACATTGCATTGAAACGCTGAAGCAACCTCCACTAGCATCATGAATTTGACTGAAATTTGTGACAATGCTAAGAAAGGAAGAGAATATGCATTACTGGGAAACTATGACTCCTCCATGGTGTACTACCAAGGTGTTATACAACAGATCCATAAGCACTGCCAGTCGCTCAGAGATCCTGCCCAGAAAGTCAAATGGCATCAAGTAAGGCACCCTTGTGTATTTCATGATTAAACCATGAATACATTTGATAAGTATTCAATAACATTAACACTTGTTTGTTATGTGTATAATATTCGGTATAGACTACAGTTTGCATTGTACATTATATAACCTGTCTTATTTATATCCTAAGACTGTTGTTTGTATTCTGTCCACATTTGACAGAATTCAAAACCAATGTGACCAGTCACCTCTTAGGACGTTGTAGGTTTTTTCTAGTTTGGAACGGACCTTGAATTAATGCAGCTCTCTCCCTTGAGCCTAGGTTCGACAGGAGCTGGCAGAGGAATATGAGCAGGTAAAGAGCATTGTAAATACCCTGGAGAGTTTCAAGGTGGACAGGCCAATTGATTTCCCCAACCCTCAGCCTGAAGAGAGCCCAAGGGACCGCAATGTCTGGCCTCCCCCAACCCCAGCGGAGCACAGGTAGAATAGGCAGTTGATTTCCCAAAACCCAGCAGAGTTCTGGGAGCTGCAGAGCATGTCAAACATTCCTTGTCATGATACTGTCACTGAGGTGTACACTCATGCATTTCCTATTCCAAAGTAAAAATAGCACGAGTGCATCATTGAAATTCCATGAGGCGGAAAAGTGAAAGAATGTTTTTTGTGGTTTTGAAAATACAGAGAAATTGAATGCATTTTATTCCAATTATTATTCAGGCAACTGCTACAAACTAAGCAAGTACAAAAGAACTGCATTGCCAGATGTTCTTAATACAATTTACACACATTAATTACTCACAAACCTTTTTGAAGTTGATTCTTAAATGTAATAATCTGTTCACAGAGGACCTGCTCCGGTTAAGAAACCAATAGTTGGATCAAAGCCACAGCGAAAAGACTCACCTGCTATGCAGCATCGTGGACCTGTGGGGAGGGGTCAGCCGAATGTCAAAGCAGACAGACCGAGCACTCGAGAAGGCCGCAGCAATAGAGTTAAAGATGAAAAAGTTTGTTTTTTTAAAAGTTATTAATCAACGTTTGTTTTTGTATCCAGACATGTTTGGGCAGTATCCCAGACCGGCCTTAATCCTAGTACCAGAGTAATTTGAATGTTAGAGGCGTCTTAAAACAACTTGCACTGACATATCTTAAAATATTTCAGTGTGATTGTTTTGTCTCGAGATGCCCATCAGTAATGGTTTTTGTAAAGTGCGTTTTTTAAAAACTATTTAAAGGTCCTAATTTAACCAAGGCCTAGCCCTGTTTTAAAATAATCCCTCTCCGGGAAACGGGCCCTTTAAATTTCCTTAAATTACACCAAATATTTATTCTGTCCATTTGTGTTTGCAGAGTAAGAAGAATGGTCAGGAAGGTGCTGGTGATGGAGAACAGAGAAGGTTTGATGGCACAGGCTATGACAGCGACCTAGTAGACGCGTTGGAACGAGACATTGTGTCCAGGAACCCCAATATCCACTGGTAGTGTTTTTATATAAACTTTTTCAGTCTGAGTTTGTGAAACTGATAGCAAAAAGTGTGTATTTATTAAAATACAGTAGTTTAATTTTCACATCGTACTTCAATACAAACAAATACGTAATGTGTTGAGTCAGCAGCGGCAGCTGTCAGTCAGAGGCATTCGGTGATTCAGTGCTCGACCGTGATTCAGGCAAGCTGTCATGTGTTACTGTTCCTACAGGGATGACATAGCGGATCTAGAAGATGCCAAGAAGCTACTGAGAGAGGCAGTGGTCCTGCCAATGTGGATGCCAGACTTTTTCAAAGGGATCCGTCGCCCGTGGAAGGTTAATACGTATATCTGATGCCATCTAAGCTTATACACATACACATATGGATACATACTCTGTGTTTTTATGTTAAATGTTTTAGTTAAAGCTTTTCAGCTGTCATTGTTTCATACATGTCATCTGATTATGGTATTTTGTCCACTAGTGGGCGGTGTTATACTTATTTATTATATAGAGCAGATGGCACAACCTCATATTATTACTCTAGAATTCATCACACATTTAATTTTTATCTTCAGTTTCGTTTGCAGATGCCATCTGGTCCACCGAAGTGTTTTTCCACAAAGCATCAGCTATATCTGTGTGTTTAAATGCCTGCGAAATGCTAATTTGGAGTTGATGACCACTATGTTATTGTCTCAAACTATCAGGGGGTGCTGATGGTTGGACCTCCAGGCACAGGCAAGACCATGTTGGCTAAAGCTGTTGCCACTGAATGTGGCACAACGTTTTTCAATGTGTCCTCTTCTACGCTTACTTCAAAGTACAGAGGAGAATCTGAAAAACTGGTGCGGCTTCTCTTTGAAATGGTGAGCAAGATGACAAAACATATGATTCTGGTCCCAGCTAGTTTGACAGACTAGACAGATATTATGACATTTTAGAGCCATAACTGTACATTTTATATTAGACTAAATGCAAAAGTTGGTTAAAAATCTTCTTTCTTTCTTTGTCCCAACAGGCTCGATTTTATGCCCCAACAACAATTTTTATCGATGAGATCGACTCTATTTGTGGCAGACGTGGCACATCAGACGAACATGAAGCCAGTAGGAGAGTGAAGTCCGAATTACTGGTCCAAATGGATGGTGAGTTAAACTGGTCTGAATTGTAGGTGATATTCTATCAAACGTCACAACCTCATTTTAACACAATCTTTTGTAACGGCATCAGGTGTAGGGGGCGCTCAAGAGAATGATGATCCCTCTAAGATGGTAATGGTCCTGGCGGCCACTAACTTCCCCTGGGATATTGACGAGGCTTTGAGGAGAAGACTTGAGAAGAGAATCTACATTCCACTCCCTACCGGTAATCTTAAACACAAACACGCCTGTGAACAAGAAAACATTTCTTAGGCAGTCAGTGCTCTGATTTCAACATGCCTGTCACCCACTCAACCACTCTGACTAGCCTGACTAATTTCTATCCATTCGGTTAGTCTTGATATGAGTCACGACTCATGATGTTTCATTGTCTGATGAAACTCTTTTGTTAAAGTTACAGTGCTCTGTTTGACAATTTAAATGATGTTGAATCTAGAGACTCTCACGAAAGCATCTTTCACCCCAAAATAATGTTAGAAACAGGGCTGTCAAATGATTAATCGCAGACAGGATAAAGGTTTGTGTTTGCATAATATATGTCTTTGTACTGTGCATATAAATTTTGTATTTAGAAACGCGTACACGTACAGACAATTTGTTTTATAATTATATATAATTTAAATTATTGGTAAATATAAATAAATAAATAAATAAATCTAAATATTTCCTGGTATGTTTTGGTGTTTATATATACAAAATTAATATGCTCAGTACACAGACAATTATAATGGATGCGATCGTTTGACCGCCCAGTAAGAAATTCTATTTAGGGTAAAAAATATATATATTTGCAATTGTAAGACTATTAAATGTCATGTGAAATAATAATGAATTAAGAAAAGAATTGGATGATAGTGAAAATTCCTCATTGATAGAAGTCCTAATAAAATAAGCACATTTTATTTTGGATAAACAGAAAAATGAATTTTCTTAAAATGTGTATTCCTGACCCTGATATCATAGCTGAAGGACGGGCAGAACTTTTGAAGATCAATTTAAGAGAGGTTGAAGTGACGTCTGATGTGGATCTGACACTCATCGCTGAAAGAATTGAGGGTTATTCAGGAGCTGACATCACCAACGTCTGCAGGTACAGGTTGCTTTTGGGATTAGGCGTAACATCTCGTTCTGAAAAGATGTAATTTGACAAATTTCAAGCATTTTGTTTTGTCCTCACCGAAAACATAATTCTGTGCTAAGTGACAAAATCACAGCCAAAGAGAACATATCTGACCTTAAATGGAAATGTTGGTGTGAAGTGATGAAGTAAAGTATGTTCGATAGGTCGTACTGTGCTGTAACTTGGTATAGATTGTTAAATCGATGAAACATCGATAAAAGGTGGCGAAAATTACACATGACTGCAAGATAATGTATTGAACAGAGTGAACTTGTATTCTTGGCTGCCCACTTTTTCAGAGCACAGTAAATGGTTTTAAAATGAGGCGGTACTTTTAGATTTGTAGTGTCAATGTGACCGATGAACCTGTGGTTGTGCTTTCAGAGATGCATCAATGATGGCCATGAGAAGGAGAATCCAGGGTCTCAGCCCGGAGGAGATCAGAGCTCTTTCTAAAGATGAACTTCAAATGCCAGTCACCATGGAGGACTTTGAGCTGGCACTCAAAAAAATATCAAAGTCTGTCTCAGCTTCTGACCTGGAGAAATACGAGTCCTGGATGTCTGAGTTCGGTTCGGTTTAAAGAAAAACAGAATCCCATGGGTACGGCACACTTAAGAGCAATACTTGAAAAAGACACGGTTTTATGTCTTCAGACGTTTTAATATCTAAAGATGCTACTGAACATTGTAGTCAAAGCAATGTCCTGCTGTGTTTGTTTACGCTCGGACCATTAATTGGCAGAAATGCACTTCAGAAAAGTCAGACGCTGGTTGCAGTCTGAGGTACGACACTGAGCCACTTTTATTCGTTGTTTGTAGCATTTCAGTTTTGAGTGATTTCTAAATCCATTTCTACAAAAAGGATGGAAATCGCCCGAATGCTAATAACACGTTTTAGGTTTCATACTATGAAGCTTGTGAAAAGGAGACTTGATAAGAGAGAGCAGCATTATCCAGATGTTGGATATTTTTAATGTTTGATAGTGTGTAGACACTAATACTGTATGTCCGGTGTTTTATTGGTTTTACTTTTTCTTGACTTACAATCATAATAAAATCTTAAATGTATTCTCTTCTGATTTAATGATGTTTTTTTTTTAACCAGAAGCACTACAATAATTACCAAGTTTTTGATCTGAATGCATTCAATTCAGTGCATTTTATCCTGAATAAAACAAATAATATAAATGTTATCTTCCAGCTTAATGTTATTTATCTTGCTTTCAGTTGCTTGGTTTCAGTCGAGTACAGAATGCCCGCTTTTCATTAATTCCAGATGGACAAAATCATGTCCCACCCTACATTTGTTTCTCATTGAATATCCCGTTTCAAATATATCAGATTACTGAAGTCATATCATGTTGATTCGAACACAAAATACACAATATAATTATCGGACACTACTTTGAAAAGCTCTGGGAATAATAGAAGATGTTGTTCTGTTGTCCCGTACTGCAGCAGAAGGGTGTGACTCCGTCATCCGGAGACGGATGAGTCTCTTATTGTGGGCTGTGTATCGTGAGTGTATAAATGTGGGTTGTGTGTGGATGTTGCTTTCAAAAGCCATGCTTGCCTTCTCCGAGCATCTAATTTGAAGTTCAGTAAATCTATGTGTATTCAGGCAAAGGGTTTATTGCTAAATATTTTTAGTCCTCACCAATGGCCAACACTTTGAACATCCATAACTGGTCTAACTATGATCACATGTATCTATGGAACAAGCACACATGTGTAATGGCAGATGGACGTGACACGGCGAGTGTGTATACAAAGCGAGTGTGAATCAGATGCATGGAGAAGAGTCAGGCGGGCTGACAGGAGGTCCGACAGTCTTGAGTGGTCTTTAAATGCCACTATGCACAGCTAAAACACACACCAGCTGGTTTTGTTTCTCCACTGAATATTGAGGTGTCATATTATAGTCATGTTGACAATTACCATGAAATTGCGATTATTGATCGCGTGTCAATGCTATACGTTTGATAATATCATAAATAATTAAGCACCAATCCAACAAAGGAGGCAGATGTATTACACCCATTTAACATTTTGCCTTAAGACCCAGAATGGTTATTATATCTCTCTTCTTCAATCTAAGCTTGTTATTTGAGGGGAAAATAAGATGGAAAATTAAACGAGTTTGATTAATAGCAACATTATTTGTGTTTTCAAAATGTATAGATAGATATAGCAAGTATATTATTAATTTGCGCACGATCATTTAATAGCAAAAATGTGATTCCTACTGAGTATGTTGGTTATGAAAGAAATTGCAGTTGCAATTTCATGCATTATACCAAACACTTGTTTTAAATTAGGGAAATGGAAAAAAGATCCAGTTAGGAGCCCGTTGTGTGCTTTTAATTGATTCAAATAAGTATATATTAATATTAAAACTGGGAACAACTAATGAATTGGGGTCAGATGGGACAAGTTTGTGAACCAACCAGTGCAAATGTGAAAATAACATCTAGTACTTATTAATACATCTATTGGGCTTGTATGTATGTATGTGTGTGTGTGGGGGGGGGGGCTGGATTAAAGGCAGATGTTCTATAGGGCATCAAATGTGTCTATTTTTACTCGTCCATAACAGTTGGTTCATAACCATCAGATGCATTCAAGGGATGAAAATCTGAATTTATTGACTTAAAGACATAGATTATGACCTATTACCTCTCCACAGACCTTGACAGATGCTTTAATGGATTTTATCTTTTAAAAAAAAAGATTGCATCTGTTGCATTAAGAGCATAATGTGTATATTACGTAATTCTACATTTTTTGAAACTATTATGAAATAAATACTATGCTTGCTATAAACTTCCGTTGCGGCTGCGTGCAAAAAATGTGTACGCATTTCATGTATATGAATAGATGTGTCTTTTGTAGATACAACCAGTTTTATGTTGCACATTAAAAACTCATTTTACCTTCAACATTGTATTTTAATCTAACGGTGTTTTGAAATGAATCTTGAGTGATTTAGAGGGAGGAGAGTTTTAAAAAAGCCTCTGTGATACATACGATACCGCCAGCATTGTGTTCTCTTTTTCAGAGCGCAGCTGTGTTGCAGTTTCTAAGATCTCCCAAGAGATGATGCTTTTGTTGCTCTTCGTCACCAAATTTCCTGTTTTACACATGTGACCTTCAATGCCTTAGAGAAAATGGAGTTTCCTGAAATGAATACCTACCACAACCTGTTTGAAACCTCATGGCGACGATCACAAGAGGCACACGGGTAATAACATTCAATCAGTGTTCGTTTTTATGAAAACGAAGGTTTATTATGTCAAATATACTCATGGGCCTTTTTTGTCTGTCTGTTTGACAACATCCTTTATTTTTGTTAACAGAGATCAATTAATGTCTAGCTTTTCATACTTTTGCTACATTAGCCGAAGTATCTGCCACTTCTAGGCTGTGGGCCACAATCAGTTCAAATCACATGGTTCTCGCTCTCATCAGACCAGCCCGGTGTTCTATTCTGCCCGACTACTGTGCTCTAACATTGTTAGCAAGATACAGGATATCCCTGAAGCTAAACAATATTATTAGACCTAATCAACATTGTTTGTTAACAGAGTGAGCCAGACATTCTTCCTGATTATATAACATCCCACGCCCAACAGATATAAACAATACAATGTGAGACCTTTGGCAACATTCAAACCCCTAAATAAGGGCCCGGTTTACCCACACATGGTGTTTTAATCTCTAACATTTGCTCTTGATAAGTTCCATAAATGCGACTGAAATGCTATTTTGAGATTCATTGGCATAACTCAGACATTCAAATTATTTTCCAAACCCCCAGTTGGAAATGCGACATCAAAGGGCGTTCATGAGCAATTTTTACCTCAGAGACTTATATTTCCTATAATTCCAAGAGCACGTGAAGGCAGCATTAATGCATGTGGGCTGTTTTAATGCATGTGGGCCATGCCTCCTTATGTCAATGACCTGTGTCGTGTTCTTTTTTCACAGGTTAAACAAGATTACATTACAAGGCACATTACAATAAAAAGCACAAAACTTAGGGATATTTCAAAACATAAAGTAGTTTTGTTAGATCATTATTTATGCACAGAGTTTTACAAATATAAGTTGACGGACTTAAAGTGATGAGTGAATGAATATTTTATTGTCCTAAAATAGGTTGTATTAATATTTACAGCACATTGTTTATTGTTTGCTATTAGCATTTGAAAAAACTTTCATCTGAAACACCAAAAATGTATTATAAAGTATATCCTCGCTTTAATAATGTGATCGCTCTTACAATACAATGTGATATTTTGTGATAGGACCTATTTCCAGACATGACTCTTGACTTTAAAGGGAACCAATATGCTAAACTGTTGTCAGGTTGACCCTGTCGAAAGTGCATGATACGATTCTCGTTCTGCTATTGGAAATTGAGGCTCTGTGAGGTATCTTGTTATTTTTGTGACTTCCAGGTATTGTTAAAAACGTCAATGCCAAATGTTTTCAGGGGTGTCGAGGTTTTCTGTTACGGTCACACCAACCTCCAAAGCTACCCAGGCTAATGTGGGATTTTTCCACAAATGAGGCAGGTTTAAGTGGTATTAGAGAGGGCCGTCCAGATGATGTCATCAGATGGTGTCACAGCCGATTAAAAAGCCACATTGAGTAACATCTGTTATGCCGGTACTGTCTACGGTCACCTGAACCTGACAGTGGTGTTATGTCATATACTTATCACGCAGGCTCGCTGTAGAACATTTGAGGCCAAAGGTAAAGGAACATTGTGAAGGTGTGATGTTTCTTTTTTTCTTTTCATTTAGCCTAGTTGTGCAAGCACTGTCAAGTTTGTAGATATGCTGCAGTTTTTGCCAGAGGGGAACCGGTTCCCCTGGTTGGGCCTGGGTTCTCCCTTGTTTTTTTTTCTCCCGTGTAAATTGTGTTCTGTGCGTGTGGAGTTGTGCATCATGAATGTTGATGTGTATGAACATGTGTGCGTATCTGTATTCTGTGTGTGTTCACTTTTTTTTTACGTGTATAACTTTATTGCTTTCCTTATAGTCAAAATGTTTCATGTACAGCTGCTTTGTAACAATGAAAATGGTAAAAAGCGCTATAAATATAAAGTTGACTTGAATCTTTTAAAGCCGTTTTTTGGGACGGCTGTGAGGAATACATATAATTTAAAAATGCAGTCTAATACATAGTACTTCTCAACTCAAGTAGACACTACAAGGATAACGTTTATTAGGTATATCAGCAATTTTTCTACTACGGCTGATTACAAAACCTCTTTAAATGTTCTGACCGTTTAAGATTTCATTGGAAACTATAAACATCAAATACAGTCATGAAATGGGTGTATCCAACTATTTCTCAATACAGTGGTTCCCAAGACTGTTTCTGGAAGGGTTTCAACACATTTTGGATGTCTTCCTTAACTGACACACACCCATTTGGGGTCTTTGAGTTCTCCCCTAATGAGCTGATAACTGAAAGTAAAAAATGCCAGGCGGCACCAATTTTTGTAAACAGAAGCCAACAATATTTGTCAAAAATATTTCTAGATCATTATTACCATTACTAAGGTATGAGGAAACCGTTTTTAAGATTCAATGGTAACAGAAGAGTATTGGAATTGACCACAATTGTTTTGGTATTTATAGAAGAAAAAAAGACATTAAAAAATGTATGCATAATAACTGACAATGTATTGTGTTGATCAAACTGAAGACACTGACACATTTTACAATCATGACCATCTCTGTCATGTTGAATGACAATGGATGTGTATGGTTCACTCCACCCTTTATAATACAGTGTATTTATGGCTGTTGTTGTGTTGAGAAATTGCTACTGTCATTATAGACACACCCCTCCTGGTATACACTAATCTTCTGGCTGGGTGGACTTTAAAGAGGCTTTAGGATAACATCCATGTTTTATAGCTTAAAATGAATCCAGTCATGTTCGAAACTGTGAGGTCACCACCTCTAAATATACCAAGTAGAAAAACTCCCTTGTCCCATTGACTTTTTAAGAGAGAACTTAAACACCTGAAGTAACTAACCCAACATTTTAAGACAAAACTAGTTCATAAAGAGGAATCAGTTTAAGTTTCATTACAAGTGTTTTTGTGTGAACATTATTTTTAATGTAAGCGGACAGCAGTTGCGTTGAGATATAATGCAGGTACATATTAAAATAATAGTTCAGGCAAAAACTAACTTTTTCATCATGTACACGTCCTGATTCATTCCAAAGTCATGACATTATTTCTTTAGGGTATTTACAAGTACTTTTTGAACCCTTTTCTATGAAGTGAAAGTGAATTTGGACAGATTTTAAGTAAACAAAATAATAACATGTAGGTCGATTCTTCACAAAGTGATTTTATGACTCTAAATATGCTATGACGTGTAAATGGACAATATTTTTATACGTTTATGGTACTTTTAAGAGATTACACTAAGCATTTCACTTTGTCCTTTACAGAAGAAAAAAACATTTAGATTTAAATAAAGAGTGAGTAAATAATGTCAGAATGTTATTTTTTGAAAGAACTGCCTCTTTAAGGAAGATTATGAATACCCAGTTTCAAAACTGAGACTGAAACAGTGGAAATGTTTAGGGAGTACACCAGAAAGGTTTTCTCGAAGTTGGAAAGAAAAACAGAGAATGGTGGCTGCCATGGCGGTTTTGGGCAATAGGCACACACAGTAAAGCTTGTGGTACAGTACAGAGTTCTGTGCTTCAACTAACCATTCAGACATTTCAAGAAACACTCAACCCAAACTGGGACAGTGAAGAGCTTTATTGAAAATGTTCAGACATGTGATATCAGCGGCTTAAACAGGTTTATGTTTAGATAGAGTGTAATGGGAAACTAACCACAGTTTTATAGCTCCTGAACTCACACACACCTTTAAATACATCATTTTTGGCTAGATTAGTTCCTTACTATTCTTTGTAAATCCTTAAAGCAAAGACTGTTAGATGATTGTCGTATTTTCACCACAGTAAATACAAAGTGAAAGATCAATGTTCAAGAAAGTCTAAAAGTCAACTAAGAAGTTACTGATCAACCAGGAACAGGATTTTTTCCCTTTCTAGCTGAGACTTTTATTAAGTTTTATAGATATTTCATTTGTGCCTATAGGAAAGAAAAACACAAAGGAGATGTCTTTAACACTCCAGTTGTTTCTCATAGACGGAAATGAGTTTAAATGGAAAACAAATGTTTTTTGCCCAAAGGAAAAGACCCTTCTTGTCTCTTCCCATAGCCTAATAGGAAATCTCAACAATGTCTCAGATGCACCAGGAAATCTATCAAAAGTTGGAGACCAATTCAATCTTATAGTCTTACCTTTCTGTTTCTATTTTTCCCATTAGAGTAGGAACATCTGAGAGAAAGCTAATATTTACACAAACAAAATGTGAACTCAAATAAATATTTCTCACATTCTGCGATGGCATTCTCTTCGTGTGATTAATGGGTCATTCTAACTTGACGGTTTCTCAACGCTCTGTCAGAATGTAACAAGTTTATTGCAATTGTACAAAATAACAAACACAGGAAGGATCAAGCGGTCTGCCCATAATTTACTCAGACTGTTTTTTATTGTGAAGTTTGCACATTGTAAATCAAACAGTCGTTTGTGTGATTCTCCTTAAATCTTCATTACGAGTCATTGTTTATCAAAGCCAACCACGTAAAACCCCCATGCTTGAGCTAAACTGCCATCACGGTCTCTGCTTATTCTAGTAGTAATCTTTGTTAGCTATGTCTATACTTCCCTATGCCAGACATACAAAAGAGAATGACTTCTCCTGTCTCATTTAATCCCAGGTAATGATTTCCCTCCATGTGTATTCTACACAGTGTTCCTGAACTCTCGTCTGAGTTTGTTCTCATCGGCTTCAACGTAAACATGCTATTACACAGATTAAAGTTCACAATCAAACAAAGGAAGTAGTTACATGTTTGTCTGAACGTCAACACGGTCACAAACAGACACAGATAAGGATCAGCTTTGACCCAATAGCCATCCCACCACACACACACATACTTGGGTTGTTTCAAACCCCATCCCAATTTTTCACAAATGGTTCTGCATTTGTGGATATAGAGGAAAGAATGAAGCGGCACACAGGAGAACAAAAGTGTTTTTGGAAGCGGCGCAGAAGCATCAGTGACAGATTAAGTAGTTAATCCTCTTGAGGTCCTGTGGGTCTGACACCCCATGTCAGAATGAATTCCTTTAAGCACCACACAAAACAATAGACACAGAGTCAACAACACAGATATAGACTTCATGTTTCCAAGGCAGCGCCACACACTGAAACTGCCACACACACGCAAACACACCGAGATGCACACATGCCTGTCACATGAACTCCTTGATCCATTATGTTGAGTAAAAGCTATAAAAGTGTATGTGTTGAAGAAAGAAACGATGACTGTAGACCTATTTCTGACTAAATATATCCCTTATAAGCATAAATACAGTGGTATACTCACATACACTGTATTTTGTATACATAAATACACATTAATAAATCTAGCTTTGTTATAATAAAATAATTTCCCAAATCTCATTTGTTATATATTTAATATCAAGATACAGCACATATGGGATTATGACAACATAAGTAAACAAACCCTTTAAGGCGATACAAGACCTCAAATCCTCATTAATCTGTTATTTTGTATTGTCTGTCTGACTGTAGATTATTCTTTACGCAGGTTACACTTTACCAACATTTTATAACAAATACCACAGCTTGTTCTATATAAACCTAACCTAACCAAAGACACCTATGGGTTTACGTGTTGTTACCATGGTACCGCTACCATGGTACCGCTACAGATACCACAGTTAAGCTTCATTCATATACTTAATACCAAAATACTTGCACAAAACAAACATAATGCTGCTTCCACAGGATTTGTGAATTTTGAAAAGTGATTAGGCATAAAGTTCCCAAATCAACATGACTAATTCGTTTATAACGAAACGTATTTTGTCGGTCATAGTTTTGTGATCTCTCTCTCTCCGCCTCTTCCCTTTAACTGCTGGGGGGAGTATTCATCCGCACACACCGATCGACATCGCGCCGTTTTTATCTGCCTCACCAGCTCCAGTTTCCCCCCGTCAAGTGCCGCCATTTTTTTCTGAGGCAGGATGACAGCAGAGAGGCAGCGCGGACGAAGACGGATACAAGACTGAAAACCCCTCGAATTAACTCGGTTTTCGACCAGACACGGTCTATTTTTTCACAGCGGACTCTCGTGGAACTCATTTATTTACGTATTGCGTATATTCGCGTTTTGAGAAACAAACCGAGCGCTGAATCGTAGTACTATTTTGTTTCCCTTATGGCGTAGGCACATTTTTACCCAATATATCGTTTTTATTTCAGGATGGGAGGGGGTCCTCCTACGTGAACGCGAAATCCCAAAATTATTATTTCTCTCGTTGTTAACTTTACATCATGACAAAGCGTGGAGTCGAAAGCGTATGTGAAGAAAAAACGACTCCTGCCTGCGCTTAACTAGCTCGACCAGAAACCTACAGGAATAACCAGATCAGGTCAACCTGCTTCGCCACGGCTTGTGAAACTTTATTTTACAAAAATAAAGGAAGGAAAACTTTCTCATCTAAGGTGAAGATCCGAAACAACACATTTCAAAGATGACGGCCAATATTCCAGCTGAAATGGTAAGAATGTATTCGTACGAAATTTGTAACGTTATATCTGCTGCTGTTGTAACCCAAACGACATTTTTATAACCGTATTTATATTTATAAATGTCCAAATATAGCATTGAGATTGAAAACTTGATTGATATGACAAAAGGTCGATTCTCTTCGTTGTTTTCGCTAATAAATAACACCAATCTATATATGTACCTATATGCTGGTTGTACCACCTCTTTTTTCCACCATAACTTCAACAGCTTTAGTGTAATGATATAATTCCTGATAGCTTACACAATGCTGTACTTTTAGATAAAAAGGAAGTGTGGCAACAATTATCAGACCAAACTTTCAACATTAAGTCATACTATAAAGTATCCTTTTAATCCCCTTTTCATGCTTGGAGAATGACATTTAAAGTTTTGTACTGTGATGTAATACTAGAACAGATTGAGTTTTTGTCTTATTACCCAAGAATGGTGGTTATTCTGCTCGACAGTATCCAGAAGGTCGGTGGTTTGAGGTCATGCCCAAATGATTTAAGGCTGTTATGACCCTCATCAGCATTAAACTGATGTTTCTTCTGTCTCATGTTGAAGCAATCACGGACATCTTTGTATTGGCAGTGAATTGTAACGCAATGTCCCGTGTTAGATGAGAACACTTTGATAATGCCTAACAGCTGGTTAGCCTGTCAAACTAAAGAGACACTCTCTGACATCGCAGAGATTCAATTTAATGTTATACGATTGGCCTCTACAGCGCACATTCATTTGTCTGTCTGTTACGTCCATTACGGATGTCTGGAGTTTGACACTGAAGTGCTGAAATGTTCATCTGGACTTCCTTGTACTGTAACTGTAGATATTAAAAGGCAAACTCAGTTTATTGTTGATTAACTTTGAGGCCAGAAATGTCATCTGACCCCGATGTTGACAACGCATCTTTTGATGTTGAATAGAAAGAACGGCTTTTTCGCACACTTGGATTGAGAAAGTAAGAACTTAAAACATGGGGAAGAAGAACACATTGTTTTGTTATAGGCCGATTTTCATCTTTGTATTATCTATGATAGCGCATAAGTTTTTTTAGGTTACTTTTTGAAAACTTTATAGCATCTTTCCATTCAAACCCTGCGATGCATTCGTTCTATGCAAAGAAGAAATAAAAAGAGATTCTTTTTAAAGCATTTTATACATTGGGTTTAAGTCTCGGAAAAGCACGCTCAGTTTTAGAATCAAATGCCACAAAGTATAAAACTTTGTATTGTGTGGTCTCCAGCTGAAGGGTGTTAAGATGGGGGCTGGGTTGCCAAACAATAGGGCTATTTGTGTGTGTATGAGTTTGTGTGTGTGTACACATCTTGTGGGTGGGCATTTTATTGAATGGGCTTTCTTTTGGACAGAGCTCCCACGTTTTCAAAGAAACAAGCAATGTTGTGGAAGTCTTTCGCCTATAGGTGCAACATCAGATATTCTCATATAAAAGAACCCGCTTTGATCAATTGTGAGACAGACACAGAGGTGTCAAGAGGAATTTGATAGTCTGTCACAGGGCTGTGTCATGTTGTGTGGTTTCATGTTGCATCACGTTCTCTATGTAAAAGAGTGGATTACTATAAAAAATCTGTCGTGGGGGATGGCAACCTCATATCCCCACACACGAGGAGAGACCTCCCTGTGGGTATTGTGTATACACTTGAGAAGCATTGCTCAGCACTTTCAATATCTTTTATCGTTATACAGAAAGAGTTTAGGCTGACTGTTACTCAGTTTAAACTTCAAGGTGCAGTGACACATTTAACGTCTTATCTGTTGTAGTGTTTATTTGAAATTTTGTTGTTAACCTTGAACATTAACGTATAATTTAAGAGTTCAGTATTGTGTCAATAGAACACAAATTGGATAGAACGATTTGTGATATTGTACGAAATATTATCAGAGGTGGAGCATGTTATTATGATTTGATTAAAGATTACATAGATAAACATATCTATCTTCACAATAGCCCTATTGTGCTTGTGCACTGATGACTTTTAAAGTTATAAGGCAAGGAATATGTGTTTAGAAAGTAAACAAGTGTGTTTTTTTCAGTTTCTATTTAATTGTGACTAATGTTGGAGAGAATATATCCTCTTATGTTAAAAGTTATCTCACTTTAATGGCACAGAAGATGTATTATTTATTACCTCTAAAGTTAACCCCAAAAATGATAAAAACGCAAATTTTAGAAGAAGATTTTAAACTTTTGCATCTATATATATATATGCAGAAGGTAGCCCAGGTCAAGTCAGATATGCCATCAAGAGTTTTGCACAAATTGTATAACCAAGCACAAACCAGATCTCAACAGGGAAAACTGAAAGCAGATTGATCAGTATCTTCGAGGATGTATCGGGTCATTATAACATCTGTTACTTGACCGACAGGCCCCCCTTTTCCGACCCCAAAAACAACCTACATTCGATAAACATACACTACGCGACATTACAGCGCATAAAAGACTGAATGATTAAAAAAGGTAAATTAGGATTTAAAAATATAATCCACAAAAAAGTGAGTGAAATCTCAATTTGAAAATGAATGAAAATGTGAGTGAACCCTGAAAATACAAAATCCCAAGTGTGCTTTATGAGTCAGTAAGGGTTAAAGGCTAAAGTGAAAGAGTGAAAGAAGAGGGGTGGGGGGGAGGAAGTAGCTCAGACTCACTCAATAAAGGAGCCTTTCAGTCGAGTAAAGAACAATTTACAATAGCTCTGTGAGAGATGTGCTCACGCACACACACACACACTGTCATGGAAAGTTAGAGTAAGTCTATGTCACTTTGTGTAAATAGTGCTCAGTGTCTTATTAGAGTTTGTTTTAACTCCGCGGTCATATTTCATATTCAGTGCTGGATTTGAATGAACATATCTTTATTTACATGTTTCCAAAGATGGTTGTCCAAGATTTGTATGTGACGGGCAGAGACTGACAGTAAAGGGTTGTTCCACGATGAACTCTGGCTCTCGCTGGACGTTATGACATAATTGTGCAAGCGTTTTTTGTAGTTTAGTATCATCACAGATTCAGATCTCAGCTCAAAGTCCCTCCTCCTCCCGATGGCCTCTGCATGCCTCTCTCGCACCTTCTAGCCAACTATTTTTTTTTCTTCGGTTGAAAGATATGACCAAATGTCTTAAATGGAGGCAGGTAATACGATATAAAAGAAAATGTGCTGAATTTGGACTTGGGTCTAGTTAACGTGTTTGTTTTTAAATGTCTCAAAGATGTTTTACCTTAAAGGGGTCATATAGCGCGAATATATGTTTTTCTGTGTCTTTGGACATGTAAAAAATTAAAGTGTCGGAACAAATATCCATTCTATCTAAAAGCGAATGCTCACCCAGACCTGCCTGAAACGCCTCGTGTAACCACACCCCCACAAATCTACGTCAGATCGTGGAATAATTGACTTATGTATACCAAATGTATAATTGACTTATAATTGACTTATGCGCCCAAATTAGGGGTGGGCGATCTAGAAAAAAAATTCAAATCACGATTTTTTCCAGATAGATCACGATTTTATCGCGGTTCTTCTTCAAGTTGGTTTTAAGACTATTTTTCAAATTAAAGGGGCTTCAATACAGCCAAACTAAGTCCCCATATAAAAATATACTCTTTACCATTTATATTTTGAAGAATATTTTAATCAAGTTAATATTTAATGCAAGTGCAAGACCATAAATCAGCTGTTAGCAAAAAACTTTACATTTTGAATTTGTTTTTCATCTTGTTGCGGAACTCGGAGTAAAGCTGTGGAATGGGCGTGGAGGATAAATATTTTTGGCTGGGTATTTCGTAACGTGGATCTACGACTTTGAGCAGTTTTTTAAAGCCCTCATTTTCCACAGTCTTTATGGGAATCATGTCTTTGGCCATGTAAAATGCGACCGCGTCAGTGACATCTTTCCAGCGCTTGTTCATTCTGTCATACGGATACGGAGTTCCTTTCTCAAATGGTTGTTTCGCTAAAGTCGTTGTTTAAGCCCTTTAGTTTCCGTATGCTTGGTTGTACCTGATTTACTCGCGTGGGATCCCTTTATAATTTGACTGTCGGCATACTCTTTCAGTCCCTTTTATTTTGAGGTGGTTAAAAAGGTTTGTTGTGTTGCCTTACGACGGTCGAATCTTATCATTGCCACATTTGCAAATAACTGTTGTTTGGGCCGTGTCAGTTGGGGAAAACCCAAACCATTTCAATATTACTGATGTAGAATTTTTTTTAGGGACCAAGTCCTCCGTGTTTCCCTCCTTCTTCACTGACCGCGTCACTTAATCTTACTGAATTCACAAGCAACGTATACGAGCTTGTTAACATGACGCAATCTATCGCAAGTATGTTGACGAATTCTATAGAACACTACTATATTGGACGATTTAACGATTTTCCCGAAAAAGTGGATCGTGCAGTCATTTTAATCATTCAAGATCTAATATCGTCATATCGCACACCCCTAGCCCAAATGTATATGCAAGTAAGATGGGCGTACATGTCAATACATTTGCTTTGGAACCTAATGTTCCAAATATGGTAAGAAGTGTTACATTTCTGTCACACACTTGCAGTAAAAAAAAAATTAATGGTTTTAAAGTCCATAGTTGGACTGGTTACCAACATTCTCCAAATAGCTTCTTTTGGGTTCTGCAGAAGAAATAATGTAATACAGGTTTTGAATGACATGAGGGTGGGTAAATGATAAAAAAAAAAGATGTGGGGGACTATCCCTTTGAGAAAAACCAGCACCGTTACATTTAATAGAAAATCATATCTGGAGTCATCGGTAGGAAGACTAAAAACAAATTTCACAGTTTATTAACTGCTACTTTCAGTCATGAAGTGCGATGAGCTTTAGCCCGGGGTGCTGTAGTAATTTAGTTTGAAAAAGTGTGCATGATATCACTAAAAGGAGAGAGGGGTGTTTTTTTATAATACGAAGTAGAAGTAAAGTACTATCAAAAGGACATTTTTATCATAAGGGCATATAAATGATGAGAAGGGAAGTGACTGGGTCCCTTCCCCCTCGCTGTCTCTCTCTTTCTGCAGATGTCTGCCCTTTTTTCAGCAGTAGGCACGTGGGTAGGGCCTGCAGGGCAGGATGCTGCCTGCCTTCATCTGGCTAAAGGAGATGAGATATTATTCTCTCTCTGTCTCGTCCTCTCTTTTATCTTGTGTCCTTTTCTATCCTCATATTTCCCCCATTGCTCAGGCACTTATATCTTTATGCAGGGTTCGACATTGAAGAGATAGTTCATGCAAACAATTTTTTTCATCATTTACTTACCATCATGTCATTCCAAACAATTATCATGTTAATTCTTCTGCAGAAAACCAAAGACAGTTTGAAGAACGTTGATGCAAGGATCCCATTGACAGTTTATTTACACAAAACCACTGAGACGTTTTCTAGGTACATCTTCTATTTTGTTCCACAGAAGAATGAGTCATATACATTGAACAACATGAGGGTATAGGTGATGAATTCATGATCTTTTATTTTTGGGTAAACTTACCCTTTCACACACACAAGCGCGGATAAACAATTAGCTTTGGATACTCGCCAGTTGGCTGGTCACGAATTAAATGAAGATAACTTCAATTTACCATCATACAGTAAGTTTATCTAGTCTAGTTCATGTTTGTTTTTCTCCAGAACTGCATGTGGCCACGTTAATGTTAATGAGCGGGTGGATGGATAGGATATAGTCAACAGAAAAGTAAAAAAAATATATTAATATCTCATCTCGCCAAGTGGAAAATCTCTTCTCTTTTGTAGAATGTGCCTTTAAACAAGGATATTATAACAATGTGACCTTCAAGACATGTCTCATTGACCTTAAAGCACATTGAGGGAATCTAACTTCGTACGTTAGTGTTTCAAGGCTTTGTTTCTTCAGAACCATTGAGCTCACCATGCTCTTTCATACATTTCTTAAAGCTGTGTGTAATTGGATGCAAAAGTGGGAACATTTGTACAGGGACCAATGATTTACAGCCTCTGCATTTATTATCATCAGTGTAAAGTGATGACCACTTATGTAACTGTGATTGGAATGTTATCAAACAGGACTGTATTGATTTCATTGATATTACAGCCACAGCCCTCGATTTCTCTTCCGGTGAAATGTAAGACCGGGGCGGATGAGAGCCTGTGTGAGTCATTGTCCTTCAAACCGCTGATGGGGGATCTGGACTGACTGAGACCACAGTTGTTAGTTAGCTGTGGTGGCCGTGATTTAGTACGGAAGCTAAAGCTAGCTTTTAATGGCTGCGGTGCGATTCGCTCAAGTGAGTCGGGAGGAGACAGAGAGCGAGATAATGGGACGCTCTAAACGTCTTGAGGAAATGACAGAAAAACGATCACTTTTTAGGAAGCTATTGAGACCAGTCCATCATGGAAAAATGCATCGAGGGAGAGGGGAAGGTTTCTGCGCATTTTACCCTTTGGATGACTGATGCAAAGCATTCATTCTTGTCAATTCAGATACGTTGCATGTAGTAACATCACATTCAATAAGGCAGAATAAAATAAAGCCAGAACAATTTCTACTTTCTTAATACAACATTGGAAATGTTGATTAACTCTCTTTCAACCACCTGTCATCTATTTTTCTCTCTGTCTGTCTATATATGTCTGTCAAAAACGTATCACTCTCGTTCTCTCCGTTTCGCACATTCAAGCGGGTTATGATACCCAGCTGAGAGAAAAATCAATCATTTTATTGCACATCCACTCATGCAGAGAACATCCAGCCTCGCTTTGTAGGGTGCACATGCCATGTTTTCGCGTGTGTGTGTGAGTTAATTCTCAAATTCCTGCATAATTTCCCCCCTAGTTCTTGAAGATAGACAGAGGCCTTACAATTTCTCTCCAGTTTCCTCTCTCACTTAATTTCCCACGTTCAAATGTGTCATCTAATTTTCAGATCTCATGTCATTTTACGCTGTTATCTCTTTCTCGTTTGCAAGGCTCTTCGTAATGACAATTTAAGAGTGTGATACACAAAGATATTGCATATTAATGTACGGGTCAGGTCTCTAAAAGCAGTTCTTTCTATGTCAAGAAAAGAAGCTTTTATATAAAACAGCAAGGGATCATTTTGCGGGCTGACACCCATTTATCTGCAGAATGAGCTCGATATTCAGCTCAAGAGTGCCAACGGTCACCATGTTTTCCACCTTAGATGAAGTGAGCCATTTATCCTTTCGTTACTGATTGTTATATATTATTTTGTAATTTACTTTATTTGTATCGCTACTTATGCAAGATAAAGACAACCAAACCATGCATGCTACAATTTCTTCATAAGGAAACATGTCAAGGTGACTTATAATGTGGAACATTTATGCAAATCCCCCACGCAAACAATGGGTGGTTTACCGTGCTCAGCGGTTTTGGCTTTCTCACTGGAGAATGAATCTGATCTCTTCCACAAAAGTGGACCAACCTGTTCTGGCTCCTGTTGAGAAATGGAAAAAACTGGATTGTACACGCTGTACTGTAACTGACAGAACATACCAGGAATCTGTGGTCAGTTCTGGTACGTTACTTCCTGTAGAATAAAATAGTTCTCCAAACAAAATTCTCATTAGTTACACCTAAATATTTGCATGCTTCTTGTGTTAGGGCAACATTTGTTTACCGATTAACTATTGGCTGCTGTTTGTGAAACAGGATATTCAAGGAACTAAATGTAGGGCAGAGCAGTATCTATAGGGAACTGAATGCATTGTGAATATTTCATATGTGATCCTGGACAACAAAACCAGTCTTATGGGTCAATTTTTCCAAATTTCTAATAAATAATTAAATAATAAGCTTTCTATTGATGTATGAGTTTTTAGAATAGGACAATATCTATATAAACTAAGAGTGCAAAAAAATGAAAATATTGAGAAAGTTGCCTTTGAAGTTGGTAATCAGGTGAACTGTGGCAGGCCATCCACTCTCAAAAATAAAGTTTTTATATATTTAAGGTAGGAATTTTATAAAATATCTTCATGGAACATGATATTTACTTAATATCCTAATTAATTTGGGCATAAAAGAAAAATCGATAATTTTGACACATACAATGTATTTTTGTCTTTTACTAAAAAGGTTCCCGTGCTACTTAAGACTTTTGTGATCCAGGGTCACATATTGGATTGGGAAAGTGTAATGGCTGTGGTCTGTGACAGGTGGCTGCAGGCAAATCTACAAAAACAAAAGGGCGATGTCAACCGAAAATGAAAGTTGTTTAAAAGCGGTGCAAGTCGTAACATTTTGATTTCAAGTCAAACATCATTTGCATGAATGAAGCAATTACAACAAGACCAAGAAAGTGCTTTAAATGACGATAAGATGCAAGGTATCTGTAGAATACCCCTATATTTTAAACCATTAGGAAAAACACATTTTCCATACTCTGTAAAGTTTCCCGAAAAAGCTCAAACTTCACACTGTCTCGCACATGCTGGAGAAACACCTCAACTGATGTAGATAGAGATGAGCAGGTGTGATCACAGCCTTTAGAATCACTCCCGAAGACACAGACAGAAATGAGATGGTTTGAACTGACACTATGCTGTCAGGAAAAAGAAGGCTATCTCTTCCCATATATTATCTGTTGTGACTGGTAGATAGATGGCATAGTTTTAGTAAATGCTTCCCCTCATGTCAAACCTGTGACTTTCTTCCTTGTGCAGAACACAAAAGAAGATATTATGAAGAGTGCCTTCTATTGGGGACACAAAACCACTGAGACATTTCTCCAAATATCTTCTTTTGTGTTCCACAGAAGAGAGAAGCTCATACAAGTTTTGACATGAGGGTGAATAAAAGCTGAAATCAGTGCTTTTGGAGATTGTCATGAAGGCATATGGCCACGTTGAATACATCCCAAACAACATTGGGGGAGTGCCTACTTACGTAATGCAAATCAATGCAGCCAAACAAGGTTTTTAAGCTTTGCCAGCTAGGACAAGATTTAAAAAGCAAAACATGACGACACAATGAAGTTAAATGATAAATGTGGTCATGAAATCCAAGACCCTTCAACGTATGAAATGTGATCGCAAGTGAGACACAGGCGAATAGCAGGTGCAGACGAAAATCTCTCTTGGCTGACCATTTGCGATCGAGTGATCGAGTCACCCGAGACAGATTAATGCCAGGTGTTAAACAGGGCACATACTCCAAAGAACATGCTTGTTGCCGAATATACACATGTAGAAGCTCTGAGGCAATTTATATGAACACTAATGGATCAGGTATAATAAACTGTTGTGTTGTGTTAATCCCTAAAGGCTGTTTCCGTGAACCAGGCGTGATGCAGGTGACTTGTTTTGTTTAGGAGCGTAACGTCATAGGCTTACACAAGCACAGCCGATTCCCGCCGTAGACCTCACTAATTTCCTCTCTCCCCAAAACGGACAAATCCCCCCTGGAGGCGTTGTTTCTGATGTTGTTCCCATTGATGTACAGTTGCGTAAGTGCTGCATGTGTTTGGCTGTTCTCTATTGTATAAATGACATTCCCAGAACAGTCTGCAAGAGATCTTTTTTGAGATGGGCAAAGCCGGTCGACTGCCGGATCCACCATGGTCAGCGTTTGTTGTGGCTGCTTTTAGTTCAGAACTGTCAGACGCCCTCATTACTCTCTCTCCCTCTCTCGCTTACCGTGTCTCTTGGCAAAGAATAGTCTTGCTAAACTTGTGAACAACCCCCCCAAAAATCTGTAGTGGGTCTCTGTAGCCCTGTTTTTAACTACAGCAACAGCTAACCAAAAACACCTGTTCCTATGTCTGTTTGTTTTCAGCTATAGAAAGATTACCCAGAGTGTTAGAAATGCATGGAATTTTATTCATATTTAATTTACTTGTTAATAAAGAGTACTTGATAATTTAATATGTATGTATTTATTAGGTGGAGCAGAGTAATTGCAAAATGAGTTGTTAAAAAAATATTTATATATATATATGCAGTATATTTATGCAGTATATTTATATATACTGCATAAAATATAATTTGGTTTAGTTTAACTAAATAGTAAGGCTTTTTGTGCATTATATTGAAGTAAGACTTGTGTTTATCGCTGGTGTGCATGCTGTCTATGCAATAGTCAACATATTTTCCATAGAGATCCCATGTAGCCTCACGTGTCAGTTGTGCCCATAGGAGTGTGTGTTTGTCTGTGCAGAGTGCTGGGGGCAGATTACATCAAAGATTCCCTCTGTTGTGTTTGTTGAATGGAGCCCTTACTTCCTGCAATGGGATTATTTGGCATGTTTTATTAAAATTGTGGGTCAGACTATGGAAACCTTTAGAGAATATTTAAATATGTAATGCCGAATGTATGATGGATACGTAATATGATGGATTTGATAGTAAAACAAAATATTCAGTTTGACAAAATGTGAGCCTTACATAGGGGTGGGGGATCTAAAAAAAAATTCAAATCACGATTTTTTCAAGAAAGATCACGATTCACGATTTTATCGCGGTTCTTCTTCAAGTTGGTTTTAAGACTATTTTGCAAATTAAAGGGGCTTCAATACAGCCAAACTAAGTCCCCATATAAAAATATACTCTTTACCATTTATATTTTGAAGAATATTTTAATCAAGTTAATATTTAATGCAAGTGCAAGACCATAAATCAGCTGTTAGAAAAAACTTTACATTTTGAATTTTGTTTTTCATCTTGTTGCGGCACTCGGAGTAAAGCTGTGGAATGGGCGTGGAGGATAAATATTTTTGGCTGGGTATTTCGTAACGTGGATCTACGACTTTGAGCAGTTTTTTAAAGCCCTCATTTTCCACAGTCTTTATGGGAATCATGTCTTTGGCCATGTAAAATGCGACCGCGTCAGTGACATCTTTCCAGCGCTTGTTCATTCTGTCATACGGATACGTGTTTTTTTTTCTCAAATGGTTGTTTCGCTAAAGTCGTTGTTTAAGCCCTTTAGTTTCCGTATGCTTGGTTGTACCTGATTTACTCGCGTGGGATCCCTTTATAATTTGACTGTCGGCATACTCTTTCAGTCCCTTTTATTTTGAGGTGGTTAAAAAGGTTCGTTGTGTTGCAAATAACTGTTGTTTGGGCCGTGTCAGTTGGGGAAAACCCAAACCATTTCAATATTACTGATGTAGAATTTTTTTTAGGGACCAAGTCCTCCGTGTTTCCCTCCATCTTCACTGACCGCGTCACTTAATCTTACTGAATTCACAAGCAACGTATACGAGCTTGTTAACATGGCGCAATCTATCGCAAGTATGTTGACGAATTCTATAGAACAGCACTATATAGGACGATTTAACGATTTTCCCGAAAAAGTGGATCGTGCAGTCATTTTAATCGTTCGCGATCTAATATCGTCATATCGCACACCCCTAGCCTTACAGTACAAAAACTAATTTGCATTATGAATTTTGTTGAATAGGTGGTTAAAGGAATAGTTCTGCCAAAAACGAAAATTCTGTCATCCTTAACTCACCCTCAAGTTGTTCCAAATCTGTTGAAATTTCTTTGTTCTAATGAACACAAAGATATTTAAAAGAATGCTTGTAACCAAACAGTTCTTGGCCACTGTAGCTCAGTGGTAAGAGCATTGCGTTAACAATTCAAGGTTGTGGGTTCGATCCCAGGGGATAGCAAATACCTATGTAAAATGTATAGGATAAAGCAATGTAAGTCGCTTTGGATAAAAGCGTCTGCCAAGGGTCTTAATGTAAATGTGTTCTGTTGAACACAAAAGAAGATATTTTGAAGAATGTTGGAAAGCAAACAGTTCTGGGGAACTTTTAACTACCATTGTCATTTTTCCTACTATGGTTGTCAATGGTGGCCCAGAACTGTTTGGTTACAAGCATTCTTCTAATTATCTTTCTCTATGTCATCAGAACAAAGATATTTAAACAGATTTGGACCAACTTGAGTGTGAGTAAATGATGCCGGAACTTTCATTTTGGTGTGAACCGTCCCTATTAAGGTAGTTAAGAAATTAGAGGAATTGGTGAAATTTGCTGAACAGGAAAGTTTTAACGTTTCAAATGTTAATGTAAATGTAAATTGATAAATTTGTTTGGGAAAAGTCTTGATGCTTTGTTTCTATTCTGTTTCAGTTAGGGCTGCGCGATTTGGGGAAAATATCTAATTGCTTTTTTTTGATGGACATTGCGATTGCGATTTGATTTTCGATGTTTCTAAATCAAGCTTCAACTATATATTGTCAATAATGTGCCGCACACATTTAAACGTTTCCTCAACGAGACGTGGGAGACGAGCAACGCACGTGCGACGTGCGAGTAATCCCACTCTCCCACTTTGTTTTCTATGACTACCGTTTACACAGTTCGCAAGGGCAGTGCTAATTGGGCATAAAGGAGGTGCGCATACTCAGTTGGTTAGCAGTAACGCCACTCAAAGCAGGCTTGGAACAGACTCCCATTTAGCAGCTTCTTCCGATTAGCAAATCGCAATGTCTCGCATCCCGATTGCGATTCGATTAATCGTACAGCCCTAAAAATTGGAGATTGATCATCATTCAATGCATGGTAGTTTTAGTTTGCAAAATACCACAATATATCACAGTTTTGAAAGTTTTTTTAAAGTAAAATAAATGGAATATTTCATATTGACTTTAAGGTTGTTTGACAAAGCAACTGCTACGTGCACAGAGAGGGAACCACCTGCTCGAGGGCCAGAATAGCGTGAACGTCACCACAGCTTATGAAAACGTTCCCCAGTGGTTATTTACTGCTGAGGTTGTTCTGAAGTTCCTCAGAGGGCGCGCTGCATGTCGCATTACATCATGGCGAGATTTCCCGTGCTCACCAGGGAGATGACTTCAACTGTCTGGAGTGTGATAGATGAAAAATGTTAAAGAAAACGATCCCACATATTTGTGTGATTAGAAGAACCTTTTCTCCTTCCTGTGGATGTCTGGAAATACGGTATAAATCAATGTCCGTCGGTTTCATGGGTACGGCTCATTGGTATTCACCAGGTGAAGAGAAAACTTCTGTCATCTGTCATCATTAGATGAAAGATGTGGAAAAGATGCAGTGACACTGTGAAAGATGAGATACAGATAGAGAGAGAGAGAGAGAGAGAGAGAGAGAGATGAAGAAGGTGTCTGCCTGCAGGTGATTCAGGTCAGTGCTCTCACAGAGAAACCGCTGCCACGGTTACCATCTCTATGGAAACTAGGAGGTGTGCCATTGCGTTAGTACCGCCGTCCTGATGTTTTCGATCAGCCAGTTTTTCTGGGAGATGCCAGCTCTCTGTGTGGTACACAATGGTATGTGTCTAAGATTTGTAGTTTGGGAAAAAACGTTTCTTTGGTTGACCAATATGGTTAAGCACTTTAGTCAATATTAAGCACTTTTTACAACTGATTTTAGCTAAAAGGATTCATGCAAAATTGCTCTTTTTTTTTTTTTTTTTTTTGGATAAAACTATAGATTTTACAAAACAGAAAATATGGTTAGGGATGCCCTGAACAATCTCCTGCAGAAAATCACATTCTGACCGGTAATCGGTAATCACTAAGTTTGGCTGATCTAACGAACCGAAATGTTTCTGTTTATTTTTGTATTTTTTAGGACAATTTAGCATGTTATGGGTTTCAGTTTTGTTCAGTTTGACATTTTTCTTGTTTTATTATAAGTGTTTTGGATAAGTCATTTTCAAAGGCGTATAAAATTTATAATTAATATTTGTTGTGTTTATCTGCTTCCTTTTTAAAAAATAATATAATTTTAATTACTGTTAATTAATATATCAAGGCAAGAAAAAAGAAAAAAGGTATATCGTCATCATTGAGATTACCTATTGTTTATATAAAGCTTGCAGGACCAAGGTCAATATCAACAAGATGACATGAAACGGAAGTCATATGGGCTGCAAAGATCCAGAGCGTCCCTAATGATGGATGATAAATTCAACGGTTGAAAGTCAAATTAAATAATGGCATTGCCAACACATTATCAGAGCCCAAAATGTGTCGCCGGCCAGCAGAAATGCTTCTAGGAGTATATGAATGCTAATTTAAGGAAGCAGGTCTTTAATTCAGATGCACTTTGCGCTATTTCTGTTTCCTGTTTTTTGTGCCGATTGACTTCTGGTCTCTTATAACCTGTGGATATGTGAAAATATGTGTCCTGAGTGTGTACAGAAATATCTCTGATATTTCCTCACATTTTGGTGCCTTGAAAGATAGTGATAATGACCATGTACTATCTGAACAATTATGAATGTGGCTGGCTAGTTAGATTTGCATGCAAGTAAGTATATTCAGTGTATGTTTTATAAAGAAGCTTACACATGTGTTAATATGTGTGTTTGATCTCTCAGGATGAGATCTTTGAACAGGCTTGCTCCTGGCTCTAATCTGATTCTATAAAGGGCTTTAGGAGGATGCTTGTTTCCATCTGCTGGTCTACGCGCTGTTACATCACTGCAGCTGGATGTGTGTGTTGGGGGGATGTGAATGTCTGATACACCAGAGAATCGCATAGTAACACACGTGCATTGGACATGCATTTCCCAGAGCAACTCTCCCCTCCCTCCAACACACTCTCTCTCTGCTCTTTTTAAACAAACAGCACTTTGTCATCTGAAAGAATATGATAATGGACGTTTTTCAAATTATATTGCTGGAGTAGTCATGCAAACAGCATAATTGTGCCGATGAATCATTTGTAGTTCACAATCATCAAAGACTTTCACTGAATTAAAGACACAATCGAGGATATATGAAAGATTCATGATAAAATCTTGCTGTTGGATGTAACTATCCATTTAATGGACCCATCCTTTAACTGCAAATAAAACAAAGTGTCTCTTATGAAAATTGTTCCTATTTCTGTCCTGCTGTTTAATAAGCTAATGTTTTCTAGTAGATAATGCGTGTTTCAAGTAGATATAGTTCCTGATAGCTTTTGCAGATGTACTTGATGTTTCCTTCAGTTTTGTGGGAAAACTGGGTTTAAATGTGAAAAACTGAATTGAGAGTAGTCCAATCGTATTGGAAGCTGAAAGCATGATCATATTAGCATACGTTTTTTTATTTAAATGCAAGTCAAGGAGCTTTTGTGAATGACAGCCGTCTGAATTTTCTGGAAATCTGCTGAGCTTCTGTGGAGCTTTATGGTTGCAGATTCCATGTCAGCCTGCCAATAGCCAAAAATGCAGCTTTGTTTTAGTAACTTCGCATTCAGCTCTGGCTTCATTGTGGTATGAAACTCAGAAAATACATAATTTCAGAAGTAAAATTGGTTGAAAATGTTTACAGTAAGGGAAGTATATAGGGTGGCTTCTGACTATTTTTCTAACAATCTTTTGTTGTTTGTGTTACAGATCAACTTGAGGCTCATCTTGGTGAGTGGAAAAACAAAAGAGTTCCTGTTTTCTCCGAACGACTCCGCGGCAGACATCGCCAAGCACGTGTACGACAACTGGCCAATGGGTGTGTGCTGATTAACGTTTTACAACACACATGAGGATGGTTGTGAAGTCTGAATGGAATGTCCCTCCTTTAATGTAGACTGAAACCTATTTTAGCTTTTTGTCTCATGTTGTTTAAAGGTGGGCTTTGTTTACAACCTTTACTGTTATCAGACAAATCAGTACTTCTGACTGTGTGGTAATCTGAACAAAGCTGATGCCAATTACATCACTGAGTGGAAAAATAGTGTCTGCCTTTATTATCTGAACCTGTAGATGATACAAAACAAACACACACACACACACGTGATTAACTTTTTTCAACATAATATCATTCTACAGGACATAATGTAAAGAATATTTTGTGAAAATATAACCTTGGTGTATTTATTGATGTCCAATATTGACCATTGACCTTGATGTCTAATATTGACTAAGGCGATGTCAAAGATCAAATCAATGTTTAGGATGCCAATTTTCTTTTTTTTGTGCAAAATATAAGAACATAGTGTCAATGAAAACATTAATTTCAGAACTATGATTAAAAAATGTTATACTGTATCCAAACATTTATCATTTACAGCGACACATTATTTTGGATATAACTACTTTGATGCTCCTAATCTTCCAGAATTTAAGATTTTTGCCTGGATTTCACAGACAGGGTCACATTTCTTCTTCCTATAAAAAACATTCACATTAAGTTTAACTTGCAATAAACCGGGTAACGTGTTTAATAAAAATTTGCAGGGTTAAATTAAAATAGTTGAATTAGGGCTGTCACGAAATCCAAATTTGGCTTCACTGTTATCGCGATCAAAAGAAGTCACAATATTGTGGTATTATCAGGATATCTATTTAAATATGTTTTTTAAATAAACAAATAATGCTATCTGTCAAATTTATTTTGTATTTTCTTCTTTTTTAATTAACAAATCGCGAGTTTTTTAGTAAATTTAGAGAATTAGAGATAAGAGATTAGAGAGAGAGAGTTTGTAACCATGTTGCTCTTAAGGCAAAAAGTAAACGGGTTCTGAATTATTTACAATATTATAATTTTTATAGAATTATAATATTAATTCCATTATACTGGTATATTGTGACACCCAAATTGATTCAAAAATTATTTCTTACAGATACACATTGTTTTTAGTACTTAAAACTTAAGTTCATTCTAGTAAGTAAATAGTTTTGAAAAACATTCAAGAGATTTAAATTGTAATATGAAATTGTTGTATTATTTGGTACTCAATACCGTCAGGAAGAAAACTTATGGCTCCATTTCTAAAAAAAAATACTAATGGGAGACCAAAATGAATCGCATCAATGGAACGTGCCAACAGCTCTCATGATCTGCCCTTCTTTAGAAAGAAGTGAATATCTATGAAAAGATCGAAGGAATATTATAAAAAGCCTTTTTTGTTATACAATTCCAAACATCCCATCAGGGGTGGTCTGGGATTGAATTAGCCTGTTTTATTCATAGCTGGCGGCACAGCAGAGCCGGACCTTCAGAGGACACAGGGTGACCTTGAGTCTTGTGACTGATTCTCCTTATGGATTGACTCGAGGGAGAGGGTTGGGTTATGGCATGATAAATGTTACTGGATGAATGGAGAGAAACGGTTGAAAACTAATGTGAAAGACTGCTAGGGAAAGTGGGTTCAATAACACAACATGAGTGTAATATACTCTGATGGTGATGCAACGTTCGTTCAACGCTTGATAGAGGTTTAGGGTGGGATCAACTGTAACTCGCGTTGTTTTATCTTTTTCTCAATCGGCCTTTTACAGATTGGGAGGAGGAACAGGTGAGCAGTCCAAACATCTTGCGTCTGATCTACCAGGGCCGATTTCTACATGGCAATGTGACACTAGGAGGTGAGTGACCCCCTCATGATATTAACATAATGCATGCTATACATACACATATAAAACCATAAACCTCTATTGAACCCAGGAACAGAATTATGGATCACAACTGAAGTTACTAACAGATGGAATTTTACAAATGCCTATCTGCCAAACTAATAGTCCCACCCCAAACTCACTCTCATAGGCTGACCCAAACAATGTGTTCATACTCAGGAAAGCAAAAATAATGTCACCTTTAAATTTGTTACTGTAGTTAATGTGACGGTTGTTTGACGTTAAAGTTCTGCCTTGCATCTTGAGAGGAAAACTGAATCATCCGTGTCCATGTGGGCTAAACACAATTTTATTTGCTTTGGCTTTCTGGTGGTTTATTTTGCTCAGGGGTAGGTTTCAAGTTCACACGATTGTCAGGAGTTACGAGAAATTGGTTTCACACTCCCAATACACCTATGTGTTGCTATGCAGAGTTTCCAAGCTGTGAACAGAATTCACTTCCTAAACAAACAGAATGATTCCCAGAATGCCTTTCATGCAAGTACTGAGGAAGAGTGGGATGTGTGGAGGGAAATGTAGAGATATGGAAAGAGCAGTCTAGGAATCTGAGGAAGGAATCTGTCATCCGGGAGCGAAAACAGGGAGGAGAGGAAATTCTTCGGGCATGAACGGGAAACAGTTTTTCAATTTGTTTTGCCGTATCTCAGAGTTATAAAAGAATGTGTGGGTTTGTGAAGGGGTTTGTGAGAGTGTCTGTCTGTTGTTATGTCTCTCTCTCAAATTTTACATGGTTAGCCAATATCATTGACCTACAATGAATCCCTTTAGTTCAACAGGCAAATGTCTGCCCTTACACAAATAAACACGCTATTACATTTTCATCAAATGTAAAGAGGGTTTCAATAAATATTTGTGACCTCTGGAGCTTCCCAGACTGTTTAGCTGTTTATTGCTTTTCAGTATGTTTAGGCTCAGAATGCAATTCCCATGTCTGAGTATTAACTGTGAGCAAGTGTGATCACGAGTCCTAAACTGCTTGGACAATGACGTGATGAAGAAACACGGTCATCTCTCAATAATACACAGTTGTTTCACATAATTCTGTTTCTCCATGCCTCTCTACATGCTTTAATGTCAGTGGTCTTTCTGGTGTTGAGCTAAGTTAGTCTTTTCTGTGTCCATTCAACCCTTTTTCTTCATTTCTTGCAGCTTTGAAACTGCCTCACGGAAAAACCACAGTGATGCATTTAGTTGCCAGAGAGACGCTGCCCGAGCCAAATTCCCAAGGTAACCGCGCTGCCCTTTTTTCTTCTGTCCGCTCTTAGCTCACTTTTCACACGCTCCCTGCCTCGCAGCAGCCTTCACTTTGTTCAGAAATTACCAGCTTATATATGCGTCATTCTCGGCCTCTGGGAGCATTTCATTTCATTTAATGTATTAGTTCACCAAAAAAAAAGATGTTGTCATGGGTGAATTAAATCAAAAGTCATGTTATCCATGTAATGATTGATGTCTGACATTTAAGGACAATCACAGAATTGTAAAAATTTTAGGAATTTGGGAATTACTCATAATGTGTACGCCACTCACTTAAAATCTCCTGCTGCAAATTATGAATTTGTTGACCTCATCTTATGCAAGTCCCTTGTTGAACCATTTTTGATAACGCACTATGATCTAATGTGTTCAGTCAAAAAAAACAGTCATTAATTAAATTGAAGTCTAGAATTGTCACCTTGGTATAAATGTGTCATTTGCATAACTTTAAAAGTACATTTTTTATAATCCTAATAGTCCTCTCGGTGGATATTCTCAGTGTTGATTGAGTTTCTGTTTTGATAGAATATCCTTAAAAATCGGTATTTGCATATGCACAGAGTGCTTTGTGCTTTCAGTATTATTTATCAGAGTTGAAGATCGATGATGATTCTGTTCCAAAACACTCTGTCTACTGTCTACAGTGGCATTTTAACTGAAATTAAACTGAGAAGTGAATGATTTGAAACACTACAAAAACATTAACTTGTCAAAGCATATAGTAATATTAGATTGAATTATTGGGTTTTGTATTGGGTTAAAAAATACATCTGATGATGAAGCATTCTCAGCAGAGCATTTATTGAAGGGACACATTTCTTTGTTCTATTGAACAAAAAGAAAGATATTTGGAAAAATGTTTGAAAATTTGATTTAATGGGCACCATTGACTACCACAGTAGAACATATTTAAATGGTAGTCAAAGGACTGTTTATTTTTCTTAATTCTTCAAAATATCTTCTTCTGTGTTCAACAGAACAAAAAAAAAACATTTCTACTCTGGTACTCAATTTTCATTTTTGGGTGGACTATCCCTTTAAAACTAGGCTTAAAATAGGCTCCATCTTGTGGCCAGCATAATTATAACCGTCTAGACGGTTTACAAGGTTTTGGACAGAGCCATGGTCTGTCCGTTCAGCATTATTGAGATTGAGATGTGTTTTAATTTCAGGTCAAAGGAACCGTGAGAAGACCGGAGAGAGCAACTGTTGTGTGATCCTGTAAATACACCCCTCCATTCCCGAGTGAGTGCGTTCTATTATCCTTCGCCCATGCTGCTGAAACGCTCAACCACAACTACTCGCACCTGACTCCTAGGAGCACCCTACCGAAGGAAAATCACACCTGAGAGAGGTCACAACTTACTACTAGATCTGTTCTACGCTGATAAAAAGCAGTTTCCTGTCGATAATAATGCCAAAAGATGTCAAGAAAATCCATCGAAGAGAGCAGCCGATAATGACATGCATACCACACTCACGCCCCCCATCTAACACCTCCACTCGCACCCACAACCTCAAATAGACCTGTAATCAATCAAACATGCACGCTTAGACAAAATCTCCCAACCTTCTGCCTGTTTGCACATGGAGGAGGAGGCCCTTGTTTCCTGTTTTTTCTTTTTTATTATTGCACATAGTAGACATTAATGATGCAGCAGGGGAGACGAGACTCCTCCGCCTCATCCGACGCCCTCGATTATTCGTTTCCAGGCTGCGAAGGGGGAAGATGCATGAGAAATAATAATTTACACAGGGTCTGGCGAACTTTTCACATTTATAAAAGCACCCTACGCTCGACTGGTTTGTCACATGGATCTGTCCAGGAGGCGGAGCGGCATGTGTGATCTACATCTAAAACGATAGCACACGCTCACTGGCTCTACATCGATGCTTCACGGTCTGGTTTTCTACATGATCTACTAATCGCTAATCTACATGCATAGTCTATTGATTTTAGAGCAGGAGAGTATTCATGTGCCTGATCGACGTCATTGGTAGAAATGTTTATTACGCTATTCCATGCAGAACTATACGAGTTTTTCAATTCACATGCCATGATAGGGGTGAACAGTCCGACTTGAACTAGTTCCTGTCATTTCGAGGTAAACAGAAAGTCCTTGATTAATTGGTCTAGGTGTGTTTGTTTAGAATCTGAACTTTGCTGGATGGCAGATTTTTGGATTTGGACTTTAGATGGCCATATTGGTTTGATTCTGTCATTTAGGGAAAGTCTAAATAATGCCATTGCACGGTTACATTTGCGACTGTGTTTTGACTACTGACCAGCCAGTGTTGTGTCTGCCCTTTAGCTAGATCTAAGCTGCTCATCACGTTCGGGAAGGGCAAGATTAAGCCCTTTATTTTCTAAATGTAGTGGTGTAAATTAATGCTTGCATTTTGAGCCAGAAGATAGACGTTTTTGGCTTGATTTCTATTTTCCCTCCCCTGTTAAACATGAAATTTGTTTGCACAATACAGAAACATGAACCGTTTTGTGTATATCTGTGTATTTTTCTTCTCATCCCTTTTTAATATTTTTCCAAATGGGAATTGTATTGGAAGGTTACATATGTGTAGAGTATATTTAATATGAATCTTATAGAGAACATAACTATAGATTGTTGATATATATTGGTGTCTAGTGTATGATAGTCTAAAATAGTTAGCTCATTAGCATTTGGATCAGTAAGATGCTGACAGTGTATTGTACTTAACAGCAGCAAACCCCTCTTATGGCTGATGAATTACTGTACTGTGTTTTATTTTGTTTTTCAAATGTTTATAATTTGATATCTTTTCCCCTGCCCTTTTTCTTCATATGTGGTCTTTGCTTTATGCTTCATAACATCGCACTAGGTATGAAAAATCTTTGTCCTTATCAGGGTTCAAATCTGTACAGAGCTGAAGTAAAAAAAAATGTAAATAAAACTAATGCTTCTCATTCTCTAAACTACAAATGGAAATACATCTATAAACTGAATAAAAGCATCCAAAATCTTGAAGTGAAATCATTCTTTGTTTTTTTGTTTTAACAGTGATTTTTTTTTAATAATTAGTAGTATAAATTAATACAATTCAAACACGCTTGCATTTACACAAAAAACGTTCTTGTCAAACATTTAATTTTTTCCAATACAAAGTTTAAAGATTAAATTTACATTAATGCATTTGGTAGACGCTTTTATCCGAAGCCACTTGCATTGCATTCTCATATACATTTGTCTCTAAGTATGTGCAATACCCTGGGTTCGAACCCACTACCTTGCGTTGTTAACGCAATGCTCTTACCACTGAGCTACAGGAAGAAATGATTATCAAATTCTTTACAGTTATTCAAAGTATAAATGTTATATTCTAATTTAGTGATCCATATCTATTGATTATAGTTAAGGATTTTCCCTATTTTTAAGGTTTCGTCTTCATCTTCAAAAAACCTTCATTTTGTAAGCCGTTGGCGTCATCTTCTGGGGAACTGGGTAATTACAACGCTTCGCGCATCCGTGTCCAAACAAATCTTCAATGTTCAACCCTTTCTTACCATTCAGTGACGATTAAAACTCAATGTTTTTTTTCTTAGAGGTCACTGCAGGAACATGATATCAATATCCAAACTAAAGTGAGAAACTGAAGGCTTTAAGCGAGGGGCGGATGCACGTGACGTACAGTCTCCTCATTGAGCGTTTTGCTGCGATGTGTCAAGCGCGCCGCCATATTGGGGAGGGCAAAGGTGAATTCTAATCTCATAGAAGTGAACGGGTGAGCTGCGGTGTTTCGGGAAAAGAATCGCACTGTAAGGTTTTACATGTCTTGACCTTTTTCAATAGTTTAAGAGTAAACCTTTTTTGTCTGAAGTTACTTATAATCTAGTTAGTTAGATTTCGAAAACTATTCATTGAATTGCGAAAACTCATGACAAGGCATGACTTTGGTTTGGTATTCTCTTTTTTCTTTGACAATACGTGTAGAGTGTACTTTCGGTAAATCAAGATTTTATCTTTAATACAGATTCGAGAAATCAAAACACAACCATAGCTTTTAATTTGAGCTACATTCACTAGAAAGGGATGACTTCACGCAGACGAGTCAGAGAGCGCCCTCTAGTGGTTATTTGGAGGAACTACTAACATTCCACTGGCATGTGTGGCCTGTTAAACACATTGACACAAAGTGGCATGCTGGGAGCCCTTGATGCATAGAATGCTGACAGAATAATTAATAGTAAATCAACATTGATTATACATCAAAAAAAAAACACAGTACATTCAAGGTACAAGCAGAAAACAATAATTCAGATGTAAAGTACGTAAATAAAAACAAATCAATACAAAAAGATGATTAATTTTATGATAGAGAAAACAGTCAGAATGTTCAGCCACATTTGAATTATTTACATAATTATTATTTTCTTTCTTAAACATCACATTACAGAGAATGATAAAAATGCTTTATGCATATTGTACATTAGACATGTTTAAAACCAGTTATCATTGAATATGCAGTATTATAATACTTATCATCATCATATCTGTTCACACACAAGGCCTTTTATATTCATCATAATGCATATAATCAGTACCTATGAGAAAAAAGCTAAAAGACTACACAATAGACTGAAAATATTATTTATTATATTATTTAAAAAGACGTCACTGATTTAGCCTTGCATCTGTTCTATTCCTCTGGACGTACCATTTCAGAAAAAACTGTCCGATCTCTTTAATCCGTATGGAGTAGACGAAGGGATTTACTAAAGGTGGAAGGAGGCTAATACATAACTAGGGAGATTTTCTTACTGCTGAAGTTTGGTATATTAGATGTGGTGTGAACAACAAACCATGGCACATAATAGATGACAATGAAAGTCATTTGTGTTGTACACAATATAACCGTCGTTAAACCAATATCTAGAAATCACTTTGGCAAGTCAACAGTGTAAAACCGGATATTAAACAGAGACAAACTCAGCATGACAAGGCACATAGGTTTATGGAGGTTGTGTCAATGATAAAAAGGACGATGAGAGAATTGCCTCTGAGTACAGCCACGTAGACGCAAATGTACATCTTTTTAGTTATGCCAAGCTCTGGAATATTTCAAATATTGTTTATAATATAATTAGAAACAACCATCTGATCTTTTGGCTGAACAGTGTGTGTTTGTGCAACATCACTGCTAATAAACTATTATTAAAAATTCTTGTATATATTTTTACATGTGGTCAAAGTGTCTGAATATTATTTGTTTGTTTAAAAAATAAAAGCTTGAATAGCCCAACATTTTGTTTGAAGAGACTAAATTGGGCGCCTGCTTGTGAGAACTCAACTGTGATTTACTGTTTTCTACATAAATCCGTTCTACATCATGTAAAGTACTTAACCTTGATATCTTTACAGGAGAAATGTGGGGATTTTACATTTACATTTAGTCATTTAGCAGACGTCTAGTCTTTAGCTGCATCTAGTGGTGAGGTTGCAAATTGCAACCACCGGGTCACTCCACCCCTTCCTTTCGAAGCATGGTGGCTGACACAGGACACACACGTTGTCACATTTATCGCTTCTTTGCCGAAGGAGATGACATATTTATGAAACGCGTGTTTGTCCATATAGGGCTACTGTAGAAACAACATGGGAAATTCCATGCAAGGGGACCAGTGATGTATATAGATAGAAATGGCTCATTCTAAGGTAATAAAACCATAACACTTAAATATGTGAGGTCTTTCTACACCTCTGAAGACATAGTTATGTATGTTGTATTGCATTTCTGTCAATGATCCTCCAAAAAAATACACACTGAAAATTTAATACCGAGTAAGGTCATGTCAAAAATTTAAATCAATGAAATTAATGATTTAATTCAAACTTTAATGTTCCTAATCTCATTACAGTGATACAGGGTTACGGTGATTGGAATGACATGGCTAATTTTGGTTAATGAGGACTCTCCATAAATAGATACGGTACAAACTGTATGCTCTATCCTCTTTAACTCTACCTCTAAACAGAACACGTTCAAAAAATATAAAAACCCCTAAACCAAAACCATGTTAACATTGTTATTTACATCATTATATACATTAGTGTCTTTGTAAAACACATAAACCAACCCCCCACACACAATCTTTATCATAATGCGTTTCTATAGGCAAACTGGTACACTGAGTTGTTTTCTATCCTCAAAAATGTTTTCATTTTTATTTCAAGAATGGTTTAGTATGTTTATTTATTTGAATTATATGTAAAGCTCAGATAAAAACTTAATCCACATTACACTCTTTCTTTCTTATATACACTTATTTTCAACCCAACAATGTGTCAAAAAGAGACGAACCCATCACGATGGGTTGTAATTTAACCTATGGGTCGTTTCAACCCAAAATGATGTGTTGTTTTAACTCACGGTTGGGTCAAATATAAACATTTTCTGGGTTAATTTAATCTAATGGTTGAGTTCGTTCTTTTTTTCCCCAATGCAAAAGCAATTTTTAGAGTGACATCATCAGAACATTGAATCTTTTGCAGGTCAAACCAGTACACACACAGATGTCAGGCCTTTTAAAAGAGTGCTACATGCAAAGAAATCTTTAAATAACAATAAACTCAGTTGTTTTCATTTTTTAACAGTATTTTTACTAAATGCTTAGCTCCGTGCTAAATATTATTACTATAATACTTTCTCACAAATGTACAGTTTTTTACAGTTATTCATCTGTTGCTGATGCAGTTTTAGGCTTGGATTAGAAACGCCAGATTTGAGGGATACTTTAGAAATACTTCACAACAACTAAACAGATTATACAATAATATTTTAGTGTAATTCCCACATAGAAATCATATGGTTCTTGTTTTCTTTTTTTCAATGAAAACACCACAACACATAATAATTCTTAACTAATAAAATCTTCAAACAATCTAAGCATTCCTCAGACGACATGTGTTTCAGATTGCAATCACATTGATTCTGGCTGTCTCTTGAATCACTCTTTGCTTGTTTATCCACCTAATAAAAATCTTTCGGATCTCCTGGGTGCGTAAACAGTAAATAAATGGATTTATCAGTGGAGGAACGAGACTATAGAGCAGTATGAGAAGTATTCTAAAATCTGTGCTGATTTTGAATTGCAGGACGCTTGTGATGTACACGACGCAGCGAGGCACGTAAAACAGGGTGATGATGCACAGCTGCGTGCTGCATGTCGCAAAGGTCTTCCAGCGGCTGTGAGCATTTGCAAGCTTCATCACAGATGCTATGATGTGACAATAAGAGTAAATGATGAACGCTAGAGGAACAAGGAGGACGAACAGAGCCAAACACAGAGTGAGCAGCTTCTGTTGGCTGCTATCACCACAAGCCAGGTTTGTAATAGAGATGTGGTCACAGTAGCATTGAATGATCAGTTTTGGACCGCAGTAAGGAAGCTGTTGGGCGAGTAGGGTGGCTATAGTGGGGGCGATTAAGCCAGCCAGCCAGGCTGTGATGTTGAAGATGTACGTTAAGCGATTTGTCATGATGGTCTGGTATCGCAGAGAGTAACATATAGCCACATAGCGATCAAGGGCCATGATCATCAATATCAGCGAGTTTATTGTCCCCAAGTAGTGGATCATATGCATTTGGAGGAAGCAAGCGTGAAAAGGGGACGCTCCGGCATCGAACCAGTACTTGGCTATGATCTTAGGCAAAGCAACCGTGGAGAAACACGTATCACAAAGCGCCAGGCTCGCGAGGATAATGTACATGGGCTTTCTGAGGCTTTCGGAGGTAAAAAAGAACACCAGAAAGAGCGTGTTTCCAGTCAGTGTGATGATGTAGACGAGGAAAAAAATGGCAGAAACGAGGCCATAATAGTCGGAGTGGAGCCCAGGGAAACCCACAATGATGAACTCGGAGATGGTCGTCCAGTTCTTCCATAACATTTTGTCAAAGCCTGTAGAAATGATTGGACAAAAGTGATTAGTGATCTGAATTAATCAATGCAATGATAGGTTTACAAAATTATTTGATATATTAAAAAAAAACATTTAAAAGCAGCCATAAGCAAACATGATACAGAACACATATCTAGAAAATGAAAATGCACCTGATATGCTGACACTGAAGATAAATGTGTTATTATGGATCACTGGGTGTTTTATAGTGCTTGCTGCTATATACTTTGTCATATGCATGTGGTTTGATCCTTCATTTTTTTCCATTATTGATGACGCTGATAGAGTCAGGGTGGCTTTAGGGACTGGATGTCATTCAAACCTATGAAGTTAGGTTTACCCACAACTGAAATGAGTGACAGTTTAATGTTCTTTGTGCTGAACACAAATGAAGATTTTTTAATAAAAGTTTGTAACTAAGCCGTTTTGGGTCACCATTGGCTCCCATAGTAGAACAAAAGACTTATGACAATGAAATGAAATGTATAAATGTTTGTAACAACTGGAGGATGGGCAAATGATGACAAAATTTTCATTTTCGGGTGAACTATTCCTTCAAATTGTTTTAAGACCTCTTTTCTTTTTCTGAAGTGTTTTTGACAGCGACATACTGTATATGCTGTACAGCATCTGGCCCACTTTTTTTGACACTTGCTCCCTTTTTGACCATTTGATGTGATATTTTGTTGTGTTTCATATTGGCCCTTTTATTTAAAATAAAAACCATTTGAATGAAAGTATTTCATATAATTTAAAAATGCAAAAAACCTGCATTTGTACTTTGCACAATGGCAATAAAGCTGAATATAGTATATATGATATTTGTTTGTCCAAATACTGGATGGATGGAGAATGAAAGGATAAGTAAATATATCAACTTTTACATTAAATAATTTTAAGATATAGATGAGAATTAAACTTTAAAGTGATAGTTCGCTCTAAAATTACAATGTAGTTTCAAACACTCTTTCTTCTTGGGTACACAAAAAGTGGTTTTGTGTACATACAGTGAAGTTAATGGGGTCCAATGTTGTATCTAACGTTCTTCAAAGTATCTTCTTTTGTGTTCTGCAGAAGAAAGAAAGTCATTCTGGTTTGAAATGACATGAGGGTGAATAAATGATCAAATAATTTTACATTTTGGGTGAACCGTCCCTTTGACGTATCTCAATGCTTACAATTTGCAAAAAATGATCCTCACATAAAAGACAACTCTTCCTGTCTGTGTCATTGGGTCTCAGGGGTTTTTCAGTGTGTTTGTGGGTTTCTTAGTGTCCGCATGCACATTACATTAATTGACGTTGTCACTTATTTACAGAATTCCTCAGTGAAATCCTCCCATGTTTTCTTTCCTGTTCCAAAGGGTATACCCATATACTGTCTCCGGAGAACAAATTAAGGGCATGTAAAAAATATGTTGACACATTTTAGACAAACAATGTTAAATTGTTTATACTGCATGGTTACATCAAATCCCATGACTTCACACCTCAAGTGTCAAAGTTATGTCCATCTCACCTTCAACATGATAAGACTGTAAATACTAGCTTTGTAAATAGAAAAGTATTTATATTAAAATACTTGTTCCAGTAATGTTGTCAGGCACGTAATGTAGAGGACTAAAGAATAATGTTTATCATTTTATAAAATGATTCAATGAATTGTTTACTTTAATTATTTTTTATATAAAATTGTTGTCTTGTGGTCTAGCACTTTGTGCAAAGTTGTCTTCTTATCTAAACAGGCTTTCATATTAGTAGGATGGTTTTAATAAGCTATTACATTTATAAATTAAGTTATAATAAAGTTTATCTATGTGAAGCATTAAGGCTTTACAAAAAGTTTGTTTTAATGAAATTAAACTTTTAATAGTGTACACTGGTTTTTGGATTCTATTGGTGTGATGTAATCTGTTTGTAAGGCCTAGTTGGAAATCCAGAAGAACAGTTATTCCTATTTGAACAATGCCCCTAAACACACTACAAAATCGATGTTGTAATGATTTTAATGAAAACAATTAGAATTTATTTTATGGTTTTTATTCTTTTTTTTCAGCAGGGTAACTATACCCATACTGTGCTGCACACTATTGACAATATTGAGTTGAAGCTTGACTTAGAAAAATTTAATCGCAAATCAAATCGCAGTGTCTGTCAAAAAAAAACCAATAAGTTATTTTCCCCAAATCATGCAGCCCAAGAGTGGTCCCAAGTCTGGTGGTCACAATTCCGGTGGTCCTATATCCAGTGGTCCCTAGTCTGGTGGTCCGAGAGGCGTCCGTTCCTGATATTCTGCCCATGGAGTCTGCTCTGCCGGTGGTGGTTGCTGCTTTGTGTAAGTCTATGAGAAGTCCTCACTAATAACACAAACCAGTACAGGTATGTGTTTGGATCTATTTTATGTCACTTAATAAACATTCTTTATTGTTATTGGTTATTGTTTAAGCTATATGCATTGCTTATATGTGATTTAAATAAATATGGGAATTAAAATGTAAAACATTTTTGTATTATGGGAAGGCAGCACGTCAAATCTAGTTTGTCAAGTAACATGCTTAAGCTTCAAGCAGTGGTCAAACATAAAAAATATGCGAGAATAAGCTTTAGTTTACATGCAGCACACTTTGCAAGCACAGTGAACTCATCAGTATAGGAAAAAGACAGTTGCGTTGAGCCAATTCACCAGCATTAATTCTCATAAATTTCAGTGTGAAAGGAAGACAAGTGTACAATGTTTTTCCCACGTTTTTTTATAAGGTAATAAGACAAAATCAGAGCACATAATTAAAAAAAACAGCACCATATTTGCATGCGTGTTATTAAATTACATTTTTTAAATTATTTATTTATTTTATGCCTTAATGCAGAATCTTTCACATTAGCTTTACAAAAAGAGTATATTCCACAGCTCTATTAAGAGATTCTTGTATTAGAGGTTTATGTGCCAATGCATAAAAGTAATTTCTATTTTGAAAGCAATATAAACACATCAAGTCAGTCTGGAAAATGAAAAGGAGAAAAGAACATGGAAGACTGTCACAGTTAGCCGTGAAAAATTATGACAAACCTAATGAACCAATTTTTTTCGTTCCAACTTTTTTGTGCAAAAGCACATCAGCTAATCGTTTTCTGATCTCTTTAGTTCTGATGCAGTAAACAGCGGGATTTATTAGTGGTGGAACCAGAGAGGCAACAATCAAAATTGCATTTCGCTCAGTTAAAGTTAGCACAACTCCTATTCGAGTTAACAAGGACGAGACAATCTTTGGCAAAAAAAAGCTGAACAAGACAATAAGGTGACTTAAACATGTACTGATCATTTGCTTTTTGCTTGCATTGTTGGTGAGTTTGCCTACACTGTATGCCAAAACAGCATACGTGCACAGTATGAAGGGAAACTGTCCAACCATTGGCCACAAACTTAACATTACAGGCATGAAAAAATAAGGTTCAGGATTAACGCAAGCAGCTCTGATCAAAGAAGCATAGTCACAAAACACATATCTGATGAACGGCTGACAGTATGGCAGACTGTCCGCTACAGACATTACAACTCCCAGCACAGCGAATCCAGCAAGCCAGGTTATAACAATGAGCAGAAATACTCGTGAATTTGTTACAATGCTGTGGTACCTTAACGGAAACGTAATTGCAATAAACCGGTCTATTGCCATCAGCGTCAGAGCCATGCATTCTGTAAAGTCACCAAGATGATATAGGAAAGCCCTTGATATACAAGAGTAGTATGAAACAGTTTTAATCTCGGCCAGCAGCACTGAGATCATGGTTGTGCCGCAGGTGGAGGAGAACATTATGTCAACAACAGCAAGGTTACAGATTAATATGTACATTGGTTTGTGTAAATGTCTGTCAGTCAAGATGATGCACAGATTGATGCCGTTCCCAAGCAATATGAGGGTGTAGGTTAATAAGATTAGAAATCCAAGAAATTTTTGGTTTTGCAGGTGATCAAATCCAGTTATTATAAAGCTCTCTACATTTTTTACTGTGTAATTTTCAGATGCCATTTTCAGCCTCCTCCAAAACATTCATATATAAATTCTTTAAAACAGGCCTAGAGTATGCATAGATGAAAAGCAAAAGTCCATTAAAGTCTCAATGTATTCGTATATGCACAGACAAAAAGCTCCAACAAAGGAAAATGGTAAGAAGATGCAGCCGGCGTCTGTTACGGCAACATGATGAGAACTGTAAAAGTTGAAGAACAGTTTTAACAATAATACAAAAAGGGTTTCATTCATTTTATAAAACAAAGAAAACAATTGTACGAAAAGTGCAAGGAATGTTCCACTCATATGGTAAAGTGTGGCTGTGTGTGTTATGTCCTGCCTTTTATATTGTTAAAGTTTGACAGACACCTCATTGTTTCCTAGCAGCCGTGATTAAGTAACCATAGTTCACAACATAGAATGTCTTTCCCATTATAATTTAAAAGAAAAGTGTTTCAAGAATAAGTGACAATAATTAAGGATTAGCTAAGGATTTATCTAGTGCACTTTTATTAGTTATGGTAAAGTGTTTTAAATGTAATAATTAGATTTGATGTTGAGGAGACTGCGGCTGTATCTCTCTAGGTCAGTATATCACATTCTGCCTGTGTCCAGAAAAAAGAAAGTCAGAATTAAATCAATTTAATCAATGGGGTATGACTGACGGTATTCAAATTTTTAGGTGATCTTCACTGGTTAGTTGTTCTTAGGAATGATGACTATTTATTTACTGTTTATCAATACAACCAAAAGAGAACAACTGTTACCAATTCATATGGTTTTACAGTTTACTTGCCTTATTATGTCAAACAGCTATATTTTAACTAAGCTCCTTTGGGTAACTATCTATTTTTTGGCTTGTCTGCATGAAATATATTTTCCTCTTCGTAACCGTCATATGATTTTTGCACTTTTCTATTGTATACAAATGCAAAGAAATGCTTTGCTTTGAATCTGACCATATATTTTTTATATGTTTTAGGTTTAGGGGCTGTGCATTAAAAACATCAGTAGCCTAATTTTATTCATTGGAGGTCTATGAGATGATCTCACTACTATAATAAAACAAACCTCTGTGTGTGATGTGTGAGCGTCATTGGGAATAGAAAGGTTGGGTAACCTTTGTTTTGCTTTTAGATACTGCAGACAATGACAAAGCTATACATTTTTGGGGGATACTGATTAAAAAATGCTTTTTATTTGCTTTCTTATGAATTGTTATTGGCGTACATTACAACAATTTATATGGGAACTATTGAAATATTTGCTTTTTATCAGATTATATTCATTCTGCAGCGCAATCACAAAATGAGCAAGAGAATCAAAAAGCAATTTTTAAAACATGTAAGAAATGTAAATATAATAATAAATACATCTACTAAGACCTGTCATTCAATGAATCGGTGCAAAAACACATACATAGGAACGCATGTGCTGTTCAGTTCCTGATCTTTTTGTCCTGATGGAGTAAACAGTGGGGTTTATAAGAGGCGAAGTCAAAGAGGCAACAATCACTATTGAATTTCGCTGTATTTAATGTGGCACAATTCCTATTCGAGTTAATAAGAAACAGACATTATATACTGAGCAAAATAACTGAACAAGACAATCAGGTGACTTAAGAGTGTGGATCATTTGCTTTTTGTCTGTGGTATTGCGCTCTGGTATTGTAATGGAAACCTACCGCAATAAGTCTATCAACTGCCATCAGGGTTAGAGCCATGCATTAAAACCACCAAGATTATATAGGAAGGCCCTTGGTATTTAAGAGTATACAAGATGGTTTAAATCTCAGCCAGCAGCACTGAGATCATGGTTGTGCTACTGGTAGACGTGCTCATGATGTCCACAACAGCAAGGTTACAGATTATTATGTACATTGGTTTGCGTTCTGTCAGTCAAGATGATGCACAGATTGATTCTGTTCCCAAGCAATATGAGCGTGTAAATTAAATAGATGAGAAATCCAAGAAATTTATGATTTTGCAGGTGATCAAATCACGTGATTATAAATCTGGCATTCATATGCCATTATTAGCCACCAACTACGCAATGTTAAAACAAGCCTGCATTATGAAGAAAAGAAAAGCCAAAGTCTAATAAAGCCTGGTCAGTTGCCATTTCCATCCAAACATACATTACAAGCATGTGTAAAGAGAACATTATGCACAGATGAAAAGTCCATTACAGCCCGAATGTACTCGTATTTGAAAAATGATAGTAAGATGCAGACGGCATGAAGATTATAAAAACAGTAAAAACTGAAGAACAGTTTTAATAGAAAAAAAATAATTGAATGCATTCTAAAAAATAAACCTTTTGCTACTTCTAGTCTTCTTCATCCTCAGAAATTCCACAATACTTAAATGAACAGAAGGTCTAACTGGTGATTGTTACAATCTCATGCAATTGTAAGGCATTGTTTTATTCTCCCTAAGATAGATTGATGTGTGGTTTTCTTGTGTCCTTTCTTGCCATGGAAGGACCATTTTTGGTTCCACAAAGAACCATTCATTCATTTTTTTGAAGAACCCTTTCTTACTTTTTTATAACCTGAAGAACCTTTTTTACCACCAAGAACCTTTTATGAAACCAAAAGGCTCTTCTATGGCATCAAAAAACCTTTTGAAAAACCATTTTTTAAGAGTGTACCTTATGTTGTTGTGGAAGTTCTTCACTTCTGCATAAATTGCAAGTTGAGATCAACTTGACTTCCATATTATAATGAAAAAATGTAACTCTAGGAAAGAAGGCATTTCATTCATGAATGTAAATGACTCGATACTTGAATGCTTCTTGTTCATGCAAGCATTATGTTAGTTATTCACACTAAATATAATTTTAGGGGTTAAATGTTAGGTTGTGTTTGTATTTTTTTTCCCCCTATGAAATTATCTACGTTAATGGATGTTGTCACTTATTTACTGGATTTCTCTATGAAGTCTCTCAGGTTTACTATGCTGTCAACATATTTGCAATGTGTCCTTAATTTGTTCTCTGGAGATAACAGACATATCCTAAAATGCAATCTCTATCTCTAGAGAACAAGTGAAGGGCATGTTGGAAGTGTGTTGATCCCTTGCACATAAACAACATTGAAAGTGTTCATTGCATTTGGTTACATGCAAACCCATGACATCATCTTTTAATGAGTTGCTTGTTGAAAATAAGGTAGATGGAAATAGAACTTTAGTCTGCTATTAACAAATGCATATATGTCTCAAAATTCATCCACTTCTGCTTATAGTTTATATATTTACCTTTAATCTTACTGTTTGCACCTGTACGTGCTAACTGGTATACAGACTGTTTTAAATAAGGACAGATTGAATTATTGTCATATTTATAAAAGTTCAGAGCACGTGGAGTTACTCTTTTATAGAAGTGACCTATACATACTTTTCATCATTAACATTAACTGAATCCTCTTAAATTCCCTTTTGACCATTGACGTTCAAGTGCTCAATGGTGCCAAGGCTCAAATACACAAGTGAATAATAGATCATGTCATTAATATCTCTGTTGGGAACTGACTGGAGGACTAAAAATTAATTACGTTTCATTAGTTTCACCACAAACTCTTTCGTTGTTTTGTGACCTGATTATTCCATACTTTGCCTGAGCTGAAACAGATTAGCGATCAAAAAGTTAGTGGGCCTTATTTCGATTTGAGGTTTATTATGTGTCATAGTTCAGGAAAGCATTTGAATTTTTTAGCTTTAAGTGAAATGTGTTGTAAAGGTCATGAAGGAGGTCTTGAATGAGAGTCGATAGGATGAAGAGGTCTCTTGTCTGCAATGGTCTTGAATAAAGTATAAATGATTGAGTTTAATATAAATAATTGAAATATCACTTTCAAACATAGTGTAGAGTAAGAGATACAGAAATGTTCTCATTGAAAAGATTAGATTTTTAGGTTCTGTTGTGTCAGTGAAAAAGACTATTTCAACCAATTTGAATTAATAATTCAACTTTTGAATTTCTAGCAGAATGATCCTGGAGTCTTTCAAGACTCCACAAGGTGAATTTGAAGGTTTTGAATGATTTCCAACAGTTGAAATCCATTCTCATTAACATATTTGTAGTTCGTAATGAAATACGTTGTTTGACTGAGATAAACTTTTCATTTTATTTTCAAAAAACATTTATGTAATTTACTCTGTGTTGCATCCAAATGTATGGGATGAAAGCATCTGCCAAATGCATAAAAATGTAAACGTAAACTAAAATACACCATTCATCTACCCTTACTTGCTTTAGACATTTGTCAATCTAAAGAAAGATTTTGTTTTACATAATATAATTCACTTTGTCATGCACTATCATTTAAAATAGGAAGAGCTCTGAATACATTTTGATCATTTCATTCAAACAGTACAGCAGGTATTTATGCTTAGGCCTAGAATCACAAAACAGAAACAAACATACTGTACAAGTGCATTAGCATTGTAACACAATATAGATGCTATGACAAATCTAAAGAACGTGGCTTGAAAGGAATCGGTGCAACTTTTTTACCCATAAGCACATAAGCTAATCGTTTTCTGATCTCTTTTGTTCTGATGGAGTAAACAGTGGGATTTATTAGTGGTGGAACCAGAGAGGCTACAATCATTATTGCATTTCGTTCTGTTAAAGTTAGCACAACTCCTATTCGAGTTAGTAAAATAGAGACTAGCTTTGGTGCATAATAACTAAACAACACAATAAGGTGACTTAAACATGTACTGATCATTTGCATTTTGCTTGCATTGTTGGAGAGTTTGGCCACGCTGTACGCCAGCACTGCATAGGTGCACAAAATAAAAGGAAACTGTCCAAACATTAGCCACAAACTTAATATCACAGGCAATAAAAAGTAAGGTTCAGGATTAACACAAGCAGCTCTGATCAAGGCAGGATCCTCACAAAACACATATCTGATGACGGGCTTGGACTGGCAGTATGGGAGACTGGCTGTCACAGACATTTTTAAACCTCCCATCCCGAATCCAATGAGCCACATTATTAAAATAAACAGAATTGATCTCGAATTCGTTACAATGCTGTGGTACCTTAATGGAAACCTAATCGCAATAAGTCGATCTAATGCCATCAGGGTCAGAGTCAGGCATTCTGTGACATCACCAAGATGATAGAAGAACATCCTTGAGAAACAAGAGTTGTATGAAACCGTTTTAATCTCGGCCAGCAGCACTGAGATCATGGTTGTGCCGCAGGTAGAAGAGTACATTATATCAACAACAGCAAGGTTACAGATTAATATGTACATTGGTTTGTGTAAATGTCTGTCAGTCAAGATGATGCACAGATTGATGCCGTTCCCAAGCAATATGAGGGTGTAGGTTATTAAGATTAGAAATCCAAGAAATTTTTGGTTTTGCAGGTGATCAAATCCAGTTATTATAAAGCTCTCTACATTTTTTACTGTGTCATTTTCATATGCCATTTTCAGGCACCAACCACTTAATATTAAAACAGGCCTGCAGTATGAAGAAAAGAAAAGCCAAAGTCTAATAAAGTCTCAATGTATTCGTATATGCAAAGACAACAAGCCCCAAGGAAAGAAAATGGAAGTAAGATGCAGCCGGCGTCCGTAACTGCCAGGTGATGAGAACTGTAAGAGTGGAAGAACAGTTTTAAGAGAAATACAAAAAGAGTTTCATTCATTCTAAACTGGAGAGAAAAATATGTAAAACAATAATCTGTTGAGGAACTCCTTAAATCCGATACAATTTGCATATAAATTGGAAATGTTCCTCTCATCCAGAAAACTGATCTGTGTGTTTTTGTGTGTTTGATGTCCAGCCTTTATATTTTGTAATGTTTGACAGACACCTCATCGTTTCCTAGCAGCCTTAACACAAACAAATGTTAGGAACACTTTAAATAATGTTTATGAATGAGACCTCATTATAAGTCATTAACTTACATGAGCAAATATTAATGATATTTACAGCATTGATTAATCTTAGTTAGTTAGTTAGTACTATTATAATTGTTAATTCTTTGTTCATGTTTGTTCATTGCGCATTTATTTATATTAACAGACCCCCCCGAAAAATTATTAATAAATGTTGAAATTAACAATTTGACGAACAAATGCTGTTTATGTTTTGTTTTGTTTGTTAGTTCCTGTTAACTAGTTGAGCTTATTGAAAAATGTTACCAAATTATTTACAACACATTAGTAAAGTTTTCAAACGTTAAGAATTATTAATGCATTTTAATGGCACATTTATCTGTTGTGGTTTACAATTTTAGAATTAAATGTAGGGGTGTCTGGGGCTGTATCCCATCTATAAGTTTTTTGCACAGAATTGCACAAACAAGTGAATACAATAAAACACACTCGCATATGTTTAATTCTGCAGTCATGCTAACTGTGTTACGCAGTCGTCCGAAGATATTTTGGATTTCGTTGCGTAGTAAAGTTCAAGTTTAATGAAATCCGACTTGCGAATTCGCAAACAGTAGATGGATATGTCACGGTTGACCTTTTCAAATGGAGGAAATGCTAAAATTACAAAATCCAATTTTGCACAATACAGCTTTAAAACAACAAATGTTTATTATATTTGATTTTTTTAAGTATGTAGGGGCTGTTCTTTATTTCATTCAATGAAAGTGGTGGGATAAGGGATTGTATTGGTATATCACATTCTGCTTGTGAATCGTTGAATCGGTGTTGAATGACAGTTTTCACTGTTTAGGAAAGTTTACTTATTTACTCTTATTAGTACTGGCAATACGGTAATCAACTCTTATGTAGTATTTTTATTTTATTTTGTTTTGTTTTGTTTTGTAATTATTTCATTCTTTTTATTTATTTTCTTATACTTTGATCTCATGTTTCATGATGAGTGTTGCAGGTCATAAACATGTCATATTTGGTGTGATAACTTGTTTGTGGTTATTTTTAGCATTATTACCTATGTTGATGGACATTGTCAGTTATTTACTGGATTGCTTTGTGAGAATTCTCTCAAGTTTGGTTTCCCATCAACACACTTGCAATGTGCCCTTAATTTGCTCTTTGGAGAGACCAGATCTCATAGTGCAATCTTTAGAGTCTGTCTGGTATCTCCTGAGAACAAATTAGAGCTGATTGCATGTATGTTGATACCTTCCAGATACTGTAAACATCAGTGCACTTGGTTACATGCAAAGCAATGACATCATCTTTTATGAGTTCCTTGTAGAAAATACAAAGGTAGATAGAAATTATGTACAACTGTATTCTTAATGTTCACAAATGCATTTACAACTAAATCAAAATTCATTCACACTTTCTTATGGTTTAATGATTTACTAGTAGTCTTACAATTTGCACCTAGTATACATCTCCTACCTTGTATACAGACTGTGCTCAAATTAATACATGTGCAGTAAATAATAGCCTATATGTTGATTTTTTATTTTATTTTATAACATTTACCAATTCTCTTGAACTCCCTGTTGAGCATTGATGTTCCTTTTCAATTGCTCAATGGTGCCAGAGTTCTAATACACTGATGAATAATAGATTGTGTCATTAATATCTCTGTTGGGAAATAACTGGATGCCTAAAATTAATTTACACTTCATTTAGCAAACCACTTCATGGGTTCATTAAAAAAAAAAAAGATAAAAGGAGCACACATGGCCAAGTGATGAAGCCCCATGTTTTCCTGGCGTGTCCACCCTGGTCCAGTGAACTTGTTCAATAAAATAATATGACAGTTTTCTTCTTCTATTTTGAATAAAAACGATTTAAAACAAAATAGTTATGCAAATATCTCAATGAAACACCTTTTTAATTATGGAATGAAAAGCATATATTACAATGCATTACTCGCCGAAATGTCAGCGCTCATATTTCACAGAATACAACAATTGGTAAGTAAGGGCCAAAGTTCTCACAAATATATTTTTTGTGGTCTTTACTAGTGGCCTATAAATGGATTTATTAAATTGATTCATTTGTGTAAAGAATAGGTTTGGGGCATAGAAAATATCAAGAACTTTATGGCAACAAGTCAGCAGCTTAAGCCTTTGGACACAGAGAGGGATCTAGCAGCATCATCAGTATGGTGAGAAGAGACATTTGACAGACCGTGAAAAATGATACAAATTTATAACATTTCACAACCATCTATATGGGCATAGGTACAGGATGCTGCCTCTTGTCATTTTTGACATGTTAGGTTAAATCATCATGACCTTTGCCACCTCTGTTTCTATTTTGTTCATTGCAAGTCACACTGCACTTGTTTTTTTACTGTTGCTTTACTCTAATGAGCTTTGAGACACCAGACTAAAATGCCTCAGGTCCCATATCAACCTCTCCACAGATTTGCTTCAGCAAACACAGTGCTGCTATAGTTGGGTGATTAGCAGGTTTCTCATTATCTTTGGAACATACATAGATGATGCAACATCACACACAAACATTTCAGGAGACTTTCCATCAAGCAAAGAAACTTTTGTCAATTAAAGAAAACATAAATCATTCTCTGTGTCACTTTAGTGATGTCAATTCACAAAATCTTACAAATTCAAGATTTATTCTCAAGTAGCCAGACCTTTACATGATGTTTCTCAACAAGCTGGTCGGAGCACAGTATAGGCCTTCAATATGAGTAAAAGGGATATTTCACCCAAAAATCTCAATTCTGTCATCATTTACAACTTCTATGACTTTCTTTCTTCTGCGGAATACAAAAGATGTGTGTTACCAAATGATGGTTTTGTGGCCATACAATAGAAGTGAATGGTAATGCCGTTGTATGGTTTACAACATTCTTTAAAATATCTTCTTTACATTTACATTTAGGCATTTGGCAGACGCTTTTATCCAAAGCGACTTACAGTGCACTTATTACAGGGACAATCCCCCTGGAGCAAAATGGAGTAAAGTGTCTTACTCAAGGACACACTGGTGGGGGCTGCTGGGATCGAACCAGCAACCTTTTGATTACCAGTTCAGTGGTTTAACCCACTAGACCACCATCTCCACTTTTTTTGTGTCTTTCAGAAGAAAGTAGTTCATAAATGCAATGCTAAATTACATTTAATAAGTGACTTTATTTTTAGGTCCCATATGCCTTTTGGCCCTTTATAAACAGAAACAGAATCATTGATGTCTCTGACCTCAGCCCTTCCTCCAGCGCGTAAACCCAAAATCGACACATTTAAAGCCGTTTATGGTGTCCGTAAAAGGCTTCTGATGAGTGAAATCATATTTTAATCTATGAAATAAACATTTTAAGGTATCTACCTAGGGTTGGAGCTGAAACACGATCTGAAGCCCTGAATAGCCAGAACTGAATAGGATTTATTGCCTTATATGCATAATCACCAACAAAAACGGAGCACAGCAGGTTGTATTCTGATGACTTTTTGAAGAGTTTTGTACTGTAATTGAAGAATAATTCTAAAGGGCATGATCGTATTTCATATTACACAACCTTTGTATCATCAATTTGAAGCACAGTTTATTTTTTTGCATTTTAGACATCCTGCCCTCGCCACAAGGGGCAAGGTCTCTCTAGACATGCTGTTAATATAAATATGTCTGATATTTGGTAATGGCTGTAGTGTCAGTCTTGGAGTAGTTGAAATTCAGCTCAAACAATGTGCGATCTCTGTTTCTCATCACTCACTTGGTAAACTATGTTATAGCTATAAGAATTGATTATGAATTATTTTAAAGATCAGTAATTCTGACCATAAGTTCATAATACTAATACTTCAAGCTTGTTAAATGTGCTCATGACAGGAAATGATTCATGTCTGGTTTCAATGATCTTGAACCAAATCTTTTTCACAGGTAACACAGAAGTTGCACAGCAGGTATCATGTCTTCTATGCTGTCAAACACCTCTGTAAATTCATCCTTTGTTCGTCCAGCGACTTTCTTCATCAATGGCTTTTCTAATATCCCACATGCAAAGTACTACTATGTGTTTTTTTCTGTTGCGTATGTTGTGACCATTTTGGGAAATTCTTTTATCATGTCCACCATCTATTTGGCTCGCAGGCTGCACACGGCCAAATACATTGCTGTTTTCAATTTGGCTCTTTCTGATCTGTGTGGAAACTCGGCTTTGATTCCCAAAGTCATTGACATGTTTTTGTTCGATCACCAGGACATTTCGTACGAGGCCTGCTTGGCGAATATGTTTTTTGTATATCATTTCATGAACATGCAGTCTTTAACACTTCTCGTTTTGGCTTTTGACAGACTGATCGCTATTTGTTTTCCTCTAAGATATCATGCCATTGTAACTAAATCAGTCATGTTTCTGATCATAGCAGTTATGTGGATGTTTTCTGTGACTATGTTTGCCATCCTTGTAGGTTTGCTCACTAGACTCTCGTTTTGTAGATCCACTGTGGTCGATAGTTATTTCTGTGATCATGGTCCTATCTATAGACTAGCTTGTAATGATAATTACATAAATAACATTATGGCAAATATTTGCATTGGTCTCCTGATTTGCTTGCCACTTTTGCTAATAATCATCTCATATTTTTGCATCGCTTTGGCTTTATCTAAGATTGCACACGGTGTGGAGCGGATCAAAGCCATGAAAACCTGTTCATCCCATCTCTTGTTGGTGGCTATTTTTTATCTTCCAGTTATAAGTGTTAATATTTCAGCTTTATTAGCATCTCTTCATCCGAACGCCCGCATAATTAACAATGCCCTCTCGCAGATAATACCACCCATGCTGAATCCCATCATATACACTTTAAAGACAGACGAGGTCATGCAATCCATAAAAGAACTGTACAAACGAAACAACGTGAACCTGATAATTGAAAGAAATATTAAACGCATTGGAAGAAATTAACAGTTATAAACACATTTTAATCTCAATTCTTTTAATTGGTTGTGCTTAAAAAACTGCTTATTTATTCTTCTCTATATTACTGTACATTTTTATTGTCTGCCTGAATGATGCTGTTTGCTTGCATGTTAATGTTAATATTTTTAATGATATATCCCTGTGGGCATTGAACAAATACTTTATATAGTTGGCTTACCGTCTGTGTATACTAAACGATTTATCAATTCACTAGAATAAAAAATTGTAGAAATAAAGAACATTTAATCTGTATTTGTGTAAGAGTACATCATTTGGGTTGCAAGCATGACATACATGCCCAAAGCATTTGTACTTGAACCAAATTTTGTTTCCTTCGTTCAAGCACTGAAAAGAAATTGGTTCACAATTTTATACCATAACATGAGCAACTATCTGGGGTAATTTTTGGAAGAGAATAAACATGAGATGCATGGCCGTAACCAGCTATGAGGTCATTTTTCATATTGAAAATTATAATGTGAAGCTCTGAATGATTATTCTGAATATAATGATTATTATATTTATTAAAGTTGAACGATTTACAGCCTTGATTGAAAGTATTAGGTATAATTTTTGACACCCCACCACGACACCTCACTCATTTTCCAACCTTGGCTACGGCCATGACCTGATGTACATTATTGTGAACTGCAACACTTTATTTGTTCATGGTTTAAGAGAAACTAAATTTGTTCAATGTTTGTGACTGATGCTTTAATTTTTCCTTTGCTATATCTATTTTTTCTAAAATTACACTGGATGAGGCCACATCCTGTCTGGCACCCAATTTTTATTTATTTATCTCATTTTAAAGTTTAATTTTTATTGAAGTGCTGCCCGAACATTAACAAGGATGTTAACATTTAACTGTCAATTGTACAAAATGGGAGTAATGTGTGTGAAATATGTTAAGTGTGAATTACCGTATCATCATATTAATAAAAAATAATAAAGTTCAGTCGGACCACAAGTTTAATACACTTAGTACTACAAAATGGTTAAATAAAAAAGCAATTTTCAGTTTATTTACTGTGGGTCTAACACTGCATCACAAAACTTAAAGTCTGGGTAAAGAGAATTCTGAGAATTGTTTCTAAACACATTATAGACGTTAGAAATGTATTGCTGAAACACATTACAAAGACTCAGAAGTATGAAGTACTAAATAGTGGAGTTAAACTATTAAACAGTATTTCACCGATTCTCTGTTCAGGATTTTTGGACGGGGCTAAAACGGGGGATTGATGACACAATGGATTGTCCAAGCATGCATGGCCCCTTCCCTATTAATAGAGCGTCTATAGCAGGGCTATTCCATTAGTTTGTCATGGTGGCCAGTTCATGAAAAACATGCCAAATGAGGGGCCGGAGGGATATGGGTTGCAATATAAGGTATGATAAGAACAATAAGATATATACGTTTTATTTTTTCCCAAATTCCATTTTTCTGTTTTAATGTTTCTGAATTCTGTGTTTTCCGTCATTCTCTATTCAATAGTACTAAATTTGCCCACATAAAAAAATAGTTCAGTACACTACAGTATTCACTTATGAACTATATAAAACATCCTGCAGTAGATACATTGAACCGTACAGGGAAAAATAAAAATAGATCTTGTTTTTAAATCTTTAATTCGTCTATAAGTAAAAACAAGTTCTATGTTTTTATAACGTAACTAGCACATTTACTGTAGTTTACTAAAGTAAATAATATACTCGGTAGAAAAGAGGGATGGTGTGGTAACCTGGACTTTTATTTTGACGTTTCGCCGCAAAGGGTGTTTGACAGTTGCTTTTTTCAATTCTCACATGAAACAGGTAAGGGACAGTTCATGTGCACGCGTTCTCTGAAAGCTCCACGAGCGCACGCAAAACAATTGCAGATTACATATTAAAACAACTTTGGATATTTGTAAAGTAAATGCACAATTTGAATTTGAAGTTTCTTCCTACTTTTTGGTTAAGAGATAATACATTTGCCACATCTGTGCCATTCCGCGTTATACAGCAAACATGCCTGGATTCGACGATTCAATCACAGGGCCCTAAATATGGGAGCCAGCATGTTGTATTTTCCCCATAAGACACCCAAAGTTCTTTCCTACTTTTAAACATGCTGATTTTGTATTTTAAACTGCCAGTACAGTAACATCGGTGCATTTTAAGATGCCAACGCAGGCTTTTCTACATTCAAACATGTTCATTGGTTGTATTTTGAAACTTCATGACCAAAAAGGGAACTTTTGTGAAACAACATTAACTTACATAGGCGCTGTTCTCCGACCCACTATACTCCGCCCTTGCCTCAGAACTTTTTAAATGGTGGATCTATTCGTGCTATCGAAATGTCAGAATGAAACTAATACATGTTCTCATCAGTCATCGCCCTGTTCACCGGGTCTCGCAGGAGAGCTTGTTTGCGAGACGCGCCACTCGCATATGTTCACACCAAACGCGAGCAATCGCGTTCAACGCTCTTTAATTACTCGCTCGAAAAGTTCGTTAATTTCGCCTGAGTGACGCGAAAACTCTTTGTGCGAATTCATAGCTCGAGTTGAAAGTGCTCAACTTTCGCGGAAGAACGCCTCGAACGCGCCGCCCGATTCGCGTCATTCGCAGCGCCTGCCGCGAGTTCGCGTCTATTCGTCTTTGCATTGACTATATATGTAATTTACTCGCGCCAAACTGTGCTGCTGCGGTTCGTGCTGAATGGAACAGACGCGCGTCACTTCATAACTATAGGGTCAGTTCCCGACTGAACTCATTTATATTTTATTAATAGAGATTATTTTTCACACAATCCTTGAAGGGCCGGAACGAATTACATCGAGGACCGGGTTCCTGTCAAGCACCTTTTCACAGCTAACCAATGACGGAGACTCAAGTTTCAATTCAATTCAAGTTTATTTATATAGCGCTTTTCACAATGTGTATTGTTTCAAAGCAGCTTTACAGGGGCAAACAGGAAAAAAAGAAAAGTTAAAACACAGCACAGTGCATGGTATTTATACAACGAGTAAGTTCATTCTAATAAATAACATCTAATTTCTAAATAAATAAATAAATACATGAATGAATGCAGTCTCCCGGTGAGCAGGCCAACACTGACCTGTCGTTTAATAACAATATGCGAGGAACGTGATTGGTTGAAAAATAAAACGGCAGCAAAACGCACGTTGGAGAGTAGTTTTATATAAATTAAAGTTTAATTTTCACTTTCAATAACTTTTGATTGCATTTCTAGCCAGAAATTAATAAGGCCCAAGTTCTGCCGCCGCAGACACCAGCCTAAGCTCTGCCGCCGCAGACACCAGCCTAAGCTCTGCCGGCTCTGCCGCCGCAGACACCAGCCTAAGCTCTGCCGCCGCAGACACCAGCCCAAGCTCTGCCGCCGCAGACACCAGCCTAAGCTCTGCCGCCGCAGACACCAGCCCAAGCTCTGCCGCCGCAGACACCAGCCCAAGCTCTGCCGCCGCAGCTACCATCCCAAGCTCTGCCGCCGCAGACACCAGCCCAAGCTCTGCCGCCGCAGCTACCATCCCAAGCTCTGCCGCCGCAGACACCAGCCCAAACTCTGCCGCCGCAGACACCAGCCTAAGATCTGCCGGGTCTGCCGCCGCAGACACCAGCCCAAGCTCTGCCGCCGCAGACACCAGCCTAAGCTCTGCCGCCGCAGACACCAGCCCAAGCTCTGCCGCCGCAGACACCAGCCCAAACTCTGCCGCCGCAGACACCAGCCTAAGCTCTGCCGCCACAGACACCAGCCTAAGCTCTGCCGCCACAGACACCAGCCTAAGCTCTGCCGCCGCAGACACCAGCCTAAGCTCTGCCGCCACAGACACCAGCCTAAGCTCTGCCGCCACAGACACCAGCCTAAGCTCTGCCCGGCTCTGCTGCCGCAGACACCAGCCCTAGCTCTGCCGCCGCAGACACCAGCCCAAGCTCTGCCGCCGCAGACACCAGCCTAAGCTCTGCCGCTGCACTCATGCCCACATACCTTTTTCATGCCACCTACGCAGCCTCTAGCCTTGCATCTTTTGGGGCTTTCAATTCACCTCTTGTGGTGCGCTCTGGGTTCGGGCCTTGACAGGGTGAGAGTGCTCCGGGTTCGATAGGAACCGGCGAGCTCGGGGCCTGCTCCCCGGATACAACACCGACAAGCATACATTTGCCACTCCTGTCATTGTGTAGTGTAACAACCCAGATAGCAAAGCTAATTGATTTATTGTTGCATCAATGTGGAGAATAACCAATATAACATTTGCTTCAACATTAAATCAGTTGTATTTGGTATCACAAAAACATAAAATGCACATTTTTAAGGGCTGATTTTCTTGTGCCTATTGGTCTACTTTATATTTTTTGGATTCGAAGAGAATTTTGTATTTGAACGGAATGAGCATTCGAATCACTGTGAAAGACCCAACACAACTTCTTGCAGAGAATGGTGTAATTGAAGAATAATTCTTAAGAGCATGATGTTATTTCATATTAACTCATATTACAATCTTTGTATCGCCATGTTGAAGCATAGTTTAGTTTTTTACATTTTAGACATCCTGCCCTCACCACAAGGGGCAAGGTCTCTATACACATGCTGTTAATATAAATGTGTCGGACATTTGGTAGTGGCTGTAGAGTGTCATTCTTATAGTAAATACAATGTGCCTTCTCTGTTTTTCCTCACTGACTTGGTAAGCTTTCGAATAGCTAAGAACAATTATAATATTCTAAATATCAGTAATTCTGAATTACTTTTTTATTATTTCATTATATATATATATATATATATATATATATATACACTCTGATAATGCAAATATTTTAAGCATGTTTAATGGGCTATTGAATTGAAATGATTCATGTCTGGTTCAATGATCTTGAACCAAATCTTTTTCACAGGTAACACAGAAGTTGTACAGCAGGTATCATGTCTTCTATGCTGTCAAACACCTCTGTAAATTCATCCTTTGTTCGTCCAGCGACTTTCTTCATCAATGGCTTTTCTAATATACCACATGCAAAGTACTACTATGTGTTTTTGTCTGTTGCGTATGTGGTGACCATTTTGGGAAATTCTTTTATCATGTCCACCATCTATTTGGCTCGCAGGCTGCACACGGCCAAATACATTGCTGTTTTCAATTTGGCTCTTTCTGATCTGTGTGGAAACTCGGCTTTGATTCCCAAAGTCATTGACATGTTTTTGTTCGATCACCAGGACATTTTGTACGATACCTGTTTGGTGAATATGTTTTTTGTATTTCATTTCATGAACATGCAGTCTTTAACACTTCTCGTTTTGGCTTTTGACAGACTGATCGCTATTTGTTTTCCTCTAAGATATCATGCCATTGTAACTAAATCAGTCATGTTTCTGATCATAGCAGTTATGTGGATGTTTTCTGTGACTATGTTTGCCATCCTTGTAGGTTTGCTCACTAGACTCTCATTTTGTAGATCCACTGTGGTCGATAGTTATTTCTGTGATCATGGTCCTATCTATAGACTAGCTTGTAATGATAATTACATAAATAAAATTTGGGCTAATATTTGCTTTGGTCTCCTGATTTGCTTTCCACTTTTGCTAGTAATCATCTCATATTTTTGCATCGGTTTGGCTTTATCTAAGATTGCACACGGTGTGGAGCGGATCAAAGCCATGAAAACCTGTTCATCCCATCTCTTGTTGGTGGCTATTTTTTATCTTCCAGTTATAAGTCTTAATATTGCAGCTTTAACAGCATCTCTCCATCCGAACGCCCGCATAATTAACAATTCCCTCTCGCAGATAATACCACCCATGCTGAATCCCATCATATACACTTTAAAGACAGACGAGGTCATGCAATCCATAAAAGAACTGTACAAACGAAACAAGGTGAACCTTATGATGAAAAGAAATGTCAAACACATTGGGGGAAATTATTCATAAAATACACTTTTATTGTCTGCATCAATGATGCTTTTTTCTTGAGTGTTGAAATATATTTAATTTTAGTTGGCTTACCTTTTGTTTATGTCTAACAAAACAGACTTAACGAATGACTAGAATTAAACATTATGTTTTGAAATAAAGAATATTTAATCTGTATTTGAAAAAGAGTGCATCATTTGTGTTGACAGAAATGCCAGACATGACAGACATGCCTAAATCATTTGTGCTTGAACCTGATTGTTTGCTCTGACACACTACAAAAATAGGTTCACAAATGTAAACTATAAAGGTTTGAACACTGTATTCACTGATGTGTCAGTGCAAGCTGTTTTCAGTTTAGACGGTTGCAACATTTTTTTTCTTCTATATTTTTAGAACACTTACTACAAAATAGTAAGCTCATAAAAACTGTGAAATACCACAAAAGCAAATATGAAACTTATGTTACGACAAAAAAACACTTATTTTTTAATATTTCAATGTATTCTGCTTTTGCCCGGAATTATTTGCACACATTTTCTCTTAGAATTGTATAAACCAGCTTTTTGGGCTTTTACCCATCTATGCTTTTTAAACAACATTGAAGTTGTTCCTAGTTATTCGTTGCTCTTATTGGCTGCTGTTTATCTTTTTTCAGTAGTCATCCATTTCAAATACATTTTTATTTAATGAAATATCAGTTTGTAACGAAAAAATGTTAACACCTTCAGATAAAAACCTTTTAAGATTATAAGAAACAGCTCACTTAAGAGGTAGTGTATATAACCTGTCATGAAACTGGGTGAGACAGGGACAGGGACAGAGCACCCAGATGCAGAGAGTGGGTAAGGGACAAGACTTTGATAACAAATAAGGAAACAATAACCCACGATGGGGTAAAACAACCAAGGACAAGGGTATAATACATGACATCAGGGACAAGGACTAACTACACCTAACTAGACTAAGAAAAAACTTGAATTAGAAAGCACAATGGCATTCCAAGGGATCAAAATCAAGAGGGGACAGGTGCTTGCCATGAACTAATAATGAGCTCTAACAAGGAAACAAGAGGGCAGGAACAATGACATGACCGGAGAGAGAGTATGGCGAGCCACAAGTCCTAAAATAGTCTCTCTCCACATAAAACATGGAGTTCTGTCATGATTCCGCCACTAGGCCAAGAGAAACATGACATGATCTGGCAGAATCATGACAATAACCCAAACCCATAGTAATTTAGTACACAGCACAATACATGTCAGTGGGATCTCAAAAAGTATTAAAAGTAGATAAATCAATTTAGAGAAAATCAGACCCGTAGAAAGTTTTAAAGGGACAGTTCACCCAAAAATTTTAATTCTGTCATCATTGACTCACCTTTGAGTTGTTCCAAATCTGTATAAATGTATTTTTTCTGATGAATACAGAGAAGGATATTTGGAAGAATGCTTATAACCATACAGATCTCACCCCCATTGACTCCCATAGTTGGTCACATGCTTTCTTCCAAATATCTTTCTCTGTGTTTATCAGAACAAATACATTTATACAGATTTGGAATAATTTAAAGGTGAGTAAAGATGACAGAATTTTCATTTTGGGTAAATTATCCCTTTAAATTTTATTTTCCAAGGTATTCATTCTATCAGGACCATTGTTGTAAAATATTTAAAATTAGCATTTATTTAAAGTTAGCCGAATGAAACTGTTCTGGGCAAACTCTCTTCAGTGGGTGATGAAAAAAGTAAATAGTTGAATGCCTGTCCACATGGGACAGCGAGTGACAGTTTTGTGAGTGACAGTTTCGCGTTTCATGTGGTACATAGATTCCTTCTGCACCTTCTAGCGCATGTCTTTAGGGAGGAGGTGTCAAGCTCTGGAGAATGATATAATATAAATCTGTCCGATAGATGTAGAATAATGACATGCTGGCAGCTTCAGACCAGGTAGAGAATGTTCCTCCTCTAATGACTAAAACAGTGACTTTGTATTGAATGTAAGTTTTTGTAACATTATGTCTGTTCACCACTTGAAAGGAAATTCTATGATGCTGAGTGTGTTTCTCGGTTCCAGGTGACAAGAAAGCCAGAGTATGAAGTCACAATCTTCTGTAAATTTAACCTTTGTTCGTCCTGCGACCTTTTTCATTAATGGCTTTTCTGATGTCCCACATGGAAAGTATTACTATGTGTTCTTGTCTTTGGTGTACGTTGTTACTGTTTTTGGGAACTCTTTTATCATGTATATCATCTACTTGGCTCGCAGACTTCACACGGCCAAATACGTCGCTGTGTTTCACTTGGCTTTATCTGATCTCTGCGGAAGCTCTGCTTTAATTCCAAGACTCATGGATATGTTTTTGTTTAATCATCAGGAAGTTTTATATGAGGCCTGCTTGGCGAATATGTTTTTTATATACCATTTCATGAACATGCAGTCTTTAACACTACTTGCTTTGGCTTATGACAGACTGATCGCTATTTGTTTTCCTTTGAGGTATCATGCTATTGTAACCAGAACAGCCATGTGTCTGGTAATAGCGGTTATGTGGATGTTTTCTGTGACATATTTCTCTGTATATGTAAGCTTTGTGAATAGACTGTCTTTCTGTAAAACGAATGTGGTCGATAGTTATTATTGTGATCACGGTCCCATCTACAGACTAGCTTGTAATGATAATTCCTTAAATGTTTTGATCACGAAAATTACCTTTGGTCTCTTGATCTGTCTGCCGCTGATACTGATAGCCATTTCATATCTCTGTATATGTTTGGCATTGCGTAGAATTGCACACGGAGGTGACCGGAAAAAAGCCTTGAAAACTTTAACTTCACATCTTATTTTGGTGGCCATTTTTTATCTCCCGACATTAAGCCTTAATGCTCTAGGTTTTACCACACCCATGCATCCAAATGCCCGGATCATTAACAATTCCCTGACACAGACAATACCGCCCATGCTGAATCCAATTATATACACTTTAAAGACAGAAGAGGTCATGCAATCCATAAAAGAACTGTACAAACGCAACAATGTGAATGTTACTACAGAAAAAAAAGATCAAATGCTTTCATAGAAAAAAATTCATGAATTCAGTTTTAAGCATGCATCATTGTGTAAGATACACTTGGGAAGACATTTTGTTCAAAATGTTATTATTAATTGTTCATTATCTGTAATTGTTTGTAATATTTGTGCTACTGTAACTTAGGTTGTTAATCAGTTTTTCTTTAGACATACTGCTTAAATGAATAGTCATTATTTTACTATTCAAACAAATGCATTTTATTGATGCTGAGTATCACTCAACTGTATGGGCAATGCATTTACTTACAGGATGCAATTCAATTTTGTCACAAGACGAATATTAAATGAAATGTTCATATACTGTTCATTATCATTTATATACACCTAACCCACAAATACAGTACACTTTTTTATCCTTAAAAAAAGTATTGTGCAGTTAACTTAATACAGCGATGTAGTCAGATGAACAGTTTCACTGAAATACGGTATATTTTATAAAAAAAATTATAACACTAATAATTTACCGTGGAATTTACAATGTACTCTAAGAAACTACAAAAATAACCATGGTAGCCTTTAAAAAAAATAATAGTACCAGGTTCTTTTGTTTCTAAATAAGAGAAAATCTCAAATTAAAATAAGATATTGTTTTAGTAAGAAAAAATAGAAAACATAGTAACATTTTGCTTTGCATAAGAATCCTTTTGGGGGGACTGGTTAAAATCTTGTAAGTGAGACTGTTATATCTCATACTTTGAAATAACATTATTGCAACCACATTGAATTACTTTGTCCAAATGACCGCAATTTCTGTACCGATTCCCTACCTTCCTGAATCCTGTCATTCTAAATCATTCTAAAGACATACAAGTTTGTCCAGTCCATGAAAACACTATAAACATATACTGTGAATGTTAACACAGAAAAATATTAAAATGCATTAGGAAAACAAATATTTACATATTTATGAGTACAGAAGCAGGTGGAGATGCATTTTCCGTTCAATATTATTGTTAGTAGATTTTTATTAGGCGTCTTGCATTAATAACACTCTGTGTTTGTTACAAATATATGATTGGTTATGTATTCCGTTATAAGGCTTATTTTCGAATAATTGGCGATATGTATTACAGTGCTTGATATTTTGAAAAATATTTCACCTGTGTTTGTGTTTTTAGTGGCCGAATACTGTAGTTTATTAACCTCAGGAAACTGCACTATGTACTACATTTTAGGAAAGTGGTTTGAATACAACAGAAGAAGCGTTTGCATTAAATATTCTTGTCTTTGTGGTTGTTTTAGGGAATTATTTTCTTATGGGTATCATTTTCAGACCTGCAGACTTCGCACAGAGAAAGACAGAATATTGCTATAAAACAGGGGTTCCCAAACTTTTAAGCCCACAACCCACAAAATAACAGTGCCAGTGATTTGAGACCCCCACTATCTAAGGAGGTGGTTAAAATATACAAACGTTGTGCGCAACTGTGCACTTGCAATTATTAGGTCTTTCCAAAGATGTGCATAATGACAACACAAAAGAACACAGTCTTACATTGTATTATATTATAGTAATTTGATCCTTACTTTACTTGTTGTTATCCGTAAACTATGAACTATTACTACAGATCTACTACAGACTACATCAAACTGATTTGAAAGCTGATGGATGTCCTATTTATACAAACACCGGCCTCTTTTCGTAGTAGTCGTACCTAAGGTGATGGCCTTTCCGACTGTGATGCTTCTCCCCTCCTCCACTGCCCTCCATGCGTTCTCTTCGAGGTCAATATTAACCAACATCTCATTTCGCCAAAATAAAAATATCCCAAACTTAATCCCTGAAAAATAATATGCGTGCACATATGGAATGTTTAACGTGGTGCTGTAAGTTGACTTACTGCATTGTTTGGTAATGTCAATAATGTGACAAAATCACCTCTGGGGTCACATTGGAGGGGAAGGAAATTCGAAAGTGCGTTAGACCAAATGTATTCCAAAAAGTAACAATTACAAATATTGTGTTTTGTATACAAAAAATCTGTATACAGTTCTGTGTTCTGATGAATACACAGAAGGATATGTGAAAGAATGCTTATAACCAAACAGATCTTACCCTCATTGACTCCCATAGTTGGTCACATGCTTTCTTCCAAATATCTTTCTCTGTGTTCATGAGAACAAATACATTTATACAGATTTGGAATAACTCAAGGTGAGTAAAGATGACAGAATTTTCATTTTGGGTAAATGATCCCTTTAAATTCCATTATCCAAGGTATTCATTCTGTCAGGACCATTGTCGTAAAATATTTAACATTAGCATTTATTTAAGGTTAGCTGAATGAAACTGTTCTGGCCAAACTCTCTTTCCATCAATTCAGCCTTGCATGGACATAGCGGGAGCGCAGCAATACATTTTAGCCCCCACCTGGGGAACCAGAACAGTTTATGATGCATAACAGGATTAAATTAAATGATCTGAAAGATACAGGCAGATAAGGAGAACATGGGGATGGAGGTGGGTTTGAGCGCAGCATGATTAGGCTGATAAGGAGTAAAGAAATGCATCTTAAATAGGATGCAGTCTAGTGTGTGTTCTATGACTATTGGTTGACGTTGATTAGCAGCACCTGATGTGATCGGCTGATACACACACGTGACCTGCCAGAAATGTAAGCTTCAGCGCAAGTTGTGCCAGGAAGACTCAACCTTGCATCAATCACTACATATAGACCTAACCAATCACCATCTAACATCGGAATATATAAAAACTCCACTTACCCTCTGTTTGCATTTGCAGTTGAAGTAGCAGACATTCACCCCCATCCTCACCACCACCACCAGGATGGTCCCTGTCCATTAATACCAGCGGGGGTGGCTGCGCCGCTGCCTTCATTTTCAGGCAGGAAGTGCAGGAATTCTTCACCTTCTTAATGCGAGCTACGGACAGGGCCTACGCCTAGGAACTATATACACATAGTCGCTTGATATTGTGTATCATCTTTTCATATTTGTCCAAAGAGGTAATATAATAAATCATTGCGTATGCAAATAGTGGGAGGTCCATTTGCACCCGGTTTTTAAACAACATCGTTGTCTAATGGGGAAATGCAAGTTTTCTTGCAAATTGTTGGAGGATAAGGAGTCGGAACCATGGCTGAGGGCCGTCTCTGGGAATAAACGTGAGGCCTAGCATACTGCTTTGTGTTGAAATTAGCGTAGCCTTGATGGGGATCAACACTGTCTGGTCCCACATGCTACGCGTTAGCCAAAAAGCTTGTTTCTCTTTCTAATAATCCTTGCATTGGGTTAGTCACTTAATTAATTCTCTTGTGCTTCGTTCCCACCCTTCTGAATTATGTCGCATAAATGAGAAGTTATCGCAAAGTGGCGAGGAGGTCTTAAAATATATGTAAAGAGTTTAAAAAAGGGCTTATATGCTCTTAGCTCCATGATTCCTATACATACCCTGTTACATGTTAAAGATGAAGTCTACACGCTTGTTTGTGACATAAAGCTTCACATCATGCGTGTCTCTTCAGTGGGTGATAAAAAAAGTAAATAGTTGAATGCCTGTCCACATGGGACAGCGAGCGACAGTTTTGTGAGTGACAGTTTCGCGTTTCATGCGTGTACATAGATTCCTTCTGCACCTTCTAGCGCATGTCTTTAGGGAGGAGGTGTCAAGCTCTGGACAATGATATAATATAAATCTGGCCGATAGATGTAGAATAATGACATGCTGGCAGCTTCAGACCAGGTAGAGAATGTTCCTCCTCTAATGACTAAAACAGTGACTTTGTATTGAATGTAAGTTTTTGTAACATTATGTCTGTTCACCACTTGAAAGGAAATTCTATGATGCTGAGTGTGTTTCTCGGTTCCAGGTGACACGAAAGCCAGAGCATGAAGTCACAATCTTCTGTAAATTTAACCTTTGTTCGTCCTGCGACCTTTTTCATTAATGGCTTTTCTGATGTCCCACATGGAAAGTATTATTATGTGTTCTTGTGTTTGGTGTACGCTGTTACTGTTTTTGGGAACTCTTTTATCATGTATATCATCTACTTGGCTCGCAGACTTCACACGGCCAAATACGTCGCTGTGTTTCACTTGGCTTTATCTGATCTCTGCGGAAGCTCTGCGTTAATTCCAAGACTCATCGATATGTTTTTCTTCAATCATCAAGAAGTTTTATATGAGGCCTGCTTGGCGAATATGTTTTTTATATATCATTTCATGAACATGCAGTCTTTAACACTACTTGCTTTGGCTTATGACAGACTGATCGCTATTTGTTTTCCTTTGAGGTATAATTCCATTGTAAGCAGAACAGCCATGTGTCTGGTAATAGCGGTTATGTGGATGTTTTCTGTGACATATTTCTCTGTATATGTAAGCTTTGTGAATAGACTGTCTTTCTGTAAAACGAATGTGGTCGATAGTTATTATTGTGATCACGGTCCCATCTACAGACTAGCTTGTAATGATAATTCCTTAAATGTTTTGATCATGAAAATTACCTTTGGTCTCTTGATCTGTCTGCCGCTGATACTGATAGCCATTTCATATCTATGTATATGTTTGGCATTGAGTAGAATTGCACACGGTGGTGACCGGAAAAAAGCCTTGAAAACTTTAACTTCACATCTTATTTTGGTGGCCCTTTTTTATCTCCCGACATTAAGCCTTAATGCTCTAGGTTTTACCACACCCATTCATCCAAACGCCCGGATCATTAACAATTCCCTGACACAGACGATACCGCCAATGCTGAATCCCATCATATACACTTTAAAGACAGAAGAGGTCATGCAATCCATAAAAGAACTGTACAAACGCAACAAGGTGAATGTTACTACAGAAAAAAAAGATCAAATGCTTTCATAGAAAAAAATTCATGAATTCAGTTTTAAGCATGCATCATTGTGTAAGATACACCTGGGAAGACATTTTGTTCAAAATGTTATTATTAATTGTTCATTATCTGTAACTGTTTGTTATATTTGTGCTACTGTAACTTAGGTTATTAATCAGTTTTTCTATTTTTAAAATGTTTATTTAGACATTCTGCTTAAATGAATAGTCATTATTTTACTATTCAAACAAATGTAATTTATTGATGCTGAGTATCACTCAACTGTATGGGCAATGCATTTACTTACAGGATGCAAATAAATTTTGTCACAAGACGAATATTTAATGAAATGTTCTTTCACTGTACATTATCTTTTATTTACACCTAACCCACAAATACAGTACACTTTTTTATCCTTAAAAAAAGTATTGTGCAGTTAACTTAATACAGCGATGTAGTCAGATGTACAGTTTCATTGACATACTGTATATTTTATAAAAAATTATTATTACCCTAATAATTTACCGTGGTATCTATAATTTACTGTAAGAAACTACAAAAATAACCATGGTAGCCTTTTAAAAAAATATATCCTTTTGAGGAATAGTGGCATTCAATTCTAGATAACAGAAAATCTCGAATTAAAATAAGAAAATAAGATATTGTTTTAGTTAGAAAAAATAGAAAACATAGTAACATTTTGCTTTGCATAAGAATCCTTTTGGGGGGGACCGGATCAAATCATGTTAGTCGGAATGTTATATCTCACACTTTGAAATAAAATTATTGCAACCACATCAGACATTACAATCGTCTGATGTAAGAAACAGGTGGAGATGCATTTTCTGCTCAATACTATTGTTTATAGATTTTTATTAGGCCTATTTGCATTAATAACAGTCTGTGTTTGTTACAAATATATGATTGGTTTTGAATTCAGCTATAAGGCTTATTTTAGAACAATTGGCGATATGTATTACAGTGCTTGAAAAATATTTCACCTGTGTTTGTGTTTTTGTGGCCGAATACTGTAGTTTATTAACCTCAGGAATCTGCACTATGTACTACATTTTAGAAAACAGGTTTGAATACAACAGAAGAAGCGTTTGAATTAAATATTCTTGTCTTTATGGTTGATTTAGGGAATTATTTTCTTATGGATATCATTTTCTGACCTGCAGACTTCACACAGAGAAAGACAGAATATCGCTATAAGACAGGGGTTCCCAAACTTTTAAGCCCACGAACCCCAAAATAACAATGCCAGTGAGTTGAGACCCCCACTGTCTTCAGAGGTGGTTAAAATATACAAAAGTTGTGCACATGCACTTATTAGGTCTTTATAAAGACACGCATAATGACAACACAAAAGAACACAGTCTTACATTATATTATATAACAGAAATTTGATCATTACTCTACTTGTTGTTATCCGTGGTGCTGTAAATTGACTCACTGCATTGTTTGGTAATATCGATAATGTGACAAAATCACCTCAGGGGTCACAATGGAGGGGTTTTATACATGCCCATGTTTATTGTTTTAACTGTAATGCACCACAACAGCCAAGTGACTTGCGCGACTTACCTTATTCCCCTTAGCTACCCATTGAGGGGCGCAATCCACAGTTTGGGAACCCAAACCTCTGATCTAAAGGTCCATGCATCATCATGGCCGCTCTGCAGAATTAAGGGATGTTTTTACACTTATCCTTATAGAAAACCTCATGGAGTGCACAGCATGTTGTATTTCTAGCTCTACTTTTCACATTTTCAATAAAAATATTGCAATATATCACAAATGTGTATTGTATTGATATTCATGGCAATATATTGTAACGTGACCCAACTACAGTACATTTACATTGCAGACGCTTTTATCTAAAGTGACAAGCATTGCATTGTACTATCTTTTTTCCATCTCTTACTATATGCAATCCCCTGGGATCAAACCCATGACCTTGGCAATGCTAGCCACAGCAAAGATATCTATCATCTGGGGAGTTGGTAAAGCTCTAATTTTTTACAATAGAAAGTTTATTTCTGGAAGATTTTGGGAACACCTGCATGACATCCTTTTAGACATCAGAAAATGCAAGCATTCCGGTACACTTCACTATTCTTTTACAGTTGTGGTCCAGATCACTCTTTTAAGAATAGCCTGAGGTGTCAAAAACCTCATTCTTATAAAGTACATGGATTCTTTTCCCTCGTAGGACAGGGACAGGCCATTTTGTAAGTTCCACCTCAGACCTCCTGTATGCATCCAGAGTCACAGTGCAGATATATTGACACCTAGTGGCACACAGTTCATGGCGGCAATGAAAAGGTCGTCAGTTATGGATGCTGTTTTGTTCACATTCAGCCACAATGATTTCCCAAAGTAAAAGTGTGTGATCAACACAATGAAAGTGACAATTGGATTTTTTTATATATGTAAATATTTGTACAGATTTTGTTTATTTGCTTTGTACCGTTAAATCGTAATTATCGATATAAACTCAAAATGTTCTGGACCTATAAACTAAAACACTGATGCTACATGAAAATAAATATTAGGCCTACCACGATAATTAGCACCACAGAATTTTACAAGAACTACAGTATAATACGGTCGGGTGAAACAAATATTTGTTAGAGTGTATTATACTTTAAAAGTAAAAAATGTACTCTAATTTTAAAAGAAATTTTACACATTTTCAAAATCACTGCTCACTAATTTTAAAACTTGGAAAATAATCACTGATCACACAAGGATTGGCAATACTTTGCTTTGATTGGTCTATTGACTGCTATGAAGGGGCGTATCATTATTAGAAGGCGTCAGCTGGTAAAAGGCTAAAACAATTGACACCACTCCATGCAGTATATATGTATCGGCTCAGGAAAACTGAGCACGGCAAATCTATGCAAGATATTTCGCTGTCCTTCACCTTTTTGTGAGTCATCACTTTCTGTGAGTAATTCCTAGAGTTTTCATGACCCTAAACTTTATGTTTTATATCATATGCGTTGTAATGTTTGCAACAGAGAATGTCATTATTTTTCCAGACTTGATTTCTTACCACAGTAAATAACATTGTGTTTCTGTCCAAACAGGATGATTGAGGTCATTTGACCATGATTCAAAACGTCACTGAAAACATTTCCTTCCTGTCTGCTGGATTGTTTGGTATACCTTATACTAATATGTATTGCTTTTTGTCTGTATTGTAACTGTTCTAGGAAACTCCTACCTAATGTTTGTTATTAATTACAAACATCTGTGAGCTTTAATCCCTCAGGCATCTGGATTTTCTGAGTTGTTGGAACCAGTTAATCCTATTTGGATTGTGCAAGTGTTCAAAATTCTCTATTTCTAAAAAACAGAGCAAAAACTCTCACTTTTCTTTCTCATGACATTTTATCAAGTTCTGTGGTCATAATTGTTAATTTCTCCTGTGATCACAAGTTCTTTTTGAATCTTTACACATCCATAACTTTCCAAGTTTTGTGACGGTACAAAAAACTGTCATTTAGCATTTTGTAGAATGTTATATAATTTCTAAGTAAGACAATCATTTTTGTATAAATTTGTATCATATGTATATCATGTTGTGTAAATTATATGTTAAATGTTTAAGGGATTTTTATAGCATAAGTATATTTAAAACATATTTTCACATCTTTTTTATGAAGGAGCATAAATAATGTTGTACCCACAGCATGTTATGTTCACATAATTGTGAGCTGGAAATGAAATCGTTGCGATCATTTTGCATTTCTAAAACCAGTTCTTTATCATAGGTGATGCACAAAACCGGACATCGGACAACTTAACTACGGCTTCATCTGCTAATTCAACCTTTGTTCGTCCTCCAGCATTCTTCATTAATGGATTTTCCAATATTCCACATGCAAAGTATTACTATTTGTTCTTGTGTTTGGTGTACACTGTCACTGTTTTTGGGAATTCTTTCATCATGTCGACCATATATTTGGCCCGCAGACTTCACACAGCTAAATATGTTGCTGTCTTTCATCTGGCTTTATGTGATATCTGCGGAAGCTCTGCGCTGATTCCAAAACTCATAGACATGTTTTTGTTTGATAATCAGTATGTTTCATATGAATCTTGTTTGGCTAACATGTTTTTTGTATTGCATTTTATGAACCTGCAGTCCTTTACACTCCTCATATTGGCTTACGACCGTGTGATTGCTATTTGTTGTCCCCTTAAGTACCATGCCATCATAACCAAATCATCCATATCCTGCATTTTATGTGCATCCTGGATTTGTTCATTCATTTTATTTACTGCACTTGTAGGGTTGGTCAATAGACTCTCGTTTTGTAGATCTATTGTTGTGAATAGTTATTACTGTGAACACGGCCCTGTCATTAGCCTTTCCTGTAACAATAATTCGATAAATTATTATTTGGCATATCTTTTTTTTGGCCTCTTGATTTGCGCACCAGTGGCGCTGATAAGCATTTCATATTTGTGCATTGCTGCAGCATTGCTTAAAATTGCACATGGCACTGACCGAATGAAAGCCATGAAAACCTGTACCTCCCATCTTGCATTGGTGGCCATTTTTTATCTCCCAATTTTAAGTGTGAATGTTAAATCCATCTCAACATCTATTGATCCAAATGCCCGGATCATTAACAATTCCCTGACGCAGATAATACCACCCATGCTGAATCCCATCATATACACTCTAAAGACAGAAGAGGTCCTGCAATCCATAAAAGAACTGTACAAACGAAACAAAGTGGCCACCAATGCAAAACGGAAAAATGTAATGAGAAATACATAAATGTTTATTTCAGTGAGCGAGGAATGTACAGAACCAAACATATTTACATTTATATTTCTGTTTGTTTACTAGTGTTATAATGAAAATGTTATGCTGCTGTTACATGTCATAAATATTCTGATGAAAGAATTTAACTGGTTGAAAGGACCCGCTTACTTGATGTGTTACGTATGAATTCATATGTGGATAAAATAAAACGTTACGCTGTTCCAATAAAATATTTTGTTTGTAATTACACAATTTGTTAAAGCTTCAGCTTTGTGATTTCAAAAGGCAATTTAGGTCAATTTTACCATACTGACCAACAGACCAAACAGACCAAACTGTTAATACTGGCTCTCTTTACTCAGTCAAATTAACACCATACATGGCGACATTTTCTAAATATTTTGTAACACTAAAAGCAATATGCTATATTAAACAAAAAAATATTCTGCTATCTCACTGGACCCTCTGTGACTATAATGGCCATGTTCTTTGCTTTGATTTACTGAATGTCTCTGTAGAGCCATGACGCATGCATATTCAGCAATGGACAGAATGGTAATATATAGTCATTTCACTGCTCTGTGTGTCACTTCTTCCCAGAGGGCGATTGTGCTATCCTTCACCTCTCTGTAAGTATACTGTGCATAAATAATACAGCAATTACTATCGTTAGAATTTTATTTATGAAATGAGCAATATACTTTGGGTTTTGCAGATATCTAATCAATAAAAAGTGAACCTTTGAGACACAATATACATATTTTTAACTAAAAAATATATATTTTTTAACGATATTAAACTATACATAAGGAATTGAAGCTTTTCATATAGCCTACTGAAAAACAGAAGCACTTGGTTCCAACAGAAAGTCATGTTTTGTTTAAAATATATTGCATTGTTTTACCCAATGTATTCGCATATATGTTTATTTCATGTGAACTAAAATAAGAGTATTTTTCTACACTGATTAACATGTTATCTTCAGTCCAGGCAGAATGAGTACAGGATCAGCAAGTGAACGGACCATTATTTCAGGGGTCAGTGAAAACAAAAATATTTCCATCCCAACCTACTTCTACATCAGTGGATTTTCTGGTATACCTCACATGACATACTATTATGTATTCCTGTTTTTTGTGTATGTAATTTCATTGCTTGGAAACTCGTGCCTCATGTTTGTTATCATTTCGGACCGAAATCTTCACACTCCTAAATATATTGCTGTATTTAATTTGTCATTTACTGACATTTGTGAAAGCACAGCTCTTATCCCTCAACTGCTGGACTCCTTTTTGTTTGGGAATCAGATGATGCCGTACGGATTGTGCTTGTGCAGCATGTTCTCTGTTTTACTGTTTCTTACTGTACAGTCATTAACTCTTACTATTTTATCTTATGACAGATTAGTGGCCATATGTTTACCACTGAGGTACCATATGATTGTTACTCATAGATCAATGTTTGCTATAATCGCTGCTGCATGGAAACTGGCGCTTGTGATGGATATCATTGCTATCGTTTTCATAAGCAGACTCTCTTTCTGTAGACACATTGTTATCATAAACAGTTTCTATTGTGATCATGGGCCTGTATTTCGATCTGCATGTAGTAATAACTTTCCTAGTAGCGTGATGAGCTTTGCTAGCCCTGTATTGGTTCTCTGGTTCCCGCTATGTTTTATTGTCTTCTCATATACATGCATAGCAGTGATTTTATACAGAATTACAGCCCCAAAGGACCGTCGAAAAGCCACAAAGACGTGTAGTGGACATTTAATGTTAGTGTCTATATTTTATTTGCCCATTTGTTTAACATATGCTTTAGGGCCGATTGTGGACACAAACAGTAGGATCATTAATCTCTCTTTGACCTCTGCCCTTCCTCCGATGCTTAATCCTATAATCTACACATTCATGACAGAAGAGTTTATGGTGTCTTTAAAAAAGCATTTAAAAAGAGGCATCATATATCCATCTAGAAGATAATTCTGTATTTTAAAATTCCAGTGATATTATTATGATTTATTAATGTTTTAATTATGAGATTATGAACCGTGCTTAAATGATGTAGCATATTATTCAGTCTTAAATAATACGTAAATAAATAATTTTGTCAAATAGACAAACTGTCTGTACACCATACACAGTTGAATAAGCAAAGATACACTTACAGTACCTCTACTCTTGTGCAAAAAATATACGGATTATAAAAATTAGACACTGTATCCCCACATTCTTTTTAATGGGATGTATTTGTGTGGTGCGAAATAATGTAAATTTCTCTGGATTGTTACACTGCTTCAAACATAATCACCCTTTATATAAAAAGTTACCTGTTTACAAGTTGAATTATGTTGTGAGCATGCTAGACATTGAATCCAGTCAAATTGCTTTTGGATTAAAATGGGCTCCAACTCTAATAATAAACAGTTTTTACATTTGTGTTCTTGTCTGTATAATTTTTTTATATATTATATAGTGTGCGTAGGCTGGTTATGTCAACTTTTCATAAAAGTCAATGCTCACTTTTCATAAAGATGTTATTTTCCCACCAACAGGGTATTCATTTAACTTTCGAAGATAACTTTGCAAAGGAACTGCCTTTAAGAAATGTTGAATGATCCTCTTTTGTAAGACACTTTGTAGAGGTGTCTGTTTAATAAGTTAGGTTATGTTTAAAAGGTTATACTCTCTTTAAAACGTAATTTGAAATCACAATGTTTAATTATAAATTTTAAATGAAAGATAAACGAATATGATATTGAAAAATCGCTTCAAGGATTATTATTTCATCCAATGAATGTTGGGTACAACGACAGACCGTGCTGCTTCAAAACAATGTGCTTTAATAAGAGAATGAGAAATCGGAGGCCTGTGTATCAGTCAGATTGGGCCGTCGAGGTCCTATGTTTCAGCAGCTGTTCTTTGCGAGTGTTTTGGTAGGTGGACATGCACTCTTTAAACTTCTGAACCAGTGTCTGACATTTCCTCCAGTCCTGATTCTCTGCCATGCATTCCTGCAGAGAGTAATGCAGCTCTGCGCAGCCTGTCTGCGCTATCATCTGATCCACCGGGTCATCTTCATCACTGGATCTGCTCCGGTCATGCGGGGACGAAGGAGCGGACGCCATTTCACAGCAAAGATAAATACAACCTGACAAGATGTAAGGAGAACAGTAAGTTTTTTCGAGAGGGCGTCAGATGAAACATATCAAATGTATTAAAATGAAAAGCAGCGATAACACGCGGATTGTACACAAAACAGTATATTTGTATATTTTAAAGTAGAGTGTAACGGGCAGTGAATGTCTGAAAGATTAATATAAAGTAATAATAAGTAATAATATTAATTTTCTCAAGTAGAAAATTTTACGTAAAAGCGTCAAGGACTTACATAAAGTCTTCACGGCGTTTCTACACGGACGTATTTTACGCAACGGCCAGGAAATGTGTTACATTGTAAAAGGTCCGTGTTATCGACGACAGTAGATGTTATTACACATGTCGTCCAACAGAGGGAGGTGTTGACTTGTTTATTAAATGCAACTACGTTACAGCAGATTAAAGAGCGTCTCGTTTCTTAGAGCAGCCTCAGTAAAATGATCTTTTGATTTAATTTATTTTGTAGTGATACTTAAAATAAAATAACTAAAAAAGTGAGTATCACCCTTAACCTTGTTTTATTCTTAATTAACTTGTATTTGGCTAGATCAAGTGTATGAACGAATGCGGACATTAGTGACAACTCTATCTCAGATATTATTTCTCTGCTAATTGTTTCTTGTCTAAGAATCGTAAATATTTTTAATGAACTTTGAGAAGAGTGAACATACTGAAATTATACTAAATTCAATATTAATAATGCATACAGAATACAGATGTTGCACAATCAAAAGCAAAAAGGAATAACATTCTTACCAAATATTGCAAATTATTTAGGTTCAGTATGACCAAGTATGAGTTTGAGTATTCAGTATGAGATCAAAAGACAATTTTAGATAAAGATTTTATTAAAAGCAATGTACATGTACTGTATGCCAACCAATATTAAACATTGCCCCAAATAGCATTAGAAATAATCTCATATCATTTTAAAATTATACGTTGGATGTTGCATTTTACATCGTAATATAGGAAAGACAAAATAACTATATTTAAACAGTCAAACAATAACACTGTGTCCAGGGCCTGTATTTAAACCAGTTGACATAAAAGGAAAAATTGTAGAACAGGTTTTTAATATTAAATATTTAGGTACAATCAGAACCTAACGTAGAGTCCATTCATAGGAAGGCAAGACAATGCCTTGGTCTTCTCAGGAAACTGAGGAGCTTTAAAATTAGTACACGCACTCTGACTATGGTAAATAGATCAATTATTGAGAGTATCCTCACATATAATATTGTCTCATGGCACGGTAATCTAACAGTCAAACAGAAATTAATTAAATTTCACAAATAATAATCAAGCAAACAAAATAACTGGACATAAACAACATTCAAATCAGTGTTAATTTGAGTTTTCTGATATTATCTAATTTTGTTTGTGTACTTTTTATGTCTACTATACCTATGCCACCAGCGTCAAAGTTATTATTCTAATAATAATAATTTAATCTACATTAATGTTCATTTTGGTAGTGGATGGACAGACAGCCTCTGAATAAACAAAACATAAACTCTGATTCTAATCTCTTTAGTTTTCAGAGAGTAGAGAATGGGATTCACACAGGGTGTAAGACAAGAAGTGATGGACAGCACCACCGCTCTTACATTAGGATTTATAACAATTCCAAAAAAACCAAGATTAAAAACGATCGAAACAGGGATAAAAAACAGCGCCACCAATATAAGGTGCTCTGAGCACGTAGCCAGTGCTTTATATCTGTTCTGAATGCTTTTCATTCTGAACACACAGATCAGTATACACGTATATGTTAAGAAAATAAAACTGAAAGGTAGAAACATTAGGAGTATGGATAAACTGGTGGCAAAAATCCATTGCTGGGAATTATCACTGCATGCAAGCCTGAAAACAGGAGCATAGTCACAAAAATAACTGTTGACCTTCACCGAGCCGCAAAATGATAAGTATGTAATGGATGTAGGGCCATAAATAACAACACCAATGGCAAAACACCAAATCCCACCTATAATATAAGCCATTTTGGTGTTGGTGTTCAATGTCTCCTGTCTCAAAGGGAAGCAAATTGCTATCATCCTGTCATAAGCCAAAACACACAGCGACATGGATTCGAGTGATAAAAAAGCATAGTAAGTGTACATTTGCAAAAGGCACCATTTGAACGGTACAAAATTGTCCAGAAAAAGATACGCCTTTATCATGCTGGGCACAAGAGAACTGCTGAGCACAAGATCAACCACGGCCAGGTTCCCAACGGCCATGAACTTTGGGATGTGTAGACGACGTTCATTGAAAATGATGCTGATGAGAAAAACGTTGCAAATTATTGTAAACATGTAAAGTACAGAAAGAAAAATGACGTAGATGTTGGTGTGCGGCATAGAGTTCAGTCCTATGATATAAAAGCCTGGAGGATGAATACGGGTATTGTTAGGAAGCTCGTTCCCGGCGCTCTGCATTGTTTTCCTCTTCTTGCGGTCCAGCTTATTATAGCAGCTTGCTTTGCTTTTACTGGACGGGCTCCCAGATACCTGCAGGTGTCCAGAAACCACAAACAATTAAATTCACATCTTTAATATACAAGTGCATGTAAGAACATTTTAAAACGCTCAACAATGAAAATGCATGTACATACATACAAATTTGGTAGTTTGTGAATAAGGCCTGTGTTGTGTCCTCCTGTTTTCTTCAGCTCAACAGCTCTGTGAATCCTTTTACTCAACCATTTTGGGGAAATATATGCCCAATTTGTTCTCCAGAGGTGTCATTAGAAAGAAAATTACCGGTAGTATCTACAGTCTTGGGAGAAAAGACGTTCATTAGTGTACTTTTACCCCACTAATGACTGATATACTTTACTTATAACTAAGTGTAACTATAGTAATTAGGCTTTGTTTTTGTGTTTATTTTCTGTAACAACAATAAACTCTCCCTTTGGAATAATGTAAGACCGTGAAGTCCATACAAAGCGGGAAAGATATATAGAGTATATCTAAAGGTACTGTAAAGGCATCAAAATATCTTATGAAGTAAAAAAAGGATAAATTTAGCTTTAGTTGTTTGGTGTATTTTTCTCATGACAGTAATTTGTCATGTTGCTTCTGACGGCTGATTTTCTTCAATGCAAATATACAAATATATGGCATCGTTCTGTATGCTTCAGAAGATACCTGATTTTCGAATCATTTTCACAGTGTGAAGAAGACAGTTTGATAAATTGAGGCGTTAAATTTACATCATTCCCTGAGACTTCCTTCCGTCGTTCCGTCGTTCATTCTCATTTTTCTTCTTCTCATTTTTCTCCTTTCCTTCTGTCCTTTCTTCTCCCTTCCCTTTTTTCGTCTTTGGTATTAATGTTACAATAATTACATTTCAAGGTATCAAGTTGTCGCTTTGATTTTGCGGTAATCTCAAAAAAATATATCAGACATAGACGTCCCAGTTTCAAATGAAAATAATATCGCTAAATGAGCAAACAGTGCAGAAAAACACACAACCATCCATCGTAATTTATAGCAGAAGAGACACTTTCACCCCCTGTGAAACTGCTTGAGTACATTAACCATTACAATAGCTTTGATAATGTATGCTAAGAAAGGTTCATGCATTTTAACAAAGGAAGCTGGTTATTTAACCGACTAGAGGGTGTTTAAATGACAAGATGCTTTAATATAAGATGTTTTGAGTGGTCATCGAGTGTATTAGACCTTTGGATTAGCCACAGTTAAATGCTTTAAATGCTCTGTTGCTTACCCAATATTTATTGTGAAATTACATTTACAATCCAGACGAGAGGAAAAACTCATAAATAATCACATGGCTTCCATGCAACCTTATTCTCCTTAAAGGGACAGTTCACACAAAAATGTGAAATCTTGTCATCATTTACTCACCCTCTTGTCATTTCAAACCTGTATGACTTTCTTTCTTCTGCAGAACACAAAATAAGCTATTTTGAAGAATGTTGGTAACCGAACAACCGGTTCCTGTATTTCTATTGTATGGACACGAAACCAATGCAAGTTATTGGGTAGAGCTGTAGTTTGGTTACCAACATTTTTTTAAATATCTTCTTTTGTGTTCTGCAGATGAATGAAAGTCATACAGGTTTGAAATGACAAGAGGGTGAGTAAATGATGAAAAGAAAATGTTTTGGGTGAACTATCCCTTTAAAAAAGTGTTTTACTACAAATGTTCTCATGCTACTGAAGACTTTTGTGATCCAGGTTCACATATGACGGTCAATTACTCTAATCTTATAAGGGAGATCTAAATCTTAGATCCCACACTACTCTCATGAGGGTAAGAGGCAATGACCTTAGACAGGATTCAATGTAAACAGAGCAGTGTTTGCCCTCACAGCAAAACTCAAAGAGATGTCATAATGCTCTTTGAACTTCAATTAAAAATGAGACGTATCGTAAGGGTCAGCCAAGGTCCTTCTATTTACATATAATTATGTATTCATTTATTTGTTAAATAACAGGAAACATCACACAGTACAAAGATGGACTGGATCTCTTTCAGATTTATAATTGTTATAATTGGCTGCACTTGTGATGTATGACATGACATGTAAATAATAATTGGAATGTTGCAATCAGTTTATCATACAGATAACACTGTGAATTCAGCCTAATCCTGCACCATCTGGATTTGAAAAAACACAAAAAGAAAGACACCAGATTGATAACAGCCTTTAGGCTGTCAATATCTGTCAAAGTATCTTATTTGATAACTGCAAAAGTCATGTCTTCACATTAACTGCTAATGTGATGATTTTCCTAGTGTGGGAGTCAATGGGTGTCGATATCTGTTTGGTAATAAGCATTATACCAAACATCTTTCTCTGTGTTTATCAGAACAAAGAAGTTTATAAACATTTGGAACAACTTGAAGGTGAGTAAATGATGACAGAATATTCATTTTTGGGTGAAGTATCCCTTTAATTTAAGGATTTTCCTTGATGGTTCTGCAGACTTACAAAATCTATACCTGGTTTACAGACAGCATGCTAACAAAGCACATAAGCACATTTATTTGGTAATTTATTTCTTTTTAAACACAAAAAACATTAATTATAAAACTGTGAGATAATAATGCAGAAAACATGCAAAATTTATCTGCAATATTTTTTTTGCTGCCTTAAAAAAATAAAGTACAATCAAACTGGCATTATAATTTTTATTTATTTCAGCCTACTATTTTAAATGTTTATACAGTACATTATTTCAACATATTCAACAAAATTTTAAGGAATTAAAAAAATGCTTTTAAAAAAGTATTGTTATGCTATTATTTTAAAAGTTGTAGCAACTCATGACTGAGAAGCTTTACATAGCAAGTTCAAATTACTTGCAAGAACCTGAACATGAACATCTTGAGGGTAAAAACTTCTGAATCTACTGAAAGTATACTAGTGCAAGGCTGTTGCTTGGCAGACACTCTGCTAATATGTTCCATATGTGCATAAAAGATAATATAGAATAGTAATGGCTGGTTGTCCCAGGACTGTAGAAAATGAGTTGGCACAAGACCAGAGAAACACAAAAGACCATGGCTGGCCATTATGAGAGAAAATAGCCTATTTCAAACAGTTTCCTTCTTTATCCCTCGCTATTTTTCCATTTTGCTTTGGTCGGCATAAATATTTAAACGGTTCCTCAGTTTTAGAAAGCCAGTGAATTGGACAAAGTCATTTAAAATTTCACTCAGGCTTACAGGGCCACAGGCCCTAATTCTTTACCGAAGGAGAGTGACGAACCCTGCTGAGAGTCTGAGAGGTTTGGCTGTGATTAATATGTTTATGTATGTATGAGATAAAGTAGGTGATGTGGTCTCTTTCTCTCTGTGTGAGGCTCTTTCTTCAAAGAAGCTCTTTTGCATTAGGGTTATTGCTGTTGTATTTGGTAGATGGTTCTGTAATCAGAAACATTGTGTAACTTTTGTGTTACTGTATAAACTTAAGCATTTTGTGGCATCCGGCTTTAAAGGGATAGTTCACCCCAAAATGAAAGTTTCTTCATTAGTGACTCCCTTTCATGTCATTTCAGACCTGTATGACTTTTTTCTTCTACAGACAACAAAAGAAAATACTTTAAAGAACGTTGATAACCAAACAACACTGGACCTCATTGATTTCAATTGTGAGTGCAAAAAACATTTCTCAAAATATCTTCTTTTGTGTTCCACAGAATAAACAGTAATAAATAGATTTCAATGACATGAGGGTGAATAAATGACAGAATTATAATTTTTTGGTCACCTGTCCCTTTAAAGTCTCTTTGGGACTTTTGTTTTATGTGAATGAAGCTGAATGAAACACTTTCCGGATCTAAACTGGTTCCCTCAGCATTTACTTTTTTGCTTAGCGTCAGCAGCGCTAGCCGAGGTACACAGTAATAAACACATTTTTCAAACGATATATTATCAGATGTGCAAATGATCCAGGCTATAATTTAATCGTTTTATAGTTCAACACGGTACACTGGCTCATTTTCTACTCAAACCCCATAGGCATTGTGTCAGGGGTATTTCTAGTGCACAATCGACCCTGTCTTTAAAATCAAACACCCAATCGCGGGGAACCTAGTAATTAAACCTTGGCAAATGTAGCATGCTCCGGGGTGAAACCCGAGATTTATAGGACATTAGCTTGCCCTGTTATACTCACGATCCTGATGAGATTAATCCCAGCTCTGCTATAATTATGTCACAGATTTGTCTTCAGCCATGCATCTGTTCTTTTATTAGAAGCAAATTGTCTCGAACCATCATCAGTATTGTGGAGAGATACTGGGTTATTTAAAGAGAAGGATCGAGATTGCTCACATAAAGGATCGAGTTTAATTGTAGCCTATTCCACTCACTTTAACAACTTTCTGTGTCTTTGGTGTGTTATAAGTTGCCCATGCATGTGAGACACGTAAAATTGCAAAAATTCAAGTGTCGGAACAAAAGATGTATTCTGTCTAAAAGCGAATGCTCACCCAGACCTGCCTGAAACGCCTCGTGTAACCACACCCCCACAAATCTACCTCAGTTCGTGCTATGATGTGATAAGACCACCCAAATGTATGCGCAAGTAAGGTGGGCGTACCTGTCAGAACAATTGCTTTGGAACCTGATATTCCAAATATGGAAAGAGGTGTTTGATTTCTGTCACACACTTGCAGTATTCGACCAATCACTACGCACTGGTTAATTGGCCAATCATAGCACACCTCGCTTTTCTGAGCGATGTGTTTTGTAAAAAAACTGCGCATTCCAGGGTTGGGGGGGTGCGAAGCGGAGATACAAACATGCACAGTATGTGGAAAATACCACATTTTTAACCTTAAATCCTGTATACACATAGCTTTACATATAAAACAAACGATAATTTTCATTTTAGCCCTGTCATATGACCCCTTTAAGAATCCGCTAAGTGTTTCAATGCCAACAAAATGCATACATGTCTGTGTACTCGCATTGCAGAGAATAAGCTCACCTCTGAAAGAATTTATCTGTGTCTTGTTGTTTTGCCTTTGGTCGAAGACTTCTAGATGACAGCAGCCTAGGTTGAGTTTAAAAACTGAAATAAGCTGAATGACAAAAAGACTAAATAAACAATAAAAAAAAAAAGATATTTATGATATCTTCAGCTTTATTGGGGATGCAAGTCATTCTTTCACTGTTGTGACACTGGTCTATAATATAATTACGTTACAAGATAACGGGCAGCATAACTAGGGGAAATATGCAAAGAGTTTAGGTATGTCAGAAGTTGTACATTTTCAAATCTATAGAAATAATCAAAATAAACAAGGCCTAGAATCAAACATGGCCTAAATTTGACTCTCAATGCAGAATCACATTGTGTTTTTCAAGATTTAACTGGACTTGGCACTGCATATCATTTATATGGACGTATAGAAAAATTGTTGTCATATACATGCATATTCACCCACCCTGTATTCACTTCTACATCTACGGCTTGAGCTGAACATCAACCTGTGTATTTAAATGAACACATTAATGCCCACTTTTGAGAATTACACTCAAAAATAAAGGTTCTTTACAGCTATGGCATTGAAGAACCATTTTTTGCTATTATTAGGGACAGTTGTTTATGCATTGTATTTTTACACTCATATTTACAACTATTCATTCCGTAATTTAATTGAAAAAAGAGCCAGCGTTGGCTAAAACTGCCAGGTAATGAGATCCAACTCTCCAATAGTTCAAGGAGATTATCAAGTCACCAAGTTCCGCTTAAACGGCAACGTTTGCTAGCCTTGGGTCGGAGTCCTGTTCATATCTGTAATGATACACCTCCATCTGATCCCGGCACGCCTCTCTGATGTTATTGAGCCACTTCTTGATGCCTCGTCTGTTCAAGTACAACACCATGAGGAACACAACTCCGATGAGGGCCAACACAATACCGAGAAACACGTAGGAAACGGCATTCGGGTCGGTGCTCTTGCAATCCATATTCCCCACCCGAGACCCATTCTTTCCATCGGGGTGCTGGCAGAATAAATCGTCCGCGTCCGCGCACTGCGAGCTGTTCTTTACCCATCTATAAAACTCCTTGTGTTCACACACGCACCTGAAAGGATTCATCGATAAATAAACGCGTATTTCCTTGATCTTTACAAAGTTTGATATATTGATTTTATCCAGAGTCTCGAGAGTATTATTCGTCAGTATTAATGTAGTTAAATTAAGGTTGTGAAATCCATGCAGAGGCACTGTTTTCAAACCGTTCCCCGCCAGTTCCAGTCTATGAAGTTTGCGCAAACTGTGCGTGGAAAGCGCGCTCGGTAGCTGCGCGGCGCCCGATGCCATTAGCGTATTGTTAATGACAAGATTACGCAGATCTCCCAAGTCGAGAAAAGCCTCGGGAGACAAGGTTGATAAATAGTTGAGGCTCAGGTCTAGGGTCTGAAGTCCGAGGAGTCCACAGAAAGCGCAACTTTCGATTACATGTATGTCGTTGCGCCGCAACGAGAGCGCGCGCAGCTCCATATTTGTCCCATTTGGTGAAAAAGCTCTCTCGGTTAAGTTTGCGAGAGTGTATCCTTGTAAAGTTAAATTTTGCGTCCTACTGGACACCTCGTAGGGCAGTTTGATCTCCCCAGTGCCCACGCAGATCACAGAACTGTCTTCACACACACAACCATCCGGACATTCATAAGAATGAGCTGATAAAACACACAAACATAAAAACACCACTGTCAGATGAAACCTCTTTAAAATGTGGACTAAAAAGCCGACTCGTCCCGTTCTGTTGCTTTCCATTTTATACAAAACGTAAGAATAATCTGTCGTTTCGGAAGGAGCAAGTTTAATTGGTTAAACCGGACGTGAACGCAATGCAGTCAGATTCTCTTGACAGTTCGGAGTCACTTCGCTTCGTGAATCAGTTTCAGCCATCGAGGAAAGCCGGTCCATGTTCTGTTGGGATGCATTTTTGACGCCCGGTTATTCTGTATCCCCCTTTAAGACGCCTACACTACAAATGCGATCCAGTACCATCCCAGAGGTGTGCAGACCTCGCCCACTTCATATGACTTCCCTCAGTCTGTCTGCGTGTTGTGTGAGAGAGATAGATAGAGAGAAAGAGAATGTTGCACAGTGAACATCCTTGGAATGAAGCTGATGCGAGGAATCTGTGCAGATTTACAAACTGTTATAATGTAACACCTAAATTGAATAAATAAATTCTAAAAACTGATCAGATGTTGCTCAGACAAACCTTTCAAAATATTAAAATGCCACTTTAAATAAATGAAACCTAAAATGAACCTAAATTAAATTCAGTTTAAAACTGAAATCTAAAATAAACCTTTTTAAATGTAATATTCTTTATATTAAATAAAATTGTATATTTTATTAAATGTAAATGCTGAATGTTGTCAAATGTGACAAATCAATGGTGTCGGAAGCCGAACCACATGAGGTAAACCCTAGAGACCCATTATGTTAGGAATAGATTGAAGCCTACTGTATACTGCATAATGTGCAATAGAAACTGCATAATGTCTACTTCGTTTTTAAAGAGGTTGTATTTTGCAATGGTATGCCAAACAATGCTATAAGGAGGTGTATTATATACGGAGAGAGCTAACCCTTAGATTTCCTATTTCTCTCAATGGCGTTGCTTAGCTGTTGAGAACTTGGATGCTTGGTTTTGGGTTTTTACAGTTATCTGAGCCAATAGCTGTTCCATCTGGGGCTGCAGGAAATCATGTTCATTGATGATGATGGCATTTCAAAAACATGCACAGCCAATCTTTCCGGTGTGTGTTGTAAAAGGCAGCAGACAGGAAAAAGAATCCAGTTCTTGGTTTTAAGAGCCCTCCAATAAGGCACTGGTAGAACATCTACTTCTGACCTGATTACAAAAATTGTTTAACTGATGGAAACTCCATCACAAACACATCATTAGAGTCTGATTTCGATCTGTATTAGTTCCTTTTACTGGTGATTTCACATTTCATTTATATGAGGAAAAACATTGCTCATTACCAGAGAGTCACCAACAATATCATATGCTCAGCATCTGTTGTGAGCACTCCTTTTATTCATGAAAACAGCTTCCTAATCCAGACCCATAACCCTGTTTACAGTTTCCCAATGCATGCTCATTGCTTGCTATTGTTTATCTACCACCATTAACAATTACAATCAGCACATCGTTTTAATATCTATTGAATATTTATTTAAATCAAAACCAAAATGATTTAGATAAAATGACTATTGAGGTGAGCAATTACTCCTTTGCACACAAGCAACTAAAATCAATCACTTCAGCGAATGTTCAAGCAAAAGTTAAATGGGCTTTGTAATTACAGCAAATGTGCCGAGACCCCGTTTTTCGATTTGATATGTACAATGGACCTGCAATTCAATCAGTATTGTGAATGACACCTGTCTGTAGGCTCTAATGTTACCGCATCCTGCTATCTGCGTGTGGGTAGCATGCTGTTGGCAGCTTTTTCCACCGCATTGCAATATTTGATGTCTCTCCGAAAACTGCTCCATGAGTGCTATTTTTGGAGAACAATTTCAGCTGTGAGTTGTTGTTCCTGCGCAGATACAGATTTCTGCTAAGGCACAGTGAAATAACTTTACAGGCGCATTCTGGCAGACAAATGCAGACGGGTACGCTTTATAAACAGCAGGGCAGGTGGAGTAAAATAATTTGGTGACAAAGCTCAAGCCGGCGACTCCCGCAGGGGATGGGCTCGACAGGCGGGGTGGTCTCATGCTTCTGTTTCATCTGAGGTTACTGTAGTTCAAACGACAGCACTCTGCATTCAGTCATTCTTTTAACTCAAATGGAGCATGTAGCTTTTAACGCTTGGAGATAATTCAATTTTGTGGGATTTCATTACAACAACCCATCCTCCGCCCTTCGGCCACAGAAAATGGCCATGACGACCATTCTTTAAAATTCTCTGCTTTCCATTTTGAGAGACTTCATTTTGGGCAAAACGAGTGTCATACTCGTCAATAATGCATGGATCAGAAGGGCTCGAGTCCTAAAGGATAGCTGTTTATAAGTGATGCACCATGTTTATTTTATTCAGTGGGTTCTTGACAAAGTGGCCTATTTGCGCTTGTCAACCGATGGTAAGACGGTTTGAGGTGCGCAACAGATATGAGCTATCGTGTTCCAAGCGGGCAGCTCAGCCGGGTTCATTACTTTTTTCTTCAGGCTGTCCGTCTGGAGTATCACAGTTGGCAGCATGTCTGTCAATCATACTGGAGCAGGTGAAGAAAGACAGAAATGCTGTTTAGTTTACATGGGAATTCCCATTTGTTCTCTTAGTTGGCTGAATGTTGTCTGAAATCACTCACAGTCACACTAGTGGTCATTGAGGTTTCCAACCACCATTATTTTGTATTAACTCAAGGCACCCAGTTTATGATCGAGTCTCTCTTTCACCACAAAATCAAATTCAATTTTTGAATTATTAGAAAATTATATTTTTGCTTAGTAAACGATGCAAGGCCATTAAGGATGTTTGCTTTGTGACACAGAAGCAATTGTATTATTTTTGATTTTACATTTTTTATATACTGGTAGTGTTTCTTACCAGTTTTTAACCGATTTACACAAGATATCATATTACATTGTTTTTATTTTCATATTAAACATTTATTATAATATAATATACGTGTATATTATAAAATTGTATATATATTCTATGTACCCTTTGTAATATACATATCATATAATAATAGTTCTTATTTTCAGTTTATAAAGATACAGTTATATAACAAAATACATTATAATTGGAATATAAAATATATTAATCAATAATGGAAATAAAAATAAAGTAAACAGGTTCATTGCAGTATAAAATATTCTCAGGAGACATGTTTTTTATGTCAAAATTATATTGTAGTGTAAAAGAAAACTAATTTGCCCTAAAAAATCTATTTCCTTTTGTAAAAAATAAAGGTTTTATTCATAGGCTTTAATGTTTAGTAAGATTGACCTATTTTTGTAATATGCAGTATTTCTGTGTAGTTGTGTCAGTTTAAATTCACAAAAATTGTTTGCAAGATGCATTAGTTCTGCATCATTCAAGAGTGTATTTGGTTTGCGCCTGTCACTTAAAGTGTATATTGGCAGTGTGCTACTGGCTTTTTGCCTGCTGGCTTAGTAACACCGCTCTCTCCACTCAACTCTGACACTGACTCCAGATCAGTTCCATCTCACCAACACACCCTCGCATTAAATCTCACCGCACATTTCCGCAAAATTTCCAACACCCACCACAGAGTGTCTTAATTGTCAGATAAGTGCACCAAACCAAACCAGCACATTATCACGAAACCACTCACGCAATGCATTTGAACAGTCAAAACCAGACTTCTGAATTATTTATGCATATAAAGCTGAAGAAAAGTGATGTAATGATAACATCCAAGCTTTGAAGAAAAACTGTGTGAATATCGAATAATGTGTATTTGTTGTGGAATCTCGCAATAAAAAAAGTGCCAGGAGAAACGGTACAAACTCAAAATGAGAAATAAGAAAATACTATTTTTTAAAATAATACATTTCTGAATATTTTGCTTTATGACAATTAAAAGCTATAATTTACAATCTCCTTTTTTGCCACCAATTCAACTAAACTCACCATTAGTTTTCCTTCATCAGTTACACTACCACAGACACACAAACTGAAATGTGTTTTGTTTTCACCCATGGCCCAGACAATTGGGTTGGTGGATGGACGGTGTAGCCTGAGGGGGCTGTTTATGGTTGGACGGGTTTTCTGCGTGCACTGATAAGCATTAACAGAGGCTTTTATTTCTCATTAACTCAAGGTGCTCTCTTCCCGGCTGCTGGGAGGACGGGGAAATCACAAGGGAACATCAGCGGGGACCCGTAAGACACAGAGCACCTGTGCTCATGCATAACGCCTGCTATCAGGATGTGTTTACACAGTGCGATTACCCGAGCACAGATAAGGAAATGCAGTAATTATAGTACTCAGCTATCACATTGACCACAAGCCTGATGCAAACAAAGGTGTCACACACTCCTGTGGTGGTGAGCATAATCTCTTCATTGTCAGCAGATTTTAAAACAAAAACTCTATGTACACTCATCAGTTTGTTGTCCCTGCAAATCAAGCGATAGGACCCATCAACAATCGTGGCAACTCCAATGATGTTCAAGCTTGGGGCTATATGTCATGTTCTTTCACATTTTTACACATTTTTGCTTCGATAGAAGTGCATAGTAAGAGATGCTGGCATAAAAACAACCAGATTCAGCTGGTTCGCTAAAGTTTTGGTATAACTGTTATGTAGATGGGATGTGATGGGAGAATAACCTTTTTTCATTGCTGCATATCTCCTCAGGCTGATGTAAGCAGAGCTCACTGAATCACGACAAACCTTTCTACAGTAAGTCAAGCATGAAGTTTTCATAAACAAAACTATACAAGATATAATGCAAAGTGTGTGTGCGTATATGAGTGTGTGGTTTTTAATAATTCCCTGATGATTCATATTTGGTTTTTAAAATAGAATCACATCCTGTAACATCTGAGATTTATTCGCATTTGTTTACTGCCTCAATGGATTATATCACTCATTATACCCAATGGAGGAGGTGGGGATGCTTCATAGGTATAGGCAGGTGCGAATCAGCAGTCAATCAAACTTGGAATAAAAATGTTTAGTACATTTCCAATACATTTTAAGAATTTACCCAGTGGTCCACATCTGATTTATACACAAACTAATGTTATCATAGTTCACTAAAAACTGTCGAAGCATTCATTTTTATTGAAAGTAACTAAACAGTTTCATTGTCGGCAATTGTCTTCATTCACTCAACCTCGAGTTGTTCCAAATCTGTATACATTTATTTGTTCTGGTAACCACAAGGTATTTGGAAGAATGCTTGTAACCAAATAGTTAAGGGCGATTGTTGACTACTTTAAAAACAACTTAGATTTATTTTTTCAAGTACATAAAATGTACATAAAATGTATGCAAAACAGTAGGAAAAATTACAATGATAGTCAAAAGTGCCAAAAACTGTTTGATTTTCTACATTCTTCAAAATACTTTCTTCTGTGTTCAGCACAACAAATACATTTGTAAAGCAATTCTTCCTACCATGGTAGTCAAGTCAGCGGTGGCCAAGAACTGTTTGGTTACAAGCATTCTTCCAAATATCTTTTATGTGTTCATCAGAACAAAGACATTTATACAGATTTGGAACAACTCCAGGGTGATTAAACGATGACAACAATTTTCATTTTGGTATACTGTCCCTCTAAATAAAATATTGGCCTAAATATGATTTGAAACTTAAACTGATGAAAAATATTTTAAAAAGTTTAAATTGAGATTACCTGAACATAAAAAAAAAAATCTTTTTTTTAAATGTGACAAAAGCACATAACCAAATTGCTAAAAATTTTACTTTTAATTTAATTGTTTCCAATAAAACTATACTAATTTATGCAAAACGGATTTGCCATATTGCTAATGGTTGAAATATTATTTCATATAGGTTTGTATATTAGGAATGATTTGTGCACCTAAATCTATGTTATGTTTAATTTGTTTTTCTTTATTTTAAAGCACATTTAAAATACAACCATTGTATCCCAAACTGCTGTACATATAACAAAAAAATACAAAAAAAACCTACATTTTTTGCTTGCTATACATTTTTGTTAGCTGGCTTTAAAGACAGTTAAATAAATACTGATCTTTATTGTCTTGTCTTATTTGAGACACAGTTATGGGCTGTAATTTAATTATTGGACCTTTTCTGTCCTCTAGGATTTTTATGGAAAAATGCTTTAATAACAAACTTTGATTTGCTATTGTGACTTATCACTTCTTCATCATTTTAAAGGTATTATTAATGAATGGGTATATTTGCCCGAATTGAAATCCTGGCCATGATAAGATCTTTTTTTTATTCAAAAAGCAGTCAAAAGTGCCTCTAATTAAAGAATCGCTTGTCGCTTTTCCATAAGATTTGTCCATTTGACAGTTTTTTGTCATGATATTGTTAAGCCTGGCAAGTTTCTAGTGTCCTCGTGAGGCTTAAAAACTGTCAACCAGTCCCTAGCAAATTCTCCGGAGGTTTACGGCTACCATGGAAAGTTTGCACACAAAAAAGTATCAGGAATGAAAGTGACCTACAGTGGCGATGTGTCAGAGGAGATTAAAGCTCATGCGTTCACAACACGCTTCACATCAGGGGACTGTTCATGTCCCAAAAGGCAAGGATTTGTGGGTAAATGCCGTCCCTCCCATTGCTGCGAGACCTTCAAAGCTGTCTCTGAGCAGAGGGTGAGGAGTTGAAGGACTCTGCTTGTGGTACACTAATCTGCCGCGCACACACGCGAGGCCGTACCTTTAGCAAGAGGTTTTATTCATCAGCCCACCACGTTAGCTTAAATCGGCTGTCTTGGTGACAAACGGCTTGCTCTGATAAAGCACTGGCACGGGTACGCATTCTCCATCCATCAAAACAAAAAAAGGTCATTTATATCACACGCTCAGCAGAAATCCCATGTGCTTATCATCCGACCTCAAGGTTATAAAATTGTATAGATCAGCCATCCCTGCTAATGGAGAATGTGTCATTAGAAACGTTATATTGTATCCCCATTTAAAAGACGTATTTTATGAATGAAAATCTGATTCAGATCGATCCCATCAATCACATTTCGTCCCGTCCCGAAAACGGACTAAAAACCTTCTAAATTCATTCCAGGTCATAAAGATGTGCATGCTTGTATCTGCATGTCGGCTTTGAAACAGAAGCCCCTGAGACTGTAATCAAGCCGGGTCTTAGGAGCATAAGCCAGGGGTCAGCGAAACACTGCAGGAGTGCAGAGAGACACTTCTTAAACACTACTCCTGAACCACATGAATTAATCATGTAAATGGATTCTATCTTTGCTTGGTCACTATGCGAGCATTGGCTGGAGAGTAACAGATACTTATAAAAAGGTGTCCTCTATCAGCGGGGCATTAATTAATCATTCACAGTTGTAACGGAGTGGGCCATGTCCAGACAGAAGTAGCGGCCCCACAAGGGCAGTGTCATTCGCTTGCTTATTTCATTGTGAATGCACTTGAACATGATAAAAAGGATGCCACCGATATTTCCCCCTTTAACTGTGAAGCTTATCTGACAAACAAGCTTTAAGTATCAGGGCATCTTTACACAGCTGAGTTGAAAGGATAGTTCACCTAAGACGTAAACACATTAAGATATTTTGAGAAATGTCCCAAAGTCGTTTTGTCCCAATGTAATGGATGTCATTAAAGGGGGGCAGTGTTGTTTGGTTACCAAAGTTCTTTAAAATATCTTCTTTTGTGTTCTGAACAAGAAAGTTATACAGTCTTGGAATGACATGAGGTTGAGTAAATGATGAGAGAATTTTTCTTTTTGGTTAAAGACCTAGTAAACGTTTAATTGCAAACTCGCATTCAAATATGCCACCATTTTGTTAGCATAAGCCATCTCCCAACTATCCAATCAGTTCTCGATGTGGGAAATCAAGTCCCGCCCTACATTTTCTCACATTTCAGAAGCCGTTTCACTCGGAAAAGAATACGATTGTTACTTCCGTTTCATGCCGACTTTAAAACGAGTGTCTGCTGTGTGAAGATGCAATGCCACAAAAAAGCAGTTTTGTTTCTTGTCATCATAGAGCTTACGTATCCTAATTTAGCTTTATATTATTGTTTTTGTTTTATTTTCATTATTTTAGATTTCTATATTTAAAATGATGTCATTTAATAATCTAAATGCCACTTCAGATGCTTTTTCAGTACCATCTTTGCCGTGTAAATATGGCTGTAGTTACAAAATCTAGAGTGAACCTTTCTAAACGTTATGTTAAATAAATGTAATATTTAAACTTCAATTTAAATGTAAATGAAATGTTTGTCATATTTGAAATTGTGTGTGTGTGGCTATTAAGGTGCAGAAAATCAAAGATAAACTATATAAAGAGGAGCGGGAAGGACTCGCCCACTTCGGTACGTAGGATCAAAATATGTGTAGCACCCAGCAGGCCACGCCTCTGATACATTATATAACTTTTTCATAATGCTATAATTGTTTTTCTAATGGTGTATTGGGCATTATTTGTGTTCCCTCTACTGGAAGTTTATGGATCTTATTATGATCCTCTGGCTCTTATTTTCATCTCTATAGGCATGACTCGGTGTGAGACCTGGAACACAAATTCAATTACTGCTGTGTTGAACTCAAGCATTTACTCGGAATATAAATATTGTCGTTCATCACCAAAGACTGTAGGCCCTGCTATTTCGCGGTCAGATATCAGTTTGACAGAAGTAAGATTAGGTAAGTTATTATTCCCAATTTTATACCAATAGTGCTCAAGAACTATTAAAAAGCGACTATGCAATTAAAAAAGGATTATGCAATGATCATTTCGATCTCTTGAGGACAATATCTGAAAGTCCAAAGGAATCAGGCTAAATTGCTTATTGTACAACAACCGTCTCCAAAGGCAAGAGCAGCAGAGAAGATTATGTTGCCTGTATTGCTATTATAGGAGATATTTTTATTGGCCGCACATGGCATTCCGAGTATTTGCTTTGTCCTTCATAGAGTTCCAATTTTAGAAAACTGCAGCTGAAATTACATCACCTTTCAAATAATCTTGACTCGGTTTCCCCTATCTAATTCATTCTTTTCTGCTGACCTGGTGCCTTGCCCAGGGAGATTGTTAAAAATAGCTCATCATGGTTTATAGAGACTTGGGGGACAGCAAATAATGTGAACAAACAAAGCATGATAGATAGATAGATAGATAGATAGATAGATAGATAGATAGATAGATAGATAGATAGATAGATAGATAGATAGATAGATAGATAGATAGATAAATACAGTAGATAGATAGATAGATAGATAGATAGATAGATCTTCACTAGAAAAAAATGACTTGATTAAAGTTTAATTACTCTTGGACCCTTCAGTTAGTGAGTTTGGCTCATACATTATAATGACTCTAATGAGGAGAGTAATGAAGACTTTATTATGTACATGTAGATGAGATTAAATCTGCTTTATCAGCTATTATGTGTCACCAAGCCTGAATAAAAAAGATGACAAATAAGGTCAAAGAAAGCGATAATGAAGAATGTGTTAATATTTATAACCTCTGCATGTCTTGACACCCTATTACATCTTTTCCTATCTTTGAGTAATTATGTTTGCGCTTTTTTCTGTTGGGCGAACACACTGCGCTCCGATCGGTAACATCACCTCATTGCTTTTAGCAGAGGAACTGAAGGATACAGAAACATCAGCTGATGTATTGTGGTCGTGGTTATTGATTGTATTCGATATAGTCTGTGATTTGATAAAGGTTAGATCCCTTGCACAAAATATGCTTAAAGAGATAGTTCACCCCAAAATGTAAATTCCTTCATGATTTACTCACCCTTGTGTCATTTCAAACCTGTATGACTTTCTTTCTACTGCAGAAAATAAAAGATATTTTGAAGAATGTTGGTAACCAAGCAGGTTGTGACTCCATTGACTTCCACTGTACGGAAATAAAACCACCAAGATGTTTCTCAGAAAATCATCTTTTGTGTGCCACAGAAGAAAGAAGAGTCATATACAGGCTTTGAATGAAATAAGGACAATTAATTCAAGACTGAATTCAATTTTTTGTGTGAACTCAACTCGCATTGGACAATTGTCTGCAAGATTCTGTTTGCAAGATTTTATTTTCGTAATGGCTTCATACACTTACAGACTTTTGAAAGTTTCAGACAAAGTACCAACACACTAACTGATCAAATCTGCAGACTGGCACAGACTTTCTGCAAAAAGTCCGGGGGCAAAATCTGAAGCAAAAGTCTTGTAGTGTATTCTAGCCTTAAGTTGTACACCACATGGTCAGTATTTGGACACTTGAAAACTAGACCCATGTGAACATTTCATTTTTAGTTTTTGAAAACCGCAGCCATAAATAAGAAGTTTGTCCTCCCTTTGCGGCTATAACAACTTCTATTTTCTGGGACAACTTTCTGTATGTTGACACATAGGGGATCTGCTCTCATTTAGACACAAGCGCTTCCCCAAAAAACCTCACAAAGGCCTAACTCACAGTCAGTTCCAATTTATGCTAAAGTGAATCCTCAGTATCTAAAACATTCTAAACTGACAATTTTAAGGGTGCATGTGTACTTTTGGCTATTAATATATTGAATATTATGGTCAAGTTTAACCCCGCATATGGTAGCCTATACTGATGTCAGTCATGCGGAAACACCACATTTTGATAATTTTTCTTCAATTAGCTTTTCATTCAAGCCTTTTAAAAAATATGTTGGCATGGCGATACATCTTTAACTGCCCCTTCACTCTCTTCCTGCTATGACCTTGGTTTGTAAATCCTAGTGTTTGATTGACAGCTGAACGTTGTGCTTGGTGGGACAGCTCCGTCATTTCCCCAGCAGCTGTGCTGACACTTTGAGACACTGACATCAGCAAAACACACGCACTCGCACACATATATCTGACAACATAACTCAGTCAGAACGAACGCTTTCCCTCAGCCAATGAGAACGGCTCTTTCTTGAGTCGGTATATCATAAAACCTGCATGCAGACAGTTCACATAATCAGGTTGTGTTACCTGATGGAATTACTTGGTGGAAATCAGAGGTGGAAAATTGACCAGACGATTCTGCCGGCTGTGATGTGCTCACGGAACGTGCACAGACCGTGATCTATGTTGGATGTGATAGATGGTTTTCCATTATCAACAGAGGCTAAATGTTTCCACAGAAAGTTTAAATGAGCTGCTCATATTAATTCATATTTGATCTATTGACAATTCAGAGAAATTTCCAAAGCGTTGGATTAATCTCTCAAGGTGTCTTCAATCTTAAATCAACCAAACACGCCCTATGTAGATTTTAGTGGCAACAACATAAACAAACATTATGTTGCCCAAACTTAACTTCTGACCTCCACACATAATCAATAACTGTTGTATAGTTTTAAATTAATTTAATACAATTAATTTATAAATTGATATTAATATAAATGAAATCTAAAATAAATTGCTGCATTATAACCAAACACAGGCCGGAAGTCTATACCAGTGGTTCTCAACCTATTCATGGTCGCGCCCCCATGTAAACCCATTTAAAGAAATGGTAACCCCCCCAAACTGTACATTGAGGATAGATAAGATAATGTGTAAAATATGTAGCAAAGAAGCAAAAAATACCTTTATATGACAGATTGATCAGATTATAAATGAAAACAAAAGAAACCATCATAGAAATTAATGGTTTCCATTAAAATTCCATCGTGAACCATTAGCTTTTTGCAATAAAACCATTACAAATATGTAGTGTTTTGGGCATTATTCCAAAAGGATTAATCTGCCAATTCACGAGAATGGTGCACGTTTCATTGATTTTAAAGGAGAAGTTCGTTTTCAAAATAAGGTTTCATGACCATTTAATCAACCCAATGTCATCCAAGATGTTTATGTATTTGTTCCTTTAGTTGAGAGAAATTAAGGTTTTTGATGAACACATTATTGTATTTTTCTCCATATAGTGGACTTCAATGGACTCCAATGGTTGAAGGTCAAAATGACAGTTTCAGTGCAGCTTTAAAGGGTTTTAAACGATACCAGACAATAAATAAAGGTATTATCTCGTGAAACAATTGATCATTAAAAAAAAAAAAAAGTATTTGCTTTATAAACAGAAATTTTGGCCTTGCCAAAATATGTAATTACATTGAGAACAACTGGTCTGTAATGTAAAATCGCTCAATGTTAGACATCACATGTCCAACCGTCCTTCATTATCACCCTGTTTTGAGACTAAGTGCCCCTCAATGTCAACATGAGGTCACACATACTGCACCTGCTCTCCTGAGATACATAATCCCATTATCCCATGACCGTTTAACAAATTTGCAGAATCAAGAACCTTGACCAGAGGCTCAAACCAACCACACATCCCAAAAAAGATCACACAGGTCAGTGGATGTTAAATCCAGGGAAGAGTGAGCACACTGCTAAATCCGCTTGGAATTTCCCCTTCACCACTTGTCATTGTTTTTGAAGCAGCTCACAGAGAAGTGGATGTAATTTCTTGTGGGCACAGAGCTGGTCCCCTGGGCTGGACCATAAGTGGGCGAGAGCCCATTAGCAACATAAAATGTCATAGGCGTCACTGGCCTTTATTGGGTTATCGAGCCGAGACAAGCGGAGGTGGGCGTAGAGTTATGTAGTGTTGGGTTCTCGTAACGTGTGGTTGTTTTTGTAATGAAGCATAGTAAATTCTGAATTATGTTATATTTTCATTTAATATATGAAGCAATGTTACAGTAAAATGTCATAGTCCTGTTTCACTGGCCTTTACTGGGTTATCGAGCCGAGACAAGTAAGAGACAAGTTAAGTAGCCTTGGGTTCTCATAACGTGTGGTTGTTTTTGTAATGAAGCATAGTAAGTGCTGGTTCTGTGATATTCTCATTTTGCACATGATGAATGAATTACAGGTATTTTAAAAACACATAAGCAATTCAGCTTCATTATATGAACAGAGCCTAGAGTGTTCAATACAAAATGCATTTGACTTTTTTTGCCTAAATACTATGACAGAGTTGTGCCATGTACTGTACTTCAGAGTGCCATTTTATACACTGTAGTTAAAGACTGCCACCTAGTGATCAGAAATGTAATAAAATAACTTTATAGCATTAAGCATTTGAATAAAGCCCTAATCCAAAGCAATAATTCTGTCTTTCACTATTTACTACAGAAACCAAATTATATGGCTTAGAAACGAATGAGACATCCACGTCAAGAAACATAATGGAAATCTAGTCCCCTATAACATCAGGAATAGAAACCAAAACATCAAATTAGGTTAATTCATTACCTTTTTTTATTAGGTTTCACATATTTCTGAGACAAAAGATATGAATGTTTCAAAACACTCTGTCAACTGATAACCTTTTGGTTATGACTTCTTGCAAACCAGTCATTTTAAACAGTGCTCCATTTCCTGTAGTTCCTGTAGCTCTTCACAAAGAGGGCCACAGTGGAGAGAGAGAAGCCTGCGGGCCTTGGGGATGACAGAGAGAGTGGCTCTGCGGTCTCCGCTGTGAGATACAATCAAAGGTAAGGATTTTTGATTATGTAATGCCAAGACTATGAAAGTACTAAGGCAACTAAATCCCATGAGCTAAAGTTGAGTCTTTACCCATTAAAATGCAATTGTGCCAGTTTAAAAAACTGCCGTCCCAATTCAACGCAGTCCTCTCCATATTGGGCTTTTATGGCAACAATACTGAGCTTGAGATGGGATGCAGCCCGACTCCAGTCACCTGCCACCAAAAATGTAACAAGGGTGTTATTTCTGTATCTTTCAGGATGTGGAAATATATTAAAGGCTAAATTAATTATTGCCGTTTTTACCGTTGGTGGCATATACACGAGCTGTTGCATCCGCAAGTTCACCTTTTACAGGATGAGTATCTGTCAGAATGCTGTCTGCCTGAGATGAGGCAGATTTAAGGATCCTTAAGGCATCGTCTGCAAGAGGAATGAAAATATAGCGAGTTTATACAAACATGAATGTTAACGGACATCTAATTCACACTTTGTGTAGTGGAACACAAATAAACAATTTGTCCCTAAATGACACCTGATCTGTCTCTCTCCATTAGATGAATAGCTTGGTCTAGTAAGTTCTGCAAACCCTGAAGTTTCTTCTGCACTTCAGCACTGGTGATCTGATGACTGCAGGATGGCTGAGAGCACACGTACCTTTCCATGTAGGCCTGAAATAACACAAGATCAATGTAGTCAGATGATCTTTATGATCACTGTGTGTGTGTGTGTGTGTGTGTCAGATGTTGACCTGAAGAGGCTGTTCACAATTCTCACACTTCAAACCCAGCGCTGTCTTCCGATCTTCGCTTGTTTTATTTTCTGCATGCTCTCTCAGACAAGCCACACAGTCACAGGTGAAAAAGTACTGCTCCAGCAGGAGGCGCTGACGCTCCTTCACAGTCATTCTGCTACAGTGAGGGCCTGTGAGGAAGAGTTTAATTTAATACTTTCAGCTAAATTGCCCAATTCACATTTCACAGTTTTCAAGCTTGTATGATACCGTAACAGTGCAGAATCTCCTGTCCCGCCATGAGGTCTTTTGAAGTACGTAAAGTGACTGTCACACCGCTGTGAAGGGTCTCAGAATGGTCACCTTGACTTGAACCAGAGAACTGAGTGAGCTGGTTGTTTATAAAGCCTGTTGTGAAGAAGATGCTGGTGTTTGGACTGCAGGAGTGGTTAAGTAGGCTGAGGACGGGAAAGATTGCCGTGGCGATGCGGATTTCGTTGCTGGGTTGAACAGAAGTGCCAGTCTCTTCTGTAAAAGATGAAATTTTGTTTAACACACACAAACAAACAAACAAACAGAACAACAATTCAACTTAATTTTACCTGTAACTCTAATAGCAGTTACTGCTTGTGCATTACACCTGAGCTGCATCAGGTGCCTCAGAACTGTGGCTCCCAGCATGCTCATCTCGGGCTTCCAGGCTCCTCTGTCATCCTCGCAAGATTCCCACATGTCCGATGGAGGACCACCATGCAGCTTCTTATAAAGTGTTGCTGTGGTGACTGCAAGTAAGAATCGTAAGCTAGGTGAGTGTTCTCCCACATGTGGTAAAAGACTGTAGATGCCTAGATATGAGTTGCCATGGTAACAGTCTGTATGATCTGAACTCTTGGTACAGTGGCCTTCAAAGTTCAATTGGACTGATGAATCACTTTTAAACAGTCCAGCTTGGTTTTCCACCGGACATGAACTTTCCTTTGCGCTTTGAACCTCCTTTTGCCCAGCTTTCAACGCAACCCTTAGTGCAAGATGCGTCAGAACACCTAAAACCAACAGGTCTGCTCCAACAGCGCACTCCCATTGGTGCCACTGGCTCCATGCCTCTTTTCGACACCTCTCGTCACAGTACCGAGCGTAACTACAGTTAGGACAGGGCACAGAACTCAGTGTTCGGCATAGGCAGTGATGACAATGTCTGTCTTCAGTGTCAAACACTGTCTTTTCAGTCTCTGTGATGAGTTTGATACCTGGGATAAGAACACAGCCGTAAGCCTCGTCCACCAGCACCACATCACCGGCTAGTTTATTTTCCGTGGCCAACAGGTGCCGACCTTTCCCAGGACTGAAATAAACAGACACGCCATGTGATGTGCTTGGTGGTGGTGGGTTATTTGGGGCTGGAGTGTTGGATTTTTCAAGCTTGCTGAGCTGATTCAGGCAGGCGGTCTTTCTAGTGATCAGTTTGTCCCGCAGGTGGCTCGGGTAGCCGGCCTCCAAAGCTTGACGAATGTCCTCTAGACATTCCTAAAAAGAAGAGACACGCACTTAATGTAAACGCATATCAATTCATGAATAAAAGTAAAATATGTAATCGGGACTTACTTTATAAAGGGTGAGATAAAAGAGAGCTGCAGATCGGTTTGCGTAGCACAAGGACAGCTGTTCTGTATTCTTATCAGCATGGCAAATACCCTGAGACATCAGAGATTACAAACATCATGTTTATAGGACAGTACTCATGCCACGTTGTGGCCCAGTTTTCCTAAACCAGGACTAAGCCCTAGTTAATTTGGGCTATTTAAGTCGCTTTTATTAAAATGCTGTAGAAAAAAACATAACTGATGTGCCATTGCAGGTTATTTTCAGTTAAGACATCTCAAAATTCATTTCAGTTTGGGACTAGTTTTAAGCCTCAGTGACACGGGGGTTTAATATGTTAATACCACCATGTTTGCACATTTAGTTGATATCAGCATAGGAATATCTTTGGAACAGAGGTATTTTAACATGGAAATTACGCACTTTGCCGACCAAGGGATACTTCACCCAAAAATGTATATTCTGTCATTTACTCACCTTCGATATGATGCAAATGTGTATACATTTCTTTGTTCTGATGAACACAGAGAAAGATATTTGGAAGAATGCTTACAGCCAGACATATTCCCCCCCCCCCATTTACTACCATAGTAGAAAAAAATGGTAGTCAAAAGTGCCCCAGAACTGTTTGCTGTCCTACATTCTTCATAATGTCCTCTATTGTGTTCAAGAGAACAAAAAAATTATAAAGTATTTTTTCCTACTATAAGAGTCAGGGAGCAAAATCTGTTTGGTTATAAGCATTCTTCCAAATATCTTTCCCAAACTGAAATCAATTTTGAGATGTCTTAACTGAAAATGACCTGCAATGGCACATCAGTAATGTTTTTTTCTGAAGCATTTTAATAAAAGCGACCCAAATTAACTAGGGCTTAGTCCTGGTTTAGGCTAATGCCTCGGTCAGACTAAGCCTTGTATTTTTTCCTACTATGGGAGTCAGTGGGGGGCAATATCTGTTTGGTTATAAGCATTCTTCCAAATATCTTTCTCTGTGTTCATCAGAACAAATTAATGTATACAAATTTCGAAAAAAAACCCTGAAGGTGAGTAAATGATGACAGAATTTTCATTTTTGGGTGAAGTATCCCTTTAAATTGGATTAAATCGTTATTATGAGTTTAGCGAGCTCTCTTACCTTAGAATAAAACAGTGCAGCTGATGTGTAATCTTTCACCTTGAAGCTGAGGTTACCTTGCTCCCTAAACTCAGATGCGGGCTCTGGAGACTTTTTAACTGAGTACTTGTCAGAGATTATAGACAAAGTATTGAGATCGTCTGGTCTAAAAAAAATACATAGACAAATGGGTACGTGAAACATTTATGTATTGTTCCATATATAATAAACCAATGTATACGCTTTTTTTCATTGGTTCTCGATAATAAATGAATGAGTACATATTTAGAAAAATGTTGCACATTGGTAACGGTAAATATTACTGTCATGTCTAGTAGATAAATTAACAAACACAAGCTGAAATATATACTGACTGCGTAAGTGACAGCGCGTTGTTGAATATGTCATTTATATCTGCTAGGATAGAGAATCGCTCCCTTCCTTCAGGACCCAGTCCAGTCCACTTCTGTTCAACATGCCGAACCCACTGTTGACAGGGCAGATCCATTAAAAATCCGCCAAAATACAGAAAAACTGAAAATGAACAGGTAGGAAACTTCAAATGCTTTGGTTTTCGCAGCAAAACCGACTTCCGGTTGGGACTTTGATCAATTTTCAAAATACAGGTCAGGGGGTTGGAGTAGATGTGAGATGATTGAATTTGCAGTACATCCTTGTTTTATTCATTTAAAATATATACGTAAATTAAAATTGCAAGAAAAAGCGACAAAGTTCTGCTGGCGATATAGCGAAACGGTGTTTAATGATATATTGTAGTTCGCACAAATTAAAGTCAGAAAACACCTTGTGAGTTTGACTGGATTGTTTAATCTTTCTTATCTTTTAATTTAAATATTGAGTATCATTAAGTCTCCATTCGGTTGGTGAAGTGTATATAAATGTGGTAAAATGAAAGCTTTAGGAGTGGTCATGGATGCACAGTGACAGTACTGAAGGATCATGCATTCATTTCTCCAGTAGGGGGAGACGTTGTTCCACATAACAATTTTCAATTTTGTACGTCTGGACAAGAGATAAGTGGGTTATTTCTTGGTTGTCGCAGCAGATTTTGTTCTTGTATCTCTGCTGTTGGTCAAGATCTCTAGGGGCTTAATTAGTGAGTAATACAACTGTTTCTCCATTGGGAATTAGGGGCCGCCTAGAAAGCCAGTTCTGTCACAAAAGTGTCCATTCACCTTTAGATATAAAGGCCTTGTGTGGAAGACTCTTATGATGTGCTCTGATGCAGATTCTCCATCAATAATTGGATTTTGTCCAGGACATTAGTGTTGTTACAGGATTTATTCAATGTCCGTGGAATTACTGTAAAGTTCTAGCATTCTTTGAATGTCATTTATGAAGATTTATTGGATTCACCAGACTTATTCTTTCTTGTTCGGTTGGCTGTGAGAAATTATTCTCAGAGTAATTTATTCTTAACAAAGTTAAACAGCTTTGGTAAATCGAAATCTGCTGTACAATATTTGTTGAATTGTAAACATTTACATAGAAATATTTACCCACATGACAAAACAGTGTTGCGCCTGAGGTCCCTGGTTATATCAAGGAGAGAAAAACAATTTAGTATATAATAAACAAATATATCCAATACTATAACTATAGATTGATGCTTGTGGAAGACCAGAAGTGCTGCATTACAGCCTTGAATATATCATGCCATATAACCTATATACTTTTATAGCGCATAAATACTATTTATAGTACATTTCACACAGCACAGACTGAGCTTAATAGTATCTTCTCCACCATTATCAGGGGACAGCCTTACGGTAATCATCATTTTAAATGAAATGGTTCGAATTTTGTTATAACTTGATTTCACTTTATGTCTGCGTATGAATATTAATGTTGTATTCTGTCTGTAGCCGCCTCATCCGTGAGGGTCCTGAGGGATGGTGCTTATCATACATCTGGTTATTGTGCACCGCTTTCCATCTACCGAGAGCTTTACATTTGACTTGTTTATTAGATCTTTGTTTTATATTTGCGTCTCAACAGCTGCTGTTAATGGACTCGAATGTGTCATTTTTTACAGCTTGTGTTTTGCATGACTGTTTGTCTTGTTGCCGTCGGGTGTGTTGTTTTCCAAAAACGTGCCAGTTTGTATCCTTGACATTTTAGAAGGACATGTCTTACGTGTTATTTAGAGAATGTCCTTATTATTTAATCAGTTCTTGTAAAAATATGCAGTCCATCTGCTTATAACCTTCCCTTGTACAGTATATGATGCTATTTAAGCCCCCTGTAGTCTTTAGGTGCTTACAATATGCCCCCATGTGAGATCTTTAAGTTTTATTCATGTCTAGCCATAGGTTACAGTGGTTATAGGACCCATATTTTACATTGTGCATCAAGTAGCGATCCACATTAGGATTTATGTGTACCACATTTGAAGTTTTGCTATTCTTACTATGTGCATTTTTTATAGTTTGAGTTTGATTATTTACATTAACCATTGTTTTGACCTTAAGTCGTTTATGCTATCAGAGACACCTGGAAGCAATTAAGACTGTTGTCATGTGTCGGCAACCAGAACCATTGTCCCGGGCCCTTGATCTAGGAGGGCTTTTATTGTGAAAACGGTGGGAAATTGATTATATAAACTCAAAACAATAAAGGATGATTTAAGTTCCTCCAATCAACTTGCAATGAATTTGTCCAGTGCCCGCTGTTATAACATCAGCGAACAGATGTCAAAAGCCCCCAGCAGAGCACTATCACATAATTGAATGGCATTCAGTTTGTATAACCACAGAATTAGGACTCAAACATTCTCCTTTTATTTAAAGCCAAGAACCGTAATGCATTAAACAGCTGAACAAACACTTTCAGTCACCTGCGGATTAAAGTACACGTCAAAGCTCCCTCACACACACTGGTTTCTCTTTAACGTACACAAACACACACGCTGATCAAGACACCATGACCGTTTCACTCTGGTATCATTATGTGTCTTGTGAGGTCTGTGTCAAACAATGCGATAATGAAGTCTTGATCCATGCTCTGTCCAAATAGACTGTTTGATTTCATTTTCTGGCTTGCGAAATCCAGATTGCTCGGTTAAGCTTCACGAGCCACTGAGGTCACAGGAACATTTACATTTGTCTTTCATTTCAGTGGGTACACAATCTGTGTGTCGTCGTGTTTAATGTAATGGCACTCCTTGAATTTATTCAGCTCACTTTGACCGGGTAATGCATGAAGAATTGTTTCGTTATAGCATTAAATTGGTACGATTTTAATTTCAATTTGGTTATGTACTGAATATAAGTGTATGTTATAATAATAAGTGTGATATGTAAGGGATACTCCACGGTAAGGCGTGCATGAAAGGATTTTAATGCATGACGTGGAGGCCAAGAACGACCCGCTGCAAGTGCATTAAAAACCTTTAATGCACGGCCAGCCGTGGATTATCCCGCGTGTACCATGGTCATTTGCCAAGTTAAAGCTGTTATTGATGTTTACAGTTTCATTTTTATCAGACAGGTGAAAATGATTTTCATCAGTTAATTTTAAACATTGATCAAACTGACTGTAACTGTGCATTGAACGGTTTTCAAGGAGTAGTTCACTTCTAAATAAGCCCCCATTGACTTTCTAAAGTAATTTTTATTCCTATATGGAGAGTTGGGGGCTTATTTTAAAGTGAACTACTCCTTTAATGCACACCTTTTAGCCTATCAGAATCAAGTATTCAAACAGACCATGGAATAAAAGAATATATAATTAGATGAGAGTGTATATAAAAAATCATATTGTTATATTATAAAACTTAAATGAAAATCTTTCTAATCAAAATATTTAGTGTTTAATGTTAGTAAGAGTGGCCAGAGATCAATTCTATGATCTAATAAGGGTCTGTACATGTGTCATATGTCTTTAGCAATATTTACTTTAATGCGCTGTAAATAAAAGTGTCTGACAATAAATGTAATTGAACATTTCCTTATAACAACCTTTACAGTAATAGACTAATGAAGAAGTTTTGAACAACGTTGTTTATGCAAGACGATAATCAAAATAGACAGATATTCATTTAGTATGCAAAGCCCTCCACGGTCATCACACCTGACCGTCTTAACTGGGAGGGACCGCACCTTTCTCGTGTCCAATTCTAGTGACAGACTTTGGCTTCTAGCCATAGTGGACTGTGGTCGCGCATGCGTCTCTTGTTGATATGTTGTGTGTTTGTTCTGAAGATCAATAGAGCACATCTCCCTATTTAGAAAAAAGCCCTTTTGTGTTTGAGCAAAATAAAATGATTCATTCAGGAAAACTGAGGAGAAAATCTACCTCTCTTCTGGTTTTGTTGTGACCTATTTTTGGATACCATTTCTTAATGTTAATTGTCAATTTATTGTAAAATAATTTTAAATATTTTTCTTTGTTACTAGATAATAATAAACACATTAAAGCCAAATACTGGGTTGTTTACAACTGGACTGTGTTGCACATATCTGGCCCCTTATTTTTAGTCTCATCCATTTAAATCTGTTCTGCTTGATCAGAGATGGAAACGTTGTAACTGGTTAACCGATGGCAGGGTCAAAGTGCGAGGTTAGTGGTTTGACTGAAAATAACTTTTGTAGAAGATTGAACCCTCATTTTGTGACAATGATTAAATCCAGATAGGATATCAGTCCAGCAGTTTGATGTATTAACTTATTTTATTGCATCAAACATTCACGTCTGTTGGTCTTTATGAAACTTTCAATGTAACTTTCAGTTATTGTTTAACTTTATTAATGTAAATAAATAATGATAATGAATAATTAATTCAATATTTGATGCAAGCACGCTATCAGTTTCTTCATTATGTGCTACTTAGGATTCATTTTTGTGGGAGTTTGTGTGTACTGAAACTGGCCTGTTTCCTGTTTAATCTATGTGTCAGGACTGTTTGTTCAAACAGTATGTGTGTGTGAGGGCTAAGATCAGGTCAGTATTATTGATGATATGTCATCTATGATGTAATTACCTCCGCACTCTGGGCTCATTAGCTCTGTTCGCATCACACTCCCTGTTTGTGTTTCTCATTTACTGTAATGAGATGGATATAAAGTGCCTCTCTCTCTCTCTCTCTCTCTCTCACATACTACAAACCCAGTCCCACTCCCTCTTTTGCTCTTTGTCTCACTGGCTTCTCTGTTGGTTTATTGTGGCATCTGTAGTGTTTTGATAAGGCAGGCTGGCATTGTGTTGGAATGAAGATTTTCTGGAGCTGTGCCCATGTGACAGTCGACCTCACACTCCATTGCACATTCACCTCGCTTGTAAATTCTCACTTACACACAATTGTATGTTTGTTAATCAAATCTGTCATCATCTTTCCTCTGCACTCTCTCTCTCCCTCTCTTTCACTCTCTCTGTCTCTCTCTTTCTCTCTGCATATTGCTCTTTAAAACACTCAGAGAAGTCATGTGAAAAACAGTGATAAAATTCAGAGGCTAGGCTTAGGCTATGTATAGCACAAAGCACAAACACACAGTAAACACATATCTTTTTGCAATGCTGAAATAAAGAGCTGCAATTTATGAATTGATTTAGCAGTAAACCTCACATTTATGCTTTTGTATTGTTATCGGTAATGTAATATTTATTGATTTTTTCTAAATTGCATCTATTTTTTCACCACAGCTATTTTGCTAATACATAAATGAACCAGGAGCACAAAGTATTCTGCTATGATTGCTGTTCCTTATTTTTTGCCTAGATCAATTTATTTTTGGAAAATATGTTAAGTGACCTGTGACCTATGACCTATGACCATGCCATCAGTTGTCATAGACAATAATATGAGTATATAAAAAGAAGCATTTAAAAAAGCATTCTGACAGTGGTTGAACCGGGAAAGTGAAGCTTATGTTTTTGTTAAAGCATTTACATGAATTATTCTTAAAGAAATGTATGAAAACGAGTTTATTATTAGATCTGTATGAATAAAGTTATGCGACTGTGAGGCAGGTGGTATTTGTTCAAGGTAAACATCCATTGTGAAGAGATACTCCATGTTCCTTTCTAGAATTATTGCCAGTATCATCCAAAGGTTTCGTGATGGTTTAGATGGTCATACCTTGAATGAAAATAAACAATTGTTCCGAAGCATTTTGATTTCATTTCTTAAATGTTATCATCGTTTGTTAAAATCTTATGTAGTAAAATCTTAAAATATTTTTAACATTTTGTTTTGGTCATAAATGTTCTGTTGTTTGTAATTTGTTCTGATATTTGTGTAGTGTTGGACCAGCTTTGTTTACAAATTCTGAAGCGGTCTGTAACAGTGTGATACTATTTTTAAAAACTCCTTTCAGACCTCAAACATCATGCTGTAGACTGCTTTAGAAGTTTCTGTATCTGTTTTTGTTTTACAGTTAAATTATAATAGCCAGCATGTTACATATGCTAATCTTGTATTTAACCCCGAACATTCATCATTAGAAAGTTTGTTGTAAAATTGGACGGCTCACATCACCTGGGCCCGGTTTTTCAAAAGGTTTAATCCGGATAAAATTGATCCGGATTTAGTAATCCTTTTTTTTGCGATCCGTGATCACGTTATCCAGCTTACTTTTGGAGCCAGTTTTTTAAAGCAACATCGGATTGGATCAATCTGATCCGGATAGGAACTTTTCAGGATCACCAAATCTGGATAACCAGTGCTGGATAACCAGTGCTCAAACAGGATAGGAAATCGCAATGTAGAACTATAGATATGTAAAGAGCAACAAGTAGAATAGCCAGTGTGGGGTCAATATAAGTTTATTTTTATTTGAAATGAAAACACACAAAACAAGAAAAACCCTACCCCATCCTCTTCCAGCAGTCCGCTCATCTGAGACCTACAACACAAACAATTGAGCAATTGAGCATTTAAATGGAGTTCTGAGAGTGGAACCACAGAAAGCAAGCATGCAACATAACCCTTGCCTGTATTGTCCTGCACAACATCGCTACTGAGCGCAATGTCCCTCTCTGTGCTGACAATGATGCACCTGAGACCCCCTTGGAGACCCTAATCAACCTCCTGCATTCTGCCAGAATGAGCAAACAGGACGTGAAACAAGGGACGAAATAGTTAGACACTATTTCTGATTTGGATTTGTTTTGGATTTCAAAAATCAGTGATTGCCATTCTTTGCATTTTTTTTTGGTTATTCTGTAATCATTACATGCATCACTAATAAATATTCTAAATATTTTTTCGATTGTGATGAATATATATATCAATTAGTGACAGAATAAAATTTATTGTTTTTGGTCAATTTTGACAGCTGTTTGGAGGATTATTTTATGATTATTTTATGATTATTCAAACTCTTTCTACTTTGCTGTAGGCCTATACTGAAAGGCTGAATACGTTAAAGCTTACCGAATCACTGTAGCCTGACGGATGAACAAATAAAATTAAAACCTTATGAATAAATATGATATCTTGTAAGATACTGCATGATCCAAATATAGTATTATTTTATACATTTTTAAAGTTTTCATTACATTTTGGGCATTGATTCCACGCTGAATCCACCCTTCTGATGGGATCAGTTTAATATAGATTTTTTGGATCAAAGTGATCCAAATCCTACAAAAAAGTTCTGAAAAACCCAAACTAAAGGTTTGATCCGGATCAAAACCAAGATTGGATTACGTGATCTGATCCGATAATGTAATCCGTTTTTTCTTTTGAAAAACACATTTTCAAGATTTGATCCAATCCGTTAGTCAAAATCCTAGTGGATTACTTTTGAAAAACCGGGCCCTGGTGCTGGCGTTTCTGAACTTCACACCGGGCCAAAAACTAAATGAAGACAAACAACAGTCACACCACAAGCGGCTGAGAAACGAACAGAGACATTCCAATGAAGCTGTTTATTACAAGAACTTTAGACAAAGTAAAAGTGTCTCTTTGTGTGTGTACGTGTGAAATTAGGCCACCTAGACAAGCAAAGTGGAGAGGAACAGCAATAGAATATAAATGAAGAAAACTCAAGCATGGCCAAGGCTGCGTCGCGATGAGCCCTATAAATCATCATTAGAGCAAGTGCCCGGAGACACAGGGAGACGACCCACCAAACGCATGCAAAATGTGTCTGTCACATATGAGCTCCTATGACACCGGTCATTTGTCATGCGTCAAAAACACGTGCGGGTAAACAACCAAAGCCACCTGCTGTTTTAAGCTGCGACTGCTGAGATAAAGGTAGAAATACAAAACTCACAAGAGAGCTAGTGTTGCCTCAGAACATTTCACACAGTTGTCACACATAAAATACTCTGAGCTCTCAGCTGGTGGGCGGCCCTGAACCCTGCTTTTATTAGGCACGCAGTACATTATGAGAAATTTGGGAGGGTTAAGAGTTATTTTAAGTCTCATTATGGTGGAGAGTTTAAATAGTAGATTTACATTCTGAATTGCAAAGGTTCTTTGTCTGTGTGAAAAAAGTAGCTACTTTCTGATGTCTTATTTGAATTTAAAATAAGTAGGTGTGTCATATAAACCCACGTTTATCCTTAGATGTCCCCTCACCGATGAATTAAATGAATTCAAATAAAAGTTTAGCAACACAGAAATAAATAAAAGTGCCCTTCTGTGATGTAATTGCACACTGAACCATGATCTTATTTGCCATGTTTGCCTCTGTTCTCTCTCTCAACACTGGGCTACTTAGCATTTCTAATGTATGGAAAGAAGCCCTGGCTTCCATGTTATTATTTTAATTGTTGTGTTAATCATGGAGCAGCATTGTAGAATTGTATTGGTGTGACCACCCGAGGCATTGCGATTGTGACTCTCTGAATGTTCTATAGCATTGTCAGGCTTAGCAATGAATTTAGAAATAAAATGAAAAACATGTATTATTTTATTTATTCCTATTATTTATTATGAATTGTGCTGTTTTATGTGTATGGCAAGTTATAAGGGAATTTAACTGTGTTAAAAAACATTGCATTAAGTTAATGTTTACTAAACCTGAGCAGCCAGCAGCATAATAGCATTTTAAAATGAACATTTCATTGTTTGTAGCAATTATGGCAAGTAAATGCATGTGTTTTTTGCTGGGAGAAATAAATGTTTCCTGTATTTATTGAAGTGCTTCACTCCAACAATTCCTGTTTTCCTGGATCGGTTGACTGAAGTAGCTCTAAATGTGTTTGAAGCCTGAGGGATTTATGTTACCCACAAATCTATTATTCAGTTTGCATTTAAAATACACTGTTTGCGTGTAACCTTGAACTGTAATTCATATCTTGGCAAACATATTCACATTTCCCACTTCATTTTAAATGTGCCTGTTTTTGCGGTGTTAAATGTAGAGTGCTTTCAACCACTTGACATTTTTTTACTGATTCTTTTCTCATCTGTTCTGGTGATAACTAAATATAACAAAGAAATAATGTTGATTTTTGCAGTTAAAACCAGTTGTGTGATAGCCTTTTGTGGCAAGTTTACAACGGTAATATCGAAACGTGAAAATACAGTAATTGGCAAATTCACCTAAGGCCACATGTGCAGGTAACTGATGGTTTATTACAACACACCATTAGTGTCGTACCCATTCCCCTGATGACTACAAAACTGTTATATTTTGTATGAACTGTACATCGTTTGATCTCTTAGTTTATTTGATAAGTGGTCAAGAGCACTTGATGCTGTAGAATATTTTGGTGTTTAAAGTATTTGTTAGCGAAAAACTACATTTTTTTAATTTAAAAAAATAAATAAAGTCTTTATTGACGTTTTAGTATCAGTTACAGTTTGTTTATGTTATTTTGTTTCTCACACAAAACACACATGGCTTCAGAAGATTAAGGATAGAGTGCAACAGTTGTATGGACAATGCTGTAGACTCGTTTTTTATTGTTAGCTGGTCAGACCCCCGGTCTACAATTTAATTTATCTAGTTAAGACACTTTTATTTCACAGTTACTTTAGGTCTAGTTATTGATTTTTATATTGTTCTTAAATATTTGCATATATTGAGTTATATATATATAGTGAGGTTTATTTTATTTTTACAGTTAAAGTTATGTCCAAATTTATGTGTACTTAGCGGGTCAAAAATCAGCTATAGAAATTCAGTTGTATTGTGAAGAGGAGGAAAGGTGATATTACATCTCAATTTCTGTCTTGATAACTGATGAACCAGAGAGACTGTGACAATCAAGAGTAAGTTTTCTTCCCTCAGGCGCAGAAAACAAACAGATTATATAAGAGAAACCTATTTTGGGGTGTTACATAAATAAAGGTTATATTCCTGTCACAAACTAATGAACAAAAACCTGATATTTATTTTTACATCTTTAAAAATTATAAAAAAAATTCTTAAGTGGCCCCACAATCAACTTCCTAGGTGTCTTTGTCATGTTATGCTGCAACTCTAAAATCACTTGAATGTTTTAATATTCATAAATGCATCATTAATTTACCCAAGCAAGAACATCTGCAGGAAGTGCGTGTTTTGGTTCACAGGGAGTTTGATTCCATTTAGAATCTCGTGTTTATGCGTCACACACGTCTGACTCTTTTCACATGTTGGGAACAGCAGGGACTGATAAAATTGTAGACTGAGATCTGGGCCACAGAATGATAAACTGCAATTTACTTTCCATTTAGTATCACTTAATTCAGAAGTGTTGCAAACTTTTTTTAGTTTCTTATTCAACATAAATGGACTTTGGTGCTGGGTGCAGTAGGTGCTGACCTTTCTGAGTTTTATATGGTGCTTTTATTTACATTATATGAGTTCTATAGCGATGAGATGGCGCGATAATCTATAGATCCTATCTACTGTCAGATACTGTCTGCTAATCCTGCTCAGTGCTCAGTTTAACTGCTGTTATGAGATTTTAATCTAATGAAAGTAAATGACTAAACATATCTAGAGCGTATTTAAAAGGAGCAATGTGGAGATTTTAGCGGCATCTAGCGGTGAGGTTGCAAATTGCAACCAACGGCTCAAAAGAAAGTTCAATAGGAAAGCCTAAGTGTGTTTTGTATGGCTTTTAAATATTTCATCCTGTGTGATAGTAAAGGCTTTGTTATGATGTATGTCTTTATGTTTATTTGTTAGTTTCTGAAAAATGCATGTGTGTGCATGCTAGTTTAAAGCATGACCGTGCTCCCCATGGAGAATGCGGCTTTTTCAATGTCTCGGTTGGTGATGCTTTTCCATGGGAGTGGCTAAAATTAGCTGTAACACCCTTCCTCTCTCTCTCTCTCTCTCTCTCTCTCTCTTTCTCTCTCTCACACACACGCTTAGACCACAGGCTCAGGCATCTGCCAGCACACTAAAAAATGAACAAGTCATTTCAGCGTGTCGAGTGAATTTCACACACATCCAAGGCCTCCCTCTGATCTTCTTAAATAACTGCTTGCCTACCGCTTTCTTAATAAACCTCTACTTTCATATCCTTAGTGTTTCCTGCTCTCTACGACCCGTTCTGGAAGCTTCTGAAGTACCAAGCACCGTTGGAAAGAAAATGTGTCTAATTAAACATGACCTTATTTACATTCGATGAAAGAGAAACATGAAGCATTTCTTTCGCTATGGGAAAAAGTAGACAAAATTATTGATGGTGAATGAAAAAAAGACAATTCGATTCACATGAATTGTCAAAACCTGCAAAAAAAAAGACACCACTTACAAAATATTACCGTGTATGACTTAAACGTGGTTTATGTTTATTCATTAATAGGGTTGGGAATCAAAAATCAATTCCAATTTGGAATTGGAATTGAAAGGCTGGGAATCGGATCGGAAACAAAAGGAATAGGAATCAATCCGTGTATCATTCGTTCTTTTCATATTCAATTGAGATTCCAAAATCGGAAAATTAAAAAACGGTTTGTTATTTCGTTATTCGTTTATAAATGTGATACCAAAAAACAAATAACGGGTCATTTTTCGTACTTTTGATTTAATGCTCAGATCAAAAATAGGAAATGAAATAAAGGGGACACGACAGATTTTGATTTTGAGATTTAATTTGTTCGATTTGGGTAAACCGGAAGTTATCTTCGTGTGTATGTGTTGCACTTGGAAGTTTGCCGCATTTGCAAAAAGTTAAAAGAAGCCTGAAAATCCTCAATCTTGCAGTGATTGACTAAGTAATTGTTTTTGTAATTTCGTATCGACACCATGGCCGTACTGGAATCATATGCTGATTTAATTAAAGACTTATTTGAAACTGTCAAGACACATAAAGAGATGTCAACTACGCTGCAGAAGATGGGTATCCAGCGAAGTTCTGCTACAAAATGCTACAATAAAAATATCTGCTTTTTGGCTAGATGTTAGTCATGAATACTGGGTATAACTCCAATGTAGAACGTCTAACGCACCCTCAAAGAACTCGAGATATGGCACCCCAAATTGTCCAATAACCCAAAAATGCTACAGTAAAACTGTTTTCTTGCATGACGGTAGACATCAAGACAAGGTGTAACCTAGCTGTGGAACTTTTAACGCACCATCAAAGACATACTTGTACAAAAACACAGTTCTGTGTCAAAGTTTACTTAAATATATATACATGTAACTACATAGCAGTAATATAATGTGTGTATAATGCACTGGCTAAGACCAACAAGAGTATAATAAATTGTATAAGAACAATGGATCAGTAAAAAATTAGAATAAGCTTTATTTTCAAATTGTGCACACAAAGACAAGCAACGTGTTGTGGTTTCAGGAGCTCAGAATGAAAAAATACAGTATAGACAAACAAAGGAAATAGAAAATATAAATATATAGAATAAAAACAGTTAATTATATATATGCAAAGTATAACAAAACGGTGTATACTATGTTTTTTTTACAAATATACACGTAAATTACTCATGCATAAACCGTACTGCATGTTCTGCACCAGAATATTGCACTTTCAAACATGTAGGTACTTTTGGATTCGATTAATATTCATGGTGGACATAGGCTGCCTAAAAAAACTGTTCGATCAAAGTAATATAGAGAATGTTAAGGGGAGTGGGTGATGGAGGTTCCACGTGAAGTTCACGGTCATCTCAAGGGGCATTCAGCAGGTCATGACTTAGACAGCGAGCAGCAGCCCATCCTCTGTGCACTCTCTCTCACACACGCACGCAGGCAGGCACAGACACACGCCAACAGACACACACACACGCGCGCGCACACAGAAACACACACACAAAAAAGTTTTTATTTTAAAAACGTAAAAGAAGAGAAACGCGAGATGGTCCCTAAGAAGCTAAGCGTGAATAAGAAACTGCGAATAAGAAGCTGGATTCAGCCTCGTCTCATTTCAGAACTTCGCTGGATACCCATCTTCTGCAGCGTAGTTGACATCTCTTTATGTGTCCTGACAGTTTCAAATAAGTCTTTAATTAAATCAGCATATGATTCCAGTGCGGCCAGGGTGTCGATACGAAATTACAAAAAAAATTACTTAGTCAATCACTGCAAGATTGAGGGTTTTCAGGCTTCTTTTAACTGCAACACATACACACACGAAGATAACTTCCGGTTTACCCAAATCGAACAAATTAAATCTCAAAATCAAAATCTGTCGTGTCCCCTTTATTTCATTTCCCATTTTTGATCTGAGCATTAAATCAAAAGTACGAAAAATGACCCGTTATTTGTTTTTTGGTATCACATTTATAAACGAATAACGAAATAACAAACCGTTTTTTAATTTTCCGATTTTGGAATCTCAATTGAATATGAAAAGAACGAATGATACACGGATTGGAATCGAATACTTGAGATTCACATTTGAATTCCTCTTATCAATTCCTGTATGCATATTTTCAGAAAACGTACACGTGTTACGTAATCTGTCGAAAACTCATTAAACGCCCTTAGGAAAATTAACAACTATAGTAAGCATAGTTTAACTATAGTATTTGCATTAAGAAGCACAGGAACCACAAACTGTGGAATCGAAAGGAATTGAAATCAATAAGCAGAATTGGAATTGGAATCAGAATCGATCAAATTCAAACGATTCCCAACCCTTTTCATTCAGCAGATGTTTAGTGTATAAACAAGATTAAGACACAATCTAGGGCAGAATTGAAAACCAAAAAATTCTGTATACGGTGGATTCGGCAGGTCAAAAGACGGTTTGGCATCTCATTCCTCACCAAAGAGAAACTGAAAGAAGGAATGTTTAGGAAAGTGATTTGATGCCTTGTGTGCTGTAGGAATATCATTCAGTAGCAAGGAATTACCATGATGAACTTCAGTCTCGCCTGTCAAGGTTGTACACGCTAAAATTAAAAAAAATTCTTCCTCGTCATCTGCAGATTACAAGCTCGTGGGGGCTAACGTTAAGTGTTTTCCCTGACATCCCTCACTCATGCAGACAGAAAGACAGTGGTTATCGCTGGTGTCATGGGCTCTGATCACAGGCAGCCATGCTGGGTCTTATCTTAATGAAGCTGTGTTTATCAGAAGCTGGAGGTCAGCACTATCTGTCTGACCTCCGACTGCACCCTTATTCTTTCAATTAACCCGCTCACAACACTTGATCTACTCTTTCAAACTGCCGTATATACAGTTTGAAGTAGAAAGTTCCAGTTCAGATCAATTATTTTGTTATTTGGTTAAGTCTAAACTTTCTTTCTTTCTTGTTTTTTCTGTCTCTAACCATTTTATAAAGGCACTTCGCATCATGTCTAACTTAGGCTGTGAGTATATTCACAATAAAGTATAACCTTGGGTGTCTAATTCCTTTTTTAAAACACCCCCATAACCCCCCCCCCTTTGTTAAAATGGTGTACATCAGGGTTTCCCTAACTGGGGTTCGAGAATCCCTAACGGAACACTGGGGAATTGCAGGTGGTTTGTGAGGTACACCGTCCAGTAAAATATCCTGTAAAAAAATTATTTCCAAGAATTGTTGAGAAATTTCAATAGGTATGTAAAATACTACTAATAAAACCTCAAAACAGATAAAAGTAAATGTTTTTAAAGTTGAACAAATTAAATGTGCTATTAAATTATTTTGATTTTTGGGATTACCTCTCAGGTGGTACTTCAGGTAAAAGACTTCAGTTGCGGTTCAGTGGAGTTCGGCTGAGAAAAAGTTTGAAAACCCTTTTATTGTGATGAACAACATTAGACAGAAGGAGAGTTAGTTTTCAGAAGTTCTCTATTTCTCTTTGTATTCCTACCTGTAGAAGTTGCTGTGGCCTGAGGGTCACTACCACTCATGTCTGCGTTTACTGCTGTGCCACTTCCTTCAAAAGTGGGACTCAAAACAAGCTGACGGTCAAAACGGCCAAGGCCAAGATGGGGTCATGAGCCAGAATTGTGTTTGTTTACGTGTGCGAGTTGCAAACACTTGGATGAAGTGTGAGATTAAAAAAATTCTGTTCCTCATTTCCAGTCTCTTGTGTCCTATTGGTTGAGAGTGTAGCAGCACTCTGGTTGTCTCAGTCGTTGAAGTGACACTTCGGTTTAAATTAAGTATGCCCGATAAATGATCAGAAATAAAATTTAGGCCGATATATTATAGCCAATAAATCATAAATCATTTCTTCTGGTTAAACATCTTCAGGTGCAAATACTGTACAGTACTATCTTTCTGTCATGATCATTCACTGCTTTTAGCAAAACATTGATGAAGGTACAATATGTAGAAACAGCATTTATGAATGTGTAAATTATAGGAGTAAAAGCATATTGTTTGAATCAGCCTGCTGTCTGAATGCTTTCTGTCTTGAGACCTGTTATACATGTGGCTATTAAGAATATTTTTTTCTGGTTGCTCTGGAAGAACTACATGTATATCTATAATTTGTTTATTAAATAAAAAATATACCAAAAAAGTTTGAAGGTTAAAGAATTATTAAATAGTGTAAAGTAGGCTTGGTATATGATTTTCAGGGAAAAAAGAGAACTAATGGTTACCTTGTTTTCTGCAGTGAATGTTTTCCGATAAAAGCAATTGTCCACTTTTTGCCTTTTGTTTCAGTCTTAGGGAATTTTATATTAATATTTAGATATTGTATATTGGCCAAAGATCGGTTATCTACTTCCAATGTTTAAGAATTATCGGTTATCGTTATTGTATATAATGTACATATCTGTGCATCCATAGTTTAAATACCACAATGCAAAATATTCACAAATTATCACGTTTAATATTCTGTTATACTGGATTACTATCATCACATACATCTTTAGAACTCTTATTAGAATATGTAGAAATAATACATTTAATTTTCTTAATGTGTTACCTTACAATAGGGAGATTTTATATATAATATTACCAATAAGATTAAGAGCCATGGAAGAAAAGTTTATGTGTGTATGATTATATATAATATTGACGTATGGTGCACTAATCTCCCGTCATCTGCAGAGCATCTTATACGATTTTAATGTAGAAGCTGAGCTCTCTGTTCCTGAACCTGTTTTAATTGGATTCTCTGTTGACAGCCTGCCATCCCTTTCTTTTGTTATGCATTTATCACTAGTGACTGATTGTCGCCATGGAGACGAGTTCATTCATTTCATTATAGGTAGCAATCAGAAATGTCAAACAAATGCCTGTTTGTAAAAATAATCGGGACTTTTGTTTATACGTGTCATGTTCAATGTTTGTTTTGTTTTGCTTTTTGCATCCTTGATTGGCAACTTTATAAAGATATTAAAAGTCTCAGTGTAAATTGGGCAACATGTCAAATCGTAACCGGTTCAGTGATGCTTAACTTTGAGTTGCTGACTGTCGTTCAGCAGAGTTCAACTGAAAGTAATGGCCACAAGGTTTTCTGCTCGAAGGGGCTTTCGGTGTAATGACCTGTTCAATGGAGAGAAAAGTCTATTTTATATTCCATTAATTTTATGAGGGGTTTGAAAGTTTCAATGCTGTTGTTCATCATCATCATCAGATTATTTTGTATTAAATACCACAGACACAAAAACATGTTTCAAAAAATACAAGCTCACACATGCACGCACACACACTCATGCACTCACACGCACTCACACGCACACACACACACATGAAAAGGTAATGTAATAGGCATACTAAATCGGCTTATGGGAAATTAGTGTGTGTATGTGCATGCATGTGTGTGTGTCTGTGTGTGTATCTGTGTGTGGGTTGATAACAGTAAGCTTTATGAATTGTCGTCACACTGACATGTTTATTGCCGTTATTTTCCTCAAATGGCCTGATTCAGCACTTACTCCGCTTCCATTGTTTTTCATTTATGCGTGAGTCCAAACATGAATTTGCAATTGGAGTTTCAGCCAGTAATTATATTCTATAGTCTAGAAGGCTGAAATAATATTCTGAGTCTTTTTTCCATTTTGATTCACTAGCAGAATGTTAATAAAAGCCACATAATTCAATACGGATACTCTGATCCTCAAGACGTTAGCAATTAAATCCACAAATAAGACAGTTGAGTTTATAGAAGCACTTAGTCGTCATTGTGTATGCTGTCAACTTATTTTTGTTTTAGTGATCTTAATATATTTAATTTGATAGGTGTCGTAAAGATGAAGCCTTCATCTTAAAGGGGTATATGTGTTATAAGTTGCCAATGCATGTACTAGACACGTCAAATAGCAAAAATGTAAGTGTCGGAAACAAAAGATGCATTCTAACTAAAAGCAAATGGTCACCCAGACCTGCCTGAAACGCCTCGTGTAACCACACCCCCACAAATCTTCATCAGTTCGTGGTATGAATTGACTAAGACCGCCAAAATGTATATGCATCTATGGTGGGCATACCTGTCAGTACAATTGCTTTGGAACCTGATGTTCCAAATATGGTAAGAGGCGTTACATTTCCATCACACGCTTGCAGTGTGCAGCCAATCACTACGCAGTGGTTAACTGGCCAATCATAGAAGATCCCGCTTTTCAGAGAGGCGGAGATACAGCGTTTTTGAACCTTAAATCGTGTATAGACATTGCACCACATCTAAAACAAACGATTTGTTTTAGTCGTGTCATATGACCCCTTTAAGTTCGTTTAATGATTTTTTTTAACTTAACAACACAATCATTTTTTTACCATTATAATCATTATTTTAGTTGTTCCATCTGTATACTTTTTTTTGTCTGAACATAGAGAAAGATATTTGGAAAAATACTTTGACTACCTTTTGACGTCAAATTACAATAGTAGTCAAAAGTGCCCCAGAACTGTTTGCTTTCCTGCATTCTTAATAATATCTCCTTTTGTGTTCAACAGAGCGTATTTATAAAGCAGTTTTTCTACTCTGGTAGTCAATGGTGGCCTGTTTGGTTACAAGCATTCTTCAATTTGGATCAATTTCAGATTTGGAACAACTTGAGGGTGTGTAAAGGAAAACCATTTTCGTTTTTATGTTTGGAGCTCACTAGGCTCCAATCGCAGGGTACGTAGGTCAAGGCTCTGACAAAATATAGAAATGTCTTTTGTGTTTAGTACTGTTTTGTAAGTTCTTCATTCCTCTCCGTTTGTTGTTTTGAGTAGCGTCTTTTTGCTCCATTGAATTATGTCCTAATGGTGGAGCTGACTGAAGTCAGCTTTTTATGTGCACACAAACTCCCAGACTTCAGTAAAACTCCCTCTGCAGATTCTTTCATTGATGCACCCTGTGGAACAGGCGGCCGAGAGAGTCTCTTTTGCTTTTCATGGCCATGAAGACATCTTTGTTCAGTGGGGTTCTCGCTTTAGAACACCCCCTGCTGCTGCGAAATCTTTTTAGAAGCTTCAATGATTTTTTTAAGACGTACATTGCACTCTGAAGTATGTTTCAAAAACCTGGGCGGGTCAATCTGTTGAGATTTTGACAGATTCTTTATGACAAGTTCTAAAGATCTTGCATGATGGGTGAATAAACAGGGTGGCAGGAGTGAACATGTTTGTTCAAATAAGTCATTTTTGTCATTTTGTTTATTTTGTTTTCTACCTATAGCTTTGCTTACAACGTTAGTAAAGTATTTTGGTTTATGAGTATTGTAACCCTCTCTCTGAACTGTTTGGGTTTGAGGCTGTATTGTGTCATTTTTGTTCAATGTGTTTTGGTTGGAGGCCGTTTTGTCTGATGCTTTAGTTTGATGTTATCTGGGGTTGTTTTGTTTGATGCTTTTTGTCTAATGCTGTTTTGGTTGTTTGGTTTTGATGCCCTTTGTCTGATTTCTTTTAGTTTGAACTTAGATGTGATAATGTTTTGCTGAGACCAGATGCTTTTTTGTTTCTACTTTCTACATGCTAATAAGAATTAACTGCGTACTTGTGGTGTAACATGTTTTGAAGTCTTGATGATGGCAACTGCATTACATGCAGTTAACATTTGTTGTATTCCTGATGGAGCACAATGCACTCTTAAAAATAAAGGTGCTTAAAAGGCTCCTCACAGAGATGCCACAGAAGAACCATTTTCGGTTCCACAAGGAACCTTTTTATAATTTGAAGAACCTTTCTTTATAGAACCAAAGGGTTCTTCTATGGCATCAAAGAACCTTCTGAAGCACCATTTTTAAGAGTGTTGAAGCAATCTTGGAGAGAGAGAGAGAGAGAGAGAGAGAGAGAGCAAAGGAAACACTCCACCCTCAAGGCAAAATCACACATCTCCACTCTGTGGCGCTCACACACCCTGATTCTCAAATATATTACATGGTTTCACTGTGCATTTAACTCTTATGCCAAAGCTGCCATCGTTTGCTACCAAAAGCACAAGTGGAGTGACAATTGACCTGTAGTGCTCTACATGTGCTCACCTATGCGAATGTCAGGAGTCTTCGGCTCACCTGTAAGCAGGAGATATCAGCACTCTTAGCAACTAACTGACAGCATGAGATCTGAGAGTGTGTGATGGAGAAAGAGTATGAAAGTGGACATTCACCAACAGCCCCTGGCCACTGTCAATTACAGCGATGTATGACAGAAATGTGTGCATGTGTCAGGGGTGAATGTTTGTAGGGGACATTTTGACAGGCAGCCTGTAGATATGTGACGTACCTACTATCTAGGAATGATGAAGAACTAGATGAACATTGTGTCGCTCTTTCATAGCGCAGGAGAATTTATTATGATCTCTCACATTTCATTATGTAGTTTCAGGTGTTTCTCTTTCTAGTTTCATTGAAAGAAATGACAAAAGACAAAAATTAAACAATTGTTTCCATTAGGGATGATGGACAACCATGAAAATTGTGTTGCTAAAAGTTTGCTCTATTATGGATCAGGAAACTTTATTGAGATCTCGTTTATGTCTAATTAAAGTATCTAGTTTCAGATGTTTCTCCTTCTTATTTCATAAAGATAAATAACAATTGGCACAAAATAGACAAATGTTTCTATAGGGGTGACAAGAGATGGACAAATAGAGGAACATTGCTTAAACGTTGCTTTTTCATAGCTCAGGAGACTTAAATGAGACATAACAGAGATCTCATTAGAGTATCTAGTTTCAGATGTTCTTCTTAATTTAATTTTTAGTATTACAAATGACAGAAATGTGTGAATTGTTTCCATATGGGATGATGGATAACTAGAAAGAATTTGTATTACTCAAAGGTTGCTCTTTCATAGCTTTGGAGACTTTATTGAGATCTCAGTTATGTCTCATTTGAGTATCTCTTTTCTTATGTTAGTCCTTCAAATTTCATTGAAAGAAATAATAAAAGACCAAAATAGACACATTTTTGAGATCTCTTTTAAGTCTAATTTGTGTATCAGATGTTCAGATTGTTTCAGAAGTTTCTTATTTAATGAAGAGAAATTAAAATGTCTGCAAGCAGTATTTATTTCGAAAGAAATGACAGTAAATAAAATATGTTTACCATTGCAAAGGTATCCATTTGCTTTCAATCTCATTGCTGCTTCGAAAAACAATTGAGAGATTGCAGGACCTCCTTCGTTTTACATTCTCCCATGGGCATTCCTCACTTTAGAAAAAGCTAAAAATAAAAAATTATAAAATATATCAGAGAAAAATATCCTCAGAAAATTAACAAGCATCCTGTATCTGCTTTGAGCGATCAGCTACCGTCCTGAATGCTGTTCTAGTAAACGTGTTCATGCCCACCACTTCAGGCTGTTCTGTTAAATGCTTGCACCTCCCTTAGCTTGTGATGATGAGTCACAGTACCGGTCTGTCTAAAATGTTCAGAATGAATCTGGCTCAGGCGATGAAGCCGCGTAAAGAGGATTAGCTTCTCTCAAGGGTCCGGCCCTGCTTCCCTGAGATTGAGGCCTTTACATATTCCAGCATGATTTCATGTAGATTTTTATGTGGATCTTTTTGCGAGTAAAAGAAGTCGATAGCCTAAGGTTTTGGCCTCGCTTGTCGGAAGAAAATGATTGTGCGAGTTGCTGTCCACATCATTTCTGCCTCTGTGCGTCGTGTATGTGCTGTTGCCTACAAATCTTAAGAATGAGAGCAAAATATTAAAGCCGGCTGTTTTGCCGTCAGCCGTCTGTCTTTAAAATTAGGATCAAGATTTCAATACATCAAATACATTAAAATGAAAATTTCAATACATTTTAAAAATAATTGCATCCCCTGGCCCTCAGTGAGGTCTTAAAATAACATGAAATTCTGCCTCTGTCAGAGTATTATAATTTTGTTGAAATCTGAAAACTCATTTTAGGTTTGCACTTTTTTCATGAATGTCTCAGAGAGCTGTCACACAAGTCTTCCACCCCTACTGTGTCTATGTCACCCCATCAGCCCTCAAGTTTTAGTGACCGTGCGCAAATATGCTCTTGGAAGTCAATTTGATGGGCCTGTCTGGCGTGATGGAGGCCTGTCACGGTAACCATCTCTGCCCTCGGGCCTTCACGCAGAGGAAACTTTTTGTTCTTTGCTGTCTATGTGCTAATCTCAGTAATCTGTATGCTTGTGAAGGCACATATGCATATAATGACGTCTGAAGAAAGGTGCTGAAGTGCGGCACTTAGCCTGGCACATAAAAGACGCTATAACTTCTCCGTACTTGATTTGTCCTTTGAATATATTAATGGAAAGACATGGTCAGGTTTATATGTTCAAACCGTATAGAGCTCCAGGTTTGCAAAGTATCTTAAATTATCATTGTTATGAAACTTAATGCCTTCTTACATGATTTGATGCTATTAACCTCCCAAGCTTAGGTGACCAGTTATTTCTGAAAAGAGTTTATTGTATTATTTCACAATACCGCACCCAGACTGCCATAAGTTTTTTAGCTACTGTATGGCACTTGACGTTTTTGTTTGCAGTATGCATCAGACAGTTTGCAAAGGGACTGTGGGAGGTCCGTGGGTGTGCCGCCTTAGGCTCCGATTATAAAAACTGTACCATACACCCTTCCAAGAGCATCTGCATACTGCTCGGTTCAGCTGTGAGCTGAGTTTTGAAAAAAGCAGCTTCTGCCTTCTTAAACCTTAAAGGAATAGTTCATCCAAAAATGTCCCATGTCATTCTAAAGCTGTATGACTGCAGAACACAAAAGAAAATATTTCGAGGAACTTTGCTAACCAAACAACCCCTTCGCCTCATGGACTTCCATTGTATGGACACAAAACCAATGAGACATTTCTCAAAATACCTTATTTTGTGTTGCACTGAAGAAAGGATCATATGCAGGTTTTGAATGACATGAGAGTTACAGATTGCAGCCTTTACCCGAAATTGTTAATGCTTAATTGTTAATCTGCATCGAACATTGATGAGCTTCCCCAACTTTCTGACATCAGACAGATTCATCTCGGTCTCATTCATAGATTAATTTTACTTCACTTTCACTTTAACAAATGCTCCTTTTGGACTAGTGAGTTTTTAAGTCTAAATGTTACAGTACAGTATGTGTTCATAAAACATCAAGCTCTAGATCTCAAAAGATCAAGAAACATTTGATTCCTCATTATACAACGCCATAAACTAGACTAAACTTAAGATGTAGCTTTGTTCAGAAGAGTTTTCACAGACAGACTATATATAAAATGTATCAGCGATGTCCTACCCTGGTGAGAGAACTGTGTGAGAAAGATTGATATGAGCTGTACAGAGAATATGTGTGTATCACATGTAGTTTTATAGGCCCATAAGTGTCTGTTCCGCAGAACACAAAAGAAGATAATTTGAAAAATGTTGTTATCTGGATCCCATTCACTTGCATTGGTTTTGTGTCCATACAGTATTACAGAAGTGTATAGGGGTCCAGTGCTGTTGGGTTACCAACTTTCTTCGAAATATCTTTATTTGTGTTCTGCGGATGAAAGAACGTCATAAAGGTTTAAAATGACAAGAGTGTGAGTAAATAATAAAAGGATTTTCATTTTTGGATGAAACATCCATTTTAGGTGTAGGAAGTAGTGATGTTTTTGCATCCTGGGTTTAGAATCACTATAAATTGTAATTGTGCTGTTTTTCTGTATTTTTGTAAATCTTTTTTCGTATGTGAATGTATATAAACTCTGTGTTCAATTCTCATCTCAACCCATTTAAAGTTTTATTCTGTGTAACAAAAATATGCATTTTAAGAAAGAATATCCTGACCATATGAGGAATGAGGCTATCAAGCTTCAAAATTGCCCCAAAAAACGTCATTAAAATGTCATAAGTGTAGTCTAAATGATTTGTGTTCTACATGCCCTACATACTGTGATTTTGTGGCAGTAACGGATTAGAAGATTACGTTAAGAAAGTAAGTCATTTTGGTTTAGAATGATATTAGTCAAAGTGTAATGACGACACAACTTTAATTTTTGGGTCAACTTCTTTTTAATGCGAAGTGAAGCCTTTTTTCAAAACATAATTATTTGATGTTAAAGGTAGAGAAATATCAAATGGCCGGCATGTTAGACAACAGTCTATTAGTTTGTCTAGTACACACCTGTCCGCAAGGTCGAAAAACAGTGAAAGCTCTTTACAGATTAAAAATAAACGGCTCCTCTTTTCCTCTCTCAGCCTGCTGTTCATTCTCACACTGTCATTTGTCTGTCCCTGAAACATTCAAGCTGTTATCGAGACACTTTCACACTTCCCTGATGGCCATTGTTTTAATGTGTAACTCAAGTGCTTAACTTTAATGAGATGATGAATATTTACATTTACATTTAGTCATTTAGCAGACCTTTTTATCCAATGCAACATACAAATGAGGTAAACAATAGAAGCATTTGGAACAACATAAAGTGCAATAAAACTGGTCTCATATCGCCTACCACAGTATACTACAAACAGTAGTGTTCAAATTAAAACAAAATTAAAGCCATGTACTGTAATCAGTGTGTTTGCTGAAAGTTTTGGTGCTTTATATACTGAGTAAATGAAAGAGAAAAATGTTCGAATGTTACTGAATATGAATATTTCCGTATTTTGTTCTGGTGGCTTGTCACAACCCTGCTTTATCTGTGGCTCTGGAATCTGTCGAGTTCTATCAGAACAATGAATCCTGCCGGATTCGGATCATGTTGGGTGACTCGCCATCCATTAAACATCAAGTGAACCACCCCATGTATTTTTTCTAAAAGATGGAGTCTTGACACACTGAAAACCAAGTCAGGTTTTTTTTCTGTACTCACAACACAAGTAAACTGTCTTAATTCAGGATGAGACCTTTTTAAGAAAAAATATTTGCTGCCAAATACACAATTCAAGGAAATGTTCTTTTTATTTATTTGCAATTTAATTTCTCTCACTTCCTATTAAAGGTGCAATGTGTAATATCTATTGACAGAAATCCAATATAATATACTTAAATATGTCTTCAGAGGTGTATAAAGACCTTACATACTGAAGCGTTATGTTTTTATGACCTTATAATGAGCTATTTCTATTTATATAAACCGCATGTCCCCTTACATGGTATTCGCCAAGTTGTTTCTACAGTAGCCCTAAACAGACAAATTGCTTTTTTGGCAAAGATGCAAAAATGTGATGACATTTTGTCCTGTGTCAGCCAACATTGTGCTTCGAATGGGAATGTTTGCTGAAAGATGAGCTTGTGGCCTACATTTGGTTTACATTGTTTTATTGACTTGATGAAAGGCTTTCAAACTTTACTTACTACGTTGATTTTCCAACAGGACATGGCGCATAATATGCCAAATAGATTAAATAAGTGTATATGTTTTAAAAAAAATTCTTTCCCAATATGCTACATATGTAAAGAAGTTAATTCTTGATGAGCTCATCTGTGCTGTAACTTTTGACTAGTTTTAAGTTGTTTTGACTTTTATCTGAATGTGTACAAAAGTCTGTTGCTCTTCAAAGAAATGATGTGAGGAAAGAAGTCATGCATTTTCATTCCTACATCTTTGAAGAGATACAGATTTTTTACTTCTTTGTTATGATATGAATGTATCTAATGTTATCAGTTGACGGCTAATTAGGAACGCTTTTCTTTTCATCCGCGCTTTTGAGAAACGGTTTGGACTCTTGCTAATGAGCTCGTCTTAATCAAACATTCCATTTTACTGAGAAGTGAACTGAATACTTAAAATGTTTCGTTTTTTCCAGTACTACTTGGAAAATGAATGGAAAATAATGGAAAATTATGCTGTTGTTGTTGAAGAATGCTAAACATTTTAAAGCCCCATGTTTGTGTAATGGCTGGAATACACTACAAGACTTTTAAAATCTGAACAAATGTTTTATTACTAGACATCATACACTTGCAGACTTTTTGAACGCTTCAGATAGAAACACACTAACTGATCAAATCTGCAGACTGGCACAGACTTTCTACAACAAGTCCAGACTGAAACTCTGGGTAAAAAGTCTTGTAGTGTATTTTAGCCTTAACATGCCTTCCGTACAATCTGTAAGGATTTGAGGACTGTCAGTTCAATGTTAGGGATGTAGGTTAGAAATGAAAAATTGTAATCTGGTGCTTTGATACTTCGATTGTGATTTATCATCCCCCATGAAATTAAAATTGTATTCTCATTTAGCCTACTTACGAAGACATTTCTTAGTGAATCAAAAATCTCAACAATAAATATATCATATGCTTTGATTTAGTCTTTTTAAAAGGGTCAACATATTTTGTATCTCGCGTTTTGAGGTTGTTTTTGGAGAACACAGCAGTTAAATCAAACCGCGGCTGTTTCTGTACTTCTTCCAGAGGAGAACCAGCAGCTAAAAGTGCTAAAAGCCTCCTGCTCTGGGCTACATCAGATTTTGGTCGAGATTCAAAACGCAAAACAGTCTGCTAACCGTAGAGCCTTTTAATTTTAATATCCATAACGCTACATAAAACTTTTTGGAATCTTGGAGCGGTACCTTAATCAGTAGGGTAATACCATCCATGTGATGTATGAATAGCAATGAGGATGCTGATATGGGCTATTTTTCATCCTTTCTGCTAACAAATGAAAGTGGCCGTCTGGGTGACTTTTGCAAAGTACTGTTGCTATAACAGTTTAAATCGGTTCAAGATCACACATCAGAAGCTCATAAATGCTATAGTGTCTGGATTGTTAATTGAGGATTTTGACACTTTTTTAGATGAGGGATTGCTTGATTTATTGAGAGTTGCTTAATTTGTAGATTTATAGTGGCACAAACATTTACCACGGCTTTATTTTTGCATGTTCGGAAATCTATGGTTTTAGAAATTACTTTTATTATATTACATAGAAATAATTACATTTCATTTGGCTTGTTTATGTGAGTCATTTTTCAAACTGAAGTAGATTAATTGTTCTTGGTTATCTAGGCTGTCGGACCCCAATAGAAAAGACCCTTTGGAGGAGAATAGGGCCAACAATCTATTGCTTTGAATCTAAGGCAGAAAAGCTGGGTCTGTAAGAGACTCAAAAAAAGACAACTCTAAGCAACGTGCATTGCAAATAAAAAATTTTTTCTGTCTTTCTGATTCTTTGAAGTGCTGGAGCATTGACTGCACCCAACTCCACCACATATATGTTACATAAATGCTGCCTGAGATACAGACATTTTAACTTTGTTCTTTTGTCCCCCCATCCTCTCTTTCTCCCTCTCTTTCTCTGTCTCTGTGTATCTGAGTTAAGCGTTTGACTTGACAGCAGAGTGGATTTAGAGTACTAACAGAGGATCACATTGAGAGTTCTGGAGTCACATGCTCAAATCCGCAGTCACGGAGCTCATAAGAAAGGAGCGCTGGGAATGCTGAAAGAGTCTTTCAGGTGACACTTCTCAGCATGGGTGTGCTTTCAGAAACACTGAAACACAACTGTGCTTATGGGATGGATTTTAGTTAACTGATATTAGTTCTGTGGATCCAAAGATTAGTCCAGAACTTCAGTTTTTGCTTTTAAAAGACATAATAAACTCTATTAGTGGATATCTGTAATGTGCTTTATAAATAAACATGACTTAAGGTTGAAACAAACCTTTCTATTTGTGATTAATTTAGTTTGAGGCTTATTTTTCATTACCTTGTGTAGTTTAGTTCATGGTTTCGGAAGGGCATCCTGTCCCTTGACGTAAGCAGCTTCCATATTCTGGTAGTTTCTACCAATGGAGAGAATTTGTGGCTGTATAATTTAAACCATTAGCATCAGATTTTTGTTTGGTTTGTTGTAAAAACATTTTAATTAAATGTGCTGCATAATTTTTTGCTTCTGTGCTGTAATGCTCTCCCCTACCTGTAGGAGGTGCTGTAATCTCACCCATACTGTGCACCACCTTCTGTTTTCTTTAAAAAGAATTCTCCTGTCTGTTATATTCCTCTCTTGTCAGGCCCCGTCATGTGAAAAGGTGTCCTTGCACTCCGAAGAAATCTACTGAATTAGTAAATAAGCTGGATGAAAGGATTTTAGGAAGTAAGAGCTTTAGGAGAACAGTCGACATTAGATTTATGATAGATTTGGGATCCAGGGACCTGGGGGGGGGGGGTTAAAGAGTGATTCAGAAGGTAGATGGAAGAAACAAAAGATCCCTTTAATTTCTCCACGGTCCTCTGTTTCCTCCCTCCTATTGTTTATACCTACTCGCACTCATTTTTTAAGAGTCATCACCTCTTGCGCACAAGTGGCTTACACAAGTGGCTTAAGAAGCCACTGCTTCACCTTTTTGTCCTTTTTTTATTTAAATTTTCATTAAAACATGATTGCACTGACAAAGATGTCTTAAAGGGATAGAGCACCCAAAACAAGATAATTCTTTCATACTCACCCCCATGTCTTTTCAGATATGTATGACTTACTTCTGCAGAACTGAAAAGAAGGTATTTTGAAGAATGTTGGTAGCCAAACAACATTGGCCCCCATTGACTTTCATTGTATGAACACAAAACCTCTGAGACATTTACCAAAATTTCTTCTTTTGTATTCTACAGATGAAAGAGTCATATGCAGGTATAGAATGGCGGCTTAAGTAATGACATAACGTTTTTGGGTGAACTGTCCCCAAAACTGTTGGAAATCAGAGTATATAGAAAATAATGGACACCGTGGACCTACAAATCCAGGGGCACCGCAACAACTTCTGCAGTTTATTTAATTAAAGGTGAGGTTTCCAAAGCAAAATGCCATATCAGATTTTTGATAACAGAACAGACAATTTCCTATGTTTTTGATGTGGTAGGTATAGTGTTGATTCCGATTCTCTTTCCAGTGTGTTTTGTTCCGACAGCTAAATTTTGGCTATTTTAATACATGCATGGGCAACTTATAACACACCAAAGACACAAAAAACCACATATTCGCGCCATATGACCCCTTTAATATATATACATAAATATGTCTTCAGGACCTTCAAGACCTTACATAATGAACTGTTATGTTTTTCTTACCATAGAATGACATATTGATTGGATTCAAACAGAATTGGACTCTTAAGTGTGACTTTTGTATTACACACTTGAGACTTCAGATATTTAACATTTCAGGGCCAGGCTGTGGTCTTGCGTAATATACTTTTTATTCCCAGATATCTAGTTTAAAGTGAATGTAAAAACAAAACCAGATTTTATCCCAGCTCTCAAATCCCTTTTCATCACGAGCCGAGGGGCAGAAAGAAGTCGAAATGGAATTTTTCCACACAAGATTCATTAATAATCATTTTTGTGACCTTCAGTATCAAAGCTTTTTATGTCCTGAAATAGTGTCACTTTGTTCTGTCGTGTGTCTGTTTTTAATTTTTCTTAGCGTTTCTCTGAAACTCTTTGCAATATGTTACTGTACAGTGTTTGTGTATTTCAGATTGGGATATATGAGTAGAGAGCAGAGATCCTGAAGGAATTACGCTCAAAGTATATATCAGTCTAAACATTTCCGTTGTGTGCGGACAAACCTGCAAATGTAAATCAACCCTGTGATTCGATGAGATTTATAATGTAATGTGTTTGAGGTAACTGTATTTAGCCCAGGCAACTAAAAGCTCTGTCTTCTATAATAATTTCCTTGCCTGAAAATTATATGATCTCAATATTTTATTGTAGAGATACATATGTATTTTCCCTCAAATGCTGTGCATAAAGAAGAAAACCGAAGCGTCCACAAACACAGCCATAAGCAGGGAGACCATGTTTCTCTTTAATGTTCTTTAGAAACAGCTTCTGAGTCTGGTGTGGTGTTATAACAGACAGAAATTTGGATGCAACAAGGGGAGGAAGTCAATTTCAGGAAGATAACAAAGGTGTTAGCATGATGTACCTTTTATGACTAACATTTTTTGACAAATGTACAAAGAAACGTTACATGAATACAAAAAACTCCCCCCTCCCCTATCGATGTTAAAATACAGTTATTTTTTAATAAGTGGCAAGAATTCTCAAACAAACAAATGCTCACAATAAACAGTTATGTCATAATATTTTTAGGTCACTTTTGTAGAAACTTGAAAATGTGGGTCGGCGAGAGGTGGGGAATGTGCTGTTGCTCCACCTGTCCAAGAGGGGCGCTATGACTTTTCATTAATAATCTCTCTTTGCTTTCTTAGTATTTCAACACAAACATTTTTATGGCTCAACACCAGCTTGGGTCAGAAAGGGTCATTCTGGCTTTCCATATTCCCTCAGCTTTTCTTTTTTAACTGCACAGTGCATGTGCAAACATGTATTGTTGTTTTCTCTATTAGGTTAGAAGAGAGCCAACTATTGCATTTCGTGTGATTTATATAAACATATTACAGTATTTGCACAAGCCTCCCTTGACCTTTCCACATTTTAATAACATCTGCCCTCTTTTTTTTCATTCAGAACACTATCTTCAGGGTACAATCAATGAATATAAACACACAGATACACCGAAACCCAGAGCAATCCCATAATCCTTTGGCAAACTCAACTTCTTCCTCTTTCTGAACTCAGAGTACGCCAGCATACTGCAGCCGCTTCAGAACTTTAAAATCGAATGTGTAAATATTGCAATAATTCTTACACCTCACCTTGAGACTAAAAATCATCCTTCAACATAATTAACACAATCCTTTTCTTTTGTACTTAGCTTGTGTTTTTATTTTCGCAGGCGCTGAAGGTGTTAACAACATCCCTCCCATGGAAACGGCTCATGTCATCTTCTGCCTAAATAATTGGCTTGTTTGTTTTGCTAACGTTCCCCTCGCCCCCCGCTGATAGCCCGGGCTGCAGTCTGTGTGCAAGTCAAAGCCCAGAGAGGGTGCTCTGAAGTTTTAATGGTGGTAAGCTTGACCACAGTGGGCACCTTATGATTCGGCAGAGGTGTAATGAAGAACTAAATATACAGATGGTGTTCTTTCCATTATTGAATATGCCCTGGTTTAATAGGTCAGATTAATCTATCTGGAGCGACAGAAATGAAAGAGACAGGCTCACAATATTTGACCAGGTGGGGATAACATTAGTCCATTTGGTGTTCTGTATCTCTCCAGTCCACAATCCCCAGAGTTTGTTTTCATCTCCGCTTCATTTCCAGCCCCGTAACTTCACGCATGTCCCTAGGTATGGGCTCGCCAAAGTTCCACGCACTTTTGTACACATGTACACACACTCACGTTCACACACACACATTCACACACTGAAGTGTAGGAGCCAGAGTACAGAGAGGGCTGAGTTTTCGGCAAAACCGTCACGAGAGGTTCCCTCGACCTCAGCGGAAAATAAGGGCATTGAGCGACGCCAATAAGCAAAGACTGATGATGAAACAAGGTGCCAAGAGGGACGTCGCCCTGCTGTTTGCTCTTTGCACACCACTAGGGGTCCCCACTGAGGTCCGTGGGATGCACTTGTTCTTCCGTCTCGGTTTGGACGGGTCATATTTTTCATCAGAGTCCTTATTGGCCAATTCATTAAGGTTATGAACCTCATTCTGTCCGTTCCCCTTGCGGCTGCGGTGCCTAGTGCAGTTTCTGTTGCGGCCGGATTTCGGGGGTCGGGGGAGGGGAGATGGAGCCGTGGGGTAGTGTTGATCTTGATGTGGCAGGTGAGGATGATGATGGTGTGATCTATGATGGTGATCTTTCTTTAGCAAAACACCTACGTCCCCCTGGTTGCTGGATTTGATCTGATGGAGGGATTCTGAGCCCGTACAGGAAGGCAGCTCCTCTTTCATCAACCTTTTAAGATCCTTCCCCTCCAGCTCGGGCGGAGCCACGCACAGTAACGAAGAGGTGGAGCCACGGAAGCGCCGCAGCCAATCCCAGAGCGGCACGGCCTTGCAGTCGCACTCCCAGGGGTTGTCGTTGAGACGCAGGTACTCCAGCGTGGGCAGCTGAGTCAGGCTCTCGGCTGGAAGCTCGGGTAAAGAGTTGTTGAACAGGTAGAGGGTCGTCAAGCGACGGAGGTCGTGGAAAGCTTGTTTGTGAACCCACTGGAGCCGGTTTTGATGGAGCAGCAGGCGATCTAGTGCCCCGAGGCCACGAAACGTGTTCTGGTGAAGGCTCCACAGTCGATTTCCATGCAGGAATAGGTGGCTGAGGTTCAGCAGATCAATGAACATGTCATCCTCAAGAAACTCCAGCTGGTTGTTCTGCAGAGTGCCAAAGAAACCAAGTGTCAATAACGGGTACAAAAAACATGCATAATGCATCCTCACTACATCACCGAATCTAGCTTTGTTCGTTTTATTAAGACGGTTCAGAGGTGACTTGGATCTTCATATTTTAGATACAGCATTAGAAAGATCAGCTTTTCACTTTCATTTGTTTATATTTCTTTTACGGCATATTTTTCTCTCATGGTTACATTTCATAGGATAGAGCGGTAAAATTTGTTTCTTTCAATGTGGTTCTAAACTTTGTGTTCCTGTAATCATTACCTTTTCAAAGAGAAATAATAATTTATGAAGGCAATTTTTTTTTAATTTTGCTATCATTTAGTTTATTTATTTGCCGCTTCAATTTAATTTATTTCATAACTTATAATGTATAAAAATACACAATCATTAACTTTTTATAAATTTTTATAGCTCTTTTATAAAAAGAGTTTATTGTGAGGTTTTTTTAACTATGGCAATTTTTTTGGCATTATTATTATTGCTCATTTCATTCATTATTTCTTCAATGATAACACTCCATGACCCTGCATGCATAACTCAAGCACCAAGTGTTGTGCGTTTATAGCATTCCCGGTACTCAAACAGTATGTTTCCCTTTTGACATTTTCATTAGAACAAAATATTGTGGCTGGTCATCTTTTTATTGAGGCGAGAGTTTTTCTGCCAGGGCAGCAGAAGCCAATGGACATTCTGGACTGATCTTATCAGGGTTCACTTGACAAGTCAGATGATTCCCAAGCAACACTTGAAACCGGGTACACAGTCTATAAAAATGATAACTCTACGAAAGGGCACTTTTTGCGGTCACCAAAAGGGTTTTGTATAGTTAGAAGCGTCAGCATAACTGTACCAAGTCAAGCGTTTTATAAATTCACACTCAATTTGGCAGAGGAGGACCTAAAATGATATATATTTACACAAAAGTAATTTCTGGTAGAACAGACACAATTATTATAAAGCCATAGTTCACCCAAATATGACAAGTTATTTCAAACCTATTTAAATTTTGTTGTTCTGCTGAACACAAAAAGCTATTGGAAGAATGTTTGTAATCAAACAGGATTGTGTAGTTACCAACATTCTTTAATATCCTCTTTCGTGTTCAACAGAACAAAGACATTTATACTGGTGTGATACAACTTGTGTTGTGTTGTTAGATTGTTGACGAAATTTGTATTTTTGGGGTGAAATATTCCTTTAGATATTTAAGGTCCTTTAAAAGTAACCAACCAGGTTTACAAGTTCCTGGTAGCCCCCATCATTCATAGTCCTCTATCTCAGAAAAGCCAGATAATTTCACAAAATATTACAAATGCCACACATACCTGTAAATAGAGGTACTGCAGGTTATGAAGTCCATCGAATAACCCAGCGGGCAGAGTGATTAGGCCACAGTGGTAGAGATGTAGAGCATGGAGTCGCGTCAGGCCCTGAAAAGTGTCAGAAGCCAAAGACCCGAGGTGACGGTTGTCCCCCAGGTCGAGCTCCTCCAGTCGGGTGAAGCCCATGAATGTAGAGGGCTGGATGTATGAGATGTTGTTGGAGTACAGCCAAAGCATGACTGTGGTGGGGCTGAAATGGCCCTGGAGCAGTCGCTGGATCTTGTTGTTCTGAAGAAAGACCCGCTCGCTCTCGGCTGGGATTCCCTCCGGAACCACCTGGAAGTTGTGAGCCTGGCAGCTCACCGTGCTGGGGGAGTCGTAGCAGATGCAGTGATGTGGACACGTCTGGGTCAGCTCTAAACCGCACAGCACCAGGAGAAACTCCAGACCACAGCCTATGGAACAGACAGCAGAGATGAGTAAATGAGATAAGGAGAGCTTTTCTCTGTCAAGAGACCAGCTTAGATCAGCATAAATGTACCATGACCTTGCAAGCGCCATTCATGCTTTACCAGATGAGCTACAGATAACTACAGAGACAAACTCTATCTACAGCCATCCCTGAATACATATAGATCCAACATTCAAGGTTATACTTTTACAAAAGAAAATCAATGTTGGTAAAGGTTGCAGAGAAAACACACACACACATGAACAGTTCCATGTGCATGTGAATGATAAGCCCTTCACAACAGAAAACTAAAACCACTATTGAAGACAGAACATGCATGTCTGATAGAGAGAGAGAGAGAGAGAGAGAGAGAGAGAGAATAAGAATGTGATGAACATGTTCTTGAGGGTAAGGTTGTGATGAAGGGCGCTGTAGTGAAAGTGAACGTTGGCTCAGCGTTGATTCAGCTCTTTGATGTTGAATTGAAATGGGAATGAGAGAAAGGGAGATTTAGAGGTGTAACACAGAGTTTCGAAGAAGAGATGGAAAGTGTGAGTCATTTAGTTTGCAGAGAAATTGATATTGACAGTGACTCTTAGCTCGAGAGATGAGTGATGATGTTATCTATAGTACTACTCCTCTACTGGTTTGCTATAAGTATATAAATATAGTATATACGTATAATAAATGTGTCCCTTAATTTAAATATGAAAACATTAAAACTAAGTAACATGGAGAATTATGAACAATTGAAAGTTGGCAAAAAAAGATTTTTATAAATGCACAACAGCAGAATGTAATGTACCACTGAACCCACATACTGCATAGCATAGTCTGCATTATCTGTTTTCGTTTGCCTATTTTCGCTATAGGTCCTATTATGTGACACTTAACACACAAACAATCGGGAAGGATATTTCCTCCAACAGTACCTTTTAAATGTTAATGAGGCTATTTCATTCTATTCTATGCTATTCTATCGATGCACATTATAAGGTTAGTGACTTTTAATTAGGATTTTTTTCTACCCTGTTGTCAGTGATCCCATCAGAAGAGACCTATAACAGAGGCTGAGACTGGTATAAAACTTGCACGTTTACTCGTTGTTGTTGTGATGTTAGAGGGATAGTTCATCCAATAATACAATTCTTTCATCGCTTACTCACCCATATGTAAACTTTCTGACTTTCTTTCTTTTTCAGAACACAAAAGAAGGTATTTTGAAGAATGTTGGAAACCAAACGATAGACTTTCATTGTATGGACACAAAACTACTCAAAATATCTTCTTTCACAGATGAAATATATCTTTCATTTTTTTCTCAGAAGAAATAGTCCATACAGATTTGGGTCAATGAATGATGACCTCACTCGTATTTTTCTAAATGCAGTTTTCTCTGCATACTACGTTGAAACCAAACTCCCTTAAGAGACTCATTTGAAGTTGATCTTTATTTAGCTTCATTATACAGCCGGACGCTTTGTATTACAGCAAGCTGACTTTCCACATCCTTCAAATCATTATTTTCTCAATACGCGTATTTGTACATGCATTAACACGCGTGATTGTGTTAACTTAAGCTCGGCAGATCCCCTCAGTATACACACACTTGACAGATGACCTTTCCAACCGAGCTTTGTTTCACATCGCACCCCAACGCCTAATACGGTGTGAAACGGCCTCAGATAACATATGTAATCCTTCCCGTTTAAATGTTTGCCTTTCTGTTTGACATGCGACTGTTTCTCTGACACTTTCCATCCCAAATGTTCAATTTGCTTACAATTTATAACAGCATTCCAACAATGTCAACAAAATTACAGTCTTTGGCCGGTGAAATGAAGTGTATTCTTCTGAAAATGAATGCTGAATACACAGCTCTATTGCTGCAACTAGGAATTGAATTTGTCTGATAGGATTCTCTTGATTTGATTATGAAAATGGACTAGAGCCAAACCAGGCCGTATTACCATGCTATATTGCATCTGAATAACTCTTCTAGACAGCATGTCTGCTTATCTATTTTGCACTCTTTCTCTCTTACTCTCTCTCTCTCTTCATCAGCCTGGTACGAACACACGTGATTCACAGGATGAACTGGCAAGCACGAATGCGGTGCGTTAGATTATTAACGCTTAAATAAAAGGTCAAAGCACGTCCCTTTTCTCCACAGGGCTGCACTTACAAATGAAAATACATTTAAGTATATCAGTTCAGGTTACAGGAAGGTTAAACAGAGCACTGATTAAGGACACCCTGACACGGCCTTAACAACACGACAGCACCTTTTGGCGAGAAACGCGGGCCTCCGTGAACTATTCGCAATGATTTGAAACACTAAGGTCTTCTTTTAACCCCCGGGCAAAGATCATTATTTTACCAGCAATAAATCCGGATTGATTTGCTGAAATGTGGTATTTTATTCATCGCCTAATTTACGATTTAAATGCCTCCTAAGGTAACGTCGTAATTGAAACTTCCGCTCAATAGGAATTAGGTCGTCGTGCTAAATGTTAATTTTATCTAACATTTATTGATGGGTTGGCTGGAGTCAATTTAGCGTTTGCTAACTAGCGGGCTGGGCCTCTGCAGCTGTGCGCTGTGAAACAAAGATGGTCTGTTTTATTTTCGGAGAAAGAGAGATGTGCAGGCCATTGAAAGAAACGTTTTAAAAAGAGCTTTTGCTGTCACAGAATGGAACGTATGCCAGCGCGGGTGGACGTTTCCTATGCGTTCTTCTTTCACACTGTCACACACATTCCTTGTTTAGGGAATTCATATTTTCGTTCACCTTTAACGTTCATCTCTTCTTTTTGGCTGGTTTTCAGCTAGATCTTGTGATAAAGTGTGGCGCTAACAATCACAGGGTCACAGGTTCGATTCACAGGAAACGCATAAACAATAAATTGAATATCCCAAATGCAGTTGCTTTAGATAAAAGTGTCTGCCAAATACGGTAGATAAACATAAAATGTATTGTCAGCATTGGGACCTGTTAAAGTGATTATTCACCCAACAAAAACTAAACTTCTGTCATCAAATGCAGAACACAAAAGAAGATATTTCAAAGAATGTTGGAAATCAAACCGCAGCGGTATCCATTGACTTGCAATGGATGTGTGTCCATATAGGCTTTTAGAAGTGAATGAGTACCGCCGACGCTGTTGTTCAGTTACCAACATTCTTCAAAATATATATTGTGTTTTGCAGAACAAAGGAAGTCATGCAAGTTTAAAATGAAAAGAAGGTGAGTAAACGATGAGAGAATTATCATTTTTGGGTGTACTATCACTTTAATTGTAGTATTGTGTAGTCACAGCTGCACACATATCTTTAGCTCTCTCTTTTAAACCGCCTTCTCATTTTTGTGTACATTGTCCTTTATTCTCATTTTTCATTCGCTCTTCCATAATGTGCCTCTTTGATTTTCTCTCTTATCACATTACAGCGGCTGCAGAAATCCCTCTACGTTACGGGAGGCAGAGCAAAACCTTCCGGTCACCTCTCCTGTTTCCCGTTCTCGTTTTTCCTTTGTCTCTCTCTGCCTTACACACATATGGAGTCTAATATAACTCTAGCACATAATGATAAGTACATTAAACATATTATGATGTCTCTTCTCATTAGGAAGATCCAGCCATTGGGGATCCTATCAGAAAGGTTCCAACCATCAAAGTCACTCAGAATATTTTCATTATATTTCTACAGAGAATATTTCCTGTGCACCTGGGCCAGATAATGTAATATAGGTATAATCTTCAGGATATAGGATGTAATACAATATGATATAATATAATACAACATAATCATCATACTTTAGACTAAGCTTTATGTAGGCCAAAAAACTGTCAAAATATCTTGTTGTGTTCTTTTTATTAAAGGTGAAGTATTATAATTTTTTTATGTTACAATTCTTTATCCAAATGTGATATCGCTTTCCTTCTGAAACTCAAAAATTACATGGTTTTTATTTTAAACCATTATTTTTAGTCACCCTTTACATGCCATAAAACTAAACAAACATTTAAATTTGCTCGCTCGCATGCTCGCATCCGTCATTAAAGAAGTTATAACTCAAGCTACATTGTGTTTTTACGAAGTAGGAGATTCATACAACTGAGCCACGAGACAAAGAACGCTGGAGTGCGTGTAGGCAGCGGTGACACAACGAATAAATGACGTGGGGAAAGTGGACACACACACACGCTGAGACTAATGTTGTGCAGAATGACAAAGGGAAGAGATTCATACAGAGATAAAAAGACAACAGACTGACAGAGAGAGCGAGAGAGAGAGAGAGAGAGAGAGAGAGAGCGAGAGAGAGAGAGAGAGGTGGGAAGGAAAACAGGTGGGTATAAGGATGACAGGAAGATTGAAATATCACAAATTGGTGCTAATATTTTCTACACACTTGTTGGGTGATTGTGGGCCAATGCGGCACCAGCAGGTCTGTAATATGAGGAGAAAACTGTTTGCAAGGCTTCCTGTTTATCTCAAGGCCAGTTGTTTGGCTCATGCAAGACCACCTGGAAGTATTAAGAATGACATCAATTGAACCGCTATCATATAATTAAATTTTTGCAAATGTAAATGTTTAGCTCCATGGAGTAGCTTTTCGTCTCCATAATGGTATAGTTTGTAAACAGCTCTGGACTCTTAGCAATGCTCGCCAGGCCAGACGTGTCTAACAGAATACAGCTGAGAATGAGACAGTTTCTGTCTGTGTGCCAGCACTTATAGCTGTCTGTCAAAATGTTCATGTCTCTCCATTTTAAACTGCTCTATTTTTGTCTGTCTGTTTCCCTCCCTCAGTGCCATTCTCTCACATGCTGTCTATCGAAGCGATGCGGGAAAACTAGCTTCCATTACAATCAAAGAGGCTGTCCACGCTCCAAGTGCAAGATTGATTATTGACTACTGACAGCTTTGTTGATTGTAATGGGAGTGATCTAGTTTTTTTTAACGTCACTGCACGCCACTCACTTGCTGACACGATGCGCTTTCTTATTGGTCAACAGTTGGGCAAGTCTAAGAAGCAGATTAAATCTGCTTTTTATATACAGTACAACTGCATTGTTAGCAAAAACCATAGACTGACACATTTTGCACTAATATGGGGTTTGAAGTGAGCCAAAGCCCACTGGTGACCCCCCCCCAAAAATTATATTGTAGTAAGTATAAAAAGCATAGGACTTAGTAGGCATGGGCCGGTGTGAGATCTTTACTGTGTGAAAACCTTTAGTATTTTATCCTTACTAAAATACAGCAGTTTTATGGTATGGTATGGTTTTATGGTAAGCTCTGAAACTTGTAATTTTTAAACGTCTCAGTAAAAAACACTTTTTGTAATTAAACACAATATATCATATTTTTAAGGAAAATGACCATAACTTTACAAAAAATAAAAAAAATGATTTGCAATTGCTAAATGTGTGTCATGTATTTGTGGTGCACCCAGCTCCATTTCTTAGCAAGAGCTGTATTAACAATTCACCTTTATTGGTGTAATTACGCCTACAACTCATTTGTTAAATTAACATAAAAAAGTTGCGTCAAGTGGTTCCACGCAACTCTATTTAGTAAGTTGAACAAATAAAACTTAATTTGAATGAACAAAATAAATTTAAGTAATGTTGACAAAACCTTTTCATTGATACATTTTGTTGTCATACAAAAATTATATACAGGCTAACTGCATGTTAGTCAAAACACAATGAGTAAATCAGATGAGAGGCATCTCAGTACTGCCATTAGCACATTTTAAGCTAATTGAGTGATGTATTAGACATTATGGGCCCGCAAAAACCTCTCACAGGCTAATCATACAACTCTTCAAACTGATGGCAACCCTAAAACTAAAAAATACAGCAAACTCTTTTAAACCTCAAAGATAAGACATTAAGCACAAAAAAGTCTTTTTTCTTTACTGAAAAACACTTAACATAACACAATAATTCAAAATTGGCTGCGAACTGAAAATCCCCCTCAACCAGTCATGTTGAATTAACTTGTTTATATTAAGTAAACTCAACAATATGTCCAATATTATAGGGTTTTGCGTTCTACTCAACAATGTATATAAAATAGTATATAAAGTATATAAAATATAAAATCTCAATATCATATAATCGTGTAAAGCAAGTTTATCTAGTTTTATTAGTTGCTTTTATTTACATTAAAAAGAATAAAGTCTTTCTTGACGGGTGAGTTGGTGGGTGTATTGGCTCCAAAACTAGTTAAATCTGTTTTTATCCTCAAATTGAACTTCTTTTGAATGAAAGCGAGTGATTTTCTTATTTTTATGAGCTGTGTTTTGGCTTGAATTTTTCCCTGCAAGACAGCCGACGTCTTGTTGCCGAGATACTAATTGAAAGGCCGATGCCGGAGACGTGTCAGCGACCCTCAGCGCACGTCTGTCAGTACGTGTCTTTCCTTCCTTTCAGCAGCGAGACAGATAAAATATAAAGGCTCCTTTAATTTTATTTCCTCAGGTCTGAGCGAGTAGCGCAGCAGCCACTGCAGATGTACGAGCCGAGGCGATCGTATGCATATCAATGACAGCGCTTATGAGCGCCGACTGTCCGCTTTAATGAGAAGCAACACTGAAACTCCTTGTTTCTCTCGTTCCCTCTCTCTCCTTTTGTTCTGGACAAACTCAATTTCCTGCCCCTGTCAGCAGGAAGTGAGACGCTGTCTGTTTCTTTATCATTGTGTGCTTACGGCAAGTGTTCTTGTATCATTGCCTTATTTATCTTCGGCATTCCAAAAACAAAGGCGAAGTCTCGCTTAATGAAACGACTGAATTGATTTCAATATTGGCGATCAACAGTAATTCAGTGCATTAGTAAAAGTTTCTAATTCACACTTTATGATTAGCCATTTAATAGCAAAAACTATCAGCATAAATGTCACTTCTATAATTTGCTGTTTTTATGCCAGCAGAGAGAAGACATATGTTGCTGTCAAAATAATGTTGAATGGATGGGTTGAATAACATCTTTACAAAGACATTATACACAAATCATGAAGTGTGTCTTCTATGGTTATTCACGCATTTTGTAAGTGCGAGTTAAAAATAGATCGAAGAATTAGTCAGCTACAGATTAAATGTGTCAAATGACAGGGCTAAAATAATATCATGGTGTGTTTTAGATGTAATGCTATGTGTATACTTGACCTAAGGTTAAAAACGGTGTATTTTCTACGTACCTTCCATGTCCTCTTGGCCCCGGCTCTCTGAAATGGCAGATTTTTTACAAAGCTCATCGCTCTGAAAAGCGAGGTGTGCTGTGATTGGCCAGTTAATCAGTGCGTAGTGATTGGTCGAATACTGGAAGCGTGTGATGGAGATGTAACGCCTCTTACCATATTTGAAACATCAGGTTCCAAAGCAATTGTACTGACCTTACTTGCGTATACATTTGGGCAGTCTTAGTCAAACCATATCACTGACGTAGATTTGTGGAGGTGTGGTTACACAAGCCGTTTCAGGCATGTCTGGCCGAGCATTTGCTTTTAGATAAAATGCATCTTTTGTATAGAAAAACATGCATGGGCACCTAATAACACACCAAAGACACAGAAAACATGTATTCGCGCCATATGACCCCTTTAAAGTGAGGGCTTCAAACTATTAGTTGCGATTAATCAAATGCAAAAATAAAGTTTTTGTTATAAATAATATATGTGTGTGTACTGTGTATAATAATTATTAGTATAGAGCCTATAAATACACATGCATGTATGATTCTAAGAAAAAATAAAATATTTTTGTATTAAATATTTGCATTTATATATACTATATATAAATATAAAAATGTATATACACATGTAAATGTTTCTTGAAAATATACATATATTTGTGTGTATTTATACATAATTATTATACACAGGACCTACAAATATAATGTAAACAAAAACTTTTATTTTGCATACGATTAGTCGTGACGCACCCTCACAACTAATGGGTTAAAGACGTTTTGAACTTAAAGAAATCTTACTTTGTGACATTTATCTTTTCAAAAGGGGATTCTTAAAATTCTTAGAGCTTAATCTAAGTAATAACGCTGAGACAGATCTAACATGCCGTTTAAACCTTTGGTTCTTAACTCCAGCTTGTGAGAAAAACAAATGGTCATGATGTCAAGCTTCGGAGCCAAGATGGCCTGACAGTGACAACAGGCCAATGGTGTTTTTTACGCAGAGCTGGATTATGTGTACACTTCTGGTTGTAAATTGCCATGGATTGGAAAAAAAACCCTCTAAACTCCACTTTTAGCTCCGAATGGCTTATGCTTAAGTCTTTACCAACATCCATCGACCAGAGGCACAGCACACACACACTTGTCCTCATTTCTCATTCGCCTCATTTAACACAAGAAAACAGATTCAGTGCACGAATAGTACAATGAAGCATGCCAGCACACAGTATAGATTTGTATTACATTTTCTGTATCCAGAGCCCCTGGTGTAAACGTCCCATGTCTAGGTTACGCTGTAGAGGCTATGCTCCACATAATGAGAAAAAGAGACTAATCTGAGAGAATTTTTCTGTGTTCTATCCTAGAGTGAAGTGAGAAATAGGTATCAGGGAAAGCGAGAGGAGACAGTAGAGACAGGTGGAGGAGAGGAAGATAGAGAGGCCTTGATTTGAAGAGTGTAATCCCTTTTCATTAGGTGTGTTCATATGGAGGCTGCGAGAGAGACGCCATTGATCCCGCTGTAATGTCTATTCATTAACTTCACAGAGTCGAAACACTGCTAATCACGATAGAGCTTTCTGTATAGCCTTCATCTATCAATTACTGTTTGCACACACACACCGCTTAAATTGAAGTCTGTCAGGAAAATGGCAGAAACAGGGTCGAAACTGTTTCCCAGGTTATCAAAACCTCCAATTGTATTAGAGCTGGACAATATATCAGATATTTACCAAATTCATGATTTTGAACCTCTTCACACTTAATTCCAGCTTACGTCCTTTTACAATATTATGTTACATTGACCTACATATTAGTACATAATATTATGTTTGTAACATGTTCAAGTAACATTTTTACTCACTGTAATTAATTAATATACATTTTTATGTATTATTTATATATCAATACATAAATTAATATCATTTTGGAAATAATGATTGGAAAACTATTTTAACTAGAAATGCACTGATACAAAAATTTTCTACCAATTATTCAGAGTGATACAGTATCTGCCGATACCGATAGTTTAGTGGTTCTTTTAGCTTGCGTAAACTAAATTCTAATTCTTAAATAAAGCTCAATGTTATTCAATTATATAATGACTTTTAATATTGAATATCAAACTGGTTATGTTTCTTAACATTTTCTATACAAGGAGCACAAATTCATATAATTTCCTGTCCTCTTTTCAGTGACAGGATATGTTGTCCCTGTTCATTGGCTGTTTTTAAACTATTGGCCGATAACCGATTGTGTAAAAAATGCTTTTATCGACTGAAACCGATTGTTGGGTGATACAACGGTGCATCTCTACTTTTAACTCTTGTTTTTTTACTATATTGAATTGTATTAAATGTTTAATTGTACTAGGTAACAATTGCTATTTGGTCCAGACATTTTTTTTAAGTTTAAATTGTGACCCCTCAATATCAAGATGGCAACATTTTTCTTCTACATTAATTCAGATCAATTTTATGTTTTCAATGCATATTTAAACATTGGTCGACTCCGTTTGAACACATCTTTATCTTAAAACTCTACTCAAACAGTATTTCCTGTTCTCTTGTTCTTTCTTGTACAAGCTGGTCTGGTTTCAGATTGTTGCCCGACTCTCGTTTATACCGTGAGGTATCTGGGCCTTTGAGATAGCCACTTATCCCCTTGAATCCTCCACGTCTCAGGGCAATCCCACCCCACGCCACATGCCAGCATCAAAGCCTGGCAAGCCACCGCATCATGCCAAACCCGGCCCCCGTATCTGCCCGTGTACCCATTTTTCTTTCCTAAAACATTTGAAGGGGATTGATGCCTAGTCTTTTTCTGATGTTTGTAGGGGAGGTACAGGAGTGTCCGTGGTATTGAGGTAAAAGCTGTCCTGAATACAGAATCCAGCAATTCAGCCTGAATTCTGCAAGGATGAGCTTACAGTTCAACTTTGTCCAAACTTGTATTACTTTGTATTCTCTAGGTGCCATAAATATGGATAACATTGAGTGAACGAAATGTTCATGCTTTTATCTTTCTATTGCTATCTCGTTTGGAAAATGAAATGTTTTTGATGGTGAAAATCAAATGTTTTTTTTTACAGGTGAGATGCGGGCAAGGATGTGAACTTAAAGTGCATCAAACAGGCTTCTCAACCACTCTCAGAAACCAGACTTTTAGCCACATCATCTGCCATTGGTCAATCTTGCCCCAAACTCACAAAATTGGCTGAGCCAATTGACCGGCTTAAAGGTTGGAAGTGTTTACACTGTTCAATATGTTTAACAAATAATACTGTAACTTGCTTGTACCTGTAGTTAATTCTGCATATCAAAGGTAATTAAAGCTATTTTAACTTCACCTTTACATGTGACCAACTTTCCAAAGACGACAAGGTATTTTGTGTTTGAGGCAACATAGGGTAGACATGCTGGTCTTTGTTTCACACTGATTGTTTTGCTTGTCTGAGTTGTAGAATGTGACATTTAAAGAGAGAAGAAAATTTTACACGGCTACACTGAGCAGGGAATATATGTATGTCCGTTCAGCCAGCTGAAAACGGAGATACGCCAGGGGGAAGTCGTGTATGTTTGAAAAACGATGCAGGGAATGGGAAGGTAAATGTCACTGTAGTACATCAACTGAGGACAGAGACAAAAGTGTGGCGAAACGAGAGAATGGTTGGAAAGTGAGGCTGCAGGTGTCTTTTTTTTCTAGCCTTAAAGTGAAAGATAATAAATTCTGCTTCATGCTTCAAAGGTACAGAGTGCCATTTTTGTACGACTATCATCATCAAATGGCAAAGAATCCGCCTTTCCGCTGTTGGTTGGACAAACATACAGTCAACCCACACATCAATTCCCACAATAATTCTTTATTTCAAAGGGACAGTTCACCTAAAAATGAAAAGTCTTTCATCAGTTACTCACCCTCTTGTCATTTCAAACCTGTATGATATTCTTCTGCAGAACACACAAGAAGATATTTTGAAGAATGTTGGTATCCAAACAACGGTGGTACCCATTCACTTCAATTGAATGGACACAAAACCAATGCAAGTCAGTGGGTACCTATGTGTTTTTTTAACAGTACTTTAAATAGTTTTTAGAGCATTCTCACAGTTATGTCCTTGGGGAAAGAGACGCGTGCAGTAAAATAAAATCCCAGTTAGACACACAGCAGGATGTTAGGCTGTCTGGAACAGACGCTGTAGTGCTACACATCAACTGTGAAACCCATGTCAAGAACCATCAACACTGCATTTGTCTGTGTGTGACAGCAGATCACAAAAAAGCCGAAAGACAAGCCTTCAAACCAAAGCCATCAGGAAGAATGGTTTCCTTTTGTTTTTGACAATTATAACAAATACATTCAGAAGAATATGTCGATGGACATTTTTAAGGAGTAGTACTTCTTTGCCAACGCCAAATTATGTTTAAAATAGATTTGTCTGATTTTCTAAAGGAAATGAACATGTAAATGGTACAAAACTTCTGAAAATGTGAAACTCCTTTCAGCAAAATGTTTGGGCTTTAGATAGTAAGGTTTAGTAGGGTTAATATCAAATACCTAAAACATTAATCGTAGTGTATATTTACACGGAGTACAAATAGGCTGCCTTGTTAGCAGAGAGTATTTACACTAGCTCAACCACCAATATGTGATTGGAATAGAGAAGTTTGTAAGATTGATGCCAGTTCAAATAGATACTTGAGTGGCATAAAGTGAAAAATCTGTATAGTGCGACATGGGAGACCTGTGTTCTAATCCCGTTGAAAACCTTCTTTACCTTTTTTATTACTTTACAGATCATAAAGGCATTTGTTTTCAATAAAATTGATTTAAGACTTAAAAATTTTATTCATAAACTTTAGGTTTAGGGTAAGGTTAGAGGTAGGTATAGGGCTTTAATATCTCAATAAGTCGCCATCATTTTAATAATTTTTATAAATAAAATGATTTACTGTCTGTTATTATTGCATAATGTTTAATGCACAACATTACGGAGGTGTAAATAGTAATGTTATCTGCCACAATTTATAGGTAAAAAGACTCTAACTACTATCTCTTCTTAATCCAAAGAAAATAGACCCTACAGCTATTTTTGGTTAGTGTAAATAGCAAATCGCTAAGAAATGCTGCTAGTTTCACTTAGTGTAAACAAAACTTCCTACTATTTAAACTTAGTGTAAATAGTCTTTTTTTATCTACACCACGGGTCCCCTTACATGGAATTCACCATGTTGTTTCTACAGTAGCTCTAAATTGAATTTTGCAGTAGCTCTAAATTGAGAGTTGCAATTCGCAACCTCACCGCTAGACTTCGTTATATTTCGTACACTGGATCTTTAAGTAGAGAAAACATTAGTATTGTGACCATTAGTAGATGTGAACATAACAGGCTTTTAGGCCTTTCAGGCACATTATGGAAGTCTCTTCTAATGATGGCCACACTCATCCAGCCAAGCTGTCCAAACACAGCGAGTGGTGCATCACGCTGATGTCCGCCAACCACGAGGACCCTCAAGCCTTGTGGTTTGTGTAATTGGAGTGTTTTATAGCTGCATGGAGTGACCGCAATGGCACCTACGAGAGCTTCTTGAGAGACCGTGTCAAGCATCTTTGGGAAATGAGTGATTCTCTTCTTTTTCTGCCTTTTGGACTCTATCTTTAACCTTCATCAAAGCTGTCTTTTCACTGATTTATGTCCATTGACTGTGTGTGTTTTTTGAAGATGAGTGTGGTAATGAATGGAGATGTACTGTAGGCTGAGCATCTGTCTGAACATTAATAGTTAGACATTCTGTAGTGTGTTGGATGTGGAGCATCTCTCTATGTCTACACTATGTGTACGAGGAGCTTGATGTGTGAGTTGGGGAGGCATTGACCTTGTTTGAGAACTTTATTGTTATTCCTGTCATTGGTTGGTGGGTTTTATTATTTGTAGATGGTCTATAAACCTAATCTAATTCTATTCCAGTTTATGTTTTGGTTGTGTCAGTTCACAAAATTTAAAACATAGCCATGAAATTTTACTTTTATGCTTTTTTGTGACCGAAGTTTATAAGATGATGAGGGAAAGATGATCTAAGAAAAGAAATGATTCAATAAAGATTCAATGATCCAAATCACAAAAAGACCCAGAAGCCAAGCCAAAAAAAACTGATTTTCTGTGTAATATGTGCATAATCTTTTTATAATTTATTGTGATATGAAGCTCTTAATAAATGCTGGTTTGTAGATCTAGAGGCTTTAGGTTTAATGGATTTTCGAAATGCTCATTGCTCCCTCGAACCGATTCATTCCAATCTGTGTTTTTACATTTAATCTTAAACATACTGTATACAGAATATTAATAGGAACAATATTGAGGCTCGGAACAAATGCACCTGCTGTGCACATCCGTAAAGATCCGCTCAATAACGTGCACACAGGATTTCCAGGAACAATAGTACAGTGAAATCCAGGTACATCGTTCTTTTCTTTTTTGAAGTGTGGAGCACAGACGGTTGTGTAGGTGTATGTGAGGATAGATGCATCCAGGTGTGAAATCGCTCTGACTGGCACCTCCTCTTCTTGTGTTCAACCATTCTGATTCCTAGGGTCTCTTACTCCCTCTCTTTTCTGTCAGTTTATACTCTGTATTTCTATTTTTTCTCTATTATTATTGTGGTACATTTGTAAACATTATGAAATTGCATTCACAATGTTTAACTTACATAAATTTACTTTTTTTGTTGTTGATATTTTCTGTAAATTATTTCTACATTTTGATTGGCAAACAATAATATAAATATTCTTTAATATGAATGATAAATAATGATATCAATTATAATAATTGAAATGTCCAGTCTGTGAAATTTAGCGGCATCTAGTGGTGAGGTTGTGAATCGCAACCAACGGCTAACTCCATTGCTCCCCCACCCTTTCGAAGCACTACAGTTGCTGATACAGAACTAAGATGTCATCACATTTTCTTTGTCGAAAGAGATAGTTATGTATATTATATTTCTGTCAATAGATTCTCCTTAATATCACGCATTGCACCTTTAAAATATAGTATCTTTAATCCGATACATACTATGATAATATCATGATATTGTGAGTTCTTTTGGTCCAAACATCTGTATCCATATTGCATCAAGATCTGTATTAAATGTTCTGATGTCGTTAATTCCTGTTTTCAATGTCTTTCCTTGCACAGACGGGCGCTGAACCTTCTAATTCTGTTTTCTGTTAGTCAGAGGGCTCTGGCGGCACATTGAGCAAAAATAAAACATGCTCTTTATACAAAGTAATTGGGTCATTTGGAGGATTGCAAATTCCATCCAGATGCTAATTAAGGCTCCTAATTATCAGTGGGTAGTACGAGTGTGTTCAGATTCACAGGATAGAACATTAATGTATCCATATGTCCAGTGTGTTGGAAGGAGGGTGGTCAGCTTTTCTTTCCTAGTTGTGCTGTAAAGCGTAATTGAACTCCCTCCCACAGTTACCATTCTTTTAAGCAAATCATGTTTCGTCCCATTTTTCTTTCCATGCATGTATACTGTATATGACATAACAAAATATGGCTACATTACAGTATACTGTAAGCAGCCTTCATCATTGCCTTAGACTAGTCATGACTACATTTCAAAAGCACTAAGAGAGCAGAAATGCTCTGCTATAGCTTATAATAACAGTCATAAAAATCACAGATTGCTTTGATCGCTGAGTGTTTTAATTTGATTTTTAATTGCCACTCTGATTTTATTCGGCTTTTGAAATGTCACTGTAGAATCATGTTGTGTTCTTGCACATCGATGATGGTGGTCATTTATTGTTCTTTCTGTGCGTTATGACTGTAATAGGATAAGTTATGATCTGTGAAATGTTGCACAAGTTAGTTTAACACAGAGTGATTACAGCTTGCCGAAATGGCACAGCTACATAAATGAATTATTTAAGAAAATAGAAAAAAATTATAATAAAAGTACATACTTTAATGGTGTTTCCTAATGATATTGGCTGAATATATTGAAGCCAAGTATTAATATTTAATGTTTTATTAGTTTATATAATGTTTGTTTTTTTAAAGAACACTTACCAGCAGGGGTATTAAATTCCCGAAAACATGTTATCTAGAATAAAAGTTTTGGCTTTCCAAAGATATATAGTATAAATAAAATGTATATTTTTATTATAATATTAATATTTTTAAAATATATTCATGTTAATTAATAAATTCAATTTGCATCTCTCTCTCTCTCTCTCTCTCTCTCTCTCTCTCTCTCTCTCTCTCTCTCTCTCTCTCTCTCTCTCTCTCTCTATCTATCTCTCCCTCTCTATCTCTCTCTCTCTCTCTCTCTCTCTATCTATCTCTCCCTCTCTCTCTCTATCTCTCTCTCTCTCTCTCTCTCTCTCTCTCTCTCTATCTCTCTCTCTCTATCTCTCCCTCTCCCTCTCCCTCTCTCTCTCTCTCTCTCTCTCTCTCTCCCTCTGCCCTCTCCCTCTCCCTCTCTCTCTCTCTCTCTCTCTCTCTTTCACTGGCTTGCATCTGTTTCTCTGTATTCACTTGGTGTGAAATTGATCAATTTTGCATCAGTGAGAGATTTCTCCTCAATTAACAGTAATTGCATGTTTCTGAGCTCACATGATAGTATTTGCGTGTTTGTGAGTGTGAATGAAGGAGTTGTTTCTAATTTTAATTAAATGAACAGTTAGCGCCTCTATGGGCTCAGTTCCCACATCACTTTCAAGATGCCAGTTAATGCATGTTTTTCAGGGCTGCTTTAGCCATATGACAGTAAGTGTGTGCGAGCACACGGTTCCATCCACAGGCTGCCAAATGTGTGTGAAAGCGTGCGTTTGCGCAAAAATATTTTCAGCCGCTGTCATTGTAGTTGACAAGGAAACAAGTAAGAGGAAAGACAGGAAGTGAGCCAACCAATGACAGTGCTTGAGTTGATTTTAATGGCCTGCCCGCTGTCTGACTGAAGATTATACCAATGACAGAGCCAAAGGATAGAAAAGAGAAAGAAAGCAGGACAAGAAAAGTAAGATGGGTGTGCGAGGGAGACAACGAGTGGGAGAGATGGACAGAGAGAGAGACAGAAAACGTAGAAGATTACGGAAGAAAAGGACAGTTATGGCGGGGAAATGATGATCGTCCATCTGGCGGAAAAGTCATTCATGTTGATATCTGCGTGTGTGTGAGGGTTCACTTGCATCGTCTGCCGTAAAACCAGTTTTAAAGCAATTGTTCACCCCAAAATGAGATGAATCTGTAATTTATTCACCCTCATGTTACAAACCTGTATGACTTTCTGTCTGTATTTTTAATTTTTTTTGGCCGACAAAGAGTGAATATTTCATATTTGAGTCTGTCACACATGCTACAGTAAGTTCTTTTTTGCGTGAACTATACCTTTAAGACAAACAAGTGAGAAAAGGATTTTAGAAATAGACACAAAAACTACCATCTTATTTCACACGTTTTTATGCTTATGGATGCAAAACAAGGCCATAGTTCAACTACACAATAAAACCGACTTTAGACCGCTTCCAATCTGGCAAGTGCTGTTCTGTGGTGCCAAGATCCCAAAAGTGCCGTTATATTCCCGACTTCCTAAAATCTCTGCTAATTAAGACTATTACCGGCAGTACTCCACCAGATCCTTCAAAATCATGCTCCACTACATCGACACGAGTGATGCATTCTGAAATCACATTATTGAATTAACTTCTTAAGATTTTGCAGCATGCTACGACCTCGGAAAGATGGGAAAAATGCCAGAAATGTGAATCCTCTCACTAATGAGGACAGATACAGAGAGCACAGATTGTTTGGGTTAGCACACGCTTTGGGACTTGCTCAGCAAGTGATGAGAAAGTAGCTGGATCGTCTTTGAAAACGACTTTGACTAAGTTGACATGACTTCACAGAATATCTGTGATTATGAACACAGGCTGCAGGATATGATTTTAATGTACGTTTTTTTATACCGCTTTTATTGTGCTGGAGATAAAGAACACAATGTGAGTCATTATCTAGAAGTATCATCATTTTTCTTAAAATTATCACATTAACTCAGAGTTTTGGAGTTGAAACTTTCAGAAATGTAATGGCATTATGCCAAATGAGTTTTAATTTGAATGCAGTTCAGTTTTGTTCCATTTTTATGTTATGAACATTCTTATTTATTTCAGTTTGAGTTTAATAAGAATTAAGGTGTGTGCTGAGGAAATATACATTTGTCTGAAGAAATCACCTGCTTATTTTCCAATAGTTTGATGACTGTCCAACTAGTCATCCAAAACGGACATTAAACTGTATTTTAAAGTATTTAAATAAGTTCACGAAAACAGGTCATTTATATTTTTTGTGAAAATAAGCCAACAAGTGCTGTACTGTACATAAGCATATTCTTCCGTTTTTAAGTCGGAACTGTCAGAGATGGATGTTCAGTTACTTCAAAAACATTACCTTTCAAAAACAATAGCAAAACAATGGAAAAACAATACCTTTCAAAAACATCACAACTTTTGCCCCCACAATTACATCCTGGCATCAGATGACATGTTTTTTACATCAGTAGACGAATAATACAGCTTTTTATTTTATTTTTATCCCAGAAATCCACTTATAATGCTACTCAGAGATGCCCCATAATGTTTTACAAAACCATTTAGCTCCTAAAATAAAGTTTTTTTGGGGCTTTGACTCTGAAGGAATACACTTACTGTTAAAACAATACTCTGAACGTAGTGTAATTTGCTTTGGATAAAAGCATCGGCCAAATAACATGCACACATGCTGTCTACTATATCTTTAAGACTTCTTTGTAAAAATCTTCCCTTACCCATGAGGAAAAGTACAAGCTGCTTTTAAACACAAATATCCCTCTCGTGCCAGAAGCCAAACTGTATTTCACATTGTGCGTCCAATTACAAACTATTTGAAATAAGTTGTCCTAGATCTGTCATTAATCAGCTTACACACCATCACAACTGAAGCCGGGAAACTGGAATGGAGGAAGATGGTGATGAGTGATGGATTGATGTTAGAGTTGAAGCACTCAAATGTCAGTTTTTCACCATTTCAAATAGCACAAGACTGGAGATATTTGGGTGGCGGGGCTTTAAAGCCACTGTGTGAGTGACAGTGCCGTCTATGCTTGCATGCTCGCTTTATAGGTGTTTGCGTGCGTGACTGTCTTTTTTAATTGAGCGAATTGAAGTTTCCAGGCTGTGAAAGCGTGTTTCGGCGACGCAGAGCAGCATTTGAGGGTTTGACATTAATCTTCAGGGATGTGGCGTAGCTCGACGCGCAGCCCTATGGAGAGCGTAAGATGAACAGCGCGAATAAAATAACACTGATGTCATTTCTGGTTGAACACTTTACCTTGCTTCTCGATCCTAGTGTTCTTGAGTTGCATGGAATGTGTTGCATTTAAGAATTGTTGTGTTGTGTTTATGAAAATAAAAACCAAAGAATTCTGATGCTTAATTGTGAAAAATATTGCTTGTGTAGACCTGAGCGTTGAAGTAGTTTTTTTCAGACACCTCTGTTTGTCTGAGCGTTTAGTCGTTTTTTTTTTTCATTTGTCAGATATGATCTGAATCTGTAAACTCTTTTTCAGATATTTCGTTCTGAATTTCCTAGACAGTTTTTCCAGACCAATTAAGCTAGCGTGATGGTGATAAAAGATCCTCTCAATTTGAATGTCTTTATGTTCCTGATAAAATGTTAATTTCCTTCCTAAACTGTTTGCCTTCATTATCAAACCATTTGTCATGGCCATTTCTCATTGACTAGATGTCTTTTTCTCTTGATGTCTCCCTCCCACACATGCCCTGTACAACACACGAGACCTTCTATCTTTTCTCTCTTCTTACACCTTTTTTTGGATCAAATCTGGATTGTTTGTTCTCCACGTTTCTTTGGTTTTCCGTACCAGCTCTCGCGCCTACAAACAAACATTGCCAAAAAGAAGAGACAGAAAGTATCTCATATTCCAACAAACCAGTCTCATTTAGAACCTGAAACCCTCTCTAGTATAAATTCACTTGTCAAAGAGACAGATTAGAGTTTACCTTAGCCGGTCACAATCACACACCTGAGCGATCAAAGAAAAGCTCTCTGCTGTAGAAAGACAGGTGAAATGCTCTGACAGAGAGATGGCACACAGGGGCCCTCAGACCTGAGATCAGATTAGTGTGGATGGATACGACACAGACTCCTCTTTTCTACGGCTAAATCGCTCTCTTCAATCCCCCGAGGCCTGGAGGATTCCTTGATAAGTGCTTCTCTTTACAAGTAAGGCAAATGTTGCTGTTTGCGTGGGAGGCGATACCGAACTGCTGTTGCAAGTTCTAGCCTTTAAAGTGCGCCCATTGTTTGCCGACACAATTTCAACGTGCCAGACAACGCTGCAGCAACGTCTCACTAATAACCGTGACATAACAATAACTCGACTGTTTGTTTTTGTTATGCTTGGCTATAGAATGCATGCTGTTGTAGTGTTACGGTGCTGGTTGCCGGGGAATAGCTTTGCGGTTTCTAAGGTGTTCCGAGTAGTTTGAAACATAAAAGAATCACACACCCATGATATTATGGTCCCTGTATATGCTTTCAACTTTTTATATATTTATTTCAACTATTTGTCATCACTGTCAAAAAGTTATTCACATCAACCACGCTTTATGTGTTTGTTAATTAAGTATTTTGGATCATTTTATTATGCCTTCATTTACCAAAAAGATGCATGTTATCCTGATTTAACACATTTTAACCACTTTTTAATTTATTCCGAAGCATCTCACAGATGTCCCTCCAAACCCAGCACAGAATATATGGAAAAAGTCTGCAGATTCCATCTGGGCTTAGTCACCTTCTGTTAATAATTTCATAATTTCGTCCCCATTACAATGCAGTAATGAGATATTGTGCTTAGTAATGATAGCATTTGTATGATTCTCCTCTCTCGCTTTCTCCTGTTTATTTTCATTCTAACCGACTCCGTAGGACATAAGAGCAGGTGACATTTATACCGCGGTTGGCAGGAGCTGCCGGGCATACTGACAGCACCTGTAATGGGCATTTCAAGGTAGCATTTTTGAAGCTAGCTTATCAGAGAAAACAGCAGAGAAAGAAAGAACAAACAAGTGCTGAGTGATGCGACTCGCTCTTGGGCCAGATGTGGACTGTGATTGGATGGAGAGGTCACATGGTCACAACAAAAGCTGTAATCTTCGGGTCTGTTTTGTAGTTTGTTTCTTCAGCAATTCTATCTTCTATTGCACTTCAGTGTGCACGGATACGCTACTGGGCCCGTGACTCTTAAAGCGGCGTTTGAAGCATCGCCGTTTAACTGAACGAATGTTGTGGGGAAAGTAAATTCATGTGTGCTTTAGCTAAGACAAAAGTTGCAAGAATTCTCTCACTACTGTTGCAGTTTACATTTACAACATGTTCTTAGTTGACCATTTCTAACTTTTTCTAAATGTTGCCTATTGCTGTTGAATATCTTCAAATGATCTTCACTTTACCTTACGAGAAAAGCCAAAAGTATATCAAACCACCAGCAAGTTAGTAGCAGAAATGTACACTAAACTGATGCAGCATTGCACTTATAAAGGGATAGTTCACCAAAATATAAAAATCCTTTCATCATTTATTCACACTCATGTTATTCAAAACGTGTTTGACTCTTTTTCTTCTGCAGGACACAAAAGATGATATTTTTAAGAATGTTGGTAACAAACAACATTGGCCCCCATTGATATCTGTTGTGTGGACACAAAATCACTGAAACATTTCTTAAAATATCTCCACAGAAGAGACATGTCCTATACACGTTTTTACCAACAGCACAAGGGTCAATAAATGAGGACAGAAATTGTTATTTTGGATTGTTACATATTCGATGTACTTTATATTAGCCAATGTCTGAGAAGTTTATTTCAAAAGCAATGAAAAATGTGCAAGCACTGGCTTTTCGCACTTCTTTTAAACGTATTCAGTGTTTGCATTTTCCTGTCTTTAAATCATCATGCGCGTCACTAAAAGCCCGGACAGCGGGACGGACGTCAGTCACGTAGGTGGACCCGCTTTAGAAGTACAGCTGGAAATGACTCCATTCTGGAATGTGTTCTGGCTTGTGATATAATCGCTCTTGAACTGCATCTGGGGAGATGAATCCAATAGCATCTTCTGCCGCAGATTTGCGGCTCTGCGACGCTCATACATGATGAACCAGCGGGGAGAACACCGCCCACACTGGTGGACAAGTCAAACCTCACTCCCCCACTGAGATATAAATGAGAACGAGAAGAAGAAAGAAGCAGAAATAGAAAGCGGAGAGGGGTGGCGATAGACAACAGCAGAATAAAGAATTGATAAAACAGTCTCTGATGCACGTTCTCTCCGGGATGCCGGCTTTTTTCTTGTCTCATTTTTTCTAATTACGGGATAGCTCTGCGGTTTAAACAATGAGCGGTAAACAAAAGTAAATTGCGATTATTAGGTTTAACATTTTCATAACACGCAAACCTAACGCACTTTTCTCTAGATGTATTACTCACTGAAAGATGCGGTAATATTTAATACCGTAAAACCACTTACTGTGTTAATTTCCGACCCTGAAGGATTCATCAGAAACAGGCTTAAATTTTTCCTTTGCATTGTAATGAGATATTATCAGTAATTAAAGTTTAAATATGGAAACTAACATCTGCTGAGTGACACCCTTGCTGAAATATATTATGCCATTTTTATAGTCAGTGTTTAGAAATTACTCTCTTCGAAAAGTATTTAATTACTTACTTCTATTTACTTTCTATATCCTATATCAACATTGATTAGTTAAGTGATTCAAGGATAGACATGAAACTTAAAGTAGTATTATTAACTGACCAAATTATTAAAAATGTGAGAATTATACATTAAAACACGGATTTTAAAGTTATACTTTGAATTTTGATGTCAATTCCAATTCTGCACAGACGCATATATCACACACAGTTTTAGTTTACTTACATCAGATGTAACTAAATAAATTACAGGAAAAATAAGAGTAATCCCTTGCTTTACTTTTTCAAGGGAAAGTTATTAAATTACAGTAACTAGTTACTTAGTTACACCCAACACTGAAAATATTAAATGTGATATCCAACACCTTGTTTTTTTATACAGTACACTGTTGTCCCAGACACAACTTCATTATGTTGAAGAGCATGGATGAATGTCACGCCTCTCCTATTGTGTGTCCTGATGTGTTCCCGACTGTCTAGCGTGTGTAAGTGTGGGATGCTGCATATGAACATGGGTGTACATACTAAGTGTATGTCTGTCTGGATATTAATAGCTCTCTCTTTCTTTTGCTGGTTTTTCCCTGCGGCCTGTGATGTGCTTTTTATGTTATTAACTGTTGAGAGTGCCTGCGCTGTCTCTTGGTCCCACCAGCTAATGAAGATGGATGGCAGAGCTCAGATATTTTTAAATATCACTGAAAGTGTGCGAGAGCGTTTGATGTCCTACATGTATAAATGCTAAACATATGGAGAACCCTAGGGGTCCCAATTTATAACTGAATAGGGGGTCAAGGAACTGTGTGTGTGTGGATGTGTGCATCATGATTGAATGCATATTTCTTTTTGTTACTTTGAATTTGTTTGGCCAGGCGGTTAAATCAATCTTTTTTTATCTTTTCTTTTTAGGACGGATGGTGAAAGGGTCAATCCTTTGTGATATTCTGCTATCTGCTGTAGAAAAAGCCTGGTTACCTTTGTCAATGTGAGTTTAAAGGACTTTTCACATAAAGGATATAGGATTTTTACGTATATGGTTTATTCATAATTCATATAACGTTTTTTTGCCTCACATATTGGTCACATATGTTGGTTACGGTCATTTTTTTTAATCCTCAACACTAATGGCCTTTATATTCCCAAGCAGTATTCGCATAGATAGTACACTTTCAATTATACTACTAGGGCATTGATAGTAGTATGCTTCCTGCATAAAGTATACAGTATACTTAAAAAATGAACTTTAAGTATACTTATCTTTGATAAGGGACTTTATCACGCCCAGTCTGCAAAATTGAACTGCAATGATTGTTTTCAAGTAATCTTCTTTCATAATTGTATCTGACTAGGTGTGAACAAGCTTCAAGACCATCATGCCTTCAAGACCATCACACCCAAAAATCACCGACAGACCCTTTACGCCAATGTGACACATCTGTTTGTTGGAGCTACGCTCAGATCTTCATTCACCCTCTTAGGTCAGAAGTGAGATGCCACCACCTGTCTACACATATGTCACTTCCTCCTCCCTCTGGTCTTTCCTTATGACTTTACCATCATGTCATGGTTAATTGTGAGGTCATTGAGTGGGGAAAAGTGAGCTGTTACCCCATGCACATCAGGACAAACAGAATTTAAGATTAACTTTAGTACTAAATATGGCTATATCTCAGAAAATAATAAACACATGCATAGTAATAAAGACGCAGATTCAAATCCAGTCACTCGTTGTATCTGATATTGTGGCAGGCTTGTTTGTTCTGTCTCCATTTCTCTCCGCTCTGCTGTAGCGGGTGTGAGTTCTGAACATTTCTCCTAAGGCTTCTGGCATCATTGTGGGAGAGATGTCTGCTACTATTATCCACATCGTCACGGCCCCCACAGCCCACTTTCAATATTCAGTTGCGGGATTTAGTGTAGGGAACAGCCTGATAGGATTGTGTCCAGAGTCCATATGCCAGGACGAAAGATTTCTGGCTCACTTTCCACCCTAGTGTGTATGTTAGTGTGTGCTTTCACTTAAACTTAAACTAAAAAATCAGTTTGTACACTGTGCTGTGTTTTCTCTTAAGCGCTGGAAAGCGTGGGTGTGGTATATTGGCCGAAAGTCTTTACTATTTTAAAACACAAATAGCTCATATACTGTATATTTTGGTGTGACTTTCTTCTGCAATACACTAAAGAAGATATTTTGAAGAATGCTAGTAACCAAAAAAGAGGGCGAGTAAATGATGACAGAATTTTTGGTTTTGGGTGAAGTATCGTATATATATATATACTTTAAGTAGTATATATATATACTTAATGATAATAAGGCGATTTATGGTAATTGAGTTCTCAGTTTAGTATCAACTTAATACATGAAAAATAGAAACGAGAGTGGCAAAAACTTGTTTACGATTACATTTTAGAGGAAGAAATGATAATGAGGCCTGAGTGCTTATTGGAATCCCAGGATTAAACTATGAGAAGAAGGAGACTTATGCGGTAGTCTCCATTTGCCCTTCATGTAATCCTGTCACAGTCTAGAAAACAACAAATTGGACGAAGCAGGTTTCAAAATCTTAAGGGATAGTTCACCCAAAAATGTTTATTTAGTCAATAACTTTCCATTATTAGTTAAAAAGGGCACAGCTGTTGGGTTTTAAATAAACCCATGCTGGCTTGTTTCATCCCAAAATGCTGGGTTGTTTTACAAATAAACCATTTGCCCTTTTTGACCCAACGCTGTGTTGAAAATAACCTTTTCTTAAAAACATTTTATTTGTGTTCCACTTGAGAAATATGTTCAAATGGGGTTGGAGCTACATCATAGCGTAAACTACATAAATATTTTGTTTGGGACGCTGTCCCTTTAAGATTTTTTTTACCCACAGGCAGTTTCATGTACCTCAACATTATATCGACTGAATTAGGTGATTCATCCTGTTTTCAGTAATTGAAGATAAGTTGACAGTATTTACTGTGGAATCCTGTTACCGCTGGCTGCCCTCTGCCACCAGGGTGAGAATGACTCAGGTGTTTTGGCTCTTGTTAGCCGTGTGCATCATATAGATTTATACCCCTGACGCGTTGAAAACACAAGTTTCCCGTCTCCAAGGAAGTGTCCTAGTCACCACCTCGTTCCCTTCGCTCATCCCCTGTCCCCTCTTGCAAAGTGTACACTATTTCTGCATCCATCCTGTCTGCTCAGTCATGCATGCTTGCAGCAGCCTGTCAGTGTCTTATTAGTCAAACGCTGTCATCATCAACACAGTTTGTTAGCACGTAAAAGGTCATTGTGATGTCAGCTGCTAATTGTTGCATGCGCCAAGTAGCTGAATAAAAAGTCAATAAAGAATTGCTACTGTCCGAAATGCACTAAATGCGACGTGCGCACATGCAGAGATCGGCACTCTTCCACACATAAATAAAGTCAAACGGTCCAATCATTCGATCCCAGGTTCTGTCATATATCCTTATCCGCAGAAGCAGCCACGCTGTGAGCGCCGGGCGCGATTGAGATATATTGAGGTCTTAAAATAGCCCTTAAAGATGACAGTGTTGATAGAGCTGAACGCAAGATAAGCATGTGACTTCGTATTGATCGATGACAGGGAAATAAAGTGTAATCATAACACAGAATATGACAAGGGACGCGCGGTTTGTGGTACAGCCTTTGCAGTGCTTTATTGTGTCTGAGCAGGTTTCTGTTGAGAGTGCTGGGACAATACGTTTTCCTCTGTTTACATTTTTAAAATCCCTCTTTGTATCTCTCTCTTTCAGGTTTTTTTGCCATCAGCCCCTTACATCAGGTTTCACATACACAAACTTTGCAGGCGTCTTGGTCAACTGCATATTGATAAGCATAGAGTGTGGATATATATCCTTCCAGACATTTTTGTCGACCTCACTGCCTATTCTTTTTATAGCCAAAACTTAAGACTGTTAAACAGAAATGCGAGGAGATGTGAGATACGTGATAACATTGTGTGTGAGTTATAGAAGGGTATAGAAGGAGAATGTTTGGTAAAACACAGCGCAGCGACAGGTTACAATAGAACGCATTAGAACCCATTAATTATTTAATCTGGTTTAGTTGCGTCATGCTAAGTAGCCCCATCCACAGTGAATCTTTTTGGAGCAAAATGGATATTAGTATATTACACCAAAAATATTACATATGTTTAGCACGGGAACATATTTAGAAAAAGCCAAAAAAGAATCAAATAGAATAGAAAAAAACATTGTGTGGGTCAAAATGAACGATTTAATAAGATATTAAGTAAAGATCATGTTCCACTTTTTTGCAAATTTCTAACCCTAAATGTATAAAAACTTTATTTTTGTGAGTGGATGGCCTGCTTTAGTGTCTCCAATTCATAACATCAAAGGCAATTTTCTTAATATTTTTTTGCTCCCTTAGATTTCATAGTAAAAATCTAAATTTTGAAAAGTTGAACCATAAGACTGGTTTTGTGGTCCAGGGTCACATATGTTCATTTCAATTTGATGGGAAATGTTTGAGATCATATTAAGATCATTAATAATACTGACATATGGTGAGACCATTTTGGGGGGAATATTCCTTTAACAAATCTGAGCTCAGTTTGTGATACTTTTTTGAACTCTGATTTGTCCATTTGTACAAAAATACATTTGTGAGATTTCCGACTATCAGGAGAAATATCGGAGACATTTATTTCCTGTAAAAATTTCCATTTGCTCTCCATTTTTTCTCATTGATATCTATGAAAAAAAAATAGGATATTACCGAGATCTCATCCGTGCTTTTTCTTTCTTATTTTCCATGTTGCAAATAAACTACACAAAGATAATAGACAATCATTTTCTTAAGAAAATGTAAAAGTCTAATTTGTGTATCTGTAGTCACAGCAGTGACTGTAATCAGTTCCAGGATTTGAGTCTCTGCAGGGTTTCTTTTGTTGGTATTAGCATCAGACACTTAATGAAATGATCAAGGAGACACCAAAGAAACATATTAATCAAAAGCAGAACAGTAGAAAGACCTCCTACGAGGAATGACAATTCCACACTCGACTGATGACCAGCTGTTATAGACGGTTAAGATTTTCTCTGCTTTGGTCCATTCCATGCAAAGCTTCTAATATCCCCCTCTTTCTTTGTAATGTTTGAGAATAAAACCTGAAGGATTAAAGCCGTCGCGCTGAGTGCAGGACATAATACCATCTCACTCCTGACTCTAATGCATTCTCAGCATCCTTTACACAAAACCAGGCAGCGTTTGCCACCTAAAGCCAGGCATTGACGTCTTTCAGTCTTTACCGGGGTCAGCTGACTGAACGCTTGATCAATCTTACTAATTATAGCTTCATTAGGGAGCTTGTTCTAAACTGAATGCTTCACAATAACAGGCCAACTGGAGTACCCAGAAGACAAGCGTTTAATCGGAGAAGCATGACTACACAACAGATAAATACGGGAGTGGTTTTCGCCATTAGCAGTGTTCATTATCTGTATTGACAAACTATGGGTTGATTTACTGATATTGTGTAATGAAGCGCTTAAACGGAGGTGGTTTTTGGGTCTAAGAGAGCCAACAAGCGAATGGTTTTAGAGAATGACCACATTTTGGGCATTTGGCCAATCCCAGGAGCCTATTTATGTTTATTCAATTAGGAACCAAATACTAAATAATTATTTTAATTCTATCAATAACTTATTTAATACTTTTTAGCCCTCCCAACCCTTTGACTGGATTGATAGCATGTCTGAATACTTTCAAAGCACATGAATAAGGTGCAGAGTAGGCCTAAATTATGATATAATGGATAAATAAAAATAATCACATTTAAATATTACCCAATGCAGGTTGATAAGAGCGGCTATCATAGATCATATCAAATCATACAAAATGTTATTCAGAATGACATGGAACTTCATTAATAAATGCACACTGTCACAAACATATCTGTCAATATATTCACAGTTTTCTAATTTGCCAAAAGCTATTTCCTGTTCATCACTTTTCAGATGACCCCTGCATGACCTCACACATCAGAACCTGCAACACTGAAACACAGAGCGAGGGAGAAAGTGAGAGGGACGATCAAGCGCTGCTATAAAGAAGAGCTCTCCCAGTGCTTTCCAAGTCACATGAAGGCACTCTTAGGTTTAATGAAAATTTAATAAACACATTTTCGCTCTCGCTATAGGCCTTTGCAATTTCTCCCTTTATGCAAGCATTCTGTCCTTCCATCTACGACTCTTTCTCTCTCCGTCATACCTATTCTACTTTGGATTTTCTATCATGTTTCCATTGGTCTCTGTAGAGTGGAGAATAGATGATGGATCCATCCGCAGAATACGTAATGGGTCTATATATATCCATGCATAGACAGGCAGCTCAGATCAGCAGGGAGAGACCGGAGACATTATAGTGGGAAGAAATGGCAATTCGTATATATATAAATGAAACCGATTAAATCATAAAAGAGCCAGTCACATTTTTGACAGGAGCATTGCTAAAGAACTCCATTAAAAATAGCTTTGTTCTTAAGTGTTATATCTCATTGAAATTTGTTATTTGAATGGATGGATGGCAACAGCAATGTAAAATAGCTCAAATGTTACATCAGCAAGTGGTGGGCCGCAGTGCTTTCACTGAACAGATGCTGAATAATTCTCACAAAATCCCAGAGACCTAATCCAAATCCCACAGGCACTAAATCTGACATCAGATATTATTTGTGACCCTTGATATCAATTGTATCACGTCCGAATATCCAAAAGCTGACGCATATCTGCCCGGTCAGTGACAGAGAGAGATAGAGAAGCTCTCTCAAAAGCTAGTTCAAGGCCATATTCTAAAACAGCATCGTATGTATCCTTATAGAAGTCAATCCCAAAATGCATTTCAATTATTTCAATTTTGTTAATAATATTTTATTCATATTTAATATTTATAACTAATTAAATGCAATTACGAACAGGCCTTTCTCACTAAATGATTGGTATACATATTCATTTTGTATTGTTTCTCTACTAAATCACATTTATTATTAACTTTTTTATGAAGTGGCTAATTTGTAAAATTTCTCACAATTTTATTTATACATTTTAGAACATTTTCGCACCAGTGAGATTAGGTTGAGGGGTGGGGTTAGGGGAGGAGCTTCGTATGAATACAAATAAGCCACAAAATTGTAACAAATTCCTGTGATCAGATGCGAATCAGCGATTATGTTTTGCAGTTCTTTATTCAAGAGAGCTTCCATTCTAGAGACTATCAAATTAGTCAGTTACAGCATCCATATCAGTTATGAGGTCACCCATGTAGCTCACTAGGGTTTGGAGTAGAACTTTGTCTATTTATTATTCAGTAGTTTGTTGACATTAAGAAGTTTGGCTGCAGTCAGCATGTCTTTCCACAAGCACTGCCAAAGAATTTCCTTAGGTACTGGTTATGTAATATCTCACTCTGTAAATTCATATGGACTCAAATTTACTGTTCATCCTCCTCTATCTCTCTTTCCTTCTCTCTATTTATCTAGATGCCGAGTTTTGGAAACAGCAGTGAGCAGAAAACAGCCTAGCGACTTGGTTTAAGAATTCAGCCAATCACTACACAACCTGTTTATGCTCATCCAATCAGATGCAGGCAGCAACCAATCAGCAGCTTACGTTCACCAAAATCATAACCATTGGACAGTGTTGCCAGATTGGCCGGGCTCCCACCCAATTGGGCTTCTTTTGAACGGGTTAGTACGGAGAAAAATGCTTTGGGCGGGTCTACAAAATGGGTCTGGTTATGAAATTAAAAACCCACCCAAGCCGCTTGCATTTTCTATGCTTTTATTAAGTCACGTTCGGAAATAATGTGAACTGCAGTCATAGACACATTATTCCTTAACACGGCCCTTATTGGTTCAGTTTAACCAATCTGGTCTGGGAAAGGGAGACGTGTCTATCATTGTGCCGTTGAGATGCGGTGACTCGTGAGTGATGAGGTTTTGGCTCGATAAAGGACAAGTTTTGTATATTGAAGAGATCGCAATGCCAAAGTGGCCCAAATTATGTTGCACGGTAACAGGAAAGTAACTCAAAGGTTTTTGTTGGAGTGGGCAGGTTTTAGTGAGACTTTGGGCTGGAAATTGTCCACCCAATCTGGCAACACTGCCATTGGAGCAGAAGAGCAGATATGTGTCTGATGCAGATCAATAAATCTAAAGTTCCTTTCTGAAAAATGAAAACGTCTTAGACTGTCGTTTGAGTTTTAAAGACTGCAAATACCTCACCTCATGGGAAAAGGGTCTCCTCTGTTCTTCTCACCGCAGGACTTCTAACTTCTTGCCTTTGTGTTGTGATCTCTCATGTGCTTTCTTCTTCTTTCAGGCTCTCTTCTGACTTTCCTCCAAACAGATCTCTCTTTCTGTGTCTCTGTGAGGCACTCATGTCACAATCTATGGCATTACCATACCATTACAAAAGCTAAAGGTTTATCGCACATCTGAATCCTGTTTAAACTAGCGATTTTTCTGTCATCATTTACTCACTCTCAAGTTGTTCCAAATCTGTATAAAGGTCTTTGTTCTAATGAACACAGTGAAAGAAATTTGGAAGAATAGTAACCTAAAAAGCTCTTGGCCACCTTTGACTACCAGAGTAGAAAAAGGGTTTCTAAATATCTTTGATCTGTTTGAAGAATGTAGGAAAGCAAACAGTTCTGGGGCACTTCTGACTACCATTGACATTTGTCATACTATTGTAGTCAATGGTAGCAAAGTACTGTTACATATGTAAAGATTTGGATCAACTCGAGGGTGTGTAAATGATGACAGAATGTTTACTTTTATGGGTGAACCGTCCCTTTAAGTTTGATTCATTGGCCAAAAAGTGAAATCACAAAATTAGCTAAATTAAAGGTGAATTTGACAGACATTATTTATGTTTAAAAAACATTCGATGGCTATAAATATTGTTATCGGCATATCAGCAGCGGGACAAACTTTCCTCATTTGCGTGCACGTGTTGGCGTGCATGCCGAGCTAATCAAACCTGTTCTGTTTTGATGTGCAAGCTCTCTGCGGTGTTCTGCCTGAATAGGTTTCTGAAATCAATTCCCACCCTTGATTGTAACCTGCCTCGTTTTATTTTTGTAATTCTCTCTCTCCTCCCCTCCACGTCTGATGAGAAAGTCAAACTATTTCTGCTTGACATTTCCCGAGGATCAGCCTAGATTCAGTCACTCAAGCCCGGCCCCAACCGCGCCACCTGGAGGCGCGTCTGCTCCTCCTTAGGCTAGTATTTGATTTATGCCGGTTTATCTTGATTTAGCGCTCAGGATTGGGTAAAAATGAGCATGACGGGTGGATTTAGAGCGGCATGAATCATCAGCAGAAGCCTGACAGCATCCACCAATTTCGTCCAATTTGCATTTGACAACCATGTAAAGCAAGCAAATCAAATGTTACACATTTATCTTTTTCATCTAAACAAAAGGAATTTTCATGGTGCTCTCTCAGTGTGTGCGTTTGTGTGTTGGCAGAACAGAAGGAGTTGTACATCACGGATGGCCGGTTCAGTAATCACAAAGCTCACAGACTCTTGCTGTCTATCTCCCACACAAAAAAGTGAGAGAGACACAAGCAGAGAGTAAGAAACAAGTAGGGACATGAGAGAGAGATAGGAGATTGTTGAGGTGATTCTTGATTTGGTCTGGTGCGGGGCTGAATTATGGGACCGGCTAGTGGGTCTAGCCTCAGGGCCTCAGAATGTAAGGAGTCTCCAAAGCGTCTGGAAAAGGAAGTTGAACACCGGACCCCTTGGTGTATACAGAGCATGCCACTGGGGCCCCGTATAATCGTAAGATGTAAAAGACATATTTTATTATGAAAAAGATGTTATTTTCAAAAGTGACAGTACATTTGTGATATACATTGACCGTTATTGCAACGCTGTAAAATAAATACCAGGACATTTTCCTTTACTTTACCGTAATGCTAAAATACAATTTAATGCAGTGCAAAATGTAAAATACAGGTAAAACAACTGTAAAAATGAATAAGGAAAATTCCTTGATATTAATACAGTATATTGTGCCCTATTTTTATGGATGGTAGAGCTATGTTCCTTTGGGGACTCTCTCTCTCTCTGTCTCTCATACAGCCACTGAAATATTTTAAGAATCCAGTTTTGCCTTTCAGCAGCATTTCTGCATGTTTTGTGACAACCCCAGTCCACTATCTGTTGAATTTTAACAGAAACAAAAACATGAAGTCACCCAACAGCAATATGAAAGACAGAGAATGCAAGGACACATGAAACTTGTGAAATAGACCAAGGGCTCTATTTTAACGATCTGAGACGCAAGTGTCAAAGCGCGAAGCGCAAGTAACTTTGTGGGCGGGTCTCGGCGCTGTTGCTATTTTCCCGGCGGGATAAATGGCTCTTGCGCACGGCGCAAATCTAAAATGGGTTGGTCTGAAGTAGCTTCATTATTCATAGGTGTGGTTTGGGCGTAACGTGAAATAAACCAATCAGAGCGTCATCCAACATTCCCTTTAAAAGCAGGTGCGCAAGTTCCATTATGGATTGCTATTAATATGGCGTATTTACCAGGCGCACGCTCAACTTAACTGGTAAGTTGAAGACTAAGGTTTTTAATGTACTTACATTATGGTAAAGGTGATTTCACAGTCTTTTTTTTCAGTCTTTCAGTTTTTTCAGTTTTTCTGTCGATTTTTTTTCCTGGTTCTTGACGGACAAACCAATTTGTCAGATGTCCTTATATACATATATGTCTTCCCACTATTGGGCAAACAGGTCTGATCCTTAATTACTACAATTTGCCACAATGATTTCATTGTCATCTCATGTGTTAATATTTTTTTAGTGTAACAATTTATGATTAGCAAAAATAACTGTTTCATCTGTGTAGATTACATGAGCAAAGTGTATGCGCGTTGTGCACGCTATACATTATGGTCAAGCATGCGCCCTTAAAATAGCATAATGAACAACGCGCCACTGACTTTAGACTAGGTTTTTTCTGGTCAGTGGCGCAATTGTTTAATGGAACAGCAAAATAGCACCAGGGATTGTTTGCGCAGGAACACGCCTCCTTTTTTGCGCTGAACCGCCCAGGGAGCGCAAGTTCATTCACTAGTTTAGCGACGTGCTTCTGTGGAGGGAAAAGCGCGCTTTGCGCGGGTGCAAAATAGGAATGACACATGCGTCGGTGTACAAAGTCAATTGCGCTGGGTGCAAGATAGGGCCCCAAGCGTTTTCCATCAAATATTTTATTGAACTGATCCTAAAATATATCTAAAAACCTTAGTATTATGTTTTTTAAACATTAACTTTTATAAATGTTTTCTTTGCAGTATTCAAGATCTGCAAACATTGCATCCTTTTTGTAAGTTTGATCTGTTTGTCCCTTTTAAAATTTCATCAAATTTTTCTATTTGGAATTTTGAAGAATTGTTGTCATTACTCCACAGAATAAAACAAAAATGATCTTTTGAACATGTTGATTAAATATTAAATTGTGGATTTTTTTCTGTCATTCCTTTTCTCGCAATTTCTAATGAGTTCCCCAGTGCTTTGCAGTTTATTCGATATTTTTATCTTGTTCAATTTTATTCTTCTATTTCACAAAAAGATCATAGTTTGTATAAACATGTGCAATGTAGTTTGTAAAATGTCAGCAAGTCTTTTTCCTAGCCATTCGTAATGTTTATCTTTTAGCTTGAAACGTTTGCTCTGAGTCTGTGGTGACATTTCTTAAAACAAGCCAATGGCTGTCACTGGCCTAAAAAGTTGATTTGCATTTCAATACGTTCGGCTGATGATGGGCTTTTAAGCGCACATTAGAGGTTCCTGTCAGCTCAAATGACCGAGTTTGAGATGCAAAAATGACAAGCAACTGGACTTTCCATTATACAGGTTCACGCTCCAAACCATCAAGACATCTGAACTTCTACATCAGCTTTGAGCAGACAAAAAACAATGAGATGGCTGCCAACTCTCCCGTGCTTTTACTAATGGATTAAATGAAAACATTCGCCATCATCCAAGCTCTCTTTTCAACTATAACAAAATCTAATAGAATATCATTTAAAACAATGTTTTTAGATTATGGAATTATAATGCACACCATTAAACCCTCTTTCGAACACGCTTAATTCATGCAAAAACATGGTTCAGGTTTGCACAAACTCGTGGAGTCCACATAGCAACATTGGCCCAACCAATGGAATAATTTGTGGAACTACCTGTTTCACCCACCAAAGAATGATGCAGAAAGTATTTATTCATTTACAAAACAAAACAACTTTCATAAGTCTCAGACTTTTAGATTCCACTGTTCACTTCCACAGTGGACGAGTCCTAATAAGGCTTTTAAAAAACGTATTTCATCATGTAGACGGTATATGTGATATTTAATACTGGTTCGATGCTGCGGCAGAAGCTTTCATTCCACAAAGTGCGGGAATAACTCTCAGTTATGTTCAATGAGAGGGGATCCGCTAGCTTTTAAAAGTAACGACTCTTTTATGTTATATTCATGCTATGTTTTTTTTTTCACAGGCCAGCTGTCTAAAAGCACCACTGTATAATTGATGTGTTTTTGCAGGCACAGGCTGAGAAGAGATAGAGGGCTATAAACCCCTCTCTACAACATGTTCCTCTACACCTTTTCCTCCCAGATGGCCTCCCTCTGTATCTCTCCTTCTCTTACTCGCTCTCCATCACATGTGCAATGTCTCTCTTTCTGTCTCGCATATTCTCTCCGTCTCTTTTCCACCATCTTTATTTCTTTCCGTAGCGACTTGAGGTTAAAGACTAAATTGGAACTCCTCAGGGGAACCGGATGATTTGTGGCAAATTGTCTTCGTCTCAGAAAGAAACAGTAATTATGACTACCTGTCTCATACAGGACAAAATAAAATTTCTCATATGAAAAGTTAAACCAACCAATCCACATGTGTTTTGTGGATTTGAAGAAGGCATTCGACTGTGTCCCTCGGGGCATCTTGTGGAGGGTGCTCTGGGAGTATGGGATTCGGGCCCCTTGCTAAGGGCTATCCGGTCCCTATATGACTGGAGCAGGAGCTTGGTTCGCATTGCCAGCAGTAAGTCAGACTTGTTCCCGGTGCATGTTGGACTCCGGCAGGGCTGCCCTTTGGAGTCGGTTCTGTTCATAATTTTTATGGACAGAATTTCTAGCCGCAGCCAGGGGCCGGAGGGTGTCGGGTTTGGGGATCACACGATTTCATCTCTGATTTTTGCGGATTATGTTGTCGTTCTGGCCCCATCAGACCAGGACCTTCAGCATGCACTGGGACGGTTGGGATGAGAATCAGCACCTCCAAATCCTAGCCATGGTTATCAGTCAGAAAAGGGTGGCTTGCCCACTTAAGGTCGTTGGAGAGTTCCTGCCTCAAGTGGAGGAGTTCAAGTATCTGGGGGTCTTGTTCACGAGTGAGGGAAGGATGGAACGGGAGATTGACAGACGGATCGGTGCAGCTTCTGCAGTAATATGGTCGCTGTACCGGTCTGTCGTGGTGAAGAAGGACCTGAGCCGCAAGGCGAAGCTCTCGATCCTACTCTCACCTATAACCATGAGCTGTGGGTCATGACCGAAAGGACAAGATCCCGGATACAGGCGGCCGAAATGAGCTTTCTCCACAGGGTGGCTGGGCGATCCCTTAGAGATAGGGTGAGGAGCTCAGTCACTCGGGAGGAGCTCAGAGTAGAGCCGCTGCTCCTCCACATCGAGAGGGGCCAGCTGAGGTAGCTCGGGCATCTTTTCCGGATGCCCCCTGGACGCCTTCCCGGGAAGGTGTTCCGGGCATGTCCCACCGGGAGGAGACCCCGGGGAAGACCTAGGACACGCTGGAGGGACTATGTCTCCCAGCTGACCTGGGAACGCCTCGGTGTCCCCCCGGAAGAGCTGGAGGAAATGTCTAGGGAGAGGGAAGTCTGGGCATCCCTGCTTAGACTCCTGCCCCCGCGACCCGGCCCAGGATGAAGCGGAAGGAGATGGATGGATGGATAGATGGAATAGTTCAAATAGGATATAATATAAGAAAAAAAATGTATAAAAGACTATATCAAAATTTGATTAAATAAATAGGTTAATTAAAAAGTATTATAATTATTACCTAAATGTTACTTCCTATTTTTTTTATCGGTTATAATAAATATTCTTAACTATAGTTAATAATATTATTATAAATGTAAATCATTTGATTTAAACTTCAGTAGTTACATCTTTAATTTGATTAGACAAAATGAAAAAGACCAAATAAAGATTAGGTAAAAATTGGATGCAATAATAAAAGGTTAATTCAAAGTTATTATAATTATTAACAAAATGTTACCTCTTACATTAAATATTTGAGTATTTATAGTTGTAATGAATGTTAATAATTATAATAAATAATAATATGAACACTAACTATTTAGTGAAGTTTAGGGACTTATTATATTACCATTTTCAGAAAGCAGTAAGCCATTAAAGGCCAAGTGTTTTACTATGGTTTTTGATTCTTTGCTCTGTGCAGTAAACCCTGTTTCTTCAGTATACAGAAAATATGTCTATTTACACACACAGTAATTATAATTACATAAAAGTTCAAATAATATATAATTATTACGAAAATGAGTCAGCCACTATAATCGGATATTAAACCTTATTTCAAAAGAATAATCCTGTGAATAATATTATAAAACATAATCAGTCTAGGTTCTCCTTGGTCTGCCCTACAGGGTAGATTACTGTAATCTCTCTTCACACTCTCTACCTGCTCCTCTTCACCTATTGGTCAGTGCGGCTGTAATGAGAGCGGGGGGGCTAATGCCTGAGAATAATGTTTTTCATGAGCGACAGCAGAGGTCAGATTTAACAAGACGAATGCCTTACGAGAACTCGTTCCTCAGGGCATACAAATGGCTTCCTAATGAAGCGTAACGTTGCTTATAAGTTATCAATGTATGTGCGTATGGGAATGGAAGATAAAAATGGGCGTAAAACGTGTTTTATGGGCTTGCTAGCACTGTGCTAGACATAATGACTTGCATACGCTAACTCATCTGTGTAAAATGTCGCGTGGCATTACATTAATATACATCTTTTAGCCGCGGCTAACAACCCTAGTGAAAACTCTGTAAATATTTATATCACGTATGAATATTCCTTCAAAATAATGAACTGCTTTAGTTTTAACGCGATGGGGTGTATAAATTTGGATTGCTTTAGGGGACAATAGCACACAAGGTACGAGGACTACGTTATCAGTGACGATCACAGCATGGTAATCATAACAATTTGTCAATTCGGACAACATGTCCTTTTCTTCGGTGGAAAACAAAAGAAGATATTTTGAGAAATGTCTCAGTGATTTTCTATCCATACAATATAAATAAATGTTTGGATACCAACCAAAATATCTTCTTTAAATTCATACAGGACGGGAACAACATGAGGGTGAATAAATATTAAAAACTTTATTTTTGGGTGAACTGTCCCTTAAATTTGTAAAAAATGAACATGATTCGTAACATTTGTACATCTCTAAAATTCTTAATACATAAACGATTTTACGTTTTTACATGCTGTCAATAATATTGCACGTTTCATTGACTACTTTCATTCATTATCATTTATGTATTATGTATTACTTTACAATTTAAAAGTTTGGTTCCGAAATGAGATAAGTCTCTTTTTCAGAAAATCGTGTTTTTTGAATGTGCATTTCAATTAAAATCATTCCAACTGCAGTTGTTTCAAATACAGCCAACTAACACACTAGAACACATAAAAACATGATAACATATTAAAACACATGATTTTTTTTAAAAATAGTCAAAACCGAGTTATCTCATTTTGGAACCAAACTCTTCAAACACAGTACTAAGATCACGTGTCAGGTGAAAGGCCATAAAACCACAAAAATAAAACAACGTTATCACATCGCAGGGAACACATACTGTAGCATCCATTCTCTCAGCGGTACCTGAGAAGAGATGCTGGATTAATCTCTCTCTCCTGTGGGCCATTTCACACCAGAATGCTTTTGCAGCAAAGCTCCGGGACATGGATGGAAACAGCAGAGGTGGAAAACAGAGTAACAAGTACAGGCAGTGAGCAAAGAGAAGTGTGCATAGGCAAAACAAATTGTCTTGTGTTTCCCGTTCTACAGGTCCACTAAGTCATCCTGGTTTATTGTTACCAAAGCTGTCAAATCGCTAGTTTAACCACTGGACCAGAGGTTACTGTGCACATTGAGACAAATAACACCTTTGGTTGTTTATTTCCAAACCTGATGTGTCGCAATCAGTCATGTGCCGTGAGATTACCGAAGGCATTTGGAGTAAGTAAAGTCAGACCTGGTGCGATGTGCCTGAAGGTGACATTTTGTAATTTAACAAGTGCAGATGAGATTTGTGATCTTTACGGGAAGATGATGGCTTACGTTTCAGTTAGTTTTTAATGCAAAGCTTGCAATACAATGCATAAGTCATATGGGCTACTGTTACTGCACTTTTATGCTTCTGTGTTCTCCCTTATCAAATAGCAGGACAGAAATGGGAGTCTGGAAAAAGTGATAGAAAACAAGGTGACGACAACCGCCAGCTGCTCCTTCCCTATCACAGCTGTAATTAGAAAACTGGGCTGAAACGAAGTTCGGAGGAATGAGAGAGACAAGAAAACAAGGGAACAGAACAGAAGACGGCAGTTCGAGACGACAGTTTAGGGAAGGAAGGGGTCAAAGTACAAGTAATGTGTGTGTTTGTGCGCTGAGGGGGATATTTGAGAGACATGAAAAATGCATTGGTAAGCTGTTCGTAAAGGTCTTCAGATAGAAGACCACGTCTCGGTAGAGCAAGGACGTACGTCAAGGAGAAACACTTTTCATTCTCATGCTTAAAGAGTAAGATGCCCTTCAGAGGTCTGGAATTTATTAAGCACACACACACAAACAATTTCATCTGCTCGCACAGAGACTGAACTAACACACAATAACAGGTAACATCATCCGTAGAACTACCAGATCTATATAGAGTGCAGGGCTAGGTTAATTAAAATCGTTTATTCGTCAAATTCATCAATCAATCAATATTTTTATTTTTGCCTTTTCCTTTTTTGGCCAACAGATAAAATTACAGTAAAGAGATTAGAGAGATTATGGTTCTTAAACCGAAACTTGAAATGGTTGCTAAATTACTTTCGATAGTCGTATGTGTAGAATTAATATCACAGTATCTGTAATTATGGTATTTTATATCGGTTTCTGGCAATATAGGTATATTGTGAAACCCCCAGACTGAATCAACAACTTGTTTTAAAATTACTCTCTTTTTATACTTATCATTATAGGCTTGTTATGATATTATTTTTCACTACACGGTTATCGTTGCCAAAATAGTTCTCAATAATTATATTATCGCTATGATGGCTGTTGGTTTTAGTTAACAATGGTATCAGTCAAATACATCTTTTTGTTAGTGAATTACTGAAAATATAGAGAGTTTCAAACCATTGTACGATATTATCACATGTGGATGTAACAATATCAAAATCCTATACTGCGGTATAAAGTCCAAGGTGCGATATTTATTGCAATATTTGAAATTATAAATAATGACTTGGAAACCAGCCATAAGCATCCTATTTTCTTTATCCTCTAATCATAACTGTTGCTTAGAGGTATGAGCTATGGTAAGAGATGGGTCAAATGACCTAAAAATCTTTTTTATAAAATAAATTAATTGCACAAGAAGGTTTTAATATCACGGTTATTGACAGTACCGGTATATTGCAACACCCGTATACTAAAATGTCATGTTTCTAATTCAGTGCAATCCTTACATAAAAAAAAAAGTGTAATATGGTTTGCTGGTCTCAGCTGGCATCCGTGCTGTAACCCACATTTCAGTCGTGGTTCCCAGTAAAGCCAGATAAACAGCCAATCAGCTGAACACGAGTTCAGCCAAGCTGGAAGACCAGCTAAACCATCTTAAACCAGCTAAGACCACCAAAAGACTTGAAGCTGGTCTTTTAAGCAGGGATATTACAAACGAGCTTTACAGATTCCCAAATTATAGTGGTTGAAAACCTTTGGATTGGGAGTAAATCCCTCACGCATCACAGCCACTATATCTCATTTAAAGGAGCCTCGGGGAATTTTGCTGTGTGTCCCAAACAGGCCGATTTTATTACTGCCTTGAGTTTTTTCATTGCCTCACGCGCAAACACACCTTCTAAAAATATACACTTGCAAGTTATTTTTCTGTCATTCTCTCCCCCTATACACAATCACACACACACACTAATCCGTGTGATTGAAGAGCTCTCAGAAAGGTAATTAAATTTGCCAATGATCCGCTGTGCTGGGAACACAAGCTTGCGTTCTTTGGAGGGGAACAGTGGAGCAGGACCTCAATAATACCGACTAGCTCATTCATCAGCAGGCAGAAGAGACCCTCATATTTCACAACAGCTTTTTAAGACGCTACAATAGCCTGATCTATGTTGCCTACGCTTTTAGAGAGCTAAGAGTTTACTCTACAATAACAGATCCTGTTGGCATAACAGTTAGCAAACAATTGTACCGTGTGGGAGCATTTCAGTTTTTTTCAACGGTTGTACATTTCTGCATTCTAGCAGAGTGGCGTATAAGACGACTTAGTAGTGGTTTTATCTTTGATCCACACTTTTTCTTACAAAATACCAATTTATCATTTATCATTGATTCATCTAGATTGACAAAAAGAACTTTTCCTGAAACCACACATACATCTCGGAAATGTCTATTTGATGTCTACGAGGCATATTTTTTTGATTGTTTGCTCATCTGGAATATGTCTCTGAGATGTTTCATGACCGATGTCATATAGACTGTATGTAAAACTGCCTTTTCTAAGAAGATTATCAGATGTTTTCCAGATCTTTAGCAGAGCATATGTGTACTATCTGAACTACAATACCCATTTTTGTGGTTATAATTAGGGATGCACCCATATGTAAACTTGCCCAATAACGATACTTCTTTAACATTGAACACCGATATATTGGCCGATATACAGTATCTATATATTCATATAAAAGTAGTCACAATAGGTGGACAGCTGCTTTTATTTGAAAACATTCACTGCAGAAAACAAGGTTACCATTAGTTCCATTCTTTCCTCTTAAAATCATGATTCAAGCCTTCTTTACGATTCTTTAACCTCCAAACTTTTCTGGTTTATTTTTATATAACAAACAAATTATAGATGTTCTTCCAGGGCAATCCAGAAAAAAAATCTTAATAGCCACACAGGTCTCAATTTACACATTCATAAATACTGTATCTACATACTGTATCAACATCAACAATGTTTTACTAAATGCTGATCACGACATACAGACAGTACTGTGCTGTATTTTAACTGTGAGCAGCATGTAGCTGAAGAAGTTTAACCAGATAAAATGATTTATCGGCTATAACATATCGGCCCAAATTTTAATCATCGGCCGATACCGATAACATTAAAATAACCATTTATCGGCCGATACCGATATGGCTGATCATTTATCATGCATCCCTAGTCATTATGGTAAAACAAATAGCACAAACTTCTTCATAGTCTTGATAATGTGTGGTCTGTGCATGCGTGTGATCAAACAAGAGTGGTGTCACTAGCCAGATTAGCCTGGTTTCAAATAGATCAACCCTTTTATGATTTATTTTCATGCATTTGCATGCATTAGCTCAATTTCCAACACTGATGCCAGTGACAAAACTGCACGGAACAAGCCTTTATTCAAATACTGTATGGGTACGGGGTAAATGGATGATTGATTTTGAAAAAGCCTTTTTGACAAATCGTAGTAATAAATGAACTCTAAGTGATTCGGGCAGGTTGGAAAGGTGCATAATGGGCTGAGTGAAGATAGGCAGATTGAATTCCTGGGAACAATTTGATAATATGATTAAAGCTAGCCAGATGCTGAATGCACAGAGCATCAAATATTCCTGCAGCTCTTACTCTCTCTTGCTGTTTTGTTTCTCTTCTTGGCATCATTTGGCAGAGCTCTGGTGTGGTTTATGACGTTATTGCCAAGTCCCTGTTAGGGTATGCGGAGTATTTGTGTATTAAAACGTGTTGAAGTTAAACTGCACAAGATTAGGGATGTTTATATTTTATAAGAGCTGATTTAAAACTTACACTTTGTTTAAATGTTACCTTTTTTCTGCACACCTGTCTTTTTACCATCACTAACGTTTATGCATATCTTTGACATGAGGTGTCCATCTTTGCCACTAACAAACATGTCCCACAATGGGTCATTATTTTCTCGCCCTCTTGTCATTTCAAACTTGTATGACTTACTTTACTTTATTCTGCAGAACACAAAAGAAGGTATTTTGAAGAATGTTGGTAACCAAACCTTGGCATTACCCATTCACTTCCATTGTATAGTATCCAATGCAAGTCAATGGGTACTGGCATTGTTCGTTTACCAATTCTACTGTTTTTTGGTATTTCATTTTTTTTATTTGCTTTACCAAGCGAGAAGTTTAAGAAGATAAAGGTCTATATCAGACAAACTGATAAGTGTGTCTAGGGGCTGTGCATGTTCAAGGCGTGGGTACTGAAGCCTTTTCACAGCCCATGATTTGGACGTTATTCTGCCATGATCCAAACACGACAGTTTTGTCACTTCCTGTGAGCAGATTGGAAGGTGTAAAAGACGTGAGTGGATCTCACGCAACACCTCTGAGTCACACAATGAGAGAGAAAGAGAGAATGCTGCCTTCATCTTTATTAGATTATAATTACATTACAAACTGACTGCTCTGCTTTGTATACTCCGGATGAACGGAACGAAAATCACCAAAAGAACTAAACGTTCACACAGAGAGAAAAGAATGATAAATGACGAAATAACGAAACAAAGAACGAGTGATATCCTAGGGGGTTGCTAACAACAGAAAGCCGTCATTTCGGCAAACGTTTCGCAATTGATTGACTGTCATGTGCATTCTTCCCCCACATAAAAAATGCCGAAGCGGGGAAAAACATGACAGATTAGACAAAATGACTTAAATAGTTTTTTGTCAAATCACGCTTTGATCGCTACGATGAGTCTCACAAAAGGCAAGCTGTAAACAGCCTGTCTAACTAAAGCGCCGACTGTGGGTTGGCAAATTTCCGCCCATTCACATTTCTTTCTTCGCTTGTCTTGTTAAAGTTACACAATGGAGTTCCGTCATCCGCCTACATTTGGCTCTATGAATATCTTTGTCCATTGTTTCCGTCCAATCGTTGCGTAATTTAGACATGACAAAACACTTGACTGTACCACCTGTCTTTGGTTATTACGCTGTCGCTTTTTGTTAGTTGGTAGTCGACATCAATTTCTGACTTTTTGCATTTATATTTGTTCGCGGATGAACCTGATATCCGGTCCGGTTGGAGCATCATGAAGCAGAGACGACATTGATTTAATTGCAAGAGATACCCGCCCAGAGAAACGTGCGCTACAGAATTACAAGCGTGCTGGGTCGTTGTGTCCCTATACGCTGATTAACTTACTTTAATTAGAAATATAATCAAAGCACTTGTACATGAAACACAAGCCAATTTGTTGGATTCAGAGTAGTGAAGACAGATATTGATCTGTCATCTGCACATTATCAGGTCAGTAGGGAGCAGTGTTCCAGGATATTGATGTGTAGTGTTTTTCTGCTATGGCCTTAAAGGCTTAAAGAAACTGCTGAACTACAGTATGATCATTTACTCATTCTCATGTCATAACCCATACATTTTATTAAAACATAAAGATAAGAACAATACCGCTCTTCAAAAGTTACAAAACGCGAATGTGTGTTTCTGCCTGGGCATCTGTGCCCATACAAATGGCTGTCGGGTCTTTGCCTACCTCTGCATTCTGGAGACATGTCATGTTTTATGGAACCACAAAACAGACGTAGATACAAATAAGACAGCAAACAGACGTTAACGCGCATCAAACTGACACGAGAAGCTTCCCGCTGAAATTGAGGCCTAATAAAGCACAAGCTGTCTGAATTTATCTTTGCATTTTTCTAAACAGCTCTATCAATCGCAACACTTAATTTTTAAGAGACAAGGGGACGTGTGGGATTGTATGTGTGCGGAGAGGTGCGTGTCCTTGATTCAAGCTGGTTTGAGGAGATTGAACGTGTTAGGATTGTTGAATGTCATAATATGCTGAATCAGCGCTTGTGTGTCACAGACTGACCACAACAAACAAACACCATACCTTTATACAGTATGCAACACTTATTCACACACTCATCTGTTTCTAAAACTAATACACACACTAGCAAATTCATGATGGTTTAGACATCTGGCACGAATACATTATCTCTCAAAGCGCCAGTGTGCAAGTTTTTGCAGGCTCTTTTGACAGAAATGCAATATAATATACATAACTATGTCTATGTGTAAAGATCTTACATAATGAAAGATATGTTTTTATTACATTAGAATGAGTTATTTCTATCTGCATACACCATAGGTCTCCTTCCATGTAATTCGCAATGTTGGTTCTACAGTAGCCCTCAACGGACAAACTGCTCTAAAGCGGCAAAGAAGCGAAAACATCACAACATCTTAGTTTTGTGTCAGCAACCATAGTGCTCTAAACGGGAGGGGTTAAGGGAGGGACATTTTACACCGGACATTTTAAGTATCAGTTCAACCAAATAAGTTAAGTTCACCTTATGGCACGTGACAGTTCAATAAAAAAACTCTTTGTTGGAAAAATTTGAAAAAGTTGCCCAATGATGATATTTTATTATGTTGCTGTACGTTGTGTGTTCTGTTCTGTCTACTTTAGGTCACTATGATTGGATATAAAAGGCTGTATTATTTTCCCATGTTGTGTTCCACAGAAAAAACAACAGCATATGGGTTTGGAACGACATAAGGGTGAGTAAATAAAGACAGAAGTTTCCTTCTTGGGTGATCTAACTCCTTAATGAAAATCTAAAAATACAGAAAGGAAGATGGTTTATTTTGGGGGATCATTTGCTCCGTTTAAAAATAATTCTTTCGTAAGTAATAAAACAAAATGTGTTCTGAACTTATAAAGCCACATTGTGTGGCAATTTGCGTGTGTGTGTTTTAAAACATGTGTGATGCTTGGTTTTCAATTTACTTTAAGTGGGTCACTGTCTGTTTCTCTTTGCACTGCGGTGAACAGAGAGAGCAGCGTTGTCATCTCCTCTGCAGCAAAACCCCGGAGTAATTTCATGCATTTCCAAATGTATTTATTTGGATGAAAATGATTTAATTTATTCATTAATTTAATTCTGTTCTCCAGAGTAAATTCAAAAGCGCAGCTTGTTTATTGCACGTGGAATCAGGATAGACACAGTATAGCTTGTTTATACCTGTGCGATATTTAATCTATTCATTTTGTCGTTCCTTTCAGAACTCAGGATCCTAAAACCAGCAACCCTTTGTCGGAATCGTCAAAGATTGAAGAACGGGGAAAATGAGAAGTCGAACTGCTGTGGCCCAGATTAGACATGGAAGAGGACATGGTGCTCAACAGCTGCATAATGAGCTCCCTTTGGAGGGTAAAAGTAGGGATTCGTGTCCACAATCACCTCAGAGATATCTTCTTTTCCAGGCGGTGGGGGGTCGAAGGGGAGTGGGTTCAAATATTTTGCTGATGAGATTTTGAGGTCAAGGACAGTTGAATTTGGTTACACACTGGGAGTTTTCCAATATAGTGAGGTTGAGGAGGTCAACAAAGTGTGTACAGTATAACTTTATCGAGAGTGCTTCACCATGGAAGGACTCTTGTTGAGTGTTTTCAGTTAAAGAATACTGTAAAGTGGACCAAAAATAGGAGGGAAGAGAGACAAAAGACTATCATTCAGTCACGCTCATGTTGTTTCAAGCCAATGTGATTTCGTGAGATATGGAGCACAAATTATGTTTTAAAGAATGCTGACTTTCTTATACAATGAAAGCATAGAGTGGCCAGCGACTGTCAAGCTTAAAAAGACAAATAAGAGTCATAAAAGATATGTAAAAACGAGTCAAGTAATTTCAAATCCTTAGAAGCAACACAACAGCTTTGTAACTCTCATTTGTGCTTTCTGTCATCTTGGCAACGAATACGAGAACCATTATTGGTTTCACTGACGTCAAGCGCTAGTGTGCCAGGTTTATATTTGCTTGCACATGATGGTTTCTCTTTCTATGCTCCAAAAACATCTTGGACTAAGATAAATGCGATCTAATGGATTTTCATTTTCGGGTGAACTGCCCCTTTAAGAGCGACTGTTTATTTGTCCTGTAATAATGAAACTTGATCAAATGTCTATTTAGCTTTAGGGCCAAATTTTTAATTTAAACTTATTTTCCAAAATCAGTTTATGACACCCACATGCGCTTCATTTACAGTATGTTTGGGTGCTTTGGCATGTTACGCAACCATTGCAGATAGTCGATGTGATTCGGACTCTGTTATCTTTCTCTCTGCGCACATATATTTTGCTTTTCCTCATCTGCTGTTCTTGTTGGAGATAAACACCCAGCACTGGAGCCAGTGCGCACATCAGTCCGAATTCAAATCACTCCACAGACTCCATCTTTGTGGGCAGAGAATGTGTTTACAGAAGCTAAGCCCTTTTTAAGCAAACATCTGTTCGAAAGACACAAACTCTAGCGCGCTCAGCAAGCAACATGTAACGTCTTTTCATCAGAGCACTGGCAAGTCACATTATCCATAATCCCATGTTTGGGTCCCAGCGCTGGGCTTTAGGAATTCGCAGATGAGGCAACTAGTGAACACATACGCACTTACACGCAGCATGTGTCCAACGCTAATGGCTTTAAAGTAAAAAACCTCAGCGCACTTTTTGCTTCTCTTCCAAAGACTTTTTTACTTCTCAAGACGGAGAGAAGTAGGTCAGGCTGTGAGTATAAGAGGCTAGCTGGTGTATCTTAGCTGCAAGCCTCTTGCCTTTAAAATCTTATCTGTTTCATAGAACAGATGTTTTATTACTAGGATATGCCACAGTGGAACTGAAGGCGAGTATTTTTTGTGTTTCAGCTCGAAGTTAGAGACAGAAATCCAGACTTACCTTAATTTAATACATAACCTAGAGTGGGGGACACAATACATTTCCCATTCCTTGTACATTTAAGCAACAGTTTTATATTATTTCTATATCATCCATAGTACACGTGTTTACTGCATTAGGTGTATTTATGTAAGCATTATATTTACAAAGTCCACTTACAAGTTACAACAGCTCTTAAACAGCTCTCTATCTGCACTACCACCCACCAAATCTTTTTTATCTCCCGATCTGTGCCACTTTTTTCAATCTCCTCCTCAACATCTCCATTTGTTTTTCTCCTTTATCTCGGCTGCTATTGTCTGTGTTTTCTTTCTCCACCCTATCATTACAGCCATGGTTTCTATGGCGGTTACTCTCTAGGCCCCTGGTTCTCCCTAATGGCTTCTTTCCGTTTGTTTCTGATCCCTAATGTGTCTGTCGATAGCAGCACAGCTGCCCCCGGGCTGCCCTGACTCGGCGTGCCTGTCACATAGAAGACCCCCCCCCTTCCCAAAGGGACCCATTCAATACACAGCCTAACTAGTGTGCACTCTTCCCCTAACAGACTCATTTGCCTGTGTATGGGTACATGATTTACACAGCAGGCTTTTTGGGCGCATTAGATGGTAGTGGACTCAGGTGGGGATGCGGCTCAGATGCTCAGATGCTCAGATGCTTGTGGCTGTCAATCAAACTTTGTCAACTCTTTATCTTTACTTTTCTCTTTCTCTGTGTTCATCAGAACAAAGAAATTTTGGAACAACTCGAAGGTGAGCAAATAATGACTGACCTTTTTTTTTGGCTGACGTATCCAAATAAGTTAATGGATATATGGTAAAGGGTTTATTCAGCTTAACTTAATGGAGTTAAACTGTAGTGTTAAATATTCTGAATGTTTGATTTTTTAATACATTATTTATGGATTTTTATTATGAGTGAATATTGGTTTCAGAATATTCTTTTTCATTTTAATAGAACTTCTCCTAATGTGCTTTTTAGTAGAAGGCAATTATGCAAACATACCCAAATTCCCTAAAATTGTGTGGCATTTCTGTTTGACAGAAGACTCACATTATTTTTGCAAATTGCAAAAATTGCAAGTTTGCAAAATGACTTCAGAAGACTTCCTCTGTATGAATGTCAAGTATTGTGCAAAGAAAAACAGTTAATATTGTAGAAACTGTATTTACATTTTCTAAAGAACGTATCAGTACCTGCAAGGCAGCAAAATGACAACATCGAGCTTTAAGTAAGTATAAGCTGTGTTAATAGATGCTTAAATAGAAAAAGGCCAATCACATATCAACCAATCACAACTGTGACACACACAGTCAGCAGATTCCAACTGTCTAAGGGTAGGTTACAAATAAAATGGACGTGTCCTACAGAAAAAAACTAACAATGAAGGTAAAGCTCTCTTATGATATTTTGTATTATACATATAAATAATACAAAATTATATATTGTTAATAATTAGTTTTCTACATTTTTACATAGGACATTTACATTTACATTTAGGCATTTGGCAGATGCTTTTATTCAAAGCGACTTACATTGCTTTATCCTATACATTTATACATAGGTATTTGCAATCCCCTGGGATCGAACCCACAACCTTGCGTTGTTAACGCAATGCTCTTACCACAGAGCTACAGGAACGCTTATGGGACTTATGGTAAGGTTTATTTGTCAACTACCCATAAACTGTCACGATCCCAGTCTGTGTTTCCCCTCTGTTTTTGAACTTTTCTGTTACTTCCTGTCTATGTCATGTGGTTTGTAGTTGGTTGTAGTTGTTGGTATCACCTGGACTTCCCCAGGTGTGCCATGTCATCTTGTTAGGTTCTCTGTATTTCAGCACTTGTGTTTCAGTTGTCTAGTGTCAGTAGTTGTTTGATGTTGCTTTCGTGTCTCCGTGGTTTGAGTACTTTGGCTCCTTGCTTCTTTATTCTTTCATTGTTTTGTACTTTGTGTTTTTGTTTATGTTTATTAAAATTGTCAAACTGCATGTGGATCCGCTGCCTCGCCTGCCTTCATGGTTACAGAAAAGTTTGTGATATAAACAGATTATGACACTGGCATCATTGTTGTTTGTTAGCTCAGGAATAAACTAGTTTCAAAACAAGGTTTTGATTTGATACACAAGCAATTCATTTGTGCAGAATAAAAACACAAATTCTGAGAAATATCAATAGAGAGCTGTCTTGCAATCACTGTGGTAAATGCAACACCTCAAGTTCAGAACCATGGACAGCGCCTCTGCTGACTAATAAAGCAACAGGTGTCTTCTATTTATACTGAGCATACTGTCAAATAAAGAGCTTTTCATTATGTCAGACCATCATACCGAGCACTGAATGCAATGACAAAATATCAGCTCCAAGGACAGCTCGGGTTTCCAAAAATGCTGCTTCAACAAGAATTGCTGAGTTTAAGTCACTGATTAATGCAGGATTTTATTGTGTGCCTGGATTTCAGGACCATGGACAGTGGTAAAAATATTTTAACCAAATATATAAATAAATTATTTTGTCTAAAGAAAAAATGATATAGTTAAAATGTGTATTATTAGTGAGGCCTATATGAGTCTAATATTTACAGAAGGATCAGCTCTTTCCCTCTCACCAAACCCTTGCCATCAGCTCCCCCTCATCACACAAACAAAAACACACACACTATACAGTTTCAGTGGCAGTGGGAGTCTGTTTTAGCTGTCCGGGTCAGGTAAGATTGCACACTTAACGCCCACATACTTTGTAATGAAGTTGAGGATATGCACATTTCTAATGTTGCAAATATTGAAGCTACTCCCACACTATTATTCCTGCCTGTTTCTTTAAAGCTTCAAACGATCCGGTCTGAACAGCAAACACTGTGCTCTTTGTCTGTCTGTCTGTCTGTCTATCTATCTGTCTATCTACACTATCTATCTATCTATCTATCTATCTATCTATCTATCTATCTATCTATCTATCTATCTATCTATCTATCTATCTATCTATCTATCTATCATCTTTCACCGCTATCATTTATATTGTCGCAGCCTGACTCAAACTCATTCACATGCACATGCACACACACGTTGTAAGCCTGACTCACGGTGAATGTGCTGTTTCAGAAAACAACTCATGCTTTTGATGAGGTTGCTGAACTTTTGGCCTGTGACTGCACATCTTTGGTAGAGCCATGAAAAGCGGCTTGATTCTCGAGAATCAAGCGGAAAAGCAATTTCATGCAAAAAAATGGCTCTGAAATATGTTTCCCCCTTCTTTTTGGCACATAACTCGAAAACGACTGCTAGGAGACCACATTTTTCTTTTGATGTACGGAAAGCCGAGGTTAATCCAAATCTGCCTGCCTGCGATTTTCACAATGTATTACTTGAGCTTTAAAGGTAAGAAATGGCTTTTCTATTCTGGGAGACCTGGGAGAGAAGGAAGTGGTTGAGAGGAGGGACCAAGACAGAATGAAAGAAGATGTCTAGAAGAAAGAATAAAGTAAGGTAAATAATGAGAGAATTACTGTGATTGTAAAGAGGGGGTGTGTATAGTCTCAGCGGGTCTCATTTTATGCAGACCTGTAATTAGCTCACCCTGCTGTTCAATCCCATGTCTTGTCTGCGTGTAAAGAGGGTTCTTACCAGTGAACAGGACTAAACTGCTTATATACCACAGGAGAGCTGTAATTTATATTCGTCCATGTCCATACACATTGAGGGTAGAGTTGAATATGAAAAGCAATACTATGTACAATATTTCATATCGTACACATTTTTTTTGTTCCTTGAGGTTCACTTAAAATGTTTGTGAAGAATTAAGCTTTTGCTTCAGGAAATAAGTCATTTTTGCAACAGCCTGTAAATAAATTATTTTTTTGGACTGTGGGGGTATTTATACTTTTACGTTTTCATATTCTTTGGTTTCAAAGGACCCATGAAGTTTTGATTTCTCTCGATTTGACCCCTTCAATGATTGACGTAAACTTTCTGTTTTCTGCAGAACAGAAAAGAAGATATTTTAAAGTATGTTGGTAACCGAACAACCGTGCTACCTATTGACTTGCATTGTTTTTGTGTCTACAGTATACAATAGAAGTCAGTTATTACCGCCGTTTTTAAATATCTTCTTTTGTGTTCTGCAGAGGAAAGCCATACAGGTTTAAAATGACAATGATGACAGAGTTTAAATTTTTTGGGGGAGTGAACTGTCCCTTTATGTGCATCTGAGATGGTTAATGCTTGTGTCTGGCAATCTGTTTTTTGGAGTTAGACATGACTATAAGAATTATGTTAAACTTAAAGAAGTAGTTTACCAAAATATGACCATTTTCTCAAACAGTAATGTATTTACCCTGTATATGATTTTCATATCTGTGATTATTGTGACAATTATTATAAGAGAGAGGTGCAAAGTGGCATGAGCATAGCTTAATGTTTGCATGTTTTAAGCAACAACAATAGACATCAACTCTCTTTCCATCTTAATTTAAATACATCGCTCATCTCAAGACAGTACACACACATGGATTTCCAGGTAGTTGCTTATTTGTTTCACCTCTGTGCTGCAGTTTTTAGCCTCCTGGCCCTGCACCGCTGGAGCAGTCGACCCTCTGCTCCGGCTCACCGCTGAATGCCAGGATGATTGCAGTGAGCACAGGGCGTTATAGAGGAAAACCTGAAGTTCTCGCTGTGGGGAAGCTCACTCACAGAAACTACAGACCTATAGGAGCTCTGCATCAGTGATCAGAATGTTTCATATCTCACAGCTGGAGGAAGGTTTGCTGTTCTTGTCCAGGTATTTGAACGTGATTGCGTGGTATGTACATGGAAATACCATCTGCAGTCCACATTAAAAGCAATCTCTAAAATTTCTCTGTTCATTTGTGTAGCATAGAACCAAGAAGTGGTCTTCAAACTGCAGTCGACCAAACTCTGCTCCCTTCCCATGATCCTCTGACTGACTCATCAGGTAAATATCAGAGCTGTTGCTTTTTCTGCGCCTGCGTGCGGTGAGTGTGAAAACATTGGACATTCAGTCCTGCACTTCAGCAGTTCTAGACAACATAAAATAAATGACTGATAGCATTGTTTAACATCACAAACACACCAACAAAGCTGGGCTGAATTCAATTTGATCCCACATGCCTGTTCTGAGTATTCGGTTATGGATCATGTAGCACACTGTGTGTCCTGGTATACAGTACTTTACTGGGACCTGTACAGTATCACTTTTCTGCAATCCAGACACTTGGATTGGCTCTTTAAAATGGTGAGTGCACTTCACTGCACAGTGAGTCTGAATATAGAGTCTGGCCCATTGTAACATCCCATCCATCATTATTGCTTTTCAAGTCAACATCACATTAACTTCAATTTACTGCATGCTTTCTATGGGTGGAAAAGTTTTGTTATTAATTGTGCACACTTTTGTGAATTAAGCACCTTCTATGACACAGATAATTTGCATAAACCAGGGTGTTACTGTAGTGCTGTTCTGTAATAATGATTTAATTTAAATACTTTCAATGTAGCGCGTTTGGTGCACTGTCGGAAGCGTTAAATTCCCACTCGCTTCAGATGAATTAATGAATAGCTGCAACCAATCAGTCGAAAAATTCAAAAGCTGAATGCCAGTCTACAATGTCACAGTTAGGGCTTTTATATGTTATTCTGAAGGCCTTCACACAACACATGTGGGTCTGATGTTTGGTCTTGAGTTTTCTGAGACAAAAACCACCAATTTTTTCTCTTTCTGAACCTCGTGGTTGCTGCATTTGGTCCTCATCTTTTCATCTGACACCCCAGCTGGCACCAGACAGTGCTATATGGGAAATGGAGCAGTCAAGCGTAGCGGTGTCAAAGTGGGTCAGCATGTCTTCAGTTCCATTAAATCTTACATAATTATATTGAAATTAGACTCACAGAGAGCCAGAGGCAGAGGGATGACATGAGAAACTGATTGGAAAATGACAGTAGAGTACAACTACCTGTTGTTCAGAAAATACTGTACATTACTGTAGTGTCTATGTAAAACTATTAGGAAGAATGTCTAATAAGATTCGCTAAGAGTTGGGTGTGATTTTATATTTGTGTATACTTTTTATTCGAAAGAAATGTTTTAATATTACTGTCCATGAAGAGTTAATTTGTAAAAACAGATAACTCTATTTATAAAAAAATACAAAAATCATGTTTTTTATAAACTCTTCAAATATTTATACAGAAAACATATTTTGTAGTTAATAACATATACAATATGTTATCAACATATTAAATATTAGCATCATTTTTCTCAGCATTACAATATTAAATAAGAGATATATATATTTTTTAATGATTGCTATTTAATGTCTATTGCTTTGTCCCCGCATTTTTGAACACCATATTTTTGCGCAATAAGTAAATCAGCTCTTCAAAAAATCTTACAGTATTTTTGAAAAACTCAGAAAAGAGATCAAATCCGTGGATTGGATTACACAAAATAGTAATATTAAACTACACCAGCAGGCCCATTCTGATATCCGTCATAAATTTATACAAATACTGGAATTGTTTGATATAATCCAAAAATTCTCGATGTGAATGTGTGTTGAGTGATAATGACAGCATTTAACTGTTTGATTTAGAGATCATATGAAAACTGCACAGACCAATGTCTGAATTTATCAGGGCTACAAGGACACAATAGATCTTCTGTCAGCTTTGGTGATTAAGTGCGGCAAATAAAAAAGGGCCGATGGAACAGGCACGGATTATTTGTGCCGTATTTGACGTCTGATAAAAGCAAAGTTTGAATTACAGAGAGATGAATGATTATTCTCGTCCGCCTGTGATCGAATCCTCAATCACAGAGATGGGACCCTATACATACAGCTGAATGTCATTAGATACAGTACAGTCTTTATTCCATCAATGTCTGTTTCACACTTCTCAAGCATCTGATAATTCACTGTCAATTCAATCTCAATTCTCAGCGTAGACGTAAATCATTCATGGTGAATTTGAAAATATTTTATTTTATTAAAAAGACAAGTTTTGCTTGTCCTTTGCGGGAGATGAATGAAATATTCAGTTCTGCTATTACAAGAACTAGAGTTTTGTTGTCAGAGGGTAAGAAACACTCCAGTAAAATTGACTGTAACTCTAAGCTGCTAAAACAGTCCTTAGATAGATTGATAGATAACCTTTATTCGTCCCACAATGGGGAAATTTCTGTGCTAAAGGGATAGTTTGGTAAAAATGTTATTTCTGCCATCATTTATTCACCCTCTCTTGTCATTCAAAACTGGTCTATGACTTTTTCTGTGAAACACAAAAGCAGATATTTTAAGACAGGGCTCTTTCCCATTGGTCGCACTGGTTACACTTGCACTCAGTTGGTTATCACTTTAATATTTCCATGGTAACGCGGCACTGCTTTTCATGTGACACACCGCAGCCACAACAGCTATGTCTGATGTATTGCTTTTCACTTTCACATTGCATTTCACAAACTTGTCAACTGTGTCATGAAATTTGTATGTAAATGTGTTTTGTTGTTTAAACGCTTTTATAATGATAACGTTAGTTGAGCTGTATGGACTGGTGCCATGTTTGTTTGTGCAGCGGTTCAGAGAATCTGATCCGTCAGATTTACAGAACGTGAATTCATCCACTTCTCTCAAAATACACAAATCTAATTGGCTGGTGAACTGGGAGAAGAATAGAGTGAGCTTTACAGTTGCTTACACTATGTGTACCTGATGTGAATAAAACACATCGTTCAAATTTTATTTTAATGGATTATTAATGTGGCCAATGCGACCGTGTTAAATTTCCCTTCGCACGTTATAAAAAAATTGTTGCAATTTTGGTCGCAGTCTAGAGCCCTGCAAGAAATAATTGCTTTTGTGTCATATAATGGAACTCAATGTAGGCCAACATGGTTTGGTTATCAATGTTCTTCAAAACATCTTTTTTTGTGTTCTTTAAAAGAAAGGAATTCACACATAGAATGACATGAAGTTGAATAATTTTTATTTTCCGGTGAACTGTCCCTTTAAAGAAAAATGATTTGGGTTCAGTAGACTTGGTTCATTTGTCCTAAAGAGAATCAAACCCCACATACTTTCATTGTATAGAAAAGATCAAGATATAAAAAATAGGGTGTGTAAAAGATTATATTTTCCTCAAAAGTATCTCTTTTAAAAGCATTAACTTGATATAAAATTGGATTTGGTTTGAGGGTGAATTCCTCACACCTCCGTGCACGGGTGTGTTCTCTAAAAGCTGTTCGGTATTCTGTGCTAAAGACACTTGGAGAAAAGCCCTGACAAGAGCAGCTCCTCTTCCATTAGTGTGGTACAGCTGCTGATGTGGCTCGTGAAGGCACCATGCTCTGCTTGCTACGTCCTCAATTACTCAAGCGTGGAAAGAGTCTCAGACTGAGAGAACTGATCGATACCAAATCTAGCCTTTCCCGCACCAGCCTCTCTCTCTCTCGCTCTTTCCCCTCTGCTTACAATATCCATCCAGACAAGTTGTAGCTTGTGGTCATTGCTTCCATTGCAGGCTGTGTGTGTGTTTGAGGCAGGACAGCAGTAATGTTAAGAGAGGAAAGGACTTTGTGAAAAGGGCAGAGTGTTATTTTGGGAGAATGTACAGGACAGGTTCCAGGCCCTAAATCTGTCCGCTGGATGGATGTGAGGCTGAGATAGCGGAGCAAAGCACGGTGCTGTCAGGCATCTTCAGCCTTGGACCAGAGTCACACCTGACGGGTGAAAACTGTTACTTTAGGAGATATGCCAGCCAATGCTTTATTCTGAGGTTGAACGATTTTGACATTTCTCTTCAAATTCTCCATCAAAAGCTGAAATATCTAAGCTGCGTTATCCACGAAACACACTCTTACTGTCTTCTATGTACACAATTGACTCATTTGTGAGAAACATTGACATTTAAATGAGACATTACATGGAACTCAAAAGGGCTGTTATAAACCTCTAGAACCGTTCTTGATGGCAATTTTCGGGAAACACTCATGCGATTGGTTATTTCAATACTTCATACAGTATCTGTATTATACAGTTCAACTGTGCTCTTTGTTTGTTCTCCAAAGGACATATATGACCCTCTGACGGGGTTACAAAGACCTCAGCCACCTTAGACCACAGGGTGGACTCAGTCCAGAGCCCTAGAGGGTATAAATCTTTAATCACATCCTACCATGCCCCTCCATGAAAGACCATAGGGCTCGGTCTGTTTGTGCATTATTCAGGGGAACCTGCCTCATCCTGCATAAACCAAAGCAGCTTTACATAAAACGACCTCTGGACTCTGTTTCCAGAACTTTCAGATGCATCTTCGACCACACAAGCCTTTCTATAATTCTATAAGCCATTGAATTCTTTGTCATTGATTGTGCCACTCATCCATATAAAGAAGATACCGTGTTGCTTTTATATACATCAAAGGGTACTTAACTGAATTCTGCTTCATTCTAGGGAAAAAAATCCTAGAAGAAAATCTTTTGTGAAAACACACAAACGGAGCAATTGTAGACATACAGTAAATGTACAGTATAATGTCATAAAACTATTGCAGAAGACCCATTAATTTGCTCCCCATCTACCATTGCTGTCCACAAGAGAATTTGTGATATAGTCAAGACCTTATTGTCCTGTAATTTGGGTCACTATGACAGCTTTAACAATAGCTAGGGTTTCTGTAACATTTCCCACCATCTAGCAATCATACACAAATAAGCGTTAGGTATTGAACCGATAAAGTCACGTAGGACATCATTAGAGACATGTCAATGTTTATAGCTAACCGCAGATCAATACATGTATGGCTTTGCCATTGAAGATCTAAAAAAGATCTGTGCCTGTGAGGGAAACATGTCCCGCGAGCATTTAACCTAACGCTTCTGTGAAACCACTATCCTTTACTCATGATTGAGTTGTTCCAAATGTGTATACAATTCTTTTTTCTGATGAAGACAGAGAAAGATTTTTGGAAGAATGCTTGAAACCAAACAGTTGTTGGCCACCATTGACTACCATACAGTAGTAGGAAAAATTTAAATCGCAGAACTGTTTGCTTTCCTACATACTTTTGTTTCAAGATTTGGAACAACTTGAGTGTGAGTAAATGGAGACAGAATTTAAATTTTCTGTTTCTTTAAACCCATTGTGCACAAAAATGAATAACTTGACAAAACTGAGATGCATGTGTAGCCTATATAACGCATAAGGAACGGATGAGACAAAAAAAACACCTTTTTCATTGTTGACTACACAATTTTATTCCATTCCATTTCTGCTATTTATTAGTTTTATTGATTTTTTTACCACAATTTAGGAAAGTAGTTTCATGGTTTCTAGATAGCTGAAGTTGGTCATTAATCAAAGATTCCAAATGTCAACCTGGTTTAATCTGGACATACATGTATGTGTGTTGTTTTTAGGGATGTGGTGAGGAAAGGTTTTATCCCAGTAGAATAGGGGTTCATTCATCACTTCAAAAGGTCTATCTGAAAGAGATTTTGCAGAATATCTTGTGTGTTTAAGAGTGCGTCCATGTCCTGCATATCTGATATCTGACTACATGGAAGAAGGGAACATGTAAGGTTAATCTGTTACGAGACACATTTAGATTCTATTGATCAGACCGTTAACAAATGGATGACATGAATTCCTTGAATCTTATCTCTTCTGTCTATTGTCCAATCTTTTCTAACCACCTCTCATCACATTCCCATCCATTTTATCTTCCTTTGCTTTCATCCATGGAAAGTAATTAACTTCACTGTATTCTCACTGTGTGTGTTTCAGCACTGATTTTCACATAATCTTTAGATGGATTCTGTAATTCATTGCCAGAAACCCTTGCTCATGCAAACATTAAAAAAATGATTATACAATATAACAAAAGGAAAGACGTTTGGCGTTCATACTGTTTCTGTTTATCTTCCAGTACACGTGTCTCAAGGGCTGCGTGTGTGCCCCTGAAATAGGTTTCTGAACATCTGTATGGTATAATAGTGCAGTCTGATGAATTTCCGTTGACATTTCTGTGTTGTGTGTTATCTGGGTTGCGCACAGCTGTTGATATGAGACTCACCTCTCGCCGCACCAGCATAAATGACAAAACCAAAGTGAGCCACTATGGGAAATGATGGCCTCTTATTGTCACTGAAACACAAACAAGCACGCAGATGTTTTCTGTGACACACACACACAATCTGCTCTCTCGCTGCTGTTTATATTTCCATGAGGACCCTCGGACTCTTTCCTCTCTTTGAGGCCATAAAATGTCCTCTTGCAGTATTCCAGATGTTTAAAAGATAATCCATTGCTCAATTCTGTATAATACAAAAATAATTAAAGAGCAGGACAGTTCTGCTAAATGTAAAAGAATCATTGAAGTTCCGCCGTGGGGATTCGATCCACACCGCTCTTCAAGTGACAAATGAGTCAAGGAAAGATAACTCTTAAATACCCATAACAATGCTTCAATTGGACGTCATATGACCAAATAGAATTATTTTCTTTGGTTTAGTCTGTCTAATGAAGTCTTACAGAGCAAAACCAATCATATTGTTGAATTTATTTACTTCTTTTGTGGAGCTGTAGATTGCACATTTTTAAAATAGAGAGTGAGTCAGATCCTCACCATCTTGTCTTAAACTAATTAAATCTCATCCAAAGATACAAAATACCTTTGGGAGTTTCTAAAAAGACACCGCCCAACACATAAATATGCGCTCATCTCGTGCTCCCACAGACACACCTGATAATGTGCAGGGATTTGGCAACCCACAAGACCATCTGTCTCCTCAGAGCTGGGTTAGAACTGGGCAAGCTGTCTCGCACCTGGCCCATGCGACCCATATGACTAATGCCAGATCACCTGTCTATAATAGGAAATAAATTATGCTGTATATCTTACTTAAGATCGCACAGAAATATCATATGTGAAATCTATTCTATCAAGATGGGAAGGCCACACGTTATTAGACACGTCGTTGGTTCAATATAAATGCTCTTTTAAGCAATATTCTCTGCAAATTCACATGAACATCGATTTATTACTGAGGCGTGAATTACGCTTCACTGGACCTTTAGCTGTATCATTATTACAATGAGAATGAAGTTTTCATCGCAGAAACTTTTTCACTGTTTGGGTTCTTGAAGTAGCTGTGTATGAAGATAAATTAATATTTCATTGTATATGAATTGTTTTAAATCAATTAAAACTACTCAACAGTTATTGATTCTTTGCAGAGATCTAAAGGCAACATGATGTTTTGTAATGATGTTTTGCTGCTGAAATCATTTATAGGCCAAACTAAAACTGCAACTGTCACTATGTAACAAGGACAATAATGTCTTTGAAATTATTATTTTTGAATGATTTGCAATTTAGCATCCTGCTAGAATGTTACATTAAAGCTGCCTTTTTAATTAAACAAAGAGGTGAAAGAAGTGTGGGGGTTAAATGAAGTCGCCTTCACTAATCTCTCAATAAGGTTTTCCTAATAAAATAATGCCTTACAATCGCTACTAATGCCGAGATAAACCAATTATAAAAGGGAACATAGTGTAAACAAGCCAACCCTGCGCACACTCCATAAATCCTGGAATAAATGTACCACATCAAAATGATTCAGGCCATCAGTCATTTTCAAAAACCACAGATGGATTATTAAACGGGAAAAAAAATATTCATTCATTTACTTAAATAGATCCTAAAGAATTATTGTTATATCTCCATTTAGCACCTCAGTCGGTGGACCAATATCTATTTCAAGCCACAGTAATACATCTTAGCCAGAAATAAGTGCGTCATTCACTGGTCAATCATCATCTCCGGAACATTTTTAATAATAAACAACTACTGCCAAGATGCTGCTGAATGTTGTTCATGCCAGAATAAGAGTTGGAGGAGAAACTTGTAAAGAATCTGCCTGACGACTGCGTTGAGGAAATTATATTTTTATTTCCTCAATGAACTGGACAGAGGTTGTGGTCACATTAAAAGATCTGGTGGTGCGGGGCCCTAACTCTCCATCATTTGAGGTTTCGGTCGAATAGTTTAATATCAGCAGCTTAGTCATGATGTGTTTGAAGTCAGTGACCTTGCTGAAGCACAGAATGACAGTATCGCACTATGACACACACACACTCATAGATTATTGGAAGAAATCCCTGTGGTCAGTAAGTACACAACGTACAAATCTACTATGAGCACACAGGTGGGCCTGAACTCTTGTCTAACAAGTGTTGTATTCTGTCCTTAAAAGCCATCTAAGGCTTTATTTGAACTGACCTACTATCTCTCTCTCACTCTTTAATAGGGCTGCACGATATTGAAAAAAACGTACATTGCGATATTTTTTTCTGCGATATATATTGCGATGTGTAGAAATACAGAACTGTTCATCAGATGTCTTGAATTTCTCCAAAAATAAATATGCCTGGGATGGCAACTTGAGAAAAATAAGTGCGTGATGGTATAACATAACGCTTGTCAAGTGACCGGATCATGTTTGCAAAACCCGGGTTGGTCACCGTGTTAATTGGTACCATGTCTTTCGCCAGGTGAAATGTTATCGCATCCGCAATCTCTTTATGCCGCTTGGAACCCTTCGCATATGGTGTAACACTGGCAAACGTATCCGAAATAGTTTTTTGCTTTGGACGGCAATCAGATCTGGCTTTGCACTCGTCATACAGAGCTCTGTGGTGCCGACTTAAATGATCAAACAAATTAGTTGTGTTTCCGCGTGTTGTGGCAACTACTGCACGGCACTCCCGACAAAGTACCTGTTTTTGGTCAGCATCATCCTTTCTGTAGCCAAAATATTTCCAAATAATTGACGATGCGCTTCTTTTTGCGACCAAGTCGTCCATTTCGGTGATTTTCTCCCGTTCCTCACTCATTTCGTCATGCGCACGCATGCAAAGGCTGCGTGTCAAAAACGTGAAGCAACAACATGTGCTTTGTAAAAAAAAAAGCACCCATAAATCAGAATTCATTACTTTATATCAGGCAAATATAGAAAAAAAAACTTTCCCTGCATCGCACCTCGTGCGATGTGACTATTGCGCATGCGTACATCGCGATATCGATGCTAAAACGATATATCGTGCAGCCTTACTCTTTAATATACAAATCGTTTAAACTTACAAATACACTTATAAACGCCTTGTAGATAAACAGGTGATAAGTTTCAATCACATCTTAACTCACTCTATACAGGCACAGCTGAGTCTATACCCTGTATAGACTACAGAGCTCCAGAGGCAGATGTAGAGTTAATGCAGTCCATTATGTAAGCAAAAGCTCTGACGCCAACGGTGCACCGCTTTATGTTGTTAAAATGCACACACACACACACACACAGTGCTGTAGTTTCAGACACGGGGGAGTATTTTCATGGGAGAGCTATCTTTAGTCTTGTAAAACCGAATCTCCGGAGTTGAAGAAATATAAACTAACAGACGTCCTGAAAGCTTCACTCACAATGCTGTTCGTTTTTTTAATTTGCTGTCTGGTTACGTTATCAGAAAGGAAAGATCTTTACTGATCTTTGTATTCTTAATACACTGTAATTACAGATTATGAACACAGATTGTACACAACAGTATGGATCTCCTACATGCAGGCACGTGCACAGATAGACATCATAGGGGGCTTGAGCCCCTGGCCTTTTCTTCCTTGAGAAATGGTGCCCTTTTTTTTCTGGGGATTTTTATGAATATACCATACGTATATATGTGTGTACGTGTTTCTGTTTGTGCACAGCTTAAAACAAATCTGAATGTCGGGTCGGGGAATTTTTAAAGACTGTCAAGTTCCGATGCCTTTCTCCCCTCACGTCTCTGCGCAGGTGTCAGCAGTCAGTCAGTCAGTGTGTATAGTGAAGCACACATGATAGGCACATCGCAGACGGGCACAGCACATGCAGATAACCGTAGAAGTGAAGCCCCTCTATTCCAGATGTTTTTGTCTTGGTATGCGGTGAGTGATGATAAAAAAATATTAAGCAACCAGTGCCTCGAATTTACAGTTAATTATCCAAAAGTTAAAAGCAAAATATGAGTGTCTTGCTACTCATGAGCTACCATGTAATAAGTGAGCTAAAGTCCACTTTCCTGCCAATCAAGTTTAGCCCTGACTCTAATAAAACACACCTGAACACGCATAACCAAGGGCTAAATTCAGCACTGCGCAGGTTCACTGTGTTAAGTACAGTGAGAGACCTTCACTTGCAGATCGGTGTGTATGTTTACAGTCGCTCTCGTGGTATTTTACTGACATATGACGATCGATCTGCGCATAGCACCCCATAAAGACCTTGATGAAGCTTGTTCAGCTTTATTTCGGGTCTAAACTATCAAGAGTAGTTTCCGTTTCAATGTTGTGTAAATACAGTATGCATATAGGTGGTTTTGGTTCATTTAAAGAAATCTACAGAAGCAAACAGAAAGTACGCTTTTAAACAAACACTTTCATTTGTATTTTTGTAATTTAGCAAAAGAAGAAATGGAAAGTAAATCAATGTATACCAAAATCTCAAAACTGAACACTACATGAAGTGTCCTGTCTTAAAGGGCTCAAATGACCTAATTAAAAACATGATTAAGATCTATTTATGATGTAATAAAATGTTGTTTTACGTTTGAAATATTGAAACTAGTAGCACAGAAAACATGCGCACTTTGGCTTAGTTTCCTTTGATGTTAATCTTGTGATAAAATTGGTGAATGCTAAAGAAGACCAGGGTCTCAGGGAAGTAAAATAAATTGGTAAGTTAGAGATGTGTTAATATATATAACATTTTGTTTAGAAAGATAAATAAATATGAGAAATGCCCTTTTTCTACTTGAGCCCCTCCCACTTGAAATGTTTGTGCACGTCCCTGCCTACATGCACTCTTGTTTCAATCAAAATAACAAGACAATGGACACAAAATACATTTTTTGTGAAATAAATAAAGGCACTTTAAGGAATATTAACAATTTTAACATTGTGATATAATTTTTTTACTAGTTTTGTTATTTTTTTACATTTTAAAGACAAAATAGTATTAAAATTATATTATTAAGATTATGTTTAAAATCTTAATATTTAAATAGGCTTAATTGTAATTCTACCAAGTATTATACAAATATATTATATATATATATATATATATATATATATATATATATTATAAATTGTATGTTATTGTTGATATGTTTGAATTCTTAAGAATGTAAAAATTATTTATATAAAAAAATCCTTAGTTATCGAACCTGTGAGCATTGTAGTGCCATTTCAGCCTTAGATTCCCAATCATGTTGGCAATCAAAACACGCTTTAATAATTCAATAGGAACATAGGGTGTGAATGAAAATGAGAAACCGAGAGACAAGCAGGGACCTTTGAGACGTGAATATGACCAAATCTGAGGAAAGCTCTAGGTTGTGGTGTAAAGCACTACAAACAAACCCAATCGATAACATTAATGTCTTAATCAATAAACAAATCCTCATTAAAATAAATATTAATGAAGCTACAGCCCACCTTAGATGCTAATTGAAAAAAGACAGAGAAATGCTACGTTTTAATAGCACGTATACATCTGTGTGAGTGGATTAAAAGTGCCTGAAGGAGGGTCAATATTGGCATTCAGATACACAAAAGCATAAAATCAATACAATGCCATTCAATGCTTGTCTCCAAATACTGCATATCCATCCTGAAAGTCAAGACTTTTTTGTATTGTAAATAATGTGCATTCGCTGGGCTTCAGCGGATACCTCACACCGCAAATCTCGTGCCATTGTGTACTGTATGAATACAGTCTGAAACGCTCTCAATCTTATATTTTGTGTTAGGAATGTAAGCTAACCACCGATGGTGAAGCAGTCATTAGAGCGCTATAAAGTTACGCTGACAGGGCAGGCGAAGCCACTGGAATTGATACCCAAGGTCAGAGAGCGTTTGAGAGAACACAAGGTCTCAAGGGTCCCCCTTAACTGTCTCTCATTTCCACAGCGGCACAGGAAACGCTGGTCCTGTCTACCGCTGGCGTTCGTTTTTTCCTGCTCATAAATTTAATTAGTAAATAATTAAAAGTTTATTTCATCTGTATAGAACTTAACAAGGTCATGTTGTGCGGGTCTGAGTTTTGTGAGGGCGCTACCACATCCCATAGCCTGAGGAAACTTTTATTTGTTTCTGTGCTCTGTATTCCATTAGATGTTAAAATGTTCTGGAAGGATTTAATTATCAATCTCAAAATCTCAGTTTGACGTATCAGTGATATAATGCTAAAAGTGTTAGCCAAAGTGTAAAAACCCTGAAGTCCCTGTAAACAATCCATCTTCCTCTTTATATCTCTCACTTTTATGTTTACATCCAAGTATTGTCTACATGCATTTTTTCTACTGTGCACATAAATCTCTCCTCCCGCCGCCTTGTTGTTTTCTCTCACAGTTGTTGATAACTGGTGTTGTGCATGTTGCATCTGTCTGAGGCAGAATTGCATGTTTCTACTGTGACATTTGGACCATCTATCCCCCAAGGCCTTTCCAGCAGCGTCTGCATCGCTGTCCCCTAAGGACTACTGTAACAGTGACGTACAGTTACTCACACGCACATACACACTATTGCATGCACAAGCTCTATATTGTTCTTGCTGGCGAAGACAAAAGTCTTACATCTTTATCTGCAGAGAAGCCTGTGGAGGCGAGGGTTCTTCGGGATCCCATTTATAAACATCAGCTCTTGGAAGATTCTATCTGTTGTAATCAGACAGTGAGAACTTTTTTAGATAGACTCATCTACAGTAGGTGTCGCAACATCAATCGCCAAGAACACATTATTAAGACTCTCGGCCGACATATAGATTTGTTGTGGTCCAGTACTCCTGAGTCAGGGAACAAAAAATGAAGCCATTTGATCTTTTGGCTTCTGATCTTGGCTTCTGATTAGTTTCAAGTGCACTTTGGCACGTTTAAACTTGGCGCATCAAGATGGTTTTACAAGATGTACAAAAACTAATGCCATTGGATTTGTTTATGAAAGAAAGAAAATTATGCAGATTTGGAACAACATAGGAGAATAAATAGTCGGTTGCTTAATAGCCTACCAGTTCAAAGTAATTCCCAAGATTTTATTGGTTTAAACCTAAAGGATAGTTGTGTATTTGCTATATATGGGTCTGAATTCTGTATTCTGCTTTATTGATTTCTCTATTCTAGAACATATCTCTACAAGAACACTCTAAATTGGCAGAGCAAAGCATAAAATGGCTGATATCACTTTATCTACCAAAACCTTTCTTCTGTGCTTCTTTTCTGAAAAGGAATTTTTATACTAGCTTCTTTCTGACAGGAGTACTCAATGGAAAGGGAAGAATAGAAAACAGTGTGAAATTACAAACAAACAGATCGCAGCTTTCAGTTTCAAACTTTTTTAAAGCAACTGCACAGTCAATCTTTTTTCCCCAAATCTATATAAAGGGTTCTGTCACAGAACGTTTGTCAAATCTGATTTGAAGCCATCACAATTTATCCTACAGTTTGCTCCTGAATATAAAAGTTTTATTCCATATTTTTGTTAAAATAAACAATTCAAACAATTTATAAATTACAATTTATAATTTTAGCATAAAAATGTCCGTTTTAGGTCTTTTGACTTTAAACCAAGTAAAGACACCGTTACCTTCTTTATCACACATGTATATATATATGCATATAAAATTTACCAGTACTCTATGTGATGAATACAAAAAATAAAAATATTAAAGACTCTACTTGAACTTGATGACTCACTTTGTCCAATAAAATGCATTGATGTGAACAAAAAGTTATTACCTGACAGAGATTAGTCTCTAGATATGGACAATTAAAACAGTAATGAAAACTCTGAGTTACAGACCGGCTGAAGGCTGGACATTTCAAAAATTCTGAAAAACCACATATACATTTATCTTTATCATCTACTGAAATCCTCTAGTATATTAAAATAACTTCTAAAGCTGAATATTTCTCTTCCAGATGCTTAATGAATTTCATACCTTTGGTATTTTACATTTTTGACAAACAATAAAATGCATGACAGCAAAGTGAATCAAGTTTCTGCCTGGCAGACTCTTCTGAATTACTCTGTGAATATCTACTGTGTGTTTCATTAAAAATGCATTTTACCGAAAAGGCAAAACAGGGACATACAGACTTACGTAACTGTCTCTGTAACGTCACGCCAGCTTTGTAAAACATTGCAATTTACATTTAAAGGCAGGAGGTAAAAGTGCAATCTGGCATCCTTCACAACAAATCCTATTAGTCCATGCGCTGTAGATGTAAAGAGTATCTGTGTGTGGCCCCTAAAAATAGTGTGTGTTCAAAAGAGACATTTGATCAGGATTCTGTATCAGTGTAGTGGTTTGTGGTCCTACTGTGACTAGTGACTCATAGAGAGATTTGAGCTGGTGTGCGTGTGTATAACATGAACAGTTATAAAGCGATTCTAATAACACAGCTCAAATATATTGCTTCTCTCTGTATGTTTCTCAGTCACATATGATGGATTAGAACTGCAAACAGATTGATTACAACCTGATGGTTTTAAGAGAATGAGAGAGGGTGTGTGTGCGCACGTTTTTTGTCCTTATTTTTCATTGTTTTATTCCTTTGAGAGATGGCATATAAGGTCAGGGCCCTAGCCACTTCTGGGTTCAATATGTTGTTTCAAGAAAATCAAGGAAGCAAAAACGTGATAACATCTTAGTTTACATTCATGCATTTGAGGCTTTTATCCAAAGCGACTTACATTGCATTTTCCTATAGATTTGTTTTTAAGTATGTGCAATCCCCTGGTTTCAAACCCACGACATTGCTGTTATTAGCACCATGCTCTTACCACTGAGCAACAGGAGAGTTCTGTGAGAGCTGCCTTAGTGGTTCTAAGGGGGAGGGAAGGAGTGAGCCGTTGGTTGCAATTCACAGTCTCACCACTAGATACCACTAAATTTCAATATGCTGGACCTTTCAATTTGCCGTTCCTGAACCAGGAAACACTAAGGTAAGTAATAATATCCTCCTCAGACCTCTAAAGTCAAAATGTCTCAGTCCTGGTTTTTTGTCCATACAATGGAAGTCAATGGAGTCCAATGTTGTTTGGTGACTTACAATCTTTAAAATATCTTATTTTTTGTTCTGCAGTAGAAAAAAGCCATACCGGTTTGAAATGACATGAGGGTGAAGAATAAAAACACTTTGGGGTAAACTATCCTTTTAAATTACCTTCAAAACCAGCTTGTGCATGGGTTGAAACCAAGTAGGCAGTTATAAACTGGACGTGTGTTGCCATGTTTAGCCATCTCTGTTAGCCTGTGTTATCTTCATGCCAGTCCAAATCAGCAAAGGTCTGACAAGACAAGTGCAATAGAGGTCAGGGAGAAATAGATTCTCTGGAAGGGGACAGTGGCTTCTTTAACCTGTCGCCCAAAATTACGCCTACCCAACCCTCACAGCGCCCCTTGACACGCTAGCCACCAAAGAACATCCTTTCACATTATAACCCAGGCTTGTGATTTTGAGCTAATTTTGTCGAGTGCCCGAGATTGAGGATGTCACCCCTCAAAGAAAGCGAAAGCTGCCATGTTGAATCAGAGATCCGAGCGGCTACTGTCAAAAGACCTTGATGTTCGAGGTGTGTAGTTTCACGTCTCCTGCCGCCAGTTGAGATCCGATCGTCTGGCAGGAAAGGGGAAAAATATGTCCTTGTTCTGTCTTTTAACAGTGCGTAATAATGAGAGCTCAATTCTTAAGTGTCAGGATCAAGGCGAAGCTCTCATCTTTTCTTAATGCTGTGAATCATTTAAGAGCCTGTGGACAAAGTATTCACTTTGGACAGTGCAGTTCAAACCAGCACATTCTGTATTTTACCTTCATTAAAAGGAAGTGGGACGAATTCAGAGCGACCAAAGTGGTTCGATGGAGTTGGGTATTTAAGACTGCGACCATTGGTAGGCAGGTGCTGTAATCTTGAATCCTTTCTAAAGAGACCCCAATGTTTTGAAACAGCAAAGGTCAATTGTTGAAAAAATGAATAAAAACAGAATAGATCTGTCGCAGAAAAATAAACTGAATTATTTACATTATGTACCATAAAACTAATATTTTGATGGTTTAATCTAACCTCTACACCAAACCTCCTCCACCAAGTCAACTTAATTAAATGTAAATCACAGGCAGGAAGTCCTCATCTCCTGTACAAACAGCAGTCACCAGGCAGGTAGACGACTCGCCAACAAGTACAAACAGAACCCTGCAACGCACCTCCACGTATCCAAAGGGAGCGCACGTCACGGATGACCTTTCCCCACACGATTCACCCTCTCCTCCCGTAAACACATCATTAATCTCTCAATAGGCTGAGACATGGCAGACCTCTGCCGAAACATTATTGTTTGCTTTTTCTCTCGTTGACTCCTAATTATCATCAGCTAATGACCGCCCCTTCCTACCGTTCAGATTTAATTAACACTCCAAAGAGGGAGAAAGAGCCAAATGTTTGCTTACAGTTTGGGTTTATCATTTGTATGACAAGAGCAAAGTGGTGAAACTTGGACGGATCTAGTTTTTTTCTAGGTGAATGAACTACGGATAAAACCGTTTTAAAAAAGGTGCGATATATACAAAGGTGCCCCCTTCCAGACGTCATTCTAGTGTGTGTCTGTGTAGAGAGAGAGGTCATGTGTTTTTCACGTTCTCCTCATTAAATGTCCAGTTGGGTCTGTTTCACACATAACATGTCTGTATCACGTGTGTGTATGTAATAAACGGCAACTCTATACAGAGAATAAAGTGATTTTAGGGTTATTATTTTGAGTAATTCTAATAACAACATACATAATGCTGCTTTAATCTGAAACCTTGTCTCTCCATATTTTCATTTTTTGTCAGACATCATTATTATTTGTCACACTTTATGTTTGTCACTTGGTTTTTCAATTATCTAGGCAGTAAAAGGTTTTAAAAACAGCTTGTCAATTTTGTATTTCATCATTTAAAAAGTAAAGTGTTTTGCCTCAAACTGCGATTTCCATTGACTTGAAATGAAGTAAGTAAGGACCAAATGCTGTTGTTTGGTTACCAACATTCTTAAATAGATCTTCTTTGGTGTTTTGTAGGAGAAAGAATGTCAAAAAGGTCTAAAATTTTGCAGACACTTTTATCCAAAGTGACTTAAAAGTCTGGTAAACAATGGAAGCAACTGCAATTGTGTCAACATTACGAGAACAAAAAGTGCAAAAAAAAGTCGCACAATCTAAGCCTACTATAGTGTACAGAATAGCCAAGTTTAGTTTATCTAAGCTTAAATAAGCATGCTTTTTTAATTTTTTATATATTGTAGAAAAGATATAGAAATCAAAAATGATCATTCAGGAAAAAATGACAAGAGGGTGGGAATAAAATGACATATTTTTCATGTTTGGTTTAATTTCACTATTTAATCTTTGACACCTTACTTAGTCAATATTAAAGAGTACATAACATGAGATCATAAAAATGACATTTCATGCAGTGTGTAATGTTGCCGTGTTTGAAAGTAAGCAGCCTGCCAAGTTGTAAATCCGAAGGTGAATGAATAACAAAGTTATTGGATCGGAAAAAAGAAAGTCGACTCTGAATGACGCAAACGAGTCGTCCCTAGTCTGATTTGCGAACCGCCGCGGATTTACGTCAGTACATACAGTCCCCGCCTACGTTTTGCTAGGACTGCCCGCGAAAACTTCACTCTTCTCCCCCGAACACTGTAGCCTGTGAGCCTCATTCACGGTAGACCAATCACAGCAGACTAGACCGCCTGACCAATGACTTGACACTAGGGTAGCGGAAAGGAGGGGATTAGACAGATGAATCACGCAACGGACCATTTGAGAGTCAGTCAAGAACTAAGTTAAGAATAACTGCCTATTATTACGAAATGATAGTGTTTTTACACCTTCTCTGTACATAAACTTGATAGGACACTCCATAAATCAAAGTAGGACCTTAAAAATCTCTATTCATGTACTCTTTAAAGATATCAAGGTTATATTTTCATAAAATGGTCATTACGTTACATATGTAGAATTATTTTATGTAGAAAATCACACCAAAAACGACCTTAGCCGGGTTTTCACAGCTGGGTCGCACTTGGGCTTTTTCAGAATCAAACCCATGACTTTGGCATTACAGCGCTACCAGTTGAGCTACAATACCACTCTGTCTTATATTACGACCGGTCTGTTTTCTCATGGCTCTGCATACACGGCCCACTGGCTGCCGGTCACATACGAAGACAATCAGCCATATATAATCTTTATAAGACCTGTTAAAGCATCACTAACAGCCTTTTTATCACCTGCAGGTTGAAGAGTCATTTATAGCTTATCTTTGTAAACACGTTGCTCATTCCCCACATGCTAATGGTGGGGCGCATACAGCACGCACGCCACGGACACCTACAGTACAAACACATAAATGCTTTTGAATTATAGAGTGAGAATGGCGATATTCACACAGACGTACACTGAATCATCATTAAGAGTAGGTTTGCAAGCTGGCCAGGGCGATTTTCTCCACCACAGGTGGGGGTGTGAGTAGCTCTGCTTCTTTTCTTTGTGCTCGGCTGCCCCGTGTGTGTCTGTGTGTGAGATCTCTGACTAAATGAGCTTTCAACCGAACGAGCTATTAAAATGGGCCAACGAGCCGGCCCGGCTGGCTGCCCAGCCAGTAGTACTTTGTATGGAAAGTAGCTTCCTGTTTCCTGCCCGCGCTTTAGCCAATAGGTGCGCGTTTGTTTCAAACCTTTATTTAATCTATGTCGCCTTTACTCTGTTCTCGGGCTCTTACACAGGCGACTGATAATGGGCCATATTGTAGTGTACCTGGGGCAATTTGGGGTTGAGAGAGGGTATCACAGATGTGGGCACTGTGCAGGGGCATTGAATCCAGAACATCGCCTTCCAGCAAACCAGACCAAAGTCTTGTGCATCGCCTTACGTGTAACATCTTATGCTTTCTTGAACTTAAAAAGTTGTGTTTGTACCATGTTTTTCAACTTCTCCCCACCTTTGTAATGTCAAGTTTTTCTTTCTTTATTTTGATGCATGTGCTACTTAAATAAAAACTAAACTAAACTAAAGATCCAAAGACCCAGAATTTTTTCTGCGGGCATCATTCCAAACACCCTCCCACTTTTTGTTGACCGACTGATCAGAACCGTACAGTGTCACCAGTCAAAAACCACTTAGACATCCCATAGCATCCCAAATGCTATTCGACAAAAGACACGCTGCTTTCCTGTAAACAGATTCCAGCTGCACAATTATTATGCGTTCCATGCCCCGTTCTGTACCCCCGGGCTGTAAGCATAGACACCTACTGCTAGGAACGACAACAATAAACAGTCATAACTCCTTATCGCTGTGCTGTCTTTTATTGTCTGTTGGCAATGAGGAGGGGCTCGGTGGCAAAGCTTATGCAGAACGCCTTTCAGCACGCAAATAAATCCCCCCTCCTTTCTTCTTTCTATCTCTGTCTCTCTCCGTCCCATCCCTTTTCTCAACTCAAACCCACACATTCTTTTGTAATGAAGAGAAAATGAAGCAGTTCCCAGAGCAGGCTGCTTTAAAGCTGAAGGCTCAAACTGTTGTGACACCAGAGTCACTCTTCGGAGGAAAAGAAATGAGGGGAATCGTTTTTTAAGGAATGAAGATAATAACAACATGTTAAATCATAAAGCTAATAATGAATATAATAAAAGCAAAATGTAATAGACTGTAAGTATTTTGCAGAATTTTTCATTTGTAGCCTTTAGATTTATTAGGCGCTCCAAAAGAGGCACTACAAAATATTGCAAAAATAATAAATGAATATAATCAAATAAGCATCCCAAATTTTACTACGCGTTCTAACAGAATGAATAAAATATTTTCATAAGTTTAAACAAAGTATAAATATATTCCTCAAAGCATCGTGACGCGCTTCGCGAAAGGTGAAACAGCGCCCCCCTGTGGATACACTCATCCACATCCATCAATCTTCATGACCTCGATGTTTCTTAAATCATTCTCTTCAGGGTTTATTTTGAAATCCAGACACTTGATTGCCTTTAAATAGCTCAGATACGATACACAAAGCATAGCCATTTAAAACCACAGATCAAAGGACAAGATGCCAAATTGTGCGGGCAATACTAATACAGACACCAAAAACAGATCAAAAAGCATCTGTATTTTCATAATGCTGTTGGAGTCAGAGACTCGAATCATTAAGAGCTCACAAACACCGTTTCCATGGGCGCCTGTCACCAATACAACGAATATTGATGAGTATCACTAAATGCATCCAACTGTTTTAATTGCACTAGTTAAGACACGAGCTCTAGTTGTCAGCTGCAGTGCGGCATCGCTTGTCTATTTTTAAGAATAATATTACGTGCTGTTTATGAATATTTCATCGGCACACGGCCAAAAGCTCACCACAACTTAAAGAGACAGAAAAACAAACCTGACACAAATACCATCAAGAGTTCCTGGGATGTATTATGCTTCTGAAACACTCACGCGCGCAGCGAACAGAAATGTATCCGACTTTCAGCATCATGCCACGGCTACATTTGCTTCAACTGCACCGAATAAGATAACGACATAAACATGATAAATCTAGTTGTTCTTACCTCGCTTGAACATCCTGAACGGGTGATGCTGTGCACTTTATTCCACTGTGGTAGTCAAAACAAACGTGTCATCTTCTATAATCCGAGTCATATGTGATAAAAGTTTGATATGTTTTAGTTTTCTTCAATGCGTGTCGATCCACATCAAACAGAAATTCGTAACTCTTCAGCCCAGCTCTCAGGTCTCTATAAAAATGGGAAAAAACATCGCCGACGTGCACACTTCCCAAGCACCACAAGACAATATATTTTAAAGAGAGATGACTCCGAAAAATATGCTTCAGCGGACACTTGCAATAGCCAGAAAAACACGCATTAAAGTTTCATAATATCGCTCGGTGTCACGGGGAAACCGCGCGCGCTGGTACGCACGGCACTTTTACGCACGGCGCCGTATGTTGTGTTTAGTTACTGCGTTCGGATGTGGAGATGTGCGGGTCGTTAACGAATGACAGTCGCTCGGTTCTGTCTCTTCATGAGTCGGAAAGATAGAGCACGACTGGAGGGAGGTGTCCGGAAGAGAAAGGAAAACACGGAGAGATATTTACCCTCTCCCGCCTCCCTTTAATCCTAAATATGCCTCTGTCCTCGAGACTTCATAGCGTCTGTATAATATAATTCATGTCGTTTCGTTTCACAGCTTGTCTGGTGTTTAGTTTCCGAGCAGATGAAACTGATGTCCTCTGACGACGGAGAGATAGGAGGAGCGATATATCCTTATGGCTCTTGTTTTCCCGTATAAAGGCTTGGGGGATATTGTCCACTTTTGTCCATTGGCTGTTATGGTATTGAGGGGAATATTGCTCTGAAGGAGATGTTTTATGAAACATCCCATCTATCTGATGTCATGCATACCAGTGGATTTCAAATCTTTCGATAGATAGATACTAAGATAGATAGATTGACTGTAAAAGAGTCTTCTTGTAGATTTATTTATAGTTTAGTGACATTGTTTTAGTTCAGACACATTTCTCCGACCACATCCCTGCACCGCAGCATCAGCGGTCCTTTGCTGAGGCAAGTGGCTTCAGTATAAAGCCGTAAATCTCTGTGTCTGTGTAAGGTGAGAGTGTTAATGTCCCTGTGTCCTATATGTCTCTGTGTAGGGTGAGGCGGGTTAATGTCCTTTTCAGCATCGTCTGACACAAGCACCTGCACATCACAATCACACAATCCAGACAGTAGCGGGGTCAAATACAAGGCCGTTGTAATCCGGTGTAAGGAGGATAATGCTCTCTCACTTTCTCTCCCTGAGGGGGGCAGGTAAGGTTGGCCAATGATAGATATAAATTGTACTCCGTCCCCAGTGGTCTCCTTATGTCTACGGTTTGGTTTACCTCCAATGAGCTGCTAGTGTGAGGCTGTGGGTTAATCGCTTTGTACATCCTAATTCATTTAATTGCTGACATGTAAACCTTAACCCAGTCCATCTACAGCTGGTCACACTCAAAAAGAAACAAGTGCATTTAGAAGCAAGTTTGACGTGAACTCCTTCCTATGTAATAGGTTCTCACATTTATGACTAAAGGCCATTGACGTCAAACCTGACACAATATATCCAAAGGCACTATATTCAATGTGATACAATAGAGGTGAATAATGAAATAAATTACATATGTGTTGTATGGTTTCAGAAAACTAGGAATAAAGCTCATGAGTCTAATGGATTTTATTGTGCTGTTTTGTTCAATTTACAGGTTTACAGCACCCATTCACATCCATTATATGGATAAGAGCCGGGATATTCTCAAACATTCTCTATGCTTCACAGAAGACAGTCTTCAAAGTTTAAAACAACTGGAAAGTTATAACAGCTCTTTTTCTGTGTGTGTGAACTGTTCCTTTAAGATGAATTCCCACATTGACTCGCTAAATGTTTCGCGTCATTTAGTAATTGTCTTAAAATGACAACGTTTAATCAAGGTAATTTATCATAAATGAACAGGTACTTTCCATTAATTATGCAGATAAATAGCTGAAAAGATACTGGAGCAGAATAACAAGCAGAAAGCACGCGACGTGCATGCGAGGAACGACAAAACAACATTGCGTGAGTGGAGAGTCGTGCCGCCTCTGTCTGTTCTCCCACAGGGACCCACTCAGCTGACACACAATATTGTTTGTCTCTGTGAGGAGCAGGAACACACATTAACTGTTTTAAAGTGTTGATGAAGACATTTAGAAACTGGTCACACACTGGAGCCCTAAGAACCCTGAACTTGGTGGACATCACATGTTGAGTTTTATTTCAAAGTCCAGTCTGTTCTTTCGTGTTTAAAAAAAAAGTTGAGTTTAGTTTACCATCTGAATTTAAAAGAACTTGAGGTAAACATACCTGTTGTTATTGCAACACTGGTATTGTTATTTATCCTTATGATTTGGGGTTGCAAGAAACCAGTATATTGTAAGTGTTAGATTTTGGCACATAACTCCTGCATTATTGTGCTATAGATGCAAATCATACAGTAGATGTATGTGTACCTCAGATTGACGAATGTTCTTTTTTTCTAAACTTTTAAAATAGTGTGTAATGTGTTGGGGGATCAATTGACAGGAGGTAATAATATACATACGTCTTCAGAGGTCTATAAAGAGCTTACATAATGTTTTCTTACCTTTGAATTAGCTATTTCTATCTACAGTACATACACCGCAGGCCCCCTTGCATGGAATTTGCCATGTCATCCCACGATATCCTAACAAACACCTAGCAATACACTAGCAACCGTTAAGAAGACCCTAGCAACTGCATAGAGACCCCCTAGCAACCGTCCAATCTAGCATCCAGATTCACATGCAGCAGTCACATGTCTTTGGAATATGTTAACATCTTGTTTCAGTCAGTTTTTACACTTTTGAAAGAGTGAGAGAGAGACAGAGAGAGAGAGAATTTATATAATATTAATATCCCAAATTCAAGTTATTTAAAATGTATGCCCTGTATAAAATAAGATGACAGATCATGCAACATAATTAAGTTTTACATCAAGTTTAAAACCAATGAGTCCTCCACTATAAACAGTCTCTCATTCCTTACCGTCATGGAGTCCATATTTTCTTTACTTAATACATTTGCATGCATTTTCTTGAACAATCTAAGTGTAAACTGAGTGCAGTCATGAGTCTGTTTCTCATCACATTCTGCCAAAAGTATTGGGAACTGGTCATATTATTTACTAAATGTTAGTCTCATGGGTTCCCATTATAATTCATATAGGGCCACTGTGCATTATATTTAATGACACAAATTTGTATTTATAAATAACCTTGACCTTGAAATAACATTTCAACATTGCACCCAGTACTCAATGGATTTGGCTCACAGATAAGTCATCAGCTTGATGTGTTGTTGACCTTTTGCTGACCTTTCATTGACCATTCCTCAAACTTTTGCTGTCTAATGAACACTTTGTAGATCTGCTTTCCTTACATCCAAGTCAGAAGCTCGGATCTCAACCTTTTCAACAGATGGGCTCTTGTCTTCACTTTCCCTGCCAAATGATACAATCCCTCCTTTCTGTGGAAAAATATGAGTCATTTTGTGAACTTCAAGGACTGCTGCACTTTTAGCTGCAGTACATGTGTCTTGCGGTCTGTAGGAGTGCTGTTCGACGCTGCCAAGGTCACATGCATCCGTGACATACCGCCCAACATATATGCAAAATATATGAGCGCTATGTAAACAGTGTTTCCCTGATAGATGCATAAAAGAAGATACATCCATGATGAGAAAGTATATTAGTTTCTTATCTGCCTAGGAGATAAGGAGTCGCGATTCAAATTAAATCTTGTCGGTGGTCAGCTCAGCTTTGTTTTTCTCAAATATTTATCGCACCATCTCCTGCTTCTTACCCATTTATCTAGAGCTATCTTGTTTACATGGCCAACAGATCTGATAATCTGTAAGACGCAGTGCAGTTGACTAAAGTGTCTGTGTGTCTGAAATGATTTACCTTAAAAATACTGTAAAGGATTGCTTTATTTTTTATCCATGTTTTGAATATTATAATATAATATTACCATAATAATATGGTAGAATATTATAACTCCATATGGTTTACACCAGGAATTAGCTTATATATAAATTCTTTATTTTATTCAATTTATTTATTTATTAATAATATTTCTTATTGCAGTGCTTCATTATAAGATAAAGAATATATGACTGTACAATGTACAGCTTTAAATATATATATTATTGTCATTTACATTTTAGTTTATAAAAAATAAGATGATAAAATCATATGAGACAGAGATACAATTGATATATAATAAAATATTAATATAAAGTAAAATGACAATATATTCAATAAAATAAATATGAGTCCGATAAAATCATCCAATAGGAAATTTCCATTTACTGTACATATAGAAAATTATTTGGCATGTCGTGTAATCGATCAGAACAAAGTATTCCAGAAGGCCGCTTGATAATTTAAGATAAATGTTTATCATTGGTAAATATTTTTTTATAGCAACAAAGTCACCTATCAATCTAAACATTACCCGTGTGCTATTTGCACAAGGCCGCCACATTTGTAAATGTATCACAATGTCTCAGGCCTTGTACCGCAGCCGCACAAAAAGCCCTGACATGCCAGAGTTTTCTCCTCGGCTCTTTGTCACAGTTCACAGCAAAGGATAGTGTGGAAACCGGCAGGGGTGAGAGATCAGGCCTAATTGCCAGGAAAAGAGGGATAATGAATATAGAGGAGTGAAGGAGCAGACTGCTGAGGAAGCTTCTTTCTAGGACTCTCGGGATCCAAGTTTCTCTCTGGTGCCAGTAAACTCTGAATACTACCACAGAGACACGATACAGCATTCAACTAAAAACCCTTGAGTCATGAGCACTGCATAACCAAACTGCCAAGTGCCTTGTTGTTTTGGCGCCTAGAAAACGAGAGAAAGGTCAATCTGATTTTAGCTGCAAATTGCGCATATTTTTCTGTATGTCACAAATATGACACATTTGTTATTAAAATAGGAAATTCAGAATTTGAGAGATAACATGGTTAAAATAAAGTCGAACTTAAACGGACATTTCACCCCAAAATGTAATTCCACATTAATTTACTCGCCCACATGTCATTCCAAACTTGTATGACTTTCTTTCTTCTGCAAAGCACCAAAGAAGATATTTTGAAGAACTTTGAACAACATTGGCACCAATTGACTTCCATTGTATGTCCACAAAATATCTTATTTTGTGTTCCACAGAATTAAAGAGAAACAGATTTATAATAGAAACAGAGTTATTTACTCATTTTGAATGACATGAGTTTAAATAAAAAATAAAAAATTATATTCAGGGTGAACAGGCCCTGTGTGTGTTTGGTGTATATGTCGCATTTAAGTTTTGTGGGTTTGTTTTTGAGATAACCTGTTCTATTATGAATTGTAACAGGGTCTCGGTCTCTACCAAGCTCTTACATTATCATAATTCAGCTCAAGAATATTTTTTATTAGTTTAGAGGCGAGAGAGAAAGAGAGAGATAGAGAGAGAGAGTCCTGTGCCACGTCTTGTATTAATAAAGCAAAGAGGTGGAAAAACACGATTATACTTTCTAGAGGACAACTCATTTGTAGGTGTCACCCCACAGCAGTTTAGATTGTTTACACATTCACATAAACACAGGCAATATAACCTCTGGTGGATATACGAATAGTGTATGGGCATGCAAACAAACAGCAGAATCACATAAAAGGATTGCTTTTGAAGGTCACAGGCTATGATACGCATCATTCTTTAAATCAAGTTTAACAAGCATTTTAACCCAGAAATGAACAGATTTAATATTACATTTCCGACTGCTGCCATGGTAACTGTGTTTGGACTGGTAACAGTGACAATGGTGGTCGGGATCTAGGAGAAATGACATGAATATAATAGTTTGTTTTTCTCCAAAAGACCTCGGCATGTCCAAACTTTAAACAGTTCATGTAGTCAGCAGTCAACCATCGCTATAAACACCGGATGTCATCCACATCAGATTCTCATGACATATAACTCTGCACATGCAAACAAACTTTAGCCTGTCAGACTGTAAAAATATGATTTTCTCACTATAATACTTCTGTCATGTTTCAGTCTTGACCTGCCTGTTGCTTCCCCATCATCACAAGAAATGGTACACCTGAATTATGTATTCCGCCTGACATCCAGTAGCCCTTACACACACACCTTGCATGGTTTGCCTCAGCTCTTTCCTCATGCTATCTGAAAGATAACCGTGTTCATAATTAGACAGTGTAAACCTATCTACTTTATTATTTTATCAGTTCTCTCACTGGAATCTGTCTTCATTTAACCTCCATTCATTTCAGGCTAAATGCTCTGAACTGGGTGTACTAGAGCTTACAAGATACTGTGCAGTATATCCTTTCTAGTGATTTTACAAAGTTATAAAGATAAAGGCTTTACAACATTATTGTCATGTACAGACACAGTCAAGATTGGAAGGTCAGGAGTTTAAAATGGCACACACCATCCTCGGAAGATGCTCTCATTGTCCACATTTTGCATATCCAGACTGGAGGTCAGAGTTTGAGTTTAAGTCAGGCAACATTGTTATCAATCCATATTTTATTTCTAATTTTAGAATTTAAACCAAAGTAGACACAATTTTTTTTCATTGCCTTCTGTTTTTAAAGTTAAAATAGAAGGCTGACCGCTATGCTTCGCGGGTTACAGCATCCTATGCAGAATGCTCAGATTGTGCACATTTTGGCAAATGTATCGCTGTAGCATCCCACGCATACATTAAACATACTGCAAAAATAGCATGACTAGTAAGGTTATGCATTCTAAACAAAACCTCATGCCCTCAGTTATACTTGTATAAGATGCCAGAAATCTCTCTTGTTGTGTGACCCTGCCATACCTTTCTTTCCAGCCCTCGGGCAGTTGCAGTGATACCGTGCCCTTGTGTGTGTATATGTGTGTGTGTGTGTTTCTGTGCTTCCAGTCAGATGGGATGTTTGCTGGAAGATCTGTGACTGTGTGAATTTCTGATTGACTCTGCAGCCCACCATGTGTGTGCGGGGACAGCGGCCAGCTCACAACCCAAAGCCCAGCAGCAGGCACTGAGGGCTGATCGGTGAGGGTTTGGGTGCCATGATCATCTACTGCCTTTCACCACCAGAAAAGTGAAATAAAAATTTAAATCACAAAATGTGAAAACACGAGGTTTACGCCCATCAGTATATAATTCATGACAGGTGTCAAGTTACACAATTCAGTTTAATATTTGAACCTTATGAAAAAATTATACACAAGATTAAAAGTACACAAAAGGTCTACGTTTTTTTATTGTAATCTCATATAAAAAGTAGCTGTTGCATACAGGTAAGCAGTCTGGATTCTCAAATCATAGACAGAGCTGGCACATCTGCTCTGATGTGTGTTTACACTCCAGTATGCTAAAGAGGAAAGATATTGCGAGTTGTGCACTAACTGAGCGTCCGGGACTGTAAATGTCTTCTGATCGATGCGCTCTGTTTTATTCAGTGTAATTACACTCACTGACATGAGACAGCTGTGACACTATTTTCTTCTGCGTGAATGGGCACACATACATCTCTCCTCAAGGCTTTTGCCTGCATTCATCTTGCATTCACAAATGCACTATAAAGTAGCCTACAGCTGGTCATTGAGAAGATGTGGTTCTTGGCTTTGGTATCACACACTGTATGCAAACAAGAATCAAAGATACAACTGGCAACCAAAACTGAAAGAACACAAGGAAAACAAGCACAGGGGAAACAGAAACAAAACAGAATTAAAAATTAAAAATTTGCGGAATAAAAGTGCAATATACGATCCATTGTGTATTTATTTTGAGTGTCTATTGACAGAAATGCAATATAATATACATAACTATAACTAAATGTCTTCGGAGGTGTACACAGAGACCTTACACAGTGAATCGTTGTGTTTTTATTACCTTAGAACGAGCTATTTCTATCTACAAAGTCCACGGGTCCCCTTACATGGAATTCGCCATGTCGCTTCTACAGTAGCACTAAACTTACAAACTCTCAAAACTGAGCGTTTTGTAAATACATTATCTTCTTTGGGCAAAGATGCATATATGTGATGACATCTAGTTCTGTGTTAACCACTATAGTGCTTTGAAAGGGAGGGGAATGGGGGGGGGGGAATAAGCTGTTGGTTCCAATTATTAGATGCCACTAAATTTCATACACTGGACCTTTAAAGCAGAAGTTAGAGAACATATATTCATGTCGGGCGGAAACCCTGTATCTCCAAAACGGTTACTTTATAGGAAAAAATTATTTTTCAATAATTAAACAATGTGCTTTCGAAGTTTATAAGCTCTTTTCATAGGTAAATATTTGCAAAACCAAAAGACGAAAATGATGGGTGACCAATGCTCCCATCACACTTGAATCCAGCGGTAAGATGTACTATCATTGTACACATTGTTACGCAATTGTGACCTTGGACAACAAAACCAGTTGTATGGGTCAATTGTTAGAATATGACAATATCTGGCTGAGATACAACCGTTTAAAAAATCCAAATATTGAGAAAATTGCCTTTGAAGTTGTTAATCAGGGGCACCCTGGTAGGCCATCCACTTACATTATAACTTTTTATATATTTAAGGTAGTAAATTTACAAAATATCTTATAATGTAACATGACCTTTACTTAATATCTTAATGATCTTTGGCATAAAAGAAAAATCGATCATTTTGACCCATACAATGTATTTTTGTCTTTTACTAAAAATGTTCCCGTGCTACTTAAGACTGGTATTGTGATCCAGGGTCACAATTGTGCACATGATGGGTGGGGGCGATAAGTTTTCACGAAAATATTAACATAACCTAAAAAAAATCATAGTAATAAAAAGCCTTCAGTTATGTTATTTTGATTTGGGGGTTTTATCAGAATCACAGACTGCTTTTGAATATATACTTCTACTTAAATAGGCTGTTTTATGTCTCTCTCTATCCCTCTTTCAAACCAACTCTCTCCCTTTTATGTCCACACAGTCATTATAATTTTCATAAATCATACTTACAGCAGTGCTCCCATCACACCTGAATGCACCAGTCAGATGTTACTATCAGTTTTAACATTCTAGTGATTACTTTTCTGTTCACTTCATCAAATGTTTCAAAAATCATCCTCTATTTTACACTACATTGATATTGATATTCAGCTTTTCTTTTGCAAAAAGCTATGCAGTAAGTGAAATGGGGTTTCGGATATACATATAGTCATGTTACGGTAGGCAACGCCCAGCTGATGTTATGCAGATGTTTAAGGCTGTTTTGCTACCCCAAAAGGGGGAGTGAGTTGAGGAGCTTCAGATTTTCGAAAATTAAATAAAAAAGGCGGCGAACCGTGAGCCAGGTCAGCTCATTTCAATTACAAGCGCTATTGGTAACCAAACAGTTGTGGCGATCTGCTTGTTCAACAACTCCCAATTTAATTTTTACAGCATGTACAAAGAGGTCAAAGAGCACTACCAGTGTGTCAGATGTGTAGGTGCAGTATATTAGAGAATAAGTTTTATAAAATATCCGAAGAAGGGTGTTGTCTCTCAGATTGCTGGAGAACAAAGTTAAAAGCTCTCCTGGGGCACAGGTGGTATCCTCAGCTGTCTGTAAATTGCGAATCGTACAGGTAATGAGATGTTTAGAGGATCTTTTGCCTTAAGTTCACATTCATTATAAACACCTTTAATTAAAAAAAATGTATGTGTTGCTATTGCTGTTTTTGTTTGTATTGTTTAGCAAGTTTCACATCTGCACTGTTAAACTTTTGGATTCACACTCCATGCTACACCACGTTCATGTAAACAGAAAGCCGAGCAGGACGATACAGTATGTCACATTATCTTCCTCTGTTGTTAAACTTAAAACATTCTGGATCAAATTTATAAGTTTAAGAACTGAGGGAGGATAGAGGAGATTTGACATTCCACAATGAGAGTTTATGTGGATGAGAGAACAGCTTTGCAAATGAAAACTACTTTCGCAACCAAATTAAGAACTTGTACATATATTGACTTTAGGGAATTACCAATGGTTCTGCTCCAGGTTCTTCACGTATGTGATCAAAGATATTTTGTTCCCCTTTCGTATCATTGAGTTGCGTTGCCAGACCATTTTACAAGGCTCAAACCATACCGTTTTAAAATATGTTATGGCTGACTTTATATCTAAATTGTACCGTTTATACAATATTAAAGAATCATCTCAAACAGCAATATGATGCAACTGTGGTTGTGTTCATGAATTAAAATCAGTTGAACATATAAAACAATTCATCCGCAATTGGAACAACTTGTTTACCTGCTCAGCTAAACTAACTACTGTAAATCTCACAATGCATATACTGTTCGACTAAGTTATTTAGCTAAAAAAGGAAATGGATCCAACTTTCTGTCCTCAACATAAATGTAGGATCAATAAAACAAGCAAATCGATTACAGGCCAGCGGGAATTATTAACCAACTCAGCTTTTATGGGTTGCGGTACTGATGACATAGAAGTGCAACGCATGCATCACATATACATTTATACTTCATATTCATGTAATGTAATGGAGAATACAGGAGTATAGGAGAAATAATGACTCAGGGATGTTATCAATATGTGAACTGACTTGTTTTAAAAGAGACTGTTTATCCTCACACGCCTCTGACTTTTAATCATCCAATGTCTCTCTCTCTCTCTGTCTCTCTCTCTCTCTCTCTTTCTCTCTGTTGTCCAGCAGGAGATGAATGCAGTCTCTGCAGTGGAAGAGTCCAAAATGCCAGGTTTATACTTCATGTGTCTCATGACAGAAAATACACATTGGAAAAGATAAAATAACTCATTGGCCCACTGATTATTCTCTCTTTCGCTGTGTATTTGCAGCTGTATCGTCAGAATCTCTCTCTCTCTCTTCCTCGCTGGTCTGCACCAAGGCATATACAATAATATATTAATGAAGAATCCTCTTACTTAAATAATTCAAATATTTGGATCAGTGTGGACCAGCTGTAATTCTTCTCTTGATTCAAACTTTTTCTTTACTTTTTGTGCCTGGCTAAGTGTGTGTGAATTAGTTCTGCCCTCTAGTCATCCACTTAATCGTCCATATTTCAGAAGTCCGGGTCTTAGAAGGATTCAGACACATGTTAGACATCTTTCCTTTTGTTTAGGAATTGAGCTTATTTGGGTTCTCAAAGGTACACTTTGGAAATGTAAAATGACGTCCATTTGCTTTTGATCTGTGCGATCGCTATATACTGTGTGCACAGACTCTGTTGGGACACAGAAGACACGCTGCATGTGTAGGCTGCACAGTCCAACATTTTTTAATAAAAAGTCACACAGAGCTGCTCTAAGTGTGTATGCTGTGTATAGATATGTCATGTAAAGACTCATGGAATCAGGCAGCGTAATGAGGTTGTTCCAGTCCGTTTTGATAAAGCGAGATATTAATATCACAGAACCCCAGCTGCCTTAATAGGTTACTGTATAACATCCCATAACCGCACTAACCTGAGTTTTCAAACAGAGCAGTGAGCTGTTATTATGGCCAGGTGTGAACGCAAATAAAGGCCAGAGGGGAGGAGAGACTGAGTCTAATGGGAAGTGACAGTCAGCCCGAGCTGTCTGTATACATGTATGCAGATGAAGCTGATGAGAGAGAGAAATGTGTGTAGGTGTGTGTGTGCGTGTGTTAATGGGACTTGCTCACATGACAGCAGTGGGAGAAAATCAGAAATGGAATGCGAGTTTAGTATCTCTTTGCAGAAAATTTTGCATCTGTTGCCCTCCTGAATATGACACCTGCTCACTTTCAACAGACCACACACCTTTTCTTGACATCTGACCTCACTTCCTCTATAAAACCATGTAACCTCTTAAGATCTTTTTAATATATATATATAATATCATCATGAAATCAACATGTACTCTACAGTCTGTTGCTGGTATTGTTTTGTGTGATTAATTAGAGCATGTTTTTTCCCCACAACATTAATACCACATAGACAACTGTTTTCTATATCGAGCATCCTAAACATCACAGCACTTTATATGTTCCTTATCTGCATGCCGCACTATCTGCACATGAGGAGACGTTACTCACGATTGATTCATAAATATGGGGAAAGCAAACCGCTTTTAATGCTAATGAACTGTTTTATGGAGAATAAAATGCAATCGTGCCTTACAATCTGTCCTGAATAGGAAATCTTAATAGGTGGCATAGTTTGGGTACACTGTTAAAAATAAAATAAATAAAAACTTTTCAGTCAAAAGTAATACAGTTTTGCTGTAAACCCTAAAACACAAAAATTACAATTCAAGTGAAACGTAACAGAAAATTATTTCGTAAAAATTAAGTACCTTTTTCCTTCACATCAGTAGCATTTTACTTTAAAAGTCTACCTCCGTAGCCACCTCACTAGGTTTTTGAACAGAGCAAAAATGTTTATTTTCGTAATCTTTCATCAAAATGTAATAACTTGCTCCATGCAACAGCCGATATTACCAGCCCTTCTTATTTTCCAGCCCCTTCCCTCCAACCACCTGTCACAGAGAGATGTTTTACATCCCGATGGAAAAAAATCAGTCCTCCCTACATTTTTCTCTTTGAATTCCTGTTTTACGAATGCCGTTTCAAGTTAACTTAAAAGCGACTTGCATATTTGTGTTCCAGGATTGGTCTTGGCTATGTATCAGGTTGGCAAGATCGGCGCGTGAACTAAATTCGAGACGGGGACCCGAGCCGAGATGAAAGACTAAATCTTTGCTGGTGAATCAATTTCTTGTTAGTCGACCTAATTGACCAAATTGATCTTGGATTGGGCCGAAGTAAATTTTGGTCCTGTGTTCGCAGATGTGTGAACATTCAATCAACTCAATTCTGCTTTATTATTGTCTCTCACATCACAATTTATCAAGTATATAACATTCTCGAAAAGCTGTCCCAGGCCAAAAGAAACTTTAGATAGAGTAACTTGTGAAATAGATCATATCTACTCTAACCTGTCTTTTCCCTCTATGGATTGCATTATTAAGAAAAGGATATTTCATTTTTTAACTCACGTTTACTTTAAGTTCCATTCTTCATTGAACACAGATACATTAGCTGTGACTGAATGCGCCTCCTATCTCCTATATAGTACACTATATCGGGTGTCCGCCATTTTGTAGTGTTGTCCGAATTCTGAGTAAACGTTCCCTACATTTTTTCACTACTTTTTACCGACAATGCATTCTGATTTTGAGCGTACATCCTTTTGCTGTGTCTCGTTTCGGAAGGCTACGTCCTCCTGACGTCTCATTTAAGCCTTTTACGTCATCGAGGCTGGCTCGTTTCATAAAAGCAGGTAGGACACTCTGTAGGCACCCTTCTAATGCAACCTACTTTCATGAGAATTCGGAGGGTGCATGAGGTGTATCCTAAGTTGTTAACCCACAATTCTTTGTGTCGGCCAACGTCTGTTAAATAAACGTGTGTTGAATAAACGGCAGTCAAATACGTGATGTTTAAATGTGAACAGTGTACAGTCGCTTTTTGAATCTTAGCAGGCATATGTAGTATATACGTTTACAAGTGTTTAGTGATTTTTAAACGTTTTAAAACAGTAAGGCAAAACATTTTACATTTGTTTAACTCTTGTGAAATCGTTTTGGGTAGAACGTAACCAACCTTTTACCTCTTAAAATCATGTAGAAATCATTTTAATTCATTTGACAGGTGCGCATGTGCAAAGTGTTGTCATAGCAATGTGATACTTCCGGTTTTCTTTTCTGCCAGTATGTCCTAGGAAGGAAGTCTCGTTTAAAGGGATAGTACAGGCAAAAAATCTAATTTGCCACTTATTTGCTCACCCTCAGGCCATCCGAGATGTAGGTGACATTTTTTCTTGAGTAGAACCATAAAGAGGTTTGTTTGGTAAATCCACAGCCCTTTCTGCTTCATATAATGGGAGTCTTTGGGGTCCATCAGTTCCTAAAGCACATAATTCCAAAAAGCGTCTCCTGGCGACATGTTGACGTTTCGTGAAGTGATTCGCTCGATATTTTCATAAATTTGAACATCATTTTTAATAATTTAAGCACATAATTCCAAAAAGCGTCTCCTGGCGACATGTTGACGTTTCGTGAAGTGACTAGCTTGATATTTTCATAAATTTGAACGTCATTTTTAATAATATTAGCCATACTGTACAGCCTCAACACTCCCTTTCTGCAGGTGGCACTAAACGTACCAGACGCTGGTATGCCATCCACCACCAAATACTACAAGAAGAAGATTGCGATTGTGTGCAGAGGCTGCACATTATGGCTAATATTATTAAAAATGACGTTCAGATTTATGAAAATATCAAACAATTCGCTTCACGAAACGTCAACATGTCGCCAGGTGCCGCTTTTTGGGAATTATGTGCTTTAGAAACTCTTAGACAGGTGGACCCCATAGACTCCCGTTATATAAAGCAGAGAGGGCTGCGGATTTTCCAAACAAACTTCTTTATGGTTCTACTCCAGAACAAATGTCACCTACATCCCAGGATGGCCTGAGGGTGAATAAATATACAGCAAATTTGAGTTTTGGCTGAAATATCCCTTTAAGTCTCACTTGAGAATCCTCCATATACAGCACCCTTTAGAGGATTATACCTCTGAAGGACACAAGGACGCAGCCTTACGAAACAAGACACAGCTTATGTAAACTCGCTCACTCATATTTCCCATGATACAACGCGAATCAACCGTCCGATAAGAATCACCCGAAGGAGTGTGACCGTTAACACCACGATTCACGAACGTAGGCCTACGTTTATACACTTGTCTTAGTCCTTGTTATTTTCTACTTTTTAGAATAAACAGATTAAATTATATATGTAATATAGGCCTATTGCAGTGTTTTATTTTTTAAATAATTGTTAAGTATTTCTTATGTAATAAATGTTATAATAATTTACAAACACTTTTTTGTACTCTTTGTTAAAATCGAAAACAATAAACGTGACAAATTATGTTAAAATTTATAACCATTTTAACCATTTTAGAAAACACATTCAGCGTCTGAATTTTACTATTACTATTGCTATATTTCATATATCATTTAATCTGTTTATTCTCACAAAGTAGAAAATAACAAGAACAAAGACAAGTGTATAAGCGTAGGCCTGCAATCATGAATCGTTGTAGGCTATTAAAGGTCACTGTCCTTCGGGTGATTCTCATCAGACCGATTCAAGTTGTATCATGGGAAATATCAATGTCCGCAACAGTCAGACGCAGGATATTTTACGTCTGTGTCCGAAATTGTTCACTTATTTTCATTCACTATTACCCCATATAGTGGACTATTTAACATTCGCTATTAAGAAAATAGTGAATGAGTGAACAAGTGAGCGAATTCAGACGCAGCTAATGTATTGCTATTATAAGCTGCGGTTAGCACTAATTAGCGTGTCCTCAGGGGAGACTTTTAGAATGGTTCTCATTATCAGTCTAACACATATTTACATCAAAGTTACCAAGTCTATAATTATGCATAGGCCTATGTTAAAGCATTGTTAATGTCTGTGAGCATTTGTGACACGCTGTCCATTATGTCAAGCATTTTAACCTCAAATGCATTCAGAAATGCAACAATACAGATGCAATATGACGTTTGTTGTTTATCAGCAAAATGCCAAATATTCTTCATGTTTTATTGTGTGAAATACACCTGAAATCAAACTGTAATAAAAATTCTAAACTGAGCTTACGCACCAAATCGAGAGGTCACTCAGCAGAGGCATGAATATTTGGTCAATGTAGCTGCGGGGAGGGGAAAAGGTGCATTCCCACCCACAACGATAGCAGCACGGTACAATACAAACAAGCAAAACACAGCAACAAACCCCTGCTCTTTGTGAACAGAGTATTACAGGTAGCATGTTGTGACACCTCTCTCAAGGTGTTAAATCTGCAGCTGGTGTATATGTGTGTGCACGTGAAAAAAAAGAGATTACAACCATATGGTTTACAAAGGAGATGTGACTTTAGATTATGATCAGCTTTGTGATTGAAATGTGCTCATGCAGTTACAAGAACATGCTGTGCAAATAGTTATGATGATATGGTACATCTGAATAATGCAATAATAGTTCCACATGATTCAACTCACACATTATAGTTTCCTGCATCCATACGTCTGCACTGTCTACTTTTACAGTTATAAATATACTTGGCCTGTTATCTGATACCCATACATTTCTCATAATGCACTGTAATTTCATTAATGTGTCATTAAGGAAACAGGCGGTCACATTTAAAATTTGATATAGGCTTTGTGAAGTCTCATGAGACCTTGCTATACTGTTGACGGATGCAATGGTTGTATCTTTCCTATGTGTCAGCTGTCCATGTTCCATATTTATTTTTGGGTTGATGACACTTTTTGACAAATTGGTTGTAATTGTACCTTAAATCTTACCGAAATCAACCTTGTGAGGCGAATATTTAAATTCATTTAGAGGTGAATATTCTTTTTAAAATATTTTTTTACACAAAGTTTTCATGAATATGTTTCATATAGGGGGGCACGGTGGCTTAGTGGTTAGCACGTTCGCCTCACACCTCCAGGGTTGGGGGTTCGATTCCCGCTTCCGACTCGTGTGTTTGTGGAGTTTGCATGTTCTCCCTGTGCCTCGGGGGTTTCCTCTGGGTACTCCGTTTCCTCCCCTGGTCCAAAGACATGCATGGTAGGTTGATTGGCATCTCTGGAAAAAATTGTCCGTAGGGTGTGAATGAGTGAGTGTGTGTGTGCCCTGCGATGGGTTGGCACTCCATCCAGGGTGTATCCTGCCTTGATGCCCGATGACTCCTGAGATAGGCGCAGGCTCCCCGTGACCCGAGGTAGTTCGGATAAGCGGTAGAAAATGGAATGTTTCATATAATGTTTATTGCTAAAATAATAAACTCGCACAAATCTGGACGTCAACACTTTAAGACATGTCTAAAACGTTGGTAAAATGCTTTTGAAAATGGTAAATATAATAAATATATAAATATAAACTAACTATATAACTACACATCTTAATTTCTTAAAACTTTTGCTAATTTGTTTTAGTCCCTAACTTTTTGTAACCTATTAATGGGACGTGACAGTTGTGATTTTATTTTCCCAATTTCTTGGCTGTTCTGGCATGGTTACTTTTCCCAATACTGATGCAATACTGTCATTCTTACCCAGTGGTCCATTTGTTAAATGACATAACGTATAAGCACTTGTTTGTGAGTGAAGGCAAGTGTGCTTTCACAACCCTGCACTCCTGTTTCTGCGGTAATCTATTATCTCATCTGTATTCTGCTCCGACATTCCTGCAGGGTAACTTCCAACCGCAAAGAGTGCGAATGGAGCACCTTCACCTGCCGCTAACAAGTCATTTTGGAGAATAAATCACTTAAACAGCACTGGAAGGAGGGCTGGCCTTAGGGCTTGTTTTATTTATTTGCTCTCATTTGTGACACATCTCTGTGGTTGATTATGGTGAATATTAAAGGGAGATTCAGTTCAGACAGAGGACAAAAAACTCAGAGGCAATGAAGGGGGACGAGCGATACGTTTTTGATGGAGGATGACCCTCAAAGCAACATATTTTAGTATTTATTGTGTGATGAAATGCTTTGCATTGGAAAAATATTTCTTGATGTGTTTTTAAGTCAATCCACGTTAGAAGTGAGGTAGGGTGTTTGTGGAATGGCTGTGTGTACTTTATATGCAGTCAAGACAATAAATGTGAGAGGGGCTGTATCCATAATTAAACTTCTTCTTTTATAGCTGCTAATTTAAGTTAACATGGCACATCACCACAAAACCCCCACATAATTATAGCTCAAAGCATATGCCAAGTGTTTATGCTTATTTGGTCTCTCGCTCTCTCTCTCTCTCTCTCCCTCCCATGATGTGATTAATTCATATTAAGTATGAGATGCTATACATATATTAGACACGTGCAATTAACAAACATCTGTATGTCTGTCTATCTATCTGTCACGGCAGCAAGAATAAAATTGGCCTTAGATCAGTATAGATAAACTCAGATTAACTTTCAGTTGTATATGAGTAAGGATTAGTAGGTTCCCCCAGGGACACAGCTACACATTTCAGATTAATTGTCGAGTGCACAGGAGGCACAATCATCTTGAAAACGCTGTTACATCAATGGTGAAATAATCATCTCACCAAATTAAGAACCTTTCCCTGTGGGAAAGCCTGAAATATTGAATGCATACAGATTTTGGTTCAATTTCTATTTTTCTATCAGCCTTTGCATTCTTTGAAAGCTTGGATGTATGTTTGTTTCTCTTGTTCTGCAAAAAAAAATATAGGCCTATTACGTTAAGTGATATACCGTAGCCTACATCTGGCTTTCTCTCTTAATACAATAACTGCTAAATGTTTATTATCACCCTTAGCTCGAGCAGTTTCACTTGTCTGCTTTGGTCACAATATCTGCTATTGGGGCCTACAGTTCTTTTTCAAAAGAACGTTTAAAAATGAACTCTTCTTGTTTTTTCAATACAAAGCCTTTCTTATACTCGAAACAGTGTTACTTATTGAGATTTTTGTTTCCAATTAATTCGAGTGTCAACTGTATTCTTTAATTTATATCATTAAACATTGTCCATAAGCAAAGCAAACATAGAAAATTGCTATTTGACTCATCGAAGTACCGTAAATACCGTACACATTTCTTAGGGAAGGATTGGCCTCTGGCGTTTCGTTTTGGAAGTGCACTGAGAATAATATAATAGAATAGAATAGAAAAGAATAGAATAAAATAGAATAGAATAGAATGAAATAGAATAGAATAGAATAAAATAGAATACTTTTATTGTCTAACAACAAATGTATGCAATGTAGGATGTTGTCTGTAACAGTACATTTCTGTGACCACACCTTTTACACCTATTTCTTTTGTTAACTATTACGTTACATTTATTTATCTTTGAAAGTAAAAGAAAGTTTTAAAGATACAAAATATTTATAAATCCGTTTTATAACGCAGTGTTAGTGCTCAGCCGTAAACAACAGATTGTAGATACCATATCGAGTCGTATATTTGTAAGGTGCACCAAACCTTGACAAAAACATAGTAAATCTATTTAATACGTCATTTATTTGTGGTTTGAGGATTTATAATTAAGATGTTTCCAACGCTCGCACAGGCGGAACTCTTTATTCGTTTTGTTTCCACACGAAAATAAATCAGTCACACAAGCAGGAAGCGTGTCATGTTTACTTTCTTTATGCGGTGTTTTAAATGGTATTTTAACCTTTGTAAACAAGTTAACATCCCTCGTACTTAAAAAGAGAACTTCCCTGTTTCTGTGTGCGTTAGCGGTGACGTCTTATCCATAAGTTAATATAACAACTAGGGTCTAATACACTCGACAGATCGTTATGTCTAAAGCTGTGCCTCCTCTCCGCATTCTTTGTATTCACGGTTATCGACAAAATGGAAGCTCTTTTAGAGAGAAGACAGGAGCTTTACGCAAACTATTAAAAAAACAAGTGGAGCTGGTGTACATTAGTGCACCACACAAAGTTCCAGCCATTCAAAATGAAAGTGAGTATTTGTCATAAACATTGGTTATGTCAGAAAAACCTAGTAAGTTGTCTAGAGATTCATTGAATTGAGTCTCGCTTTCTTCTGTCCTACTAGCCAATCAGGAGCCAGAGAAGGCTTGTGGCGGTGATGAGGACCAGAGGGGCTGGTGGTTCTCTAATATCCAGGCACGCAGTTTTAAAGCACAGGAGGAGTGTGAGGGCAGCCTGGGACTGGAGGACAGTGTGGATACTGTGAGGACTGCAGTGAAGGAACTTGGTCCTTTTGATGGCATCCTGGGATTTAGTCAGGGCGCTGCCCTGGTAGCCATACTGTGTGCCCTACAGGAGCAAAAACAAGAGCCTGATTTTAATTTCCGATTTGCCATCCTTGTTGCCGGATTCCGCAGCACTTGTTCCCAGCATCAGCGGTTCTATGAAGGGCCATTAATAGCAATTCCCTCACTGCATGTGTTTGGACAAGATGACCGAGTGATTCCAGAGAAGATGAGTCAAGATCTGCTGCCAGTGTTTGATGGAGTTCAAACCCTCATTCATCCGGGTGGACACTTTATTCCTGCAGCATCCCTACATAGGCAGTCTTATCAGGACTTCCTCAAAAAGATTCAATGAGAGAATCAAATGATAGCTATTTTTATGGAGGAATGTTAATGAAATGTAGTAAAAAGTGAATTATAATAGTAATCTAATGCTGTTCTCAGGGGAAAACACTGTGGAATAAAGACTTTCTCAAGTAGGCTACGCAGTATTATTTTATTTGTGTTTGTGTTTACTATAATATTGATTAAGCATATAAGGGCTTATCAACAGTTAAAGTTATACTCCACAGTTAGTCCATTTTAAATACATTACTGTAAACATGTTTTTTGTTTGTTTAAAAACTCTGGAAAAGTGTAACATTTTAATTTTGTGGTTATTCACAACATCGCTTAATGCCTTGATAAATTATACTGAACTTGTACCAAATGTGCCTAAATCTGTTTGTGACATAGGCAGTACCGCCAGTTCCCAGCGGGGGCAGTACTGAGAATGTTTTTGTACTGGCAGCTGTTTATCATTTTGATTTCTGTCAGTGTGTTGTAGGAACTCTGTGTTCTCTCATAGCTTAAAGGGACTTTGCGGTCCAAGACTGCATACGTGATGATTTCCAGATGTTGTGGAAAGCACGCCTCTCTCCTCGTACACTCTTTCCATGTTGCCAGGGCATCCTAACACCTCATCTTACCGATTAATGACCCGATCTCTCGTTGTTTCTCTAAATCTCTTTCGCTCCCTCTTGGCTCCATTCTCCTCGTATTCTTGTAAATGATAATGAAAAAATTCAGTGCAAATCAATCTTGACAGTATTTACTTTCTTAATACAAATACCTGGGGTTTTGCTTGATTATTTAGTGCAAATTATTCCAGTAATGCAATTACTTCAGAATTCAATAACTTGCTCCACCTTGACAACTTACCTTTTCTTTTAATGCAACATATGCCAAATACATAATTAAGGCCTTTCCTCCGTGAACTTTAGATATGACTTTATTCTGTAAAGGCAAGTATGCTTTTCATGATCCAATTGATTTCGATTACATTTAGCCCCACATGCATTTCACATGAAATATGTGTCTTGGAAAGTTACATTAGGGAAGTTAAATGAGTTACAATTGTAATTGACTGCAAAATATCAATTCGTGTTTTTATTGGTTGCTTTGTTTTGCTTGTCTGCTTGTGTTTTGTTGGCGTACATGTACACAGGCTGTCAAACATTTGTCTGGATAATGTGGTTGACAACTATTTTGTTTTGCCATGAGAATTTAAATGTTTTATTGAATATAAAATATTGGATTCCTATTATTAAATTGCATCCTTCAATGTTTATTTACTGTATAACAACTTATATCATTATTTTGCAACACATGTCAGGTTAATAATCTGGTTACCATCAGAGCTTGTAAAACCTTGTGTTGAACCTCCAACATTCCCTAAATTCAATAAAATTATATATTTGATACATTTGCAGAAATCCAATGATTTTATTTATTTTTCTTGCATAGATTCTACATAGAAAAACAGCCTCCCTGCTCCTCAGAGAACGATGTTCTTGACCACAGCTGATGTTCTTCTGTTTGGCCATGCTTCATTTTATCCCTTGAATTTTTTTGCTGCATTTAATTATAACTATACATATATAAGCAGGGGCATAGGAACGACGTTTGGTGTGGCACGTTATAAAAAATATCATAATAGCCTGTGAATATGTATTGGGTGCAAATGTAACAGCTGTTTATGGAAAGATAAACAGTAACCGACCATAGTAGAAAATATGCATTCATTCTTCAAGCGCCTACAATGAATTTTCCATTACACAGTGTTCAGAAAGCTAAAAATGTCATCATTATTTTCTCCGAAAATGTAACAATTTCTTAAAGTGTTTCACCATATATAATTATTTCGCTACAAATCACTGTTAAGACAATATTTTTTTCATTTGTTTTTCCTTCTTGATATAAGTCCCTCCCATATCTATTTCTCTTTTTGTTTTTCCATTCTTTCCTTCCCCATGCCACGTGTCTCTTTCCCCAGTCAAACACATGGTTTTGATAAATTGAAGACAAGAGAAGAGGAGAAACACAGAAACTCCCTCTTGCCAGTAAGTTTTACAACAGCCCTGTGACTCCAGCCTTTGGAATGCATGGACTTACACAACAGCAGTGGCCAAGGGTAAGTGAGATAGTTGTGTACGTATGGTGCACGTCTGGGGAAAAGAAGTAGGTTAAGAGGGTAGATTGTGTACATCAGGTTGTATTTGACTCTTGTGGGCCATAGTAGACGGCAAGATGATGCCAGCAACCTGTGTTAAACATAACAAGATCTTATTTTATCTGTTCTGAGGAATGAGGAAAGTGTGGTTTTGAGACTAGGGAGGAGTTACAGAGTGTTTTTATACAAGTATTTGAACGCACTTTCATCCCGCTCTGTTACTTCAAGTGACATCTCATCCAGGGAATGTACTGAAGGGATGGCACTGCCGTAGGACTGCGACATTTCTTCTATTGCTGCCCTGTGGATGTTTGTTGAGGAAAGATGCAGAAACATGTGTTGGCTGTGGTCTTTTGTGAAAGGTGCCTGGTAATGTGACGTTTAAGTATGTGTTTGTATTTCAGGATCTCATGAATTCTATTACATCAGATGTTCTCTATTTATTATAAATGTTTTATGTTTAAATGTTCAAGCTTACTTTAGGACTAGAACGAATCACTGCTGAAGCTTTTTAAATTCTTGCTGTGATCTTTAACCTTTCGTATTGCTATAAAATATGTAATTGCTTGTAAACCGTATTTGGTCTTGAGTCTACTTTAAACAAAAGAGGATGATTATAGTGTGTTAAATTAAAATGGTTTTAGATTGTCATTTTATTTAGATTCATTAAGAGGACGGGAGAGTAAGAGAGCAAGGAATTATGGAAGAAACCATTAAAAACCAGAAACCAGGAAATTAAAAGTATTTGAAACATTGACTCAGTGTAGATTGAATCAAAATACCTTTGATGTATATATACAGTATATATAAAACAGTGACAAATTAAATTAACGTTATTAACTATAATGTTTCCCAGAGTATATCAAGTATATCAAACTTAATTACATGTGTTTTACAGTAAAGAGGTCTTTGTGAAAGCATCTCTTAACTAACCATTGAAAGAGATTGAGACTAGCACTGAACTAGATTTTGTCTTAAAGGTCGATTATAATGTCACTCTGTTGTCTCTGCGATGAAGCACATGGACCATATTTACAAACAAGGAATAAGCGGGTAATAAATGATCCCCAAAGATCGATGTCCACCTGCAAGAGTCGTGTGTATATTTGACATGTCTTATCGCGTTTTACTTAATTCCATTTCTGCTAACAAGCAATCTGCACATAGTTGAAAAATAAATATTGTTTAACACTTTAATATACTTAATTTTTTCATTAAGAAAATTGTGGAACAGTGTCCACAACTTGTTTTAGATTTATTATTTAAGTTCTTTTATTTTTTTTATATTTAATGACGATGTTAAGGAAATATTTATTTGGCAAGAATGTGATACAAAAGAGTATAAAGTGTTAAATAGTGTTTTGTAAAAATAAGTCAACCCCATTAGGAATATTGTGGTTTTGTCATGGGTTTTGTGACAGAGAATGTTGGCTTTCTTGCCTCCATGGGTTAAACCAGTGTCCTATAACCGGGGTACAAACATTTTTCAGGAATTTGGGAGTTCATCCAGCAAAGTGTGGTTTCAGTAATTTATTTCCAGTTTGATCCAAACACACATTTTTGCCGCTTCGTGGTTTTCCTGTTTATGTACTGTGTACCATGACAAGAGCCAAAATTTCGAAAGGTCACAAATTTCTTTTATTTTCAGTAAGTGATATCTATATTATCAGTATGTTTTGGTAGAAAAAATATTTATGATTTAGCTGTTCCATCTGGTGCGGTGCCTTTGAACAGGGGCAGAATAAGGTTCAATTGGAGATGAAGCGGATAAATAGTGACAAATATTTATTCTAGCTATGTAAAATGCGTCTTGGTGTTTGTTTCAATTGAAACTTTAAACAGAGCCTGAATGTGTTCTATTAATTCTTCTTAATAAAGAGGCTGTGAATCAGTTTATGTCTCTGTATGCAGCTCTTGGCCCTAAACAGTAAGAGTTTATGTGCTGAAGTTCAAATACTAGCACATGGTCTCTTACTTGTAGGGAACAGAGACTCCACCATCAGATATTTTTTTATCTTTCCTGGAAGACTAACACATCTTTGTCCAAAAAAAAAATTAATATAACACTGGCAAATTTTGAAATAATGAAACCAAATATCTTTTCTTTAGAAGCAAATTTTATTTAATGTAATTTAGTTTTATTGCATAGATTTCAGAGACAAATGCCAAAGTAAATACTGACCTTTTTCATTATTTTATCATTCCACAAAACATATCCAGTAGATTCAGTGCATTCTGCAATTATAGTTTCTGACCTCCAGAGGGCAATATCTGACACCAAAACCTAGAGACTTTGAAAGTTTTTTCTGACATTTTGGCTTTTTTCTGTTGCATGGTGCTAAACATCGAAGCAATGCAATATGAAATTATACAAGACAACCCTGCTAATGTGATATTTGTTCATTGTTCACAATTGAATACATCGAGACACCTGCCCCAGCATCACAGATGGCACTGCAACCAGTTAAAATGGGTCTTCATCAATTGCATAATATATTCTGTCACTCAAAAATCACAGTTTCATTAAAATTGCTTCTGCCTGTTCCACAGGACAATCTCTGGAAACGGAGCAATCATTGGTTCCCCACATTCGATTGCATCACTTCACTATGAAGACACCTACTGTATCATTAATATACAGTATAGGAATTACATTTATTACAGTAGAGCGTAAATTAGGTTTTGTAGATCTGACATATTGAATAGTTTCAATTTGTTTCATTTATCATTCATAAGAATGAGGTTTGCAGTCCCCATTTTCAGTTTATCACAATATCAGCCAATTCAAGCAATCAAATGTACAGTAAATGTAATCCTTGCTTTGATGATTCAGTTGGGGAAACACATTTCCTTTTGCCTTGAGCTTTTCCACCAACTTTATAATGGAAGACTTTGACCTACTTTTGGAAATCAAATCAGCTGCAACTGCTCGTTGGTAAATCCTCAACAAATTGCAACGAGCTGCTCATATAACACATAAAACATAATTTAGCCTGCTTGTCACAATTATATTTGATGTTTCCTGTTGTCACTATATAACACCTGCCCCTTGGCGACCATGGCTGTAGACTGTTACCACGTGCCGTTGCTACAGTAACAATCTAAAGCCACGGTCACCATGGAGACAGCAGAGGTAGGCATGAGGGGTTGTTGGCATGGTAACTGGAAATAGTGCAGTCCTATTGGCTTGTAAGATGAAACGCCAAGCCTCCATAGCACAGGGCTCCCCCAATACAGGCTCAGTTACACACAAATGTTTGCTGTCAAAGAGAGTATTTTTGATGATTTTGTGTGTGTGTGTGTGCTTTTGCATGTGTGTGTGTGTGTGTGTGTGTGTGTGTGTGTGTAAACATGAGCGTCAACATGGTGTTTCCTTTTAACTGCTGTACTTTTGCACAACCGTTCTTGTAATTTGCGATGTTGAGATACTGTATCATTGTCTTTAGGTCAGTGGCTGGATCCAGACTTCAGTAGCCATGACTGTAGACTGTTACTGTACTGTTGGACTCCATAATCAGTAAGCAGTCTAGAGCCAAGGTCATGAAGTACTGGCATAGTCTGTTAAGACTCTCATTATGGGAACGCTGGATAAAAACAGCAGGAATTCAGCAGGAGAAATACAACGGCTACTGCAAATAAAAAGAAGCAATTTTACATGTTACAAAAACACAAAATAAATCTACAAGAGTCGTGTTAAACATGAGCATAGAGAGAAAGGTGATGGAAAAAATAAAAAACTCATCACAAATTTGTTTGTTTGGTGTATTTTACATATTGATTTTTGTTTAAATTATAATGTATATGTATTAGAAGAGCCACAGAAGACCAAGCAGAGTGTTCTCGGAACATTGCTTCCCATGGGCACAGCTGCTGGGTCAGTGACGTAGGTGTCGGCATGAACGTCTTTAAAAAGTAGCGCCATTTTTTCCAAGTTTAGCTTTAGTATTACATTAATTTTCCACTCGACATATCGCCTTCTTCTCTTTGTAGTGTATTAAATTCACTCATGTGGGCTGAGTATTCCCAGCTTCATTTTACAAATCTCAAAGCGGATGTAGCAAAACGGGACTCTGACCGCTGTCCACGGTGCTGAAACACGCAGTCCCTTTGTTTCTGTTCTTTATTCGAACAGACAACCAGTTTAATAGAAAACCCCATCGTTGCGTGGGTAATATATAATAGCACAATATTGCGGTTAAATGTCTAACTGATTTGTAAGTTGATTTGATTAGCGTACATATATTTTAACCACAGACAGCTGCTTTGTATCAAACAAAAGATTTCGGAAGCACCTTGGACAGCTCTCCACTTCAGGTGGTGACAACTAGAATCTGTGAGTTTCTGATATACCGTGTAAATATTTGTTTCAGCGGATTCACTTTTATGGTCATCCATGCCCGACCGCGTCAATGAATAAAGCTTTTACGTATGAAAACGGATGCCCACTCCGTTTCTAAACACCCCCGTATGAAATTAAGGGGCTGTACTGCAGTCATTCGTGTGTGTGTGTCTTTAAAGGGTTACAGTAGGTGACTACGAATCATCTGCAAAGTGCGCAATTGTGACGCAGACCTGACTTAAACGACTGAAAACACGTCACAGTCTGTGTAAAAAAAGGCTGAACGGAAACGTTAGGTAGGAAGGAAAACTCTACATTCAATTGAAGAGGGAGGTAACGACTCTGAATATAACAGCAATAATAAAATGATGGTTTATGTACGAGGGATTGGACCGGAAGGGGTGGAAGGGGGATGTTTACAAGGTGTACCCAACGAGAGACGACGAAAGTCTTTACGGAGAGTGGGGTCATCGTACATTAGATTATTCAAAAACAAATGTTGGCGTCATTGAATGTTTGGATTAGTACACAAAAATCTGTTCATGAATACATTCGAATAAAAATATTTTCCACATGGCGGACATTCACTTAAAGTATGCTATCAAATAATAATGTTGCCACTAAATTGCGAATAATAGTCTAAAACAAACCGAAGTGTCATTATAAATTATTCTTTCCCTTTACTCTAAACTTTATTTCACATGATTGGTAAAAAACACAATTTCAGCTTTTTATCAATTGCTTTGTTCATTGGGTAGATGACTTTAATTAAAGGAGCTTCATGCTGCCCACGTGCGAAAAAAGTGAGTCACACTGCAGTAAGTTTAAAGTCATCTGCGATATGCCGTACAGCTTTTAAAAAACACGCAAACAAATTGTCATCTGAAGAAAAAACTTCTAAGACTTTTCAGCATTGATCATTTGTGATTATACATTTGTGTCATTCCTAAACGAATAAACACCTTCACTGTTTAAACAAATAAGTATTCCACTTACCTCGAATTATGAGACTCCTTATTGTGACAAAACTGGAATAGGATTTCTGACGGCGTCCGGTAGGATTGTTGGTGCTCCTGGAGGATATCTCGGTTGCCACCGGTTTACACCTAACTACGTAAGAAGTTTAACCGGCCGGTTCTTTCTCTTCTGAACGTCTCCAAATGGGCCACTGTCTACCCTCGTCACGTCTTGTCTTCTTTTCCTGGTAGAAACAAGCAGCTCTTAACCGTTTTTCCATCTACCGTACGCTTTTTATAGCGATGTGATAGTACTAGTAAGATGGAGAGGGAGGGGGACTCATTCACTAAAAAGCATCACCTACTCAACTACGTGCGCGCACTACGTCATTGACGGAATTTTGTCAACGGGGCTGCTATTTATAAAGACCAAGTGGAGAGTTTGGATTTTCACAATGCTCATAGAGCACGGTTGAACGAGGACAGAATGATTATTTATATGTTCCTTTTTCTGAAACTGCTATTTCAACTCCGAGGGCAGCTAAATACGTTTAGGGCACACAAATGATGACCAAATGCCCGTTGAACAAAACAAAAACCAGGGGTTGATGGTCAAGGTAGCCTTTAGAGAGATGTGACAAATATTTTGGATAGGTACATTTATGTATGAAAATGTACAAATATGTTATATGATATAAGATATATCTGGCTCGGTTAAGAAATATAAATCTAGTATTCCACTTAAATTATTTTAATTTTACAAACCAAGATCTCTCTGATTATTATTTCAACACTTGGACACTTGTTTATAGCATATCACGATGAATTTGTATGTTTCCTGAGTCGTGTTTCCCTGCGCACCGTTCACTCCAGTCTTTCAGTGCGGGTTGGTTTTCCAGCAATTTGCTGTCTAAATTATTGTTATCAATGCAGGAGAGGTTTCATTTTGGGACTCAGATGTCGCAATGAGTAGATCTCGAACATAGCGCCCAGTTGTGTCGATAATCTCAGTGTATGTCGTCGTTGAATCATCCCCAAATTGATGCGTTTTCGCGTTAGTTATTCAAACAGACGTCAACTGGAAGCAGTCACAACGGCATAGCTACGCGCTTAAATCGATTCAAGTGTAACTCGCTACGAAGTCTTCAAGTGCGTCGAGATCACGGAAATGCGTCCAACCGGTAGTCTACGTGCTAATGACCAATTCTGGATGGTGATTTGGGGAACCCGAAGACGTAACGCAGTGTCAGACGGGTATCTCGTCTCCTCTCCTGAACGTGGGATGATCAAGAAGCGGAATACACCGCGTACGTGCCCCCGCAACGGGTACGTCCCCGAGGAAGTTTGCACATTTTCTAACTTTTGCTGCTCTCTTTACTTTCAACCTCATGTAGGAGTGACCATATAACTTGAAGAGAAATAATTTGTAATTTGACTTACCCCATATTTCATATCCATGTTGGTCGTATTTTAAAATGAACTATGCGAACTACATTTCTTTTTCATTGTTCGTGGTGCAATGCAAAGTCACATTTCAATGATGACATGTTTTTGAATTTCAATTTCATCTTACTTCCTTAAATAGTGCAAAGAAAAATATCTTAAAGTACTAAAGCTATAGTACATAGGCCATTAAAAAGAGGATACCATTTATTGAACACATGTTATAAGTATGTCACAATGGGTGTGAATCATTCGATTAAAAATTACCTACAATATACATAGGCCTAATCATACAATCACAGCTACTCAAGCTTTACAAGTCATTATCATTATAATAAGTGCTGTACATTGTTTGTGCTTATTAGAAATAGTCACATGCCCGAAATTATACTCTATAATTGTAGCAGTCTGATCCAAAGTGTTTTTGTTCTCTCTAAAGCGTTACTATCACAGCAATACATGTGTTTTCTTTAGAACCCTGGGCTCTCTTTTCGAGTCCCGAATCTTTGTTTTCAAAATTCTTTGTATTGTATCTTCTTTAAAACAGCATATACATGGTATAGAATATATTGTGTTTGTTGTTGACTGTTGTATTTGTACAGTTAAACAAATGTAAATTGTGTGACTTTTAACTTGACCCTCATTGAACTTCAACAGGGCCTTTCAGTTTAATGCATGTTGTGCTTTTCTTTGATTTCAGAAAGAAACCCACATCACAGATGGCAGGAAGCTTAATGGCGAATTATTTTTTATTTCAGAGCCAATGAGAGAAAATAACCGAAGGAGATATTGAGTGGGTCGAGTCTTTGGGAGGTTACTTCCGTTTCTATTTTCAGAGACCCGTGTATCGCCTCATAAGGGGTTCCTATTTTGTCATCTTGCATCCTCTCTGCATCTTTTGCCTATTTGAGTCATTTGTTTTTTCCAGCTTTAAGACTTTTTGTTTTGGACTGTATGCTGTACTGCAATACCAAGTTATTCATGAGAATTTCCTTCCTTAAATCTTAACATTTAAAACATAGAGTTTCCATAGATGCTTAAATGATTGTCAAATGTGTGGGCATAATTTGCGGTGTCCTGTCTCTTAAGCTTTCATGAAACAAATAACTAGAGACACTGAATTTTGTCATCAACCCTACCTCTCTCTTTCTCCCTCTTACCCCCCTCTCTCTTACGTTGTCACTTCCGCCCACCCTTATCATCCTGCTCTCTTCCTCCCTCTCCCAATGTAATCGCCCCCACAGAAACTGTCACCTCCCTCTCTCTCTCTTTCTCTCGCCCTCATTCTTACGTGTTTCTCCTCTTTGTCACTGTATTGTTTTTTCTTCCCACTTGTGCAGATGCTCTTCAATTTGCTACCAACGCTGATAACGATATCCAAATTTTTGAAAACCGATTCCAAAAAGCGAGACTCGCTGTCGGGAGTCAATGACAGGAGCTCAATATGCCCTGTTTGCCGTCTGCCGAAATCTGGCTTTTCATTTTTTGTGTCTTGCTTTGTATTCACTGCACAGAATGCATTCAGATCAATATGAAATACTCAAAACCCTCCCTTTTTTTCTGCTTCCCTTCTGTTCGCCTCCACCCACCCACCACGTCTCTCTCTCTCTCTGACTCATGCAGAAATCCCTGCATGCCTGAGCCTAGTTTGTGTTTTCTCTCTCTGATTGCAAGGCTGACTTGCATATAATGAGGTTTGCTGGAGAGAAAGAGAGAGAAAAAAGGACGGGCGAGAGGCAAGTGGGTCGTGATTGGTAAAACCCCCTCCACCCCTGTGAGGTCGCTTACACACCACCTTTAGCCCCCTATTGCACACACACATTCATAATACACCTGCCACACCCACTCGTATAACCCAAGACATGCATTGACTAATAGCTTTAAGCAGAAAGTTCATTCATTATCTATCAAAAGCAGAAACAGTGTGACCAATTACTGCCAGATGCACAAGTGACTGTACTGTCGCTATACAGCAAATGCGTAAGTGTGGGTGGAAATCTTGGGTGTGTGGTCCACCAACACAGCAGTTATGTAGTTACAGAATGTACACAATCCACTTAAAAAAGTTAAAATTGGCACAACTTTTTACATCTGGTTTCAATCTTTGTAGATGTTATTGATTGTCTGGTTGTTTCATTTATATTTAATAATATATTCATTTTCATAAAACCATTTAATATTTTTTAAATACACAGTATATATATTATACTCAGTTTGCACAATACAAAATATTCACATTTGACACATAACACAGTATAAACAACAAACATATTATAATAATTTGTAAGGATCAGTACCAGTCACAAATATAATTTAAATTTGCTGAAATTAAATAAAAGTAAATGCATTACATTGCAACAATCTATGAGTTTATGAAATGTACGATCATTTAGTAATAGATCCAAATAATAGACCAATTGCAGATTATCACTTTTTGCTATTTTTCTAAGTTATCTCACAGCACAGTAGTTACACATGACATTAAATTGCATTTTCTTGAATGAAATGATGATGGCATGAACTTATTAATTATTGCTTTTTTCAGAACTGAACTGAACTCACTTAAGTTATGCAGATGTTAGTTAAACACTTCATGGGAAGATGTGCTTCATGGAAAGTCCAGTATTTCTCTCTCTATCTTTTCCTCTCTTCTCCTAGAACGTTTAAAAGCTTTCAGGAGTTTGAGGTTATTGGGATACACACAGTATGTAACCGGCCTATATACCTTCGCAACACCTATGGTTTCTAACACTGTGCCTCATATTCCTGGCTCTTCCCACTGCAATATCTCTGCAATGCTCATTGTTCTTTCTGCACTTTCCACCTCTTCTTTTAATTCTCTCATATTAATCAGTCTCTTTTTTCCCATGTGTCACCTGGATCCCTTCATCCCTCTGTTCGCCATCATCCACCTCTTCTCTCATTACTTTTAAAAGTTGGCTTTGGCGATCACCCACCTCCCCTCGCATCCCAAGGGGGAGTGGGGGAGAGAAAACGAGGGATGGATAAATGAGGGGGCAGGAAAACCCCCTGGTGTTCAGAATTCACCTGCAGAAAACTCCCTGCCTTTCCCACCTCCGCTTTGCTCATCTGTATTCCGAGCCTTTCTTTGCTCTCCCTCTCTCATCCCGCCTCTATATCCCCCACCCCCTCCTCTGTGTTATTTTACCTGCAACACAGTGCAGCACTCGAGCATCGATGGCAAACTATCACTTGACTATAGTATATCAGAATAGTGCACACTTGTTATGTGAGAGCAGACAAATTAACCACGCTTCAGAGAATTGTACTGTGGTGGTAATACTATAGTGTATGGTGCTATGGTAAAAATCTTGTATTTATTGATGTACTATAATATTTTAATTTCCATTGTTTTTTGAATAACCATTCCTTCATTGTTTTGAAATACTGATGAAATATCATCATAACGGAATATAGCATTTATTTACTACTCTTTTATATATCAAAGTAGTGTGGCATTGCCAGCTTATTCCTTCACTTTACATCACTGTCTATTTTGGAAAATGACAAAAAGATGTATACCCTTTTCTCTATGGGATACCTGTGTGCAACATGTATGCAACACCCTATATGTCAAATGAACAGGCTTGGTACATGTAGCACGTGATGCATGTACAGTTGAAAGGAAGATCTTCCATAAATAACAAATAAAAAAATGGTGAATTGGGGTCCTGTCTCTTTAAATGCCTTCCTGATGCCATGTTGCTAGGGAAATGAAGCTGTTTACTCCAACATCAGTGTGAGCTGGCGGAGTCTCCAGTGTCCTTCCACGTTTTCTCTCTTTCTTTCTTTCTTTCTTTCTTTCTTTCTCTCTCTCTCTCTACTCTTCAACGTACCTCTTCTTCTGCTTTGTGGTGATAGCCCTTTGCCTCAGTGAAGGCCAGTTTAATTTAAGGGAATATGCTATGTATTAGTATTATTTATATGCAACCACCGAACTGTTATGTCCTTCTCAGAAAGAAGGAATATGAGTGAAATTATGACAAAACACTACCACAAACCATTTAAATAAAGATGCCACCAATAAGCAATAGGATTCACATTGCTTTTTGTGTATGTGACAATAGTGTGTTTAGACAAGAATATTTAATACAGCAGGATCTGATATGTTTTTACTATTTCAGCTTTTAAATAAAACGTATCAGCAAAGTCAATTGGGAATTTAAAGATAAAACTATGCAGAGAAATTTCATACGAATGTCCTTGAGGATGCTCTGTAAAATGCAACAACACTGACTCTTCTGGCTATGTGGTGGAACTACACGTAACAGAATTAGGCGGTATGTTAAAACAAACGAAGCGCCTAGATTTATACAATAGTGCTTTTTGTATTATTATTTTTAATCGTTTTATTGCTTTTTCTGTTTTTGTTCCTTAATTTTCATGAATGTTCCCTACTTCTCCCATTCACACACACATAGCCACAACGCACATGACTCACAAGAATGACTCATACTATCCACCTCTCTGTTCCCACTGAACCCTGCCATCCCGAGAAAGAGAGAGAGAGAGAGAGAGAGAGAGAGAGAGAGATGGCTTAGACAGGGAGAGATTTAATTATTAGCAATAATTTGCCATTACGATTTGATAGTTGAATTAATTGCTGGTTGTGATGTTGTATGCACACTAGAATGTTGTAATTGATCTGTGATTTGAGCTGTTATTGTGTTTCAAATGGTACATTCAAATAAAACAAAATGTACAAGATTAAAAGCCACAAAGAAGTGACACATTTATTGAACTTTCCCTCACTCACACTTTAAAAATGATGCACCACTTAATAATGACATGACTAGAAATAACATAATTTTCAATCTGTGAACTGAACTTGTCAAAGAAAGAGATCAGAGGCTAATTAACGTCAAACATAGCGCAGTGTTTAGCATTAGCATAGTCTATTTTCTTCACTGAATATAGCAGCCACTTAAAAAGCAAACAACATGGTATGACATAATGTTTTCTGGGCATGGTACGAGGTTAATTCATGTAATTCGTTAGATTCATTAATAGCAATATTATAGTTTATGAATTTATCAGCAACCATTAAAATAATCTGGTATTACTATTTGTTAGATAATAACACTGAAACAGTTATTTTCTATGAGGCAATTATACATTCATTAATAAAAACATAGTTTCTTGTAGTTTACATGATATTTAGTTTTTTCATTTGGTGATAGTGATAATTTATAATAAATAGTGATAAATTATAATAAAAAGTCTAATTAAGTAACTCAGAACTACTGTTGGTCATTGCAGATGCATGTCAAGCCCCTCGTCTCAATTTCTAAACGCGTTTTGATTGTGCCAAGGATTTTTGGCCCTACCGAGACGCCGTGTGTTTGTGTTTGGTTCCGACAAAAATGGCGGACGAGCTGGACAGAGTACGAATTTCAGAAGCTGAGCTACGAGCAGAAGCGTCGAAATTCAACACAAATAGCGAAAATGTCAAAGGTCAGAGGTTACCTAAGTATTTTTGAGAAAGTCATAACAACCGTAGTCAAACTCGAGTTTAATTTTGAAAAGCAATTTCAAACTTACGTTTCACTTTGCTAATGGCTAGCTAGCATAAGAGTTAATAATAGTCTTCGCTCATGTGGGCTGAACGGCGCCTGGTTTAAAAAACGTTTTTCGTCTTCTGCGTGATTTTTCTTGTCACATTTTACAAATGTCACGTATCTTTAAACAGCCATTCTAGTCGTACGTTTCTTTGTGTAAATAAATGATTAAGTGTTATGCTAACAAACGCAATGTCGTGATTAAGCAAATTTGAGAATAGAGTCTATGTAACACCAGCTGTCAAACCCTGTCCTTTAATTTCTAGTTAGCAGTAGTGCTTTCGCTGTTTATTTGTATCTAATAAATAGCATTTGCGACGGAAGCCTTCTACAGTTAACATGCAACAGGTTTTTTTTTCTTGTGATATCATAGCAGCAGTATCTTGCTTGATTTTTTTGATCACCATAAGTCTTATAGCGTGTGATTTATGTAATTTCTCTCTGTGCTTTGTATAAACGCGTGCATTTTTTTGTATAGCCTATTGATATTATGTAAGTGGTCCCTTAAATGCCTTAATTCTATGGTAAGTTATGATGACCATTTCAGCCAGTGAAATTATTGAATTGTGTTTATTTCTCTGTTTCTCAGAGTTCAATGAAGAAGGTAAAAAACAACGGCAACGAGAGTGTAAACGCCCAGACCTCCAGTTATACAAACCTGTTTCTGGTCAGTCACAAAGACCTAAGGATGGCATTCAAGGAGATGCGCACAGTCCTTGTTTAGACACACCTGGAGGTTGCAGTTCTGATATCGACATCAAAAAACCTGACAGCTCACCGAGCAGTACGGAGTGTTCCGTCATCACCAGCGCAGACACCGAAAACATGTCAAGTGAAGGTCAGCTTGAAACAATTAATACTAAAGTATGTGTAAGTAGTAAAAATCACCAGCTTGTAGAAGGGAATGCTTCCAAAAGCACAGCCATGTCTCGGTCACCCAAACAAGCACGGAAGATGCGCAAACCTGACCGTGAGATATATCAGCCGGGAGGTCGAAGATCTCAAAGCTCCAAAGAAACTGGGACAGTCAAAGAAATAGAAGTGGTTAGGAAAGAAGAGAGGAGGAGAGGGGAAGCTGTGGGTAAAAAATCTCTAGAAAAGGATGATGATAAGAACGTACCTTTGGAGAAAGAGGATAGTCGACGAAACAGACGAGGCAAAGATGGAAAGATGCAGGATCAAGAAAAACAGCGCAAAGAAAGTTTTGACTCCCCGCCTGCTAACAAAAACGAGGCCGATGTTGAGAACATCGCTGGGAAAGTCAGTAATCTTAACATCGGCGGCCAGACAAAAGTCGAGGCAAGTAAAGAGGAAGGTGGACGGGACGGTGCGAACCGGAGGGGAAAATCAAGTGGAGAGGGACGAAGAGGGAAGGCAGGTGATGGGGGAGTGGCAGAAGACCAAATAAAGGAGAAAGGAAATGGAAAGTTCAAAGCAGGGAAAGAGAAAGTTAACAGCAACCAGAGTTTTGCTAAGAAAGATGAAGAGGAGAGAAGAAGCTCAGGGACAGCTCATCCTGACCAGGAATACCCTAAAAGAGCAGAGGGAAGACCGCAGAAGAATGTGGGAGGAAAGGAGGGCAACCGTGACCAGAACTTGAATCACGATAAACGAAGAGGCAACAGACCAAAAGATAATCGAGGAGAGAGAGGGAAAAGTCTATCTGAATGTACCGACTCAAACCGAGTTAACTCTTCAAAGCGCTATTCTCAATCAGATATCCGACGTCCACGGAATCGCACCTACAGCACGAGTTCAGCCAGCAGTGGGACCAGTATGGATGGACATGTTGAAGCTGAGAGACTGCGGAGGGAAGGCGAACAGCCAACTACACGAACAGTGGAGTTTGTCCGAGGAAATCAGACCCGCCCGAGGAGAAGGGCCACTCGGACTTTGTCCTCCACAGACTCGCTGGAGGAAAATGAGGTCAGGGAGAGAGAAGATAGAGGAGAGAATAGAGGTCAAAGAACAGGTCCGTCTGGTCGAGGAGGAATCCTGAGGGTTTCTTTAGACAAGCCCCAAGCACATCATCAAGCGAACAGCAAGCAAGCAGAAAAAACCCAAACCCTAGAGGTCGTGGGAGGGGCATCCTGGTACTTCCTGCCCACACCAATCTAACAATGACGACTGAGCCTGGCCCTCAACTAAGTGGCATGAGAGGTGGAATGAGTCTTGATAGAGGAAGAGGTGGACGTGGTGGAGGGACAAGACGCCTCTGGGACCCTAATAACCCAGATAAGAAACCAGCTTTGATGTCAAGCCAGCAATCCCAGCATGCATCTCTTCAGCATGCTTTGTACTTACAGCAGGGTGGATGTGGGCCCTTGCATTTCCTGGACACTGATGATGAAACCGCAGGAAGTCCTCCTGTCCGCCAGGGGGAGTTCTTTCAAAACCAGCAGGCTGCTGCAATGGCGTACTACAAATTTCAGAATTCTGACAACCCCTACACCTACCCGTTATCTCCAAACACCCCACCGCGCTATCCGTACCCGTATCACATGCCATATCAAATACCTGCAGCTAATGGGATGTATCCAGTATCTGCCATTCCACCTTTTTATGGACCCTATGGGCAAGGTATTTCTCCTACAGGGGGGTCTTCGCTCACTCCAGAGGAGGCAGAGGTGCAAACCAGAGGAGAGATTGGAAAGTTGCTGCGGTTGGCTGACAGTCAGGAGCTTCAACTCAGTAACCTGCTGTCCAGGGACAGGCTGAGTCCAGAGGGGCTGGAGAGGATGGCCCAGTTTAGGTGAGTGATTTTATATTTATATATAAGTGTATTGTTTGATTTAATTTTTCTAACATGTTATGTTGTTTTTCAGGGCTGAGCTCCTCACGCTATACGAGCGGGTGATTTTAACAGACATAGAGTACGCCGACTCTCAGAACCTAGACCAGGCACTGTGGAAAAATGTGTTCCACCAGGTGATAGAGAGGTTCAGGCAGCTACTAAAGGACCTGGCATCAGACAGTGCCCCGCAGATTAAAACCATGCTAATGAATATATTGGAAGAGGTACTCATGCACAAAGTTGCCTTCTTACTGCTTTTGTTTTTGATTAATAGATGGACATCAGTTTTGATGTCATGTGTTTAGTGCTTAAAACACTAACTGGTCTTTAAGCGAGTAAATTATGAATTAGGAAATGATGCCCTGTTTATTTATTTCTCTAGGGGGCGGTATTTTTTGATTCATTACTGCAGAAGTTGCAGACTGTGTTTCATTTCAAGCTGGAGGATTATATGGACTGCATGGCTATACGAGCGAGACCCTTACGCAAGACGGTACAAGCCTTGTTTCTATACCAATATCATATAATAATAAGGTTAAAGGGGTACTTCACTCAAGAAGGTAAATTCTGTTATCATTTACACACCTTAGAGTTGTTTCTAATCTTTATGAATTTCTTTGTTCTGATGAACAGAAAAGAAGACATTTTTAAGAATGTAGGACAGGAAACAGTTCTGGGGCACTTTTGACTACCATTGTAATTTTTCCTACTATGGGAGTCAATGGGGAACAAGATCTGTTTGGTTATAAGCATTCTTCCAAATATCTATCTCTATGTTCATCAGAACAAATAGATTTATACAGATTTGGAACAACTCGAAGGTAAGTAAATGATGACAGAATATTCATTTTGGGTGAAGTGTCCCTTTAAGAAAAAAATATTTTTGGACTTTTTTGAAGTCAAGACAACCTTCAGCTGTGTTTTTATCTGTGCTAGGGTGTGTACTAAAGTGAACACAGATCTCAAATGCATATTACTTCATGCCAGCTGATGTCTGTCGCTCTATTTTATTTAGAGCCAAATAAGTTGAAGGTCACACAAACACATCCACTCATTGTGAATTCCCTTTAACTTGTTGCAGGTTAAATATGCTCTAATAAGTGCCCAGCGCTGTATGATATGTCAGGGTGATATTGCAAGATATCGCGAACAGGCCAGTGAGTCCGCTAACTATGGGAAGGCACGCAGGTATGTCCGTTTCAATCAGAAGAGACTTGCATTTTTGGTGTTTTTAAGTATTTGTTGTTTTTTGTTGTATTTTCTTAATTCAGCATTAAATGAGTTTTTCTGTTGTGCAGTTGGTATCTGAAGGCTCAGCAGATTGCCCCGAAAAATGGTCGACCTTATAACCAACTGGCCCTACTTGCAGTGTACACGGTGAGACCACAAGTACACTAGAGCATTGAATAGTCACCTTCTCGGAAATAAAAATTTCATATAAAAAAAATGTTCTCATATGGTGAAATGTGGTTTTAATTGACTTCAAAAAGGACTTAGTTTTCAATTTCTTTTGTAGAAGCGAAAGCTGGATGCTGTTTACTATTACATGCGCAGTCTAGCTGCAAGTAACCCCATCCTCACAGCCAAGGAGAGTCTCATGAGTCTATTTGAGGAAGCTAAACGCAAGGTACATCAGAGAAGAATTCTTTTTAACGCATTACAGCAACATGTAATTTCAAACTGATGCCAAGGTTTCCAGTGAAAACACAGGACAGAGTCGGATTTGTTTGTCTTTCCCCACCCCAGGCTGACCAGATTGAACGTAGACAGAAGCAGGATTCAGATGTTTCTAGCCATGGTCCCCGAGGTCATACAGGTGGTCGTCGAAGGGAGGATACTGCCCGTGTAGAGATCTGGATACGTCCGAGTGGGCATCCGGGGGTGTCTCGTACAGCAGGTAGTGAATCGGGTAAAGACTCGGAGCAGGACGGAGAGCTGGGCACTTTGAGTGCTAGCGATGTGAGTACTCAGAAAATGTATTGCTTAACACATTCATGACGTTGTATTATCATTATTCATCAGTTCTTTCAATTAAAATTTTTGATCCATTTCCTTACACCATGCCCCAACCCGGCCTTATGGCAATCCATGGCTTAGTTCCTAGTTGTGGACGAACTTAAAAGTATTTTCGAGTTATGAGAGGTACAATTATTTACGTCAGCATTGACATCTTTATTAGGATTTATAAACAGTTTTCAAAAATGTTTTTTAGTATTTTTTTTTTAAACTTAAAGCGTGCACAAATCACAGCAGATGTTTATGCCAGGACGCTCGTACATAGATGTCACCCATCAATGGCAGAAAAGGGTGTCAGTGGGCCGTGATGCAGCGTCCACTCCATAACCTAAGATATTTGACTACGTCAACCTTTATGTTCACCTCCTCATCCTCATTTTATAAGTGTTTCTGGATTATTTTGAGACCCCTTCTTCTCTTTAGATAAAACCAATTCTGGTTTATATAAACAAGATTTTCCTCCTTTGAACTTGTCTGTTTTCTGACTTCATTGTTTGCGTGTAAAGTCAGGTTGACTGTGTGCACCTATGGAGATGATAGTTTGAAGGGGCTAAACACGACCTGTTTTTTCTCTGTAAACGGAACAATTTCAGCCTCTTACAAAGATAAATTGTGGTAATTATTTTCTGTCCTTCTGTTTGCAGCTCAATAAAAGGTTCATTCTGAGTTTCTTATATGCTCATGGAAAACTCTTCACTAAAGTAGGGTAAGTCCTAATGTCGATAAGGTTGTTGTGTAGTTTCATTACAATGTATTTTGTTGTTAATTTGAAAGGCTCATTCATCTCAGTCCATTACATGTCCTGTAAACAGCATCTGGTTTACACAATGTGTTCTGATTGGATCCTCAGGATGGAGAGTTTTCCTGCTGTAGCCAGTCGAGTGTTGCAGGAGTTTCGGGCCCTTCTCCAGCATAGCCCCTCCCCTCTCGGCAGCACACGTATGCTGCAGATCATCACCATCAACATGTTCACCATCCATAACGCCCAGATCAGAGGTATGAATACAACATAACCACAGGCCATAGAGCCAGTCCTGTTTAGCCTCGATGGTATTTCTTTTGTAAATAATGAATTCTCTTTTTTTTCTGGCACAGCTGCAGGACATGGTGAAGCTCGGTCCGTTTTGGAGGAACAGGCCACATCCCTAGGATTGGCCATGTTTGGTCTTTTAGTCCAACGCTGCACTGATCTCCTGAAAGAAACACCTGCTGGTGAGTAAACGGGGGATCTGTTTCCAAACCATGTGAGCAGCCTGTGTAGTGAATTGAGTCATGCACTACGCATCAATCTGAAGGAAGAAAGCAAATTTAACTTTTCTGTTATGACAGGTAAATAAAATGATTGATGGTGTTTTTACAGTACCTATCCCAGCCGAAGAGCTAGAAGAGTTTGAGGAGATGGATGCCGAAGAAGGGATGGTCCGTGTGTCCGCCTTCCCACCCGATCTCAGAGAGCTACTGCCCACCATTAAAGTCTGGTCCGACTGGATGCTCGGCCACCCGGACCAGTGGAACCCTCCACCAGGGAGCATGGAGTGAGTCCTGGTCATCTCATGCACTCATAAAGCCTTGTTGATTTCAAGCTCAGGTAAAGAAGTTCAGCTGTGTTCTTACGTATGTGTGTGTGTGTGTTTGAAGGGGTAGTCCGGACGTGTGGCAGTGCCTTGCAGACCTGTGCAACTCTCTGGCACGCGTGTATGATGGCGAGGCCCCGCTGTACAAAGCCGACGCAGATGGTGAAGGAGACGAGGAGCTCAGAGTCCTACAGCTGGAGGAGGATAAGATGCTGTCCGGGTTTGTCCCGCTGCTTGCTGCCCCACAGGACCCCTGCTATATAGACAAAGGAGTAGATATGGTAAAACACAGTCTCCGACCATTCTCAGAAACTCGAATCATCTGAATTTGTGGATCTCATGGAGTCACAGTCTGCTTACATGCACATCGTCATTCTGTGTTGCAGGCCATAGCAGCGGACTGTAAGCGGGTCACCGTTCTTAAGTACTTCCTGGAGGCTTTGTGCGGGCAGGAAGAGCCGTTGCTGGCGTTCAAGGGTGGAAAGTATATATCTATGGCAACGCCCCCTACATCCGGAGAAAGTACAGGGAATAAGATACAGACACAAGAACTGGTACAACAGAACTAAGATTTCCTGACCATAAGAAAGAGAATTGCATTTCTTATTTGTCAGTTCTTCTATTTCACTCCTTTATTAGTTTAAGCTTGCTTTTTTCTAGTAAGTGGATTGATGCTGTGGTGAGCAGGGCAATGCTAATTCTGTTGGGGTTTTCTTTCAGGAGGATGATGTCATTGTGGAGGAGTCATCTCTCTCAGCATCGGAGGGAGAGATGGATGGAGAGATGGAAAGAGACGAAAGTGAAGATGATATCAGAGAGCTGAGGGCAAGGCGCCACGCTCTCACTCACAAGCTGGCACAGCAGCAAAAACGCAGAGACAAGATTCAGGTTTCTCAATAGTTTACCTCTTATACATTTTAAGGGCCACTTGCTAGGGCTCCTAAAACATCATGAAGGTTTTCCACTCTTTCTACTGCTTTAATGGTTGGAAGGAGCTACATTGTGTACTTTTGAATATATTGTATAAGACCATTTAAAACCAGTAGCCAATATGCTATGCTGGCATCGCAGAGCTTTAACAAATTTCTGGTTTGGTCTCTTAGGCAGTTTTGCAGACGGGTGGGCAACTGGAGATTGAGGTCAGACCGTTTTATTTGGTGCCTGACACAAATGGCTTCATAGATCACTTGGGCGGCATGAGAAAGCTTCTTGCCTGTGGGACGTACATCTTGGTTGTGCCTCTAATTGGTAAGGCCACTTCTAATAATATATGTTTTATGTTCTTTTCTTGTTGTCTTTTAATAAGCTATTTTTTTTTGTTTCTTTGATGCAGTAATCACGGAGTTGGACGGCCTGGCCAAAGGGCAGGACAGTCGTGAGGGAAACACTAATGACGCCCATGTCAAGCAAGTGCAGGAGAGAGCCAGAGCTGCGGTGATGTTTCTGGAAAAGGCCTTTGAGTCGAAAAATCCCTACATCAGAGCCCTCACCAGCAGAGGAAACACGCTGGAGTCCATCGCCTTCCGCAGCGAGGACACTTCTGGACAGAAGGTCTGTGTTTTTTCTTCACAAATGATAATGTAGAGATTTGTGATGTACACACTTGGATTGAATGCTTAGTTTAAACCAGAAATTTGCATGACCCCTATGTTTTGTACATGTTGGTTTATGTTCACAAGCCCTCTTTGCAGTTGCTGTAAACACGCATGAACCTCTTTGAGCGTCAAGCGTTTGGTTTTACACAGGACTTTATTTTTAAACTCACCGATACGTTGTACATCTGTGTCTGCAGGGCAACAATGATGATGTCATCCTGTCCTGCTGCCTGAACTACTGTCAGGACAAAGCCAAGGACTTCATGCCTGCTGAGAGAGGTCCGTTATCTCATTTGACAATCTAATTTAACTTTCATTTTCCTCCTTTGTGACCGACATGAGTCTGTGTATTTTCCAGAAGGGCCTGTGAGGTTACGCAGGGAGGTGGTCCTGCTCACGGACGATCGCAACCTGCGAGTTAAAGCTCTCACTCGCAACGTTCCGGTACGAGACATCCCAGTATTTCTGACCTGGGCTAAAGTGGGCTGAACCGCGGACCGGATTTACAGCTGTACACACAAGTCGTCCTCCACAACAACAGTTCGGGTGGAGGGAGTGATGTCAGAAGGGGAGGATGAATATAAAGGGGAAAACACAACAAGCCTTTTGTCAAGTCGACAGAAAGAGCAAGCGTGAGAAATCAAGCCACTTTATAAAATGAGGATTTCTTTCCCCTAAAAATGCAGCGTGCAAAGACGTCAGCTTGCTTTTCAGAGAGAGATTGCAAAGAACGGAGAGGTTGGATCAGGCTTAGCTGGTTTTTAGGGTTTGTTTAAGTGCAGAAGGGTTGGATGGTGACATACACCCCAAGAGATCTGTGCATTCGCTAGTAAGTGTGAGAGAAACCAGCATCCGCCGTTTAGAGTGTCAGCTTGTAGTGTTTGCGTGCAGTCGCACAGCAAGAGTTGCCAGTTGTGCTGCAGATGAATTCATTCCAGTTCTAGAAAGATCTCTATGCCAATAGGGAACTTGATCTGTTGTGAATGAGTGATGGGGCGAGAGCTCCAGTAGGGGGCACTGTGAGTGGATCAGGTCGATGAGGGATAAAGCTTAATAAAGTTTCCCTCTCCTCTTGTGCTGTGGCCTTGGAGGCCTATTTGCTAAAAGTTTTTTTTTGTTTTATTGCCGCAGTGCATGCTTTGTTTGCTGTAAGCATGATTGTTTTAATGCTTGTTTGATTTTTTTGTGTATTTAAGTTAGCATTGCGTTTTTGACTTTGTAAGTTTTGTTTCAAGTAATGTAAAGCTCTTACCAGTTCTCGTTGTTTTTCTCATTAAATGTTTTTGTTGTTTCCATCTGACTTTTTTAATGCTGTAGTACAACCATCTGGCTACAAGATTGAGCACTATAACATCGATCACTCAAGGTTAACATTAATGTAAAGTAAATACTGATGGAATTAATTGGTTGTGAGTCGTTTTAACATGGATTCAATTGCCACAATGCTTTAATTGTATTTGTCTGTACATTGAAAGTACAGAACTAAAGCTACTGGCATATTTTAAAGTTGCCATTTTTTAAGATATGATTTTTATGAGCTCACCAAGTGTTCAAACATCTCCACAGCAGCAAAAGCACATATGATAAAATCATATTTCACAACGCTTTTATAATCCTTTGAGTGATCCTAATATACATATTGTTTCATTGATATTAAAAACATTGCATTACATCATCACAAACAGTTCAGTGTCTTGATATTATATGTATGTGATTGCTTTTGTTATGGTTTGTAGGTTATTTACTTGCCTTTTTAAATCATCATTTGCTGGCCTGCATTCATACAGGTTTGTCCCAGTTTTGCACAAGAAACTATATTCAGTTTGTTTCTCCATAGTTAAATATTTACCACAGGACCTGACCTTTTTAAGAACTGTTGTCTTTTTTGTGGTTAAAGCATCATCCTCACCTTTGTTCCATTTGGTAAACCATTGTTATATGGTAGATTGAGTTAAAGCAGAATCGAAACTTAACACTATTGTCTTGCTAATGTCACTGAGGTCTTTTTGATGTTTTAAATGTGGTGGCTTAAAACTTGTATTTTGTCTTGTGAGACCCGTGTCAGTTTCGATTGTAGATGTGCTGATTTTCATTGAATACAATGTCATTGCTTTGAATAAATTTTAACCTCAGTCTCTGACAATAAATAAATAAAAACACATGTTGATGTTCTTTGCCTTGTTGTCATTTAAATGTAGAAATTCATACAGTATTCCAAAAATGTATTGTTTACAATGCATACATTGAATACTTGTTTAATCTGCAAAATACAAACATTAATTTGAATTAGACTGGGAAAATCTGTGCAAACTGATCAGATTTCAGAAACATCTTAAAATCGAACATTACAAAATAAGCCGAAATAGCCTTCAGGGTAAGTACAAAAAAGCACAAGTTCTGTACAAGCAAGTTTCTTTGTAAATTACACAATTTACACTATAGGATAATGTTTTATATTTGATTCCAGTAATATTATAGTCGTGTAGGATTTAGCGATAGATTAGTGAGTTCCTTCTGTTTTGGGCATAATGTTAAAGACACTCATGATAGAACCCCACAAGACCTCCAGCAGATGTAGCAGCCAAACAGTATTTTTAAACCACAGATTTAGAACTAAAATGTTGCTATGGTTACATCAGCTCCAGTTTTGCTGATGTAAATCACTTTCCTATTATCATTTATTCCAATATTTTCCACATTGACATGCAAGAAATAAAAATTCAATGCTAAGCAATAAAATCATTATAAAGATAACTACTCAACAAGTACACAATATAAAATAACATAAAAAGACTTCATGAACATAAAACCTGAAATGGTGATGCTCATCATTTATAAAAACAGAAATGTGCATTTTTCAGATCTGGAATGATTTTCTATAACAGATGGGAGGCCAAAATCCTCCCGAAATAAACTAGTTTTAGTGGATCTGTAAACAGACCTCTCCGAACTCCCCCACATTCATAAGAACAACAAACAAAAATACACAATCATGTGGAATAAGAGTCTTCAACAAGCTTCACATAAGAAAGAAATTACTCTAAAACTCCACATGAAACTATTGCTCCATAGGTGACAACATAAAGCTAAAACTGAATTCACTCGCTTCTCATTTCATTTTCTTCTGTAGGTGTGCTACCAAATCTAGAAATCTTCAATGTGCTTCAGCATCCCATTTCTTCAGAAATGTCGATGTGCATGAGGTCAGAAAAAAGACACTTAACTTTAAAAGACAAGACGTTAGTGTTATAGGGGTAGAAGTATAAAGTGTATAATAAACTGTTCCATACAATAAGAAGGTCGAGGTTCACTTAACACTATAAAACACTTGTATATCCAGGCCTAGAGAATGAATTCAATTTGGCAAGTGTAAAACTCATTCTTAGCCATAATCTGACTCATTAAATTGACTGACGTTCTTATTTGAGTCTCCCGGAACATCAGTTCAAATTGACAATGCTGTGTACTAAGCATAATTCTGTTACTACGGATTAATACATTTGGATCAAATACTGCATTACGTGTTACTTCAGTTCTGTAAACAATGACAAAACCATTCAACAAAAATCCTTGGTGACAAAAGTGCAAAAACACCTCCAATAACCGTACCCATGTATAACTTATTTGGCTTAGAAAAACATAGTAGATTCTAAAGTTAACTAACAATAAATAAGAAATTAACTATATGACATGCAAAACCTGAAGATCAAATCAGGGTATTTGGTCAAATAACAAATTCATGTCTTTGAATGTTAGTTTGGGAAAGAAAACATCAAGAGCTGTTATTCACCATGTAATAAAAATTGGTGAAAGAGTTCAAGTTCATTCATTTGGTGCAAACAACCTGAAAGTCTGTGCTGATATTCATGCAGTTGAAATACATCCACCACAGCGGCAATGCTGCAGGTCAATTCCATAAAGATGAGATAATGAGATAATGAGATATGAGATAATCTTAAGCCATTGTATCTGAGGGTCATGTGGTCTCTCACATGAGGTCTTCAAACAAGTGTATCCTTTGGAGGATAACTAAATACGCATCACTCCATTACCCTGTAGGGGTACAAAAAGAACAGATTTAAGGGATTTAAGGACAAACATTAAGATCTTGTGACTTGCAGCATGTCAACAAACAATGTTTGATTTTCAGCCAAAATGTCTTAATTCATTTCAAAAATGAACATTCCCCTCATATTGTATAAACCCAATTACTCTTTTGTTTTGTAATGGTATATTTGCACTTGTGTTGTACTTATTGCTTCTTTTGTTTACCTCATTTGTAAGTCGCTTTTGATAAAAGCCTCTGCTAAATCAATAAATTTAAGTCTATAGAGTAGCGGACAACATGCTTACATTTACATTTTTACATTTACATTTTAGGCATTTGGCAGACGCTTTTATCCAAAGCGTTGTAAACGCAATGCTCTTACCACTGAGCTACAGGAAAGCTTACCTGTCTAGGACTCGTTCTCCATGGTAACAGAAACAGGTTGACATACCTCTGAAACACAAACCCAGACCTTCTTAAACACATTTTAGTCAAATAATGTCGGTGTAATCTTAATGGCCGCCACATCAAGGACCATGTGGTGCACATTAAAGATCAGTGTTCCTAAACAAAGCTCAAAGATTCTTAAAAATCACTCAAATTTTTGGAAATCATAAAAAAATCTCATTTCACAATGTTCTCTGGAGATATCAGCGGTATAAAAACCTATGTTGTGACGTACCGATGTTTCCACGGCTGCCGTCTTTGGACTCTTCAGATATATCGTTTCCTAACAGATGATTCTGTGACTCACTCAGAGGTCTGGGGTTCGTCTGTCCATCAACGGTGCTGTTACCATAACAACCATTATGCCATCAGTCACAAACACTTAAGGATGTTTTAACTGCCCCAAATATAAACCTCAGTCTGGATGACATTAAACCATTAACTGTGATATGGCAAGAACAACATTTCTAGGAAAAAAGTATCTCAAATTATATTCGGGGTAAAAAGAACATTTCTAGACTGCACAACCAAATCTGAAACAGTCCAAAGAAAAGCAAACATGAGCCAATTTGAGTTCATGATAGAATGCATAATGATACACAATTTCTCAAACGTTAAAGTATTGAAAACAAATGAGGTTATAGTTACCATTTAATGGATTGATGTTCAACATTGCCTTGCTCTAAGTCAGTGTTGACCAGGCGAGTGGGGAAAGTGTCGCCATCTCCCAAACTAGAGGAAGAAATACAATATAAGTCATGCAACCCTCGTTTCAACACATGCAATGACTTACATAAGATATGTTTTATACTATTATTGACACAAGACTGGTAAAGTAACATTCTGTTAAACTGTTGCACTGCACAATGAAATTATTAACTTTATTACTAGGAACAATTTATTATACATACAATAAAACCAATATGTTCTGACTTGTCTTAAAGGGACTTTGGTATAACTTACATGGACAGAAAGTTACCGTAAAATCCCAAAGAATGCTAAAAGGATGTGGTTTTACCTGCTGTAAATCGGTAAACACCAGTACTTCTTCTGGTCTCCGAACACCTGGGTGATGTTTTTGCGAAAGCCCAGAGTAAACCCATTTTTATCTGGGCCGTTTCGGAACACGGGTGCCCTAAAAGCCTCTGAACAAAAGAAATGAATGATAAAAATAAGATCTTAACACACTATACATAACAGTAACATCCACCATATCCGGAAAAACCTCTTGCAGAGAAGCCTTGCAAAACTGTAGATGGGGCGTACAAAGATTTTTTTATACTTTGTAAAGTGACCTAAATATTTTTCATAAGCAGACACTCAGTCCACCCCCGCATACATCATTATACTTCTGTCGGTTTGAGTTTTACTGAGTGTCATGGTGATGACTAAAAGGTCACAATAGGAGCCCAGAGATTTAAAAATGATGAAAACATTGGGAACATAGAGCAACACTTCAAAATAAGCAATCAAGATCTTCAGAGCACTTTTTAAAATACTTTTGTATGGATACATTTTGGAAGTGTTTATTGTCCTTTTTGAAGCAGAAAATAATAAAACGATATCTAAAGTGATGCAAGTGAGCTGGATTAACCACAGAAACATGTGAGGAGGTGGAGCTGAGGGGACACTTGCCTATAGTGGTTCTGTTTTTTCCCACGAGCCAGAGGTGATAGCTGAAGAGTGACAGGATGCTGATGAAGAACATGGCCGCCACAAAGAAGAGGAACAGCACGTGAAACTTTGCGTGATTTTGTGGCAGCTGATTCTGTTGAGTAAGAGAACAAAAATTAGTTTATAGACTAGCTTGTATTAAGCTCCTAAGGCCTACTTTGACAAAATCGTTTCAGAGGCACTTTCTTGGCAGAGCTCTTTTCTGTAGCACCTTACAAACACAATACAAATTGTTACAAATACACTAAACTGAACACACAAATGACTAATTTAAAGGTGAAGTGTGTATTTTCTGCCCCACTAGCATCACAAAACAGAGTTGCAAAAAAAAAATGACAGTATAACTAGAGAAGTTGTTTAACACCCATAGTATCACAGTATAATTGGAAATACATGGGATGGACTTGGTGTTTTAATGTTAATTATTTTCATCTTTAACATCACAAAAGTTGCACACATCACCTTTAAAGGGATAAGTTGGCCGAAAATAGAAATATTCTGTCATCATTTACTCACCTTCGAGTTGTTCCAAGAGAAAGAGAAAGATATTTGGAAGAATGCTTATAACCAAACAGATGTTGCCCCCCATTGACTTCCATAGTAGGAACAATTACTTTATCTTTTGTTATTTTGTTCTGTTGAACACAAAGAAGACATTGTGAAGAATGTACGACAGCAAACAGTTCTGGGGCACTTTTGACTACCAAGTTTTTCCTACTATTGTGGGGGGCAAAATATGTCTATTATACCAAATATCTTTCTCTGTTTTCATCAGAACAAAGAAATGTATACAGATTTGGAACAACTCAAAGTTGAGTAACGATGACAGAATTTTTCATTTTGGGGTGAAGTATCCCTTTAATATACAAATGATTCATAAGCAACATATGTAGCACAGACAGATGCAAAGATTAAACTTGAAACTTTCACATAACTGTCTCATCATCACATCTTTGGTACGGCTGTCTGCTTTGCCATTAAAACATGTCTGCATCATTACACTATATTACATTGACGTTTATTTCTGATAACAAGAATAAAAAGCAAAACCAATCAACAGTGTAACATCAGAGTAAACCAACTCCCACAGAGAAAACAACGCAGAGCAAGCAAGTGAGTTTTACCTCCGGGCATTGCTCTAAAGCCCTCCGTCTGCAAAGCTTCCGGCAAAGTGTTAAACACAGACAGAATGTTAGAAGCAGAGACAACCCATTTGTTGTTTGATTTCAACCACAAAAACAAGTCAATTTTATCCAGAGATTTTTTTTATAACAAACAAAGTATAGTTTCATGTTTTTAATATCACTGTAGTTCCTTTCATATACTGTATAAATAATCTAATGTCTATGTATTTAAACCTTCTCCACTTCACATATACACAAAGAAAAACAAAGATATAGAGACAAGCTGCAGTTAGCATTTTAAACCGCACAAGTTTAAAGGAATAAGGTGTGAGAGATGAGAGGAGAATGATTTCTTAACTTACTGTCCAGAACTTGATGAAGTACTGCAGAACCGTGGCGGAGATGTAGACGCAGTACAGCATGGAGTACGCCAGGAAGAGTACGAAAAACTTATAGTTGGAGAATCCAATACAGTTATTAACCCTAAAAAACATTTAAGAACGAATCATATGTGAAATGAAATTCCCTCAAAACCTCAGGTAACATACTGAAGTGAAGACACATACCACGGACAATGGTGATCCATTTTCAGGACACATCTGCAAAAATACAACAAACACAAAAATCAAAACACCGCAGATTTTCACAAAAAAGATAATCCATTCTACTGGAACTCACTTGTCGCATGTGGAGCAGTGATGGCATCTGTCTGGTTTAATAAGCTGGCAGCGGTCACAGTAACGGATAGCTGGGAGACATGGAAGACTTCTTTATTAAACAGCAGCATGTGTCCAATAGCGTCAAAGTAACAACAACATCATCACTGTAATTAAGATATTTAATGTAAAGAAAATAAAAACCATCCTACTGACTTTTATAATCTTCATTTAAAGAATATTACTTTATAATATTTCCTTAAAAGCTACAAATGTAAAAGCAAGTAATCTGCCCACCCCCAGAGCCTGTGCGTGTGTATACGGGCAGCTCTCTGGCCACTCTCTTCAGGACTTCCTGCTGGGCCTCTGGTCTCTCCTCCTTCTCATAGAGCTCTTTTTCTACCTTAGGGAGACAATACTGAGAAGAACAACATGACAATACGTTACTATTTGTTACAGCATTAAAAGTTCCATACTTATTATCTACAACAGTAAACGTAAAAGAAAAAGATGAATCAATGTCATACATTTGAAACACAACCTTGCTTTTTTTGCAAGACCCGAACCCACAATACCCACATAAGAACCACAGCTTGATGTGTCAAAGCGTGCATGGTAACTATCAGGCTACATCTCTTCACCACAGGGAGCACTAAAACTAAAAACAGACCAGATTTTAAAGCCCTCCCTCCTCCCCTGTCATTTCGTTCTGCGGTAGTGAAACTACAGAGCAGTCTGTTTAACTGCTGTCCTGCATTTAGATATCCAGAGAGAGAGAGGGGGAGAGAGAGAGAGAGAGAGAGGGAGAGAGAGAGAGAGAGAGAGAGAGAGAGAGAGAGAGAGAGAGAGAGAGAGAGAGAGAGAGGAGAGAGAGAGAGAGAGAGAGAGAGAGAGAGAGAGAGAGAGAGAGAGAGAATACCTCTTTGGAGGGGATAGCAGGCTTGGATATGATGGCCGTCCAGTAGGACCAGATGAACATGAAGAAGCAGATGTGAAACACTATCAGATAAATAACTGCAACAGAAAAAGTTATTTTATCTTTCAAAAGATTTCAGTCCTTCTAGTGCTTCATACTATATAACCCACAATAAAAGTTCATAAAGGTTCACTCTGAAAAACATGCAACCAAGCACAGGAGGCTGGATTAGGAAATAGTTTGTCAACTGCTTTGCAAAACTTTGTGGTTGGTACATTTTCACAATGCCTGTCACTCAAAATTGTAAAAAATAATTTACAAATTGATTTATTTAATGAATTATTACGACCGCAATTATTAAGTTGTTTTGCTCAATTTTTTTAAATTATATTGTGCTTTGTTTGTTAATGGAATCATGTTAAATGTTGAATTAACAAAACATTTTTTTTTAATCGGTCACGGTGCATATTAGAGTAATAAGAATGTGGAAACTAAAAATGACAATTTCCTCTCTTATACAAAAAACATTTCATTTTTTTGGTTTCTATACTTCTTGTACCGAGACTGACCAGGTGCTTTCACGTGTTTTTCTCTTACCTTGCTCTTCTGGGTTAGGGATTGTATCTGCGGAGAGAAAGCAGCCAAAGGTTAATCAGCAATCCCATCAAGAACAACAGGCACGATTCACAAAGCCATCTGCTGAGTACTGGGATACCACTCATGCTCTCTGAGGCTTCCCAGTTCTCACCAGTTCAGCCCGATCAGCCCAGAGCACTGGGTGACTGGCACTGCCATCTGGCCGCATTCTTTGTATCCATCCAATACAATGGTTGCCAAGGCAACTCAATGAATGACTGACAGATACAGTACATGTCATGTTGGCCCAGTCAGTGCAGTTTCTGGCTTTCAGCCCTGATTTATTGGAATTACATTTATTTTTCTTTTGGTTTTTAAGGAAATAGATTAAAGATTGCATGTGTCTTTGTTGTGGTAGCGGGTCAATAAGGAAATAATTATAATATTTCACTGCACTTCACTGGGGCTGTAAACAGAGCGGAGCTCACAATGAAGCGAGACTGAAGGTAAAGTAATGACTGGGTGGAGTTACTTTATGTGTGGTCAACAAAGGCTAAACTTTAAGATGTGACGTCAAACATACTTCTGTACAGCATAATACCAAACTCCTGTACATTTTTTGCAAAATGTTTAACGTAATATATACAAAATAAATAGTCAAAACTATTATAATTATGAATTTACGAAATATAGCATGGCAGTGACGTCATTGCAGTACATTTCATGACCACCATCTAACGTTACTGACCACAGACAAACGAAATGTATTCTAGATCCTTGTGATCATATTCCTCTTTGATCTGCTGTCAAATTTGAAAAATAATTGTAATCATTTAAACTCGGAATAACAAAACATAACTCCTATTACCCCAAATAAATAAACTAAGTTATCCTCAGACCTAACGTTACTCTCAAGTCCCGAAACGTCTCAACCCCTTAACATCTGGGTTTAAGATTCAATCTTTAACACGTTCCATTACAATACGTACAATCATTACTATTAAAACCACAAACTTCACAAACACACGCGTCTCCTGCATATATGGTGCATATACAGTAGCGATTCAGAGCAGAATTTCGGCACTAACATCTCTGTACCAGTCAGTAACAGTCACTTCCTGCCCACAGCACCACTGCCACCACTAACCAGCAACTTTTAACCACTGTGACACGTTCAACCAAACCATCTGGGATCGAAACTTACATATACAGAGCTCCACCACGTAGGCGTAGTAGGACCAGCAAACCACCAGGTTGATAAAAATGACAGGTATCCATGATAAAGCCCGTTGACAGCATCTCAGTGCATGAGAGGGCGCCATCTTTAATCCGACCCTCGGGAAGAGTGTCGGTGACGTGACGTCACGGGGCTTGTCCGATAGATAGAGGAAAGCGATGAAAACAAAAAGTGGGCGCAATGTAAACCAAGTTTTTCACATTTTATTAATGACTTCAAATTGTATGTAGATCTCTTGGAATAAAAACAAAGCAAAAAAAAAGCACTGAAAACATGTAATGCTCTGAAAACATTGAAATTTATTTAATTCTATTTTTTATTTTTCTGTCTGATAGCGATTGTTAATATGATTGGAATATGTAATACCTCTTGTTCTAATGGCATTGATTTGATAAAGCATAAAAAAACTTGTCCATGCGCTCAAGTGAAAAAGTGACGTCAATGCCTACAATATATATATGGCCTAAATGAAAATAACAGATGGAAAAAGTGCAAAACACAAATTATGACAAAAAGTATAAACATGTTTTTGCTTTGTGCTAAACTTTTAAAATAAAACAAATACAAAAAAAAGCGATGTAAACAAAAGACTCATTTCACACCAGCAGCACGTTAATCATCAGTTAGACAGTTATCATACAATGCTGGACTTCTAATTCAACTGGGGATTTGTTAAATTAATAAAATAACAATGGAATAACGACCACTGTTTTGTGATTTTTGTTTTGTTTTATTGTACTACAAATAAATCGCAGTAATTGTTTCAAATTTAGTCTTGAACCTTGTATTCTTTGCCCGAATGATATTAGTGTTTAAAATACCTATATATGTACAGTTACCTATAAAATACCAATAACGTCAAATAGACCGCTGTGTCTTCACTGAACTAATAGTACCGTTTTTCATAAATACCGGCCTAGAATCGTGTTTAAGAAATTGTACAAAACGTTACTTGCAATCTCACGTCAGACCAGCAGAGGGAGCCAGCACAATAATTAAAGTGTGAACGTTGTGGGTGTGTATGGATTCACAAGTTAGACGGTTTTTAGATGTAAACCTTGGATTAACGTTTTCATTTCCATATTCATGAGATGAGAAACACAGCTTGATGTCTTAATATACACTTTGCCGTAATTAATATTTTCATTTTCCGTCCATTCAGACGTTGAAACACAACGTGACACATTGCGCATACATGAATATTTAATTTGATAAGTTCAAGGGCCACTTATGATTGGTTACTTAACAGTGCAACAACATATCATTGAAGTACTTGGAGACAGTGAAGGGTCGAGACGGCAAAAAAATCAATATATGAATGTATACTGTAGATGTGACTATCCAGTTACATTCAGTCCTATTAATTACTTAAAAAGTAATGAAATTTTGATGTTTTTCTTCTTTTAGAGAGAGATGGTAGATTAGTTTATATATGAGATGTATTCGGTTCTTTTCCACTATGGGTCCTGTGTCCAGATGTGTATAATTTTTCTGCACTTTATTGTACTGTAAATGAGAAAATAAATCTTTCTAGTCCTCGGTCTCTTTAGGAGGTTATGAAAAGTGAGTTTGTCAGAGCAATAATAACAACACAAGAAACAAAGAACAGATTGTCTACTCGTAGTGATAGGAGATCTTGTACTGGGCCTAAATTAGAACTCTTGCTTGTGATAAAACACATCGCACGCACACACACACACTTGCTTCATTGGGATGACAAATATGTATACAGTTGTGATTTAAATGACCAGTTAAAACCAGCCTTGAGAAACAGGTGTAGTGACAGTGAATGTAATGAATGCTTTGAGTGACCTGCTGTATAATACACTTTTTTTGTATGTATATTCAGATGTAATTCATTCAATTAAGCATTATTCAGGTAGGTGTTTTGTGTGGTTTTTCACATAATCACCAGTCGTTTATGTCCCATGCATCCTTCATTTGCACAAATGGAAAAATAAGATTTAAGTGTGCCTGTTTATGCTGACTCTCTGGCATAGATAAGTAACATTTTGAAGAAACGTGGTCCAATTTTAAATATCAGAAGAATAATACACAAATTAAGACTGAATTTGGGTGTTTTAATTAGGTGATATTTTTAGACATTTTGTCTCCTCCAGCATTTATCGCCTCTACATTTTAACTATGTTTGTATCTCGATTTAATGTGCTGTGCTGTCTGGTGAGAGTCCCTGTTTACTGAGCCCATTTGAAAGCACCACTTTAGTGATAAAATAATTAATTGTGTTGTACCAGTGGGATGAAGGAAGGAGGAGAGAGGTCTGTTTTAAAAGAGAGAATACTAAGCATATTAGAAAAGAAAAGGAGATGTGTACATGGATAGATATAGGTGGGGGCCATGCAACTATTGTATGAGTTGCAGTCCAGTTGCAAAATGAAGCTGATTCACTAAGGACATGTGCTATTTTAATATGTATTGTTTATTAAAATATATATATATATATATATAATGTATGGTATGTAATCTTGTATGTAAATGGAAAGAGACAAACAAACATTGTTGCAGAGACACACACATGGGGCTCTGATGATGTTATAAAGAGGAGGGCAATGCTGATTGTAAAATTAGTTGTGATTACTGAAGTCCTCGTGGCAATAAGACCCTAGAGAAATAGGTGTGAAACAAAGGGTGCAAAGGGTGGGGCTATAATCATATAATGTAGACTACTAAACTCCTAAGGGAATTCTGTGTGTTTTTTGCGTGAGGAAGAAATTGTGGGTGGTTGAGTGGGAGATGCAGAAAAAAAGATTTGGTTAGTTAAGGAGTACATATAAGACGACAGGATATAAAATGTAAACACCCTGATCTGTATTGCTTCCCCATTTCTTTTCCAATTTCCTCTAATGCACATAGATTTCATTCAAAAACATTTAGTTTTGAAGACAGTATCTTGAGACGGTAAGTTTTTTTTACAATCAGTCAGATTCTGTACACTGAACGGATTGTATTGTCCCCTCTACCGTAGGGGATTCCATCAGTGATGCTGATAAAATGAAAACAGACTCACCAACACAAAGGATAAATCTGGATGAGTAACTGGATGGAGGGATGGATGACCAGTGAGTTGGATGAAAAGAGAGAGTGGATGGGGAGAGAGAGAGAAGGAGAGTGTGCCATGATGACAGCCCCTGGCTCCGCTCCATTGCTGACGAAAGCTGCTTAGACCCTCAGTTGCCATGGCGACCAGCTGGAGCAGCGAGAGGAGAGGAGCAGAGAGAAAGAGAGGGAGGGCGGAGGGTGGGGAGGGACGAACAGAGCAAGAGAGAGAAAGAGGGAGCGCTTAAAAAAAGAGCCATAGATAGAGGGAGGGAACGAGCGCGGAGACGGAGATGAATACGTATTGCTAGCGAAAATATTTTGCAGACACACAAAGGGAAGAGGTAACTGTTTTTTTTATTTTCATTGGAGGTTATTTGAATTCATTTGAGTGTGAGGTTACAAAGAAAGAGCGTGTGGGTAGACAGAGAGATCGAGACGAACCCAGAGACACACTGCAGTGGAGCTGGAATATGGATGCACAGTCTGAGAGCTGTGAACCGCCGCCATGTGACCCGCAGCCTCCAGGTAAAATCAGGAAAGCATTCAAGCTGTTCGGCAAGAGGAAACCAGGCAGTGGCGTCGCTAGCATCTTCTCCATCCGGGGAAAAGGAGATGGAGTCTCTAAATCACCGCCGTCCAGGAGCAGTACTCTGGATGGATTAAATGAGCCAACCGCCCCTGAAGCAGAAGCGGAGCATGTGGATCTTGACCAGGAAGAGGAGAGTCAACAGGAGGATGCTCCGATGGACGAGTTCACAAGCGGGAATATGAAAACTGAAACCACCCCTACGAGGCAGTCTATCTCCTCCCTCACCTCGGCCAAGTCCCTGAGCTTCCTTAACATGCTTCGCAAAGGTCGACGAGGAGTAGCGGAAGAACGTCAGGCTCAGACCGAGTCTCAGAGGCCTGGGCGGCAACGGAAGGGCCTGAAGGGGCTGTTTGGTAACATACGCTGGCCTAGTAAAGAGAAGGAGGCTGAAGAAGAAGCTGAACCTGGGCCTCCCCTTCTTGCGTCCCGCTCCAACAGTGTCGAGATTATAAAGGAAAGCCTCACATTGACACCTGGCCCAACACCTCGCTCGGCAGAGGAGCAGGAACAGGAGGGATATCAACAGCTTCCTATAACACTAGAGTGCCCCACATCATCGAAGGATGCTGAAAAGCTGAGCGAGGCAGCAAAACCACAAAAAGATGAACGTTTGAGCACGCTGCTTGGAGATATCTCATCAATTTTAAGCTTTGATACATTTACGCCATGTGGAGATATTGTAGCGGATGTTGAGGCAGAATGGGTCAAAGCCAGCTGTCGCATGGATGTAGAAACAACGCTGAAGGTGGATGATTCTGAGAAGACTTCCTCTGCTTCAACCAGATCAAAGCCCAGCCCTTCTCCTACATCAACTTTGAGCCCCACTTCCTGTAAGCCTTCCCCTACTTTAGTGACCAAACCCATCTCTTCACCTGTCACCAAAAAACCCATTACCAGCCCTTTGACAGAACCAGCTTCCCCTCCAACATCCTCTCCATTGACCAGAACGCCACCATCCATGCCCTCCGCCCCAATTATCCCAACTCCATCCGCTAGCCCTCTCACCAAACCAACACCAGCCCCATCAGCTATGCCCATAAGCCAACCTACCCCAACTCCTACCCCAGCTCAAACCACCCCGATTGTCCAACCTACTCCAACACCTTTCTCTTATGCAGAGTCTGCCCAAGATGCTACATCAAGCCCCACATTTAAATCTATTTCTTACCCTGCCGACCCTGCCCTGTCCCCTAAATCTAGCCCTGAACTCAAACCCACCACAATACAACCAGCTAGCGTCACATCTGCCTCCATGACCCTACCTATTCCAACCTCCACACCTGCCCCTTCTCCTACCACCACCCCCATTTCAGAAACCTCCCCTTCACCCACAACTAGTAGTACTACACCGGATTCTTTTACCAAAACGAAACCTTTCCAAGCAGCAAAACCAACACATGAATCCAAACAGGGTTCATCTACCTCTGCGAAACAACCGCCACCATTTGTTATATTTGGTAAACCTAACAAGCCCCCGGCGCCGACAAAGAGACCAAAACTCATAACAACATTCGGATTATCATCGAGCCGTAACACCGCTCCTATTTCCAAGCCGAACCGGAGCAGCCAACAGGACAAACCATAAAATCCAACTCCCAAAGTGACAAGACTGACCAAGCGCCAAATGTAAGAAAAACCTCTATCTCTGAATCGTCTACTAAACCAATTCGACCATCTACTTCATCAAACTCCATTCAGAGAGTAGAAGAGGATGCCAGGATGCATTTAAGGAAGGACGTAAGACAAGAAGGAATAGATATGAGAGACTCTGTGGCTACTCAAAGCATCACCAAAACAGTGAAGAAGGGCACGACAGGGAGGCCTGCAACTCTGAGCAAAATCCCTGTAAGTGGCGGAGGCAGACCTGTAAAGCAGCGTCAAAGAGAGGCCCAGCCCAACGGAGATGAGGACCACTCCAATCCACCAACACCAGTAAATGAAGAGCAGAGCCAATTCTCTCTCTCACGGGAAAGCAGCAGCAAAGAGGCCCTCAGCGATAATTCCATAGAATCAGGGTCCGTCACCCCAATCCTCGGTCAAGAGGACATTGGTTTGAGTTCCGCACACCCCACAACCGGTGCCACAAGCTTATCCCGAGAATCCAAGATTCCAGTCAAACATGGATCCACTGCTAACTACCATTCTGTGCAGGGAAGAATGGAAGCTGCACGTTCCAAGATACCCGTGTCCAAAATGCCCGTCCGCCGGACCAGCAATAAGCCCACGCCGACAGCTACTACTGCCTACGCCCCCCGAAAATAACTAAGTTCTCATTCTCTTTGCAGAAAGACCTAATCACATTCCACTGGCAACTTTTCTCAAGATCTTCATCTGATATTTAGTCAGGCATCATTACGCCCGGATTAAGCTAATATCCTCCTGTGGACAACTGGATTATGTTTTTTAACTAATTTGCATACCGGTGTCAATAATTTGTATTAACTTGGTGTTTCCATTCTTGTATCTATTGCACCGTCTCTTTCTGTGGATTTAATTCTGTGTGCCACCCAAAACAGACACACACACACACACACAGGCTCTATCTAAAGGGATCCCCTGGCAACCTAACATGCAAATTAAAAGGCTGGCACTAAAGCACAAGAGCCCTTACCTGGAATAGATAGCCATGTAGATCTCCTCCGCAGAAACAAGGAATGGATCCATCCATTATCTCTGGAGTAGAGCGGCTTGTCATCAGCATCAAAGTGGTCCATTATGGTTTTTCGAAGCCAACATGGAGTCATGTGGTTTTTTTCCAGGTCTACAACACCAGAAGGGCCCAGTATCATCAGAACGGTGCTTTTTTCTTCCTGGCCTGCCACACAGGAAAAAAATTTTTTACAGAGCATTGAAGGATCTTTGTAGCCTTTGTTACTTGGCCTTCTTTTTCTCGTCTTGTGTCTTTTTCTTTTAAGAAAAAGTGAGCTTTGTGGATCGATGTTCGTCTTCTTGAAGCCCACACGTGTTGTATGCAAATAAACAGAATTTGTACAGTTAACGCCAAGACAGGATATTCCACAGTATCTTCTGAATGTATGTAGCAGAACGCATGCCCTACTTTCTCAACCAGATGAGCCATCTCAGTTTCTCTCTCTCCTCACCGATGTCCTTTTCTTGCTGTTTTTGAAACACTGTGTTAGGTCGAACAGTGACTGAGCTGTAATCTGTGTATGTGACATGTCATCAAAGACCCATGAGATTTATGGATTAGATCTGTGGACACAGTCGATTGTTTTTTTCTGCCTGAAGTGAGACTGCTATAATCGAGTCTGAGGACAATAGAGGTGATGTTTCACAGGCAGTTGATGTAATAGGTAAGCTAAGAGCTTTGTGGATTACAGCGGTGTTGAGGTTCGGATGGATAGATTCTTTTTTAAGTTGCCATCACATGGACATGTTTAATAGAGGTTTATTTTTGTGTGTCTGTATGAGTGTGTGTATGTCAGTGGATGGGTGTGTTTATCTTAATGTTACATTGTTGCCTATTTAATCAATAAAATGTGTTTATACTTGCACAATGTTTAATAGTAGACTCCACTTACAATATGATAGTGATTTGACCACTTCTTTACAAGTAGCATTATGTAACAATGCTAGACAGACATTCGTAGTCGAATCCTACAAAGGCTTTCACTAGAAACCCCCCGTCCCCCCACCCCTTCCTCTGCAGTGCCATGCTGTGGTGTTGAAAAGCCCACTGACCTGAATAGACAAGCACATGTACGTTAGCGTTCATTGGTCAATGAGCTGTATGTTAAGATGCTACAGGACCCCGCCAGGCAACCCCTCATCCGATGAATGTGAATGAAACCCTGTCTTTTTTAATGGGACGTTATCTTGTCTCCGAGTTAGGATTATGTGAGCTGTTATTATTCTTAGTGTTGGACTCACATCAACCATTATAAAACATAATAGAGAGAATGAATAAGGGTTGGTGATGGGTTGAAATTCAAGGACAGGGGGCACACAGAGAGAACGGAATAGAGACAGAGAGAGATTGTGGTGGTGATGGAGGAAGAGAACATGGAAGGGGAGGGCGGAATAAGTCTTTTTTGGTTTCATCACAGCTGTGTTTTTCGATGGCTGTGAATGTTAAAGGAATATTGTAATATTAATGGCAAAATCAAATTTTATATGCGACCGTGTCTGTGAAATCGAGGCTTTAGTCTCATCATTTATCACAAGCATCATAGATATAATACGACGAAATGGGTAATGTGAGTTTATTGCTTTAAATGATGGATATTGATATAGTAAAAGTATAATTTATCGTAAGAAAAATAGTCCTACTGAAAATTATTATTTTAGTGACACTGTTTTATTATTTTGCACAGATACAAATACAAAATAAGTTTGCTTACTAAATATTCAATCTTTGGCTTTATTCTGGCAATTTTAAATATATCAAGGTTATATTTTTATTGATTATTGGCTATTCTTTTCATTATGTAGAAACGGTAAATCACCAAAAATGACTTAAGATGGGTTTTTCAACGTTTTACTGACAGGGTGCAATTATTGCAGGTAGATTTATTACGAAAAGAAAAATTTGAATTTTGAAACTCTCACTACTGTAATTAAATTATACATAAAACTGATATTTTTATTTCTCTATCACAGGGTGAAGGAGGCAGGGAGTGTTGGGAAAAAGAAAAACAAAATATGGATATTTGCCGAAAAGATACAGAGACATCAATAGACAAGCCTCTGTTATCTAATTCAGACCCTAGGGCTGTGTACAACGACAGAAACACGAGGACTTCACAGTGTGATTAGCAGAAAAGAAGCCCACTGTTAATATAAACCATCCTTAGCTTATGAAACCGCCATCCCTGACTGAAAATTCTAAAAGCCTCTTGTTTGTGCTTTACCTAATGTGCCAAACCAAACATAGATCAGCAGCACCTGAGGTCTTATTGTGTCAATGAATGAGGATGATCAAGAATTAGCCTTGTATTTCAAAGTGAATCATTTTGATGTGAATATATCAGAGGCAGCCTGCAGTCTCACCTACAGCGATGACAAACGAGATGTGCAAAATAACCCAAAAATACAATTTAACACTGCAGCTGGGAGATGTGCAAAAAATAGTGAGAATGCGAAATATAGGCAGCCACGCTAGACTAAAACGTGTTGTATGGGTGATGCTGGTCCTCTAAAGCAGATGGCATGATTTAACAGCGTTTTCACAGTTACATGTATGTGCACGCATATCATATGTCATCGGCATGAGATTAAAAATGAGCTGTAGGTAATGGCAATATGCTTTTAAAGTCTTAATGGGAAACCGAACATGAGATTAACAATCTAATCCCTCTAATAAAATTTGTGGTGAAATGGTGTTTTTGAGAAAAAGCAAATGTGTTAAACGTTAAATGTTATAAATGAGGACATTATCACTGTTGATATTTTTTCTTCAATGCACCATTATGAGCAGAGTTGATATTTAACTCTCCTGATCATTTTAAACAGGTCATGACGACAGAACGCTTATGTTTTATTCCCCATCAGTGTAATGTATTAACACCCCAGCGAAAAGATGTTTGGCTAATTATCCATGCTCCACTGAAAAAAACGTTGCTATGGCAACCCGACTAGGTCAGCCAATGGGGGGCTGGGAAGAGGAGAGGCGTGGTGAGGAGTTCTAAAATGGACTCTCACGTTACACACGTAACGTCATTTCTGAATGCAGTGTGGGTGTGATCAAAAAGTACAGCATGTACAAATATTGCTAGAGTTTTGAGTAAAGGGTGGGTGATGTATGTGACAGATGGACTCCAGGTTGTAATGAATTAATTGAATCACACTTGATCACGTGTTATGGCTGTAAGGGAGGTGAGAGGCGAGCTGGAAATGTGTTAACAGGACCTCCATGTTAAATCACAATTTTAGATATTTTGCAGTTATTCATCATAACAATGATGCGTAAACAAACAAACATTTAAGGCAAAGCCACAAATTCCTGAATGCAGATATGAGCAACATAAAAAGCACTTGTCATACAGAGATTTTATTATAGTTCACATTTTAAATGAGCTAATATATTTAAATGAGAATAAAAATCATGCTGACAATAAAAATATTGCTTTATCCCATAAACACTGAAGTTTTATAAAAATATTGAAAAAGCTGTATACAAAAATATCATGATACATTTTAAATAGCTAGTTGTTATGAAGGATGCTACTCTCTATATAACACTGCTGTGCTTTTGCAGGAATGTGCTGTACCAAATGAATCTGATAAAGGACACAACTCAAATCTGAGGATGCTACTTCAATAGCGTATTGTCAAGCTTATTACATCAACAAACCACTTACTTTTTACTACTGCTTCCATCTGTTCATAAAATGCATACAATGTGAAAAAAATCCTGTAAAATACGGAAATGTTCTGTCAGCTGAGGGCGGCCGTACAAGGCAGTTTTTTCCTGTAAAATCACACGTTTTCCTTTTGCATCCTCCGTGATTTTATGGTTTTTCACAAATACATAAAAAGCTGTAAAAAATCAGTAAAATAACAGGTTCTTAGATTATACATGAAATTCTGTTAAATCAAGTTTTTTACACTGTATAGGTAATCCAGCATTACTGTTACAGAACACGGTTTAAAATGATACAGTCAGCTAAAAGTATTAACTCTTTTTGACAGAAATTATATGAATGTTTGTGACAAACAGCTGTCTAGTGTATTTTATATCAGGATGAAGAATGGCTCATCCTGAATGGCTCACGCACAACTAACTGACAGACAACAATCCAACAAGGCAACGTTTTGTTGCCATACAGCACATGTACCATCATATGTTCTTAGTAAATCAACCATGTCACATATTTATACTTTCAAAATTAATATTCACATCATTATCATATTCTCACTAAGAAATGAAATTATGATCCTTTATATTTAAAATATAATATCAGATAAACAAGCTTAGATATGCATAAAGATTTGTTATTAAAAAACAATTAAAATATTAACCTTGAATATGAATCAGATTTATAAAATTCACTCTCAAAAAAGCAATTCAATGCCACTGAAAGAGTAAGTGACATTGAAACCCTCTTGTGGTCAGTTGTGGTACTGCGCGTTCATTGAAACCAACGACAGAAGGTCAGTGCACTTGATGAAAGACTGAATTCAGCTTTTAAACATATCCCTGTTGAAGTTTTTAGCTACGTTATTCTTTATCCTTAAAAAAGCATTTAAATGATAGGTACATGCAGTTACATTCAATCATGCTGAAATAGAAATTCAGCTTATCTTTGGTGTGCTGTACGTGTGCTGTTTATCCAGAATGTTTCTGAGCAACAGGAATGCTCAACTATTAAATACAACACAGTCTGTTTATACCCTCATTGAAATCTGTGCTACATATTTACCTACTTACTTTAGATAATAATGTATAGAAAGGCAATTAATGAAGAACAGGAACAAAATAAACGTGCATCATTAATACATGGTTAAAAGCTTCAAGTAGCAGTGGCTACAGATACATTTATAAACATGGATATAAAAACAGTACCAACACTAGAATACTGATTTGTTAAGGTAAACTGTGGTATATCTGTATGGCACATCAGGAAGTCTTTGGCATCTCGTTTCAATGAACGATGAAGAATAAGAGCAGTTGGTTCTTTGAGGTATCTTCAGATCAACACATATCGCCAGTTTACACTTTGCAGGATGCTTTAGTAATAAAGACCATGTGAGTGACTTCTTATTCACAGGATCTCACCACGGAAAGAGCTCTTGAACGGTACCTTTGAAGTCTAAGAGCTGCCTTTGTATAAAGCACCACATCATATATCATGGATGAGTGCCGAACATTCAGTTGAGGTTCTCCACTAGACAACTGATCAATCCAAATATTTTGGAAAGAATGAAATCCAGTACCAGGACCCTTACAGCGGGCAGGGCTTAAACCATGAAGGTCATTTTGTGTTGTTAAACAAAGATGAGTCCCGCTCACACCAGGAAGTGGGTGTATCCTTCCGCTCCAGTGACGATAACATCCATCCAGATTCTCATGGCCTCTGGAGAAGGAGCAACCATATAATAAACGCGGTCATGCGTCTTCACGCTGAACGTCAGGGAGGGGTTCGGGCTCTGATGAAACAGAAGCACGTGCAGCAGAGAGAGAGGAACGTGAGAAGCTAGATTTACCGACATAATTCTATAAGGTTACGTATTAACGTCTGTATTTGAAAAATCTATATTGCAGTGTGTCACAGCTCACCTTGTGTGCGTTCTTCAGATGGTCGTAGTAGACTTCCTCTATGGCTTGGAAGTATATCACACCTTTCATTTTGGTTTCATGTTTATCTGGAAAAGATATTATTTATTTAATTCTAATCAAATTATTATATCAGTAATATATATATATATATATATATATATATATATATATATATATATTATTAGGGCAGACAGTTGGTCTACACACTCCCATAATTATTAATAGTTCATTACAAAAATAGGTACAGATTGTAAACTATAAATTCTGTACATTAAGGGGCAGTTTCTCAGACTAGGATCAGTTTAAAACAGGTCTAGTCCTTAGTTAAATCAGGAAATTTGAGTAGTTTTAACAAACATTCCTTTACCAAAAACATTACTTGTGTGCATTTTGAGACAGAACAAAAGCACTGATGTATTTTAGATATGTCAGTGCACGCTGTTTTAAGCTGGGACAGCTCTTACATTTATTTTAGTCTTGGACTAGTCTAATCCCTGTCCGGGAAACCACCCCTAGAATAATTATGAGATGTGAATATTAGGGCTGGTGAAAATTGTACTGATGTGGCAACTGCATTGTCTTTCTGGGTATCTCTGAAGGAGGGGGCTCAGTGCTGCCCCCTTGTGGTATAAACTAGTTCCATAAGAAGTCATGGCAGTTTTACTCGTTTGCGGTCATTACCAGCATAATATGCCAGCGTCCTGCGATTGCGGTCAAAGACGAACCAGCGCTTCTTCCAGGTTTTGATTTTTCCACCCATTTTGACCAGGAAGCCCCTGCAGGTCTTCTCAGTGATGGCCAAGTGAAAACACGTCTCAGGATGGTGACCTGCTGCCTCGATGTGACCTCTCAGGTCGAAGTCATCCTTCCTTATGGGCAGGTAACGTGTCAACGGTCGTGTCTGGAGACATGACAGAGAAAAATCTGGTAAATATGCAGCACATTTACCAGTAAATCGGTGTGCATCGGTATATTAGTAAAAGGTGTACAAAGTGAGAGAGGGAATCACGGAAAACCACATTCAAAAACATCTAGAATGAGCGCAAGAAAGTTGAACTGAATGTTTTTTTTTATTCTGCAGATACAAGAACGCATCCTGTGTGAATGAAGCCTATGATATGGGAATAAACAACCATATATATTGACTTCTCAAACTACTTTTTGCTATTTGATGCTTTGTCTGCCAAATAAAAGATCATTTTGACATGGTATTCATTCATTTCAATTTGTGACTAATTTGCAGTTAGCAGATAATGCAGACACTCAATTCAAATCTCGCTCGTCCTCTCCCTCTCTCACCTGAGTTTCCCGCAGCTTCACCTCTCTCTCCACCAGCTTCTGTCGTCTGTTCGTCTCCTCCTGAAGTCTCCTCTCCAACTCCTCCCTTCTCCTCCTCTCGTCTTCAAGTGCCTGTCTCCGCAATTCCATCTCTCGCTCCTATCAGGAATGAAACGTGAATATACTGTATTTCTGAATGATTCTGTAGGAAACTAAGCACATTGATAATCAGATCTACCCTGTGGTCCAATAATCTGTTCTTCTCGGCTTGAGCGTCTCTCAACATTCGCTCCATCTCCTCTATCTTCACCATGTTAGCGGTGCTGGTGCTGCACAGATACACAAAGGATTTTTGCAAAACAGATCACTGATGAATTTCCATGTCAAGTGCGTGAGGTCTTAATATGGGTTGACATAGTAAATTGTATAATTATTTTTGTTGTCCAATAAAATCGGAGTTCAAAGCCCTCCACCTCATTTGGCAAAGTGCTCTGGAGCATCTAAAGGTTCGGCTACTTGGAGACGCCTTGGAATGCAATACAAATTCCACAGACAGGATATGTGTATATTTGGACTTCATAAGTGGAGATTCCTGTCTATTCAACTTCCTAAACATATACACATATAAACGCAATTAAACTCACATTAACCTCACACAACAGAAATGGCGCACAAAATGAAGATAAACACAAACTTGCATGTTATGTTAATACAGTAGCTGCAATGCCATAAGAGACTTTATAAAGCTGCATTTAAGGGATACATGTTCAAGAAAAAATTTATTCACTCTCACCGCATTCAAAAAATGTCACTGACTCTTTCCTGTGTGTAACACAAAAGAAGATATTTGGAGAAATGTAAGTAAATATGGCAAAGTTTTGGTTACCAACATTCCTCAAATATCTTTTGTGTTCTGCAGAAGAAAGAAAGTCATATAGAGATGACACGAGGATGAATGGATGTTACTGTTGCTTTAACAGGTTTTTAAAGTTTTTGTTAACTTGTTAAACATGTTAAGATCTGTAACATTGGAGATGTATAAGTAGCAAATTATCAAAAATACTCACTTAATTTTTTCATAATAATTCTCACCTTGAAATGTTGTCAGGTGAGCAAGCGGAAATGCTGGTTTCCAGGCTTTCTGCGCTGTCCACACTCATTGTGTCAAAGTTGTGTCCGTTATCCATGTACTGGAATGGGTCCAGGTAGACATTTGACTCAGAAACCGCCCTATTGGTCATTTCATTCAATCGCTGCCTCTCTTCATTTAAAAACATCTGACCTGCTGCAGGACCAAAGGGGGTATAACGTTGGATTTTTCTTAATTGAATTTTATACATAATTTATCATTGTTTACGTATGTTATTGCACACAATCACTATCACAAGAAATAAGTCGCCATAAGGATGATGAATTAGTGTTACCCTTGAGCAGGCGGCGGGTGTCTAGGTCACGGGAGGTGGCGGAGAGGGTACGAGGCAGTACACTACCACAGCTTGAGCTCTGAGACAGTGGCATATGAGCCTACAGGATTAAAGTATAAAGAAGGAGATATTTAAGACAGCCTTTTCCACGTGAAAACATCGTCGGCTGCATTTTAACTTTGTTTCAAGTTATTTTAAGATTACACCCAATGTGTATCCGCCACATTTTTTTTTCTGACCTTAGGAGACAGACTGCGATTAAGGGTAGAGTTTAATATCCCGGAACTCTGCCTCTCTCTCTTACGGGAAATGCCGTTGTCAGTCAGCAGAGCTCCACCCTCCTTGTTGCCATGGCTCCGCCTCCTCTCCTCCAAAGAACGAAAGTGCTGAAATATTTAGACAGAGAGTGTAAATATGTTTACTTCTTTTCTCAAACAAACACTGAGGAGCTTGTGGTTACCGTACCTCCTTCATGGACACAGGATTAAGGGGAAAAGCCTGACCACCTGTGAGCTCTGAGTATTTCCTTTCTAGAGACGACAGATTCTCGCGCTCCTGCAGAGAGATTAGTGGAGTAGAACAGATATATTTAAACTTAATACATGGATTTGTAAAATACTTGAAATTGATTGGTCAGTCACATCATCCAGGGCTCAAATAGATAACTTTGCAATAGTGTTCAGCTGACTGTACATTATGCCTTACATATACACAATCATAGATATTATCACTGAAAGCATAAACTCACCCTCTGCAGCATATAAATAAGATTGCTCTTCTCCTTTAAGAAGTTCTCTTTTTCCCGCTGGGCCTGCTGAGTAATCTGAGTTGACTGCTTCTTCAGGGTAAGAAGCCTCTCCTATTATGATGACATATGGCCAAAAGGAAAAATGTAATTATAAAAAAGTCTTTGTATGCTCTTGATAGATCCTGCCGACTACACCAGATGATAAATGTGGTCACATGTAAACGTATGATGGTTAAAAATAAAACGCAAGACTACAAACCTTGCGATTTATGAGTGATCTCTGATATTCAGCGGTCTCCCTGAGGAGTTGCTGGGTCTGCGTCTCCTTTTCTTCATCCTGTCGGCTTTCTTTTTCCAACTGCTGAAACTCCAGATCTTCAAAACGTTTCGTCTCTATTTCCAAAGCTTCGGTGTCCTATCAACACACACAAGATTGATCAACAACACTTAGAATTAGATCACATACTTTATATCACATGCAACTCAAAAGTAAACTAACTAAACAGCCATAATTCAAGGACTTGCAGTAAATGGAAAAGAGACAAGCAAAAATGTGTCTTGCAAAATCTTGGTCACAAGCAAAGTTGAGACACAGAGAAGAAAAGGCCTACCGACAAGAACAAATGCTTTTTCCAGAACTGTTGCAAAGAGGAAAGAAACAACAGGAAGTCTTTGTGAGAGAGTCAATGGAGATCTACAGGACAACATGAAGCAGAATAGTTGGCCGCACAGGTAGGAGCAGGTACGAGGTAGACCGAGGTAACTGACTGACCCTGGAAAGCTGATTGTGGAGGTGCTCCTTCAATGCTTCAGGACAGGTGTCCAACTGGGTCTTCTGTTCTGAGATCAGCTCAGCTAGCCTCTCTATTTTAACTCTTTCAGCCTCCAACATGGCTTTCTCCTACAGCACGGCGGCCAACGTAGTAACGTTTGTGAATGTAAGACAAACAGAGCAGACAAATACAAACACCATGGACAAAGAAAGAGATGGAGAAAGTGCAAGGTTGGGTTAGAGCCAGAAAAAGGTAAAATAGTGAAAAGATGTAAGAAGAAGTAAATGGGTCTCATTTGGAGACACTAGGTATTGTCCTGAAGCTTTGATAAGGTGTAAATATTCATCTGCCACACAATCTGTTGTGTTTACCGTAGTCTGATTGTTCCGAGTGCTTTTCCCCATGTTGCCCATTTTTTCATTGAGTTGTTCCAGCAATTCCTTGTCGCTTTGTAGCTGAGCCAACTCGGCCTCCTGCTCCCCATCCAGAAGAGCTCTCTCCACCTCCATCTGCAGAAAAAGGAGTTCATTGCTTTAAGATTCTAAACGGAGAATAAACAATTCCACTCAAGAGATTAAAGTCGAAGATCAATCAGAGTTATTTACAGGCTGGTAAATAAAGAGAGCTGAAGATAATCATCTAACACACAATACATGTCACAACTATACATATAAAATGCATTCAGCAAACAGACCTCCCTGAGCGACTCGTCCATCTGTGTGTCCAGATCTCTGATCTTCTGCTCCAGTTCCTCGATGTTGTTGAGCATCTGAATTCTTTCCTCCTCTATACGTGTCACTTCCTGTCGCAGCTGCATGTCTTCAGACACCTGTCAGCAAAACACAACACACCTTGAGATCATTCAGATTATATGCAGCACATTTTTCAATATTATTTTACTTAGGGAATACTTTAAAGTCCACTTTCCTAAGGTAAAACATGCGCTGCCAATATTAAAGAAGAAAACGTTCATCACTCCTAGAAGCTTAGTATAGTACAAATGAAAACCTTCTATTGTTATTTTTGTAGCATACTTTATAAACTAAAAAGTGGCCCAGTTTTGTGCCATGTAGTATTGAAATAGTACGCGTATAAGAGCACTAGTAGTACATTGATATTTGTATACTTTCTACATAAAAATGCTTTTAATATACTTGAAACTTGTACTCAATATAATAATTTTATTTAATCAGATGAACCTGAGTAATACTTCTTTTTATTGGTGTAACATACACACAAGAGCTTATCTCTATTTAAATATCTCAAGTAAAATATCATCTGCTATTCTGATATGAGATTGAGCTCTACAGTTCCTCATGAGATCTTTACACAGTCCTGATCGCTATGGATTGTTAACTTGGCAGTTTCCGAGGCCACGAGTTTTCCAATGACAGCACAGAGGAATGCAGCTGATCAACAGATGGAAGACTACAGAGCCGTCTCTGTCTGATACTCTCGTCTGATATAAGCGTATGATCTCCATGACATTACCATTTACCAGAAATATCCTCCAGCGGATAAGCCCATGAATATTCTGCATATGTTTAAAAGTGATTGCGGTCAAGAATACTCACTTTGTGAAAATAAATAATACTTAAAAGGAGAGGAAGAAAGGAAAAAAACTATAAATCTCCATCCCTTAAAGAGACAGTTCACCCAAAATGAAAATTCTGACATCATCTCCTTAATGTGGTTTCAACCAGCCTTTCTTTCTTCTCTTGTTCTTAAAAGAAACACAAAGCTATCATATGCCTCCAGAAGACTTGAAATATATGAATGGAATAATATGAACCACATTTATAATGCCTCAATCGCCGTTCATTGTATTTGCACAAAAAAGGTTATAGCAAAAACTCCCCTTTCCATTCCCGGGACAGACTTTCAGAACAACATGGAGGTAAATGTAAATGACCATAATTATATTTTAAGGCGAACTACTCCTCCGGTTGTATTTCTGAGTGTTTTCCAGCAATTACTGTCTCATGTGTTTTAAGTACATAGACACACAAAATCCACTGGGAATAGAGTCATTTCCTGTTCCTCTCCTATAGCAGGAGAGGCAATAACTGCCCCCGTCTCCTGAGAAAGTCTGTTAAACTCTAACACACCATTTTGTCATTATAGCTATCCAATAGAAAAACACTTCTTCCACACGATCCCCCATGAGCTTGAATTGGCACCTTATTTTTTAAACACAGACGAAGGACTCATTGGTAAAGAGTATGGGTTCAGCATGTTACAATATAAATGGTCAAAGTTCACACTTATGTGACGATTAGAGAAGAGATAAACAGACAGTGTGTTAGGTATAAAGACTCCGAGGCATTCCCAAACTATTTTGCATACTTGAAATCCCAGAGGCCTACATAGTTTCCACTGCCTCATGAACTCTGTCTGGAATACTGAGTACACAGTTGCAGACGGTTTCTTTAGATTAAAAAATGATTACTATAAATGGATCATTAATTATTAAATGCATTCTGTTTTAGAAAGTCCGTACAACAAATATCACAACATATGTGTAATATTTTGCAATTGAGATAATTTATTAATGAAGTGGTAATCCATATTTTGTCTCTATATCGCCATCTCTGTTTGAAACATAAAACTGCTGGTTATTTTACTCTACTTTGGTTGAAGTCAAGCAACATCAAACTGACACATTCCATGAAATCAATCCCACAGCTCAAAGTCTAAATCTTTCTTTTAAGCATGCCATTGTGAATTGAGGTAGAGATGTAGGGAGACTTCCTAAATCATATTACACACCAAAAAATGGTTTGGTTAAAAATGGAAAATTTTGTCATTCTTTATCCTATAGAACACAGAAGAAGATATTTTGAAGAATGTCAATTCACAACAGCGGTACCCATTGACTTGCATTGGTTTTGTGACCATGCAGTAGAAGTGAATGTGTACCACAATGGTTCGGTTACCGTCATTTTTCAAAATATCTTCTTTGTGATAGCAGAAGAAAGAAAAGTTGGTTGGGTGAGTAAACCACGACAGAATTTTCATTTTTGGGTGAACTATACCTTTAATTTCATAAATCATAAGGTTTGTTTATTTTTACTAGTAACGGATTTCTGCTTTTTCACATTAATTTTGCTTTTTTATTTGTTTTGCATTACAGTAATGAATAGTTTGAGTTTTTGATTTAATTCTGATTGTGGGGTAATACATGACATTAAGAATTCTTGTGAAATTCACCCAGCAAGTCATTTTAGTGTATGACATCAGCAATGGTAAAACAGTGTGCAGTCTCACCTTGCGGCGGAGGAGTGGAGATGGTGAAGGTGCTGAGCTCCGCAGGGAGGTGGTGGGCGACTGGGGTCTCGTCTCTCTGTGTCCACTGAGTCTACGATGTCTCTGGGTCAGGATCTCTCCTCGACTCTTCCCCACAAACCCGCTCTCAACAGAAACTCCTGCAGACTCTGAGAACACGGATTCATCATCCGAGACTTGCAGCTTTTCCAGCTCACGATTGATCTTCTGCAAGTCAGACACGGCCGAGACGCCAGAGTCGGTCTCCAGCCGGATGAGATCTGAACGGCCGAACTCAGAGCACAGGCACAGGATGGTCTCCAGACGCTGTCGTTCCTGAAGTGGATTGAAACACAGGTGTCAGAACATCGACCCCTGCCGACTATTATTAAAAACATTTCTGACCATGTCTGCTTACCAGTCTCTCCACCTCCTGTTCTCTCAGTCTCTCATCTCTTTGTCTCTGATGATAATCGTGTAGCTCTTCTTTCCCACTCAGCGAACTGATACTACCCCTCCTCTGCCCCATCCCAGGCCCCAGGCCTCCTTTACCAAACGACATACGCCTTTCTCCAAAGCCCAGGTCCAAACACGGGGCAGAGCCCACAGAACAGAGACTGGCCCTACGAGAGTTACCGGGCACGCTGGCTATCACCGTCACATCTGGGGGTTTCTCCATGGCAGGAAGGCTACGGCGTGGTTTGGTGCTGCGACGGGGTGGCAAAGACAACATAGGAGTGTCTCCTCGATACAGCCTGGGTAGAGAGCGGCTATGACCTCCTAGGCCGTTCAGGGAACCGGTGGAGTATTTCCTCTGGCGGAGCGGTGGCTCCGCCGCTGACTCCCCGTCTCGTGAGAACAGCCTGCGGCCCAAGCGGGGGCTGGAGGGCATGCTGGCTGCCCCACTTGGACCCCGGCGAGATGGAGAGGGAGCGTCGGGCATGTAGGAGGAAGTCGAGCCGTTCCACATGGTGAGGAGCGAGCTGGTAGTGTTGGAGTGGCGCGTATCAGATGAGTGGCAAAGCAACAGGTTATCCTGCGATTGGTGTCGGGTACGGGTTTGGCTCGGGACTGGACTTAAGGGGCGCTCTGATTGGTGGGGGGAGGGGGGCATGCTCAAGCTGCTGGTGGGTGTGTAAGGGGAGGGGACTCTGAGAGAAAGAGGAGGGCGCTCCTGTGGATAGCTGGAAGCAGATTGGGGACTGGGAGGTGGGGATAGGGTGATGTAACCGCGTTCTGCTGTAGCTTTTAAACTTGCTTCCAGAGCCGATTTCCTGCGCTGTAAGCTCTCCATCAACTCCTGAAGCTCTGCCTTCGAGCGAGGGCCACGGATGCTGGACGTGCCCAACGTGCCGCCATTGGAATGAAGCTTTGTTGCGTCTGAAAGAAATGAAAAGTTCATTTGTGTTTCTAAAAATATGGTTTTTATATATTTTTTTAATTTTACAGGAATTTTTTATAATGTGCAGAATACATTCGCATAGATAATGAGTGATGAAAGTTCATCTTTAGCAAATAGTTAAATAAGGTTACTTGCAATACTACTTTATATGTTTTACTAAAATATTGTTGCTGTCCTTCCTAAACCTCAGCTGTACAAAATCGCGGTTTTCTGAGGAAATGGAAAGGAAAAAACATTGTACTTTTAAAATACTGTGTTGTTGACAACCGATTTTTGATTTGGTTAGATATTGGTTAGATTTTTGCAAAACCCTGTGACAAACATAAAGAGTGACTAACAATATTGATTTATGGGAAAAAAATAAAATCCAGAAATATGGAGATACAAGGGTTCAAAAGGACAGCAGTGACATGCAAACTTTAAAGAGACTTGACTTCAGTGAAACACACATTTAAAAAAAAGATGGACAGTTGCTAAAACAGACAAAAGTTCTAAGATCACAGACCATTGATACATGTTGTACTCATACAACCACCTTTTTGTTTTAACAAACTAAATTGCAAAATCTCACAAAATAAATAGAACAATCCCACATGTTCATGCTGTTTTTGGCTTTGCATAGGAAGTCAACGTTCACAAGGGTTTCATCTAAAAATGTTTTCTCATACAAATTGCATCCCACACAAATATGGATGCTTTGAGTTGAAAAGGGAAAAGAACTACTAAAAATGGAAGAAGCGGAGCCAGAACGGGTTTGTAGTTTCTGGCACAGAAGTATAGAAAAAGATGTGGGGTCGGAACTTCATTGGCAACAAAGTTTCAGTTGTGGGTTCTTTGGTGGTTTCCATCAGAACACACGCACACACCCATAACTTACTAGCGGACCACCTGTACTCCAGAATGTTTATCTACATTTTGGGTTGTAAATCATTTTAGCTAAGAGGTTGACCTGGAGCCATATGGATGAGATTTTACGTTGTCATTTATTTACAACGGAGCAAGGTCATTTTGTACAGCTGTGGCTACATGGAGGTTAAGTCGCCGTATTGACTGAAGGCCTCTAAGCCTACACAAGAAATACAGAAAAAGAAAGATAGAAGAAGAGCAGAGGTGGCACATTCCATAAATAAGGTTGACTATGGTTTACAGTTGTTTTTATAGCAGTAGAGACAGAAATATTCAAACTAATGTTGTTTTTTTAAGTTCATAAAAATAAAATTAAATGTTGTCTATGTAATTGTAATGTTTTTCCAGTGTTTTCTGGAAAAAAAAGAAACTTAAATCTATATTCACAAATCCCCCTAACCTTAAAAAACACCAGGTGCCTCCTTTCTCTGGCACTTTGTTTAAAAAATGTTTCCATTTTGTATACTGTTTATTAAAAGTGCCAGGCAATGTTTAAAAGAGACTGAAGAGAAAACATCAATGATGAGATTAATGAGGATATTTACATGTTCAATAAACAAGCAAACAAAAACAAAATGGAACATATGAACAGATGGCACAGATTTGCGCTATTCTTGTGTTTAAAAGACTGAAGAGTAATAATGGAGGGCTTCAATTAGGCTGGAGGCAAGTGACACATTGTTTATAAAAAGACAGCAGAAAGGATTCAAAAGCAAGAGATGAATGGGGGTAGGTGGAGGAAGATCTCGCTCACCCGTTCCAAGGGACATTGGAGTCTTATCCGGCAGCATGTTCTTCATGCGATTCGCCTTTTCTGGGTGGTTGAAACGGAAAAAAGATCTACCCAGACAAAGAGTGTACCCTGAGGAGAACCAAAACACACACACACCGTCATTTTACAATAAAAACATGCTTGAGGTCAAGGCACTGTATGGATATGAAGCATTAATAAAACATGAGTTCAGACATGTAAGCTCAGAATGTCTGATACATATTTATGCCTCAAGCCTTATGATCAAATAAAATAACATAGAACTATTCTAAAGAGGCATGGTAATGAAATTTCCAACACAAAACTTTTCCCTTTTAAAGTCTTCACCCAATAAGACATGAGGAGAGGTAAATGGAAAGAGACCTAGACAGAGTCTGGATTAAGTGGAAAAACAGATCCAGAAACAGCTCAGATTTCAGAACCAATCTGAACTCTCGTCTGCAGTCTACTGAGTGTTTCAGAGGACTTAAATCCACAAGATTGATTTTCCTCTTAAGTCTGGGGTACATCCTCTACCTCTCTCTTAGTCTGTTCTTACACTTTCCTTAAGAGTCTGTCGTGTTTACATAGCAATGCGCACACATTTGTCACCAGACATTAGCCCCCAGACATTAGCTTAATCTGACTTAAACTATATCGTTAAAAAATAAAGGTGCTGCAAAAGGTTCTTCATAGCAACGCTAAAGAAGAACCATTTTTGGTTCCCAAAAGAACCATTCAGTCAAAAGTATTTCAAGAATAATTTATTTTTTTATGTTCCACAATAAAAACCTTTTGTGCAACAGAAAGGTTCTTTGGATGTTAAGGATCCTTCATGGAACCATTCTTCATAAAAAGTTACTCTATGGCATTGTGAAGCACCTTTATATTTAAAGAAAAATGTTGAGATTTTAGCGGCATCTAGTGGTGAGTTTGCAAATTGCAACCAACGGCTCACTCCACACCTCTCTGTTAAAGCACTACAGCGGCTGACATGGGACTAAGATGTCTTCATGTTTTCGCTGCATTCCTGAATGGATAACGTATTTATGAAACACTCTATGTAGAGCAGTTTGTCCGTTTAGGGCTACTGTAGAAACAACATGGCGAATTTCATGTTAGGGGACCCGCCGTGTATGTAGATGGAAGCTCATTCAATAGCTCATTCTATGGTAAAAACTTAACGCTTAATAAAATACACCTCTGAAGACATAGTTATGTACATTAAATTGTATTTCTGTAAATAGATCCTTAAAAAATTATACACTGGACCTTTAAGAGTGTGTCGTTGAAAAATACTCTAATAAATGAAGAAGTAATGATTTTGAACTAAATATAGGTTAGGGCACGTCCATAGTTTTTATAGTTAGATTTTTACAAACAATATAAGTCTTCATTTGAATATCTATGTGTTTGTACGTCTGGTACAGAGTAGAAAATCGAAGAAAATAAATCCATGCCCTCTAAACAGAAAGAATTATGTGATCTGTAAACATCCCATATAAAATCACACAAAGCACAGAAAGCATGTTGTAAGCAGGCAGGGTTTCCTAAAACACACATAAACACAGACATGCGAATCCCTCAGCAGCCCACTCCTACAGTCTGTGGCTGCTTACGAGGACTCTGCGCAGGAGGTGAGGGATCATTTTACGCTGTCTGCGACACAATCCTTCACCATGAGTTCACCATCTCCAGCCACCTGAGAAAGCTCTGGCTTCTCTTTAAAACAACAGTGAAGCAGCGTCGATTGTCCCATGCCGAATTAGAGGCCTAAATGGCGACACCCTTCACCGCTCATCGTCTTCCATCTGGTAATAATTCTAGTTGCAATCTGTTAACTAGCTTAGCGTTTGTTTCATTGTAATTGTAACAGTGTCGTAAGAAGGCGGCAAAGTGAAGTGATATATATCAGCTGAAATGTTATGATAATGATATGTTATCTTGCATGAGCCATATTCTCAAATCTGTTGCGATGTGTCTCTCACACTCTCTCTATCACTGGCAGACACTAACATTCAGACACATGGAGACAGGGCCTTCCTGGCTAACTCACATTATTTGAAGTCTCAAACTGGACACGTACTATATATCTGCGTAATAGTTTAACAGAACCACCTCTACGTAGTTTAATAGCTTGTTTGAGTTCAAAGCTTTGTGAAAAGACTGAAAGTCCATTTTGTTCAAATCTATCTGGGATTTCCAGCTCTACACAGACAGATTCGAGCTTTCTCTGTCTAATGATTTGCAGTTCTTGTCAACCTATCAGCACGAGGCCCCTGCAAAAGTGATAAAGATTGTTTAAAGAGAACGAAAAGGGTTGTGTTTTCAAACTAATAGTAGTTTTACAGCTTTAAGCTCTCTTAAATCTATAAACTTCACCACAAGCCAAACTTTGGCAAAATTATTCGCACCTCTTTTTCCACCAACCCATAAATGAAAACACACAAAGTTATACCACATCTTCACCTTAATAACATTAATGAAAGTCCATCAATCTGGCTGTTTGCTTAACTCTATATTCATTTTAAACAACAGTGGCTGATATATTAACTTTGTTTTGTTGTTGCAACAATGATGACTGTAGTGCTTTGGCAAAAAACACGGTTGCTAGGGCAAATGTTTGTAGGATCAAGCCCACCCTTGATCTCTCAATGAATAGATATTCTGGCAGTTTAATTGTTACATTGCACATTGGTTGTTACATGAACACATTGACTTGGACGTCAGATTTAAAACTGTGCACGCTGAATGACAGACAATGACCACAAGCAGCTTAATAAACACAAAAACGCCATGAGACCAGTGAGGCTGTTTACTCTGTCTTCACCACTAATCCCTTTTTTAAAAGGATTATGGGAAGTAAATATCAGCGGCGCGTTGTCGCGTGCGCAACGCAAACAACCGCACGCGCACTGCATCTCTGTTTAGACAGCATTGATCTGCGTTGGTGTTTGTCAGTCTAAAGTCCCATCCCTATGTCTAAACAATAGTTTTAACTATCTTTGTACAGCTATACATTTACATTTTTAAAAGTAAAAAAAACGCTTCATATTACTTTTTGCGTCCAAGAAAATAGATTTTCTAAGAACGAAGATGTATTAAACTATTCAACAGAGCATCGTAATAGAGCACTTTTAAGTGACTTTTTTGCAAAGTTCAGTTATTTTTTCATAAATAAAAGTCACGCTCACCTTTGTTTAGTTTCTCATTGACGCAGTCGTTGGAGAAGAGTGATGCGCGCTCTGTCTCTCTCTCTATCCGGCCGGTTTTGCATGACAAAGACGCGACAGACGCGATGCTGAGTGCGCTACGAGACCTTGGCCGTGTCTGCGGACACTCCTCCTCTCAGCGGGGACGAGCCTGAATGGAACTTTGGCTGTAGTTTAATCGGGAACGCGCTTAAATAGAACCGATTTTGGCTGATCTGGGACGCGCAAACTTGACTTGAGTCACACTTTTGAAGTACTTCCTACAGATTTGATCGAGTTGATAAAACTTACAAATTGTTATAAAAACAGGATAGAGTCTTAAGTCCCCCTACGACAAATATCTTTAGGTCTGGTAACAATTACCATACCACCTCTTTCACTGGGAGTTATATATGTTAGCCAAAAGAAACAAAATCACTTGATTTTAACCAGCTTTTTTTCCTCACCGTACAGTTCTCTGTAATTTTATGTCGTACAGATGTCTCAAATATTGCATGTTTGTACAGTATAGGACCATATACAACCGATACTGTGGGACAAATTCATCTTTTTAGAATCCCTTAAAAACTCATTTGATTTGCAGCTGCAGAAAGCTTAAAATTTACAAGTGTTGTAATACAGACATATTGGTTAATTTGGCTACGCTTATCGCAGAGCAATCCAAACCAAGCTTGTGTGCATTTTAATACATGGTTTCCACTCGATCTTGCATTATTATTCATGATTGGAGAGCGCATTGGTATATTTTCCATTGTCAAATTCCATCAGTGCAAAGTTGGAAGGAGGGTTGGAGGACGAGAAGACAGACCCTCCCCCTGCCGCCCAGCGGGCACTCTGGTCTTCATCACTCTCAGAACTCCAGTTGCATCATGGGGAGGGGGTGCTGGATCTCTGCCCGGCAACTTTGATTGCTTCCAGACCTCGGCACACTTTTCCCATATCCTCATATTCGTATGCACGTACAACTACACTTAAACTCACGCACAGATACACAAACAGATTCATTTATAATTCCCTGCTAGATAGACTCCAGATGCAAGTTTGTTAGCTCAAAAAGAGAGAGACTGGGGTGTAAAACAAGAAACAGATATCAGCTGTGGAAAACGATGAGTAAATCATAAGCAATTCTCATTCATGCCTGGTGGAGATGCTTGAAACAATGCATAATCTTGGGTAACGTCGGTCTCAAAATACCATTAATATTAGTCTAGCTCTGTTCAACTGGAAGTTACAAAATGTGCATGTGCATACCATTCTACAAGTTCATATAATCTTGAGCAATAAAGTGAAATATAGAAGGATGTGAGATTGAGAGAGAAAATAAGGAGGGGTGTGTGACCAATCAACCATTAAACAACATTCTCTGGAAGTCTAGAGTCACACAGAAAGTATGTGACCTCATGTAACTGATCAGAAACACAGAAAGATAAAGAGGAAAGGAAGAAAACTTGAGGGAAATGTTATTGCTCAAAGTTTAATATTTTCAGGGGACTTAATTGGGTATTTCATTTGAATATAAAAAGAAGTATTGCTTGAGAATTTACATAAGAATTTTAATTACCTTAGCATGAGCTAGAATTTATCGCTGCTTTCTCGCCTGCCCGAGAGGCCATATGACTGACAGGTAAAGCAACCAATCACTTTTTGTTTAGTTCCGCGTCATGTTAAGAGGCGTGGAAATGTCCCCGCAATAACAGACCAGTCTGCATTCACGAACGTGTCAAAAGTTAAAATGATTAGAAGTGTATGCCATGAACCTCGCATACTTTAAGGAATTAAGCGTTTAGCTGATCGTGATGAATTCTTATAGCAACCGTTGTGAACACGACAGTTTACTTCTTAGATCAGAGGGCATCGTGTTTTTTATTCCAGACGGACCGTTAAAGAACGCGACACACACGTCTCCCCGAAATCCTGTGAAATTCAACCAATCAGATGACGACTTTGAATGTGCTGAAGTGTTTCCAGAAAAGTTTGCCTTCTGCGTCAGACGTTTAGCAAACGGCCCCTGGGCATGTCTATGACCCCTAAATGGACAAACTGCTATACAGAGCGAGTTTCATAAAAACATTATCTCCTTCGGCAAAGAAGTGAAAACATGTCGACATCTTAGTTCTGTGTCAGAGCATATGCGCTGTGAAGGGAGGAGGGATGGAGTAAGCCACTGGATGCCAGATGTGACCCTGCCGCTAGATGCCGCTAAATTCCATACACTGGACCTTTAATGAGAAATATTCGAGTGCATACTGAATTGTTTTTATTTAGGAGTTGATTTTTGTGTCATTTAATCAATTAGGACAAATGTTGTTATTGCATCCTATAGGATGTTTGGAGACGGTGAAGCAATGACAAACTCAAAGCACAAGGAGAAGAGAGGAAAGAGAGTAGGCGAGAGATGTTGTTCTTGTGGTGTGTCAGGCCAAAGTCATCAGTGTACAGGAAGTCATTCATTGCTGTTGTTTGTTGTGCTTTCTCTCAGCGCCTGTGAGCAAACAAGGTTAGATCCACAGAACCTGCTGAGTGGCCGAATAATGCATGCCAACATCAAATAGTTGACCTCCTATATGACCTCTGAACAGCTTTAGACATGAAAGATTGATTTTCTTTTTTCAACAGATACGTTTGTAAGATACTGTGTGTGTGTTACCATGTGTAAGCTTTGTGGGCTGGCTGATGTTAATTCCATCCAGACTGCAGATATTTTTACAGGGGTGTAAAGTAATGACTCCATCTCTGTTAGTGTTGACACAGTGGTGCGGCTGGATCCCTGGATAATTCTGGAGTTACTCTGCATCCACATAGTCAATATAATTTAGTGTAATGCAGTAATGAAATGTACCACTTCCATTCAGCATGAAGGCTGCACTAATGTAAAAGGAAAGAAACTCTGGAAACCCCCACATTAAATATTTAATATTACAGTCAGCAGGTGGTCAGGGGGCCCATATTCACACTAAAGCTTAGTTCATGGGCTCAGTTTTGGATTGTATTATTCTGATCTTGCTGAAGGAATATGCTGAGCATATTTAGCAAATCTGGCGTGTTTTAAAGGTATATACGCAGAAAGGTTACCATAAGGGTAAAGGTGACACACCCCTCATGGCAGAGTCATATATTTTCATAATTTTGCATAAATTAGTTTAAACCTATGAGCAGCCAAGAGCATTCTGTGGAACCAGTAAACATATGTAAATTAATGAGGACTGCATTTGCATGTATGCATGCTTTTTTGGCTCACAGTATTTGCAACAAATATAATCTCAAATAAAATTCACTTCTAACAACTCTTATATCCATTTTATATCAGAACATTTAAATTAACTTTTAAGTCAAACTTACCCTTAGTTAGTGGTATTAAAGTAATGGGAAAACTGCCCAATCTGATCTGATGTGGTGTATACCCAAACACCTTTAGGCCACCCACAGTGTCAATCACATCCAAAAGGGATTCCTGAGAATGATAGCAGGGATTTCAATGCATACAAAGAAATGAGACAAAAAGCAACTTCACTATTCCCACTTGAAACCAACTGATCTTAACATTAGATTTAGTGGGTGTATTGTGTCGGTTTCCCTCAAGTTCACACAGGTGTCTTACTAGCAGAGTAACCACAGATGTTCAACTATAGACACAGTCCGTTGCATTTGGCAGTCACAAGCACAAAATAAATACATATTGTTTACAATCTGAACAACATATCTATTGTATCATCATTTGGTGTGGTTTAAGTGTCTAAAAGACCGGGGCAGCTGTACACATCTGCAATTTATATTATAGAGGCACTCAATGGACTCTTAGATAGAGCTGTAGTAAAATAACCTTTCTCAGACATGGTAAAGTAATTATGTTTTGTAGTCGCAAAAGCCGTTTTTATAGCTCTTTAAATGCAACCAACTCCATATGTTGTAAAATAAGTTTAGTTCTTCCAACATTGGCTCTGATTAAGTTTCATTCATACGTGCGCACAGACACATACAATACAAGACAATATCAAGGTCGAAGACTAGACATATAGAGGATTGAAATTGCATTACTCTCAGACCCATGGTGCATGCAAATAACACTTAAACCGAAAAAAATATATATTTAAAAGATACAGATAAATACAGATTATATATATATATATATATATTTATGTAAAATATAACTTAATATGTTCTGGAGAAGAAGACGAGAATGAAAGATTGTGGTGAAATGTTTTTCTAGGATATTCTAGGACAAACAGAAAAGGGACACCGTGGGGGAAAGAGGCCTGGCTGAGAGGCCTTAATATAAATTTTCATGACGGAAAACAAATAATTGTGGAGAGAACCATGGTCATATGTTAAGGACGGAGTTTCAGCCAAAAAAATCCACTGGAACCCTTGAAATCAAGGCCAATTAGAATTGCACCAACTGATTACTTTAAACACGATGCAAAGAATTATGGGTAGGACTTTTTCTATGAAAAGCAAGAAGTGGCTCTAGGTATTCTTTAACACTTATATATGAAATTATATAAGTAAATGGTCTAAGTGACGCTCTGTGTGCCAGAATCGGGTTAATAAAGCATAAACGCTGCCGTTAAAGGCACTACTGAATTCTATCTGTTAACATGAGTAGCTTAAAACCAGACGTGCTTCATGCACTAATAATAAAGGCTACAAACCTATCCAGAATCAGATTCCCCTAAAACCCTAATGTTTATCTAGGTCACCATATAACCATAACAAAAAAAGTGTAGACACAGCAGATATGATGTGGGATATTTAATGTACAAAAGCCGTCAGCCTTGTTCTCCAGTTGGCTGGATTTCTGGGTGTTTCCTTTGGCTCCTTTGGGAGGAAGTGAGGATCAGAAACAGCTGAAAGCACTTGACTCCTTCTTGTCTCCGAGTTTCTCAAAGTGAGGTCATTGGGCTGGTCCTATTCTTCTAAATAACATGAAATGCCAAAAGAAACGTATTTTCTTAGATCAGCTTAACAAGAGCGAGCTAAATGGGGTCATCATGTTGAAGAAAAAGCGCATCAACCATGTTTTACGTCATCTGTGCATGTGACTACAAACTTGATTTGTTCAAGAGCAGTATAGAGCGTGAGTTTGTGCATTATTTGGGGGTTATCTCGAAATCTTTTTCCATAAAACTGAAAGTTCATTGTTCATTTCAGGCTGTTTTATGGAAAGCTATACATCTACAAAAACAAAACCCGGCAATATTTATTTCTAATAAAATCTTAGTAGAAATCAATTTAAGGTCATCAAACACACCCATCTATTTTGTTGCAGATTAGCTTTGGGAAAAAATGTGCGATGATGTAAATCTTTCTGACCATGTCTGCTAGTTTCTACAGGACTGCTTTCCCACAAGACCTACAGTCAATTAACTGTATCATTTAATAATAGCCCAATTGGTGCCAAGGGATACAATTAAGTACAATTTATCAATTTTATCACAGTAATCTCTTGGATTTTAGGAATTTCCTGCTGTGAGATCAGCTAAGAAGTAGACTTGCCCATGTTTGATGGGTTCACCTCACTCTCACACACTTTCAATTGACCAAACTTTGAAATCAATTGAAGTCCATATAAATGTTTTAAATAGTGAATTATGTCCATTACAAATCGAACCTTGAAAGATCTCAAGGAAAAATGTGTCCCCATATTTCTGTCATTGAAATACTCAACCTCACGTTGAACCTGTATAAAGTTCTGCAAAACATCTCATGTTGTGTTCAACTTCAACATAACAAAAAATGATAAAAGACATTCTACTATAGTAGTCAATGGTGCACCAGAAATCTCAGTTGCTAACATTCTTCCAAATATCTTTCATTGTGTTCAGCCAAACTTAGAAATGTATAGGTTGGAACAATCTTAGGGTGAGTAATTCAAGACAGAATTTACATTTTTGGTGAACTATCCATTTCATTTCAGATTTACATGTATGTCTGGAGAGCTTGAAAGCAACTTTGTATATCGTAACCTGTGAGTCATATTAATAGCTATTAAATACATTTTTATAAATTGAAAATCAACTACAAGCATTGATATCAAACTAAAGCCAAGCCAAGGCTGCGATTTATTTATACACAAAGAAATAGCGCCATCTTCCGGATGTAGATTATCACATACGCGTACATGGTTACATGTATTCATCTGTCCAGATTTTTCGGTGAAATGATGATCTGATAACTAAAATAATAATCTGATATTAAATAAAATAATAATAGGGAAGAACTTTTTGTCATGCAACCGAATTGGATAAAATTTGATTAAAAAAAAGAGGGAGTGAGAGGGAATGGAGAATGATGATTGACAGGACGGAATAATGATTGACAGGACAGAATGATCAGGCTCCTCCTAGATGTACTTTGAGAACTTATTTTATTCACGTAGATCACATAAAAATGAGTACGTTCACTTTAGCCAGTCCACTTTTTCAGTCAAAATTTATATAAAAAAAAAGCACAAGGTAATGTCATTTACAATATTATTTTGTTGAAAATTACATTTTATACTCTTATCTTAAAGGTCAGTGAGAATATATAAAGAACTGAAATAACTTAAAACAACACAATACTTAAAACAGAACCGTTTCTGCATCAAAAGTGAGTTGAGTTTTAAATACCTAAGGTTCAACCAGTTGGTTTGATTGAATATTCTTCTAAACACCAGCATCATTCTTCATTCTGCTACTGTAAATCAGGAGTTAATGCTGAAATCTGGTTATTATGATTATTCAGCACCAATCAAATTATTCAAATTACGATCAATCACCTGAAGCCATTAACCTGTGAGAGCTCAGGCGTGGGAGACACATATTTTTCTGTGATATGAAATCTCTGAGTTGCAGTGTATTCAAGCTCAATACCATCTGTTTCCAGATGTGACTCAGGTATACCAGGAGCAAGTTCATTTCTTTCAATATCTTCACCATTAGCTGCTTCTGTGATCATAGATGAGAACAAAGTTATGATGCCAAACGTTGGTGTTGGTGATCTTGATTCACTGTTGGTGAAAACTGATGGTGTGCCAGATAAAGATGAATCACTTATAATCAGGCATGTATTAGATATAGTGTGTTCTGCTGATGCAGGTGGTGTGACATCATTCTCAATAGGTGCCTCAAGGTCTGTTGCTTTGATTGACGCTTTGTGAACTTCTGTATGTACAGATTCCAAACCATTAAGCCTGGGCTCATCATGTCCTTGTCTTTGAAGTAGTGAAATTTCTGCCAAAATGAATTAAAGGAAGAAATGAATGCAAAGGAGTTGAGTATGTTTATTCGTAGGAAATTGTTGATTGATTGATTTACCAGTTCTGTTTGTACATCTTTTGTTTCCTATTTTTACTTCTGGATGGGTTTGCACTGGTTGTTCACCTGCAAGGGAAAATAGTGTGCAGAATGGAAAGACAGGGATGTTGTGTTGTAATGTATTCTTGAGCATGTAATGTATTCTATATATATATATATATATATATATATATACCTGTATATACACTCACCTAAATGATTATTAGGAACACCATACTAATACTGTGTTTGACCCCCTTTCGCCTTCAGAACTGCCTTAATTCTACGTGGCATTGATTCAACAAGGTGCTGAAAGCATTCTTTAATAATGTTGGCCCATATTGATAGGATAGCATCTTGCAGTTGATGGAGATTTGTGGGATGCACGAAGCTCCCGTTCCACCACATCCCAAAGATGCTCTATTGGGTTGAGATCTGGTGACTGTGGGGGCCATTTTAGTACAGTGAACTTATTGTCATGTTCAAGAAACCAATTTGAAATGATTTGAGCTTTGTGACATGGTGCATTATCCTGCTGGAAGTAGCCATCAGAGGATGTGTACATGGTGGTCATAAAGGGATGGACATGGTCAGAAACAATGCTCAGGTAGGCCGTGGCATTTAAACGATGCCCAATTGGCACTAAGGGGCCTGAAGTGTGCCAAGCAAACATCCCCCACACCATTACATCACCACCATAATTGCATTAATGAGAAATTGAACAGGTGTTCCTAATAATCCTTTAGGTGAGTGTATATAACAATGAGGTACACAAAGGAGACATTTTATTTAACATATATTTTAAATTTGACAGAGTAATAAAGAAAAAGCAGCCAATGACATATTTTGTTTTTTTTCTATCTTTCTAAAATGTGAAGAAAAAATATATATTGTTAAAATAAATAATTATCAATATCAAAAATAATTTAGCAAAATGCAAATTGAAGTTTTTGATTTACCTCTCATTCTAAAGCATCGTGACAGAGCTACAGATACAGTGATTACAAATATGAAGACAGATGCAGCCGTCCCCCACCACGACCTCCTGCAGTCATATTCACCATCATCTAAACCAAAAAGTGACGTCAATTTCATCCATTTACATCCTTATCCATTTTCGGCATGAAATAATGCACATATAAATGTATTTAATCTTACCAAATACACGAACTGTAACATTAACCGGGGTCTGGACCTGGTGTCTCATTTGGAAACCGTAGAATGTGCATATGTAAACACCAGAGTGCCCCAACCTCTCTGGGTTTAGCAGATGAAGGGAACCATTACCCAGGTGAGCTTGATCGATGTCTAGCTCGGCTTTACTTTCCCACAAGTTAGCAATCCGATGAGTCCTGCTGTCGTAGTTAAAGATGACGATGGACTCTGTGCTTCTGATGAAGGTCCATGTAAGGGAAAAATTGTGGCGAGGTTGAGGCACCATGCAGGGAACAATGAGTCCAGCACCTTCCTCACCTAGTAACTCATCTAGAAGATTGAAATATTGTAAGGAATGAATTCATAACCCTAAAACCACACAGAAATAAAATGTTTTCTCGTTACCTTGGTGTTTCAGTGATGCGGTCCAGAGCTGCGCTCCATCCGCTGAGACAACAGAGCAGACGTATGTGTGATCAGAGATGTTGCCAGTCATGCTGATGGTGCTTTCGACGGTGAACAGACCCTTGGTGTCTGATGTTTTACGAGTAAAGTTCTGGAAGCTACCGATAGCACTAGGGGGTTCAGTGACCCAGGTGATCTCAGGAGCAGGATAGATGTTCTGGGACAGACAGGTGACCCTGTCCTCAACCATCTCAAGCTTCACAAACTGAATTAGGGCTAAAATGACAAAAAATGCGCATATGAAATTTTCCAAAAGTTTTTTGCTTTTTTGCTTTTTTTAAAATCAGATAACATCAGTAGCCCAAGCATACTCAAGAAATATAGTGAGCGTGCCCCTCTACTGACCTTTCACCCCTAGGTTAACAATTGTCTCCTGGTTTCCCTTCCGGGTGCTGGTGTAGCACTTATAGCGCCCCTGGTCCAGGACTTTAACTTTTCTCAGTACCAGCGATGCATTTCCCTGCGCGATCTGAGAATTAAAAAGACTTGTCCGACCGCTGAAGTGCTTGTTCTGAAGTCCGTACTGGTCTTTATTGTAGTAGTAACTGTGGACTGGGATCTGTTGCTTGTACCAGTGGATGACCACGGCCCCTGTGGGCCTGAAACTGCAGGGTAACACACAGTCTTCGAAGAACAGACATGTAACGTGTGCATCTAAGTTGAGACCACCACAGAAAAAAATGTTAGAAATGAACTCGATTCATGATTTCAAAGCCAGATGGATAAATTATTCTATGTTATTATTCAAACGTGTTTATGACCAGTTTATAAAACACTCACATAAAGGGACAGTTCACCTCAAAATGAAAACTCTGAAATTATTTATTCACCCTCGTGTCATTTTAAACCTGTATGACTTTCTTTCTTCTGGAGAACACAAAAGAAGATATTGAAGAATGTTGGTAACGGAAATCTGTTGTTCACCATTGAGTAGCAGTGGGTTTTGTATCCATACAATAGAAATGAAGGGGGACCGACGGTTTTTGTTTACCAACATTCTTCCAAATATCTTCTTTTGTGTTTTGCAGAAGAAAGAAAGTCATACAGGTTTAAAATGACACGAGGGTGAATAAATGATAACAGAATTTTTATTTTGGGGTGAACCTTTAGATTTATTTCCTGGACAGAGCTTATTGTCTAAATGATATGTTTTGCATTGGCCGAATGTCAAACAAAACCAAAGTAGGAAATTGCGAATAAATATTTCCTCATGAACCCGTTCTTTTTAACGGCCGGTTTACCCACAATGAAGGTGTTCGAATATTTCCCTGTAGGCTTCAGACAAGGATGAATGAATCACAGAATCCTATTGTTCTCTTTAACCGGGGTCATTAAACTAAGACTAATGGAGTTTCCTACAAGTGCTGCTTTGATTCATGCACTGAGCCTACAGCTTAACAACCAGAAAGTGTACTTAAACCAAATAAAATGACACAAGTAATAGACACGTATGATATCTACAATCCTCATTAAATCTACAAAACCTTTATCTTCTTTTTTTTGTTATAATAATATAAAACTATTTAAACAATTCCCAACAAACATAAATGTATAGTTTTTTATGTGGTTAAATATTATCTTCCGTAAGCAACTAAAATGTTAAGCAGTGTGTGCAAATTTTCCCACAAGAGAGGATCCCCCCCTTTCTTTGGTTAGAAGATAACATTGTGTCACACTTAAAAGTATCAAAGTGAGTATGTGTATATATATAAGTCCTTACCTTTAGTAATGAGTATACCAGACACACAGCTCTTAAGAAACACAAAAGCAGTATATAGATGTAGCACTTCCATTACAGACAGACTATGCCACATTTGCAGTTCAATTTACCAAGACACCAAAACCTCTCTCTCTCTCTCACCTCCCGTGTATGTGCATGTGGTCTGAGTGTGTGTGTGTGAGAAAGACCCTTGTGGACATATCAATTAATGCGGTCAATCATTAACAAGCTGGTGCATGAGTGGACATATAGTGACCAGAACTGGTTTGGGCCATGTTAACAAGTGCAATTAAGCAGAGAATAAAACAACAGGGAAAAAGAACACAGTGAATGTGAAGCTCAATAAAAACTGTCGTCGATTGTCTGCCTTCGTTTCCATTTGTTATTTCGTGGTTATTTTAGTACAGAGTAGAACAATAAGTACAGTAAAACATCTCTAAATACATTAAAATGGAAGAGGTAGTGTGAGAGTTGTGCAAAATCACATGTTTAATATTAATAAATACCTTTTTTAATCATTTTCATTTATAGAATAAATACTGAAGAAATTAAGGCGCCATTACAATGTGTGAAATGTTTAGTCACATCTAAACATTGTTCTGATTATCCCATGACAAATACACAGAGTGCACAGAAATACTGTGATATTAAAAAAATCTTCCGTCATCCAAACTGCTTAAATAGTCTCTCTGTCGCAACATTCTTCTCTCCGCTGTCCATGGTCACATGCGACTATCTGAAGGTTGTGACTTAAGTTTGTTTTCTGCCTGTGGTTCTTCTGATGTTTTGGCTGTAAATTGAAATTCAGTGTATTCAGGTTTTCACAAAATATCTAACTGTTCAGTTAAACTATTAAGGCTTTTATATTGATATGCAATATGAGAGAGATTTCCTATTCAGAATTTAAACACACCTGTGTTCATGCTTTGCATCTCCTCATCCCCCTGAGCTCCTTCTTGACTCCTTTTTAATTTAGCTGCAAAGAGAAACATCATGAAACATTAAAATAGACTAAAGCTATACACAACTTACAATATTGCAATATATTATTATGAATTGAAGTATTATTGTTAAATGATTCCAGTGAGTACATTATTTATTTATGGCTTACCTCTGAATTTCTTTATTAGTATAGTTACTGCAAGAAGGGCCAGTAAGCCTACAAAAATACCCAACATCCACAGATGATATGTGACAGACTCTGCAATGAGACAGAACAAAAGAAATTGTTTATCGCTGTCAAATTGTACAGCATAAAGTCAGTTTGTCCAACAGGTGAATTAATGGATGAGTTTATGGATCAATGGAAACCTTTCTTCTGCTTGGAAAGTGAAAAATTGACACTAGTCTCTATAAGATGTCTTGTTGTTTCTCCTGAGAATACACATGTATAGATTCCAGAATGATCCGAATCTACAGTTTTCCCCAGGGTAAGGGATCCATCCCCTTTCAATGCGCGCTCGTCCTTTATTTCTGCATAATCCTGGAAACTGGTGGTTTTATGGGTCTGGCTATCATACTTAAGGACATCTGTGGTTTTGTTTGCGTTTGTGAAAGTCCAGACAAGTGTGGAGAACTGAAGGTTCTTGGGAGCTTTACATGGAATTACCAGGTTTTGCCCTTCAGAGCCAGTCCTTTCTGTGATGAAAAAAACGAAAAAACAAAATATTGTTATCAAGTTATTTCACTTTTGGAGTGTTTTTTCGCTTTTTATTTTAAATCAGCAAAACAAATCTTCTTACCTTGTAGCTGTAACGACGCCGTCCACGTTTGTGTGCCATACTTGGAAGTAATATTACACACATACATGTGATCAAACGTGTTATTATTCTGTTTTACACTGCTTTCAACAGCAAAGAGACCCATCCCATCAGAGAACATACGGGTGACCGGCTGCAGGGCAGTTGAAGGTAAACTAGGTTCTGTGGTCCAATGTATGTCTGGTGGTGGGTAGACGTCTTTGGAAGAGCATTGAATTACTCCAGAAGGGTGTGTGCCAATGGAGATCATTCTGATGGGAGCTGAAACAAGTAAAAGATCGGTTAACACATCCCCAACCAAGAGCAAAGACGGACTATTTGTCTTATTAATGCTGAAGTTACAATATTTGGTATCAAATGCTAAACCTAAACCACATGTCAGCAGTCTGAGTGCAGCTATGACATGTCAGAGGGGATCTGGCTCTCCCGGTTGAGCCTGGTTTCTCCCGAGGTTTTTTCTCCATTAATCAATCATTGGAGTTTGGGTTCCTCGCCACAGCAGGGCAGTGTTGGCCTGCTCACCGGGAGACTGCATTCATTCATTTTTTCATTTATTTAGAAATTAGATATTATTTATTAGAATGATCATACTCGTTGTATAAATACCATGCACTGTGCTGTGTTTTAACTTTTCTGTTTGCCTGTTTTCCCCTGTAAAGCTGCTTTGAAACAATACACATTGTGAAAAGGGCTATATAAATAAACTTGAATTGAATTAACACACTCAGTTTCGGCCAATCTCATATTCATGAGGGTCATTTCACTATCCATAATATTGAACAATTTAACTAAATAAAATGTAAAGGCCGTGCTTACATTATGTTAGCTTAAGTTACTCAAAGCGACAGTAAAGTAAAAGTATAGGCAGCTTTTGCTTTATTGTTCAAAGGATTAAGGAACCGTTGATATCCATTTAAAAACTAGCATCTTTTCTGCATTCCGCTGAAGCCAAGGTGTTAGCATTAGCAAGACTTTGCAGCAAGTTTCTTTATTTGTTCGTGTTGCGAGAATTTGCCACGTGTTTCTGTGTTTGTTTGTGTTGCGAGTATTTGCAGGGCACACTGATGAAGATGTTTTCTAAATTTGCTGGTGTTTTTACAATTTTCATGTGTTTTCTTCCGTTGCAGCGATGTGACACCTAGCGGCCACCGTAGTTTCCCTTTTAAATGACAGAACACGTGAGGATCGTAAAATGACATGGCTTCCGCAACACGGCCCGCTAAACTACTAAGACTTTTAGTTCCACAAAAAATCGGAAGGTCTGTGTGTTAGATAGGTAAAGCTAAACATGTTATTCGTTTCTAAGCGTTTTCCCTTGAAACGGAAAAATAATAGGTTTAAATGAATTTACGCAGCGCTCTGCGTAACTTATGACATCATGAGTTATGACATCAAACTACCGCCAGATGGATTCTAGAGCAAACGGATACGTATGCTTTCGGTACTTTTAAACATGCGGGCATCTGTGCACATCGGTCATTTAAAACCACAAAGGTAAAGGTTAAAAAATGCATTATAGAGAAACAAACCTTCCACTGCTGCTACAACATATGTCTGAGACGTATTGTTGACCACACATTTGTATCGTCCTTTATTCTTCACCATCACGCGTTTCAGTAACAGCGTCGCGTTGCCATGGGAGATGTGTTCGACCTGCACCCACGTGTTGCCGTTGCTGAGCTGCTCTCCTCCCTGTTGTAAACTGAATACGAGCGACTCCTGGTGGTACCACTGGATTCTCACAGGAGCGTCAGTGGGCGTGAATGAGCAGGGTAGCGTGCAGCTCTCAGAGAAGATGCAGGTCACTCGAACCTCTGCAAGTGAGCAAGAAGGCTTTGAGAAAAACTGAATGACATTTTTATTGATCATTAACTTATGTCTCTTAACATATTATGTAGCCGAAAAGTTCAAGCTTAAGATGTGAACAAAACTAACAAACAAATACAATTTCCGAATGCATAAATGTCAGTTTTATTTGGATGTGTGTATTGAATGAAGTTGGTTTGCTCTTTGCATCTTTTAAAGGTCCCACGTTCGCTGTGATTTGGTATTTGCCGAAGTTAACTAATGTACATTCGTGCATTGTATCCGAAAGCGAACTTTCTATGTTCATATAATATAAATATTACAAAAAAAGAATAATAATACGGCATAAAAATGTCACTCAAACCTTTAAAACTTCTGAAATGCATTGCTGATGAGAAATGCTTATATATTTCCAGCCACCCCTGGTTTTCAACCACACACAGAGTGGGCGTGCATGTGTATAGTACATACATGTGTTCCTTCATAATACAATACACCCCTTTTTTCTTCTGAGAAAAACTACATTCTGCTGGTCCTTTTCGCTGACAACACTTTACTGTGGGGGATAACATTTGTATGTGCACCTAAAACAAACCAGCCAATTTCACGGTAAGAGGCCATTTATCAGTAATGACCACTTATGACTTTGATTGTTTAGTGGTCAACACGCTTACCCTATCTGACTCAAAATATCCTCTACAGAAGATTGTTTGGCTATAAATATACGAAAGAAATAGAGTGACAGCAAAGTGCACAATGGGGGTCGACCTTTTTGTTTTGACACTGGCAACCTGCATGATTTCGAGGCTTAGATTGTGCCAAACAGGAAATTCAAAATTGAAGAGGTACTGCAGAGATGATGGCTTGTGGTTCTGTCACCTTCTGAGACGATCTTTGATGTGCAAGAGCGTGTTTGCAGTGATCTGGTGAATTGTCTTAACTTGATACAGTACATGTGATATTATAGACTCTAGTGGATGTTGTGATCCTGACTCATTTCAATGTCAGTGAAAGTCTGGCACATACGTGCCCACAATGAGTCGCAGCAGACATTCTCAGCTACTTCAGTCTTTTGATAGCAGAGTCTCCCCACAGATATGTAAGGAGGAGCTCAAAAATGCATGTGCCAAATGTCAAACTGTGTGAACATGACTGCATTAACAAAATCTCAAAGCAGGTATGGCTTTCAAATGATAAAGACAATATATGACCAAAACCGGTCTTAAGTAGCACGGGAACATTTTAAGTTAAAGCCAAAAATACATTGTATGGGTCAAAATTGGCGATTTTTCTTTTATGCCAAAAAATCATTAGGATTTTCAGTGAAGATCATGTTCCATGAAGATATTTTGTAAATTTCCTGCCCTAAATATATCAAAACTTTTTTTGGGAGTGGATGACCAGTAACAGTGGCTCTTATTAACAACTTCAAAGGCAATTTTCTCCATATTTTGATTATTTTGCACCCTCAGATTCCAGAGTTAAAGATTTAAAGAGTTATATATCCACTAGATTTAAAGAGTTATATATCCAGCAGTTATGATCATATCCTAACAATCCATACATCAATAGAAAGCTTAATTATTCAGCTTTCAAATTATGTAAAAATATTGATTTTGAAATAAGACTGGTTTTGTTGTCCAGATTCACATATATGTGATGTTTATAATGATGAGAAAACGTATTGGGAAACTTTCTGGTTACCAAGTGTATAAAACTTAGTTTAATACAGTCCTTATAATAATGTATATACTTTATGACAGTTGTGTATCTTGTAGAAGTTAGACTTCTACGCTGTTTATTGTCATTTTGAACATAAAAAATCAATCAGAAAGGCAAACATGGTGTGCATTGATGAAAGGTTTTCTTATTTGCTTAGTCTGCTCTGCAAAACTGGAAAGACTTCTCTTGGAAAATATAAATGTCACTAGAACATTTGTTGTTCATTCAGTTAACAATCTTTTCTGATATCTTTTTAGTTTAGTTGCTGTGAAATGCAAACTTTTGTAATTGATGTTGATCTTTTGGGATATTAATGCGCACCCACAATAAGAGCCTGCAGGTACAGAATTGAACATCGATAGAGAGTGAACAGAGAAAGTAAACTTTCACTCATTACATTCAGAAAAGTATTTCATTAAAAATAACTAATTCAATTGCTTGATTTGATAGAATTGTATATTGAACAGCTTTGGTTTTAATCTGTTTTTAAAGCCTGGCTGACTTTTGAACCCAACAATCACTGACATACAAACGAAGAGAAAAGGTTGTTATGAAAATGTAAGAATAAAAAAGTTTTGCTTACCTGGAATCTTACACTCCACCAGGGAAAACATCCATAAAAGAATATAAACGCCATAACACACCTTTGACATTCTCTCTCAAAGCAGTGTGGTAAAGCAAGGAGAGAGAGGCGCTGAACTAAAGAATAAAATAGACAGAAAAAATCTGCCGAGAAGCATCAAAGAGCTTCCGTGAGGGTGTAACCGAACCCTGATCCACTTCTCTGCCGTTTAATAACAGTGAAAAAGTTCGTTTTCAATTCAGGGTGAAACAAAAGACGGACAGAGAACGGTTTTGTTCCTAAGGTGTCTTCTGGGTATTGACTGCTGTGTGAGTTTGCTGTGGGGTATGAATGACAGTGTTTGTGTGAAAAAGAGAGCAGAGGAGAGAGAGAGTCGGTAGACAGGTTTCCACGCCTCTTTTATAGATCATGAAGTGAGTCAAGAAACACCAACCTTTTCCTGCCTTTACCCACGCAACTTTAAGATAACCTTTCTACATCTCCTCAAGACAGCCTATCTGTCAATCCGCTCGTAACTTTTCTGTTGCTCTTGCTGAGTGCTTGCTGAATTTAGAGGTGAGGTCATTTTCCTGGCAACCTCCTTGGTAGATGTGGCAACTTTCAGCTTTTAGTAATGAATTGCTGTAACCGTGATGAGACATAATGATTCGTACACATGTTTCCTTCCTGAAACGGCACACGTATGGTTGTGGCCCAGTTGCGTGTTATTTTTTTCTGAGGGACATTCGCACATTTCTATTAGACATCAGAGGGTGTGTAAGCTTGCAGAACAAGACAGGTTACACCTAAAATGCACGTTTAAATATATTGATTTTAGATGTTATAAATTTGAAATTTTGTCTGATTTGATCTGGTGCCCTCGGGATAGAACTGACATGAGATGATAAGGTGTAGTGATTACATGATGCCACTGGGGGCAGAACAGTGCACAAAATTCAATAGATACAGGTCTCCTTTACAAATAGGGAAAGTTCACAGCAGGTAAAAGTCTTTGACACTTTTTCACTATATTTCAAAATATGTGAAAAAAAATTACAGGTTTTTTACATTAAATGTGAAAATCTGTAAAAAAAATGTACTGTTTTTTTAGCAGTGACGGGGAAAGATTTTAATAATAGAAAAAAAATATTATGCTTTTTGCAAACCCTTACCAGGCAAGAAACTATTAAACTTTTCAGGTTCGCCAAAGTTTTGCTTATGTTTTGGACATTATTTTTAGATATTTTTCAGAATGTCAGGCTTACATTTTATTTTTATGTTCTATATTAATAATTACATTATTAATTTAGCATAAAATGTGCAAATTGTTCGAATTAGTTTGCAAAGACATTAGATATTTAAATTCAATAGTTTTGGATAATTGACATACTGTAAAAGACAAGTTACTTTCCCACTAGGGGCATCAGACGGGTAGTGACATCAACAATAATATGGATTCACACTGAAGTCAAACTTCATCTGGCCACAAGTAACTGTGTTGCTTTAACTACACAATTTCCCTTTCACTGTGATTGAAAAACAGCTTTTTATATCCTTCTTATAATAATTAATGATGTGAATAGTGAAGGATGATCATCAGTGTATAAAAGCACCATCCTCCAGATAGACTGCACTGTGAGCCACGTGCACGTCACCCTTAGATGGTACCACTCTTCTTTGCCCTCAATCAGGCTCTAATCCTGGATTAAAGCATCATGTTACTGGATTGGGATTACTGTTCTGGTGACTGCAATTTTATTATTGATTGTGGGCCACTGTGTTCCTTGGACTCTGCGTCACTCGTGTTTATTCTCACGTGAACTCTTATCTTATTTCTCTCTTCGGTGTTGGAAAAGAATCTGAGCTAGTTCACAGAATGACTGCAATCTTTTCATATAATTGAAATACTGTAATTTGTACTGCAAAACAGGACAAATTTACTATCAAGACTCGTTTCTGAGAAAACAAATAAATAAAAGAAATTAATATCTGCCAGTGGGGTATTAAATAAACTTGAAATTAAATTGGACCTTTTTTCAACTGCATTTTTTCTTACGAATATGCTTATTTCAAGTTACTTTCTTAATTGTGATTTTTTTCAGAAAACCAAACATAATATTTTATGTAATTTTTTACTAAACAATCTTAATTTATTTTTTATCTGTACTGGAGAACACATTTTTGCAGTGTAAGCATTTCTCTCCTATCTCTTTAGTCTTCCTCTAGTCCACATTTTTATCTCCCAATCATCTCTTTATCATCTCATGACTATAATCCTCTATGAAGCGACATAAACAGTAAATTTAGATATGTTCAGCCTGATAAAGACCTAATAGCATGCAACAGGCATTTACTGTACAGCAGATGTAAGACCTAGAAACACAGACAATATACTGTATAATGATTGATGCTTTTAGAGAAATGTTTTATGACTAGAGATATTTGGTCTATGTTGATAAGCACGATGACATCAATATTCTATTCAAGCGTTAGACATGCTGGGCTCAGAAGTGCACATTTCTTAAGGTTTACAGACATATTTGTCAAGTTTATGTACGTGGTTGTCTAAAAATCAGATCTTGAAAAAGAAAGCGTTCAGCTTTTTTCAACCAACCAGGTGATGGGACGGGTAGTTGCAAAAAATCCCCCCTTCCCCCTGGAGTTAATAGGTTACTGAAAGATTTCAGCAGCTGCACCTAAAGAGATTACGGAGGAATTAACGTCATTCTTTTGTCATTATAGACACAAATTGATATTTGGTTTTAATCAGAGAGAGGAGAGGGAGAGGGAAAACACCATGTCAGAAGAACAGGCTTTAGGCAGGGTGGGGTGAACTGTGGGAATCACAGACAGTCGTCTGTATGCACACGAGCGCACCAGCGGAGACTGAAGTCACGAGTCATGATGCTGGGATCATAAATGACGGTATTGTCATGTAAATATTCCAGCTTTGTGGATCTAAGGGCCGTCGGGAAACAAAAGGAAATGAATAACACCACGAGGTGAAAGGGATGCTGGGGAAGGTCTTCCGGAATGGCTCTGTGACAAGGGAGCATCTCTTTATTTCTCCCTGCATTAGACCACGGAGCTCAGGCCTCGGCCATGAACTTGGTTATCCCGGCAGTGAGGCTAATGTGCCTGGCCTGGCTGTGTCCCGTGACCTTACTTAAAGGAACCAACACTCCAAACCACCGCAGGAATAAGGACGTCTACCTTGGGGAAAATACACGACACAAGCATGGGGGGTGAGGACACCTGAGCTCGCTGTTGTTTTGTCTGCAGTTTTAGTAGATCCTATAATACTAAAATGAATATATTAGTACTGCCTCTCATGACGCCTTATCCATATGTGATGCTGAGTTTGTAACTTGATGTTTAGATCTGGCATGACATGATTGGTCAATAATTGAGATGATCTGTGAGCAGTTTTCGCCAGACCTACAGCAAACTTAAGATGCTTCATTTGAAGCAAGATGCATTAGCAAAATGCTCTTGTTGTTTGAACTTTGCTTTGTATATAATCTGTTAAGTCTCCATGTCAAGTGTGTTTAAACAGCCATATCTTCTGTAGCTGTTGTTTCGTGCCTGTTTGATGCGTGCAGCTGAAATACTGTTTTGTCTGGTGTGAGTTGAGTGTGGTTGAGGGTAGAATTAATGGTGAGCAAAGAAAGTCTGTAATTACAGCTCATGTTTGAGGAGAGTAGGTGAGGTACACAGCAAAACAAAACACAGGGTAAGAATTCGATTTAGTCCTTTTGTGCTAATTTGGAGGTGGTTCGTTTTCAGGAAATAGTGCCACTTGTGCTAAAACGCTTAGGAATGTTTTTCTTTGTTTTTCAATTGTGGTGGAAAAGAGTACTGGTAAAATTTCAAAAGCTCGCCTTCTCATGCCCAAAGTACGAATGTCGATAATCCGATTAGTCAACAAATATGGGATTTTCAGTATTTTCCGAAACTGCCCATTATCCTGAAGAGAATACGTTCGGAATACATCCAAATGTGAACAAAGCAAATGATTGTACCACACAATATTCAAAATAGTTATATGAAGAATTTATTAGCAAAAATTTTGTTTTTAAAAAAGTTTCAAAAATTTTGTTTTTAAAATTGTTGCATTTTTATTGTTTTTATTGTGTTTTATTGTGTTAGTTAGCGGGGTAATTTGAATAATATTACTTAGAAATCACAACACATTTTTTTTTTACTTATAAAAATTGAGTGCAAACTATAACTGCACCAAGCAATATTATAAACATTAGTATTTTTGTGATAAAACAATATTTGTACTATGAGTGTGAATATAATAAAGATGTCCGTCTGCCATGTAATGTATATTTATGTGAATTCATGTATATGTAACTGCATAAACCATAGGGATCAGATAAACTTCTTACATTTTGTCTTTTAAACAGCCGAATAGACTTTAAAATGAAGAAGTCTGACAGTACCAAATCTCTCCTGATTAAATCTGAGCAGCTTCTTCGTATTGAGGATCATGACTTCGCTATGAGACCTGGTTTTGGAGGTGAGGATCTTGACCTTTTAAAAGCATCTTATGAATTTCTATGCAGTCCGTGCAGTGCATGTTTTTCTATGATTTTGATTATACAGTGGACGGAAAATATATTTGAACACTTAAACTGCAATAGCATTGTGTGGCAAAATATCAAATGAAGTTGCTTCTGCAATCGAATGAGGAGCTCTTGTCACAAAACCGGCTTCACTTATCTGATTTTTTTTTTAATGACTTTAGCCTATTTAGTTTTAGTTACAAAAATGCAGTTTCCATTCACGTTCAGGCAGGTTTCAGAGCAATGGCATGTAGTTAATAACACCTATTGACACATTCTGACCTGTGACCACAAGAAAGTGTTCAAATTCTTTTAGTCCTAATTTGGATGTTTTTCCTATTGCATTCACACAGTGTATTGAAAATTATGTGTTATTCGATTTGGTTTGGTTTGAATGAGATAGTACATGTTTTCTGGGAATGGACAGTTGGCACAGACACAGGACCTGACAGCATTGTCACTAATACAAGAATAGAGACAGAAAAGAGAGAGAGAGAGAGAGAGAGAGAGAGAGAGAATTTGGACATATGAGACCATTTTGTTTAAAACGTTCATGCTTTAACACAGATTTAACCATCAATTTGATCTGAGCAACAGCAAACTGGCATAAACGCTATCTTTACAATTGTTTAAATACACAGCTATATTCTGCCCTGATAACCTTTTGTTCTCTCATGCATTTTAAGCTGCTTTCAACGTATGAAACATGCCATGCGGACAAATATATCATCCATGCTTGCCGCTGTTATTTGACATTACATGTCCATTCAGATATGACCCAGAACAGGGTTAAGCACTATGTTCTGCCTTTGTTACACTGCATGAATTTAAAACCATATGATTCTGGAGCCACAATGAGAGAATGTGATTCTGGGCTGAGATCTTTAAAAAAATGTAGGTTAGAGTGTCATATTCATGCATCCAAATCAAATAAATTTCTAAAACTACTCTGACCCAGATTGTGGTGCCAAGCAGACAATACACCGAGGACAGCTGTGTTTTTATAGACAGTAATCTGGATTATAACCTCAGCTGGTCTCAGAGAATGCCTTTCGAATGTGGCTGAATCTTCCACGATAGTGTATTCATCAAAATCTGAAATAGTTCAAAAATGCTTTTCAAGTAATGTTGTTCACCACAATTATTATTAAGACAGTAATACCTTTGTACTTCTATACGTATGTGTTATTAAAGGATGACCAGGATATTGCTGAATGACATTCATTGCTTATGGTACCAATTTTATACAGTTTTACGAGATCGACTACTTGGTACTACTAGAATGACATGGTGTGAGTTATTTAAGAGAGTGTGTGATTGCAATTGTGAGGCTAATCCCGCACAGAAACATTGAGATTGAGTTTCGGTTTATTATAGTTCAGATTAGTGGAACGCCGTTCATGCCGGTGCTTCTCAGAAAACAGCAAGAGATTGAAAATCATACTGTCTCAGTCGTGTGCATGTGACAGAGTTGACCGGCTGAAATCTTGTCCACTTTATTCTGTTGGTAGGTTAGACATGAGTCACTAATAGGATATTGATTCAGTAGCATTGTCGTCATTTGTACTGTTGATTTTGTTTACTCTAAACAAGTAAAACTCAGATAACATTCTTTAAAGGAGTTTTCATGTTCTGCAGAAGAAAGAAAGTCATACAGGTAAATCATGACAGAATTTTCAGTTTTGGCTGAACTATCATTTTAAGTTGATGTTTCTGTATTACTCAGAACACGTGTTTGTTTAAAGTGTTTAAGCTGTCTTGGATCTCCAGAATGCGATATTGGACAGAGCAGAGTATCCCTCCATATACAACTCTTATATTTAAACAGCACTCTGTCCCGCGTCGTTCTGTTATGACAATGCAAATTGCATGCTCTCGTTCTTTCGCAAATATTTACTCATTCAATTGGATCATAACTTCTGTAGATGGATCTTACTAAGAGGTGGTTTGTTAGCCCTCAGACACAAACAGATTTGACAGTCGATAAACACGGTTGACATTACTGAGGAGGGATGGCAGGTTTCACATTTTTTTTGTGGCGTTACTTTGCTATGATTTGTATATAAAAGGAAGTCGACTGAAACCTTCGGCCAATTAATGAGTCCTGAGGAACACAGTTCAGTGCTGTTATATTTCACATGCGTGCTGTGATTTTTTTACTTTAAAGTTTGACTTATCAACTTTATCTTACAAATTATTTTATTTTATTTGATCATTTACTAAAATTCTAAAGAAGAAGAAAAAGAGAAAAATAAGTATACATGAGGGATATCAGCAACCCTTTTTTAAGGAGTGGGCCTCATTCATGAAACACGAGTAGAACAATTTTTTGTGTGAATCGTCCGTAAAGTCGTTCTGACGTAAACATCTTATTCTTATTATAAGGTGCGTAACACATTCAAACGGTGTTTTCTTTCAGACAAACTGATGACACTGTGTTTTGATGCATTGAGTATCATAATGATATTTCACTAGTTATTTTGCCCCATCTTTTCCTTCGTTTTTTAATCTTTAAAGGGGTCATATGATGCGAAAACGTGTTTATATGTGTCTTGGGTGTGTTACAAGTTGCCCATGCATGTGTCAGACACGTAAAATAGCCAAAATGAAAGTGTAGTTAAAAAAGATGAATTCTACCTTAAAGCGGATGCTTTGTCTAACCACACCCCCACAAATCTACATCAGTTTGTGGTATAATTTGACTAAGACCGGCCGAATATAAGGTGGGTGTCGTACCTGTCAGTACAATTGCTTTGGAACTTGATGTTTCAGAGAGGCGGGGCAAAGAGGAGATACAAACATGCACGGTATGTGGAAAATACAACGTTTTTGAACCTTAAATCGTGTATACACTTAGCATCACATCTAAAACAAACGATAATATTCATTTTAGCCCTGTCATATGACCCCTTTAACTTTGGGTAAAATGCAGCCTTGTCACTGTCACTTTAACACAGCTGTCCAATCACAGTGGAAGAGAAGCGGGACAAACAGTACGTTGACCAACCATCACACTTGTATGACACAACAATGGAGAAGTAAACATTGCTGGTATATGCCAAACCTGAGAATGGAACCCAGGGGAGTCCTCAGCATTCCTAGATTTGTAATTTGCATTGTTGTCATAGGTGGGGATATGCTAGTTATGAATGAGCTTGCATGCATGCCTTATTTATGAATGATTGGAATTCATTAATATACATACGTTTTTAATATGAAATCTGACGTTTATGAAGTTTTTGCGAATCCGGAGGAGTTTTCGGGAAGGAACGTTTTGCACGCAAATCACTTATATTTACATTTTTTATGAATGAGACCCATTATGTCTCAACTCTGATTCTTGTAAGAAATAACAGATATTTGAATTTAATCCCATGTGATTTTCGTTTTTGAGTCTTTCCTCAATTCTAACTATTTCTTGTTTGTGTCACTGTTTTTGACTCAGGCTCGGCTATTCCAGTGGGCATCGATGTACAGGTGGAGAGTATCGACAGTATTTCCGAGGTCAATATGGTAGGCATCTGCTCTTTTATTAATCACTTTCAACCTTTGCCCTGTCAGCATACATCAAGCTTACTGTAAATCCTCAACCATTTAAACAGATTGAGTTCACAACCGAAGCAGAGGCCAAAGGTCAAAACACAGAAGTTCAGTGCCCAAATGTTGGATGAATATCTATGGTGTATATATCTTGTGAACACGTCAAAAATAGGGATATGCCGACTTTTCACATTTTATAAAATGTCTTTTATGTGTATACAGGACTTCACGATGACCCTGTACCTCAGACATTACTGGCAGGATGACAGACTGGCGTTCCCCTCCAGCAGCAACAAAAGTCGAACGTTTGACGCTCGGCTGGTGAAAAAGATCTGGGTGCCAGACGTGTTCTTCGTTCATTCCAAGCGTTCTTTCATTCATGACACAACTATGGAAAACATCATGCTTAGAGTCTATCCAGATGGAAATATTCTTTACAGTGTCAGGTACCGCAAGAACCATTTTTGTAAAACCAGAAGGGCTGTGAAACTCCTACAGTTGTACCTAAAGCATTTTTGTGCGTTTTAAGATTTCACAACAGAAATGATAGAATGGTTGCTTTGAAGTAAAACATTTTAGGATTTGTCATGACATGCTTAAAGGAATTTCTGTCATTTCTTAAAGGAGCCAGTCTTTTGCTGTTTTTGAGGCTTTGATTATGTTTTAATCAATTGAGTTTGATCAATCATTGTTAAATTGGGTATTTAACAATGTATGTTCATGTTTCTAATTCGAAAAAAAAAAACGCTTTATATTTCAAGTCTATTGTTCACTGCTGACCCTCTTTAAACAAAACGACTGGATTTCTTACGTTCTATATAAAGTCCCTCCTTCCAAAACGCTCTGATGGTAAAGCTAATCCGGTCTGTGTTGATTGGCTCCCTGCTTAGAGTGTGTGTGTGAAGATGTCCCACCCGTACCATATCAGCGAGCTTTCGCTTCTCAGGCTGTTGTGATTGGTCGATGCCCCTCTCATTGCACGTGTATTCATAAACTTTGGCTTTTAGCAATAAACAGTACCAATAGCGTCAACTTCACTTCATCATTTAAAAACATGCGGATCGATTGAAGTGTAACGGAGGTCTGCTAGTGCATGTTCAAACGTCAATCTTTGTTAGAGAACGCCATTTTATTCCTACTATGGCGAGGGAAATGACACCGGACCGAATGGCGTCAGACCGTTTATATTAATTAACACTAATAACAGAAGCATTAGTTTTGCCTTTTTATATTGGACCCGAGTTGGATAATAAAACAAGCAGATTGACCAGGAGACATTTGCAAGCAGGACTTCAAAGTACGTTTCATAGAAGTTATTTAAGACGGAGGCATGCGCACATAAAAAAAAACACAATATCAGTCTATTACTCAGAAAAGCTTTAACAGCCGATGTTAAAGTCTTCGAAGCTTTTACTTGAACGTTGGTTATCTTAGCTCAGTCAAATGTTTACAATCTGTTAACCGAACACTACTCCACCGACTCTTCCGCTTCTCTAAGGAAGGCCTCGTCCATTTTTTGCGAATTCTTTTGGGCGGAGGTTATTAAAATCACTCGTAATAGTGACCTCACGTACCTGGGAAGTAGAGGGCTTTAGTCTGATTCCAGCAGTTCTCAGTAGTCCTTGAAAAGTGAATTCTGTTAAAGACAATATCTCGCTTGGCACTGAACTGAACATATTGTTCATGCTCTAACAGCAACATTACACACTAAACTAAATGTTGAAAAATTGCGATCGCGGGGAATCGGGCCTTTAACGTCGCTTCAAACCTGCTTTATTTTGCAAATGTGAAATGATTTCATGTTTGGGTTTTGAAAGTATTTCTGTACAACAACAATCCATATTGATAATGAACAATGAGGTTAAAAAATAGGTAATTTTTCAATGATTTTTTCCAGTTGTTAATTTAAGAATAACTGCGTACAGATCTGTGAGTGGAACAGGATCAATCTGATTCATGAACAACTCATTCTTTTGAGCTGCTTTCACAACTTAAACAATTTCACAATTTGGACTGAAGTTTTCTTTTGGAGATCAACAGCCATTCACTATGAACTCTCATTGTACAGATTCTTCAAGATATTTTATCATTTTTCATAGAGAAAAAGTTGTAAGTGTTTGGAATGACCTGGATGACAGCAATTTGTTTTTCATTATTAGACTAACCTTTCCTTTAGATAACCTGTGACAAATTCCATGTTTAAATTAACTGACAGATGAGGGGTGGTTTTCTTTAAAGTAATGCCAGAAATTTATTTTAAGAGATGCCAAGACAGCCTGCAAGTGTAGGCTTGTGTACCCTGATAGGTGTGTCTGAACTTCATGCAAATAATTAGTTTAATGCAAAATTACTTGTAAATTATTTGCATTGTTTATATATTTTATATGCTTATAAGGGTCAATGACGTATAACAACCACTTGTAATGTGGTGCGGGTGCGACCAATAATATCAATCGTTTGAATTAAATTGTAATAGGAATCCTATTAAATTAAATATCAAATATATAATTTTTGTGGTTGAAATGTGAATCTATGATACATACACACATTTATAGGCGTATAAATTTGTTAATTTTGTTAATTTAAGAAGACAAAATTATAGAACAAAAATGACATGATTCATAACCAAAACTCAAAGGCAAGGGCCAATTAATAGATTAAAAACACTAAAATCACTTAATTTAAGGGGGTCATATGACGCGGCTTTATTACAGTGTATACACGATTTAAGGTTGAAAAACACTGTATTTTCCACATACCGTGCATCTTTGTATCTCTTCTTTGCCCCCCCCGAAACACACAGATTTTTTATGAAGCTCATCGCTCTGAGAAGCGAGGTGTGATCCGATTGGCCAGTTAAGCAGTGCGCAGTGATTGGTCAAATACTGCAAACGTGTGAAGGAAATGTAACACCTCTTTCCATATTTGGAACATCAGATTCCAAAGCAATTGTACTGACAAGTAGGCCCACCTTACTTGCGTATACATTTGGGTGGTCTTAGTCAAATCATACCACGAACTGATTTGTGGAGGTGCGGTTACACGAGACATTTCAGGCAGGTCTGGGTGAGCATTCGCTTTTAGACAGAATACATCTTTTGTTCCGACGCCTGCATTTTTCGCAATTTTACGTGTCTAACACATGCATGTGCAACTTATAAACACACCATGACACAGAAAAACACGTATTCGCGCCATATGACCCCTTAAAATTTTTTATCTGCATTTGTGTCTACACCACACTCCTAATGTTTGAATAACTGCAATAGATATGATTATTTATTTGTATTTTAACATTGGCATGAATCCTTATATGTCATTGACCCATAAGCACTTTGTTTTAAAGTGTGATACAGAAGTGTAAAATGTGATTTGCAGAATCACAGTGACGGCTCTTTGTTCGATGGACTTCAGCAGGTTTCCTTTAGACACACAGAACTGTTCTCTAGAGCTGGAGAGTTGTGAGTATAACATCTGTATGAGTAGCACTGAAAAGTACAGTACCATAAACATGTAAAAGAAAATCACAAGTCTGAGCAGTTCACACAGTACACCTGTCAAAATATCCTCTAGAAAATAATTGCATAGGTGAGATGATTGAGCTAGCTTTACATGCTCTTTGTTCTTTCTCTGAAGTGTGCCGCCAATGTATCTTCAAAGAGAGTTTGCTTGCTTATGCCTCCCCTTCCCTCATTTTTTTTTACTCTCTTGAAGACGCATACAATGAGAACGACCTCATGCTCTATTGGAAGAATGGGAACGATTCATTAAGGACTGACGAAATTGCTCTCTCGCAGTTTTTTGTTGAAGAATTCCACCCTTCCTACGGGCTAGCCTTCTACAGCAGCACCGGTATGTGCACATCATTTTCTTCTGCGTGCAGTGTTTGCCATAGTGTCATGTGCTTTATCAACCCAGCCAGGAAAAAGAAATCCAAGCAACCCTGGCTGACATACGATTGGCTCTACGCATCTGGCTCTGCTGGGTTACTCTCAGAAAATGGTGCTATTTGTTTGAGAAACCGCTGATGTGGTCAAAATATTATGCTGTCACTTCCTTAAAAACGTACATTAAAGCATCATTTTTAATTGGAAATGTCACAACCGAACTACATTACTGCATTTTCTCAGAAACTTTTTAATAAATGTATACTACATAAACATATTTTGATATAAAGCATCTGATGAATAATATATAATTTTTAATAATGTTGTTCATAATCACTTAAAATATATTGATATCAATGGCACCATTTCCTCGCCGCAAAAAATCTTAATTTTAGTTTTAAGTATAAACCCTGAGTTTTGTTGGATTTATGCCCAAAACAAGAAAACATACATTAAGACTTAATAGCTTACACAGTTTTGAAACGATCTTTGTGTTTTTTCCTTCAGGCTGGTATAACAGGCTGTACATAAACTTCATCCTCAGAAGACACATTTTCTTCTTCATGCTGCAGACGTACTTTCCCACAATGCTTATGGTGATGCTCTCCTGGGTTTCTTTTTGGATCGACAGGAGAGCTGTACCGGCTCGAGTCTCTCTGGGTAAGCCCAGTCTGAGTATAAATGGAGTGATGTAGTCTCTGTCAATGACCAAAAGTGTCCGTGTTGCAGCATTTTGTGTTTATTTTACATTTATAAATTTGGTTTGATTTAGGATGTTTTATCAATACTGTTCTATGAAGGCAGAAAAGGCTGTTCCTTTTTTTTGTTCGAAAATGAGTCATTGATATTTTTTGAGTCAATAATGGGTTGTCTTAACAGAAACTTCGAAAAGCCCTGAAGAAATAATAACACAAATATTTCAACACACTAGTGAGTTAAGGTATTTTGCCTTTGTAGGGCAGATGTATCAGTATATCTTTTAAAAGGCAAAATATATTATTTTACCAAAATTAAGAGTTTTAGTTTTTTATATAACTGCTTTTAAACTATTTGTTTATGTAATGGTCTGCGTAAGTTTGTAACAGGGAACTTGGCTCACTATTGTGGTTATATAACCCTCTCTAGAACAAGCCTAAACCAGTTTAGACAGAATGGAAAGACTGAAATTCCTTCAGACTCAAAGCGGTCAATTTTCACACCTCTGTTACAAATAAAGGCTAAAGTTAAGTCACAATGCTGCGGTTTATGAGCAAAATGAAGAAGTCCCTCACGGTGGTGGCTTCTTGAGTATTTCTATGGGGCAATATACATAGACCTACTGGTAAAAAAGGCAGGAAACCCAAAAATGGGCTTCAGTCATTTTAGATCAAAGCCAAGCCCATAGCTGTACTGTATATGTTTTAAATGTTTACTGCCATTTTCATTTTTAGCAAAAATGCTTGTTCCTATAGTATAATGATTCCTTATTACTTTGTGTTGCCTAATACATATTCAAATCCAGAACCATTAGTATTTAAAACCTATTACGCACGAAAAAGCAAAATGCGCAGAGAACGTAATAAATGCTTGGCTTTCTATTTCATTTGACCGCTGTTACGTAAACTGCGTATGTAAGTGTTAACTCTGGTTGAAACTTCCTCTTAACATGTCACGTGTTTTTTTTTTTTGTCCCTTTATCACTCATGCAACGTTACTACAGGAATCACGACTGTGTTGACCATGTCTACAATAATAACAGGTGTTTCAGCATCCATGCCTCAGGTGTCTTATGTCAAAGCGGTGGACATTTACCTCTGGGCCAGTTTTCTCTTCGTTTTCCTGTCAGTCATTGAGTACGCTGCCGTAAACTACTTCACCACGGTGGAGGAGATGAAGAAACTTAAAAACGCAAAGGTCAGGCAATGACTTCGTGCGTCATTTAACTGCAGATATGATCATCGTAAATAATGAGAAATATTTCCTCCGGTAATGACCACGCTAAACAGTCACTTTTAAGGTAGATGTCGCCCCCTTATGGCTATAAGGTGTCATTGCCTTTATAAATGTTAAGGTAGCCTATTCATAATATTCAACTATTATTTTATAGTATGTATATTTTATAGTATATGGTTATTGTCTTGAGTGGCTCATCATAAATGTTGATATATCAAATCTTGTCAAGAGGCTGTACGTTTTATATTTTTACTTACTAATAACTGACCCCTCTCATCTAAAAACAGGTCTCTACCTACTTTCCACACCCTAAAATGAAAATTCTGTCATCATTTACTCATAGATTGTTTCAAACCTGTATACGTTTCTATGATTTGCTGAATACACAAGAAGAAAATTAGGATGA